>NC_135232.1:467217657-468422969 GCF_051348905.1 Ranitomeya variabilis | reverse complement strand
GCAATGGAATTAGGCTAGGGATTATTCAGAGATGTGGTCTGTATTTAGGGTCAGGGAATATATCGTCAATGGAATTAGGTTGGGGATTATGCAGAGATATGGCCTGTATTTAGGGCCAGGGCATTTATCGGCAATGGAGTTGGCTGGGGATTATTCAGAGATATGGCCTGTATTTAGGGCCAGGGCATATACCGGCAATGGTACTAGGTTGGGAATAATTCAGACATGTGGCCTGTATTTAGGGCCAGGGCATATATCGGCAATGGTATTAGGTTGGGGATTATTCAGAGATGTGGCCTGTATTTAGGGCCAGGGCATTTATCAGCAATGGAATTAGGCTAGGGATTATTCAGAGATGTGGCCTGTATTTAGGGTCAGGGTATATATCGGCAATGGAATTAGGCTGGAGATTATTCAGAGATGTGGCCTGTATTTAGGGCCATGGCATATATCGGCAATGGTATTAGGTTGGGAATAATTCAGAGTTGTGGCCTGTATTTAGGGTCAGGGCATATATCGGCAATGGAATTAGGTGGGGGATTATTCAGAGATGTGGCCTGTATTTAGGGCCAGGGCATATATCAGCAATGGTATTACGTTGCGGATAATTCATAGATGTGGCCTGTATTTAGGCTCAGGGCATATATCGGCAATGGAATTAGGCTGGAGATTATTCAGAGATGTGGCCTGTATTAAGGGACAGGGCATTTATCGGCAATGGTATTAGGTTGGGAATAATTCAGAGATGTGGCCTGTATTTAGGGTCAGGGCATATATCGGCCATCGAATTAGGCGGGGGATTATTCAGAGATGTGGCCTGTATATAGGGCCAGGGCATTTATCGGTAATGGAATTACACGGGGGATTATTCAGAAATGTGGCCTGTATTTAGGGCCAGGGCATTTATCGGCAAAGAAATTAGGCTGGAGATTATTCAGAGATGTGGCCTGTATTTAGGGCCAGCGCATTTATCGGCAATGGAATTAGGCTAGGGATTATTCAGAGATGTGTTCTGTATTTAGGGTCAGGGAATATATCGTCAATGGAATTAGGTTGGGGATTATTCACAGATGTGGCCTGTATTTAGGGCCAGGGCATTTATCTGCAATGGAGTTAGGCTGGGGATTATTCAGAGATATGGCCTGTATTTAGGGCCAGGACATATAGCGGCCATGGAATTAGGCTAGGGATTATTCAGAGATGTGGTCTGTATTTAGGGTCAGGGAATATATCATCAATGGAATTAGGTTGGGGATTATTCAGAGATGTGGCCTGTATTTAGGGCCAGGGCATTTATCTGCAATGGAGTTAGGCTGGGGATTATTCAGAGATATGGCCTGTATTTGGGGCCAGGGCATATACCGGCAATGGTACTAGGTTGGGAATAATTCAGACATGTGGCCTGCATTTAGGGCTAGGGCTTATATCGGCAATGGTACTAGGTTGGGAAAAATTCAGAGATATGGCCTGTATTTAGGGCCAGGGCATTATATCGGCAATGGTATTAGGTTGGGGATTATTCAGAGATGTGGCCTGTATTTAGGGCCAGCGCATTTATTGGCAATGGAATTAGGCTAGGGATTATTCAGAGATGTGGTCTGTATTTAGGGTCAGGGAATATATCGTCAATGGAATTAGGTTGGGAATTATGCAGAGATATGGCCTGTATTTAGGGCCAGGGCATTTATCGGCAATGGAGTTGGCTGGGGATTATTCAGAGATATGGCCTGTATTTAGGGCCAGGGCATATACCGGCAATGGTACTAGGTTGGGAATAATTCAGACATGTGGCCTGTATTTAGGGCCAGGGCATATATCGGCAATGGTATTAGGTTGGGGATTATTCAGACATGTGGCCTGCATTTAGGGCTAGGGCTTATATCGGCAATGGTACTAGGTTGGGAAAAATTCAGAGATATGGCCTGTATTTAGGGCCAAGGCATTTATCGGCAATGGAGTTGGCTGGGGATTATTCAGAGATATGGCCTGTATTTAGGGCCAGGGCATATACCGGCAATGGTACTAGGTTGGGAATTATTCAGAGATATGGCCTGTATTTGGGGCCAGGGCATATACCGGCAATGGTACTAGGTTGGGAATAATTCAGACATGTGGCCTGCATTTAGGGCTAGGGCTTATATCGGCAATGGTACTAGGTTGGGAAAAATTCAGAGATATGGCCTGTATTTAGGGCCAGGGCATTATATCGGCAATGGTATTAGGTTGGGGATTATTCAGAGATGTGGCCTGTATTTAGGGCAAGCGCATTTATTGGCAATGGAATTAGGCTAGGGATTATTCAGAGATGTGGTCTGTATTTAGGGTCAGGGAATATATCGTCAATGGAATTAGGTTGGGGATTATGCAGAGATATGGCCTGTATTTAGGGCCAGGGCATTTATCGGCAATGGAGTTGGCTGGGGATTATTCAGAGATATGGCCTGTATTTAGGGCCAGGGCATATACCGGCAATGGTACTAGGTTGGGAATAATTCAGACATGTGGCCTGTATTTAGGGCCAGGGCATATATCGGCAATGGTATTAGGTTGGGGATTATTCAGAGATGTGGCCTGTATTTAGGGCCAGGGCATTTATCAGCAATGGAATTAGGCTAGGGATTATTCAGAGATGTGGCCTGTATTTAGGACTAGGGCATATACCGGCAATGGTATTAGGTTGGGGATTATTCAGAGATGTGGCCTGTATTTAGGACCAGGGCATATATCGGCAATGGTATTAGATTGGGGATTATTCAGAGATGTGGCCTGTATTTAGGGTCAGGGCATTTATCGGCAATGGAATTAGGCTAGGGATTATTCCGAGATGTGGTCTGTATTTAGGGTCAGGGAATATATCGTCAATGGAATTAGGTTGGGGATTATTCAGAGATATGGCCTGTATTTAGGGCCAGGGCATTTATCGGCAATGGAGTTAAGGTACCGTCACACTCAGCGACGCTGCAGCGATATAGACAACAAGCCGATCGCTGCATCGTCGCTGTAGAGATGTCAAGCACAGCAGCTCCACAACGATGCAGGAGCGATCCTGTGACGTTGCGGTGACTCACTTATCGTTCTCGCTGGTTGTTAGCTCCATGTTTAACATTGCTGACATCGTTGCTTTTGCTGTCAAACACGACGATACACGCCGATCTGACGACGAAATAAAGTTCTGGACTTCTAGCTCCAACCGGCGATATCACAGCGGGATCCAGATCGCTGCTGCATGTCAAACACAACGAGATCGCTATCCAGGACGCTGCAACATCATGGATCGTTGTCGTTGTTGTTGGAAAGTTGTTTAGTGTGAAGGTACCTTTAGGCTGGGGATTATTCAGAGATATGGCCTGTATTTAGGGCCAGGGCATTTATCGGCAATGGTATTAAGTTGGCAATAATTCAGACATTTGGCCTGTATTTAGGGCCAGGGCATATATCGGCAATGGTATTAGGTTGGGGATTATTCAGAGATGTGGCCTGTATTTAGGGCCAGGGCATATATCGGCAATGGAATTAGGCTAGGGATTATTCAGAGATGTGGTCTGTATTTAGGGTCAGGGAATAATTCGTCAATGGAATTAGGTTGGGGATAATTCAGAGATATGGCCTGTATTTAGGGCCAGGGCATTTATCGACAATGGAGTTAGGCTGGGGATTATTCAGAGATGTGGCCTGTATTTAGGGCCAGGGCATATACCTGCAATGGTACTAGGTTGGGAATAATTCAGACATGTGGCCTGTATTTAGGGCCAGGGCATATATCGGCAATGGTACTAGGTTGGGAATAATTCAGAGATATGGCCTGTATTTAGGGCAAGGGCATATATCGGCAATGGTATTAGGTTGGGGATTATTCAGAGATGTGGACTGTATTTAGGGCCAGGGCATTTATCGGCAATGGAATTAGGCTAGGGATTATTCAGAGATGTGGCCTGTATTTAGGGCCAGGGCATATATCGGCAATGGTATTAGGTTGGGGATTATTCAGAGATGTGGCCTGTATTTAGGGCCAGGGCATTTATCAGCAATGGAATTAGGCTAGGGATTATTCAGAGATGTGGCCTGTATTTAGGACCAGGGCATATACCGGCAATGGTATTAGGTTGGGGATTATTCAGAGATGTGGCCTGTATTTAGGACCAGGGCATATACCGGCAATGGTATTAGATTGGGGATTATTCAGAGATGTGGCCTGTATTTAGGGTCAGGGCATTTATCGGCAATGGAATTAGGCTGGAGATTATTCAGAGATGTGGCCTGTATTTAGGACCAGGGCATATACCAGCAATGGTATTAGGTTGGGGATAATTCAGAGTTGTGGCCTGTATTTAGGGTCAGGGCATATATCGGCAATGGAATTAGGCTGGAGATTATTCAGAGATGTGGCCTGTATTTAGGGCCATGGCATATATCGGCAATGGTATTAGGTTGGGAATAATTCAGAGTTGTGGCCTGTATTTAGGGTCAGGGCATATATCGGCAATGGAATTAGGTGGGGGATTATTCAGAGATGTGGCCTGTATTTAGGGCCAGGGCATATATCAGCAATGGTATTACGTTGCGGATAATTCATAGATGTGGCCTGTATTTAGGCTCAGGGCATATATCGGCAATGGAATTAGGCTGGAGATTATTCAGAGATGTGGCCTGTATTAAGGGACAGGGCATTTATTGGCAATGGTATTAGGTTGGGAATAATTCAGAGATGTGGCCTGTATTTAGGGTCAGGGCATATATCGGCCATCGAATTAGGCGGGGGATTATTCAGAGATGTGGCCTGTATTTAGGGCCAGGGCATTTATCGGTAATGGAATTAGGCGGGGGATTATTCAGAAATGTGGCCTGTATTTAGGGCCAGGGCATTTATCGGCAAAGAAATTAGGCTGGAGATTATTCAGAGATGTGGCCTGTATTTAGGGCCAGCGCATTTATCGGCAATGGAATTAGGCTAGGGATTATTCAGAGATGTGGTCTGTATTTAGGGTCAGGGAATATATCGTCAATGGAATTAGGTTGGGGATTATTCACAGATGTGGCCTGTATTTAGGGCCAGGGCATTTATCTGCAATGGAGTTAGGCTGGGGATTATTCAGAGATATGGCCTGTATTTAGGGCCAGGACATATAGCGGCCATAGAATTAGGCTAGGGATTATTCAGAGATGTGGTCTGTATTTAGGGTCAGGGAATATATCGTCAATGGAATTAGGTTGGGGATTCTTCAGAGATGTGGCCTGTATTTAGGGCCAGGGCATTTATCTGCAATGGAGTTAGGCTGGGGATTATTCAGAGATATGGCCTGTATTTGGGGCCAGGGCATATACCGGCAATGGTACTAGGTTGGGAATAATTCAGACATGTGGCCTGCATTTAGGGCCAGGGCTTATATCGGCAATGGTACTAGGTTGGGAAAAATTCAGAGATATGGCCTGTATTTAGGGCCAGGGCATTATATCGGCAATGGTATTAGGTTGGGGATTATTCAGAGATGTGGCCTGTATTTAGGGCCAGCGCATTTATTGGCAATGGAATTAGGCTAGGGATTATTCAGAGATGTGGTCTGTATTTAGGGTCAGGGAATATATCGTCAATGGAATTAGGTTGGGGATTATGCAGAGATATGGCCTGTATTTAGGGCCAGGGCATTTATCGGCAATGGAGTTGGCTGGGGATTATTCAGAGATATGGCCTGTATTTAGGGCCAGGGCATATACCGGCAATGGTACTAGGTTGGGAATAATTCAGACATGTGGCCTGTATTTAGGGCCAGGGCATATATCGGCAATGGTATTAGGTTGGGGATTATTCAGAGATGTGGCCTGTATTTAGGGCCAGGGCATTTATCAGCAATGGAATTAGGCTAGGGATTATTCAGAGATGTGGCCTGTATTTAGGACCAGGGCATATACCGGCAATGGTATTAGGTTGGGGATTATTCAGAGATGTGGCCTGTATTTAGGACCAGGGCATATACCGGCAATGGTATTAGATTGGGGATTATTCAGAGATGTGGCCTGTATTTAGGGTCAGGGCATTTATCGGCAATGGAATTAGGCTAGGGATTATTCCGAGATGTGGTCTGTATTTAGGGTCAGGGAATATATCGTCAATGGAATTAGGTTGGGGATTATTCAGAGATATGGCCTGTATTTAGGGCCAGGGCATTTATCGGCAATGGAGTTAAGGTACCGTCACACTCAGCGACGCTGCAGCGATATAGACAACAAGCCGATCGCTGCATCGTCGCTGTTTAGGTCGCTGTAGAGATGTCAAGCACAGCAGCTCCACAACGATGCAGGAGCGATCCTGTGACGTTGCGGTGACTCACTTATCGTTCTCACAGGTCGTTAGCTCCATGTTTAACATTGCTGACATCGTTGCTTTTGCTGTCAAACACGACGATACACGCCGATCTGACGACAAAATAAAGTTCTGGACTTCTAGCTCCAACCAGCGATATCACAGCGGGATCCAGATCGCTGCTGCATGTCAAACACAACGAGATCGCTATCCAGGACGCTGCAACATCATGGATCGTTGTCGTTCTTGTTGGAAAGTTGTTTAGTGTGAAGGTACCTTTAGGCTGGGGATTATTCAGAGATATGGCCTGTATTTAGGGCCAGGGCATTTATCGGCAATGGTATTAAGTTGGGAATAATTCAGACATGTGGCCTGTATTTAGGGCCAGGGCATATATCGGCAATGGTATTAGGTTGGGGATTATTCAGAGATGTGGCCTGTATTTAGGGCCAGGGCATATATCGGCAATGGAATTAGGCTAGGGATTATTCAGAGATGTGGTCTGTATTTAGGGTCAGGGAATATATCGTCAATGGAATTAGGTTGGGGATAATTCAGAGATATGGCCTGTATTTAGGGCCAGGGCATTTATCGACAATGGAGTTAGGCTGGGGATTATTCAGAGATATGGCCTGTATTTAGGGCCAGGGCATATACCTGCAATGGTACTAGGTTGGGAATAATTCAGACATGTGGCCTGTATTTAGGGCCAGGGCATATATCGGCAATGGTACTAGGTTGGGAATAATTCAGAGATATGGCCTGTATTTAGGGCCAGGGCATATACCTGCAATGGTACTAGGTTGGGAATAATTCAGACATGTGGCCTGTATTTAGGGCCAGGGCATATATCGGCAATGGTACTAGGTTGGGAATAATTCAGAGATATGGCCTGTATTTAGGGCAAGGGCATATATCGGCAATGGTATTAGGTTGGGGATTATTCAGAGATGTGGACTGTATTTAGGGCCAGGGCATTTATCGGCAATGGAATTAGGCTAGGGATTATTCAGAGATGTGGCCTGTATTTATGGCCAGGGCATATATCGGCAATGGTATTAGGTTGGGGATTATTCAGAGATGTGGCCTGTATTTAGGGCCAGGGCATTTATCAGCAATGGAATTAGGCTAGGGATTATTCAGAGATGTGGCCTGTATTTAGGACCAGGGCATATACCGGCAATGGTATTAGGTTGGGGATTATTCAGAGATGTGGCCTGTATTTAGGACCAGGGCATATACCGGCAATGGTATTAGATTGGGGATTATTCAGAGATGTGGCCTGTATTTAGGGTCAGGGCATTTATCGGCAATGGAATTAGGCTGGAGATTATTCAGAGATGTGGCCTGTATTTAGGACCAGGGCATATACCAGCAATGGTATTAGGTTGGGGATAATTCAGAGTTGTGGCCTGTATTTAGGGTCAGGGCATATATCGGCAATGGAATTAGGCTGGAGATTATTCAGAGATGTGGCCTGTATTTAGGGCCATGGCATATATCGGCAATGGTATTAGGTTGGGAATAATTCAGAGTTGTGGCCTGTATTTAGGGTCAGGGCATATATCGGCAATGGAATTAGGTGGGGGATTATTCAGAGATGTGGCCTGTATTTAGGGCCAGGGCATATATCGGCAATGGTATTAGGTTGGGGATTATTCAGAGATGTGGCCTGTATTTAGGGCCAGGGCATTTATCAGCAATGGAATTAGGCTAGGGATTATTCAGAGATGTGGCCTGTATTTAGGACCAGGGCATATACCGGCAATGGTATTAGGTTGGGGATTATTCAGAGATGTGGCCTGTATTTAGGACCAGGGCATATACCGGCAATGGTATTAGATTGGGGATTATTCAGAGATGTGGCCTGTATTTAGGGTCAGGGCATTTATCGGCAATGGAATTAGGCTGGAGATTATTCAGAGATGTGGCCTGTATTTAGGACCAGGGCATATACCAGCAATGGTATTAGGTTGGGGATAATTCAGAGTTGTGGCCTGTATTTAGGGTCAGGGCATATATCGGCAATGGAATTAGGCTGGAGATTATTCAGAGATGTGGCCTGTATTTAGGGCCATGGCATATATCGGCAATGGTATTAGGTTGGGAATAATTCAGAGTTGTGGCCTGTATTTAGGGTCAGGGCATATATCGGTAATGGAATTAGGTGGGGGATTATTCAGAGATGTGGCCTGTATTTAGGGCCAGGGCATATATCAGCAATGGTATTACGTTGCGGATAATTCATAGATGTGGCCTGTATTTAGGCTCAGGGCATATATCGGCAATGGAATTAGGCTGGAGATTATTCAGAGATGTGGCCTGTATTAAGGGACAGGGCATTTATCGGCAATGGTATTAGGTTGGGAATAATTCAGAGATGTGGCCTGTATTTAGGGTCAGGGCATATATCGGCCATCGAATTAGGCGGGGGATTATTCAGAGATGTGGCCTGTATTTAGGGCCAGGGCATTTATCGGTAATGGAATTAGGCGGGGGATTATTCAGAAATGTGGCCTGTATTTAGGGCCAGGGCATTTATCGGCAAAGAAATTAAGCTGGAGATTATTCAGAGATGTGGCCTGAATTTAGGGCCAGCGCATTTATCGGCAATGGAATTAGGCTAGGGATTATTCAGAGATGTGGTCTGTATTTAGGGTCAGGGAATATATCGTCAATGGAATTAGGTTGGGGATTATTCACAGATGTGGCCTGTATTTAGGGCCAGGGCATTTATCTGCAATGGAGTTAGGCTGGGGATTATTCAGAGATATGGCCTGTATTTAGGGCCAGGACATATAGCGGCCATAGAATTAGGCTAGGGATTATTCAGAGATGTGGTCTGTATTTAGGGTCAGGGAATATATCGTCAATGGAATTAGGTTGGGGATTATTCAGAGATGTGGCCTGTATTTAGGGCCAGGGCATTTATCTGCAATGGAGTTAGGCTGGGGATTATTCAGAGATATGGCCTGTATTTGGGGCCAGGGCATATACCGGCAATGGTACTAGGTTGGGAATAATTCAGACATGTGGCCTGCATTTAGGGCCAGGGCTTATATCGGCAATGGTACTAGGTTGGGAAAAATTCAGAGATATGGCCTGTATTTAGGGCCAGGGCATTATATCGGCAATGGTATTAGGTTGGGGATTATTCAGAGATGTGGCCTGTATTTAGGGCCAGCGCATTTATTGGCAATGGAATTAGGCTAGGGATTATTCAGAGATGTGGTCTGTATTTAGGGTCAGGGAATATATCGTCAATGGAATTAGGTTGGGGATTATGCAGAGATATGGCCTGTATTTAGGGCCAGGGCATTTATCGGCAATGGAGTTGGCTGGGGATTATTCAGAGATATGGCCTGTATTTAGGGCCAGGGCATATACCGGCAATGGTACTAGGTTGGGAATAATTCAGACATGTGGCCTGTATTTAGGGCCAGGGCATATATCGGCAATGGTATTAGGTTGGGGATTATTCAGAGATGTGGCCTGTATTTAGGGCCAGGGCATTTATCAGCAATAGAATTAGGCTAGGGATTATTCAGAGATGTGGCCTGTATTTAGGACCAGGGCATATACCGGCAATGGTATTAGGTTGGGGATTATTCAGAGATGTGGCCTGTATTTAGGACCAGGGCATATACCGGCAATGGTATTAGATTGGGGATTATTCAGAGATGTGGCCTGTATTTAGGGTCAGGGCATTTATCGGCAATGGAATTAGGCTAGGGATTATTCCGAGATGTGGTCTGTATTTAGGGTCAGGGAATATATCGTCAATGGAATTAGGTTGGGGATTATTCAGAGATATGGCCTGTATTTAGGGCCAGGGCATTTATCGGCAATGGAGTTAAGGTACCGTCACACTCAGCGACGCTGCAGCGATATAGACAACAAGCCGATCGCTGCATCGTCGCTGTTTAGGTCGCTGTAGAGATGTCAAGCACAGCAGCTCCACAACGATGCAGGAGCGATCCTGTGACGTTGCGGTGACTCACTTATCGTTCTCACAGGTCGTTAGCTCCATGTTTAACATTGCTGACATCGTTGCTTTTGCTGTCAAACACGACGATACACGCCGATCTGACGACAAAATAAAGTTCTGGACTTCTAGCTCCAACCAGCGATATCACAGCGGGATCCAGATCGCTGCTGCATGTCAAACACAACGAGATCGCTATCCAGGACGCTGCAACATCATGGATCGTTGTCGTTCTTGTTGGAAAGTTGTTTAGTGTGAAGGTACCTTTAGGCTGGGGATTATTCAGAGATATGGCCTGTATTTAGGGCCAGGGCATTTATCGGCAATGGTATTAAGTTGGGAATAATTCAGACATGTGGCCTGTATTTAGGGCCAGGGCATATATCAGCAATGGTACTAGGTTGGGAATAATTCAGAGATATGGCCTGTATTTAGGGCCAGGGCATATACCTGCAATGGTACTAGGTTGGGAATAATTCAGACATGTGGCCTGTATTTAGGGCCAGGGCATATATCGGCAATGGTACTAGGTTGGGAATAATTCAGAGATATGGCCTGTATTTAGGGCAAGGGCATATATCGGCAATGGTATTAGGTTGGGGATTATTCAGAGATGTGGACTGTATTTAGGGCCAGGGCATTTATCGGCAATGGAATTAGGCTAGGGATTATTCAGAGATGTGGCCTGTATTTAGGGCCAGGGCATATATCGGCAATGGTATTAGGTTGGGGATTATTCAGAGATGTGGCCTGTATTTAGGGCCAGGGCATTTATCAGCAATGGAATTAGGCTAGGGATTATTCAGAGATGTGGCCTGTATTTAGGACCAGGGCATATACCGGCAATGGTATTAGATTGGGGATTATTCAGAGATGTGGCCTGTATTTAGGGTCAGGGCATTTATCGGCAATGGAATTAGGCTGGAGATTATTCAGAGATGTGGCCTGTATTTAGGACCAGGGCATATACCAGCAATGGTATTAGGTTGGGGATAATTCAGAGTTGTGGCCTGTATTTAGGGTCAGGGCATATATCGGCAATGGAATTAGGCTGGAGATTATTCAGAGATGTGGCCTGTATTTAGGGCCATGGCATATATCGGCAATGGTATTAGGTTGGGAATAATTCAGAGTTGTGGCCTGTATTTAGGGTCAGGGCATATATCGGCAATGGAATTAGGTGGGGGATTATTCAGAGATGTGGCCTGTATTTAGGGCCAGGGCATATATCGGCAATGGTATTAGGTTGGGGATTATTCAGAGATGTGGCCTGTATTTAGGGCCAGGGCATTTATCAGCAATGGAATTAGGCTAGGGATTATTCAGAGATGTGGCCTGTATTTAGGACCAGGGCATATACCGGCAATGGTATTAGGTTGGGGATTATTCAGAGATGTGGCCTGTATTTAGGACCAGGGCATATACCGGCAATGGTATTAGATTGGGGATTATTCAGAGATGTGGCCTGTATTTAGGGTCAGGGCATTTATCGGCAATGGAATTAGGCTGGAGATTATTCAGAGATGTGGCCTGTATTTAGGACCAGGGCATATACCAGCAATGGTATTAGGTTGGGGATAATTCAGAGTTGTGGCCTGTATTTAGGGTCAGGGCATATATCGGCAATGGAATTAGGCTGGAGATTATTCAGAGATGTGGCCTGTATTTAGGGCCATGGCATATATCGGCAATGGTATTAGGTTGGGAATAATTCAGAGTTGTGGCCTGTATTTAGGGTCAGGGCATATATCGGTAATGGAATTAGGTGGGGGATTATTCAGAGATGTGGCCTGTATTTAGGGCCAGGGCATATATCAGCAATGGTATTACGTTGCGGATAATTCATAGATGTGGCCTGTATTTAGGCTCAGGGCATATATCGGCAATGGAATTAGGCTGGAGATTATTCAGAGATGTGGCCTGTATTAAGGGACAGGGCATTTATCGGCAATGGTATTAGGTTGGGAATAATTCAGAGATGTGGCCTGTATTTAGGGTCAGGGCATATATCGGCCATCGAATTAGGCGGGGGATTATTCAGAGATGTGGCCTGTATTTAGGGCCAGGGCATTTATCGGTAATGGAATTAGGCGGGGGATTATTCAGAAATGTGGCCTGTATTTAGGGCCAGGGCATTTATCGGCAAAGAAATTAAGCTGGAGATTATTCAGAGATGTGGCCTGAATTTAGGGCCAGCGCATTTATCGGCAATGGAATTAGGCTAGGGATTATTCAGAGATGTGGTCTGTATTTAGGGTCAGGGAATATATCGTCAATGGAATTAGGTTGGGGATTATTCACAGATGTGGCCTGTATTTAGGGCCAGGGCATTTATCTGCAATGGAGTTAGGCTGGGGATTATTCAGAGATATGGCCTGTATTTAGGGCCAGGACATATAGCGGCCATAGAATTAGGCTAGGGATTATTCAGAGATGTGGTCTGTATTTAGGGTCAGGGAATATATCGTCAATGGAATTAGGTTGGGGATTATTCAGAGATGTGGCCTGTATTTAGGGCCAGGGCATTTATCTGCAATGGAGTTAGGCTGGGGATTATTCAGAGATATGGCCTGTATTTGGGGCCAGGGCATATACCGGCAATGGTACTAGGTTGGGAATAATTCAGACATGTGGCCTGCATTTAGGGCCAGGGCTTATATCGGCAATGGTACTAGGTTGGGAAAAATTCAGAGATATGGCCTGTATTTAGGGCCAGGGCATTATATCGGCAATGGTATTAGGTTGGGGATTATTCAGAGATGTGGCCTGTATTTAGGGCCAGCGCATTTATTGGCAATGGAATTAGGCTAGGGATTATTCAGAGATGTGGTCTGTATTTAGGGTCAGGGAATATATCGTCAATGGAATTAGGTTGGGGATTATGCAGAGATATGGCCTGTATTTAGGGCCAGGGCATTTATCGGCAATGGAGTTGGCTGGGGATTATTCAGAGATATGGCCTGTATTTAGGGCCAGGGCATATACCGGCAATGGTACTAGGTTGGGAATAATTCAGACATGTGGCCTGTATTTAGGGCCAGGGCATATATCGGCAATGGTATTAGGTTGGGGATTATTCAGAGATGTGGCCTGTATTTAGGGCCAGGGCATTTATCAGCAATAGAATTAGGCTAGGGATTATTCAGAGATGTGGCCTGTATTTAGGACCAGGGCATATACCGGCAATGGTATTAGGTTGGGGATTATTCAGAGATGTGGCCTGTATTTAGGACCAGGGCATATACCGGCAATGGTATTAGATTGGGGATTATTCAGAGATGTGGCCTGTATTTAGGGTCAGGGCATTTATCGGCAATGGAATTAGGCTAGGGATTATTCCGAGATGTGGTCTGTATTTAGGGTCAGGGAATATATCGTCAATGGAATTAGGTTGGGGATTATTCAGAGATATGGCCTGTATTTAGGGCCAGGGCATTTATCGGCAATGGAGTTAAGGTACCGTCACACTCAGCGACGCTGCAGCGATATAGACAACAAGCCGATCGCTGCATCGTCGCTGTTTAGGTCGCTGTAGAGATGTCAAGCACAGCAGCTCCACAACGATGCAGGAGCGATCCTGTGACGTTGCGGTGACTCACTTATCGTTCTCACAGGTCGTTAGCTCCATGTTTAACATTGCTGACATCGTTGCTTTTGCTGTCAAACACGACGATACACGCCGATCTGACGACGAAATAAAGTTCTGGACTTCTAGCTCCAACCAGCGATATCACAGCGGGATCCAGATCGCTGCTGCATGTCAAACACAACGAGATCGCTATCCAGGACGGTGCAACATCATGGGTCGTTGTCGTTCTTGTTGGAAAGTTGTTTAGTGTGAAGGTACCTTTAGGCTGGGGATTATTCAGAGATATGGCCTGTATTTAGGGCCAGGGCATTTATCGGCAATGGTATTAAGTTGGGAATAATTCAGACATGTGGCCTGTATTTAGGGCCAGGGCATATATCGGCAATGGTATTAGGTTGGGGATTATTCAGAGATGTGGCCTGTATTTAGGGCCAGGGCATATATCGGCAATGGAATTAGGCTAGGGATTATTCAGAGATGTGGTCTGTATTTAGGGTCAGGGAATATATCGTCAATGGAATTAGGTTGGGGATAATTCAGAGATATGGCCTGTATTTAGGGCCAGGGCATTTATCGACAATGGAGTTAGGCTGGGGATTATTCAGAGATATGGCCTGTATTTAGGGCCAGGGCATATACCTGCAATGGTACTAGGTTGGGAATAATTCAGACATGTGGCCTGTATTTAGGGCCAGGGCATATATCGGCAATGGTACTAGGTTGGGAATAATTCAGAGATATGGCCTGTATTTAGGGCAAGGGCATATATCGGCAATGGTATTAGGTTGGGGATTATTCAGAGATGTGGACTGTATTCAGGGCCAGGGCATTTATCGGCAATGGAATTAGGCTAGGGATTATTCAGAGATGTGGCCTGTATTTAGGGCCAGGGCATTTATCGGCAATGGTATTAAGTTGGGAATAATTCAGAGATGTGGCCTGTATTTAGGACCAGGGCATATATTGGAAATGGAATTAGGTGGGGGATTATTCAGAGATGTGGCCTGCATTTAGGGTCAGGGCATATATCGGCAATGGTATTAGGTTGGGGATAATTCAGAGATGTGGCCTGTATTTAGGGCCAGGGCCTATATTAGCAATGGTATTAGGTTGGGAATAATTCAGAGATGTGGACTGTATTTAGGACCAGCGCATATACCGGGAATGGCAATAGGTTGAGAATAATTCAGAGATGTGGACTGTATTTAGGGCCAGGGCATATACCGGCAATGATAATAGGTTGGGAATAATTCAGAGATGTGGCCTGCATTTAGGGCCATGGCATTTGTCTGCAATCCTTGTGTGCACTTTCTCAAAAGTAGGTAGGTGTATGTTAAAATTTTCAGTTCATAATGAATTCGCCATCGGACTCTAAGCCATCAGGTAAAATTAATTAATGGACCACTGTCACACTTCTACAAATCATGAGTACAGTCTACAGCTTTGTTAACATGAAAGTGCATTCTAGGCGGGTCGCTGTAACTGATTTTTTTTTATACTTCTATGGATTGAAGGAAATTATTTATAGCTGCGAAGAACTGAAGACATTTCATTTATTATTCACTTTAAATATTTTCCCCCACCGTATCGTAAGCATTTCTGACTGATGCCAAAGTCTTCTGACTTTCTGCTAAACTTTTAATCAATTAATTAGGTTTTCTACTTGAAATGTAAAATTAACCATATATTAGTAATTCATTAGAGCAGTAGCTGAAGGTAATTTGATTTGCTTACTTTAGGGACATTGCAATATTTCTGTTTTCCTGTGGTTAACCATTGTGAGAAGTAAAAACAGCAAGTCTAAGCTACAATAATAGTGAGAACCAATATGGCTGGACTTCCTGTTGACTTCAATCATAAGAAAACGGAAAGCATATCTCTTCAGCAGTTTTAACACTTCTAAGACATTTTGTATGAACATTTTAACATTTGGTTTGAAAATTATATTTAAAGGGCTCTTCCTCATGTTCTAAAACAATCAGATATATGTATGGAATCTATTTGGGATCAGTGCGGGTCTTACCACTGATCCTTACAATGAGGGTGCACAGCACTGTTGCCCTTTACTGTATTTTCCTGTACATTAGCAGTGGTAGTGCTGCCGACTGCAAAGAAGTGCAAAGGAAGTCATCTGCTGTGCAGGGAAAAAGGAAACCCCTGAAGATGATGCATGCAGCACTAAAGCAGATCTGTAGTTCCTTTGTTCTCAGGATCCATTTAGGTGAAAAAGGTTGGAACCTCATCATCATAAAGTGATGACATATGAATATTTTCACCCAAAATCCACCACTTCCAGGCAGAGAATGGATACAGAGGTAGCTGCCTATGTGTGGGTTTTCTTCATTTACTTCTACAGGAGTTGCAGGAACAGACAAGTGCTGCCACCTATACTTTCCTTGTCTTTTCAGGTATGCAAGCCAGTGGCCATCTCGTGAGATGGTTCAGAGGGCAATATCCGCCAGGTGGGACTCACAACAGATATTTCTGACGCATCCTGTGGATTTGCTGCAAATATCCGTGATCACAAAATCTCTTTAACCAATCCTCTGTGCTGATGAAAGCTAAAAGGCAGAAACAGTTACCACCTAACTGAACATTGTTGCAGACGGAGCTCATCCTTAAAAGAATCCGGTTCCAGATTTTTGCCACCTAATCTGAGAGAAGCATAATATAGAGACAGAGACCCTGATTCCAGTGATGTAACTGACCAGGTTGCTTGCCGCTGTTTTGATAAAATCACTGTTTCATCAGCAGGAGATTAGAGGCCTAGTTAATCTCTGTCCTGTAGTCCTCCATATTCATGAGCTCTGTATAATGCCGCCCCCAGCATTGATGGGTAACTTTCTGCCTATGCACAGTGCACACAGAAAGCTGTCAATCAGTGATGTGGGTGGAGATATGCACAGTTCATTTGGAGAACTGGTAGATCTGCAGCAGATAAACCTGTAATTTTATTAAAAATACAACAAGCAGCCCAATAACTGATATATCTCTGGAATCAGAGTGTCTGTCTCTACATTATGCTGCTTTTAGATGGGGTTGCAAAAATATGATTATAAATTCCCTTTAAAGGGAACCTGTCACCACGTTTTTGGAAGATGGGATAAAAATAGCGTTAAATAGGGGCAGAGGTGGGCGTTACATTAGAGTGTTTGTTATGCGTTTATTACCCACCTAAGTTGCCGAAATACCTTTGCAAAGTCTCCGTTTTCGCCTGTCAATCAGGCTAGTCTGGTCAGATGGGCGTTGTCTTCCCCCAGATCTTGTTTAGTTTTCCGTTGGTGGCGTAGTGGTGTGCGCATGCCCAAGGTCCCGAATCCTCTGCCAGGGGATTTCAAAGAGCGCGGTGTCCGTTATTGCATTGGTGATCGGTGGGCGCGGCCATCTTCCTTTGGCCGCGCGTGCGCAGAAGCGGCGCTCTGCTTGCCGCGGCGCTCTGCTGGCCGCGGCTTCAGGAAAATGGCCGCCGCGATATCCATCTGCGCACGCGCGGCATCCCGCGGCCATTTTCCTGATGCCGCGGCCAGCAGAGCGCCGCTTCTGCGCACGCGCGGCCAAAGGAAGATGGCCGCGCCCACCGATCACCAATGCAATAACGGACACCGCGCTCTTTGAAATCCCCTGGCAGAGGATTCGGGACCTTGGGCATGCGCACACCACTACGCCACCAACGGAAAACTACGCAAAATCTGGGGGAAGACAACGCCCATCTGACCAGACTAGCCTGATTGACAGGCGAAAACGGAGACTTTGCAAAGGTATTTCGGCAACTTAGGTGGGTAATAAACGCATAACAAACACACTAATGTAACGCCCACCTCTGCCCCTATTTAACGCTATTTTTATCCCATCTTCCAAAAACATGGTGACAGGTTCCCTTTAAGAGTGGCATTGCAAAACTGTTCATGAACAAGAAACATGACAAAGTGCAGATTTAGGTGACTTGATTGCTTGATTGCTGGAAAAGCAAGCCTAATCCACCCGGTGCTCATATCTTGTGGAGTTCATGTCTCCTGCTTGGCAGGAGTGGGACATACACAATGCCAGTAGCTAATAATATGGCTGATGGATGTAAATAAGTGATATGATAAAAAATAGAGAAATTTTTATTTCTTCTGGGGATGAGCCATCTTTACTTAATTTCTTAGTTTCTAGCCAGAATTCCCATTTCTTGATTGTATTTTGCATTCATCATTACACTGTGTTAATTGAATAATTTAATAAATATGTCTTAGATTTTATTTATAGGAGATCAGATGACCATTGCGAAAGTGCATTTCCCTAAAGACTTTTGAACAATATTTAAATGAGCGTTGGGATGTAGATAAGATGCTCTCGATCAAGCGGAACCTACAGCTGGCAAAGATGATTGTTGGCACAGCTATCAGGCTATGGCATCTTCAAATTAGAAAGACTGGAATAGAAGCCAATAAATCACCAACTAAACCATCTGCTCGCTGATAATGTAACATTACACTTATTAGAGTGGCTCTGGGTTTCTCTACATTTTCACTTTATTAGGAAAATTCTTGTAGAATTTACGACTTGTTAAGAAAAACTATAAATGTAGAATTAGTCTCAAAAATCAATGTATTTCTGAAATTCTTTTTTATACCCATCAGCTGCAAGAGAGGAGAGGTGAAGTAATCCTTACGGTTAGCTGCAATACCATATATTTCAATGATCCACTACTTTTAGAGAGACGTGATCTAGGGGAATCAGTATTCCTTTTGTAGTCAGGAACCTATCTAATATGGAAATGTTCAATAAGAAGAGAACCTTTAATCTGTCTTCCTAAACGTAGAGCTCATGCTCTGCTGGTTGCGGCTATACTCCAAGCTACACCTCATTGCCTGTTACAAATTGTTACTGTCACATAAAGATTTGGTCGTCTCTAGTATGCCAGTAAATCAATAACCTGTAAATGATGTCAGTGAGGAAAGCCTGATGAAAAGGGTTAATTTGTAAGAGACATTTTAGAATACTCTAAACGTTTTCATGAAAATTAAAGGCAATATAAAACGAGAAAAAATAATATTATAATGTATGTTGTTTTCAGGGTTTTAAAGACAGAAAAAAATTGGGTCTGTATACTTTTTCCAAAAATCACAAAAACTTATAGAGCTGCAGAACCACAATGGTGTAAAATACCTGGAGTGCTCATTATCGCAAACAAGAGAGTCAATCTTAAATATGCAAGATACTGAGTCACTTCTCTCAAGCCGTGAGTCAAGGTAGTCATGGAATCCAAGGTCAAGAGCAAGGAAAGTATGTCACAAAGAGAGGGAAGAGACAAGGGAGTAGTCAAGTAACTCTCCGAGGTCAGAATACAAGGAGAATAACGATCTGTTATGCGCAATCGCAGAGAGGCCCAGCAAGACTGGCACCAAACCAGCAAAGGCGCAGCCACAGACGCATTTGGTGCAAGCTGCACAAGCTAAGCGAGTACAATTCACCCAGCTCCCAGTAAACTGGAGGGGGACTTTAGCAGAGCCCTTACCAGGCATGCTGTCGCTGGGCAGCTGGCGTCTGGTGATACGGCTGGAGCCTAGTCAAGAACAGTTGGATACATCTGCGAGAAACCCTGGTAGTGTAGCACAAAGAGAAATGGAAACAAACCCTAAGACCAACCTTGAAAGCCAGCAACCAATACTGCAAGCACCACTCACCACCACTTCACACAGGAACTTCAATAATCAGCAAAGACCTGAGCGGCAAACATGGTTAACCCTGCCTGATGCTGGAGGAAATGATCAGGTGTTGAATACCTCCCAAACACCCTCAGATGACCACTCCCTGCTAACATGCACAGAGGAATGGACACAATCCCGCCACTGCCTTGTACCAGACATAGCAGTGCCCTGTGTTGCCTGGCAACCGGAGAACACAGCATCTCATGTTCTCCTGGCAGTGAAATCTGTAGGAGATATGGTTTTCTGTATTCCCGCACATCCTACAACTCCAGAACGCAACATTCCATTAAATTGTGACATTTTCCTTGCGCCCGTGGTAGCTCTCCCTCCAGGGTCAGGACAATGGTGGCGTTTGCAACTGGAGTAGGGAAGCACCAAACCTGATCTATTCCCAGGTGGGAGCACAGAACTACAATTACTAACAAAAAAGGAAAGGACGTAGGCTACCATAATTCTTTTTAACAAAGAAAAATCTGGCAGCCATAGGGGAGGAGGAAGGACAGATATGACCCTTCTGTAAACTTTTGTTAACTATTCTTTCATGGCAATCCATTCAGGCCAGGACAAGTTATGAAGGTGAGGGACCTGCCAGTAACCTTTCGTGAGATCGAGCGTGGTGAAGTACTGGACCTCCCCTAATCTCTCAATTAGCTCATTGACCTGGGGCATGGGACACAGGTCAAATTTTGACCTTATTTAATTTTCTGAAGTCATTACAGAATCGCAGTGAGCCAGTGACCCATCTGACTTTGGAATTAGCACAATGGGGGCTAGCCCACTCACTCCGGGACACCTCGATGACTCCCAATTGAAGCATTTGCTTCATATTGGCCGCGATGGCTTGCATCTGGGCTTCTGGCACTCCATACAGTTTCATCCGTAACCGTACCCGGGGCTCGGAGACAATGGGATGCTGGATCACAGAGGTCCACCCCGACAGCTCTGAGAGTACATCCGTATTCTGCTGCACCAGAACCTAAGCCTTCCGTTGCTGCTGTTTGGAGAGAGCATCATTTATTTTAACCTGACCCCCGGCCATGTCCCTGGCCGGTACCAGGAGGTTCCCCACTGGTACGACCGGAGTCGCCTCCATGACCAAACATTACCGGTACTTCCAGGCTTTTAGCAGGTTTACATGGTACAGTTGTTCGGGTTTCCTCTTTCCAGGCTGGTACACCCTGTAATTTGCTTCTCCCACCTTCCCCCATATCTCATAGGGCCCTTGCCACTTGGCCATGAGTTTATTCTCCGTGATGGGCAATAATAACAACACCGGGTCCCATTCTTTAACCCCTTTCTGACATCCGACGTACTATCCCGTCCATATGGGCTGAACCCGTATGACCATGGATGGGATAGTACATCAAAGCCGATTTGTGATGTGAGGCCAATCGGGGCCAGGTGTCATCTGATTCTCCCAGACCGCTCCCGGCACTTTAACCCCCGGAACACTGCAATCAAACAAGATCGCAGCGTTTTGGTGACATAGAGAAGCATCGCACAGGGAGGGGCTCACTGCGTACTTCTCTCAGACCCTCAGAACAACGCAATGTGATCTCGTTGTTCTGAGGTTCTCCCTGCCTGCAGACCCCCGGATCCAAGATGACCACGGGGTCCTTCCGGATTCTGCAGGGAGGTGGCTTCTCGTGCCTGCTGAGAGCAGGCATCGGCAAGCCTCCTTCACTGCCTGTCAGATCTCTGATCTGACACAGTGCTCTGCAAAGTGTCAGATCAGAGATCTGACTTTATACAGTGATGTCCCACCCTGGGACAATGTAAAAAAGTAAAAAAAACAAAACCTATTATACTGTGCAAAAATATTTTTAAAACAATTCCTACATAAAGAAAAAAATAAATAAATATTGTTCCAATAAATACATTTCCTTATGTAAATAAAAAAAAAACAATAAAAGTACAAATATTTAGTATCGCCGCATCCGTAACGACCCGACCTATAAAACTATCCCAATAATTAACCCCTTCAGTGAACACTGTAAAAAAAAATGAGGCAAAAAACAATGCTTTATCATTAGTGTTGAGCGATACCTTCCGATATCGGAAAGTATCGGTATCGGAAAGTATCGGCCGATACCGGCAAAATATCGGATCTCGCCGATACCGATACCCGATACCAATGCAAATCAATGGGACGAAAATATCGGAATTAAATAAACCCTTTCTTTCCTTGTAGGTTCATTCTACATGAAGGAAAACAATTAAGAATAATGTATGATGTATTGGGGGACGTGGCGGAGACATTAAAGGCATAGAGGTTTAGCCCAATCAAATAGAATAGCAGGAATTTTAAATTTTTTTTAAGACGTTCGGAGTTACAAAGATATTGACTATGTTAAGATTTTTTTTATTTTGTCAGATATTGATGTTTCACTACTTCCACGCCCTTCACCCTCTTTTTTACTTCTCCCACACTTTCTTCTTCATCATCATCAGCATCTTTGACATCAAGTTCTTCTTCACCTTATTCATCTTCTTCTTCATCTTCTACCTATAATTTTTTTTGTTACATTGTTCATATTCTTTTTATTTAACTATTATTCTTCTTCATATTCAACTTCTTCATCATATTCTTATTTGTGACAGGCATTCCCGTAGTTGTTATCTATAAAAGTTTGAAGATTACACCTTCCGTTCTGCCTGTCACAAAACAGTTAGATTTGTCCGCGTTCAGTTTGGCCTGCAGCATCAGGCTTTATCCAGGGGCACCACGAGGAGGAATGGACTCACCCCCATACACTACTTAGTCTTCTTCTGCTTATAATTTAGATAATATCTTTTGCTCTGATATTTAGTGTTATGCTTAATGTTCTTCTGCTCTTTGTTCTGCAGCCTCTTGTTCTTCTGCTTCTCGGTCTCCCATGTCGTCGTTGTCTCCAGGGTCGTCGTCATCGGGGTGGTCTTCAGGGTTATCGTCTCCAGGGTCGTCGTCATCTCAGTGGTTGTCATCTCTGGTGTCGTCGTCATCTTAGGGGTGGTCTTCCGGGACATCGTCTTTAGGGTCTTGAACTTGGAAATGTACCAGAAGGTACAAGAAGGCTGAGAAAATGCTGAGAGACAGCTGATGGAACTGGAACTCGGATGGCTACCCGTAGTTCCAAGAGCCAATGGAACTACCGAGGACCAGCTGACGTTACTGGAACCCGGTTACTAAGCAGGAGGTACCCGTGCCTGAAAGCACTACCAAGGACCACCTGACATTGGTGGAACTCAGATACTCAGAGGGAGGCACCTAAGCCAAAGGCTCTGCCCGGAACCAGCTGACGGTACTGGAACCAGGATGGGGAGCAGAAAGTACAAGAGCAAAAGACACTGCCGAGAACCAGCTGACGGTACTGGAACCCGGATGGGTAGCCGAAGGTCCAAGAGCCAATGGAACTACCGAGGACCAGCTGACGTTACTGGAACCCAGTTACTAAGCAGGAGGTACCCGTGCCTGAAAGCACTACCAAGGACCACCTGACGTTGGTGGAACTCGGATACCCAGAAGGAGGCACCTAAGCCAAAGGCTCTACCCAGAACCAGCTGATGGTACTGGAACCAGGATGGGGAACTATTCAAGCTTGTCTTCCTAGAGCCCCAACTAGTGGTATTTGGAGCAAAGGGTCAGCAGGGGGAGCAGAGTGTAGGCCGAAGCCTGCACTGGAGGCATTTGGAGGTCTGTTGTGTCCGCGTGGCTTTTGCAGGACACGATGCCGGCTACACAGCAGGGGAACAGCTGGCGGTGCTGAACCCCACTGACAGAGTGGCGGGTGTTTTGCTCTGTGCAGCCAGCACTTTCGTGCACCAACTGGCAGTGTTAGAGCCCAGGGACAGCAGGAGGAGAGGGAGCAGAGTGTAGGCCAAAGCCTAATTGAACCAATTTTAAAGGTAACCCTTAACCCCCCCTCAGGTGTTACAAACTAGAAGAGCCACACCTTGGGCAGCAGTAATGCTGCCCAAGTCAAAGGTTGCTCTTTTAATTTTGTTCCTTGCACACGCTGAATGAAACACGTACCACATTTAGGCCCTTATACAGTCAAAACTGTCTTGGAGGAGGGAGTTCCCTTCTTAATGAGACGCAGCACAGCTGGCAAAAATACCACCTTGGTGCTTGGCGCGGCCTCCTGAGCATCGCATTTTGCTGTACAGGAGTCTGCGCTGTTGCGTTATCCCTTGGCCATGCCCTGTCCGTCTTCTGACATCATTTGATGTCGGCTGGTGCGGTTCGCGATGCCCATGAATCCCAGCCTAGCAGTGTCTTTACATTGTTTCACACTGCGGGACTGGGATTCATGGCCTTGCGCAGTACATATGTTCGCCTCTCACTCGGGTCCTTACACCTGCTTCAGACTGTGCGGCGCCAGCTGATCCCTTATGGCATGCCACGGCCATGAGGCCGCACAGTGTGAAGAAGGCGGAAGGAGATGAGTAACAACAGGCGAAGATATGCACTGCTCATGCCCGTCAATCACACCCTCGCAGTCAAAATAAATAAGACACCGAGGGGCGTTGTGTCGGGCAATGCGGCCGCAGTGGCGCAGCCAGCCAAACAATGATGTCAGAAGACGGGCAGCGCTACCAAGGGGGGTGCAGCGTGTCATTACAAAGGAAAGTCACACCTCAGGGACGGTTTAATGGTCTCAGGAGACACATTTTAGACTTGTTGCGTTCGGCGTGTGCAAGGAGAGTAAATTAATGAGCCACCTTGTACAAATGCAGCATTACTGCTGTACAAGGTCGCTGTTATACATACAAACACCTGGGGGGGGGACAGGTTCCCTTCAATTTCAGTTCTTGTGTCTGCGTGGCGTTTGCAGGACACGTTGCCAGCTACACAGCAGGGGAACAGCTGGCGGTGCTGAACCCCACTGACACATTGGCTGGTGTTTTGCTCTGTGCAGCTAGCACTTCCGGGCGCCAACTGGCGGTGTTATAGCCCAGGGTCAGCAGGTGGAGAGTGAGGAGAGTGTAGGCCGAAGCCTGCACTGGCAGCAGCTTTGTGTCCGCGTGGATTTTGCAGGACACGTTGCCAGCTACACAGCAGGGGAACAGCTGGCGGTGCTGAACCCCACTGACAGAGTGGCGGGTGTTTTGCTCTGTGCAGCTAGCACTTCCGGGCGCCAACTGGCGGTGTTAGAGCCCAGGGACAGCAGGAGGAGAGGGAGCAGAGTGTAGGCCGAAGCCTAATTGAACCAATTTTAAAGGTAGCCTTTAACCACCCCCTCAGGTGTTACAAACAAGAAGAGCCACACCTTGTGCAGCTGTAATGCTGCACAAGTGAAAGGTTGCTCTTTAAGTTTTGAATCTTGCACACGCTGGATGAAACAGGTTTAACATTTAGCCCCTTATACAGTCAAAACTGTCTTGTAGGCGGGAGTTTCCTTCTTAATAAGACGCAGCACAGCTGTCAAGAATCCCACCTTGGTGCTGGGCGCGGCCTCCTGAGCGTCGTTATTTGCTGTACAGGAGTCTGCGCTGTCGTGTTATCCCTTGGCCTTGCGCTGTTACCGCTGCCCGTCTTCTGACTTCATTTAATGTCAGCCGGTGCAGTTCGCGATGCCCATGAATACCAGCCCCGCAGTGTCTTCTCATTTATTCACACTGCGCGGCTGGTATTCATGGCCTTGCGCAGTCCATATGTTCGCCTCTCACACTCGTGTCCTTACACCTGCTTCAGACTGTGCGGCGTCAGCTGATCCCTTATCGCATGCCACGGCCATGAAGCTGTACAATCTGAAGAAGGCGGAGGGAGATGAGTGACAACAGGCGAAGATATGCACTGCTCATGCCCGTCAATCACACCCTCGCAGTCAAAATAAATAAGACACCGAGGGGCGTTGTGTCGGGCAGGGCGGCCGCAGAGGCGCAGCCAGCCAAACAATGATGTCAGAAGACGGGCAGCGCTACCAAGGGGGGTGCAGCATGTCATTACAAAGGAAAGTCACACCTCAGGGACGGTTTAATGGTCTCAGGAGACACATTTTAGACGTGTTGCATTCGGAGTGTGCAAGGAGAGTAAATTAATGAGCCACCTTGTACAAATGCAGCATTACTGCTGTACAAGGTGGCTGTTATACATGCCAACGCCTGGGGGGGGACAGGTTCCCTTCAATTTCAGTTCTTGTGTCTGCATGGCTTTTGCAGGACACGTTGCCGGCTACACAGCAGGGGAACAGCTGGCGTTGCTAAACCCCACTGACACATTGGCTGGTGTTTTTCTCTGTGCAGCTAGCACTTCTGAGCGCCGACTGGCGGTGTTAGAGCCCAGGGTCAGCAGGAGGAGCAGATAGGAGGTATTGCAGCACACACAGAAGGGGAGCAGCTGACGTTACTGAACCCCAATAACAGAGGAACAACTGTTGACTGTGCGGACAGCACTTCCAGGCACCAACTAGCGGTGTTAGAGCCCAGGGACAGCAGGAGGAGCAGATAGGAGGTATTGCAGCACACACAGCAGGGGAGCAGCTGACGTTACTGAACCCCAATAACACGGCAGCAAGT
This sequence comes from Ranitomeya variabilis, assembly GCF_051348905.1. Classification (NCBI taxonomy): domain Eukaryota; kingdom Metazoa; phylum Chordata; class Amphibia; order Anura; family Dendrobatidae; genus Ranitomeya; species Ranitomeya variabilis. Next base: position 468,396,906 of record NC_135232.1, on the reverse strand, counting down.
GTTAACTGTGCATCCAGCACTTCCAGGCACCCACTGGCGGTGTTAGAGCCCAGGGACAGCAGGAGGAGAGGGAGCAGGGTGTGGGCCGAAGCCTGCACTGGAGGCAGTTTTAGGTCTGTTGTGTCTGCGTGGCGTTTGCAGGACACGATGCCGGCTACACAGCAGGGGAACAGCTGGCGTTGCTGAACCCCACTGACACATTGGCTGGTGTTTTTCTCTGTGCAGCTAGCACTTCCGGGCGCCAACTGGCGGTGTTAGAGCCCGGGGTCAGCAGGAGGAGAGGGAGCAGGGTGTGGGCCGAAGCCTGCACTGGAGGCAGTTTTAGGTCTGTTGTGTCTGCGTGGCGTTTGCAGGACACGATGCCGGCTACACAGCAGGGGAACAGCTGGCGTTGCTGAACCCCACTGACACATTGGCTGGTGTTTTTCTCTGTGCAGCTAGCACTTCCGGGCGCCAACTGGCGGTGTTAGAGCCCGGGGTCAGCAGGAGGAGCAGAGTGTAGGCCGAAGCCTGCACTGGAGCAGGTTGAAAGGGAACCTTTAACCCCCACCCCAGGCGTTTGTTGCTGAAAGAGCCATCTTCTACAGCACTAATGATGCAAAAGGAATAGGTGGCTCTTTTAATTATGCTCCTTTCAAAGGCTGAACTAGACAATTATGAAATGTGTCCCCTCACACCATTAAACCGTCCCGGAGGTGGGACTTTCCTTTGTAATGTGACGCAGCCCAGCCGTCATTCCTACCCCCTTGGCGCCGTGCGCCGCCTCCTCAGCGTTGTTTGATTCTGTCCCTGAGCCTGCGCTGTTATGTTATCCCTTGGCCAGGCACACTTAGCGCTGCCCATCTTCTGACATCATTTTGCGTCAGGCTGGCTGTGCCTGTGCAGCCGCACTGGCCGAGATCCCGCCTCGCAAGTGTCGTCTATTGTAATCCCACCGCGGGCCTGGGATCCGTGGCCATGCGCAGTGCATATCCTCGCCTCTCACGCCCCTCCCTCCGGCTTCTTCAGACTGTGCGGTGTCACGGCCGTGGCATGCTATTAGGGATCAGCTGACAGCGCACAGTCTGAAGAAGGGGGAGGGAGATGAGTGAGAGGCGGAGGTGAAGATATGCACTGCGCATGCCCATGGATCCCAGGCCCGCAGTGTGATTAAATCAGAAGACACTGCGAGGCGGGATCTCGTCCAGCGCGGCTGCACAGGCGCAGCAAGCCTGACACCAAATGATGTCAGAAGACGGGCAGCGCTAAGTGTGCCTGGCCAAGGGATAACATAACAGCGCAGGCTCAGGGACAGAATCAAACAACGCTGAGGAGGCGGCGCACGGCGCCAACGGTGTAGGAATGACCGCTGTGCTGCGTCACATTACAAAGGAAAGTCCCACCTCCAGGACGGTTAAACGGTGTGAGGAGACACATTTAATAAGTGTGTAGTTCAGCCTTTGAAAGGAGCATAATTAAAAGAGCCACCTTTTCCTTCTGCAGCATTACTGCTGCACAAGGTGGCTCTTTCAGTAACAAACGCCTGGGGGGGTGGGGGTGGGCAGGTTCCCTTAAATTTTAGTTGTGCCAGCGTGGCGGTCGCATGACATGTTGCCGGATACACAGCAGGGGAGCAGCAGGCGTTACTGAACCCCACTAACACATTGGCGAGGTGTTTGTCACTGTGCAAACAGCACTTCCGGGCAGCAACCAGCAGTGTTGGAGCCCAGGGACAGCAGGAGGAGCAGAGTGTAGGCCGAAGCCTGCACTGGAGGCATGTAAATGTCTGTTAGTTGTGCCAGCGTGGCGGTCGCATGACACGTTGCCGGATACACAGCAGGGGAGCAGTTGACGTTACTGAACCCCAATAACATGGCAGCAAGTGTTAACTGTGCATCCAGCACTTCCAGGCACCAACTGGCAGTGTTAGAGCCCAAGGGACAGCAGGAGGAGCAGATAGGAGGTATTGCAGCACACACAGCAGGGGAACAGCTGACGTTACTGAACCCCAATAACACGGCAGCAAGTGTTAACTGTGCATCCAGCACTTGCAGGCACCAACTGGCGGTGTTAGAGCCCAGGGACAGCAGGAGGAGCAGATAGGAGGTATTGCAGCACACACAGCAGGGGAACAGCTGACGTTACTGAACCCCAATAACAGAGGAGCGACTGTTGACTGTGCAGACAGCACTTCCAGGCACCAACTAGCGGTGTTGGAGCCCAGGGACAGCAGGAGGAGCAGATAGGAGGTATTGCAGCACACACAGCAGGGGAGCAGCTGACGTTACTGAACCCCAATAACAGAGGAGCGACTGTTGACTGTGCGGACAGCACTTCCAGGCACCAACTAGCGGTGTTGGAGCCCAGGGACAGCAGGAGGTGCAGAGGAACACCGTTTAGGCCGAAGCCTGATTGGAGCAAGTCGAAAGGTAACCTTTAAGCCCCACCCCAAAAGGCGTTTGTAGCTGAAAGAGCCAGCTTTTGCATCACAAAGGATGCCAAAGGAAAAGGTGCCTCTTTTCATTATGCTTTTTGCAAACACAGAACTAAACACTTAAAGTGTGTCCACTGATACCGTAAAACCATCCCGGAGGTGAGACTTTCCTTTGTAATGTGATGCAGCCCAGCCGTCATTCCTTCCCCCTTGGTGCCATGTGCCGCCTCCTCAGCGTTGCTTGATTCCGTCCCGGAGCCTGTGCTGTTATGTTATCCCTTGGCAGGACGCACTTTGCGGTGCCCGTCTTCTGACATCATTTTGTGTCAGGCTGGCTGCGCCTGTGCGGCCGCGCTGGCCGAGATCCCGCCTCACAGTGTCATCTAATGTAATCCCACCGCGGGCCTGGGATTCGTGGCCATGCGCAGTGCATATCCTCGCCTTTCACTCCCCTCCCCCCGGCTTCTTCAGACTGTGCGGTGTCACGGCCGTGGCATGCTATTAGGGATCAGCTGATGGCGCACAGTCTGAAGAAGGTGGAGCGAGATGAGTGAGAGGCGGAGGTGAAGATATGCAATGCGCATGCCCATGGATCCCAGGCCCGCAGTGTGATTAAATCAGAAGACACTGCGAGGCGGGAACTCGTCCGGCGCGGCTGCACAGGCGCAGCCAGCCTGACACCAAATTATGTCAGAAGACAGGCACCGCAAAGTGTGCCTGGCCAAGGGATAACATAACAGCGCTGGTTTCGGGACAGAATTAAACAACGTGGAGGAGGCGGCGCACGGCGCCAAGGGGGTAGGAATGACGGGTGTGCTGCGTCACATTACAAAGGAAAGTCCCACCTCTGGGATGGTTTTACGGTATCAGTGGACACACTTTAAAAGTGTTAAGTTCTGGGTGTGCAAGGAGCTAAACAAAAATAGTTACCTTTTCCTTGTGCAGCATAACTGCTGCACAAGGTGGCTATTTCAGTAACAAACGCCCTGGGGGGGGCAGGTTCCCTTACATTTCAGTTGTTGTGTCAGCGTGGCGGTCGCAGGACACATTGCCGGCTACACAGCTGGGGATCAACTGACGTTACTGACACCCAATAACACTGGGTCGTATGTTTTGACTGTGCAGACAGCACTTCTGAGCCTCAACTGGCGGTGTTGGAGCCCAGGAATTACAGTTCAGATGGTAGAAAGATGAACACAACAGGAGACCTGGATACTGTAGACAGTCACCCAATTATTTAATCAGGAACAGGAGTGGCAAATTTCTGCGAGATCCAGGCCTGGTTCATTTTCAGGAAAGTAAGCCGGTCAACGTTATCGGAGGACAGTCGCATGCGACGGTCATTTAGTACACCACCTGCAGCACTAAAGACGTGTTCCGATAATACACTAGCCGCAGGGCAAGCCAGCACCTCCAATGCATACTGGCTTAGCTCTGGCCATGTATCCAGCTTAGAGACCCAAAACTTGAAAGGGGAAGAGCCGTCTGGGAGTACAGCAAGAGGGCAAGACATGTAGTCTGTCACCATCTGACGGAACCGTTGCCTCCTGCTGACTGGAGCCGTCTGTGATGGTGTAGACATTTGTGGCGGGCACAGAAAACTGTGCCACAGTTGGGCCATACTGGTCTTGCTTTGGGCAGAGGCACTGCTTCTGCTCCCTCTTTGTGCAGAGCCTCCTCCACTGCCTGGACGCACTGAGGTGCTTTGTAAAGCACTAGCAGCACTTCTCTCAGTTGGACTGGAGAAGATGATGGAATTCACCAGTGTGTCTTGGTACTCCCGCATTTTACGCTGCCGGTTCAACGGTGTGATGAGGCTTTGTACGTTGTCCCGGTAGCAAGGATCGAGGAGGGTGAACACCCAATAATCAGACATGTTGAGAATGTGGGCGATGCGGCGGTCATTTCTCAGGCACTGCAGCATGTAATCAACCATGTGCTGCAGACTGCCAACTGGCCAAGAAACGCTGTCCTTTGCTTCAGGCGTGATCTCTGCTCGCTCGTCATCACCCCACCCTCGCTGTACACACTGACTACTGGACAATTGTGTAACTCCCTCCTCTGGAACTATGTCTTCCTCCTCCATTGACTCCTCCTCATCCTCCTCACAAAGTGTCCCCTGCCTACGCGTTTGTGAGGAACCACGTGGCGCTGACTGTCCAGAAGATGATGGAAATGGCGAATCCTTATCCTCCACCTCTTCCACAACATCATCCCTTAGCGCTTGCAGTGATTTTTCAAGCAGGCAGATAAGGGGGACAGTCATGCTGACTAGTGCATCATCTGCACTCGCCATCCACGTGAAATAATTGAAGGGACGCAAAACTGGCAGACGTCCTTCATAGTGGCCCACTCTGTGGTTGTGAAGTCTGAACGGCGCGGAGTGCGACTTCTTTGCGCCTGATGCAGCTGGTACTCCATTACTGCTTGCTGCTGCTCACACAACCGCTCCAACATATGTAACGTGGAATTCCACCTGGTAGGTAGGTCACATATGATGCAATGTTCCGGAAGGCGGAATCGGTGCTGCAGAGCCGCAATGCACGATTTTGCCGTGCTGGAACGCCGCAAGTGAGCACACTCTAGGCGGACCTTGTGCAGCAGTGCATCAAGATCCGGATAGTCCCTCAAAAAACTCTGCACGACCAAGTTGAGCACATGTGCCAGACATGGGATGTGAGTGAGGTTGCCGAGGCCCAGAGCTGCCACCAGATTTCGGCCATTATCACACACTACCATGCCTGGCTGGAGATTCGCTGCCACAAACCACACATCGCTCTCCTGCTTGATGGCATTCCAGAGCTCCTGCGCTGTGTGGCTTCGATTTCCCAAAGAAATTAATTTCAAGACGACCTGTTGACGTTTGGCCACGACTGTGCTCATGTCGGTCGTAAAAGGTAAACGTTCACGGGTCCATGTGGAGGTGGACTGTGACGGCTCCTGCAGCGATGATTCTGAGGAACTTGTGTAAGAGGAGGAGTCAATGCGTACAGACTGGATTCCTGCAATCCTTGGAGTGGGCAGGACACATCCTGCGCCACTCGCACGATCTGTACCCGTCTCAACAACATTAACCCAATGGGCAGTGAGGGAAAGGTATCGTCCCTGTCCATGTTGACTGGTCCACGCATCAGTGGTGAGGTGGACCTTGCTACTGACGGCGTTCAGTAGCACGTGTTTTATGTGTCCCTCCACATGCTTGTGCAGGGCAGGGATGGCTTGCCTGCTGAAATAAAAGCGGCTGGGCACATTGTACTGTGGAACTGCCAATGACATCAAGTCACGGAAGCTGTCAGTCTCCACCAGCCTGAATGACAGCATTTCCAGTGACAGAAGTTTGGCAATGCCGGCAGTCAGAGCCTGTGCTCATGGGTGGTTTGCCGAGAAAGGCCGCCTTTTCTCCCATGCCTGTACTACCGATGGCTGTAGACTGGGCTGGGAGTGTGAGGATGACTGGGAACGTGGTGCTGCGGGTGGAATTACAGTGGGTCTCTGGACAACAGTGCCAGAGGTTCTTCCATGGTGATCCAGGGAGGAAGCCGAACCAGCTGTGTGTGAGCTGGAGGAAGAGGCAACACGAGCTGAAGAGGTGGTAGCTGCCACTGTTGGTTGGCCTAGCTCTTCAGTGTGTTTCTGTAACTCCGCCACATGCCTGGTCCACACATGTTTCCACATGTTGGAGGTATTGAGGTTGCTGACATTTCTCCCTCTTTTGACTTTGTGATGACACACCTTGCATTTGACATAGCAAATGTCATCTGCAACTGTGTCAAAAAAGGACCAGGCACCGCAAGTCTTGGGAGCGCCCTTTTTGGCTTTTGGAAGAGACACGCTCCTAACGGGTGCCAAAGTGGAGGCTACAGGATCCGCAGTCTTCCTCCTCCCTCTCCCTCTTTGGCCAATTCGGGGAATCTCTTCCTCAGAGCTGTTCCCACCACCTTCCTGTCCCTCACGCCATGATGGGTCAAGGACCTCATCATCTACACTACCCTCTGCCACCAACTGCTCCTCCTGGGTAGTCTCAGCAGCACAGCACGCACCAGAAAGTGGCACTTGAGTGTCATCAGCGGATGCGTTCTGCGGTGTGGTAACCAGAGGCACTGGCCCACCCGCCTCTTCAGACTCAGAGAGAAAAAGCTGTTGGGCATCACTGCACACTGCCTCTTCTTCCATTTCTCCAATGCTGCTTGGCTGGCCCCCTCTTTCCAAGCCAAGAGATTCAGAGAACAGAAGTAGAGACGGCTCCTGTCCTGGGCTCTCTGTCTGCCTGGGCAATTTGGCAGGTGGCGAAGAGACAGATGGGTGCTCTCCAGTGCTCTGTGTCTGAGAGGATGTGGCACTAATTGAAGTCGATGCGTTAGCTGCCATCCATCCGACAACGGCTTCAATTTGGTCTTCACGCAGCAGCGGTGTACGGCGCTCTCCGACAAAGCTGCGCATGAAGGACTGTTCCCTGCTGAAACTGGGTGATGATGAGTCACCGGTGCCCGAAGCAGGCACAGAATCCCCACGTCCTCTCCCTTCTCCGCGCTCACGCCCATGTGCCTTACTCCCTGCCTTCTTCATCTTGGTTGACTGATAAAGATAAGCAGAAAAGTACTAACGGCTTAGTGTGCTTATTCCTGAACAGCTCCTAACAGGTATAAGAAACACTAATTTTCTAAAGTGTGGACTAGACTTAAATATGAGCTAATGTGGCCTACACAACTGTAAAGTGGTGTGTTTGGTGAACTTTATTCTTTATTTATTTTTTGGGGGATGAACTGACAACAGGGAGAGCTGCACTCACACGGAGACCGTGCAGACAGCCGTAAACGGCGCTGCAAGGCCCAAAAAACTACTCTAGGTTATCCTATGTAGTGTTTTTCCACAATTTAGCTGGATACGGGTGGAAAGTCACTAATAGGAATTATTTGAAAAAAATGTGCAGCAGCCTGCACTACTTGCAAAAAAGGACAATGGAATGGATAGAACTGTATGAGTCAGTGAACCACCCTGAGCTGGATACAACCGGCTGTGGCTGCACACAGACTACAGGTTGAGCTGCACTCATACGGAGACCATGCAGACAGCCGTAAACGGCGCTGCAAGGCCCCAAAAAACTACTCTAGGTTATCCTATGTAGTGTTTTTCCACAATTTAGCTGGATACGGGTGGAAAGTCACTAATAGGAATTATTTGAAAAAAATGTGCAGCAGCCTGCACTACTTGCAAAAAAGGACAATGGAATGGATAGAACTGTATGAGTCAGTGAACCACCCTGAGCTGGATACAACCGGCTGTGGCTGCACACAGACTACAGGGTGAGCTGCACTCACACGGAGACCATGCAGACAGCCGTAAACGGCGCTGCAAGGCCCCAAAAACCTCCTCTACGTTATCTTATGTAGTGTTTTTCCACAATTTAGCTGGATACAGGTGGAAAGTCACTAATAGGAATTATTTGAAAAAAATGTGCAGCAGCCTACACTACTTGCAAAAAAGGACAATGGAATGGATATAACAGTATGAGGCAGTGAACCACCCTGACCTGAATACAACCAGCTATGGCTGCACACAGACTACAGAGTGGGCTGCACTCACACACACACACACACACAGAGACCTTGCAGATCGCTGTGAAAACAGCGCTGCAAGGCAAAAGCAAGGTGAACACACAGCGGTTGCTAAATTAGCCTGGGAAAAGCACAAAGAAGCAAATCGCTATCTCAACTGGCCCTCAGTCAGAACACAGCGTCCTGTCACTAACTGAATTCACAGCAGAGTGAGCCCAAAATTGCGCCAGCGACTTTTAAACTGCAGCATGACATCATTTTAGCAGCCAATCACAGCCTTGCCAGTAGTTTCATGCCCACCATGCAGAACAGGATGTGCCCACACTTGGAATCATTCCTCATTGGCTGAATTCGTGCAGTTTGAATCCTGGGAACTTCCGATTCCGGTATCCGATATGCGGCAAGTAACGGATCTCGGTATCAGAATTCCGATACCGCAAGTATCGGCCGATACCCGATACTTGCAGTATCGGAATGCTCAACACTATTTATCATCATACCACCAAAAAAAGTGGAATAACATGCTATCAAAAAGAAGGACCGCTGAAAACGTCATCTTGTACTGCAAAAAATGAGCTGCCATAAAGCATCATCAGCAAAAAAATAAAAAAGTTATAGCTTTCAGAATAAAGCGATGCAAAAACAATTATTTTTTATATAAAATAGTTTTTATTGTATAAAAGCGCCAAAGCATAAAACAAGATATAAATGAGGTATCACTGTCATCGTACTGACCCGAAGAATAAAACTGCCTTATCAATTTTACTACACGCGGAACGATATAAATGCCCCACCCAAAATAAATTCATTAATTGCTGGTTTTTGTTCATTCTGCTTCCCAAAAATCATAATAAAAAGCAATCAAAATCGGCGATCTGTGGGCCAAAATATGGAAAATTATAGCTCTCAAAATGTAATGATACGAAAACTATTTTTTTGCAATAAAAAGCGTCTTTTAGCGTGTGACAGCTGCCAAACATAAAAACCCAATATAAAAACCCGTTATAAATAGTAAATCAAACCCCCCTTTATCACCCTCTTAGTTAGGGAATAATAATAAAATATTATTAGGGTTAGGGCTAAAGTTAGGGTTAGGGTTGGGGCTAAAATTAGGGTTAGGGTTTGGATTAGGTTTAGGGTTGGGATTACGTTTACAGTTTGGATTAGGGTTAGGGTTGGGATTAGGGTTAGGGGTGTGTCATGGTTAGGGGTGTGGTTAGAGTTAAGGCTAGGGTTGGGATTAGGGTTAGGGGTGTGTTGGGCTTAGGGTTGTGATTAGGGTTGGGTTATGGGTGTGCTCGGGTTACGTGTGTGGTTAGGGTTAGGGGTGTGATGGAGGTAGGGCTGGAATTAGAATTGAGGGGTTTCCACTGTTTAGGCACATCAGGGGCTCTCCAAATGCGACATGGCATCCGATCTAAATTCCAGTCAATTCTGCATTGAAAAAGTCAAACGGTGCTCCTTCCCTTCCGAGCTCTGCTGTGCGCCAAAACAGTGGTTTACCCCAACATATGGGGTATCAGCGTACTCAAGACAAATTGGGCAACATCGTTTGGGGTCCAATTTCTCCTGTTACCTTTTGGAAAATTAATAATCGGCGAAAAGATCATTTTTGTGAAAAAAATATGATTTTTTATTTTTACAGCTCTACATTATATACTTCTGTGAAGCACTTGGGAGTTTAAAGTACTCACCATACATCAAGATAAGTTCCTTAGGGAATCTACTTTCCAAAATGGTGTCACTTGTGGGGGTTTTCCACTGTTTAGGCACATCAGGGGCTCTCCAAACGCGACATGGCGTCCGATCTCAATTCCAGCCAATTTTGATTTGAAAAGTCAAGCAGCACTCCTTCCCTTCCAAGCTCTGCCATGCTCCCAAACAGTGTTTCACCTTCACATTTTGGGTATCATCATACTCAGGACAAATTGCACAACAATTTTTGTGGTCCAATTTCTCATGTTACCCTTGGGAAAATAAAACAAATTGGATCTGAAGTAAATTTTTTGTGAAAAAAAGTTAAATGTTCATTTTTTTTAATAATTAGAATTGAGAGTCCTCAGTAATTGATACCTTTAATGGCTAACTGAAAAGATGGTAACAAATTGCAACAGAAAAAAACATGGATAAAACAGGTGACATGAAGCAGAATTACCATGAGTGATAAACAGTTTTGTCCATAAATATTGGACCAGTTCTTAGATAAGGAGTGTTTTAATGTCCTCTGATTGGGGTCTGGTTCTGTTGTGATGACCCCACATTGTCTGAGGGGCAAATTTCTTAGTTCCTTAGTTGATGTAAAAAGACATAAATCCATGCGACACATTTATTCCTGCACTAAGAGTGTCAAAGGTAATCATCAGTTTATATTCCCATATTCTTCTGTCTCTTTGAGATTTGAAGCTACTTTTTAATACAAGTAATTTTATGTCCATAATGTTACGATTCGGGAGACAAATGTATTGCCACAGGTAGATCCATTCTTTTTTCTCTTATTGTATGGCGATGAGAGTTCATTCTTGTTCTCAGTTTCTGCCCTGTCTCCCCTACATACAGAACCCCAGTTGGACATTTAGTACAAATGATTAGGTACACCACATTAGAAGTCAAGCAAATAAGGCAGCACACTGCAGCGCTGAAACATGCAAACATGAAACACGAAAATTGAACTGCATTACTGCACTAGAAATATGAGAAATGAGAGCGTTTAGCACATAAAAATGGCTAATTTTATGTGTACCTGGTAGCCACTTTACGGCATCTCTCGTATACCAGGTCCTACGCTTTCCTTTCCTCGCTGAGAATAAACGTCTCCATCTGAATGGGTACCTATGAAAAACTCTTCTTAGACTAACATTATCTCTCTCTGTGGAGGGGTAATGGACCTGTTGCGATTAAAACACCTGTGGCTAGGAGGCAGAGTGCTCGATCAGAAGGCTAAATAATACATTTGAAAAAAACGCTCTCATTTTTCATATTTCTAGTGCAGTAATGCAGTTCAATTTTCGTGTTTCATGTTTGCATGTTTCAGCGCTGCAGTGTGCTGCCTTATTTGCTTGACTATATAAGAGTTGGTGACTCTAGGTTCAGCATCTGTTCACACTTAGTCTATGTTTGGATGTGACGGTCAGTTTTTTCAAATGTATTATTTAGCCTTCTGACCGAGCACTCCGCATCCTAGCCACAGGTGTTTTAATCGCAACAGGTCCATTACCCCTCCACAGAGAGAGACAATGTTAGTCTAAGAAGAGGTTTTCATGCAGACATCCACACACACACAAATTCAGTTTATACTAGCGCATGGCCGAGAGGCCATGCAAACCTTTTATAGTTGCGGCCTTCCGGGACCTTGCCAGTGGTCCAGTCAGAGCCGCTTGAGGACTTGAGAATGTGACCTCCAACCTCCAATGAGAGGTCATCCCACGGGCATGCGCAGTAAGCAAAAAGCAGGACTTAGTCCCTGGGGCGTCTGCTTGCCGCTGATTAATTCTGGTTACAATAGCTGTACCTGGGAAAGAGTGGGAGACCGCAGAGGACATAGTTCGGGATTCCCACTGTGCAGCGGCGGGAACTCAACACCTAACACATGAAGTACAATAGGTTATGAGAACACAATGTCAGAATCACCGGGATCTGTTGAAGCATTCCAGAGTTATAACTTCATAAAGGGACAATGGTAAAAATTGGCCTGGTCATTAACGTGCAAACCACCCTCAGGGGTAAAGGGGTTAAAAGCCCCCGCCGTGGCTCTTTTATTATGCATCCAGCTCTGCGCAGCCTGGGCATCCATTAAATGCTCTTTTACTATGGGCATGACAGCTGCAATCCGGTCTTACATGCTTGCTATTCGCACATCTCCTTAGCTACTTTGAGCAGTCCGCTCGGATGCCTGCCATACAATAGCTCAAACGATGAGACACTTGTGGACGCCTGTGGTACCTCGTGGATAACGAACATTAGATAGGGCAATAACATGTCTTTCCCATCCTTGGAAACTACCTTTCTACCGTAAGCATGGATTTAAGGGTCTTATTAAATCTCTCGGTTTGTGGGTGGTACACCGACGTGCGTAGCTGTTTGATCCGGAGCTTACATAGCTCCTTGGTCTGCTTGGACATTAAAGGAGTCCCCTGACCTCTGAGGATCTCCTTTGGTAGCCCAAGGTGACAAAATATGGCAGATAGCTCTCAGGCTATTATTTTTGCCCAGGTGTGGCGGAGATGTATCGCCTCTAGGTACCGTGTAGCATAGTCCACTATGACCAAAATATATTGATGTCCACAGGTGGATTTCATTATAGGTCCCACCAGATCCATTGCTATCTGCTCAAATGATACCTCTATGATGGGCAAAGGTACCAATGGGCTCCGGTAGGTTGCGGTGGGTGAGGTTAGTTGGCACTCAGGACACGTGTCACAGTACCTCTGGACCACCGCGTAGACCTCAGGCCAAAAAAAATATTGCAGTATAGGCTCCTGCTTCTTTTTGGCCTCCAAGTGCCCTCCCAGCGTGTGGATATGAGCCATTTCGAGCACCGCCCGACGGTAGGCTTAGGGCACCACCATTGTTCCTCCACTTCCTCCTGGATTTTATCCACCCTTTATAACAATTCCGGGTGGATAGCCATGTGGGGAAAAACTGCCTCGGCATTCGGTTGCTGAGCTACTCCATTTATCTCAATCACCCTTTCTCCTGCCCGGGATCCTGGAGCTTACCTATCTCGAACTTACCAGGGGACAATTCCAGCTGAGAGATCAGTGGAGTCTCCTCGATATCTCCTGTTAATACCTCTAGGGAAAACCTATCTAGGTTACATTCTGTCTCTATGTTGGCGACCCCTATGGCAGGTATCCCTGATCTTCGGGTTCGTGTCCGGATTAACATTTACACTGGGAGGGTTAATTTTGGTCTCTCACAGGGACCAGAATAGGGGCAAGTCTCTTCCCAGCACAGTTCCGTATGGAAGGGTCTTCACCACTCCCACCACATGTTTTATTTCTCCACACGGTATGGAAAAAGTAACCTCCGTGGTTGGGTACTCTTGGAGTTCCCTATGTATACACACCACCCCCACTTTCCATTCATTGGGGTGGTCCCTGGCAACAAGGGACCCATGGACCAGAGTCACTAAGCTCCCCGAGTCCAAGCGAGCCTCTGTTTGGTACCCGTTGATGAGTACCTGGCACAGTTGGGGTTCGCTGCCAGCAGTGCCTGTAGTTGCGATGCAGACTGGCTGGGCATACATAGACATACAGTGAGTATACCAGCAGTCCATGGGTTCAGCTGTCAGGGCGCAGTTGAAAGCCACATGTTCGGGCCCTTGGCACCAACAACACTTATTAGTAGCGGCACGACTAGACCTTTGGGCCGATTTATGGGAACCAGGTCTCTTGTCACTCTCACTTTGGGATACCCCCTCAGTACGTGCTCATTCTTGATTAGCCCCAGCAGTGGGTCAGGGACATTTCCCAGGCTCCTGGGCTGGCAGTGCCCGACGTGACAGCCGAAGTGGAGCAGTGTCCTGTATAAAGTCCTGAGTGGCCGTATATTGCTCAACCAGTCCAACCACCCGGATCCCCTTGCCCCACCCAATGCTGTATGGCTGCTGGCAGAGCCCTCACCAGCTGGTTGACCACCACCCTCTCTACCATTTGGAGAGAGGTTAAGGTCTGAGGATGGAGCCATTTTTTTACCAGCTGCAGCAAGCTACAGGCCTGAGACCTGATGGGGAGAGACTCTGCAAAGGACCACTGGTACACCCGCTGAGCCCACACATATGTATTAACCCACAGTCGGGTAAGGATCTCACCTCTCAGCTTCTCAGAGTCCAATGCATCATCCCAACTGAGGTCTAGATAGGCCTTCTGTTCATCTCCCATCAGGAAGGGGGCCACCACTTCAGCCCACTGGGTCATCAGCAGGTTCACCCGCTCTGCTGTGCATTTAAACATGGTGAGGAAAGCCTCCAAATTGTCCTCAGGACTCATCTTCCTCAACGATGGCAGGACTTTGTACCAGGCCTCTGGAACGTGGTCGCTGACGAGGACGCCTGCCGCATAGCCGCGATCTGCTGCATCAACAGGTTATTTGTCTGCAGCAATTGGTGCTGCTCCTGCTGCAGCTCCTGCTGCCGTTGCTACTGCTCCTGCTGCCAATGCTCTTGTTGTTGAGGCTAAAACTGCAGCTGCTGCGAGAGGATCAACTGCTTCCAAAGCTCCTCTATCTTGTTGGCTAGCTTGGGATGCAGCGTTGCAGGCCTAATAATGGACATTCAGCATGCCTTGGATATGCCTCAGTTCACGCTGCCCGCATTTTCCAACCATATGTAGTACAGCAGTGTCACAGACATGCAGCAACCACAGGAAAGTTCAAAGCAAAGTCTCTTTACTGTTCAGTGAACTCACAAAATGGAAAACAAACGGTATCCTCCGGATCGCAGTCAGGAAACAAGACAGTCTGTGTTGTGGATTCTGTTTGCGGGCTCCCTCTGGTGGTTACTGCTGGTACTGGGTGACTTTGGTGGGTTGCGGCCTTTGGTTTCCATCTGTCCATCAGAGGCTGGGTGTTTCCTATTTTACCTGGCCTTTCTGTCATTTCCCTTGCCGGCTATCAATGTGTTCAGATGTGCTCTGTTTGGTTCCTGCCTACCTGCTCCCAGATCTTTCAGGATAAGCTAAGTGCTGATTTTCAGTTGTTTGGTTTTTTGTCCAGCTTGCTTAGAATGTCTCTTTGTTAGCTGGTTGCTCTAGTGGACTGAGGTTCTCCCCATGTGCCATGAGTTGGCACATGGGTTCTTGTAATCTCAGGATGGTTTTTTTGATTAGGTTTTTTTGCTGACCGCTCAGTCCCCTTTTGTGTCATTCTGCTTTCTAGTTTTCAGCGGGCCTCTATTTGCTAAAGCTATATACATCATCTCTATGTGTGTGCCTTCCTCTCATTTCACCGTCAATACATGTGGGGGGCAACTATACCTTTGGGGTTAATTCCTCTGGAGGCAAGTGAGGTCTTTGTTTTCTCTGCAGTACTAGTTAGCTCTTAGGCTGGTGCGTGGCGTCTAGAACCAACGTAGGCACGCTCCCTGGCTATCTCTAGTTGCGTTTGTCAGGCGTAGGGCAGCGGCCAGCCCAGGTTCCATCACCCTAGAGCTCGTCCGATATTTATTATACTTTGCTTATCCTGTGCTATCCCTAGCCATTGGGGATTCATGACAGTATAGCCGGCCAGCAAAGTGTTAATTGTTTGGGCTGAAGCAGGAGATAAGAAGTGTTCAAGGGAAATTTTTTTTTTTTTTTCCCTTCAGAGTTTTGCTGCCTAGCCCTTAATTGCTGTCTAGCTGCTTCTTACCTCCTCTTAACCCTTGAATGGCTCTGATCTTAGCCGTTTATCATGGATGTCCAGAGTTTGGCTTCCAGCCTGAGTAATCTCGCGGCAAAGGTTCAAAACATACAGGATTTCGTGGTTCACACTCCCATGTCTGAACCTAGAATTCCTATTCCAGAGTTCTTTTCTGGGGATAGATCTACCTTCCTGAATTTCAGGAACAATTGTAAATTGTTTCTCTCTTTGAAATCTCACTCCTCTGGAGACCCTGCTCAACAGGTCAAGATTGTTATATCGTTCCTACGGGGCGACCCTCAGAATTGGGCATTTGCATTGGCACCAGGGGATCCTGCATTGCTCAGTGTGGATGCGTTTTTTCTGGCATTGGGATTGCTCTATGAGGAACCTAACCTAGAGATTCAGGCTGAAAAGGCTTTATTAGCCCTCTCTCAGGGGCATGATGAAGCGGAAATATATTGTCAGAAATTTCGGAAATGGTCGGTGCTTACTCAGTGGAATGAGTGCGCCCTGGCTGCAAACTTCAGAAATGGTCTTTCTGAGGCCATTAAGGATATTATGGTGGGGTTCCCTGCGCCTACAGGTCTGAATGAGTCTATGGCTATGGCCATTCAGATTGATCGGCATTTACGGGAGCGCAAACCCGTGCACCAGTTGGCGGTGTCTTCTGAACAGGCACCTGAGTCTATGCAATGTGATAGAATTCAGTCCAGAAGTGAACGGCAAAATTATAGGCGGAAAAATGGTTTGTGTTTTTATTGTGGTGATTCAGCTCATGTTATATCAGCATGCTCTAAACGCACAAAAAGGGTTGATAAATCTTTTGCCATTGATACTCTGCAGTCTAAGTTCATTTTGTCTGTGACTCTGATTTTTTCACTGTCTTCCATTTCCGTCGATGCCTATGTGGATTCAGGCGCTGCCCTGAGTCTTATGGATTGGTCATTTGCTAAACGCTGCGTTTTTAGTCTAGAGCCTCTGGAAGTTCCTATTCCTCTGAAGGGAATTGATTCTACACCATTGGCTATGAATAAACCGCAGTATTGGACACAAGTGACCATGCGCATGACTCCCGTTCATCAGGAGGTGATTCGCTTCCTTGTACTGTATAATTTACATGATGTACTAGTGCTTGGTCTGCCATGGTTACAAACTCATAATCCTGTCCTGGACTGGAAAACAATGTCTGTGCTAAGCTGGGGATGTCAGGGGGTTCATGATGATGCACCTCCGATTTCTATCGCTTCATCTACTCCTTCGGAGATCCCTGCGTTTTTGTCGGATTATAGGGATGTTTTTGAGGAGCCTAAGCTCAATTCGCTCCCTCCTCATAGAGAGTGTGACTGTGCTATAGAATTGATTCCTGGCAGTAAGTTCCCTAAGTGTCATTTATTTAATCTGTCACTGCCAGAGCATACTGCTATGCGGAATTATATTAAGGAGTCCTTGGAAAAGGGACATATTCGTCCATCTTCGTCCCCTCTGGGAGCAGGTTTTTTTTTCGTGGCAAAAAAAGATGGTTCCCTGAGGCCTTGTATAGATTATCGCCTTCTGAATAAGATTACAGTCAAATACCAGTATCCATTGCCATTATTTACGGATTTGTTTGCTCGCATTAAGGGGGCTAGGTGGTTCACTAAAATAGATCTTCGTGGTGCGTATAATCTGGTGCGGATAAAACAGGGTGATGAGTGGAAAACCGCATTTAATACGCCTGAGGGCCATTTTGAGTATTTGGTAATGCCTTTTGGACTCTCCAATGCTCCGTCAGTCTTTCAGTCCTTTATGCACAATATTTTCCGTGAATATCTGGATAAGTTTATGATTGTGTATTTGGATGATATTTTGGTGTTTTCTGATGACTGGGAGTCTCATGTTCTACAGGTCAGGAAGGTGTTTCAGGTTTTGCGGGCCAATTCTCTGTTTGTGAAGGGCTCAAAGTGTCTCTTCGGAGTCCAGAAGATTTCTTTTTTGGGGTACATTTTTTCTCCTTCTACTATTGAGATGGATCCCGTTAAGGTTCAGGCTATTTGTGACTGGACACAACCTACATCTGTTAAGAGCCTTCAGAAGTTCTTGGGGTTTGCTAATTTTTATCGTCGGTTCATTGCTAATTTTTCCAGTATTGTTAAACCTTTGACTGATTTGACTAAAAAGGGTGCTGATGTTGCTGATTGGTCCCCTGCGGCCGTGGAGGCCTTTCGGGAACTTAAGCGCCGGTTTTCTTCTGCTCCTGTGTTGTGTCAACCAGATGTTTCACTTCCTTTTCAGGTGGAGGTTGATGCTTCCGAGATTGGAGCGGGGGCGGTTTTGTCACAGAGAAGTTCTAATGGCTCGGTGATGAAGCCATGTGCTTTCTTCTCTAGAAAATTCTCGCCCGCCGAGCGCAATTATGATGTGGGTAATCGGGAGCTTTTGGCCATGAAGTGGGCATTTGAGGAGTGGCGTCATTGGCTTGAGGGTGCTAAACATCGCGTGGTGGTCTTGACTGATCACAAGAATCTCATTTACCTTGAGTCTGCCAGGCGTTTGAATCCTAGACAGGCTCGTTGGTCGTTATTTTTTTCTCGTTTCAATTTCGTGGTTTCATACCTGCCAGGTTCAAAGAATGTGAAGGCAGATGCTCTTTCCAGGAGTTTTGTGCCTGACTCTCCTGGAGACACTGGGCCTGCTGGTATCCTTAGGGATGGGGTAATATTGTCCGTCGAATCCCCAGACTTGCGACGCGCATTGCAGGAGTTTCAGGTGGATAAACCGGATCGATGTCCACCAGAAAGACTGTTTGTTCCGGATGATTGGACCAGTAGAGTCATCTCCGAGGTCCATTCTTCTGTGTTGGCTGGTCATCCTGGAATATTTGGTACAAGAGACTTGGTGGCCAGGTCTTTTTGGTGGCCTTCCTTGTCTAGGGATGTGCGTACCTTTGTGCAGTCTTGTGAAGTGTGTGCTCGAGCTAAGCCTTGCTGTTCACGGGCTAGTGGGTTGTTGTTATCCTTGCCCATCCCGAAGAGGCCTTGGACGCACATTTCCATGGATTTTATTTCTGATCTCCCGGTTTCACAGAAAATGTCCGTTATCTGGGTTGTGTGTGACCGCTTTTCTAAGATGGTTCATTTGGTGCCCTTGCCTAAGTTGCCCTCCTCCTCTGAGTTGGTTCCTTTGTTTTTTCAGAACGTGGTTCGTTTGCATGGGATTCCAGAGAATATCGTTTCTGACAGGGGATCCCAGTTTGTGTCTAGATTTTGGCTGACGTTTTGTGCCAAGATGGGCATTGATTTGTCTTTCTCGTCTGCATTCCATCCTCAGACGAATGGCCAGACGGAGCGAACTAATCAGACCTTGGAAACTTATTTGAGGTGTTTTGTTTCTGCCGATCAGGATGACTGGGTTGCTTTTTTGCCACTGGCCGAATTTGCTCTTAATAATCGGGCTAGTTCGGCCACGTTGGTCTCTCCTTTTTTTTGTAATTCGGGGTTTCATCCTCGTTTTTCCTCTGGTCAGGTGGAGTCTTCGGATTGTCCTGGAGTGGACGTGGTGGTGGACAGGCTACATCACATTTGGAATCAGGTGGTGGACAATTTGAAGTTATCTCAGGAGAAGACTCAGCAGTTTGCTAATCGCCATCGCCGCGTGGGTCCCCGACTTCTTGTTGGGGACTTGGTGTGGTTGTCTTCTCGTTTTGTCCCTATGAAGGTCTCTTCTCCTAAGTTCAAGCCTCGGTTCATCGGTCCTTATAGGATCTCGGAGATTCTTAACCCTGTATCTTTCCGTTTGGATCTCCCAGCATCGTTCGCTATTCATAATGTGTTCCATCGGTCGTTGTTGCGGAGGTATGAGGTGCCTGTTGTTCCTTCGGTCGAACCTCCTGCTCCGGTGCTGGTGGAGGGAGAATTGGAGTATGTTGTTGAAAAGATCTTGGATTCTCGTGTTTCCAGACGCAAACTCCAGTATTTGGTTAAGTGGAAGGGTTATGGTCAGGAGGACAATTCCTGGGTGGTCGCCTCCGATGTTCATGCGACTGATTTGGTCCGCGCTTTCCATAGGGCTCGCCCTGATCGCCCTGGGGGTTCTCGTGAGGGTTCGGTGACCCCTCCTCAAGGGGGGGGTACTGTTGTGGATTCTGTTTGCGGGCTCCCTCTGGTGGTTACTGCTGGTACTGGGTGACTTTGGTGGGTTGCGGCCTTTGGTTTCCATCTGTCCATCAGAGGCTGGGTGTTTCCTATTTTACCTGGCCTTTCTGTCATTTCCCTTGCCGGCTATCAATGTGTTCAGATGTGCTCTGTTTGGTTCCTGCCTACCTGCTCCCAGATCTTTCAGGATAAGCTAAGTGCTGATTTTCAGTTGTTTGGTTTTTTGTCCAGCTTGCTTAGAATGTCTCTTTGTTAGCTGGTTGCTCTAGTGGACTGAGGTTCTCCCCATGTGCCATGAGTTGGCACATGGGTTCTTGTAATCTCAGGATGGTTTTTTTGATTAGGTTTTTTTGCTGACCGCTCAGTCCCCTTTTGTGTCATTCTGCTTTCTAGTTTTCAGCGGGCCTCTATTTGCTAAAGCTATATACATCATCTCTATGTGTGTGCCTTCCTCTCATTTCACCGTCAATACATGTGGGGGGCAACTATACCTTTGGGGTTAATTCCTCTGGAGGCAAGTGAGGTCTTTGTTTTCTCTGCAGTACTAGTTAGCTCTTAGGCTGGTGCGTGGCGTCTAGAACCAACGTAGGCACGCTCCCTGGCTATCTCTAGTTGCATTTGTCAGGCGTAGGGCAGCGGTCAGCCCAGGTTCCATCACCCTAGAGCTCGTCCGATATTTATTATACTTTGCTTATCCTGTGCTATCCCTAGCCATTGGGGATTCATGACAAGTCTGTATTTAAGACCGGTTGCCATGGGCGACTGGACCACCGTGTACGCTGAGGGGTGTCAGGCCTTTTGGCTTCGCTTGGCTCTGTGTTACTTCACACAGGCTGAAGCTTTTCAGAGCCACCTGCTCTGCAGTTTGCAAACCAAAACTGACACACCCAACCCTCTGCTGCAGGGTTTTTAAAATGGAATCTGTAGCCATGGCCACTTGTAAGACCTGACCTGGATCGAGCAACCTGCCCCCTACCATCCTGTAGATCACTCCAAAAATAAAAGCCCATATCGGGTTGTCTTAAATCTGCCTTGGGCAAATAGCTTGCCCGAGTCCAAACTTACTTTTATTTTGCTCTGCAATCACAGCTATATCTGTGACTGCAATACACTCCAGCGGTCTTAATATGCTTCTATGCACATCCTGGAGTACATATAGCGACCCTCGCATGTAACACCTGTCACTGCCTCATAGTATACATTTCATATGGATGGATCCTAAACACTACTGTCCTACCTTTCCATATGTTACTATGTTACCTTTCCATATGACCAACCAGGCATCATCTGATTAGTGAGTGAACAAGAAACCAGGCATAGCTTGCAATTTAAAAACTTGTGTGGGAAAGATGTGAGGATAAGGGTGCTGAGCCATGGACAGGGCCACACCTCCCAATATGTACTACAAAAAAGAAAAAAATGAGGACCCACACTAGTATTAAATTAATGGGTTTTGCTCTCTTTGATCAAAAAACGCTAACTAAGTACCTTACATTTTAACGTCACAGCAATATTGAAGTTTACACCTTTCCCTTCTAAGTATTAGTTGGGGCAAAAGTACTCAAATCTATTACACTCCTACGACCTATTCTGTGAGTATCTGACAAGTGTTATTATGTGTTATTATTATGTGTTATTATGAGAAATTACCTTTAACACATTGATTAACTTATTTGGGGATTCTACAATGCTCTGGGACCAATATGCAGTCACTGCCTCCCTTACAACAGTCTCCCAGACTAACCAGCCTCTGCAGCTCTCTTTCATCTCTGAGGGCTTTTAGCTCCCTAACCCGTCTCACTCACCATCCAAATATGCTAGTTCCATTCCTGCTCAAACTCTATTCACTATCTTAGCATTTTTCTCACTCCACTACTGAGCTCCTTAGTGGCTCAGTAGGCCCAGACCTCAGCTTGCTCCCTTTTTCACTTCATGTGCACACACTCACCAGAACCGTAAAATGCTTTCATTAATGCACCTTGGGTTCAAATACAGGTGCTTGATACGATGCTTTGGTGCCACCATGTCCAAAATCAAGTCAAGCTCTGGATACCTAGGCAATAGAAACTTGTGACCAACACTGCCATCTCCTGTAAATTATACCACTCCACTGGTGTCAGAATAACATATGTATGTTGTGATGACACAGCATTTTCTCTTAATTAACCAGACATCTATTTTCAGCAAGCCAGGTGGAATAGACTGTTATCTATATGTTGACTTTTGAATTTATGTGTTTCTTTCTGGTTGGTCAAGAAAACTTAGACTTTTGTTCATGTAAGCCTGTAATATGGACTGCAAGTTGACATTTGATGTAACATATTGTGCTCTTATCCTGGATGACTAGTGATATAGAGTAATGGAACAATTATGTTTGCTGATATATTAATTACCAGGCCAGCCACTTTGTTGACTTCCAAAATAGAGGAGGAAAAACTAGGCAAATAGATAACATAATAAAACAATGCGATCTGGTCTTATGAGCATTCTTCACCTTTACCTGTGAATACTGCATGAAGGACGGTTGCTAACTACAAAAAGAGGTTGTATGCCTCTGTAACATAAGCCACAACATCCAGACATGTAAACATGCAAAAGAATCACATACTCTCTACAGGACAGCAGCCCAGACATCATGGCTCCATCACGAGGAACATAGATTTGTGATTCTACTGGATGCCAACTTAGAGGACCACGGCCCCGACTGGAAGAATACAGATCTACTCTATTTACCATCGCAAATGCATGGATACATTTGTGGTAGTAAGGATTTGAACCCACCAGTTGCCTAAGCCCCATGGATACATTCGTGAGGGCCAGGAATGGGACCTGTCGGTCACTTTGTTCCATAGAGATGTTCTGAGAAGCCAGGTTGTGACCCTCCGGTCAACTGGCATTGCATTTCAGTGGACTGTCATCTTCCTAAACTTGCCATTACCTCCTCTCTGTGCATGCCACAGGTGGAGCAGTTGGCCTTGTAAGCTCTGAAGTCACAGCTGCTCTTATCCCGGTGAGTTAGCAGAAGGTTGAGACTCTGTTATATGCACCATCTTGGGTATTTTGCTTGGACTGTTCTATGTGTTATTTGCCTGTTTTGTGGTTCAATAAAGTATTGCTACACTATTTTACCCTCACCCCGAGTAGTATTAAGCCCACGGTGAAAAGAGGGCGGGCATTCGGTGGGAGGATCCATGAACCATGCAGTTTCAACTAGCAGACCAGGGCCTCCACTGACCCCCTGGTGTTTCCACATATGTGTATACTGTTGAGACAACAGTCCAAAAGCTCCAACTACATGTGCAATGGAGTACTGTACAGCTATGATGAAGGAACATCACTCCTCTGCATAGACGCTTTACGATCCTCCTGTTCTGTTAAATCCTTAGGCACCGCAATCTGAATACAACCTGTCTACACTCTAAAGCATTGATAAACACATTCCTTTTACGATTAAGACAGACCAACGAAATCAACTGCATTACATTATTATGTATTTTATCAATATGTTAAATGTAAATTCTTGGTTTCTTTGATCCAGATAATAAAAGAAAGATACACTGCTAAAAATAGTCTATTCACTTTGTAGTAACTATGGTAACTACAAGGTTTTATACACTACTTCTGAAGGCATGTATAACAGGCAAACCGTAGCATAATCACTGGACTTCAAATTCATTTGGTCAGTTTTGTAAATATTATTTTATCTAAACTCCTCAACAGTGAAATTGCAACACCCAGAAGGAAAAGGTGTGGAATTATAGAAATCACAGGATTGATAGACATGTTATTGATATGCTAATTATGAAAAAATGGATACCTGTCTTAGCAGGGGATACTGCAGACTCCCACACAGCGCGCTGCCACACAGATGACTGATGAAGGTCAGGCATTGACTGAAACGTCTCATTTATTTCTGGAAATTCCTCGCTCAATAAAGAAGTTCTTCAACACACCTATATGAGTACTAAGTATATCTGCTTCACAGCTGACGTATTTGGTTATCCTACTGTCATGTTGAACGCTGTTCAGACCAGGTCGTCCGACAGACAGCGGTAATTCCGCTTTTGACCACTAATCTCATTGGCGTCTGCTAGATTTTATCTAGCTGTTCCGGGGTTAATTTACCTAATCCTTGGATTGGAAGCTGGGCCATGCCCACTGCCTTTAAATAGTTCTCCTTATCTTTGGGCGTTCGCCGATTATAGCTTCTGTCTTGTGCGTTGTTATCTCGGTCTGGTGAGGTGAGCTGGTGGTTGGAAATTCGTAGCTGGTGGTGTATTTTCCTTTGTCTTATTTACTCCTTCCTATATTTGTATTTATTTTGCCCTGCACATTTATAGTGTATTCCTGAGTGACTGCGGCATGGTGTATATTTTCCCTTGTTGCTTGTCTGTGCTAACTGTGGGTATTGGGGAATAACATCTTCACTGGGTGGTGCGCGGAGGTTTCAGCCTAGGGCTGAGCTCAGGAGACAGGGTGAGGTTCGAGGCCTGGACATGCACACCTTCAGTGTAAACTCCAGGTAGAGGGTCAGTCAGGATTTCCCTAGTCTGAGGGAAACTGCAGGGGCCCGGGTTATTAGCTCTCGCTCACCTAGTCTCTCCTTGACATTATAATCGGCCCAACAACACAAAAAAAAAAAGGGGTTTCTTTTTTTTGAGTTTTCTCATGGATCCCATGACTTCCATAACCCGACAGTTGGAGGCGCTGTCCCTACAGGTCACGGAGTTGAGGGGGGCAGTACAGCAACAGGGACTAGCAGTGTCTAATGTGCAAGCTGGAGCGACAGGAAGAGTTGCTGAGCCTAAATTACCTTTGCCTGAAAAATTTGCTGGGGAACGCAGTAAATTTGTTTCTTTTCGTGAAGCTTGCAAACTATATTTCCGTATGCGCCCGATATCTTCAGGTAATGAGGATCAGCGTGTGGGCCTGGTGTTGTCATTGTTGAGTGGGGACCCCCAAGCATGGGCATTTTCTTTGCCATCTGATTCTGCTGCATTTGACTCTGTGGAGAGTTTTTTTTCCTGTCTTGGGAAAATCTACGATGAACCTGACAAAATGGCTCTAGCAGAATCTAAGATTAGCTCTGTTCGCCAGGGGGAGCGAGTTGCAGAGGATTACTGTTCTGAATTTTGGCGCTGGGCGATCGATACACAATGGAATGATCCAGTATTGCGGAGTCAGTTTATACATGGGATTTCTGGAAGGGTTAAAAAAGCCCTTCTGATGTACGAGACTCCTGCTTCTCTAGATTCTGCCATGAGTCTGGTTGTCCGCATTGATCGCCGTTTGCGTCAGGGGGAGCATGTGACACCACCTATGGGAGAGGGTTTAGGTTCATGTGAGGTTGCTGCAGGTGAGCCCACAGAGCCTATGCAAATCGCAGGGGTGTCACATGTGATGCGTCCAGTCCCTGAGCTCAGGAAGCAGGGAGCTTGTTTTTACTGTGGTAAAACGGGTCATTTTATTAACATCTGTCCTCTGCTGCCTAAGAAAAATGCAACGGCGGAAAACTTCTAAGCTCAGAGGGTGTGGAGGAGACCAGTCTGAGCTTATGTATATCCTCCATGGTGGTTTCTCAATGCATGCTCCCTGCTAAGGTTTTTGTTGCTGGCAGAGAGCTGCCAATTACTGTTTTTGTGGATAGTGGTTCAGCCACAAATCTCATTGATGAGGAGTTTGCACGCACAGCAGGTTTTAGGATTGAAAAACTGTCTCATCCTATCCGCGTGGTCACCATCAATGCTGCTCCTCTCTCTCAGGGGGAGATTACTGAATTTGTGGCTGAGGTGAAACTCCACATTGGAGTTCCACATTCCGAGCGGGTTACATGTAAGGTGCTCAGGAATCTTCCTGCTCAGGTGGTTTTGGGTTTTCCTTGGTTGTCTATGCACAACCCGGTAATTGACTGGAAAACTCAGGACATAATTTGGTGGAGCGAGTTCTGCCAGGAGAAATGCCTGGCCACATGTGTGGCTGCGGTGACTTCAATCGTTCCGGAGTGACTTCAGGATTTTGTGGATGTGTTCTCTGAGAAGGGTTTTTCAGAGTTGCCGCCACATCGTCCTTATGACTGTTCTATCAGGTTTAAACCAGGGGTCAAATTGCCTAAAGCAAGGATGTTTAACATCTCCGGTCCGGAGAGACAAGCGTTAAAAGATTACATTGCTGAAAGCTTGAGCAAAGGGCACATCAGGCCGTCATCCTCGCCGGTGGCAGCAGGGTTCTTCTTCGTGAAGAAGAAAGATGGCGGATTACGCCCGTGTTTGGATTTCAGGGAGTTGAACCAGATTACGGTTCGTGATCCATACCCTATGCCTCTGATACCAGATTTGTTCAACCAGGTGGCAGGTGCTAAGTGGTTTACCAAGCTTGACCTCAGGGGGGCGTACATCCTCATAAGAGTCCGTCAAGGTGATGAGTGGAAGACGGCTTTTAATACCCCTGAGGGTCATTTTGAAAATTTGGTGATGCCGTTTGGGTTGACTAACGCACCTGCAGTGTTCCAACATTTCATCAATGATGTGTTCTCGCTTGTTTTGGGGAAATTCGTTATCGTGTACCTAGATGACATTCTCATATATTCTTGCGACCGTGATACTCATTTAGATCATGTCAGGCAGGTGTTACAGCTTCTCAGAGAGAATAAGCTGTATGCTAAACTTGAAAAATGTGTATTTTCTGATCAAGAGTTGCCTTTCTTCGGTTATATTGTGTCTGCTTCTGGTTTTAAAATGGACGCCGCTAAGGCGCAGGCGGTGCTGCGTTGGGAACATCCTGATAACCTGAAAGCACTTCAGCGATTCCTTGGGTTTTCTAACTACTATAGGAAATTTATCAAGGATTTTTCCATCATTGCTAAACCGCTAACTGACATGACTAAAAAGGGTACCAATTTCTCCGTTTGGCCTGAGGCTGCTGTGCGCGCATTTGAATTTCTTAAGAACAGTTTTGTTTCAGCCCCCATTCTTGTGCAGCCAGACGTATATTCATGGGGGTACAATTAATTATTATTTTTTATTATTTTTTTTAATTTTTTTATACACTGCCCAAAAAAATAAAGGAAACACTAAAATCCCACATTCTAGATATCACTGAATGAAATATTCCAGTTGTTTATCTTTATTCATTACATAGTGGAATGTGTTGAGAACAATAACATCTAAAAATGATCAATGTAAATTACAAACTAATATCCCACAGAGGTCTGGAGTTGGAATGATGCTCAAAATCAAAGTGGAAAATGAAGTTACAGTCTGATCCAACTTTAGTGGAAATGGCACTAGACAAGGAAATGATGCTCAGTAGTGTGTGTGGCCTCCACGTGCCTGTATAATTTCCTTACAACACCTGGGCATGCTCCTGATGATGCGGTGGGTGGTATCCTGAGGGATCTCCTCCCAGACCTGAACTAAAGCATCCGCCAACTCCTGGACAGTCTGTGGTGCAACATGACATTGGTGGATGGTGCGAGACATGATGTCCCTAATGTAACATAGTAACACAGTTACTAAGGTTGAAGGAAGACTTTAAGTCCATTTAGTTCAAACTATAGCCTAACCTAACATGCCCTAACATGTTGATCCAGCAGAAGGCAAAAAAAACCCAAGTGGCAAAGAGTAAGCTCCACATTGGGGAAAAAAATTCCTTCCCAACTCCACATATGGCAATCAGACTAGTTCCCTGGATCAACGCCCTATCAATGAATCTAGTATATATAACTTGCAACATTATACTTTTCAAGAAAGGTATCCAGATGTGTTCAATCGAATTCAGGTCTGGGGAATGGGCGGGCCAGTCCATATCTTCAATGCCTTCATCTAGCAGGAACTGCTGACACACTCCAGCCACATGAGGTCTGGCATTGTCCTGCATTAAGAGGAACCCAGGGCCAACCACACCAGCATGTGGTCTCACAAGGGGTCTGAGGATGTCATCTCAGTACCTAATGACAGTCAGCTACCTCTGGTGAGCACATGCAGGGCTGTGTGGCCCTCCAAAGAAATGCCACCCACACAGTTACTGACCCACTGCCAAACAAGTTATTCTGAAAGATGTTGCAGGCAGCAGATCGCTCTCCATGGTGTCTCCAGACTCTGTCACATCTGTCACATGTGCTCAGTGTGAACCTGCTTTCATCTGTGAAGAGCACAGGGCGCCAGTAGCGAATTTGCCAATCCTGGTGTTCTGTGGCAAATGCCAAGCATCCTGCATGGTGTTGGGCTGTGAGCACAACCCCCATCTATGGATGTTGGGCACTCTGAACATCCTCCTGGAGTCGGTTTCTAACCGTTTGTGCAGACACATGCACATTTGTGGCCTGCTGGAGGTCATTTTGCAGTGCTCTGGCAGTGATCCTCCTGTTCCTTCTTGCACAAAGGCTGAGGTAGCAGTCCTGCTGCTGGGTTGTTGCCCTCCTACGGTCTCCTGGTGTACTGGCCTCTCTCTTGATAGCGCCTCCAG
This sequence comes from Ranitomeya variabilis, assembly GCF_051348905.1. Lineage (NCBI taxonomy): Eukaryota > Metazoa > Chordata > Amphibia > Anura > Dendrobatidae > Ranitomeya > Ranitomeya variabilis. The sequence goes on along the minus strand of NC_135232.1, from coordinate 468,369,007 downwards.
CCTTTGGACACTATGCTGACAGACAGCAAACCTTCTTGCCACAGCTCACATTGATGTGCCATCCTGCATGAGCTGCACTACCTGAGCCACTTGTGTGGGTTGTAAAGTCCGTCTCATGCTACCATGAGTGTGAAAGCCCAACCTACGTTCAAAAGTGACCAAAACATCAGCCAGAAAGCATTGGTACTGAGATGGGGTCTGAGGTCCCTCCTGCAGAACCACTTCTTTATTGAATGTGTCTTGGTAATTGCTAATAATTTCCATCTGTTGTCTATTCCATTTGCACAACAGCATGTGAAATTGATAGTCAAACAGTGTTGCTTCCTAAGTGGACAGTTTGATTTCACAGAAGTTTGATTTACTTGGAGTTGTATTCTGTTGTCTAAGTGTTCCCTTTTTTTTGTGCAGTGAATTTTTACAATTTTTTTGTTTAATTTAAATTTAATTTTTTAATTTTGTCACTCTATGGGAAATTCATTTTTGGCAGGCTGATTGCTTGTATAGCATAGAGATGCAGGATCATCCCTGTGCTGTGCAAATTATCAGTGTTGCACTGACAAACACAGTTGTTTCATCATGCTCTGAGCATGATAAAGCAACTTTGCTTGTTCTGGCGACCCGTATATTGGCCTGATGACATCAGGTCACCATGGCAATGATGGGGATCCCGCAATGATGTCTCCGATCTAAGGGCAGAGGGTCTGTCTCCCCTCTGCCTGCTCCCGGGTTAAAGTGTAGGGAGTGGTGCGGACAGCGGGAGGGCTGGGTGTCAGCTGTCAGAATCATACACAACTAAATATCGCCGGGACGTATCCATACATCTCAGGTCAATAAGTACAAGATCACAACGACGTATGACTGAGTCTCGGGTGGGAAAGGGGTTAAGCTGATATTACATAAAATTCTTCCAAAATGCAGCAAATCTCAAAATGAAAAATTAGTTCGAAAAGCATTAAACTTTAATGTAAATATGTCTTGATAACACATTAAGAAAGCATTTAAATATATAAAGTTGTTTGAAAGTGAATCAAATATTCATTAAAAATGCAATCAAAAATGTAAATAAATCTAAATCAAGGTAGCAAAGTTTAAAGCTCGAAAATACTTTTGAAATTTCATTACATTAAAGTCGCAAAAATATGTACAAGCAAAGTAAAATTCAAGAGAGAAGATTTCTTAAAGAGAAACTCATTCTCATTAATCCCCATATTTGTTTGTTAGGTAGCTAGCTTCCTAACTGAAAATGTTCCAATAACCCCTTAACGAACGCCGATACGCCTTTTAATGGCGGTAGTTAAGGGCACTTAAGCCACAGCACCGTTAATTAACGGTGCTGTCGAAAAAGAGTATAGCCGGAGTCGGATTTTCTCCTGGGTTTCAGCTGCCAGGGGTAGCCGAGACCCCAGAGAACATAATTGGGGTTGGTTTTTATCGACCCTGGTTTTGTGTACACGGTTAGTAGCGGTGGCAAAAAAAAAAGTCCGATATGCCAGTTAATTTCTCTCTCCTCTAATGTCATCATACATCAGAGGAGAGACAAATAGGGTCCCCGATCCCCCCATACTTACCCGGTGCTCTTCGGCCCTCCTGCTTCCTGGCTGGCATCCGGCAACAATAGGAAGATTTTTCCTATTGGTTCATTTTGGTCACTGTGATAAACCCTGTTGCAGAGACCAAAATAAAAAAAAAAAGTAAATAACCCCCCCTTTATCACCCCCTTAGTTAGGGAAAAATAATAAAATAAAGAAAATATATTTATTTCCATTTTCCCATTAGGGTTAGATTTGGGCTAAAGTTAGGGTTAGGGTTGGGGCTAAAATTAGGGTTAGGGTTGGGGCTAAAATTAGGTTTAGGGTTAGGATTAGGGTAAGGCTTCTTTTACACTTATCGTGGTTTTGCGTCCCGTTTTTGCAGTCCCAATAGATGTCTATGGGGCAACAAAACACGACTCAATAATTCCACGGAGCGCCGTGTGCCGTATGGCTGTGAGGGCTGTATTTACGGCTGTGAAAAAATATCGAGCCTTCTCGATATTTTTCACAGTTTACGGACACGGCCCCCATTGTAATTCAATGGGGCTGCAAAAACAATGGAAGGTTGTTTTTGCGGTGCACCGTGACTTCCGGTTTTGCGGACCACCATTTTTTTTCCAATACTTTTGACATAGTATTGCAAACCTGAAAAACAAGGATCCGCAAGTTTTTTGTGGTCCGTTATTGCAGCAGACCATGAAAAATGTGTAAAAGAAGCCTTAGGTTTGGGATTAGGGTTATGGTTAGGGATGGGATTAGGGTTAGGGTTGGGGTTAGGTTTAGGGTTGGGATTAAAGTTAGGTTTGGGGTTAGGGTTAGGTTTGGGATTAGGGTTATGGTTTGGGATTAGGGTTATGGTTAGGGTTGGGATAAGGGCTATGGGTGTGTTTTGATTAGGGTTAGGTTTGTGGTTAGGGTTATGGTTAGGGTTGGGATTAGGGTTGGGGTGTGTTGGGGTTGGGGTTAGGGTTGTGATTAGGGTTAGGGTTGGGATTAAGATTAGGGGTGTGTTGGGGTTAGGGTTGTGATTAGAGTTATGGTTAGGGTTATGATTAGGATTAGGGGTGTGTTGGGGTTAGGATTGTGATTAGGATTATGGTTAGGGTTGGGATTAGGGTCAGGGGTGTGTTGGGGTTAGGGTTGGAGTGAGAATTGGGGGTTTCCACTGTTCAGGTAGATCAGGAGGTCTCCAAACACAACATTGCTCCACCATTGATTCCAGCCAATTTTGCGTTGAAAAAGTCAAAAGGTGCTCCCTCCCTTCTGAGCTCTGCCGTGCACCCAAACAGTAGTTTACCTCCACATATGGGGCTTCAGCATACTCAGGACAAATTGGACAACAACTTTTGGGGTCCAGTTTCTCCTGCTACCCTTGGGAAAATAAAAACAATTGGGGGCTAAAAAAAATCATTTTTGTGGAAAAAAAATATTTTTTATTTTCATGGCTCTACATTATAAACTTCTGTGAATTACTTGGGCGTTCAAAGTGCTCACCACACATGTACATAAGCTTCTTGGGGGTCTAGTTTCCAAAATGGGGTCACTTGTGGGGGGTTTCTACTGTTTAGGCCCATCAAGGGCTCTGCAAACACAAAATGACGCACGCAGACCATTCCATCAAAGTCTGCATTCCAAAACATCACTACTTCCCTTCTGAGCTCTGCCATGCGCTCAAACACTGCCCCCCCCACATATGGGGTATCAACGTACTCAGGACAAATTGCACAACAACTTTCATGGTCCAATTTCTCCTGTTACCCTTGTGAACATAAAAATTTGGGGGTGAAAAGATAATTTTTGTGGAAAAAATATATTTTTTTATTTTCGCGGCTCTACATTATAAACTTCTGTGAAGCACTTCAGGGTTCATAGTGCTCACCACACATCTAGATAAGCAGCCAATTCTGCGTTGAAAAAGTGCAACGTTACTCCTTCTCTTCCAAGCTCTACCGTGCGCCCAAACAGTGGTTTACCCCCACATATGGGGTATCGGTGTACTCAGAACAAATTGCACAACATCGTTCATGGTCTAATTTCTCCTGTTACCCTTGTGAAAATAAAAAATTTTGGGGAAAAGATCATTTTTGTGGAAAAAATTTGATTTTTTTATTTTCACGGCTCTACTTTATAAACTTCTGTGATGCACTTGAGGGTTCAAAGTGCTCACCACACATCTATATAAGTTCCTTGGGGGGTCTAGTTTCCAAAATGGTGTCACTTGTCAGGGATTTCCACTGGTTAGGCACATCAGGGGCTCTCTAAACACACCATGGTGTCCGATCTCAATTCCAGCCAATTCTGCATTGAAAAAGTCAAACGGCATTGTTTTACCCCCACATATGGGCTATCTGCATATTCAGGAGAAATTGCAAAACAAATTTTGTGGTTCATTTTCTCTTTTTACACTTGTTAAAATAAAAAAATTTGGTTCTGAAGTAAAATGTTTGTAAAAAAAAAAAAGGTAAATGTTAATTTTTTCCTTCCACATTGCTTCACTTCCCGTGAAGCACGTAAAATGTTAATAAAATTCTTGAATGTGGTTTTGAGCACCTTGAGGGGTGTAGTTTTTAGAATGGTGTCACTTTTGGGTATTTTCTGTCATGAACACCCCTCAAAGTGACTTTAAATGTGAAATGGTTGCTAAAAAAATGGTTTTGTAAATTTTGTTGTAAAAATGTGAAATCGCTGGACAACTTTTAACCCTTATAACTTCCTAACAAAAATAAAATTTGCTTCCAAAATTTTGCTGATGTAAGGTAGACATGTGGGAAATGTTATTTATTAACTATTTTGAGTGACCTATCTGTCTGATTTAAGGGCATACAATTTCAAAATTTGAAAATTGCTAAATTTTAAACATTTTCGCCATATTTCCATTTTTTTCATAAATAAACGCAAGTATTATCGAATAAATTTTAACACTATCATGAAGTATAATATGTAATGAAAAAACATTCTCAGAATCAGCGGGATCCGTTAAAGCATTCCAGAGTTATTACCTCATAAAGTGACATTGATTAGAACTGTAAAAATTGGCTTGGTCATTAAGTACCAAATTGGCTCTGTCACTAAGGGGTTAATGGTACCTTTAAAGGGAATCCAACAGTAAAAAGAATGCTCCTAAGCAGTCTATAGTATATGTGCATACAGGTCATAGGAAGCTGAATAAAATGATACCTTAATATTCTGCAATCTGATGTCTTATTCAGAGAAATCCATGTTTTTCTTTTGTCTAAATGAGATGTTCAAGGCTATGGGCCGGACAACGATCTCCACGAGGAACTGTCTACATAGCTTAATTTATACAAAAGAAAGCATTAACAGTGTGATGTGTAGTGTTGAGCATTCCGATACCGCAAGTATCGGGTATCGGCCGATATGTGCAGTATCGGAATTCCGATACCGAGATCCGATACTTGCCGCATATCGGATACCGGAATCGGAAGTTCTCAATTCAAACAGCACGAATTCAGCCAATGAGGACTGATTACAAGTGTGGGCACATCCTGTTCAGCATGGTGGGCATGAAACTACTGGCAAGGCTGTGATTGGCTGCTGAAATGATGTCATGCTGCAGTTTAAAAGTCGCTGGCGCCATTTTGGGCTCACTCTGCTGTGAATTCAGTTAGGCATAGGACGCTGTGTTCTGACTGAGGGCCAGTTGAGATAGCGATTTGATTCTTTGTGCTTTTCCCAGGCTAATTTAGCAACCGCTGTGTGTTCACCTTGCTTTTGCCTTGCAGCGCTGTTTTCACAGTGATCTGCAAGGTCTCTGTGTGTGTGTGTGTGAGTGAGTGCAGCCCACTCTGTAGTCTGTGTGCAGCCATAGCTGGTTGTATCCAGCTCAGGGTGGTTCACTGACTCATACAGTCCTATCCATTCCATTGTCCTTTTTTGCAAATAGTGCAGCCCGCTGCACATTTTTTCAAATAATTCCTATTAGTAGCTTTCCACCCGTATCCAGCTAAATTGTGGAAAAACACTACATAGGATAACGTAGAGGAGGTTTTTGGGGCCTTGCAGCGCCGTTTACGGCAGTCTGCACGGTCTCCATGTGAGTGCAGCTCGCCCTGTTGTCAGTTCAGCCCCCAAAAAATAAATAAATAATAAAGTTCACCAAACACACCACTTTACAGTTGTGTAGGCCACATTAGCTCATATTAAAGTCTAGTCCACACTTTAGAAAATTAGTGTTTCTTATACCTGTTAGGAGCTGTTCAGGAATAAGCACACTAAGCCGTTAGTACTTTTCTGCTTATCTTTATCAGTCAAAGAAGATGAAGAAGGCAGGGAGTAAGGCACGTGGGCGTGGGTGCGGAGCAGGGAGAGGACGTGGGGATTCTGTGCCTGCTGTGGGCACCAGTGACTCATCATCACCCAGTTTCAGCAGGGAACAGTCCTTCATGCGCAGCTTTGTCGGAGAGCGCCGTACACCGCTGCTGCGTGAAGACCAAATAGAAGCCGTTGTCGGATGGATGGCAGCTAACGCATCGACTTCAATTAGTGCCACATCCTCTCAGACACAGAGCACTGGAGAGCACCCATCTGTCTCTTCGCCACCTGCCAAATTGCCCAGGCAGACAGAGAGCCCAGGACAGGAGCAGTCTCTACTTCTGTTCTCTGAATCTCTTGGCTTGGAAACAGGGGGCCAGCCAAGCAGCATTGGAGAAATGGAAGAAGAGGCAGTGTGCAGTGATGCCCAACAGCTTTTTCTCTCTGAGTCTGAAGAGGCGGGTGGGCCAGTGCCTCCGGTCACCACACCGCAGAACGCATCCGCTGATGACACTCAGGTGCCACTTTCTGGTGCGTGCTGTGCTGCTGAGACTACCCAGGAGGAGCAGTTGGTGGCAGAGGGTAGTGTAGATGATGAGGTCCTTGACCCATCGTGGCATGAGGGACAGGAAGGTGGTGGGAGCAGCTCTGAGGAAGAGATTCCCCGAACGGGCCAAAGAGAGAGAGGGAGGGGGAAGACTGCGGATCCTGTAGCCTCCACTTTGGCAGCCAAAAAGGGCACTCCCAAGACTTGCAGTGCCTGGTCCTTTTTTGACACAATTGCAGATGACATTTGCTATGTCAAATGCAAGGTGTGTCATCCTAAAATCAAAAGAGGGAAAAATGTCAGCAACCTCAATACCTCCAACATGTGGAAACATGTGCGGACCAGGCACGCGGCGGAGTTACAAAAACACACTGAAGACCTAGGCCAACCAACAGCGGCAGCTACCAGCTCTTCAGCTCGTGTTGCCTCTTCCTCCAGCTCACACACAGCTGGTTCGGCTTCCTCCCAGGATCGCCATGGAAGAACCTCTGGCACTGTTGTCCAGAGACCCACTATAATTCCACCCGCAGCACCACGTTCCCAGTCATCCTCACACTCCCAGCCCAGTCTACAGCCATCGGTAGTACAGGCATGGGAGAAAAGGCGGCCTTTCTCGGCAAACGACCCATGAGCACAGGCTCTGACTGCAGGCATTGCCAAACTTCTGTCACTGGAAATGCTGTCATTCAGGCTGGTGGAGACTGACAGCTTCCGTGACTTGATGTCATTGGCAGTCCCACAGTACAATGTGCCCAGCCGCTTTTATTTCAGCAGGCAAGCTGTCCCTGCCCTGCACAAGCATGTGGAGGGACACATAAAACACGCGCTACTGAATGCCGTCAGTAGCAAGGTCCACCTCACCACCGATGCGTTGACCAGTCACCATGGACAGGGGCGATACCTTTCCCTCACTGCCCATTGGGCTAATGTTGTTGAGCCGGGTACAGATCGTGCGAGTGTCGCAGGACGTGTCCTGCCCACTCCACGGATTGCAGGAATCCAGTCTGTAATCATTGACTCCTCCTCTTACACAAGTTCCTCAGAATCATCGCTGAAGGAGCCCTCACAGTCCACCTCCACATGGACCCGTGAACGTTTACCTGTTACGACCGACATGAGCACAGCCGTGGCCAAACGTCAACAGGCCGTCTTGAAATTAATTTCTTTGGGGAATCGAAGCCACACAGCGCAGGAGCTCTGGAATGCCATCAAGCAGGAGAGCGATGTGTGGTTTGTGGCAACGAATCTCCAGCCAGGCATGGTAGTGTGTGATAATGGCCGAAATCTGGTGGCAGCTCTGGGCCTCGGCAACCTCACTCACATCCCATGTCTGGCACATGTGCTCAACTTGGTCGTGCAGAGTTTTTTGAGGGACTATCTGGATCTTGATGCACTGCTGCACAAGGTCCGCCTGGAGTGTGCTCACTTGCGGCGTTCCAGCACGGCAAAATCGCGCATTGCGGCTCTGCAGCGCCGATTCCGCCTTCCGGAACATCGCATCATATGTGACCTACCTACCAGGTGGAATTCCACGTTACATATGTTGGAGCGGTTGTGTGAGCAGCAGCAAGCAGTAATGGAGTACCAGCTGCAACAGGTGCAAAGAAGTCGCACTCCGCGCCATTCAGACTTCACAACCACAGAGTGGGCCACTATGAAGGACGTCTGCCAGGTTTTGCGTCCCTTCGATTATTCCACGCGGATGGCGAGTGCAGATGATGCACTAGTCAGCATGACTGTCCCCCTTATCTGCCTGCTTGAAAAATCACTGCAAGCGCTAAGGGATGATGTTGTGGAAGAGGTGGAGGATGAGGATTCGCCATTTCCATCATCTTCTGGACAGTCAGCGCCACGTGGTTCCTCACAAACGCGTAGGCAGGGCACACTTTGTGAGGAGGATGAGGAGGAGTCAATGGAGGAGGAAGACATCGTTCCAGAGGAGGGAGTTACACAATTGTCTAGTAGTCAGTGTGTACAGCGAGGGTGGGGTGATGACGAGCGGGCAGAGATCACGCCTGAAGCAGGGGACAGCATTTCTTGGCCAGTTGGCAGTCTGCAGCACATGGTTGATTACATGTTGCAGTGCCTGAGAAACGACCGCCGCATCGCCCACATTCTCAACATGTCTGATTATTAGGTGTTCACCCTCCTCGATCCTCGCTACTGGGACAACGTACAAAGCCTCATCACACCGTTGAATCGGGAGCGTAAAATGCGGGAGTACCAAGACACGCTGGTGAATTCCATCATCTTCTCCAGTCCAACTGAGAGAAGTGCTGCTAGTGCTTTACAAAGCAGCCCAGTGCGTCCAGGCAGTGGAGGAGGCTCTGCACAAAGAGGGAGCAGAAGCAGTGCCTCTGCCCATGGCAAGACCAGTATGGCCCAACTGTGGCACAGTTTTTTGTGTCCGCCACAAATGTCTACACCATCACAGACGGCTCCAGTCAGCAGGAGGCAACGGTTCTGTCAGATGGTAACAGACTACATGTCTTGCCCTCTTGCTGTACTCCCAGATGGCTCTTCCCCTTTCAAGTTTTGGGTCTCTAAGCTGGATACATGGCCAGAGCTAAGCCAGTATGCATTGGAGGTGCTGGCTTGCCCTGCGGCTAGTGTATTATCGGAACGCGTCTTTAGTGCTGCAGGTGGTGTACTAACAGACCGTCGCATGCGACTATCCTCCGATAATGTTGACCGGCTTACTTTCCTGAAAATGACCAGGCCTGGATCTCGCAGGAATTTGCCACTCCTCTTCCTGTTTAAATAATTGGGTGACTGTCTAAAGTATGCAGGTCTCCTGTTGTGTTCATCTTTCTATGACCTCAACTGTAATTCCTGGGCTCCAACACCGCCAGTTGAGGCTCAGAAGTGCCGTCTGCACAGTCAAAACATACGACCCAGTGTTACTGGGTGTCAGTAACGTCAGCTGATCCCCAGCTGTGTAGCCGGCAATGTGTCCTGCGACCGCCACGCTGACACAACAACAGAAATGTAAGGGAACCTGTCCCCCCCCCAGGCGTTTGTTACTGAAATAGCCACCTTGTGCAGCAGTAATGCTGCACAAGGAAAAGGTAACTATTTTTGTTTAGCTCCTTGCACACGCAGAACTTAACACTTTTAAAGTGTGTCCACTGATACGCCTGTGTGTGCGCCGCCTCCTCAGCGTTGTTTGATTCTGTCTCGGAGCCTGCGCTGTTATGTTATCCCTTGGCCAGGCACACTTAGCGCTGCCCATCTTCTGACATCATTTGGTGTCAGGCTGGCTGCACCTGTGCAGCTGCGCTGGCCGAGATCCCGCCTCGCAGTGTCTTCTGATTTAAACACACTGCGGGCCTGGGATCCATGGGCATGCGCAGTGCATATCTTCACCTCAGGCTGTCACTCATCTCCCTCCGCCTTCTTCAGACTGTGCGCCGTCAGCTGATCCCTAATAGCATGCCACGGCCGTGACACCGCACAGTCTGAAGAAGCCGGAGGGAGGGGAGTGAGAGGCGAGGATATGCACTGCGCATGGCCACGGATCCCAGGCCCGCGGTGGGATTACATTAGACGACACTGCGAGGCGGGATCCAGGCCAGTGCAGCCGCACAGGCGCAGCCAGCCTGACACCAAATGATGTCAGAATATGGGCAGCGCTAAGTGTGCCTGGCCAAGGGATAACATAACAGCGCAGGCTCCGGGACAGAATCAAACAACGCTGAGGAGGCGGCGCACGGCGCCAAGGGGGTAGGAATGACAGCTGTGCTGCGTCACATTACAAAGGAAAGTCCCACCTCCGGGACGGTTTAATGGTGTGAGGGGACACATTTCATAAGTGTGTAGTTCAGCCTTTGAAAGGAGCATAATTAAAAAAGCCACCTTTTCCTTTTGCATCATTAGTGCTGTACAAGATGACTCTTTCAGCAACAAACGCCTGGGGTGGGGGTTAAAGGTTCCCTTTCAACTTTCTCCAGTGCAGGCTTCGGCCTACACTCTGCTCCTCCTGCTGACCCCGGGCTCTAAAACCGCCAGTTGGCACCCGGAAGTGCTGGCTGCACAGAGCCAAACACCTCGTCAATGTGTCAGTGAGGTTCAGCAACGCCAGCAGTTCCCCTGCTGTGTAGCCAGCATCGTGTCCTGCAAACACCACGCAGACACAACAGACCTAAAACTGACTCCAGTGCAGGCTTCGGCCTACACTCTGCTCCCTCTGCTCCTCCTGCTGACCCTGGGCTCTAACACTACCAGTTGGCGCCCGGAAGTGCCGGCTGCACAGAGCCAAACGCCTCGCCAATGTGTCAGTGGGGTTCAGCAACGCCAGCTGTTCCCCTGCTGTGTAGCCGGCATCGTGTCCTGCAAACGCCACGCAGACACAAAGCTGCCGCCAGTGCAGGCTTCGGCCTACACTCTGCTCCCTCTCCTCCTGCTGACCCTGGGCTCTAACACCGCCAGTTGGCGCCCGGAAGTGCTAGCTGCACAGAGAAAAACACCTGCCAAGGTGTCAGTGGGGTTCAGCAAAGCCAGCTGTTCCCCTGCAGTGTAGCCGGCAATGTGTCCTGCAAACGCCACGCAGACACAAAGCTGCCGCCAGTGCAGGCTTCGGCCTACACTCTGCTCCCTCTCCTCCTGCTGTCCCTGGGCACTAACACCATCAGTTGGTGCCCAGAAGTGCTGGCTGCACAGAGAAAAACACCAGCCAATGTGTCAGTGGGGTTCAGTAACGCCAGCTGTTCCCCTGCTGTGTAGCCAGCATCGTGTCCTGCAAACGCCACGCAGACACAAAGCTGCCACTAGTGCAGGCTTCGGCCTACACTCTGCTCCCTCTCCTCCTGCTGTCCCTGGGCTCTAACACTGCCAGTTGGCGCCCGGAAGTGCTAGCTGCACAGAGAAAAACACCCGCCAAGGTGTCAGTGGGGTTCAGCAACGCCAGCTGTTCCCCTGCTGTGTAGCAGGCATCGTGTCCTGCAAACGCCACGCAGACACAAAGCTGCCACCAGTGCAGGCTTCGGCCTACACTCTGCTCCCTCTCCTCCTGCTGTCCCTGGGCTCTAACACCATCAGTTGGTGCCCGGAATTGCTGGCTGCACAGAGAAAAACACCAGCCAATGTGTCAGTGGGGTTCAGTAACGCCAGCTGTTCGCCTGCTGTGTAGCCAGCATCATGTCCTGCAAACGCCACGCAGACACAAGAACTGAAATTGAAGGGAACCTGTCCCCCCCCCAGGTGTTTGTATGTATAACAGCCACCTTGTACAGCAGTAATGCTGCCTTTGTACAAGGTGGCTCATTAAGTTACTCTCCTTGCACACGCCGAACGCAACACGTCTAAAATGTGTCTCCTGAGACCAATAAACCGTCCCTGAGGTGTGACTTTCCTTTGTAATGACACGCTGCAACCCCCTTGGTAGCGCTGCCCATCTTCTGACATCATTGTTTGGCTGGCTGCGCCTCTGCGGCCGCCCTGCCCGACACAACGCCCCTCGGTGTCATTTATTTTGACTGCGAGGGTGTGATTCACGGGCATGAGCAGTGCATATCTTCGCCTGTCACTCATCTCCTTCTGCCTTCTTCAGACTGTACGGCTTCATGGCCGTGGCATGCAATAAGGGATCAGCTGACGCCGCACAGTCTGTAGCATGTGTAAGGACATGAGCGAGAGGCGAACATATTTACTGCGCAAGGCCATGAATCCCAGCCCCACAGTGTGAATTAAGGAAAAGACACTGCAGGGCTGGGATTCATGGTCAACGCGAACCGCACCGGCCGACATGAAATGATGTCAGAAGATGGGCAGCGATAACAGCGCAGCGCCAAGGGATAACACTACAGCGCAGACTCCTGTACAGCTAATAACGACGCTCAGGAGGCTGCGCCCAGCACCAAGGTGGGATTTTTGACAGCTGTGCTGCGTCTCATTATGAAGGAAAATCATGCCTCCAAGACAGTTTGACTGTATAAGGGGCTAAATGTTATATGTGTTTCATTCAGCGTCTGCAAGATTCAAAACTTAAAGAGCAACCTTTGACTTGTGCAGCATTACAGCTGCACAAGGTGTGGCTCTTCTAGTTTGTAACACCTAAGGGGGGGGTTAAAGGTTACCTTTAAAATTGGTTCAATTAGGCTTCGGCCTACTCTCTGCTCCCTCTCCTCCTGCTGACCCTGGGCTCTAACACCGCCAGTTGGCGCCCGGAAGTGCTAGCTGCACAGAGAAAAACACCCGCCAATGTGTCAGTGGGGTTCAGCAACGCCAGCTGTTCCCCTGCTGTGTAGCCGGCATCGTGTCCTGCAAATGCCACGCAGACACAACAGACCTCCAAATGCCTCCAGTGCAGGCTTCGGCCTACACTCTGCTCCCCCTGCTGACCCTTTGCTCCAACCCCACTAGTTGGGGCTCTAAGAAGACAAGCTTGAATAGGTCCCCATCCTGGTTCCAGTACCGTCAGCTGGTTCCGGGCAGAGCCTTTGGCTTAGGTGCCTCCCTCTGGGTATCCGAGTTCCACCCAGTTCCATTGGCTCTTGTACCTTCGGCTACCCATCCGGGTTCCAGTACCGTCAGCTGGTTCTCGGCAGTGTCTTTTGCTCTTGTACCTTCTGCTCCCCATCCTGGTTCCAGTACCGTCAGCTGGTTCCGGGCAGAGCCTTTGGCTTAGGTGCCTCCCTCTGGGTATCCGAGTTCCACCAACGTCAGGTGGTCCTTGGTAGTGCTTTCAGGCACGGGTACCTCCTGCTTAGTAACCGGGCTCCAGTAACGTCAGCTGGTCCTCGGTAGTTCCATTGGCTCTTGGACCTTCGGCTACCCATCCGAGTTCCAGTTCCATCAGCTGTTTCTCGGCATTTTCTCAGCCTTCTTGTACCTTCTGCTACATTTCCAAGTTCAAGACCCTAAAGACGATGACCCGGAAGACCACCCCTAAGATGACGACGACACCAGAGACGACAACCACTGAGATGACGACGACCCAGGAGACGACGACAACATGGGAGACCGAGAAGCAGAAGAACAAGAGGCTGCAGAACAAAGAACACTAAATATCAGAGCAAAAGATATTATCTAAATTATAAGCAGAAGAAGACTAAGCAGTGTATGGCAGTGAGTCCGTTCCTTCTCGTGGTGCCCCTGGATAAAGCCTGATGCTGCAGGCCAAACTGAACGCGGACAAATCTAACTGTTTTGTGACAGGCAGAACTGAAGGTGTAATCTTCAAACTTTTATAGATAACAACTACGGGAATGCCTGTCACAAATAAGAATATGATGAAGAACTTGAATATGAAGAAGAATAATAGTTAAATAAAAAGAATATGAACAATGTAACAAAAAAAAATTATAGGTAGAAGATGAAGAAGAAGATGAATAAGGTGAAGAAGAACTTGATGTCAAAGATGCTGATGATGATGAAGAAGAAAGTGTGGGAGAAGTAAAAAAGAGGGTGAAGGGCGTGGAAGTAGTGAAACATCAATATCTGACAAAATAAAAAAAATCTTAACATAGTCATTATCTTTGTAACTCCGAACGTCTTAAAAAAAAATTAAAATTCCTGCTATTCTATTTGATTGGGCTAAACCTCTATGCCTTTAATGTCTCCGCCACCTCCCCCAATACATCCTACATTATTCTTAGTTGTTTTCCTTCATGTAGAATGAACCTACAAGGAAAGAAAGGGTTTATTTTAATTCCGATATTTTCGTCCCATTGACTTGCATTGGTATCAGGTATCGGTATCGGCGAGATCCGATATTTTGCCGGTATCGGCCGATACTTTCCGATACCGATACTTTCCGATATCGGAAGGTATCGCTCAACACTAGTGATGTGTAATAGCTGCTCTCTCAGCTCCTTTGACCTCACTGCAGACCTGTGTGTGATTACATTTATTGTGTCCTGCTGTCTCAACTGAGTTAGATTGATTGGTAACGAGAGGGGAAAAAAAAAAGTGAGATCTAAGAGCTAGCCTTCTATAAATGTAGACATAGCTTGGGGATGCATTCGTGCACTATTATTTGTGTACTTTCATTCAAAGTACTTTTTTCTAAGTACTCGGCAGTTATAACATGTCAGTTAGACAGGGCAGGAGACAGGTAAGTAAAACTAAATCTATTTCCTATTCACTTGAAACAGAACAAATACTCACCATATGTATTTGTATAATCTATATCCTGGCTGCTGCATTCACTCACATTCACCGCCCTTGCATAAACTCTTTACACTCCATCCATATCGGCCCCTCTGTCCTTGCCTCTCCTATGTATAGCACTCATGCTCTGTTCACATTGCTTAACAGCGCAGATCCATTCAGTCCCACCATCCAACACAAGAGACGATCTCACAAATCACTTAACCATCTGCTCACTCTTTCTATTCTCCTTCTCCTAGTCGCTGGAGACATCTCTCCCAACCCTGGCCCCCCATGTTATAGCCAATCAAACCTCCCAATTGCTACACCCAGAAACCCCTCTAACCTTATTAATATTCCATGCATGCCTTCTGTCTCTTTCAATTGTGCCCTTTGGAATTCTCGCTCTGTGTGTAATAAACTCTCCTTCATTCATGACTTCTTCCTTTCTAATTCTCCTGGCTCTTACTGAAACCTGGATCCAGCAGTCAGACACCACCGCTGCTGCTGCTATTTCATATGGTGGACTACACTTTTCTCATACCCCAAGATCAGACAACAGAGCAGGTGGAGGCGTTGGTCTGCTCCTTTCACCCAAATGTACCTTCCAAGTTATCCCCCAAGTACCCTCACTTGTATTCCCTTCCTTTGAGGTCCATGCTGTCAGACTCTACGTCCCCTTCTCCATGCGAGTGGCGGTGGTGTATCGTCCTCCCGGCGACTCTCATCAGTTCCTGGATCACTTTGCCACCTGGCTTCCACACTTTCTCTCCTGTGACACCCCCACCCTCATCATGGGTGATTTCAACATCCCCATTGCTTCTCCCTTCTCCCCATCTGCTTCTCACCTTTTATCTCTAACCTCCTCTTTCAGCCTCTCACGCAGCATACTAACTCTCCAACGCATGAAGATGGAAACTCCCTTGACTTGGTCTTCTCCCGGCTTTGCTCAGTGGATGATTTCACAAACTCCCCTCTCCCGCTTTCTGACCACAACCTTCTTTCATTCTCTATCAAGAACTGCCATCTCGCTCAGGTCACCCCCACTTTCCACACTTATAGAAACATACAGGCCATTAACACCCAGAAACTTATGAAGAACTTGCAGTCCTCATTGGCCCCAATCTTCTCCATCTCATGTCCTGATCCTGCTCTGAAGCATTACAATGAAACCATGCAAAGTGCCCTGGATGAAGCTGCACCTCCTATACATAGAACAACTCGGCACAGACGGCGACAACCATGGCACACGCTGCAAACACGTTTTCTGCAGCGGTGCTCCAGGTGCGCCGAACGTCTGTGGAGAAAATCTAATCTACCTGAAGATTTCATCCATTATAAGTTCATGCTAAAAACATACAACTCTGCCCTTCACCTCTCCAAACAAACCTATTTCAACACCCTCATCACCTCACTGTCAAATAACCCTAAACGTCTCTTTGACACTTTCCAGTCCCTACTCAACCCAAGAGAGCAGGCCCCAACCACAAATCTCCGTGCTGATGATCTGGCCAATTACATCAAAGAAAAAATTGACCACATTCGACAGGAAATCATCTCCCAATCTCTTCATACCATGCACTGTCCTCCCTCCCCCACTGCATCTAGTTCACTCTCTGACTTTGAACCAGTTACAGAAGAAGAAGTAAGCAGGCTCCTTGCATCTTCTCGCCCGACCACTTGCACCAGTGATCCCATTCCGTCACATCTCCTCCAGTCCCTTTCCCTGGCTGTCACCTCTCACCTAACAAAAATATTCAACCTTTCCCTCACTTCCGATATTTTTCCCTCCTCATTTAAGCATGCCATCATACATCCATTACTTAAAAAACCCTCCGTAGACCAAAATTATGCCGCTAATTATAGACATGTCTCTAATCTTCCCTTCATCTCTAAACTCCTCGAAAGCCTGGTCAACTCCCGTCTTACCCGCTATCTCTCTGATAACTCTCTTCTTGACCCTCTTCAATCTGGCTTCCGCTCTTTACACTCTACTGAAACTGCCCTCACTAAAGTCTCTAATGACCTACTAACAGATAAATCTAATGGTCACTACTCCATGCTAATTCTCTTGGATCTCTCTGCAGCATTCGATACTGTGGATCATCAGCTCCTCCTCACTATGCTCCGCTCCATCGGCCTCAAGGACACCGTTCTCTCTTGGTTCCTCCTCTTCTCACCTTCCCCTTACTGTTGGGGTTCCTCAAGGATCAGTCCTAGGCCCCCTCCTCTTCTCTTTGTATACTGCCCCTATTGGACAAACAATCAGTAGATTTGGTTTCCAGTACCATCTCTATGCTGACGACACCCAATTATACACCTCTTCTCCTGTTATCATGCCGACCTTTTTAGAAAACACCAGTGATTGTCTTACCGCTGTCTCTAACATCATGTCTTCCCTCTATCTGAAACTGAACCTGTCAAAAACTGAACTCCTCGTGTTCTCTCCCTCTACTAACCTTCCTTTGCCTGACATAGCCATCTCCGTGTGCGGTTCCACCATTACTCCAAAGCAACATGCCCACTGCCTTGGGGTCATCCTTGATTCCGAGCTTTCATTCACCTCCCACATCCGATCACTGGCACGCTCTTCTTATCTGCATCTCAAAAACATTTCTAGAATTCAACCTTTTCTTACTTTTGACTCTGCAAAAACTCTTACTGTCTCACTTATTCATTCTCGTCTGGACTATTGTAACTCTCTACTAATCGGCCTCCCTCTCACCAAACTCTCCCCGCTCCAATCTGTCCTGAATGCTGCTGCCAGGATCATATTCCTCACCAACCGTTACAGCGATGCCTCTACCTTGTGCCTGGTTTTCCTGTATTGGATGTTTTCCTTTATTGGATGCTGCCCTTCCCATGGTTGTTCCTTCCCTGGGAAAGGCCTGGCTATTCACTGCTTGCGTTGAGAAACACGTGATGGTGTCTCCGCAGCTATCCTACATGCATCTGCATATTTCCCATAAGGGATGGGGGCAGTGTTCTGGATCACTGCGTTGAGAAACACGTGATGGTGTCTCCGCGGTGTTGGATGTTTTGGTCTCCCCGAGGCCAATCATCTGTGCCTTTACAGCCTTTTTCTAGGCACTGCTCCTAATAGCCAGATTCCTACTCCACACTGATGAGGGGCAAACACCCCTAAACAGCTGTCTGTGGATGGATACCATGCTTGGCATAGGTGGTTTTCCTGTATTGGATGTTTTCCTTTATTGGATGCTGCCCTTCCCATGGTTGTTCCTTCCTGTGGAAAGGCCTGGCTATTCACTGCTTGCGTTGAGAAACACGTGATGGTGTCTCCGCAGCTATCCTACATGCATCTACCTTGTGCCAGTCATTACACTGGCTACCCATCCACTCCAGAATCCAGTACAAAACTACTACCCTCATCCACAAAGCACTCCATGGCTCAGCACCACCCTACATCTCCTCTCTGGTCTCAGTCTACCACCCTACCAGTGCCCTCCGCTCCGCTAATGACCTCAGGTTAGCATCCTCAATAATCAGAACCTCCCACTCCCGTCTCCAATACTTTACACGTGCTGCGCCGATTCTTTGGAGGGCACTACCTAGGTTAATACGATTAATCCCCAATCCCCACAGTTTTAAGCGTGCCCTAAAAACTCATTTGTTCAGACTGGCCTACCACCTCAATGCATTAAGCTAACTATCCCTGTGTGGCCTATTAATGAAAAAAAAAAAAAAACATAATCAGGTTCCTCGCATCTTGTTCTCATACACTTTATGCAGTTAATAGCCCTCTGTGTCTGTACTGTTACATACTTAGGCAGTTAACTGGTTCTTGCAGCTTTACATTAACACCCGAGCCTTACACTGTGGCTGGTCCAAATAACTAAAGCAATTGTTACCATCCACCTCTCGTGTCTCCCCTTTTCCTCATAGTTTGTAAGCTTGCAAGCAGGGCCCTCATTCCTCCTGGTATCTGTTTTGAACTGTGATTTCTGTTATGCTGTAATGTCTATTGTCTGTACAAGTCCCCTCTATAAGTTGTAAAGCACTGCGGAATATGTTGGCGCTATATAAATAAAAATTATTATTATTATGATTATTATTATTATTATAACTGACTCATCAGCAGGTTCCGCTCAGTTTTGCAGATTCCATCTCACAGGCAGCCAGTGTTGCAGTATTGTTGTATTATAGCAGAGCTGTGATAGCTACAGCAAATATGTTTGTAAGGAGACAAAGCTCAGTTCTGCTGTACTACATTAGTTACATGTCTCACACAAATAAAGCCCCTTTTTATTTAAAATAAGCTCTGAAGTCAGACTCTCAAGAAGTTCTTCTATGTCCGGCCATATATAGTTCTTAACAGCTCACTTACTGTACATTTAAGAACAACGTTGTGGATTTCTCTGGAATAAGACATAGGATTGCAGATATCAAGGTAGCACTTTATTCAGCTTCCTATGACAAACATGCCCATATATGTCCTACTGACAGATTCTCTTTAAGGATACATTTATAGGGAATCTGTCAGTAGGATCGACCCTCTTAAGCAATCTAATAAGCCAAATAGCTACACACATTTATGGCAAATTTGCGAGAGCACTCTTCCCAATTCATGAGGAAACAAACCAGTGTTATTGTCTATTGTAGCCTATTTCGAGGTCTCAAATAATATGGCCTAAGCTCTCTAACAGCCCTTGCAATCCAAATCTTACTGAAAGATTCAGTGTCCTAGAGACAGCTAACATGAGCATCCTTTGAAAGATGTAAGATACTTGGTCCTATTAATAGAGGACTTGATTAAAGAAGTTGTCCACTACTATAACCTTTTTTTTTTTTTAATAAATCTTGCTATTATGGGCCACTGAAAACATCTACTGTGTTTATTTTAGCAATATTACCTTTTATCATGCTGTCGCAGCACATCTTTAGTGCTGGTTTCAGCTCTCATGGGGTTAATCGACAACTTCCTTTCTCCTGAGTTACTGTGCTCTAATACTACAAGTTCCATGATACATTGCACTGCCACTAAGCACGAACCTACCACACCCACTCCAAAACACACCCAAACCCCTCCCTCCTCTCCCCCCTCTAGCTTCAAAAAGATTTGTGATGTCATTTCTGTCCAACCTCCTCTTTTACATTTGTCCAACCCACACTCCATTACACACAGATAAATGGACAGATAGATAGATAGATAGATAGATAGATAGATAGATAGATAGATACAGATATATCTATATATCTGCCTATTTCCATAGATATGTCCATATCCATGTTTCTAAACCCCTTCACCCCCTGGAGCTTTTTTGTTTTCGTTTATCGCTCCCCTTCTTTCCAGAGCCATAATTTTTCCGTCAATATGGCCATGTGATCTTTTGCGTGACAAGTTCTACTTTTGAACGACACCATTGGTTTTACCATGTCGTGTAGCAGAGAATGTGAAAAAAATTCACAGTGCAATGAAATGGCAAAAAAGTGCAATCCCACACTTGTTTTTTGCTTGGCTTTTTGGCTAGGTTCACTAAATGCTAAGGCTGTGCACCCGTTGCGGATCAGATTGCAGATCCGCAGCGTTTTTTGCTGCACTGAATTGCATCAAATCCGCAGTGTAGTGTACAACCAATGTAAGTCTATGGGAGCCGCAGACTTGTTGTGCACATGCTGCGGAAAAAGCCGCACCGAAACCGCACCAAGAACTGCATCAAAACCGCACCAAAAACTGTATCAAAACCGCACCAAAACTGCAAAACTGCAAAACTGCACCAGGTTTTGATGCAGTTTTTGGTGCAGTTTTGATGCAGTTTTTGGTGCAGTTTTGATGCTTTTTTTGGTGCGGTTTATGCGCGGTTTTAATGCCGTTTTTGGAAATAAATAAATAAATGGAAAATGTGCATGATTTGAATGGAAACATGCATGAAAAAACGGATTCCAAGGCTGGATTCATCATTTCACAGCTCAGTTTCATACGTTTTTTTGCCGGATCCATCACTGTGCGTTTTTTCGCCGGACAGAAAAAACGTTCCTCTGTATGTGTTTTCCATCCGGCGGAAACAGCTTTTTTGACGGATCCGGCAAAAAACGGATGAAACTCTATGAGAAAAAAACGGATCCGACGGAAAAAAATGGATCCGTTTTTTTCAAAACTCACCAGATTGTGCCTCACAGCAAAAACCTGATGTGTGAAAGCACCCAAATATATGGATAGATACATCTATGTATCTATAGATATATCTATAGATAAATATATCTATAGATAGATATATCCATAGATATATAATAGAAAGGCCGATGTTTCTATAAGGCTACTTTCACACTTGCGTTTTCCGCAATCCGTCTTTTTGGGAAAAAAACGGATCCTGCAAATGTGCTCGCAGGATGCGTTTTCTACCCATAGACGTGTATTAGTGAAGGATCGCGACGGATGGCCACACGTCGCGTCCATCGTGCAATGGATGCGTCGTGTTTTGGCGGACCGTTGGCACGTCCGTCGCGTCTGCCATTTTCTACCGCGCATGCGCGGCCAAAACTCCGCCCCCTCCTCCCCGGACTTCAGAATGGGCAGCGGATGCATTGAAAAACTGCATACGCTGCCCACGACGTACACAAATTTCACAACGTGCGTCGGTACGTCGGCCCAACGCATAGCGATGGACCCGTGCTGACGCAATTGTGAAACAGGCCTTAATGAGCGTTTAATTTAATAAAAAACTGAAAAAAAACGGCGTGGGCTCCCGCGCAATTTTCTGCGCAAGAGGGGGAAAACCGACGGCCGGGGGCCAATATTTGTAGCCTGCTATGAATATCAGCCCGCAGCTGTCTGCGTAGCCTTTACTGGCTATTAAAATAGGGGGACCCCCCAAAAAAAAATGACGTGGGGTCCCCCTATATTTTATAGCCAGAAAGGCTATTGCAGACAGCTGCGGGCTGATATTCATAGCCTAGAGAGGGGCCATGGATATTGGTCCCCCCCCTGCTACAAATACCAGTCCGCAGCCACCCCAGAAATGGCGAATCTGTAAGATGCGCCAATTCCAGCACTGAGGCTGGTTTCACACTTGCGTTTGGCTATGTTCACATTTGCGTTTGCGACGCAAACGTTCACATTTGCGACGCAACGCACAACGCAAACAAAAACGCAGCAAAACGCATGCACAATGCTGCGTTTTGCGACGCATGCGTCCTTTTTTTGGTTGATTTTGGACGCAGCAAAAATGCAACTTGCTGCGTCCTCTGTGCCCGGACGCGTGCGCCGCAGTGACGCATGCGTCGCAAAACGCAAGTGCAACGCATGTCCATGCGCCCCAATGTTAAATATAGGGGCGCATGACGCATGCGGCGACGCTGCGGCGCCCGACGCTGCGGCGCAGACCGCAAATGTGAACGTAGCCTTTTTGGATGCTGCGTTTTAGCGCTAAAAAACGCATGCGTTTTTTTCCTATACTTAACATTAAATACGCATGCGTTTTTTCGCATGCGTTTTGACGCGTTTTCGCCAACGCATGCGTTTTTGTACGCGCGCGTTCATTTGCAGAAATGCAACCTGTAGTAATTTTTAGCGGCGTTTTTTGCTGTCTATGTAAACGCATGCGTTTTTATAGAAAAAAACTGAAAAAAACACTGAACCACCACCCACCACCATCAGGGTGATAAAGGGATCCAAACCCTAACCCTAACCCTACCCCTAACCTCACCCCTAACCGTTTAATGAACATTTTCTGACATAGTGCCACGATATTTCAGTGCCACGTATTTCAGTGCCACGTATATAAGTGCCACGTATGTAAGTGCCACGTATGTAAGTGCCACGTGCCACGTATGTAAGTGCCACGTGCCACGTATATAAGTGCCACGTGCCACATATGTAAGTGCCACGTATGTAAGTGCCATGTATGTAAGTGCCACGTATGTACGTGCCACGTATTTAAGTGCCACGTATTTCAGTGCCACGTATTTCAGTGCCACGGATTTAAGTGCCACCTATGTAAGTGCCACGTATTTCAGTGCCACGTATTTCAGTGCCACGGATTTAAGTGCCACGTATGTAAGTGCCACGTATGTAAGTGCCACGTATGTAAGTGCCACGTGGCACGTATTTAAGTGCCACGTATGTAAGTGCCATGTATGTAAGTGCCACGTATGTAAGTGCCACATATTTCAGTGCCACGTGCCACGTATTTCAGTGCCACAGATTTAAGTGCCACCTATGTAAGTGCCACGTATTTCAGTGCCATGTATTTCAGTGCCACGTATTTCAGTGCCATGGATTTAAGTGCCACGTATGTAAGTGCAACGTGCCACGTATTTCAGTGTCACGTATTAAAGTGCCATGTATTTCTGTCACGTTTACGGTTGGGGTTAGGGTTGATGTCACCGCTCTATAGGACCCTCAGTGACACACTGACAGGAGGCAATGGCTCCTGCAGTGTATCACTGAGGTTACTAAAGTTCACTGGTCTCACTTTATGGCAAAAAGCTGCGTGGGAACTTTCTCATACAGCATGCCATAAAGTGAGACTAGGGACTATTTTCTCACAGGGGCATAGGAATACATTGTGGGGAATACATTGTGGAAGGATACCTTCCTCCCCTCATTGTGTTCCTGGTGCCCCTGGTGAGTGGTTGGTCAGCTGATGCTCCTGCTCTCCACGGGAGATCGTCGTGGGACACTCGTTTTAATTGGATTTCTGCGGATCAGGGAGTATAGTGTTTGTTTATTATTTTAATATTTTTTACAGATGACAATGGCTTTGGGGATCAAAGTGACAAGTGATGGTGAGTATGTACTCTATGTTTTATGTACTGTATGTCTATATGTACTGTGTAATGTATGTATGTATGTATGTATGTCTGTATGTATGTACTGTATGTATGTACTGTATGCGCATGTCGTCGCATGCCGCATGATGGCGCATGTCGTCGCATGGCACATGTCGTCGCATGGCGCATGTCGTCGCATGGCGCATGTCGTCGCATGCAGCATGTCGTCACATGCAGCATGTCGTCGCATGGCGCATGCCGTCGCATGGCGCATGTCGTCGCATGCAGCATGTCCTCGCATGGCGCATGTCGTCGCATGCAGCATGTCGTCGCATGGCGCATGTCGTCGCATGGCGCATGTCGTTGCATGCAGCATGTCGTCGCATGGCGCATGTCGTCGCATGGCGCATGTCGTCGCATGCAACATGTCGTCGCATGGTGCATGTCGTCGCATGCAGCATGTCGTCGCATGGCGCATTTCGTCGCATGGCGCATGTCCTGTATGTGTTCTATGTATGTGTTCTATGTATGTATGTACTGTATATGTGGTTTTTTTCTTGTTTTTTTTTTTTTACATTCAACACATTAGCCGTATGATGGGACTACTACTGTCCCATCATTGGCTAATGTGTCACTCACTGTCACTGTAGCAGGCAGAGCCCGATGGGACTTGTAGTCCCATCGGACATGCCTGCACACAGAGACAACACCGCCGCCACCACCACCGCACAGCCACCTTCAGCACCGGCCGCAGCCGCCGCCAGGGCAGCGGCCGCCGACGCACCAACCGCCGCGGCACCGGCCGCAGCCACGGGATCAGCCGCCGCCGCAGCACATCTCAGCAAGCAGATCCCAGCACCAGACACCTGCAGTGCACAGCCCCGCCCGCCCCCAGCACAGCACAGTCCCGCCCACAGCCCAGTCACTCTTGAGTGACTGCTGACTGTGCGGCTGGGACACGCCTGTTACTGACGTCACGTCAATTTCCAGAGTCTGGAAATTGACGTGACGTCGGCGGAAATTAGCGGTGGCTGCAGCCTGGGGGTCACGTGACCCGGACTCAGCCACCAGCATAGCACCGCTCACAGGGGAAAAAGGCAACGCAAGGTATTTACACAATTCATCAGGGGCCCCGGGGGGATACATTGGGGGGATAATTGAAAGTAGTGGACAACCCCTTTAATAGTACTCAAAAACTTTAGAGTTTCAGGTTTTAATCTTTGAATTGTTTGGTGTGCTTAATATCCAATGTTTTAGGTTTAAATAGTTATAATAAAAGTTAAGTACTGAAATACTCTAAATTCGATTTTCCCCTGACTGATACAGTAGAGCATAGATTGTTAGGACCACAGCAATGTTCTGTATATATGTGTCCTCTTTCTGTGATTTTTTTCTATCAGAAACCATTGTTAGAATCAGATGCCATGTAATCATGGAGAACTAAACAAAGGAGTAGAACTTTAAAAAGTAGGACATCAGTGTTCATTTACTTGTGACAATATATTAATAACTATTTAGAACTTTAGTGATAAAGGGGACAACCACATTAAAGGTTGAATGGGGATTAGGGGACCCCATTTTTTATTAACACTGATGGTGCTATGTGGCCCTCTTCTGATATCCATGGCACATTTTATTCTTAATATTATTTTGGGACTTGAATGATTATTTTTAAAAGATTCTACTCTTTCAAGTAATTTTTCAAAATAAGCTGTCATGAGGAAGAACAACACTGGTTTCCCCTCTGCAGGCTCTGTCTTTCATTTGCAATTGACTTTGAGCTAATGGGTGGAAACTAGCTGCTGTGATGTCTTCCATGCACTAAACACAGAGAAAGAGGGATTCCAGTCTGTTCCCTTTAGTAGCAAACATTTTACCCCTGTAAAGTCATGTAAGAAAATATTCAGCAGTTCTGATCAGTGTTGCTATGAATGCAGCTATGGGAAAAGCTACTGTAGTTAAAATCTGCATAATCTGCTTCTTTGCCACGTACTCTGCTCTTCTTTTCTCCTCCCCTTTACGCTCTCCATCATTTTCAATCTGCTGTGTAACTTACTGTGTTGGTTGTCCGTCAATTCTTGCGCAAAATGGGTCTGAGCTAGGGATTTTTGATTGTGAATTATGAGTTCAAGAGGAAGAAGTTTCTCATAAGTTTAGAAAAAAATATAACTTTCTGATAAGTTTTTTTATATTCACCTATACTGTTATTTTATGCAAATTTTGTTAAAAGTACAGTTCCCAATTTAAGATTTTGCTTGTCTGGCTAACCATATATTATGTATATTTTATCTCGCCCTACTACATAACCCAGCAACTCTATTTCCTTATACCTTTCCGAGGCCCTTTTCCCAGCCGTTATTATTACCTAACTAACATATTTAACCTCTTTCTTCCAGCATCTTTCCTACGCTGTCAAACATGCTGTCACCCCCTCTTTACTAAACAAAAACCCTCCTTTCACCAGAAATGATATATTAATTACAAACTAAACTCATGGAACGATTAAAGCATACCTGTCAATTTAATTTTTATTCCAACATTCAATAGTTGACATAGTTCACATGAAAATCAGCAACTTTACAATATATCTTATCAGAGAAATTGGTTTCTTTCTCTGCCAGGACTAGTCATTTATTCTCAAAATTCTCAATTCTGGAGTAAAATCTGTATTCAGTGAAGACAGATTGTTATATTACCGTGATAGGAGGAGGCAACCACTACTAATAAAATTCTATTCAGATGGGATGGATGAGGAGCTTGACGCAGAGCTTCTACCCCCTCCCATCTACACAGAAACCCATCAGTAGAAACTGCCATCTCCTATCTCAGCACGGGACAGTGTCTTCACTGAATAAAGATTTGACCTCAAAATTGAAAGTTTTGAAAATTAATAATCATTCCAGGAGGAGAAAAAAACTGATTTATCTGATAATGTATATTACAATATTGCTTATATTCATGTATACTAGTTACTAGTGATTTATGGAAAAGAAAAATTAAAAAGACGGTTACTCTTTAATCTACTCCCATTTAATTAGCTATAGATAACTCTCTTTTGGATTTACAATGTGGTAGTCACACTTTCTACAGAAATAGCCCTTACTAAATTCTCTAACGTTCTACTAAATCTAACCGTCACTACTCCATGCTGTTTCTCCTGGATCTCTCTGCAACATTTGACACTATGGACCACCAACTCCTCCTCACTATGCTCCACTCTATTGTCTTCAAGGGTTCTGGTCATTTTTGGTCCTTCTGATAGCTCCATCAAGGTATATTTTGCTGGCTCCTCTTCTCATTCATTTTTTCCTCCTTACTATAGGGGTTTCACAGGGTTCAGTACTAGGTCCCCTCCTCTTTTCTCTGTAAAAAGCCCCTATTGGATTAGCCATCAACAGATTTGGCTTTCAATACCATCTCTTTGCAGATGACACTCAACTACACACATTCTCCTGACATCACTACTCCAACTCCTAAAAATAGAACTGATTGCCTATACATTGTCTCTATTGTCATGTTCTTATATTTGGAACTGTATCTTTCCAAACTGAGGGTTTCCTTTTCCTACCTCAACTAACTTACATTCTGTGTGTTGTTCTAACATAACTGCTGCCTAGAGGTGATTTTTCATTCAGACCTTTCCTTCTCTAACTATAACCTATCTGCTCGCTCTTGCCTCCTGCACCTCAAAAAACATCTCCAGAGTCTGCTCATTTCTTCCCTCCCAAATTAAAAACCCTTACTATCACCCATATTCATTGCCTGGACTTTGGTAATGCTCTACTAAACAGTCTCCTTCCTACTAAACTCTCCCCTCTCCAATCTGTCTTGAATGGAGCAGCCAGGCTGATATTTCTATTGAATCACTACAATGATGCCTCCACCTCACATTTTTTTCTGTTTTAAAAGGAAAATTGTTAACAATTTTTATTTTTAAAAGTTTTTCTATGTGTATAAACTATTCCTACAGGAAATACTAGGTAATTAGAACAATTCTGATCAACAAACTATCTCATCAGAACAGAAACTCGTTATCTGGTAGAACAATAGAGTGGCCCCTGAATGCATATTAAGTGGATGCCAAAGTGATTCACATGACCTATTTTTCTGTGCACTGAAATGTGCCAGTTTACATATCATTAAATGTCATCCAAATAAACTAACTTAAGGTACCTTCACACGAAGCGACGCTGCAGCGATAGTGACAACGATGCCGATCGCTGCAGCGTCGCTGTTTGATCGCTGGGGAGCTGTCACACAGACAGCTCTCCAGCGACCAACGATGCCGAGGTCCCCGGGTAACCAGGGTAAACATCGGGTTACTAAGCGCAGGGCCGCGATTAGTAACCCGATGTTTACCCTGGTTACCAGCGTAAAAGTAAAAAAAACAAACAGTACATGCTCACCTGCGCGTCCCCCAGCCTCCGCTTCCTGACACTGACTGAGCTCCGGCCCTAACAGCACAGCGGTGACGTCACCGCTGTGCTTTCACTTTCACTTTGGGGCCGGCGCTCAGTCAGTGTCAGGAAGCAGATGCTGGGGGACGCGCAGAGGTGAGCATGTACTGTTTGTTTTTTTTACTTTTACGCTAGTAACCAGGGTAAACATCAGGTTACTAAGCGCGGCCCTGCGCTTGGTAACCCGATGTTTACCCTGGTTACCAGTGTAAAACATCGCTGGTATCGTTGCTTTTGCTTTCAAACACAACGATACACGGCGATCGGACGACCAAATAAAGTTTTGGACTTTATTCAGCGACCAGCGACATCACAGCAGGATCCTGATCGCTGCTGCGTGTCAAACGAAACGATATCGCTAGCGAGGATGCTGCAACGTCACGGATCGCTAGCGATGTCGTTTCGTGTGAAGGTACCTTTACCCAGAAGCAGTGCATATATTATAGAGGACAGGTCTGAATGGTCTTAAAACAAAAAGGGGTTATTATGTACATGTGTTCTATTCTAAGTAATCCCTAATATTATGTCCCAACACAAACCTATGCAGTAGATTTTTGCACAACATTTTTAAACTATTATAACATTTACAATCTGGTCAATATTAGAATGAGAAGTGGTAATTCCGAAACAGTAACATGCCTAAAGTAACACTTAATTTCTCACGACCATGAAATGAACCCCGTTAAATGGAATCTGTCTGCAGGTTGGTGCTATGTAACCCAAGAGCAGCATGATGTAGCGGCTGAGACCCTGATTCCAACGATCTATCACTTGCTTGTCTGCATGCTCTCATTTGGATGCAATCACTGTTTTCTCTGCTGCAGTTATACCAGTGCTGTAATGCTGATCCCTGCATAATGCCATACTCATCACTGAATGGCAGCTTCCATTGTACACTATGTATAGGCAAAAGGCTTAGATTCTCTATGGGGTTAAGGTCAGGCGAGGTTGCTGGCCAATCAAGCACAGTGATACTGTTGTTTTTAAACCAGGTATTGGTACTTTTGGCAGTGTGGACAGGTGCCAAGTCCTGCTGGAGAATGAAATTTCCATCTCCAAAAAGCTTGTCGGCAGAGGGAAGCATGACGTGCTCTAATATTTCCTGGTAGATGGCTGCGCTGACTTTGGTCTTGATAAAACACATTGGACCTACACCAGCAAATCACATGGCTCCTCAAACCATCACTGATTGTGGAAAGGAAGGATATCATTTTTAAAGTCAGCAGTCTACATTATGAATACCTAATAAGAGCACCACATAAAGATCCTCCCTCCAGGCCCACCCCATAGCATTGGCATATCATTAACTGAAAATAAAGATTAAACAGCAACCACAAGACAGATTTCATCAGCCAAGGTATCATTGCAATCAGTATAATGGCACCGAGATGGCACTCTCTGAAGGTTACTGTGCACAATTTTGCTGACAGGTTCCCCTTAACCCCTTTCTGCCATCTGATGTACTATCCTGTCGAGGTGACCTGGGACTTATTTACCAGGGACAGGATAGTATGTCATAGGCGATCAGCCACGCTCACGGGGGAGCGCGGCCGATCGCGGCCGGGCGTCAGCTGTTTATTACAACTGACATCCAGCAATATGTGCGAGGAGTGGTCACGGACCGCTCCCAGCACATTAACCCCCAGATGCGATCGCGTTGTTCCAAGCGTCTCTTCCGTCCTCCTCCCTGCAGGCCCCGGATTCAAGATGGCCGCGGGGGTCCTTCCGGGTCCTGCAGGGAGGTGGCTTACAAGTGCCTGCTGAGAGCCGATGCCGGCAAACCTCCTGCACTGCCTGTCAGATTGCCGATCTGACACAGTGCTTTGCAAAGTGTCAGATCAGCGATCTGACACTATAGTGTGATTTCCCCCCCTGGGACAATGTAAAAAAGTTAAAAAAAAATATTAACATGTGTAAAAAAAAAAACCCTTAATAAAGAAATAAAAATATATATATATATATATATATATATTGTTCCAATACATACATTTCTTTATGTAAATAAAAAAAAGCAATAAAAGTACACATATTTAGTATCACCTCATCCGTAACGACCCGACCTATAAAACTGTCCCACTAGTTAACCCCTTCAGTGAACACCGTAAAAAAAGAAAAAAAGAGGCAAAAAACAAAGCTTTATCAACATACCGCCTAACAAAAAGTGGAATAACACGCGATCAAAAAGATGGATATAAATAACCATTGTACCACCGAAAACGTCATCTTGTGCTGCAAAAAACGAGCTGCCATGCAGCGTCATCAGCGAAAAAGTATAAAAGTTATAGCCCTCAGAATAAAGCGATGCAAAATAATTATTTTTTCTATAAAATAGTTTTTATTGTATAAAAGTGCCAAAACATAAAAAAAGATATAAATGAGGTATCGCTGTAATCGTACTGACCCGAAGAATAAAACTGCTTTATCAATTTTACCAAAAGTGGAACGATATAAACGCCCCCTGAAAAGAAATTCATGAATTGCTGGTTTTTTGGTCATTCTGCCTCACAAAAATCGGAATAAAAAGCGATCAAAAAATGTTACTTGCCCGAAAATGTTACCAATAAAATCGTCAACTCGTCCCGCAAAAAACAAGACCTCACATGACTCTGTGAACCAAAAAATGGAAAAATTATAGCTCTCAAAATGTGGTAATGCAAAAACAATTTTTTGCAATAACAAGCGTATTTTAGTGTGTGACAGCTGCCAAACATTAAAACCCGCTATAAAAACCCGCTATAAATAGTAAATCAAACCCCCCTTTATCACCTCCTTAGTTCTGGAAAAATAATAAAATAAAAAAAGTATTTGTTTTTATTTTCCCATTAGGGTTAGGGTTAGGGTTAGGGCTAAAGTTAGGGTTATATTTAGGGTTAGGGCTAAAGTTAGGGTTATGGTTGAGGCTAAAGTTAGGGTTATGGTTGTGGCTAAAATTAGGGTTAGGATTTGGATTACATTTACGGTTGAAATTAGGGTTTGGGGTGAGTCAGGGTTAGGGGTGTGGTTAGGGTTATGGTTGGGATTAGGGTTAGGGGTGTGTTGGAGTTACGGATGTGGTTAGGGTTGGGATTAGGGTTAGGGGTGTGTTGGGGTTAGGGGTATGGTTGGGATTAGGGTTAGGGGAGTGTTCGAGTTAGGGGTGTGGTTAGGGTTATGGTTAGGGTTGGAATTAGGGTTAGGGGTGTGTTGGGAGTTAGAATTGAGGGGTTTCCACTGTTTAGGCACATCAGGGGCTCTCCAAATGCAACATGACGTCCGATCTCAATTCCAGTCAATTCTGCATTGAAAAAGTAAAACAGTGCTCCTTCCCTTCTGAGCTCTCCCGCAGGCCCAATCAGGGGTTTACCCCAACATATGGGGTATCAGCATACTCAGGACAAAATGGACAACAATTTTTGGGGTCCAATTTCTCCTGTTACCCTTGAAAAAATACAAAACTGGGGGCTAAAAAATAATTTTTGTGGAATTTTTTTTTTATTTTCACGGCTCTGCGTTGTAAACTGTAGTGAAACACTTGGTGGTTCAAAGTTCTCACAACACATCTAGATAAGTTCCTTGGTGGGTCTAGTTTCCAATATGGGGTCACTTGTGGGGGATTTCTACCATTTAGGTTCATCAGGGGCTCTGTAAACACAACGTTATGCCACCAGACCAATCCATCTAAGTCTGCATTCCAAACGGAGCTCCCTCCCTTCCAAGCTCTGCCATGCACCCAAACGGTGGTTCCCCCCACATATGGGGTATCAGCATACTCAGGACGAATTGGACAACAACTTTTGGGTCCAATTTCTCCTGCTACCCTTGGGAAAATACAAAACTGGGGGCTAAAATATCACTTTTGAGGAAAAATCTATTTTTTTTTCTTGGCTCTGCGTTATAAACTGTAATGAAACACTTGGGGGTTCAAAGTTCTCACAACACATCTAGATAAGTTCTTTAGGGGGTCTTCTTTCCAAAATGGTGTCACTTGTTGGGGTTTCCATTGTTTAGGCACATCAGGGGCTCTCCAAACGTGACATGGTGTCCTATCTCAATTCCAGTAAATTTTGCATTGAAAAGTCAAACGGCGCTCCATCCCTTCCGAGCTCTGCTATGCGCCAAAACAGTGGTTTACCACCACATATGGGGTATCAGCATACTCAGGACAAATTGCTCAACAACTTTTGGTGTCCAATTTCTCATGTTACCCTTGGGAAAATAAAAAATTGGGGGCAAAAAATCATTTTGTGAAAAAATATGATTTTATATTTTTATGGCTCTATATTATAAACTTCTGTGAAGCACTTGGGGGTTCAAAGTGCTCACCACACATCTAGATAAGTTCCTTAGGTGGTCTACTTTCCAAAATGGTGTCACTTGTGGGGGTTTCACTGTTTAGGCACATCAGGGGCTCTACAAACGCGACATGGCTTTATATTTCAATTCCAGTCAATTTTGCAATGAAAAGTCAAATGGCGCTCCTTTCCTTTCAAGCTCTTCCATGTGCCTAAACAGTGGTTTACTCCCACATATGGCATATCTGCGTACTCAGGACAAGTTGTACAACAACTTTTGTGGTCCAATTTCTCCTGTTACCCTTGGTAAAATAAAACAAATTGGATCTGAAGTAAATTTTTTGTGAAAAAAAGTTAAATGTTAATTTTTTTTAAACATTCCAAAAATTCCTGTGAAACACCTGAAGGGTTAATAAACTTCTTGAATGTGCTTTTGAGCACCTTGAGGAGTTCAGTTTTTAGAATGGTGTCACACTTGGGTATTTTCTATCATATAGACCCCTCAAAATGACTTCAAATGTGATGTGGTCCCTAAAAAAAATGGTGTTGAAAAAATGAGAAATTGCTGGTCAACTTTTAACCCTTATAACTCCCTAACAAAAAAAAATTGGTTCCAAAACTGTGCTGTTATAAAGTAGACATGTGAGAAATGTTACTTATTAAATGTTACTTATTATTATTATTTTGTGTGACATATCTCTGTGATTTAAGGGCATGAAAATTCAAAGTTGGAAAATTGCGAAATGTTCAAAATTTTCGCAAAATTTCCTTTTTTTTCACAAATAAACGCAAGTAATGTCAAGGAAACTTTACCACTATCATGAAGTACTATATGTCACGAGAATACTTTGTAAGAATCACCGGGATCCATGCAAGAGTTCTAGAGTTATAACCTTATAAAGGGACAGTGGTGAGAATTGTAAAAATTGGCCTGGTCATTAACATGCAAACCACCCTTGGGGGTTAAGGGGTTAACGATATACTATTAAAATCCTGTAAAAAACTTATACCTCTGGAAATAAAATGTCCAGGAATAAAAATAAACCACTATGAATAAATAAGATAGTACAAAGTTTTATAAGACAAAAACAAAAGGGCATTCAAAATCTTGAAGACGAGAATACAGAAATAGCATTTCTGGAGCATAACGATCTCAACAAGAAATGTAAAAAAGAAATC
The DNA here is from genome assembly GCF_051348905.1 of Ranitomeya variabilis. Classification (NCBI taxonomy): domain Eukaryota; kingdom Metazoa; phylum Chordata; class Amphibia; order Anura; family Dendrobatidae; genus Ranitomeya; species Ranitomeya variabilis. Next base: position 468,335,931 of record NC_135232.1, on the reverse strand, counting down.
AAGCTAACAAAGTTATCTACAGAGAAAGAATTGCCTGTTATAGATAATTATATCAAGACAAAGAAAAGCCGTGATATCAAGCAGGCTCTTTTCAGCCATGTTCACCAATAAACTGTCTGTTCCAGGAATCATTCAACAAGGCAAAATCAAAGTTCGCCATCTGATATAGCTTCTTTATCAAAAAAAGAAGTACACCTGAGTCTGAGCAAATTAAACATTGACAAATCTCCCTACCCAGATAGCATTCATCCATGGATACTAAGGGAAATGAGCTCATTAATTGACAGACCACTGTGTCCCATATTCTAAGGCTACAGTGCCTACAAGTAGTATTCAACCCCCTGCAGATTTAGCAGGTTTAATAAGATGCAAATAAGTTAGAGCCTTCAAACTTCAAACAAGAGCAGGATTTATTAACAGATGCATAAATCTTACAAACCAAAAAGTTTTGTTGCTCAGTTAAATTTTTATAAATTTTAAACATAAAAGTGTGGGTCAATTATTATTCAACCCCTAGGTTTAATATTTTGTGGAATAACCTTTGTTTGCAATTACAGCTAATAATCGTCTTTTATAAGACCTGATCAGGCCGGCACAGGTCTCTGGAGTTATCTTGGCCCACTCCTCCATGCAGATCTTCTCCAAGTTCTTTGGGTGTCTCATGTGGACTTTAATCTTGAGCTCCTTCCACAAGTTTTCAATTGGGTTAAGGTCAGGAGACTGACTAGGCCACTGCAACACCTTGATTTTTTGCCTCTTGAACCAGGCCTTGGTTTTCTTGGCTGTGTGCTTTGGGTCGTTGTCTTGTTGGAAGATGAAATGACGACCCATCTTAAGATCCTTGATGGAGGAGCGGAGGTTCTTGGCCAAAATCTCCAGGTAGGCCGTGCTATCCATCTTCCCATGGATGCGAACCAGATGGCCAGGCCCCTTGGCTGAGAAACAGCCCCACAACATGATGCTGCCACCACCATGCTTGACTGTAGGGATGGTATTCTTGGGGTCGTATGCAGTGCCATCCAGTCTCCAAACGTCACGTGTGTGGTTGGCACCAAAGATCTCGATCTTGGTCTCATCAGACCAGAGAACCTTGAACCAGTCAGTCTCAGAGTCCTCCAAGTGATCATGAGCAAACTGTAGACGAGCCTTGACATGACGCTTTGAAAGTAAAGGTACCTTACGGGCTCGTCTGGAACGGAGACCATTGCGGTGGAGTACGTTACTTATGGTATTGACTGAAACCAATGTCCCCACTGCCATGAGATCTTCCCGGAGCTCCTTCCTTGTTGTCCTTGGGTTAGCCTTGACTCTTCGGACATGCCTGGCCTCGGCACGGGAGGAAACTTTCAAAGGCTGTCCAGGCCGTGGAAGGCTAACAGTAGTTCCATAAGCCTTCCACTTCCGGATGATGCTCCCAACAGTGGAGACAGGTAGGCCCAACTCCTTGGAAAGGGTTTTGTACCCCTTGCCAGCCTTGTGACCCTCCACGATCTTGTCTCTGATGGCCTTGGAATGCTCCTTTGTCTTTCCCATGTTGACCATGTTTGAGTGCTGTTCACAAGTTTGGGGAGGGTCTTAAATAGTCAGAAAAGGCTGGAAAAAGAGATAATTAATCCAAACATGTGAAGCTCATTGTTTTTTGTGCCTGAACTACTTCTTAATACTTTAGGGGAACCAAACAGAATTCTGGTGGTTTGAGGGGTTGAATAATAAATGACCCTCTGAAAAGACTTTTCCCAATTAAAAAAAAAAACAAACAAAGAAATAACATTCTTTTTTGCTGCAGTGCATTTCACACTTCCAGGCTGATCTACAGTCCAAATGTCACAATGCCAAGTTAATTCCAAATGTGTAAACCTGCTAAATCTGCAGAGGGTTGAATACTACTTGTAGGCACTGTATGTGCACACGATGCGGAATGGGGTGCAGAATTTTCTGCACAAAATCCGCATCTCGACCAAGGGTGTCAAACTGCATTCCTCGAGGGCCTCAAACCATGCGTGTTTTTAAGATTTCCTTCTCATTGCACAAGGTGCTGGAATCATTCTGTGCAGGTGATTAAATGATCACCTGTGCAATACAAGGAAATCCTGAAAACATGATGCAGCGCCCCAGAGTCCTGGTCGTTGCAGTAATGTTGCTCTGCCACTAAGGGGAGTGATGTTACGTCTGATTGCACTAAAGGAGTTCACCTGACCAGGTAACACTCACACTACACTTCACACTCCGGCCACCAGGGGGAGTGGTTCTATCTAGTAGGCCACTCCTCACACTCTGGTAAAACTGGGGGTTGGACAGGAAGACGGAGAGAAGTAACTGGGAAGAGCTAGAGAGAGGACCTGTCAGGGATGGGATCCTGACAGATTCCTAAGAAAGGACAAAAAGTGAGAAAACGGGAATACAGCAAAGAGGCGATAGGACCAGAAGGAGTCGTGCTGTAAGATCGAGGCAATATCCTTCTGAGGCGCAAACAGTCGGTGGCCGGAACGCCGAGAAAGTAAGAGACTTTAAGCATTACTTCAAACCACGGCAGGACAGCCAATTATAGGTTGGCTGTCTCACTAAAACACCTAAGCAGACAACGGAGGCAGCTGTGGGAGAGGGGCGACAAGAACTCCAGGCCTACCCCGTCATACGGGTGCGTCCTAACCATATCATCTGGGGGACGGAGAGAACGAACATCAGAGACAGACAGAATCAGTTGTGAGGACTATCCTGGGGTGCTCAGCAGGGAAGGACTACAACACATAGGCGCTAGAAGGTAGACACTGATTCCCACCTGCAAAGGGAACTCTGGATGTGCCGATGGACCGGCCTGTCTCAGCCAGCCCTATTAACAGTGCTCTGGATTGGGTACCTCCAAACTTTCAGTAAAAAGGTAAAGAGACTGCAACCTGGTGTCCTTGTTATTTACTGCGACCGGCACCACACCACAACAGCACCATTCTCAACTTTCACTGGACGCCCCTCAGCAGGGTCACGGACCGGGCCCAGCCACCGTGACAACCTCAGAACTGAGACATAGCGGCCCGGTACCGGGTGCCCCTCGGCCCTGCGGCAGTGGGGGCGCTCCAATTTGGCGTCACGAACAGGATCTACTTAAGCCTGAAGAATCAGGTCATGTGTGCTTTGGAATTGTGAGTTGTTGTGCTTGGACTGTGACTGATTGCAAAGACTGCACATTGCTGATTGCCGCCAAGAACTCCTGCCACAATTCGCCATTGCCGCGCACGGAGGGAGGAGCCTTAGCTTCGTGGGCGGAATCGGTCAAAAGAAGCGCGGGACAAGAAAGCGCGGTAAAGTGCCAACTCCGGAAGAGGAACTCCAACCTCCAGCAGGTTAGTGGGAGGAAGGGACAGCCATGTCCGTGTCGGGAGGAGCGGAGGCGGCGGTCGCAGCCGTGGACGCAGGGGCAGCTCTGGTCCCCGCAGCGGACGTAGCCGCGGCCCTAATACCACCACCGGTTGCTGCAGAACCCGCTGCCCCCATCGGCCAGTCAGACGCTGCCGCTACCACAAAGGCCATAATGCCCTTCTCTATGCTGTACCTGCCCGGAGCGGCCTGGCTCCCACGATACTCCGGGGAGTCGCACACATTCACTGACTTCAAAGAAGGGATCTGCAGCCTGCTCGAGTTCTATCCCCTGACAGAGCCTCAGAAGGTTCATATGATAATCGGCCAACTCTTTGGGGCGGCTCTGAGAGAAGTGAAGTCCTGGCCCGCCGCGGATAAGTGAACGGCACAGCAGGTTTTTGCAAAGCTTAAAGCCACCTTCGATACCCGTACTGCTACAGAAATTAAATTGACTTTCTATGGATGCAAACAGAGACCGCAGGATAGCTTACGGGACTATGCCCTTAATCTCCAGGAGGCGCTGCGGGCCATTAAGCAGAGTGACCCCGGCAGCATGCAAGATGAGGATAAACTCCTGAAAGAGCGGTTCATTGAGGGGCTCCTGTGCAGTCACCAAAGGGGCCAATTACACTTCCTGGCCATGCAGAATCCAGACTTGACTTTTGCGCAATTCAAGGATAAAGCTGTTGTGAATTCCGCTCTTGGGCTCCCTCCGGTGGTTGTGAGTAGCACTTTTGTGAGTTCTGCTCTTGGGCTCCCTCCTGTGGTTTTGAGTGGTATAGCTGCTTCTTGGATTTAGCATTAGCAGCTGCTTCCACTGATCGTATTTCTGGCTCGGCTATTTTAGTCTGGCCTTAGCCCTCAATCAATGCCAGTTGTCAATTGTTCCTGCTTGGAGCCACTGCTCTTTTGGATTTCCCTGACACTCTGTCCAGTTCAGCAAAGATAAGTCCTTGCTTGTCCTTTTGCAGTCCATTTGTTGTGGACTTTATTGTTCAGCACATTCTATGTTTTGCTCATTTGTCCAGCTTATCAGTATGGATCTATTTAGCTAAGCTGGATGCTCTGGGCTGCAGATTTTGCCCTCCACACCTTTAGTCAGGTGTGGAGATTTTTGCATATCTCTGCGGTGGACTTTTTCTAGTTTTTATTACTGACCGCACAGTGTTCTTTCCTTACTATGTATATAGCTAGAAGTGGCCTCCTTTGCTAAATCTTGTTTCATACTACGTATGTCATTTCCTTCTCCTCTCACAGTCAATATTTGTGGGGGGCTATCCTATCCTTTGGGGATTTTCTCTGAGGCAAGATAGCTTTCCTGTTTCTACCTTTAGGGGTAGACGAGGTGTCCAGGGCTGTGACGAGGTGTCCAGGGAGTGACAGGAACATCCCACGGCTACTTCTAGTGTTGTGTTAAGATCAGGAACTGCGGTCTGTATAGTTACCACCTGCTCAGAGCTAGTCGCATGTCGCTCCTAAATTACCAGTCCATAACATAAAGCTATCCAGGCGCTGCAGGAGCGACAACCCAGCCGCGCAATACCACTTAGGCGTCCCGCTCTCACATACCACCAGGAGGTGGCGTCGGATGCCCCAGTTACTGCCGAGGCCGACGCCCAGAGCCTAGAGGACGACTCCCCTGCAGGACTCCGCCTCCAGATGCAGGAGCTGACCAAGAGCGTTGCTGCCCTAGCCCGGACGGTGCAGTCCCTACAGGAGGCCCCCAAGGAGAAGATCCAGCTGGCCTCCAGACCAGAAGATGTCCCCTGGATGCGACAGAGGAGGACTCCGCCGACCAGAGCCGGAACGACGATCGCTTCCATCGGGACGGATGACCCATCTGCCACCGCTGTCACCAGGTGGGCCACCTTGCAAGGTACTGTCCTTTAAACAAGCAACCCCTGGGGCAAAGGGCCAACCCCCAGGAGTAGGACAATCAGGCCCGCAGCATTGGAGAGCCAAATACGTTGGAGGGCGACCAGTTCTTCCTGTTGTGATCGACGGCATCCCCATGAATGCTCTGCTGGACACCGGTTCTCAGGTGACGACTATGCCTTACGTGCTTTATAAACAGTATTGGGAGGACACTGATATTACTCGTGGCCCCGATGATGATTTCACCATCATAGCCAGTAATGGTCAGCCGTTGCCACAAGTGGGATATAAAGAGGTCACCATCAAGGTGGGGCGGGTGGAATTGAAGGCCCAAGGGATTGTAATTGTTGATATTGACCGCCGTTAATGTAATCCCATGATGACCATCGGTACCAATGTTATAGAAAATTTTCTTGCAGAAGTTATTGTCTTGTTACAACAGGTAGCAGAAACCGCTGGCTACAGTGAACAACGCGCCCTGCAAAAAGAAATCAGAGCTCTGATGCAGAGACAGCAGGTAGAGCTGACTGGTGGTGAAATTGGTTGTGTCACTGTGAGTGATTCAAACCCTATTGCGATACCCCCCAGGAGTGAGATGTTAATATGGTGTCGGGCAGCCATAGGCCTCCGGGGAAAGGACTACCAGGCCCTGGTAGAACCCGTGTATTCAGACAATAGGCCTACTCTCCTGACAGCTAGGGGGGTGATTGACGTCCGCCAGGGGAGGGTGCCCGTACGTGTCCTTAATTGTGGGGAGGAAGAGGTCCACCTCACCAAGTATGCCACGCTTGCCAAACTGTTCGCTGTCAATAATAGTGTGATACAGACACCTGGACCCTTGGCCCCGTCTAACCTGGCGGAGGACAACGGTTTTGCGGGGCACTCGAAAGATTGGTGTCGAGAATTGCATGTGGGCACTGACTGCACCCCATCCCATCAGAAACAAGGGGCCTACAAGGTGGTTCACGAGTACGAGTGGGTATTTAGCAAACACCCCTTAGATTTTGGACAGGTGAAAGGGATCAAACATCATATCCCCACGGGAGATCACTGGCCCATAAAAGAGAGATACCGCCCTGTGCCCCCAGCTCATTACCAGTGTGCCAAGGACATGTTGCGAGAAATGAAGGAGGCTGGGGTGGTGAGAGACAGTTGTAGCCCCTGGGCAGCTCCATTAGTCCTTGTTAAAAAGAAAGATGGCACAATGAGGATGTGCGTTGATTACAGGCAGTTGAATCGCATTACACATAAGGATGCATACCCACTGCCCAGGATAGAGGAGTCTCTGGTTGCCTTAAAATCTGCTAACTACTTCTCTACCTTAGATCTCACCAGTGGGTACTGGCAGGTTCCCGTGGCAGAGGAGGACAAAGAGAAGATGGCCTTCACGACACCGATGGGTCTCTGTGAATTCAACTACATGCCCTTCGGATTGTGCAATGCCCCGGGGACGTTCCAGAGGATGATGGAGTGCTGTCTGGGGCACAAGAACTTTGAAACCGTACTGTTGTATTTGGATGATGTCATTGTCTTCTCTAAGACCTACGAAGACCATCTGAAACACCTGGCTAAGGTGTTTGAAGCCCTGTCCAACTTTGGCTTAAAGGTGAAATCGTCCAAATGTCATCTGCTGAAACCCAAAGTGCAGTACCTGGGCCATGTGGTGAGCGCTGAAGGAGTGGCCCCAGACCCCGACAAGGTCACGGTGATCCAGGACTGGCCGAAGCCCAGCAACCTCCACGAAGTCCGGCAGTTCCTCGGGCTGGTCGGCTATTACCGAAGGTTCATCAAGGACTTCACCAAGAATGCCGCGCCCTTGCAAGACCTGTTGGTGGGCCAATCAAAGAAGACCAAGAGGAAGAATGCCCCATTTGACTGGAACGAGGGGCTGGAAGGATCCTTCACTTGTTTGAAGTCGGCACTGACGGGAGAAGAGGTGCTGGCCTACCCCGAATACGACCAACCGTTTGTGCTGTACACGGATGCCAGCAATGTGGGATTGGGAGCCGTGCTATCCCAGGTCCAGAAGGGCAAGGAGAGGGTGATCGCTTACTGTTGTGATTCGGTTCGTGGGCTCCCCCGGTGGTCTCTTGTGGTACTGGTGTCCTGTAAGCTTTGCCTTCAGTTCACCTGTTCCTATCAGGATGTGGGAGTATCCTATTTAACCTTGCTCCTCAGTCATTCTAATGCTGGCCATCAATGTATCCAGAGTGATTCTGTTGCATGTTCCTGCTCCCAGTTTTCTGCTCAGCTAAGTTGGACACTTTAGTCCTTAAGTCTATTTTTGTATGTTTTGTCCAGTTTGCACTTATGTGAATCTCTGCAGCTGGAAGCTCTTGTTGGGCTGAAATTACCACTCCAGTGGCATGAGTTGTCACATGAGTTAAGGTAATTTCAGGATGGTGTTTTGAAGGGTTTTGCAGCTGACCGCGAAGTCCTCTGTTGTATCTTTCTGCTATTTAGTTAGCGGGCCTCTCTGTGCTAAATCTGCTTTCATACTACGTGTGTCTTTTCGTCTGCTCTCACCGTTATTATATGTGGGGGGCTGCTATCTCCTGTGGGGACATTCTCTGGAGGCAAGCCAGGACTGTGTTTTCTTCTACCAGGGGTAGTTAGTTCTCCGGCTGGCGCGCGGCATCTAGAGACAACGCAGGAATGCCCCCTGGCTACTTCTAGTGTGGTGTGTAGGTTTAGCATCGCGGTCAGCTCTAGTTTCCATCACCCGAGAGCTTGTCCGTTTATTCTATGCTTCTGATGTTTCCTTGCCATTGGAAACCATAACAGTATGGCCAGCCCAAATGTTTAATCTATAGGCTGAAGCAGGAGAGAAAAGGAACTGTGTGAAACCTTTTTTTTTTTTTTTCTCCTTCCTCTGAAGTTGCACTCCAGCTCTAATTGCAGTCTCCTGTTTTCCTCTCCTCTTAACCCCTGAATGGCTCAGACTTTATCTGTTGAAATATGGATCCCCAGAGTCTGGCTACCAATTTGAATAATCTTGCCTCTAAAGTTCAGAATATACAAGATTTTTTGTTACATGCTCCTCGGTCTGAACCTAAAATTCCTATACCGGAGTTTTTTTCTGGAGATCGATCTTGTTTTCTAAATTTTAAATACAATTGTAAATTGTTTCTTTCGCTGAGATCTCATTCTGCTGGAGATCCTGCCCAGCAAGTAAAAATTGTTATTTCTTTACTGCGGGGTGACCCCCAAAATTGGGCATTTTCATTGGCACCAGGGGATCCTGCGTTGCTCAATGTGGATGCGTTTTTTCTGGCTTTGGGGTTGCTTTATGAGGAACCAAATTTGGAGATTCAGGCTGAGAAAGCCCTAATAGCCCTCTCTCAGGGGCAAGATGAAGCCGAAATATATTGCCAAAAATTTCGAAAATGGTCTGTGCTTACTCAGTGGAATGAGTGCGCTCTAGCGGCAATTTTCAGAGAAGGTCTCTCTGATGCTGTAAAAGACGTCATGGTGGGGTTTCCTGCGCCTACTGGTCTGAATGAGTCCATGACAATGGCAATTCAGATTGATCGGCATTTACGGGAACGCAAACCTGTGCACCAGTTGGCGGTGTCTTCTGAAGAGGCACCACAGAGTATGCAATGTGATAGCCTTCTGTCCAGAAGCGAACGACAGATTTACAGGCGCAAAAATCATTTGTGCTTCTATTGTGGAAATTCTACTCATGTTATATCAGCATGCTGTAAACGAACAAAGAAAGTTGATAAATCCCCTGCTATTGGCACTTTGCAGTCCAAGTTTATTTTGTCTGTAACTCTAATTTGTTCGTTATCTTCTATTGTTGCGGATGCGTATGTGGATTCTGGCGCCGCTTTGAGTCTTATGGATTGGTCCTTTGCCAGGCGCTGTGGGTTTGATCTAGAGCCTCTGGAAGTTCCTATACCTTTAAAGGGTATTGATTCTACACCATTGGCTGGTAATAAACCACAATACTGGACACAAGTGACTATGCGTATGACTCCAGACCATCAAGAGGTGATTCGCTTCCTTGTACTGTATAATCTACATGATGTGTTGGTGCTGGGATTGCCATGGTTGCAAACTCATAACCCAGTCCTTGACTGGAAAACAATGTCTGTACTAAGCTGGGGATGTCAGGGAAATCATGGGGACACACCTTTGGTCTCCATTGCTTCATCTATTCCCTCTGAAATTCCTGAGTTTTTGTCTGATTATCGTGAGGTTTTTGAGGAATCTACTCTTAATTCTCTTCCTCCTCACAGAGATTGCGATTGCGCCATAGATTTGATCCCTGGCAGTAAATTTCCTAAGGGTCGTCTATTCAATCTGTCTGTACCTGAACATGCTGCCATGCGAGAGTATATTAGGGAGTCCTTGGAAAAGGGACATATTCGTCCTTCTTCGTCTCCTCTTGGAGCGGGGTTCTTTTTCGTAGCTAAAAGTGATGGTTCTTTGAGACCTTGTATTGATTATAGACTCTTGAATAAGATCACAGTCAAGTATCAATATCCTTTGCCATTGCTGACAGATTTATTTGCTCGCATTGAGGGGGCGAAGTGGTTCTCTAAGATTGATCTTCGCGGTGCGTATAATTTAGTGCGAATTAAGCAGGGGGATGAGTGGAAAACCGCATTTAATACGCCCGAGGGCCATTTTGAGTATTTGGTGATGCCTTTTGGTCTGTCAAATGCCCCTTCGGTCTTTCAGTCTTTTATGCACAATATTTTCCGTGAATATCTGGATAAATTTATGATTGTGTATTTGGACGATATCTTGATTTTTTCGGATGACTGGGAATCTCATGTTCAACAAGTTAGGAGGGTTTTTCAGGTTTTGCGGACCAATTCTCTGTTTGTTAAAGGTTCAAAGTGTGTTTTTGGGGTTCAGAAGATTTCTTTTTTGGGGTACATTTTTTCCCCCTCTTCTATTGAGATGGATCCTGTGAAGGTTCGGGCTATTTGTGACTGGACGCAACCGACTTCTCTTAAGGGCCTTCAGAAATTTTTGGGCTTTGCTAACTTTTATCGTCGATTCATAACTGGTTTTTCTAGCGTTGTCAGGCCTTTGACTGATTTGACTAAAAAGGGTGCTGATGTTGCAGATTGGTCTCCTGCTGCTGTGGAGGCCTTTCGGGAGCTTAAGCGCCGTTTTTCTTCTGCTCCGGTGTTGTGCCAGCCTGATGTTTCTCTTCCTTTTCAGGTGGAGGTTGATGCTTCCGAGATCGGAGCGGGGGCGGTTTTGTCGCAGAAAGGTTCAGATTGTTCAGTGATGAGACCTTGTGCGTTCTTTTCTCGAAAATTTTCGCCCGCCGAGCGAAATTATGACGTCGGTAATCGGGAGCTTTTGGCGATGAAGTGGGCATTCGAGGAGTGGCGTCATTGGCTTGAGGGTGCTAAACATCAGGTGGTGGTCTTGACTGATCACAAAAATTTGATTTATCTTGAGTCGGCCAGACGTCTGAATCCTAGACAGGCGCGCTGGTCGTTGTTTTTCTCCCGGTTTAATTTTGTGGTTTCGTATCTGCCAGGTACTAAGAATGTGAAGGCGGATGCACTTTCTAGGAGTTTTGAACCTGATTCCCCTGGTGATTCTAAACCTACGGGTATACTTAAGGATGGGGTGATATTGTCTGCTGTCTTCCCAGACCTGCGACGTGCTTTACAAGAGTTTCAGGTGGATCGGCCTGATCGTTGTCCACCTGGTAGATTGTTTGTGCCGGATGAGTGGACCAATAGAGTCATCTCGGAGGTTCATTCTTCTGCGTTGGCAGGTCATCCGGGAATTTTTGGTACCAGAGATTTGGTGGCTAGGTCCTTCTGGTGGCCTTCCCTGTCTCGGGACGTGCGTACTTTTGTGCAGTCTTGCGATGTTTGTGCTCGGGCCAACCCTTGTTGTTCTCGGGCTAGTGGGTTGTTGTTGCCCTTGCCTGTTCCTAAGAGGCCTTGGACACACATCTCTATGGATTTTATTTCTGATCTCCCTGTTTCTCAGAAGATGTCCGTCATTTGGGTGGTGTGTGACCGCTTTTCTAAGATGGTTCATTTGGTGCCCTTGCCCAAGCTGCCTTCCTCATCTGAGTTGGTGCCCCTGTTTTTTCAGAATGTGGTTCGGCTGCATGGTATTCCGGAGAATATCGTTTCCGACAGGGGATCCCAGTTTGTGTCCAGATTTTGGCGGGCGTTTTGTGCCAGGATGGGCATTGATTTGTCTTTTTCGTCTGCATTTCATCCCCAGACAAATGGCCAGACGGAACGTACTAATCAGACCTTGGAGACTTATTTGAGGTGTTTCGTGTCTGCTGATCAGGATGACTGGGTCTCCTTTTTGCCGTTGGCTGAGTTTGCCCTTAATAATCGGGCCAGTTCTGCCACTTTGGTCTCCCCTTTCTTTTGCAATTCAGGGTTCCATCCTCGTTTTTCATCTGGTCAGGTGGAGTCTTCGGATTGTCCTGGAGTGGATACCATGGTGGATAGGTTGCATCGTATTTGGGGGCAGGTGGTGGACAATTTGGAGTTGTCCCAGGAGAAGACTCAGCGTTTTGCTAATCGCCATCGTCGTGTTGGTCCTCGTCTTCGTGTTGGGGACTTGGTGTGGTTGTCCTCCCGTTTTGTCCCTATGAGGGTCTCTTCTCCTAAGTTTAAGCCTCGGTTCATCGGTCCTTATAAGATTTTGGAAATTCTTAACCCTGTGTCCTTTCGTTTGGACCTCCCAGCATCCTTTGCTATCCATAATGTCTTCCATCGGTCATTATTGCGGAGGTATGAGGTACCACTTGTGCCTTCTGTTGAGCCTCCTGCTCCTGTGCTGGTTGAGGGTGAATTGGAGTACGTGGTGGAGAAAATCTTGGACTCCCGTGTTTCCAGACGGAGACTTCAATATCTGGTGAAATGGAAGGGCTACGGTCAAGAGGATAATTCTTGGGTTACAGCTTCTGATGTTCATGCTTCTGATTTGGTCCGTGCCTTTCATAGGGCTCATCCAGATCGCCCTGGTGGTTCTTGTGAGGGTTCGGTGCCCCCTCCTTAAGGGGGGGGTACTGTTGTGATTCGGTTCGTGGGCTCCCCCGGTGGTCTCTTGTGGTACTGGTGTCCTGTAAGCTTTGCCTTCAGTTCACCTGTTCCTATCAGGATGTGGGAGTATCCTATTTAACCTTGCTCCTCAGTCATTCTAATGCTGGCCATCAATGTATCCAGAGTGATTCTGTTGCATGTTCCTGCTCCCAGTTTTCTGCTCAGCTAAGTTGGACACTTTAGTCCTTAAGTCTATTTTTGTATGTTTTGTCCAGTTTGCACTTATGTGAATCTCTGCAGCTGGAAGCTCTTGTTGGGCTGAAATTACCACTCCAGTGGCATGAGTTGTCACATGAGTTAAGGTAATTTCAGGATGGTGTTTTGAAGGGTTTTGCAGCTGACCGCGAAGTCCTCTGTTGTATCTTTCTGCTATTTAGTTAGCGGGCCTCTCTGTGCTAAATCTGCTTTCATACTACGTGTGTCTTTTCGTCTGCTCTCACCGTTATTATATGTGGGGGGCTGCTATCTCCTGTGGGGACATTCTCTGGAGGCAAGCCAGGACTGTGTTTTCTTCTACCAGGGGTAGTTAGTTCTCCGGCTGGCGCGCGGCATCTAGAGACAACGCAGGAATGCCCCCTGGCTACTTCTAGTGTGGTGTGTAGGTTTAGCATCGCGGTCAGCTCTAGTTTCCATCACCCGAGAGCTTGTCCGTTTATTCTATGCTTCTGATGTTTCCTTGCCATTGGAAACCATAACAGCTTACGCCAGCAGGAAGCTCCGTCCCACAGAAAGGAACCCTGACAACTACAGTTCCTTTAAACTGGAGTTCCTTGCCATCGTCTGGGCAGTGACAGAGAGGTTCAAACACTACCTGGCCTCGGCGAAATTCACCGTCTTCACGGATAATAACCCGCTGACGCACTTGGATACAGCCAAACTCGGGGCCTTGGAACAGCGGTGGATGGCCCGGCTGTCCAACTACGACTTCACCATCAAGTAACCGGCAGGACTCAAGAATGCGAACGCCGATGCCTTGTCCCGGATGCCCAATTTGCCAGAAACGGGGGAGGACCCGGAGGCACTTGAAGAGGTAGAGTTGCCTGCGTTCCATCGCCCCAAAGCCTCTCAGCACTCCCATCATGTGAAGAACCGGTACAAGAACCAACAGGATGCCACGCTGAATCCCCTGCCCCATCACGGATGGGCAGAGACCCAGGATGGTGACCCCGCGGTCCGTCAGGTGAAAGAGCTCCTGAGGCAGGCAGGGTTGCATCCCAGCCCAGATGATCCACAGGAGACACGACAGCTGTGGAAGGGGAGAAGCCAACTGTTTATCCATGATGGCAAGCTGTGCCGGAGGAGTATTGACCCGCGTACTCATGAATTGGTATGGCAGATAGTGGTGCCGAGGCGAGATGCGCCCATGGTTCTGGGAGCCTACCACGATGGAACCGGACACTTCGGATGGAAGAAGCTGGAGAGGCTACTCCGAGGGAGGTTCAATTGGATTGGCATGAAGGGAGCCATTGAGAAGTGGTGTCGGGAGTGCGGTCCATGTAGCCTATGCAGGAAGGACCGTGACAGCCAACGGGCTCCCTTGCAGCCCATCATCACCAAACGTCCGCTCGAACTGGTCGCGCTGGATCATGTGAAGCTGACACCTAGCCGGTCAGGCTATTTCTACACTCTTACCATCGTAGATCACTACTCCAGATTTTTGGTGGTTGTACCTGTCAAGGATCTAACGGCCAGGACTAGGGTTGAGCGAAACGGGTCGTTCATTTTCAAAAGTCGCCGACTTTTGGCAAAGTCGGGTTTCATGAAACCCGATCCGACCCCTGTGCGGGGTCGGCCATGCGGTACGCGACTTTCGCGCCAAAGTCGCGTTTCAATGACGCGAAAAGCGCCATTTCTCAGCCAATGAAGGTGAACGCAGAGTGTGAGCAGCGTGATGACATAGGTCCTGGTCCCCACCATCTTAGAGAAGGGCATTGCAGTGATTGGCTTGCTGTCTGCGGCGTCACAGGGGCTATAAAGGGGCGTTCCCGCCGACCGCCATCTCACTGCTGCTGATCTGAGCTTAGGGAAAGGTTGCTGCCGCTTCGTCAGAAGCAGGGAGAGCGTTAGGCAGGGTCCATTAACCACCAAACCGCTTGTGCTGTAGCGATTTCCACTGTCCAACACCACCTTCGGTGTGCAGGGACAGTGGAAGCTACATTTTTTTTTTTCTCTCAGCGCTGTAGCTCATTGGGCTGCCCTAGAAGGCTCCCTGATAGCTGTATTGCTGTGTGTACGCCACTGTGCAAACCAACTGCTTTTTTCAAAGCACAAATCCTCTTGTTCCTTCCTTTCTGCACAGCTATCTTTTTTGTTTGTCCACACTTTTTATTTAATTTGTGCATCAGTCCACTCCTTATTGCTGCCTGCCATACCTGGCTGAGATTACTGCAGGGAGATAGTAATTGTAGGACAGTCCCTGTTTTTTTCTTTTTTTTTTTTTTTTTTTGTGGGAGATTAAGATTGGCATTTCTGCTAGAGTGCCATCCCTGTGTGTGCCATCTCTCACTCAGTGGGCCATAGAAAGCCTATTTATTTTTTTGCTTGATTTGGGTTCTAAAATCTACCTTTAAAAAAATCACTACATCAATCAGTGGGAGAAAAATATTGGCCTCAGTCAGGGCTTGTGTGCCACTCCTGACTCCTGTGTGTGCCATCTCTCACTCAGTGGGCCATAGAAAGCCTTTTTTTTATTATTATTTGGTTTCTAAATTGTCCCTGAAAAAATCATTTTATCTTATTTGGTTTCTAAAGTCTCCCTGAAAAAAAATAAAAAAATAAAAAAACAGTGGGAGATTAATATTGCCCTTTCTGCTTGTGTGCCAGTCTTGACTCCTGGGTGTGCCATCTCTCTCTCTCAAATTGTGGGCCATAGAAAGCCTATTTATTTTTTTGCTTGATTTGGGTTCTAAAATCTACCTTTAAAAAAATCACTACATCAATCAGTGGGAGAAAAATATTGGCCTCAGTCAGGGCTTGTGTGCCACTCCTGATTCCTGTGTGTGCCATCTCTAAATCAGTGGGCCATAGAAAGCCTATTTATTTTTTTGCTTGATTTGGGTTCTAAAATCTACCTTTAAAAAAATCACTACATCAATCAGTGGGAGAAAAATATTGGCCTCAGTCAGGGCTTGTGTGCCACTCCTGACTCCTGTGTGTGCCATCTCTCACTCAGTGGGCCATAGAAAGCCTATTTATTTTTTTGCTTGATTTGGGTTCTAAAATCTACCTTTAAAAAAATCACTACATCAATCAGCGGGAGAAAAATATTGGCCTCAGTCAGGGCTTGTGTGCCACTCCTGACTCCTGTGTGTGCCATCTCTCACTCAGTGGGCCATAGAAAGCCTTTTTTTTTATTATTTGGTTTCTAAATTGTCCCTGAAAAAATCATTTTATCTTATTTGGTTTCTAAAGTCTCCCTGAAAAAAAATAAAAAAATAAAAAAACAGTGGGAGATTAATATTGCCCTTTCTGCTTGTGTGCCAGTCTTGACTCCTGGGTGTGCCATCTCTCTCTCTCTCAAATTGTGGGCCATAGAAAGCCTATTTATTTTTTTGCTTGATTTGGGTTCTAAAATCTACCTTTAAAAAAATCACTACATCAATCAGTGGGAGAAAAATATTGGCCTCAGTCAGGGATTGTGTGCCACTCCTGACTCCTGTGTGTGCCATCTCTCACTCAGTGGGCCATAGAAAGCCTATTTATTTTTTTGCTTGATTTGGGTTCTAAAATCTACCTTTAAAAAAATCACTACATCAATCAGTGGGAGAAAAATATTGGCCTCAGTCAGGGCTTGTGTGCCACTCCTGACTCCTGTGTGTGCCATCTCTCACTCAGTGGGCCATAGAAAGCCTATTTATTTTTTTGCTTGATTTGGGTTCTAAAATCTACCTGAAAAAAAATCACTACATCAATCAGTGGGAGAAAAATATTGGCCTCAGTCAGGGCTTGTGTGCCACTCCTGACTCCTGTGTGTGCCATCTCTCACTCAGTGGGCCATAGAAAGCCTATTTATTTTTTTGCTTGATTTGGGTTCTAAAATCTACCTGAAAAAAAATCACTACATCAATCAGTGGGAGAAAAATATTGGCCTCAGTCAGGGCTTGTGTGCCACTCCTGACTCCTGTGTGTGCCATCTCTCACTCAGTGGGCCATAGAAAGCCTATTTATTTTTTTGCTTGATTTGGGTTCTAAAATCTACCTGAAAAAAAATCACTACATCAATCAGTGGGAGAAAAATATTGGCCTCAGTCAGGGCTTGTGTGCCACTCCTGACTCCTGTGTGTGCCATCTCTCACTCAGTGGGCCATAGAAAGCCTATTTATTTTTTTGCTTGATTTGGGTTCTAAAATCTACCTTTAAAAAAATCACTACATCAATCAGTGGGAGAAAAATATTGGCCTCAGTCAGGGCTTGTGTGCCACTCCTGACTCCTGTGTGTGCCATCTCTCACTCAGTGGGCCATAGAAAGCCTATTTATTTTTTTGCTTGATTTGGGTTCTAAAATGTACCTGAAAAAAAATCACTACATCAATCAGTGGGAGAAAAATATTGGCCTCAGTCAGGGCTTGTGTGCCACTTCTGACTCCTGTGTGTGCCATCTCTCACTCAGTGGGCCATAGAAAGCCTATTTATTTTTTTGCTTGATTTGGGTTCTAAAATCTACCTGAAAAAAAATCACTGCATCAATCAGTGGGAGAAAAATATTGGCCTCAGTCAGGGCTTGTGTGCCACTCCTGACTCCTGTGTGTGCCATCTCTCACTCAGTGGGCCATAGAAAGCCTATTTATTTTTTTTTGCTTGATTTGGGTTCTAAAATCTACCTTTAAAAAAATCACTACATCAATCAGCGGGAGAAAAATATTGGCCTCAGTCAGGGCTTGTGTGCCACTCCTGACTCCTGTGTGTGCCATCTCTCACTCAGTGGGCCATAGAAAGCCTATTTATTTTTTTGCTTGATTTGGGTTCTAAAATCTACCTGAAAAAAAATCACTACATCAATCAGTGGGAGAAAAATATTGGCCTCAGTCAGGGCTTGTGTGCCACTCCTGACTCCTGTGTGTGCCATCTCTCACTCAGTGGGCCATAGAAAGCCTATTTATTTTTTTGCTTGATTTGGGTTCTACCTTCTGGCTCTGATTAACTGCTGTTTTTTAAAAAATTGGTGGTTCCGGCCTACTAACGGTGTCTGCCCCTGCCTGGTGTTGTCCTCAACTGAATAAAGCTGAGCTTCTACCTTCTGGCTCTGATTAACTGCTGTTTTTTAAAAAATTGGTGGTTCCAGCCTACTAACGGTGTCTGCCCCTGCCTGGTGTTGTCCTCAACTGAATAAAGCTGAGCTTCTACCTTCTGGCTCTGATTAACTGCTGTTTTTTAAAAAATTGGTGGTTCCGGCCTACTAACGGTGTCTGCCCCTGCCTGGTGTTGTCCTCAACTGAATAAAGCTGAGCTTCTACCTTCTGGCTCTGATTAACTGCTGTTTTTTAAAAAATTGGTGGTTCCAGCCTACTAACGGTGTCTGCCCCTGCCTGGTGTTGTCCTCAACTGAATAAAGCTGAGCTTCTACCTTCTGGCTCTGATTAACTGCTGTTTTTTAAAAAATTGGTGGTTCCGGCCTACTAACGGTGTCTGCCCCTGCCTGGTGTTGTCCTCAACTGAATAAAGCTGAGCTTCTACCTTCTGGCTCTGATTAACTGCTGTTTTTTAAAAAATTGGTGGTTCCGGCCTACTAACGGTGTCTGCCCCTGCCTGGTGTTGTCCTCAACTGAATAAAGCTGAGCTTCTACCTTCTGGCTTTCGGCCTATACTATCAGATATTAAACTGCATTTGGCCTACTAGTGTGGTTGGGCCCTTGAAACAGTGTCTGCTGCTCTTGGGTTTGCTACTCCACTGAACAAAGCAATGCCGCCTGTTTAGTCCTGTTACCAATTTTGAACTGCATTTAGCCTACTTTATTCTTTGGCCCTATATCTGTTTCCTCCTCATCCTGCCCATTGCCCAGCCACTGCTAGATGAGTCTGCTGGTACATTGACCTAGACCACTACATTCCCCTTGCACTCTACACAGCCAGAATCTGACCCTGCTGAAAGTAAGGTTCCCCTTCCCGCATGTTATACCACCTTACACAGGGACAAAGAGGAAGGTGCAGATGAAAGTGCAGGATCCTTCATCAGGTGGGGGGGCATACTCGTTGGCGACGTCACTGGCACAGGGCCCCTCAGAGTACGCAAAAGTGTCGCTGCTGGTGGGAGGCGCCCCCGCCATGCAAACACACCGCCGTACTTTGAGGGGCCCTGTGCCAGTGCCAATGCGAACGAGTGGGCCCCCCTGCTTGCTCAGGATCACAGCACTTGCAACGTTGAAATACTTACCTCTCCCTGCTCCACCGCCGTGATGTAGTCCGCGTTTCCTGGGCCCACGAAAAACTTGAGCCAGCCCTACTCCCCCCACAACTTTTGCCAAATGACCCCCAATTTCCTATGCCCAACTATTATTATAAAGTTAATTAAGATTGACAAGCTTCAGAAACAAGAATGGATGTTTTTGGCATTAAAATGGGCACTGTAGGTGTTTTCCTGGCCTCCACTCACTGCCGACTATGCTTCCCCATTGACTTGCATTGGGTTTCGTGTTTCGGTCGATCCCCGACTTTTAGTGATAATCGGCCGACTGCACTCGACTCGACTCTGGACCAAGTCGGGTTTCACAAAACCCGACTCGATCTTAAAAAAATGAAAGTCGCTCAACCCTAGCCAGGACGGCTGCCAAGGCCTTCCAGCAGTACTTTTGTAGGCCCCATGGGTACCCGGAGAAGGTACTGACCGATCAGGGACCAGCATTCGAAGCAGAGGTGTTCCAAGAGTTCTGTCATCTGTACAGGTGTAAGAAGATCAGAACCACACCGTACCATCCCCAAACCAACGGGATGTGCGAAAAGATGAACCAAGTGGTGATCGACTTATTGAAGACTTTACCCGTAGAGGAGCGGAACCTGTGGCCAACAAAGTTGCCTGACTTGGTGGACATATACAATCATATCCCAGTAAATTCCACCAACTGCACTCCAGCGTACCTGATGCCAGGAAGATCTAGCAAGTTACCCGTTGACCTGGACATGGGTGTCCTACTCCCCAAAGATACCTCGCCGGATGCAGATTGGGATGCAGAAAGGCAGCAAAAGTACCGCAAAGTACAGGAATGCGTGGAAAGAAGTCTCGCCCAGGCTAGACAAAAACAAGAAAGAGACTACAACCAGCATGCTCTGCGATTCCCTTGTCACCCGGTGAGCACGTACTCAAACGAAAGAGGAGGCTACACAAACTCGACGACCAATGGGAAGTGGAACCATATACCGTCCTGCCATCCGATTTCGACAACACGAAGGTTTGTCTCATCAGCAAGGATGGAGGGGAGACCTCGATGGCGATATCCAGGGACCACCTTAAAGTCTGCCCTGATAAGTTGAGAGAGAGGGAAACGGATCCAGGAACCTCCCCACCTGTAGAAAAGGAGAAGATGATACACACGGTTCTTGGCGATTTTCCCCAGTCCTGGACTCAGATAAATCAGGCCATCGTGGTACCTGTTCTAACGTTCCGCCAGCCGGACCCACCAGAACTAACGGTGGTGCCAGATCATCCGGACCCGCAACCTCAGCAGATCCCGCCCGAGGAAGCCATGCCAATCGTTGAACCGGCAAGTCCTCCCTCTGCTATTGGCGAACCTGCCGTACCCACTGTTGGTAACAGCAGCTCTGAGAGCTCCAGCCTGCCAGTGCTACCCAGACTCACTAGAAGTGTAGCTAGAAGACAGTGCACTACACCAGCGGTAGCAAGCATAGCGGGCCCTGTTAGGCCAATAGCAACCCCTGCGCTGCGAAGGTCCACATGCAGCACTCAGAATCAAACTCCCCTCCGCTACAAAACTTGGAGGTATTAGTGAGGGCTGTTATTTAGTTGAAAATGTTTGTGTGCATATCTTTTGTTACAGGTTTTAAAATGGACAACGGAGTAATGGACAGTGAATTGCTCCAAAAACTTCTAAAAGGGGACCCCTTTGTTTACCCGGGGTCCCCGCTGTTTCAACCACTGAACTGAGAGTCATAAACTGTGCATGACCTAACTTTCGCAACGTTCAAGAGTCCTCACCTCCCATAAAGGGAAGCACTGTTATGTTTAATTGTTTATGATATTTCAAAATTTTGTGTGTTTTCTGTTAACATGTATTGTTGTTCTTGTTTTCCCAGTCTGGGAGTACTGGATTTAACCGGGGGGGAGTGCAGCGCCCCAGAGTCCTGGTCATTGTAGTAATGTCGCTCTGCCACTAAGGGGAGTGATGTTATGTCTGATTGCACTAAAGGAGTTCACCTGACCAGGTAACACTCACACTACACTTCACACTCCGGCCACCAGGGGGAGTGGTTCTATCTAGTAGGCCACTCCTCACACTCTGGTAAAACTGGGGGTTGGACAGGAAGACGGAGAGAAGTAACTGGGAAGAGCTAGAGAGAGGACCTGTCAGGGATGGGATCCTGACAGATTCCTAAGAAAGGACAAAAAGTGAGAAAACGGGAATACAGCAAAGAGGCGATAGGACCAGAAGGAGTCGTGCTGTAAGATCGAGGCAACATCCTTCTGAGGCGCAAACAGTCGGTGGCCGGAACGCTGAGAAAGTAAGAGACTTTAAGCATTACTTCAAACCACAGAAGGACAGCCAATTATAGGTTGGCTGTCTCACTAAAACACCTAAGCCAGACAACGGAGGCAGCTGTGGGAGAGGGGCGACTCTAGGGTCCCGGAAGAACTCCAGGCCTACCCCGTCATACGGGTGCGTCCTAACCATATCATCTGGGGGACGGAGAGAACGAACATCAGAGACAGACAGAATCAGTTGTGAGGACTATCCTGGGGTGCTCAGCAGGGAAGGACTACAACACACAGGTGCTAGAAGGTAGACACTGATTCCCACCTGCAAAGGGAACTCCAGATGTGCCGTTGGACCGGCCGGTCTCAGCCAGCCCTGTTAACAGTGCTCTGGATTGGGTACCTCCAAACCTTCAGTAAAAAGGTAAAGAGACTGCAACCTGGTGTCCTTGTTATTTACTGCGATCGGCACCACACCACAACAGCACCATTCTCAACTTTCACTGGACGCCCCTCAGCAGGGTCACGGACCGGGCCCAGCCACCGTGACAACCTCAGAACCGAGACGTAGCGTCCCAGTACCGGGTGCCCCTCGGCCCTGCAGCAGTGGGGGCGCTCCACATGACCTGTTTGCAGCCCCTGAGGTATGCAGTTTGACACCCCTGCCTTAGACTCTCTTGTAACAGTGTTGGTGCCACAGGATTGGAGGATGGCTGATGTCTTATCGATATTTAAGAAAGGTAAGAAGGTGGATCCAGGTAATTACCGTCCAGTAAGTCTGACATCAGTAGTTTGCTGAATTTTTTAGGGCATTATAAGAGATAACCTGCAGAACTATATTGTAGATAATAACATTATAACTGACAACCAGCATGGATTAATGAAGAATAAGTCGTGTCTAACTAACATGTTGGGTTTCTATGAGGAGGTAAGTGCAAATGTGGTAGAGATGAGCAAATATTTCAATGTTTGATTAGGATTACAATCGCCGAATTTGTAATATTCGCCGATTAATTCATCGAATATTCGCCAACCATAACCGAACGCCATTACAGTCAATGTGAGGCAAAAACAAACACATGCACAACACCTTATAATGGCCCCAAATGTTGCCAAAACACGTCAAATGAGGGACAGACACCAGGAGAGTGGCCTCAATTCACTCACAGTACAGATATGTGTGTGGTATTTCTTGAGAAAGAAGTCATATACAGACTTCAAAACACATTGAATAAAATCACCATTCCTTTTCATCAATACGTCCGGATTTGTTCAGCAGCGCGGATGATATCCACAAAAATCGTTTATATGGTTCCTGATCAGGTCAATCCTAGACCCGTGGATCTGCGGAAGCTGATGTTTATATGCCCTATCAAAGGGGCACCAGGTGAGCAGTTTTCTAAATAACAGATTATGAAATTGTCGGATAAGACCCTATGTGCGCTTCTTCTCTCCTACAGTTTTCTTGACAGCACAAATTTAGCATGGAACAGCAGCAATCAGCCAGGCATGAGGTATCAGGGTCTGGGACAGCATTCAAAGCTTTCAATTGAACGTCACAGTAAGACGAGGTGGGTGAGGGAACGGTGTAGGCCTCCTTTGCAACAGGTGGCACAAATATTAGTTTCATAGACTACCATTGTCAGAAAAATGTAAGGATAGTAACACGGGTAGTTGAGTCCAAGGAAGTGGAGGCCTGATGGTCTTGGAGGTCTACTGCTACAGGTAACACGAAAGAAGGAGACCCAAACTGGAGTCTTCACATTTCCAAAATTAGTGGCAGACACTAGCAAAGTGGCATCAATTTTACCACAGTAGAAAAAATATAATAGGGACCCAACCAGGAGTGTTCACATTTAAACAAATGAGGGCATTACACCACAGAAGTGACATAAATTTCACGAGAGTAAAAATAGTATAGGGAGCGACAGGTATTCCACTACACCCATTCCAGCAAATGGACACCAAACCAGGAGTGTTCACATTTCCAAAAATTATTGGCAGACAATATAAAAGTGGCATCAGTTTCACCACAGTAGAAATAGTACAATAGGGACCGACAGGTCTTCCACTACGCCCAATCCAGCAGATGGACACCCAACCTGGAGTTTTCACATTTTAAAAAATAAGGGCCTGACACCAGCGAAGTAGAATAACTGTCAGGAGAATAGAAATAGCATTATTGGGAAAGACGTGTTCCAGCTAATCCAGCAGATATAGACGAACCATGAGGGTATGTTCCCACAGTCAGTAAACGCTGCGGGTTGGATACTGCATCCTGCTGCTACAGCATAGTGGATAGGATTTCAAGAAATCTTATGTCCATTATGCGTGCACTGATGCGCACAGATCACCCTCAGAGACGGACATGCGGCGTGTCTTTCCAGACCGCAGCATTTCAATTTATCTTGCGGAGATGCGAGCCTCTGTAAGAAAAATTTCACCCATCCAATGCATGGGACGTGGTGATTCCGCATGGTTCAATTAACACATGCGGAATCACCTGCGTTCAAAAACCGGCAGCACTTCGGATGCCTGCGACATGTGCTTCGTTAAAAGCGCTGCAGATTACTGACCGTGGGGAAATACAGTGCCTTGCGAAAGTATTCGGCTCCCTGGAACTTTTCAACCTTTTCCCACATATCATGCTTCAAACATAAAGGTACCAAATGTAAATTTTTGGTGAAGAATCAACAACGTGTGGAACACAATTGTAAAGTTGATCGAAATTTATTGGTTATTTTAAATTTTTGTGGAAATTCAAAAACTGAAAAGTGAGGCGTGCAATATTATTTGGCCCCTTTACTTTCAGTGCAGCAAACTCACTCCAGAATTTCATTGTGTATCTCTGAATGATCCAATGTTGTCCTAAATGCCTAATGATGATAAATATAATCCACCTGTGTGTAATCAAGTCTCCGTATCAATGCACCTGCTCTGTGATAGTCTCAGGGCTCTGTTTAAAGCACAGAGAGCATCATGAAGACCAAGGAACACAACAGGCAGGTCCGTGATACTGTTGTGGAAAAGTTTAAAGTCGTATTTGGATGCAAAATGATTTCCAAAACTTTAAACATCCCAAGGAGCACTGTGCAAGCGATCATATTGAAATGGAAGTGCAGCGCCCCAGAGTCCTGGTTGCTGCAGTAATGTCATTCTTCCACCAGGGGGAGTGATATTACGCCTGAAGGTAATAAAGGAGTCCATCTTTCCAGGTATCACAGCATCACACCACACTTCACACTCCAACCCACCAGTGGGAGCCATGCTCCTATCTAGTAGGGCACTCCTCACAGGAGGGTAAAACTGGGGGGGCTGGATAGAAAGTTAAGGAGAAGCCGACTGGGCTTCGCCCAGGTAACATCTAGTCAGCGAGAAGCTGACTGGGCTGGGCCCAGGCAACACCTGTCAGGCAGACAGGGGGAAAGGAGGAACATCTGAGCTGCAGGCAGAGGGTCCCTGTCAGGGGTGGGATCCTGACAGAGGCCTAGCACGAGACAGAAAGACACGGAGCTGCGCCTGCCCCACGTGCGGCAGCATCCTAAGAAAGGACATGAAGAGAAGTGTATTGTAGAGAGTGAGAAACGAAGTCACAGCACAAGGAGAAAACACCGGGAGGAGTTCTGTCCCGAGACAGGCAGCCTCCTTCTGAGGCACGTAGCCGGTGGCCAGAACACCAAGGGAGTAATTGACTCTACGCATTACTTCAGAGACCGGCAGGACAGTCAATTCCAAGTTGGCTGCCCGACCTTAATACCTATGAAGACACAGTGGCAAATTGTGGGGGTTGGGGCGTCTCTAGGGTCCCTATAAACAAGCCTCAGGCCATCCCAGTCATACGGGTTTGTCCTATCTATACCATCTGGGGGACAGAGAGAAAGAACATCAGAAACATTCACAAAAGTTGTGAGGGCTATCCCGTGGTGCTCAGCAGGGAAGTACTACAACACACAGGCGCTAGTAGGAAGGCTACTGATTTCCACCTGGATAAGGGGACTCTGGATTTGCCTTCGGACCGACTGGACTCTGCCTACCCTGTGGGCTGCACCCTGGACTGTGGATGTTGAAGCTTCCAGTAAAAGGTAAAGAGACTGCAATCTTGTGTCCTCGTTATTCCCTGCACCTCACATCGTCCACCATTACCATCCACACATCTGGGAGCCCTGGGGACATACTTCACCTGTGGGAAGGTATACCATCTAGCTGCCACTCCATCACCCCAGCGGACCCCTAAGCAGCGTCGGCCATCCTGACCGAATACAACAGGTGGCGTCACGAACACCGTACAAACTATCCCCTTTTATTGGGCGCCCCCAAAGGGCCACGGACCGGGTCGGGCCACCGTGACATTCCCCGAACTGAGAAGGACCCGGTACCGAGTACCCCATTGCCTTAACGTGGGGGCGCTCCAGAAGGAGTATCATACCACTGCAAATCTACCAAGACCCGGCTGTCCCTCTAAACTTTCATCTCAAACAAGGGGAAGACTAATCAAAGATCACTCTGGATGAACTGCAGAGATAAACAGCTGAGGTGGGACAGTCTGCCCATAGGACAACAATCAGTCGTACACTGCACAAATCTGGCCTTTATGGAAGAGTGGCAAGAAGAAAGCCATTTCTCAAAGATATCCATAAAAAGTGCTGTTTAAAGTTTGCAACAAGCCACCTGGGAGACACACCAAACATGTGGAAGATGGTGCTCTGCTCAGATGAAACCAAAATCGAACATTTTGGCAACAATGCCAAACAATTTGTTTGGTGTAAAGACAACACAGCTCATCACCCTGAACACACCATCTCCACTGTCAAACATGATGGTGGCAGCTTCATGGTTTGGGCCTGCTTTTCTTCAGCAGGGACAGGAAAGATGGTTAAAATTGATGGGAGGATGGATGGAGCCAAATACAGGATCATTCTTGAAGAAAACCTGTTGGAGTCTGCAAAAGACCTGAGACTGGGATAGAGATTTGTCTTCCAACAAGACAATGATCCCAAACATAAAGCAAAATCTACATTGGAATGGCTAACAAATAAACATATCCAGGTGTTAGAATGGCCAAGTCAAAGTCCAGACCTCAATCCAATCGAGAATCTGTGGAAAGAGCTGAAAACTGCTGTTCACAAATGATCTCCATCAAACCTCACTGAGCTCGAGCTGTTTGCCAAGGAAGAATTTCAATTTCTCGATGTACAAAACTGGTAGAGACATACCCCAAGCGACTTGCAGCTGTAATCACAGCAAAAGGTGGTGCAACAAAATATTAAGTTAAAAGGGCCGAATAATATTGCACGTCCCACTTTCCAGTTTTTGACTTTCCACAACAATTTAAAATAACCAATAAATTTCATTCAACTTCACAATTGTGTTCCACTTCTTGTTGATTCTTCACCAAAAATTTTCATTTTGTATCTTTATGTTTGAAGCATGATATGTGGGAAAAGGTTGAAAAGTTCCAGAGACCCAAATACTTTTGCAAGGCACTGTAGCCATACTGTTCACATTTCCACAAATTTGTGTTAGCAGCAGTAGTAGTAATAGCCACAGCAGGCACAGAAGCCACACTAAAGATATCACAGAGTGCAGTTACGTGATATTAATGAATCACACTAAAAAATGCAATATCACCTAGTCTATACAGTTTGCGATTGTGGTTCAAAAGTCCTTGGAGATCCATGACTTGTTCGTCTTGATGAAAGTTAGGCAGTCTACACTTTCAGGGGACAGCCAGCTATGCTTTTCTATCAGGACACTACCAGCAGCGCTGGAGACAAGTTCTGAAAGAACGATGGCTGCCGGGTATGATAAAACCTCCAACGTGTCATACATGCCGCCTCTGACGCTGCGGCCGCTTCCTCTATCGGCTCCTCCCGCTGCGTTCCTGTTCACCGTCCTGGGCATCGCACCGTTACCTCGGTCCCTCTTCCTGCTGCTCGGGGTCTTCAGCGTGGCGTCCGTGCTTCCTCCTTCCTCCGGCCGGCGCCTGCTCCGCACATGCGCCTTAGGTCGCGGGCGCGCGCTCTCCCCTCTTCTTAACTCCTTCCGCGTCCTCGCTGTTTCAAGCTTCTCCAATCAGGTGACTCCTTGGCCTTTATCAGGCGTCCTCTCCATAGTGGAGGCGCCTGATTATTGTGTGCTTTTGTACTCAGTGTTAGGCCTTGTCTCTTTCTACTCTCTGCCTGTTCTCGTCTAGTTCTCAGTCGCTGGCTATTATCCTGTTTGCTCCCCTGTGTCCTTCCCTGTCCTAGTCCAGTCTCCTTGGTTCCGTTCCTAGTCTCCCGAGTCCTTCCTTCACAGTCTTGTTTATTTACCCTCTCCTCTGTCTATTCCAGAGCCGTCCCTCTTGGTACCGGCTGTTGCGGTATAGACTCCCTCGGGCCTGCTCCCCACTATCCCTGTATAGGGGTAGCCCTCCCCCGGGGTCGCTCGTCCTTGGGCACGTCAGTACCGTGACCCAGAGGGTCCACTCTCTCTTCCTGCGTCTCGGACGTCACAGTATAATCAGGCCATGGACCCCGATGGTGCCTCTGCAGCAACTCAGAAGGAGTTGTTGTTCTTACGGGAGAACCAGACCCGGATCATGTCAGTCATGAAGTCCATGGATTCCCGGCTAACTGCCCTTCAGACTTCCGATCCTGGCAACGCTCCCCTGCTGGCGGGACTCCAGCAGGAGCTCGCACAGCAGCGAGATACGCAGTCCCATATTTTAACCTATATGGCATCCGTAGACGACCGTCTACACTCTCTGCAGTCTACGGCCACTGCTTCAGTCTCTCATCGAGATCCAGTACCTCTTCCCCCCCTCATTTGGGAAAGCCCCCTAGATATAGCGGTGATCCCAAATTGTGTCGGGGTTTTTTGAACCAGTGCCGCCTTCACTTCGAGCTTCTACCCCAGCAGTACCCATCCGATCGTGCTAAGGTGGCCTTTATTGTGTCTCATCTTGAGGGAGAGGCCCTGTCCTGGGTAAACCCTTTGTGGGAGCGGGACGACCCGGTAGTTGCCAGTATACAGATTTTTTTGGATACTTTCCGTTGAGTCTTTGATGGGCCTGGACGGCTGGCTTCTACTACCGAGTCCTACTTTAGCCTCCAACAGGGAAACCTTACTGTTGTACAGTACGCTATCCGTTTTCGGACACTCTCCTCTGAGCTCGGGTGGAATAATGAGGCATTGGTAGGGGCTTTTTGGAGAGGCCTTTCGTCCAAGATTAAGGATGAGCTCGCTGGTCGCGATACTCCTACTACCTTGGAGGAACTCATATCCCTGGCCACGCGTATAGATTTACGCTTCCAGGAACGTTCTCGGGAATTGGTCAGGGAGAGGAGGCCCTTCAGGTCTAACTGGGTACCTGGTCCTTCTCCAAGCAAGTCGCCCGCTTCTCCCATACCTGAACCTATGCAGGTGGACCGAGTTAAGTTATCTGAGCAGCGACGTAAAGAGAGGTTAGCACAGGGTTTGTGTCTCTACTGCGGAGGGGTTAATCATTTTTTGTGCTCCTGCCCAGAGAGGCCGGGAAACTCCTCCACCTAGGCCAGGTAAGGGAGGCTTCCCTAGGTGACCCAAATTCCTCTCTACGCTTAACTATTTCAGCTTTGATTTCTTTAGGCCATGAGCGTAGATCTGTGGAGGCGTATGTGGACTCGGGTGCGGCTGGTAACTTCATTCGTGAGGAGGAGGTGAACAAGCTTCAGATACCAGTAGTTACTTTGGAGACTCCGCGTGTTATTTCTGCAGTAGACGGCAAACTCTTACCGGACCCTATCACCATGGTTACTCTCGAGTTGGAGATGCAGATTGGAGCCCTACACCGGGAGAGGATTGCCTTCTATGTTTTGCCCAATCTGTCTCATGCCCTGCTCTTGGGTCTGCCCTGGCTCAGATCGCACGAGCCAGTTCTTGATTGGCGCTCTGGAGAAGTACTCCGCTGGGGTCATGGTTGTCATGAACATTGCCTACAGCCCGTCTCTCGTCCAGGTCTTCCTCAAGCAGCCGCCAATCTTCCCAGTCTTCCTGCGGCCTATCACTCGTTTGCCGATGTCTTTGATAAGAAGGAGGCGGAGTCCCTTCCACCACATCGAACCTATGACTGTCCTATCGAGCTAATTCCCGGAGTTACCCTTCCCAAGGGTAGAACATATCCATTGTCTCCGGGGAAACTTTAGCTATGTCTGAGTACATCAAAGAGAATTTGGCTAAGGGATTCATCCGGAAGTCCTCTTCTCCGGCTGGAGCTGGTTTTTTCTTCGTCCGGAAGAAGGATGGGTCCCTTCGGCCTTGTATTGACTACCGAGGTCTAAATGCCATCACGGTCAAGAACAGATATCCTCTTCCGCTGATTCCGGAACTCTTCGACCGACTGAGAGGAGCTCGAATCTTTTCCAAACTTGATCTGAGAGGGGCCTACAATTTGGTTCGAATTCGTGCTGGAGACGAGTGGAAGACCACCTTTAACACTCGGGATGGTCATTATGAATACCTCGTCATGCCCTTTGGTCTCTGTAACGCTCCAGCAGTCTTCCAGGAGTTCGTAAATGAGATCTTCCGTGACCTATTGTATTCCTGCGTGGTGGTATACCTTGACGACATCCTTATTTTTTCACCCGACCTGTCCTCCCACAGGAGGAGTGTCCTTCTGGTCTTGCAACGACTCCGGGAGAATCGTTTTTACGCCAAGATCGAGAAGTGCTTGCTTGAACAGACTTCCTTGCCCTTCTCGGGGTATATTATTTCTGACGTGGGGTTGAAGATGGATCCTGAGAAGTTGTCTGCCGTACTCAAGTGGCCCCGTCCCTTTGGAGTTAAGGCCATCCAACGGTTTTTGGGCTTCGCAAACTATTATAATCAATTCGTTCCGCATTTCTCCTCTGTGACCAAGCCTCTCGTCGCCCTAACCGGGAAAGGAGCGAAGCCTCATGTTTGGCCTCCGGAGGCGGAGGACGCCTTTCTTGCCTTAAAACAGGCCTTTGTTTCTGCTCCAGTTCTTCATCGACCAGTGGCCAGCAGACCCTTCTTCCTTGAGGTGGATGCCTCCTCTACGGGAGCCGGAGCGGTACTCTCCCAGAAATCACTCTCCGGACGTCTGGTTCCTTGTGGATTCTTTTCAAAGTCATTTTCTCCCGCGGAATGCAATTATTCAATTGGAGACCGAGAGTTACTGGCTATAAAGATGGCCCTACAAGAGTGGCGTCATCTCTTGGAGGGGGCCATTCATCCCTTTATGATTTTCACTGACCACAAGAACTTAGCCTACATTCAATCCGCTCAGAGACTCAATTCCAGGCAAGCCAGATGGTCTTTGTTCTTTTCTCGTTTTGATTTTAAACTTCATTTTCGGCCCGGAGTTAAGAATACTAAAGCGGATGCACTTTCCCGGTCCTTGCAATCTCCTGAGATGGAAGAGGATCCTTCACATATCATTGATCCCGCCAGACTCATGGTAGCTCCTTCAAATCTCCTCTCGGTTCCACCAGGCAAAACCTTCGTCCCGTGTGACAAGAGAACTGAGGTTTTGCATTGGGGACATTCTTCCAAGATTGCCGGACATGTCGGTACCAAAAAGACTCTTGCTCTTCTTTCCCGGTATTACTGGTGGCCATCTCTTCGACAGGACACTTCGGATTTTGTAGCCTCCTGCATGACTTGTGCGAAAAACAAAGTACCTAGAGAGTTGCCTTCTGGTCTCTTGCATCCTTTACCCATACCCAAAGCTCCTTGGCAACAAATAGCCATGGATTTCATTATGGATCTGCCTCGTTCCTCTGGGTGCACAACCATCTTTGTGGTGGTAGATCGGTTCTCCAAGATGGCCCATTTCGTTCCCTTGCCTGGATTACCCTCAGCTCCGGAATTGGCAAGAGTCTTCATCCATCAGATCTTCAGATTACATGGCCTTCCTCAATGAATCGTGTCCGATCGAGGGGTCCAGTTTACTTCCAGATTCTGGAGAGCTCTCTGTAAGCTCTTAGGCATCTCTCTGGATTTTTCCTCCGCTTATCATCCTCAGACCAATGGGCAAGTAGAACGGATAAATCAAGTTTTGACTTCCTACCTACGCAACTTTACCAACGCCCACCACGATGATTGGGTGACCCTTCTTCCTTGGGCTGAGTTTGCCCATAACAATCATGCCAGTGAGGCTACTTCCAAATCTCCGTTCTTTGTGGTCTCTGGTCTGAATCCGGGAGTACCTCTTCCTATGTCTTCCTCTTCTGGTGTCCCTGCTGCAGATGCTCTTTCTTCTGAATTTTCCCAAGTTTGGAAGGAGACCAAGGAGGCCTTCGTACCGGCAGCAGACCTGATGAAGAGACATGCTGACAAGAGAAGGAGAGATCTTCCTCCATATCATCCTGGTGACAAGGTCTGGTTATCGACCAAGCATATCCGCTTGAAGATTCCCTCTTACAAGTTGGGCCCTCGATACATCGGTCCCTTCGAGATCTTGGGTCGTATTAACAACGTGGCTTATAAATTGAGGTTGCCGGCTTCGCTCCGAGTCCCTAACGTCTTCCATGTCTCGCTTTTGAAACCTCTCATCCTTAATCGATTTTGCCCAGCACCGCTTGACTCTCCTCAGCCTTTTGGCGTCGATAATGATTTTGAAGTAAGAGATATTCTGGCTATGAAGAGGGTTAGAGGAAGAGTCTTCTATCTTATTGATTGGAAGGGATTTGGTCCTGAAGAGAGGTCTTGGGAACCTAGGGAGAACGTTAACGCTCCACGGATTCTGAAAAGATTCTTGACTAACCTTGGTAGAGGGGGTCTTAGAAGGGGGGGTACTGTCATACCTGCCGCCTCTGACGCTGCGGCCACTTCCTCTATCGGCTCCTCCCACTGCGTTCCTGTTCACCG
The DNA here is from genome assembly GCF_051348905.1 of Ranitomeya variabilis. Taxonomy (NCBI): domain Eukaryota; kingdom Metazoa; phylum Chordata; class Amphibia; order Anura; family Dendrobatidae; genus Ranitomeya; species Ranitomeya variabilis. The sequence goes on along the minus strand of NC_135232.1, from coordinate 468,304,158 downwards.
TCCTGGGCATCGCGCCGTTACCTCGGTCCCTCTTCCTGCTGTTAGAGGTCTTCAGCGTGGCGTCCGTGCTTCCTCCTTCCTCCGGCCGGCGCCTGCTCCGCACATGCGCCTTAGGTCGCGGGCGCGCGCTCTCCCCTCTTCTTAACTCCTTCCGCGTCCTCGCTGTTTCAAGCTTCTCCAATCAGGTGACTCCTTGGGCTTTATCAGGCGTCCTCTCCATAATGGAGGCGCCTGATTATTGTGTGCTTTTGTACTCAGTGTTAGGCCTTGTCTCTTTCTACTCCCTGCCTGTTCTCGTCTAGTTCTCAGTCGCTGGCTATTATCCTGTTTACTCCCCTGTGTCCTTCCCTGTCCTAGTCCAGTCTCCTTGGTTCCGTTCCTAGTCTCCCGACTCCTTCCTTCACAGTCTTGTTTATTTACCCTCTCCTCTGTCTTTTCCAGAGCCGTCCCTCTTGGTACCGGCTGTTGCGGTATAGACTCCCTCGGGCCTGCTCCCCACTATCCCTGTATAGGGGTAGCCCTCCCCCGGGGTCGCTCGTCCTTGGGCACATCAGTACCGTGACCCAGAGGGTCCACTCTCTCTTCCTGCGTCTCGGACGTCACACAAGGCATGTGAGGCGAGCTCAGGCCACTCATCCATTTTGGAAGACCAAAATGTGAAACAGTCCAAACTCTCCCTGATGGAATTGATATTCAGTTCTAGATACTCCTGCACAATCCTCTCCATTCATTCACCACATGTAAGACTCTGACTCTGTTGTGCTGTTGCACGAGCTTGTCTAAATAAAGGGTCAAAGGACTCACAGAAATTTCTTCTTACACATACACTGGTGCTGCTGCTGCTAATGTTTTGGTGTTGACGAATTGAAGTGCCGGAGGTTGGAAGTCTAGAATTGTGATGCAAACTGTGTGCTTAACTGCTGTCTTGGGGAAAGGCTCTCTTAAGGTTGTGTAAAAGCATGTTTTGATACTCCAACATTTGTGGGTCCCTTTCCAGGGGGTGAAGTACCTGGCAAAAATTGGTTTTATAATGGGGATCTAACAAAGTGGCAACCCAATAGTCAGCAGTATTCCTAATCATAAGCATACGGAGATCATGTTGCAGATAATGCAGCAAGAAGGCATGTCGGGCTCTACCATTAGGTCCAAGCCCATGCTGTGTTGGTGGCTGGAAAACAATGAGGCTTGTTTCCTCCTTCCCCTCCCACCAACCACGAACAACAGAGAGTGGAGGATTATCCTCTTCATCTGACAGTTGCTCGCCCATCACCTCTTTCTCCTCCATTTGTTCCTCAGATCTTGCACCTTTGATAACAGTTTCTCTGTTATCACCAGCTCTCCTCGATCGCAGTAATCCATCCTCTCTTGGCACGCGCCTGTGCGAATGTATGTGATTTCCTCTGTATGTGTCGTTTGCAACATGTTGCATTTTGTTGCGGTCAGCGCAGCGCCAAAGCAATGCATACATTCGCATGGCTTGTGTACCCAATGATAAAGATAGGATCAAAGGACGCATGCCGACGTAGGTGAAGCTGAATTGAAGAGGTGAGGCAGTGGGCTGGGCTTAATGGAGGAACTATGCAGCCCTCTGCAGCTCTCCCATACACAAGTGTGAAACCAGCCTAAGGCAGAGGTTAAGGGTGCAGGTGAAGGTGTGACACCCCAGGGTCTTGTTTGTCACAGTGGCATTGCTTTCCTCATGGGGAGAGTGATGTCACACTTGGAAGCGAGGAAGGATCTCTCTTATCAGGTATTCACAAACATGCAACATGCTCACACTCCAGGCCAGCAGGGGAGCTCTGATCCAGCTTGTGGGTGGCTCCCCTAGATATATATATATATATATATATATATATATATATATATATATATATATATATATATATATATATATATATTCTAGTCTGGAGGGAAAGTTAGTCAGTTCCTGTCAGAGAGACAGAGGAGAAGGAAACAGAGGGGCCATGTAGCCATGAGAAGTGCTGCAGTTCCTAGAGAGAGAGAGAAAAGAAAGCAGAGCAGATTGTAGAGAGCGAGAAGGAGAAACAAAGCACATGCAAAGTGAAGAGCTAGTGGGGTTAGCTGCGACTGAGCTGCCGCCCTACTGAGCGCATTAAACCGGTACCTGGAAGACCGAAATTGTTCAGTATTCTACCTCTCACGGCATAAACCAGCGGGCCAGCTTATTGCAAGTTACCTGTCCATCCCACACCTGAAGACACAGTAACATATAGAGCGCAGGTCGTAATAGAGATCCTGTAAAAAGGCTCGAGTTACCTGTCATACAGGTATTGTCCTACCTAAAGGGGACAGAGAGAACACGTGAGGACTTTGTGTGAGGCCTTAGGAAGCAAAGAACTATACCACAGCGCTAGAAGGAAGGCTTCCAACTCCACCTGGTAAGGGGGATTCCAGATTTGCTTCCAAGTCAGCCGGACCATCAACACCTGCGATTTGCTACCCTGGACTGTGGCTGCCTGAACCTTCAGTAAAAAGGTAAAGAGACTGCAACCTTGTGTCCTCCGTTTCTTTCTATACCATCTATCATCTGTCCCCACTACAAAGGGAGCCCTGGGGACCCAGCTTCACCTGTGGGAAGCTATACCATCTTAGCTGCCATAACATCACCCCAGTGGACCCCTTTAAGCAGCGTCGGTCACCTCTGACCCAGAACCACAGGTGGTTCAAGAACACAAACTTTATTCAAATTCCTTTAAAGACATTCCCTTTTACTTGGGCGCCCAGGGCCACGGACCGGGTTGCCACCACCATAACATCCCTTTCAAGTACCGGACCAGTACAGAGTACCCCACGGCCCTATCAGGCATTCCAGATGCCTTAGAGGAGATAAAGGAGGAGGCAAACGCAGTGGAGGAAGTTTTAGGCCATGTTCACACTTTGCGGGTTTTACCGCGGATCCGCAGCGATTTTGATGCTGCGGTCCGCAGCAGTTTCCATTGCGTTTACATTTACATGTAAACCCTATGGAAACCGCAAACCGCTGTGCACATGCTGCGGGAAAAACCGCGCAGAAACGCAGCAGTTTACAACCCGCAGCATGTCACTTCTTTGTGCAGAATCGCTGCGATTCTGCACACATAGGAATGCATTGAACCGCTTACTTCCCGCATTTGGCTGTGCCCACGATGCGGGAAGTAAGCGGATAATGTGCAGATGGTACCCGGGGTGGAGGAGAGGAGACTCTCCTCCAGGCCCTGGGAACCATATTTGTGTGTAAAAAAAAGAATTAAAATAAAAAATAATGATATACTCACCTCTCAGCGCTGCACGCGGTCGTCCGGTCTCAGTTGCTGTGCGAGCAGGGCCTGAGATTACGTCGCGGTCACATGACCGTGACGTCACGAAGGTCCTTCTCGGCACAGCATCTTTGGAACCGGACCGCCGCGTGCAGCGCCCAGGAGATCGAGACATCAGAGGGTGAGTATAACCAATTTTTATTATTTTTACCATTACTATTGATGCTGCATATTGCTGCATAGGCAGCATCAATAGTATAGGAGTAAACCCGCAGCGGAAACCGCAAAACAAACCGCGATAAATCTGCAGGGATAACCGCAGCGGTTTTGCCCTGCAGATTTATCAATTCCACTGCGGGAGAACCCGCAGAGGACGCCGCAAAGTGTGCACGTGCCCTTAAATGTAGAGGTTTGTCCTGCAAGCCTTTGGGATTCCAGCACCTAGTGATGTTGTCTGCGATAAGCTGGTGTAGCGTAGGCACAGCTTTCTTAGGAAAGTAATGGCGACTGGGCAATTGGTACTGGGGGACTGCGACGGCCATCAGCTTTCGGAAACCGTATCTGCCAGGAGTAAGGTGTAGGCGGAGATGTTGTTGTGGATTGAGAAAGTTGTGGTGTGCTCGTTCTCCGAGATGAGTCAAAAACAGCATGCATATCTGATTCCGTTACAGCTGACGGCAGGCTCTCAGTCAGCATGACTAGTGCGGGTAAAGAACCCGAGGTTCTGCGGTCAAAGAGCTGAATTTCAAAAGTTGGCATGGTAGCAGAGGAGGAGGAAGAAGCTGCAGATGCGATTGACGGGGGGGCTGATCATTGTTGGGGTTCGCATTTTTGCGCAGATGGATTCCCACAGTAACACATGTTGACTGCGCATGTGAAGGTTCATTAATGTAGTAGTCAAATTATTGCACTTTTAACCTTGACTCAGTTTTTTTTGCAAAGTTGTCAGATTATATGAGTTGGCTCATCTTTTGCAGTGTAAAAAAATGCCCAGGCGAGGCAACCCATGCCAGCCCTGCGAGCTGCAAACCCACGGACGCTGCTGATCACAGCCACAGGATCCTGAGGATGCATTTCTCGTCGTGGCTACATCACTACATGTTTGCAATGTATGGCGCAACATAACCTCCACTTCTTCCTCCTCAGATGACCTACTCAGCTGTGTGCCTCTATGTTCACGCCAATTGGAATCTAACACCTCATCATCATCCTCGGTGTTATCACATTCCTTGCCCTTGGAGACACCTTTTTCCTCTTCCTACCCTGACAGCACAGTACATAAACCTCAGATATCGGAGTCTCATCAGGATCACCTCCCCCTAGGGGTTAACATCTGATCACAAGGGTTAGGATGCTGTTCGGACCCTACTTCGTCCTGCCCCGGATCCGAGCTAAGAAATACTTGGGCATCAGTGCAGATTTCCTCCTCTTGACTCAGTGAAGCTTTTGAGTACACCTCTGATGACCATGGCATTGAATGTGTGAACAGCTCTTCAGACTCACCCATCTCTGGTTCCGTACAGTCAGTTGTATGGCTGGAGAGTTGGGACGCGGGGGGAAGCAAGGGGAATTTGTGTGCCACCTCTGTGGACTGAACTTAGTGTGATGTTGAGGTGGAGGAACAGGAGGCGAGGTGACTTGCAGCTGCACTTACCATCCACTCGAGCACATGCTCTTTCTGGGCCTCATAAAGAAGGCATACCGCTGTGCATCTGTCAAAGAAAGGTAGTGGAGTAGCCCGTCCAGTAACAGAAGTTGTTAGTTGTCTTTGCATAGGACGTGGCATTGTTGGTTCAAAAGTGCTGTCACAAACATTGCCACCTACCCCACATACCACAGCTGAATTTCAGCGCCAGAAAATTCCAAAGTGAAATATGACATCCTGTATCGTGTTAGTCACAGAAGAAAGAATTGTTTGAGTGTGGCTGTGGCCTGTATGGCAAAGAAGATGTGCTACAAACAATTTGAAAGTCAGATGTCCCCTACTCTATGATGTTAAGAACACAATAATTTTTTGGTGGCCTTTGGATAAGGCCTCTATAACACACTAGATGCTGCAAACTATTTGAAATTCAGGTCCCCTACTGTATGACACTAGGAACAGAAGAATTTTTTGTAGCCTCTGGATCAGGCCTCTGTAACACTCTAGATGCTACAAACTATTTTAAAGTCAGGTCCCCTACTGTATGACGTTAGGAACACAAGAATTTTTGGGTGGCCTCTGGATCAGGCCTCTACAGGTCAATTTCACCTCAACAAAATGTGCAATGTGCACACATAAAGTTAGGAAAAAAATTACTATTTACAAGAACGCTGCGCCTCTGAGCTCTGCAAACCCCCTCCCCTCATCAAACATGTGCCAATTGCTCATGGAACACCACCATTACCGTTGCTAAAGTGCTGAAAATACTTTTGTGGCAACTCAAATATTTTCCCGCACTTTTTACTGAATGTTACCGATTTTCTTCCGATTTTATTAAATTTTGCTCATGTTTCCGATCATGAATCCGAATGTGTAATTTTCGTGCCGAATATGTTTGGTGATCGTTTTCCGAACCAATTCGCTCATCACTAAAATCTGGAAAGTGGTAATGTTTCCGATGTGATTTACAGTATCTGGACTTTACAAAGGCCTTTGATACTGTACCACATAGCAACCTTATACTGAGGCTTCAGAAGCAAGGGATGGGGGAAACTATATGCAGATGGCTAAGGAATTGGCTAAAGGACGGGAAACAAAGAGTCGTCATAGAGGCTAATTGACAGTAAAATTTGTATTTTTGGTTGACACCAAACTATGTAGGATATTTAAATCAAATAAATATATGTGTGGTCAGTACAAAGGACTGGCACATGACTTATTCCTACCAAAGACCATATATAGGAAAAGCGGACACTTATTACGGGTGGAGGAAAGGCGATTCCGGCAGCTAAATATGAAAGGGTTCTTCAGTTAGAGCAGTCCGAATGTGGAATGCCCTACCATAAGAAGTACTAATTGCACACACAATAAATGCTGTAAAAAAGGGCTGGATGATTTCCTCAATACACATAAGTTATAACATTGTGGGTTATAGTTAATTTACTGATAAAATGATAGAGAAAGGAACTTGATATACCTAGGTATTTTTTCAACCTATGTAACTCTAAACAGACTATGGAAAACGGACAACACAGAGATGGCATCCACATGCTGTCTGCTTTTTTCTTTGACTCTTACATTTGCAGTTGGTGTGTTTAATCATAGACGCTGATGAAAATCAGGCATGTCTCCATGATTTTCTACAGAGCTCTCAGTCTGTAAGAATACATGTACATTTGAACAGCTATGTAGACTATAAAAGGTACGAGTTCCATCCATTAAAAGCATGGATAGAACTCTTACAAGAAAAACTGATATCTGAATAATACAATGTTCAGTTGCCAGCCTTCCTTGTACAAGTTCTATCCATGGTTGATTCAAATTAAATAACGGTAACATGACCGATTTTGATCCGAGTCTCGGTCAATGCAAGTTTGTATGTCCATGAAAAAAAACTGTGATTCCATGCTCTCCTGTCTGTGTACTTTCTTGCTTCTGCCCCTGCCCAGGAGCTGCGGTATGATCACAGGCCATGTCCCTGTACGGTCAGACACAGCCATTACACAGTACACAGCAGGGACACATTTATAAGATGATCTCCACACAAGGACATTTTTTAATCACTTCCTATTGTGAACCTTATTTTAATTCCAAGATCTAGTGAATAAAATGAACTTTTGTTTGTGGGACAACCCCTTTAGATTGATATCACATCAGCAATCCTGTGGGGGATAATCCATTGGCAGGAAGCACCTGGAAAAAATGCCGTACAGGTATGTCATATGTCGGGAAGGTGTTAATAGAAGAACCTTGACTGAAATCCAGCCACATCCTTAGGGTATGTGCACACGTTGCGGATTTGCTGCGGATCCACAGCGTTTTTTGAGGTGCAGAAACGCTGCAGATCCGCAATTAATTTACAGTACAATGTAAATCAATGAAAAAAAAAAAATGCTGTGCACACTTTGCGTAAAATCCGCTGCGGAAACGCTGCGGTTTAAAAGAAGTAGCATGTCAATTCTTTTTTGTGAATCTGCAGCGTTTTTGTACCCACTCCATTATAGAAAACCGCAGGGGTAAAAACCGCAGCAAATCCGCAAGAAAACCGCATCAAAAACGCACAAAAAAACGCTGTGGAGCCGCACAAAAAAATGCAGGTGCGTTTTCTGCCAGGAGAGGCAGAATCCGCACCAGAAATTCCTAAGCCTAATCCGCAATGTGTGCACATAGCCTTAAGGGTATGTGCACACGTTGCGGATTCTCTGCGGATCCGCAGCGTTTTTTGCAGTGCAGAAACGCTGCAGATCCGCAATCGATTTACAGTACAATGTAAATCAATGAGAAAAAAAAAATGCTGTGCACACTTTGCGGAAAATCCGCTGCGGAAACGCTGCGGTTTTAAAGAAATAGCATGTCAATTCTTTTTTGTGAATCTGCATCGTTTTTGTACCCATTCTATTATAAAAAACCGCAGGGGTAAAAAAAGCAGCAAATCCGCAAGAAAACCGCTGCAAAAACGCACAAAAAAAACGCTGCGGAACCGCACAAGAAACCGCAGGTGCGTTTTCTGCCAGGAGAGACAGAATCCGCACCAGAAATTCCTAAGCCGAATCTGCAATGTGTGCACGTAGCCTAACAATGGCCTCAGACTTTTTGCTTTTCATTTTATTTGAAGCAATGCAGAAGCTATAACACTAGATAAGATCTGTAAAAAGTGACAGAAAACAGTTTTGTCTCCAGAAAAAAAGGATCATTTTTGGGTGGCTTGATAAAAAGCCTTAATAATTGCTTAATTATTCAGCGATTAGCAAACTAGTTTGTAGATTCCAAAAAAGGATTTTTTTTCACCTCTAGTTGAGAGGCCATTACTTCTTTACATTTAAAGCAGTACAATACATTTGCTTTATATCCCTAATTTAAGGGATCATTTTTGCACTCCTTATGAAAAAGCTGTAAAGCTCTTTATATTTAAAAAAGGAATAATTGTTGCACCCAACAAAGTGAAAATGCCACATCTTTTCTTGTTTGCACCGACTTTCTATGAGCAACTTTAATGCATGCATCTGTTAGGAGTCGAGTTTCCTCTGCTGCACAGGAGGAATCTCGATCCGTGTCTGCTGCGGTCTCCCATTCTGCATCGGCCGCAGTGGAGCCTGCTCAGCGGAGATGTTGGTCCCAGCGTCTCACTGAGACTGATACTGTGCAAAGGGTTACTGCTGTCTCTCCAGGCTCTGCTATTATTCGCTGCACTGATCTGCAGCGAGCAGGCTTTTCTGGGACTAAGTCCTGCTTTGCACACACTGAGCATGCCCAGGGTAAGATCTCTCAGTGGAGATCAAGGATCACATGCTCAGGTACTGCAGCCACTTCCATTGGTCCTCCAGGAAGGTCCTGTACCTGATCAAGTTCTCTGGCAGCCTTCCATTGGTTCTTTCTTGGAAGGTCCTGAAGGTGCTGCAGCTATATAAGGTTCTCATGACCTCACGGTCATGCGCTAGTTTCTTCCTAAGTTATGTGCTTTGCGCCAGTGTGGTCATGTGTTCGTATGTGTTCAGGGACCCGGCTGAAATAAGCCCCTAGAATGCTGGCACCTCCAGCGAGGAGTTTTGTGTGCATGCATGACCACTGACTGTTCTCATTTGGGTAGTTAGCCTGTGCCACTGTGAAAGTCTAAGGGTACCGTCACACAGTGCCATTTTCATCGTTACGACGGCACGATCCGTGACGTCGCAGCGTCGTATGATTATCGCTCCAGCGTCGTAGACTGCGGTCACACTTTGCAATCACGGCGCTGGAGCGATGCCGAAGTCCCCGGGTAACCAGGGTAAACATCGGGTTACTAAGCGCAGGGCCGCGCTTAGTAACCCGATGTTTACCCTGGTTACCAGTGTAAACGTAAAAAAAACAAACAGTACATACTTACATTCCGGTGTCTGTCCCCCGGCGTTCTGCTTCTCTGCACTGTGTAAGCACCATAGCCGGAAAGCAGAGCGGTGACGTCACCGCTGTGCTCGCTTTCCGGCCGGCAGGCACTCACAGTGCAGAGAAGCTGAGACGCCGGAGGACAGACACCGGAATGTGAGTATGTACTGTTTTTTACTTTTTTTACGTTTACGCTGGTAACCAGGGTAAACATCGGGTTACTAAGCGCGGCCCTGCGCTTAGTTACCCGATGTTTACCCTGGTTACAAGCGAACACATCGCTGGATCGGTGTCACACACAACGATCCAGCGATGTCAGCGGGTGATCAAGCGACGAAAGAAAGTTCCAAACGATCTGCTACGACGTACGATTCTCAGCAGGGTCCCTGATCGCTGCTGCGTGTCAGACACAACGATATCGTAACGATATCGCTAGAACGTCACGAATCATACCGTCGTAGCGATGAAAATGGCACTGTGTGACGGTACCCTAACAGGGCACAGAGCTTTGCTCTCTTGGCCGCTCTGTGAAGCTAACAGAGCTGGTTCATACCGCCATATTGTGCTGCCAATTACTTAGCAGCAGGTTCTTTCCTGCACGATGGATCCCGGGTTGCGAACGCACCAGTCCCATCTAAAAATATATTCGGTGCGTTCCGCCAACCCTAACAGTATACTAGCGCCAGGATCTGGCTAAGTAATGGCGGATGAACAGCGATTGCAGGGGTACATCCAGCTGCTGGAGGGCCGGTTGGCGTCTCTCGAGCGTGCAACCTCAGCGGTGGATGTTACCGCAATAGCTGTTCAGGCTGCTAGCGTGGCTGCAGCAGCTTTACCCACTGCCACCTCTTTTCTGACCTTGTCTCACCTCCCTTTGCCTGAGAGATACTCTGGGGACAGTAAGTCCTGTAGGGGTTTCGTGAGCCAGTGTGGTATACACCTCGAGCTCCTGGCTGCACATTTTCCCACAGAGCAGGCAAAGGTGGGATTCATAATCTCTCTCTTGTCGGACAGGGCATTGGAGTGGGCTACGCCGCTGTGGGAGCGCAACGATCATGTGGTGCGGAGTGTTCCTTTGTTTCTGGACACTCTGAAACAGGTCTTTGTAGGACCTCAAGTCACCCATGATACAGCGCTCCAACTGCTGGATTTGACTCAGGGTTCAGCCATGGTCAGCCATTTTGCTGTTCACTTTCGGACATTAGTGTCTGAGTTGGAATGGCCAGATAAAACCCTCATTCCCATATTTTGGAGGGGGCTGGCTGACCATGTGAAGGACGCTTTGGCTACTAGGGAGATTCCCGCCACACTGGAGGAGCTCATAGCTGTATCAACTTGCATAGACCTTCGTTTTCACGAGCGAAGGTTGGAGCGAGCCCAGTGTAGGCAGAGGTTTCAGCTGGCTCCCACCTTCGCCAGACCTTTGGAATCTCCAGTCCAGGCGTCCGAGTCACATGAGGCCATAGAGGTGGCACGAGCGGGATCCAAGTCCCAGTCCGCTCATGCACATAAGGTCTGTCATGTTTGCCGGCAGTCAGGACATCTTACCTCCAAATGTCCTCAGCGGTTGGGGAGACGTCAGCGTCTAGTGGCAGTTGGAGGAGGTACACTAGACACGGCGACGTTTGCCTCAAAGTTGTCCTTCAAGGGAACAATTACCATAGGCCCATCAACTCTTACGATAGAGCTATGTGTGGACTCTGGGGCGGAGGGTAATGTCATCCGCTTTCGCCCAGCGTCACGCAATACCCCTGGTGATACTCGCCAAACCTGTAACCGTTCAAGTGGTAAATGGGTCGACACTACCCTCTCAGATTACCCACCAAACCATTCCTATCACGCTTACTGTGTCTCCATCACATCAGGAGATTATCTCCCTATTAGTCATTCCTGAGGGAATTGATGAGGTCCTGTTGGGGATACCATGGCTACGCTATCATTCTCCTCATATAGAGTGGTCCTCAGGGAGAATTTTGGGATGGAGTAAATCCTGCGAGGGTAGATGTCAGAGGGAGTGCGTTCAGGTTGCTACAACACAGGTACCCGCAGATCTTTCCTCTCTCCCCAAGCACTGGTCCTATGCAGACGTGTTCTCCAAAAGGGCTGCGGAGACCCTTCCGCCTCACCGCCCTTATGACTGTCCTATTGACCTCTTGCCTGGTGCTGAGCCTCCCCGGGGTCGAGTCTATCCGTTATGTCTCCCGGAGATGGAGGCAATGTCTCAGTACATCCAAGAGAATCTGGCAAGAGGATTCATTAGGAAGTCAGTGTCACCTGCAGGGGCTGGGTTCTTCTTCGTACAGAAGAAGACGGGAGACTTACGTCCATGCATAGACTACAGGGGTCTTAACGCCATCACCGTTAAGAACAAGTACCCATTACCCCTGATATCTGAGTTTTTTGATAGGCTACGGGGAGCAAGGGTATTTACAAAATTAGATCTGCGGGGTGCTTACAACCTGATTCGCATCTGTGAGGGGGGACGAATGGAAGATGGCTTTTAACACCAGGGATGGGCACTATGAATATCTGGTGATGCCCTTCGGGCTCTGTAATGCTCCGCCGTTTTCCAAGACTTTGTGAATGACATTTTCCTGGTTATGCTCACCACCTCGGTCGTAGTCTATCTGGATGATATTCTCATCTACTCTCCACATATTGACTCCCATCGGAGAGATTTTCGCAAAGTCTTTGACCTCTTACGGGCAAACTCCCTCTACGCCAAGTTGGAGAAGTGTGTTGTGAATTCCGTTCTCGAGCTCCCTCCTGTGGTCATGAGTGGTACTGTGTGAGTTCTGTTCTTGGGCTCCCTCTGGTGGCCTTTAGCGCTTACTGCGGGTCTGTAGCTGGAATCCAGGTGCCTCGTTTTCTGCTAGTCTGGCCTCTATTTAACTCCACCTGGACCTCTACTTGTTGCCTGCTGTCGTTGTATTCAGTACTGGTTCTGATTTCTCGGGACTTCTCTTGTGACCTGTCTCCTCCTGGAGAAAGCTAAGTCTTGCTAGTTCATGTTTGCTCATTATTTCCTTGAAAATGTTTCTCAGTATATGATGAGTTTAGTCCAGCTTGCTTATATGTGATTTTCTCGCTTGCTGGAAGTTCTGGGGTGCAGAGTTGCGCCCCTCACATCGTGAGTCAGTGTGGGGGTTCTTGTATTCTGCGTGGATTATTTTTGATAGCTTTTTAATACTGACTGCACAGATTCCTTGCTATCTTCTTACTGTTTAGAGTTAGCGGGCCTCATTTGCTATATCTGTTTTCATTTCTACGTTTGTGCCTTCCCCTTAACTCACCGTTATTATTTGTGGGGGGCTGTCTAAACTTTGGGGGCAATTTCTCTGAGGCAAGTGAGGCTTTGCTTTCTCTCTAGGGGTAGCCAGTTTCTCAGGCTGTGAAGAGGTGTCTAGGATTTTAGGTAACGCTCCACGGCTGCCTATAGTGTGTATTGATAGGATCAGGACTGCGGTCAGTATAGCTCCCACATCCCCAGAGCTTGTCCTAAAGACTTCTGTTACTTAGCAGGTCAGTTTGCGATCCTTGCCACCAGGATCATAACAGTACAGCAGGCCAGTAAAGTGTTAATGCATCGCAAAAGAGGGATAAGAGAGGTCTTGAGTTCATTTTTTTTTTTCCTCTGCAGTGTGTCTAGCCTCTCTCCTCCCCTTAATCTCTGGGTGGTTCAGAATTCAGCTGCAGACATGCACATTCAGAGTCTGTCCTCTAGTCTGGATCATCTCACTGCAAGGGTACAAGGTATCCAGGATTATGTAGTTCACAGTCCTATGTCAGAGCCTAAAATACCAATTCCTGAGTTGTTCTCTGGAGATAGATCTAGGTTTTTGAATTTCAAAAATAATTGCAAATTATTCCTTTCTCTGAGACCTCGTTCCTCTGGTGACCCTGTTCAGCAAGTTAAAATTATTATTTCTTTGTTACGGGGTGACCCTCAAGATTGGGCATTCTCCCTGCCGCCAGGAGATCCTGCATTGCTAAATGTGGATGTGTTTTTTCTGGCGCTTGGATTGCTTTATGAGGAACCTAATTTAATAGACCAGGCAGAAAAGGTTTTGCTGGTTCTCTCTCAGGGTCTGGATGAAGCAGAGGTTTACTGTGAGAAGTTTAGGAAATGGTCTGTGCTCACTCAGTGGAATGAGTGTGCCCTGGCAGCAATTTTCAGAAAGGGTCTTTCTGAAGCCGTTAAGCATGTTATGGTGGGGTTCCCCACGCCTGCGGGTCTGAATGAGTCAATGTCATTGGCCATTCAGATTGATCGGCGTTTGCGGGAGCGCAAACCTGTGCACCATCTGGCGGTATTTTCTGAGCAGAAGCCTGAGTCTATGCAATGTGACAGGATTCTGACCAGAATTGAACGGCAAAATCACAGAGGTCAGAATGGGTTGTGCTTTTACTGTGGTGATTCTACTCATGTTATCTCTGATTGTTCTAAGCGCACAAATAGGTTCGCTAAATCTGTCACCATTGGTACTGTACAGCCCAAATTCATTTTGTCTGTTACTTTGATTTGCTCCCTGTCATCCTACTCAGTTATGGCTTTTGTGGATTCAGGTGCTGCCCTGAATTTGATGGATTTGTCATTTGCCAGGCGCTGTGGTTTTATCTTGGAGCCTTTGCAATTTCCTATTCCACTAAAGGGAATTGATGCTACGCCATTGGCCAAGAATAAGCCTCAGTACTGGACTCAAGTGACCATGTGCATGACTCCTGCACATCAGGATGTGATTCGTTTTCTTGTGTTACATAATTTGCATGACGTTGTCATGTTGGGTCTGCCATGGCTGCAGGCTCATAATCCAGTCCTGGATTGGAAAGCAATGTCTGTGTCAAGTTGGGGTTGCCAGGGGATTCATGGCGATGCTCCTTTGGTGTCAATTGCTGCTTCTACTCCTTCTGAAGTCCCTGAATTTCTGTCGGACTACCAGGATGTATTTGATGAGCCCAAATCCAGTGCCCTACCTCCTCATAGGGAGGATTGTGATTGTGCTATAAATTTGATTCCTGGTAGTAAGTTCCCTAAGGGACGACTTTTCAACTTATCTGTACCAGAACATACCGCTATGCGGAGTTATATAAAGGAGTCTCTGGAGAAGGGGCATATTCGCCCGTCCTCGTCCCCTTTGGGTGCGGGGTTCTTTTTTGTGGCCAAGAAGGATGGTTCTCTGAGACCTTGTATAGATTATCGCCTTCTAAATAACATCACGGTCAAATTTCAGTATCCTTTGCCATTGCTGTCTGATCTGTTTGCTCGGATTAAGGGGGCTAGTTGGTTCACCAAGATAGATCTTCGAGGAGCTTATAATCTTGTGCGTATAAAACAGGGCGATGAATGGAAAACAGCATTTAATACGCCCGAAGGCCATTTTGAGTACTTGGTGATGCCTTTTGGGCTCTCTAGTGCCCCTTCCGTGTTTCAGTCTTTCATGCACGACATCTTCCGAGAGTATCTGGATAGATTTATGATTGTGTACCTGGATGATATTTTGGTATTTTCTGACGATTGGGAATCTCATGTGAAGCAGGTCAGGATGATATTTCAGGTCCTGCGTGCCAATGCCTTATTTGTGAAGGGCTCTAAATGTCTCTTCGGAGTCCAGAAGGTTTCCTTTTTGGGCTTTATTTTTTCTCCTTCTACTATTGAGATGGATCCAGTCAAGGTCCAGGCTATTTATGACTGGACTCAACCTACATCAGTGAAGAGTCTTCAGAAGTTCTTGGGCTTTGCTAATTTTTACCGTCGCTTCATCACTAATTTCTCTAGTGTGGTTAAGCCTTTGACGGATTTGACCAAGAAGGGTTCTGATGTGTCAAATTGGTCTCCTGCGGCCGTGGAGGCCTTTCAGGAGCTGAAACGTCGGTTTTCTTCGGCTCCTGTCTTGCGTCAGCCGGATGTCTCTCTTCCTTTCCGGTTAGAGGTTGATGCTTCTGAGATAGGAGCAGGGGCTGTCTTGTCGCAGAAAAGCTCTGATGGCTCTATGATGAGGCCATGTGCTTTCTTTTCAAGAAAGTTTTCGCCTGCCAAGCGGAATTATGATGTTGGTAATCGGGAGTTGTTGGCAATGAAGTGGGCATTTGAGGAGTGGCGACATTGGCTTGAGGGGGCCAAACATCGTGTGGTGGTCTTGACGGATCACAAGAATTTGACTTATCTCGAGTCTGCCAAACGGTTAAATCCTAGACAGGCTCGATGGTCACTGTTTTTCTCCCGTTTCAATTTCGTGGTTTCATACCTTCCGGGTTCGAAGAACGTGAAGGCTGATGCCCTTTCTAGGAGTTTTGTGCCTGACTCTCCGGGGGTTTCTGAGCCTGCTGGTATCCTCAGAGAGGGGGTGATTTTGTCTGCCATCTCCCCTGATTTGCGACGGGTGCTGCAGGAATTTCAGGCCAATAGACCTGACCGTTGTCCACCGGAGAGACTGTTTGTCCCGGATAGATGGACCAGTAGAGTTATTTACGAGGTTCATTCTTCGATGTTGGCGGGTCACCCTGGGATTTTTGGTACCAGGGATTTGGTGGCTAGGTCCTTTTGGTGGCCGTCCTTGTCGCGGGATGTGCGTTCCTTTGTGCAGTCCTGTGGTATTTGTGCTCGGGCCAAGCCTTGCTGTTCTCGTGCCAGTGGTTTGCTTTTGCCTTTGCCTGTCCCGAAGAGGCCTTGGACGCATATTTCCATGGATTTTATTTCAGATCTTCCAGTCTCTCAGAGGATGTCTGTCATCTGGGTGGTTTGTGATCGTTTTTCTAAAATGGTCCATTTGGTGCCCTTGCCTAAGCTGCCTTCCTCCTCCGATTTGGTGCCGCTGTTTTTTCAGAATGTGGTTCGTCTGCATGGTATTCCGGAGAACATTGTGTCTGACAGAGGATCCCAGTTTGTATCCAGATTTTGGCGGTCCTTTTGTGCTAAGATGGGCATTGATTTGTCGTTTTCGTCGGCCTTCCATCCTCAGACGAATGGCCAAACTGAACGAACTAATCAGACCTTGGAAACTTATCTGAGATGTTTTGTTTCGGCTGATCAGGATGATTGGGTGACCTTTTTGCCATTGGCTGAGTTCGCCCTTAATAATCGGGCTAGTTCTGCTACTTTGGTTTCACCTTTTTTTTGCAATTCTGCTTTTCATCCTCGTTTTTCCTCAGGTCAGGTTGAGCCTTTGGACTGTCCTGGGGTGGATTCTGTGGTGGATAGGTTGCAACAGATTTGGAACCATGTAGTGGACAATTTGACGCTGTCACAAGAGAAGGCTCAGCGCTTTGCTAACCGCCGTCGCTGTGTGGGTCCCCGACTTCGTGTGGGGGATTTGGTATGGCTGTCTTCTCATTTTGTTCCTATGAAGGTTTCCTCTCCTAAGTTCAAGCCTCGTTTCATCGGTCCTTATAAGATTTTAGAAATCCTTAACCCTGTGTCATTTCGTCTGGACCTCCCAGCATCGTTTGCCATTCATAATGTGTTCCATAGGTCATTATTGCGGAGGTATGTGGTGCCTGTGGTTCCTTCTGTTGATCCTCCTGCTCCGGTGTTGGTCGAGGGAGAATTGGAGTATGTGGTGGAGAAGATCTTGGATTCTCGTATTTCGAGACGGAAGCTTCAGTACTTGGTTAAGTGGAAGGGCTATGGTCAGGAGGATAATTCCTGGGTTGTCGCCTCTGATGTCCATGCGGTTGATTTGGTTCGTGCCTTTCATCTGGCTCGTCCGGATCGGCCTGGGGGCTCTGGTGAGGGTTCGGTGACCCCTCCTCAAGGGGGGGGGGTACTGTTGTGAATTCCGTTCTCGGGCTCCCTCCTGTGGTCATGAGTGGTACTGTGTGAGTTCTGTTCTTGGGCTCCCTCTGGTGGCCTTTAGCGCTTACTGCGGGTCTGTAGCTGGAATCCAGCTGCCTCGTTTTCTGCTAGTCTGGCCTCTATTTAACTCCACCTGGACCTCTACTTGTTGTCTGCTGTCGTTGTATTCAGTACTGGTTCTGATTTCTCGGGACTTCTCTTGTGACCTGTCTCCTCCTGGAGAAAGCTAAGTCTTGCTAGTTCATGTTTGCTCATTATTTCCTTGAAAATGTTTCTCAGTATATGATGAGTTTAGTCCAGCTTGCTTACATGTGATTTTCTCGCTTGCTGGAAGTTCTGGGGTGCAGAGTTGCGCCCCTCACATCGTGAGTCGGTGTGGGGGTTCTTGTATTCTGCGTGGATTATTTTTGATAGCTTTTTAATACTGACTGCACAGATTCCTTGCTATCTTCTTACTGTTTAGAGTTAGCGGGCCTCATTTGCTATATCTGTTTTCATTTCTACGTTTGTGCCTTCCCCTTAACTCACCGTTATTATTTGTGGGGGGCTGTCTAAACTTTGGGGGCAATTTCTCTGAGGCAAGTGAGGCTTTGCTTTCTCTCTAGGGGTAGCCAGTTTCTCAGGCTGTGAAGAGGCGTCTAGGATTTTAGGTAACGCTCCACGGCTGCCTATAGTGTGTATTGATAGGATCAGGACTGCGGTCAGTATAGCTCCCACATCCCCAGAGCTTGTCCTAAAGACTTCTGTTACTTAGCAGGTCAGTTTGCGATCCTTGCCATCAGGATCATAACAGAAGTGTATGTTTGAGCAGGAGTCCTTGCCTTTCCTTTTGTGATATCATCTCTGCCCAGGGTTTGGCTATGGATCCTTCCAAGCTACAGGCTGTGATGGACTGGCAGGAACCCCATTCACTTAAAGCGGTGCAGCGCTTTATGGGGTTCATTAACTACTATCGTCAGTTCATCCCACACTTCTCAACTTTGGTAGCTCCCTTGGTTGCCCTCACCAAGAAGGGAGCAAATCCCAAGTTGTGGTCAGAGGATGTCTCCAAGGCCTTCGTTTCGGTTAAGTCACACTTTTCTAGCACTCCCATTCTACATTGCCCCGATGTAGATAAGCCATTTATCATGGAGGTGGATGCCTCATCCGTTGGTGCTGGAGCAGTCCTTTTCCAAAAGGATGCTCAAGGTCGGAAGCATCCCTGCTTCTTCTTCTCTAAGACCTTTACACCGGCGGAGCAGAATTATTCCATCGGGGACAGGGAGTTGCTAGCCATGAAGTTGGCTTTTTCAGAATGGAGACATCTCTTGGAGGGAGCTCGTTTTCCCTTCCAGGTTTTCACTGACCACAAAAACTTGGTATACTTACAGACGGCCCAGCAGCTGAATTCTCACCAGGCTAGATGGTCCCTGTTCTTCTCCCGGTTTCATTTTACTCTTCACTTTCTCTCCGGGGAGAAGATCATTCGCGCCGACGCTCTCTCCCGCTCCGTAGTGTCATCTGAGGAGGAGGAGGAGGAGCCTCGGCTTATTGTCCCTTCTGAGAGCCTGAGAACTGTAGCTCCGGTTTTGCTAGAGTCTGTGCCCCCGGGCAAGACTTTCGTGCCAGCAAATTTGTGACCGGAGGTTCTCTCTTGGGCTCACTCGTCCAGAGTGGGTGGGCATTTTGGGACCAAAAGGACATCCGAGCTTTTGGCGAGAACGTACTGGTGGACGCATATGGCCCGTGATGTCGGGGACTATATTCGCGCATGCGTTTCCTGCGCCCAGAATCGGTCTCCTCGGCAACGGCCTGCTGGGTTGCTTTAACCCCTACTGGTGGCAGACAGGCCCTGGGAAATGGTTGGGATGGACTTCGTGGTGGGCTTACCCAAGTCGCGTAGCTGCACCATTATCTGGGTTGTCACCGATCATTTCTCTAAGATGGTGCACTTGGTGCCGCTTCCACAGTTACCTTCTGCATGGGCCTTGGCGGCGTTATTCGTTAAGCACATTTTCCATCTACATGGTATGCCTGATAAAATTGTCAGCGATCGGGGTCCCCAGTTTGCATCTCAGTTTTGGAGAGAGCTCTGCTGTTTACTCAGCATAGAGTTGAACCTCTCCTCTGCATACCATCCCGAGATGAATGGGTTGGTAGAGAGGACCAACCAGACTCTGGTGACATACTTGCGACATTTTGTCTCTGCTATGCAGGATGACTGGGCATCTTTGCTACCTTGGGCGGAATTTGCCTTGAACAACGCCGTAGCCGATTCCACTGGTCAGACTCCTTTTCTCCTTAATTACAGCCAGCATCCGCGTGTCCCTGTGCCCATGCCCGTGTCTTCCACCGATTCTAGGGTGGCAGACTGGTAGGTGGAGGCATGTGACATCTGGGACCGCACACAGGATGCCATCCGGATCACTAAGGAGAGAATAAGGGTTTCGGCTGATACACACTGGCGCCCCGCTCCGACCTTTGCTCCTGGTGACTTAGTGTGGCTCTCCGCCCATAACATCAGGCTGCGAGTTGAGTCCACTAAGTTTGCGCCTCGCTACATTGGCCCGTTCAAGGTTCTTCAACACGTCAACCCTGTGGTCTACCGTTTGGCTATTCCTCCACGCCTTGGTATCACCGATACTTTTCACATTTCCCTCTTAAAGCCCGTTCAGTTGTCCCGGTTTTCTGAGTCATCTGCCGGGACATCGGGTTCATCCACGGATGAGTTTGAGGTGAATGCAATCATGGGGTGCAAGGTGGTACGTGGCAAGAAATTTTATCTGGTGACTGGAAGGGTCACGGTCCAGAGGATAGAACCTGGGAGCCTGTGGAGCACATTCGGGCTCTGCTGCTTATTGCAGCTTTTGAGCATAGCGAGGCTCAAGGAGGGAGGGCCCTAGGAGGGGGGTAATGTTAGGAGTCGAGTTTCCTCTGCTGCACAGGGGGAATCTCGATCCGTGTCTGCTGCGGTCTCCTATTCTGCATCGGCCGCAGTAGAGCCTGCTCAGCGGAGACGTCGGTCCCAGCGTCTCACTGAGACTGATACTGTGCAAAGGGTTACTGCGGCCTCTCCAGGCTCTGCTATAATACCCTGCACTGATCTGCGGCGAGCAGGCTTTTCTGGGACTAAGTCCTGCTTTGCACACACTGAGCATGCCCAGGGTAAGATCACTCAGTGGAGATCAAGGGTCACATGCTCAGGTACTCAGGTCCTGTACCTGATCAAGTTCTCTGGCAGCCTTCCATTGGTTCTTTCTTGGAAGGTCCTGAAGGTGCTGCAGCTATATAAGGTTCTCATGACCGCACGGCCATGCACTAGTGCAGCGCCCCAGAGTCCTGGTCGTTGCAGTACTGACGCTCCGCCACTACGGGGAGTGATGGTACGTCTGATGGCACTTAAGGAGTTCACCTGACCAGGTATCACAGTCACACATTACACTTCACACTCTGGCCACCTGGGGGAGCAAAGGGTTCTATGTATTAGGCCACTCCTCACAATCTGGTAAAACTGGGGGCTGGATAGGAAGTTAGAGAGAAGCTGACTGGGTTTTGCCCAGGCAACACCTAGTGAGAGAAGAGGTTGTTGGGAAGATTCAGGGGTGTCCCTGTCAGGGGTGGGATCCTGACAGAGGCCTAGCGAAAAGGACAGATCGTTACAGAACCGCTCCTGCACTTCATTGCGGCAGTATCTTAAGAAAGGACAAGAAGCGAGGTTTATTGTGGAGAAGTGAGAAACGAGATCACAGCACAAAGGAGAATAGAACCAGTAGGAGTCGTGCCCCGAGATCGGCAACATCCTACTGAGGCGCGTAGCCGGTGGCCGGAATGCCGAGGAAGTATTGGGCTCCACGCATTACTTCAAACAGCAGCAGGGCAGTTGACTTTAGGTTGGCTGTCTCACCTAAATCACCTAAGCAGACAACGGAGGCAATTGTGGGGTGGGAGAGGGGCATCTCTAGGGTTTCTATGAAATAACTCCAGGCCTACCCCGTCATACGGGTGCGTCCTAGCCAAATCATCTGGGGGACGGAGAGAGAAAGAACATCAGAAACAGACACAACAGTTGTGAGGACTATCCCGTGGTCCTCAGCAGGGAGGTACTACAACACACAGGCGCTAGAAGGTAGGCACTGATTTCCACCTGCAAAGGGAACTCTGGATGTGCCTTCGGACCGGCCGGTCTCAGCCAGCCCTGTTAGCAGTGCTCTGGATTGTGGATCCCGAAGCCTTCAGTAAAGAGGTAAAGAGACTGCAACCCTGTGTCCTCGTTATTCATCGCACCTTGCACCACGCACCATCATCACACCTTTCATTGGACGCCCCTTGGCAGGGTCACGGACCGGGTCTAGCCACCGTGACAACCCCAGGACCGAGACAGAGAGGCCCAGTACCGAGTACCCCGCGGCCCTGCGTCTGGGGGCGCTCCAACTAGTATCTTCCTAAGTTATGTGCTTTGAGCCAGTGTGGTCATGTGTTCATATGTGTTCAGGGACCCAGCTGAAATAAACCCCAAGAATGCTGGCACCTCCAGCGAGGAGATTGTGTTTGGATGTATTCAGGGACCCGGCTGAAATAAGCCCCTAGAATGCTGGCACCTCCGGCGAGCAGTTTTGTGTGCATGCATGACCACTGACTGCTCGCATTTGGGTAGTTAGCCTGTGCCACTGTGAAAGTCTAACAGGGCACAGAGCTTTGCTCTCTCGGCCGCTCTGTGAAGCTAACAGAGCTGGTTCATACCGCCATATTGTGCCGCCAATTACTTAGCCACATGTTCTTTCCTGCACGGTAGATCCCGGGTTGCAAATGCACCAGTCCCATCTAAAAATATATTTGGTGAGTTCCGCCAACCCTAACAGCATCTAACCCCAGAAAAGGGATCATTTTTAGAGAGTTTATACAATTTAGGTAGCCTAACTAGCCTGATATTGCAGTGTGCTATTAAATATGCTTCTAGTTACCTCTGATTACTATTAGTGATGAGCGAATATACTCGTTACTCGAGATTTCCTGAGCACACTCGGGTGACCTCCGAGTATTTTTTAGTGCTCGGAGATTTAGTTTTTCTTGCCGCAGCTGAATGATTTACATCTGTTAGCCAGCATAAGTACATGTGGGGGTTGCCTGGTTGCTAGGGAATCCCCACATGTACTTATATGTTGGCTAAGAGATGTAAATCATTCAGCTGCGGCAATAAAAACGAAATCTCCGAGCACTAAAAAATACTTGGAGGACCCCAGAGCATGCTCAAGAAATCTCGAGTAACGAGTATATTCGCTCATCACTAATTGCTCTCCATTGTTCATACACAGTCCTGCCCAGTACTTCTGGGACATATATGGCAGCTCTCACAGGAGCTTCAGTATGGAGACTTCCTTGCCTCCACACAACACAGAGGAAAATGGCTGGACATTTATATCCCCAGCCACACCCTTGAGGTAGAGATATGGTGAGTAGGCGTCCTGCCCATCTCTTTACATATTCACCTAAAAACCCACCCATAACATCGCCACTTAACTCCTTCAGCACATAGCATCCTGGGTTTCTAGGTCATGGAGGAAAGCAATCTCCATGATACATATCTCCCCTCACATGCAGTGCCAGTGACCCTGTCACTCCTGCTTGTGAATAAGCAATCAATGTCCAGAATGGTGAGTGCTGCCTCTTTTCTTTCTGAGTATATTTGTATTTTGGTATTTTTTGTTATCAATGTTCCTATTACCTTGTTAGTCTGGTTGGTGTGTTATAGTACGCTACTACTCCCTTCTTCCCTGGGTGGGGGAAGGGTACAGACTGAGGGCGGATTCTGGAGCTAAGGCAAGGTACGTGGCTCTGGCATCTCCATCAGAAGTAATCCGGGGAATAGGACTTGCTAGGGTGCCCCTAATGTTGGGGACAGGGAAGGAGCCCTAGGTCCTGGGACACCGGACAACAGAGTCATGATATATATATCAGGATATATATAATGCAGAATGGGGACATTTGTGCAGGGACTGAAAGGAGAGATATACTGAGAGATGGGTCTGTGTACAGAGGGAGATGAAAGGTATGATATCCTGCAGGAGGGGGTTGTATATAGAGGGGGCTGAAAGATGTCATTTACTGCAGGATTCAATTGTGTCTAGAAAGGTTGAAAGGAGTTAGATATTGCAGAATGGGGCTGTACACAGGGGGGCTGAGAGAAGTGATATACTGCTGGACAGGGCTGTGTGTAGAAGTATTGAGAGGAGTTTAGCTGTGTTTGTTGCCTGCAGCTGACACGTCAGGGATATGAAACACAAAATTAAATGTGGCTTTGTTGAGGCACATGTGAGAAGAATATCTTCTGCCATATGCATTAACAGAGTGACATTTCCAGTTTCACTTTACTGTTCTCTCAGCAGCGTACAACAAACACAGAACTGCACAGTCTAATTATTCCAAACTCCATTGTGGTGGTGTGTAGGAGAGACGAACTCTTCTAGAAGCCAACTAAAAATTCGGTAAACTCACACAGGCAGCTATATTGATGTAGATTATAACAGATAAAATTGATCAGGTAGTAAAATGTACAAGATTAGACATTGCACAGAAAGCATAATGAGTGATACATTCAGATTAGCTTGGTGATAACTGAGAGTTTGGGCTTCTCAAATGGACACAGGAGGGGGATCTGCAACACTGAGGGAAAGCAAGTGCTGCTGTGAAATGTAGTTTTTTCAGTGTAGAAATAAGACTGACCATTCCACTACTTGAAGCTGGATGCACAAAGAGGCAAATAGAGATTAAAAGAGACACATAGGTTCAAGATAAAAATTATGTTGGGGTTAATCTTTATATTAACAATAACGCTGCATTTCCTGTGCTTTGTGAAAAATAATGTGGTTGTGGGAATAACCCTTTAATCCAAATATGGTTGAAAACCTGCACGCTCACTATGTTACTTGAATAAAACTGACCCATACGTTTAAAAGTCACAACTTGGTAGAAAATGATTTCCTGGTGTGAAGATGTGTGAACTGAAAGCAGAACAAATGCTTTTATCCATGTGTTACTAAGAGTCCAGGATAGTATAATTATGGCTGAAGTAGTTCCATTATTTGTCTCTTTATGTTGTTTAATGTTTGGAAACAATGCTGAAAAACATGTCATTATTACTGATAAATCAGGACTAAGCAAAGACAAACACACACAGCAGGCAATGTGACTACAAGAAACACCATGACAGCAGACAGGATAGTAATAATGGCACACTGTTTCAAATATTTGCTTTGCTTAAAGATTCTCAAAAGAGTTTACAAGTATTAAGAGTTAGGGTACCGTTACACTAAACGATTTACCAACGATCACGACCAGCGATACGACCTGGCCGTGATCGTTGGTAAGTCATTGTGTGGTCGCTGGAGAGCTGTCACACAGACAGCTCTCCAGCGACAAACGATGCCGAAGTCCCCGGGTAACCAGGGTAAACATCGGGTTACTAAGCGCAGGGCCGCACTTAGTAACCCGATGTTTACCCTGGTTACCATTGTAAATGTAAAAAAAACAAAAACACTACATACTCACATTCCGGTGACTGTCATGTCCCTCGCCGTCAGCTTCCCGCACTGACTGAGTGCCAGCCATAAAGCACAGCACAGCGGTGATGTCACCGCTGTGCTCTGCTTTTACTTTACGGCCGGCGCTCACAGTCAGTGCGGGAAGCTGACAGCGAGGGACGTGACAGACATCGGAATGTGAGTATGTAGTGTTTTTGTTTTTTTACATTTACAATGGTAACCAGGGTAAACATCGGGTTACTAAGTGCGGCCCTGCGCTTAGTAACCCGATGTTTACCCTGGTTACAAGCGAACACATCGCTGGATCGGTGTCACACACACCGATCCAGCGATGACAGCGGGTGATCCAGCGACGAAATAAAGTTTCAAACGATCTGCTATGGCGTACGATTCTCAGCGGGGTCCCTGATCGCTGTAGCGTGTCAGACACAGCGAGATCGTATGAATATCGCTGGAACATCACAGATCGTGCCGTCGTAGCGACCAAAGTGCCACTGTGAGATGGTACCCTTAATCTGACCAGAGGAACTAAACTTGGATTTTAATTCACATAACTAATTAAATTTAAAATCATTAGATTAGAAATATCTACATTCATCTGGAGACATCTTACAGGACGACAAAATGTTCTCTATGTGGACTTTCCAAATTAAAAAGGTACTACCGAATAGGTAAAGTTGAAAGCTTCTTATATAGACTGCTTGTCTTCAGTCTAAACCATGTATCCCAAAATAGGACAATGAAAATGCAATGCCATCTTTGCCATGAACAATATTAAAAAAAACCCACAATTACATAGTTATGTAGGTTGAAAAAAGACCTAGGTCCATCAAGTTCAACCTTTCTCCATCAATTGTACATTTCGTCACTAAATTAGCTGTAACCTGCAATGTTATGTGTATGGAGGAAATCATCCAGCCCTTTTTTAAAAGCTGTTACAGTGTCTGCCATTACTACATCTTGTAGTCGGCATTCCTCATTCTGACTACTCTAACTGTAAAGAACCCTTTACTGTTTAGCTGATGGAACCACCTTTCTTCCACCCGCAATGAGTGACCCCCTGATCCTATGTATATTCCTTGAAAGGAATAAGTCATGTGCCAGTGTTTTGTACTGGCCACACATATATTTATACATGTAAACAATATTCCCTCTGAGGTGTATTTTTTCTAAGATAAACAAGCCCAAATTTTCTAACCTCTCCTCATATGAGAGGCCTTCCATCAAATGTAATAATTTAGTTGCCTGCCTTTGAACTGATTCTAACTTCTGAATATCCTTTTTAAAATGTGGAGCACAAAACTGGATCCCGTGTTCTAGATGTGGCCTCACCAGTGATTTATAAAGGGGTAACAATATGTTGGGATTTCGGGAATGTTATCTCTCTTTTCATACTCCCTAATATCTTGTTTGCTTTTGTGGCTGCTGCTTGACATTGAGTACTACTGCTCAGCTTAGGGTACCGTCACACAGTGCCATTTTCATCGCTACGACGGTACGATTCATGACGATATCGTTATGATATCGCAGTGTCTGACACGCAGCAGCGATCAGGGACCCTGCTGAGAATCGTACGTCGTAGCAGATCGTTTGGAACTTTCTTTCGTCGCTTGATCACCCGCTGACATCGCTGGATCGTTGTGTGTGACAGCGATCCAGCGATGTGTTCGCTTGTAACCAGGGTAAACATCGGGTAACTAAGCGCAGGGCCGCGCTTAGTAACCCGATGTTTACCCTGGTTACCAGTGTAAACGTAAAAAAAACAAACAGTACATACTTACATTCCGGTGTCTGTCCTCCGGCGTCTCAGCTTCTCTGCACTGTGTGAGCGCCTGCTGGCCGGAAAGCGAGCACAGCGGTGACGTCACCGCTCTGCTTTCCGGCTATGGTGCTTACACAGTGCAGAGAAGCAGAACGCCGGGGGACAGACACCGGAATGTGAGTATGTAGTGTTTGTTTTTTTTACGTTTACGCTGGTAACCAGGGTAAACATCGGGTTACTAAGCGCGGCCCTGCGCTTAGTAACCCGATGTTTACCCTGGTTACCCGGGGACTTCGGCATCGCTCCAGCGCCGTGATTGCAAAGTGTGACCGCAGTCTACAATGCTGGAGCGATAATCATACGACGCTGCGACGTCACGGATCGTGCCGTCGTAGCGATGAAAATGGCACTGTGTGACGGTACCCTTACTTGTAACCAGAATACCCAAGTCTTTCTCCTGTTCTGTAGTCCTGAGTATATTTCCATTTAATGTATATGCAGCAATAGGATTACTCCATCCTAGGTGCATTACTCTACATTTATCAACATTACATCTCATTTGCCAAGTGTATGCCCATTCAGTCTTCTTATTCAGATCGTTTTGCAATATTGAAATGTCAAAGTCAGATTTTAGTATCCCACATAGTTTAGTGTCTTCAGGAAAGATTGACACTTTACTCTCATCCTATCCACAAGGTCATTAATAAAGAGGTTAAAAAGAATCGGTCCTAGCACAGATCCCTGTGGTACCCCACTGCTGACTATATCCCATTTAGAGAAAGTACCATGTATGACAATTTTTTTGTTTCCTGTCATTTAGCCAATTCCTTACCGATCTGCATATAGTTTCCCACAATCCTTGCTTCTGTAGCTTCAGTATTAGTCAATTATGTGGAACTGTATCAAATGCCTTTGCAATGTCCAGATAAATCACATCAGCCACATTACCAACATCGAGATTTGCACTTACCTCATCATAGAAACCCAACATGTTAGCTAGACAAGACTTATTCTTCATGAATCCATGCTGGTTGTCAGTTGTTATATTATTATCTTCAATATGTTTCTGCAGGTCATCTCTTATAATGTCCTCAAAAATTGTGCACACTACTGATTCCAGGCTTACTGGATGGTAGTTGCCTCGATCCACCTTCTTACCTTCCTGAAATATTGGTACCATGTGAGCCATCCCCAATCCTGTGGCACCACCCTGTTACAGGAGAGTCTAGGAATATGAGATACAGTGGTCTGTCAATTATTGAGCTCAATTCCCTCAGTATCCGTGGATGAATGCCATCTGGGTCGGGAGATTTGTCAATGTTTAAATTGCTCAGACGTAGATATATTTCTTTTTGTGTTTAACTTGTTATTTCAGGTTGTGAATTTAGATTTTTGCCTTGTTGCATGATCCCTGTAACAACAGTTAATTGGTGAACACGGATGAAAGGTGCCTGTTTAATATCTCAGCCTTTTCTTTATCCTCTGTGATTATCTTGCTATTGTCATCTTTAAGGGGCCAATACCATTTGCTTTTTCTTTTTGGTAGTGATGTATTTATAAAAAATGTGGGGATTTATTTTAATGTTGTTGGCGATTTGTTTCTCTGTAGATAATTTTGCTAGCTTGATTTCTTTTTTACATTTCTTATTTAGATCTTTATACTCCTGAAATTTTGTATGCCCTTTGTTTTTGTCTTATTAAACTTTGTACAGTCTTATTAATCCATAATGGTTGCTTTATATTCCTTGACATTTTATTATCAGAGGGTATAAGTTTTCTGCAGGATTCTAGTAGTGTTTACTAAAAAATGCCCCACCTTCCTCTAACTTTGTCATTGGTACCGATGTGTACCATGACTGCTGGGTTTTTCCGAGCACTACCCAGCAATCTGTCTATCCGATCCGCAATATGTCAAACCCGAGTACCCGGCAGACAGCACAATGTTCAGCATTCATGGTCTCAGCGGCAGATGACCCTGTCTGAATAACTATAGAATCACCTACCACTAACATCTGTCTGGCCTTTGCTGCACTCCCATTTCCGTCCTTCCTACAGCAGTCGTTTTCTGGTTGCTAGGAGCAACCTCCTACTGTAGTGATCTGTTATCCCGAGTGCAACCACTTCTCCTCCAAGTGCTAGGATTTTCTGCCTTAATAAACCACAGAAATTTAATGGTATTATTGATATGTCATATTCATGTATGTTATGTTTAGATTGGTTAAAAATATGTTTGGAAACATGGCAATATTATTCTACTAGGAGATTATTCAAGTAAAATCATACTGAGTTTTGAATTACTTTGAGATTGCCCGCTACCTTCTTATTAAATAACAATTTGTCCTTCCATATAGTTAGCCATCCTCCTCTTAACTGACAAGGACAGAGGATGAGTGGTCTGCTTGGTGCCCTTTAAAATATCTCATAAAAAACACAAAGGGACAGAGTTAGGAGATGCAACCAAGCTAGTAGATTTCAGGATTTTGTGACTAATTAGTGAGAGATCCTTTTATTTTATCCCTTTTTATTGTGTCCTGCTTTGCCTTGGTGTGTCATTTTACTACATCATTTTTGTAACCACTGTAAGCACTGTAGTTTTGAGTATTAAATCTTAAAATTAATACGTCTGTAACATGCTGCGCTAAACCTGCTCACAACTCTGAAGAAGCAAAGTATAACCTGAGGGTTCATTCACACTGCCAAATAACATAGCCTTGTGATGTTTTATCGGATAGCACTTGGCCCAATGTTATACTATGGGCACTGCAGATCTGTGATTCGACAGCATGCTAGGAGTACATCCGATATTGGACCATGTGTACCCATTCAGCTCTATGGGTGAAATATCGAACTGCACTTGGATGTCATCCCAGTGTAGTCTGATTTAGCGGATATAGACCGTGGAGATGATAAAGAAATAAAGTTCTAAAGCAAAAACTCCATCAATGGAGATGGCAACATATGCTCTTCAATTAGAATTATTTATAACAGCACAAGAGATGTAAAACCTAACTATTAATGAATACGGTTAATCACACTCTGTTCAAAAAACACCATAAATAAATAAGATATATACAATAATAATGTGCACAGTGATGCCGGTGCCATGAATAAAGGTTTAGATCTCACCCAATTCTTGTAGAGGACCAGAGTCAAATGCAAGATGAGGAAAATAGGCATAGGGTTTTTCAGTAAACTAATGTCCCTTATCATGCCCTGACAAAAACAGTACCCAAGTGTAACCTATAAAAATGTGGATAAATGCCCCAGAAGAATAACCCTACCAACACTTTTCTGCCTCAATAGCAAGGCCTCATCATAGGAGTGTACTTACACAAGAGGTGAAGGATCAGTTAGATCCAGATCTATGGAGTATCCAGATAACTATAAATACACATGGTAGGGCACTGCAGTGGCAGTATAAACCCTCAGAGGACCATGCCGAGTGTTGCACAGCTGCATAGCAAAATGAAGTTCTCCATCTTCTCCACACCTGTGCTGAGATTATCTCATGTAAGATGGCACATGGCTCAAACGCTGTCAGAGTGTCATTAGCATAATTGGCTTAATGGTCTCGCAACCTGACTATGTTAATCTGTGAATGCCAACTTGCTAGACGTTTTTCCGATTGATGCTAGAGAGCTTAGTGCGTTTCTGTGTACTGGTGTGTAGGCATGTTGTTGGTGAGTACTGACAGCAGAACTTTGGTGTGGATGAGTGGACTGCCTTTGGGGTCCACTTAATTCATTTTTAGCGTAGTGTGATACTCTAGGTCAGCATGTGAGTATGCGTGAGAAGTTGAGCGCAAACTAACATCATATCCACATTCCAGGGTTGTCAATAGCATTATTCTGCTAGGATATTTTTCAGTAAAGAAAGAAAATGCATGGAAGTTTATATTGTCTCCAATGCAAACCATACTGATAATTTTTTAAAGGGAGTTTGCCAATAGTCATATAGGGGATTTGTTCCCGATAAATCTAAACAAAAGCATTTTGTTTGACATGCAATTTAGGATGCTTGGTGCACCCTTGGTGTGGTCAAAAGATTTGGTTGCACCATTCTGACCCTTGAATTACCATAAATCTCCTTTTGTGTTCATTGACAGTTTTTGTGCAGCGCCCCAGAGTCCTGGTCGTTGCAGTATTGTCGCTCTTCCACCAGGAGGACGTCTGATGGCACTAAAGGAGTTCACCTGACCAGGTATCACAGTCACACACTACACTTCACACTCCAACCACCAGGGGGAGCAAAGGGTTCTATGTATTAGGCCACTCCTCACACTCAGGTAAAACTGGGGGTTAGATAGGAAGTTAGAGGAGAACGCTACTGGGTGAGACCCAGGAAAGACCTGTCAGGCAGACAGGGGGAGAAGGAGGAACATCTGAGCTGCAGACAGAGGTCCCTGTCAGGGGTGGGATCCTGGCAGAGACTGAGTGAGAGATAGAACGCTACTGAGCTGCGCCTGCACCTCATTGCGGCAGCATCCTAAGAAAGGACAAGAAGCGGAGTATATTGTGGAGAAGTGAGAAACGAGATCACAGCACAAGGAGATAACACCAGGAGGAGTCCTGCCTTAAGATCGGCAACATCCTTCTGAGGCGCGTAGCCGGCTGCCGGAACGCCGAGGGAGTAATAGGCTCTATGCATTACTTCAAACTACGGCAGGACAGTTAATTCCAAGTTGGCTGTCCAACCTTTAACCTAATGAAGACAACAGAAGGCAAATTGTGGGAGAGGGGAGTCTCTAGGGTCAATATAAAATAGCTCCAGGCCTACCCCGTCATACGGGTCGTCCTATCCATATCATCTGGGGGACGTAGAGAGAGAATATCAGAAACATACACGACAGTTGTGAGGACTATCCCGTGGTGCTCAGCAGGGAAATACTACAACACACAGGCACTAGTAGGAAGGCTACTGATTTCCACCTGCAAAGGGAACTCTGGATGTGCCTTCGGACCGGCCGGATTCAACTAGCCCTGTTAGCAGTGCTCTGGATTGTGGACGCTGAAGTCTACAGTAAAAGGTAAAGAGACTGCAACCCTGTGTCCTCGTTATTTACTGCGACCTACACCATCATCATCTACCTTACTGGGAAGCCCTGTGGACACACTTCACCTGTGGGAAGGTATACCATCTAGCTGCCATTCCATCACCCCAGTGGACCCTTAGCAGCGTCGGTCATCCTGACCGAGTACCACAGGTGGCGTCACGAACACTTGACAAACTCATCACCCCTTTGAATGGACGCCCCTTAGCAGGGCCATGGACCGGGTCGGGCCACCGTGACATCCCCAGAACCGAGACAGAAGGGACCCGGTACCAAGTACCCCACTGCCCTGCGCCTGGGGGCGATCCACTTACTTGGCCAGAGGGTGCGCTTCCTGAAAAGTGTATCAACAGGAGTTAGAGTGCTCGCTCACAGACCTCCTTCCTCCCTGCTGCATCAATGCGATCCACCACCCTCAGTTAATTTCTCTCTCTGAGGAGTGTATCAAAGGAGCAAGGGGTCACAGCAGAGAGGAGAGAGGCATGTGAGTGTGCGTGCTGACTCCCACTGCTGCACTGTGTGCGTACACCAAAGGCTTCTTTTCAAGCAGTGCTTACTCTGTCAAAGTGACTGGTCTTAATCAACACAGAGGGAAGTAGCTGTCCATGCACCCACAGGGGTGTTGAACAGTGCCCTAAATCTCCCAGCGCTTTGCCTAGCAGGTTAGGCAATCACCAAAAAGTTCACCTTAATATGGCACTGGGATTATATATTCTGATCAAAACGTTAAGTAAGAATCTTGAATTCAGTTTTGAATATTTTAGTTTGATGCATTAGCTCAATGCATAATGTCTCATTGGCAGGGCCAGTTTTAGACAAAGTGGGGCCCTGGGCAAAAGTTTAATGTGGGGCCCCAAATGCTCACATATTGCACCATCACACAGAAACATTTCTGTTGTATTTATTAGCGCTAAGTTCAGTCCAGTAAATGAGTGTGATCGACAATATTGAAGTCGTTCAACGCTTGTTTCCCGGCCTCTTTAGGGTAGATGCAGACCTTCAGTAATTGGCAGCGCCTTGAATGCAGTGAATGAGATGTATCTTGCGGAGACTACCGTCTCCGCAAGATAAATAGATATGCTGCAGTCTGGCGCCGCATGTCCATCTCTGTGGGTTAGCTGCGGGGATCTGTGCATGC
Source organism: Ranitomeya variabilis (assembly GCF_051348905.1). Lineage (NCBI taxonomy): Eukaryota > Metazoa > Chordata > Amphibia > Anura > Dendrobatidae > Ranitomeya > Ranitomeya variabilis. The sequence continues at coordinate 468,271,638 of NC_135232.1, read as the reverse complement.
ATAGTGGGTATGGGATTTCTTGAAATACCATCTACTATGTTGTAACATCCGGACGCTGCACAAGTACACAGTATCAAACCTGCATCGTTTGCTGACCGTGTGCAACTACCCTTACTCCAGCTGAGGAAGAATGATGGGTACAGATAGTCCTTAATACAGTATAATGCAGGTCTCACATAGTACATATAGTAAAATGCACTGACCATGGTCCTTGATAGAGTGTAATAATTATGGAAAACACCTGCTCTAGTCTGCTTTCTGCAGTCATTGTTTCAGCAGTCTCCTTTTTTTTTTTAGGCTAGAGTATCCTGTAATAATTATAGGAGATAACTCAGGAGACTCTTTGCGTGGATCAAGACAACTACAGGACACAGTTTTATAAGTGGTAAAGTCTATATTATCACATGGTGATTCAAACAGGTGCAGAGAGAAACTCAAGTCCACAACACTTGGTGCAAATATCAAATGCAGCTCAGCAGTCTATAGGAAGCTTCAGAGGAAAATGCAATCACGCAGAAAGTCTATGAAGCACAATTATTCTTGAGGATACTTGACACGAATAAGTCCTTGCTTAGTCCACAACACAGATAGATATGCTTATAAGGCAGTTCAAATAATATCTTAGCTCAACCAGGGAGGTCTGGGTAATAGTCTCAGGTTCTTGCAGAGCAGAAACAGCTTACATGTCCAGCAAATGCAGATGGAAGCAAACACGAGCAGCAGATGAAGGAGGATTACTGGAACTGGTGTATGCAGTAGGCACTCAGAGCAGAGTAGCAGGATAACCCCACAGGTTCACAGGAGCAGATATATAGCCAGGGAGTCACCAGAGGTCAGGAGCTGGATGCAAGGCAGAGTACTCTAGCACAAACTGAAGGCTGGGGTGGAGTTTTATAGCAGGAAGACACAGTGCATATGAGACCAAAGACGCCATCTTGGAAAAGGGCAGTAATGCACAAAAGGTAATAAAAAATGTCCTGACATAGAGTATACTGCAGCCCCCCTCATAGAGTACAATGTAGTCCCCTCATAGAGTATAATGCAGCCCCCAGAGTATAATGCAGCACTCTCAGAGTATAATGCAGCCCACTCAGAGTATAATGCAGTCCTCTCAGAGTATAATGCAGGCCCCCATACACAGTATAATGCAGCCCCCTCAGAGTATAATGCAGCACCACACACACATGCAGCCTCACACACACAGTATAATTCAGCCCCTCCACAAACACACACATACAGCATAGTCTAACATAATGATCCTTATCACAGGATCAAGAAGTGCTACCAAACACAATTTATAAAATATAACAATTTCTTTATTTCAATATAGATAACACAAACATTAAAATTGGTGCCTCAAACCAAGCAAACCAGAGACCAGGCAGGCAAAGTGGAATATAATTAGATTTTTCAATAAATAGTAAAATTTATAGGGACATATACATTATAAGTCTAATACCTGACATATTGCAATCTTAATAAGTAGTGAGATACTACGCCAAACACATTGACCATATAGCTATTATAAGGAAGGAAAGCACAAGAACCAGAACTTCCATCCACAAATTGTAGCAGGTGCTGAGGTTACAATTAACCTATATCAACCAGACACCCCTCATTAGTCTGTGTTCTCCCTTCAACCACTCACAAAGTATAAAGTGCATAAAGTCAGATCCTCCTCATATTACCTCACAGTGAGTCCCGGGGGGTCCGGAGGCACGGCTAGTCATTTGGCGGTGGAATCGGCTGTGGGACTCACTGTGAGGTAATATGAGGAGGATCTGACTTTATGCACTTTATACTTTGTGAGTGGTTGAAGGGTTTGTGTTATCTATATTGAAATAAAGAAATTGTTATATTTTATAAATTGTGTTTGGTAGCACTTCTTGATCCTGTGATAAGGATCGTTATGTTAGATTAGTATGACGAAGTGTGGCCCATTCCCGTTTAGGGTTTAAGGGTCGGGGTAGTATGATTAACATACAGTATAGTGTTGCCCCCTCACACACATAGAATAATGCAGCCCCTTCAGAGTATAATGTAGCCCCCTAAGAGTATAATGCAGTGCCCTCAAGGATAATGCAGCACCCTAAGATTATAACTCAGCACTCTAAGAGTATAATGCAGTGCCCTAAGAGTGTAATGCACCCCAGAGTATAAAGCAGCCCCCTCAGAGTATAATGCAACCCCCACATACACACAGACACAGTATAGTTCAGCCCCCTACAAACACACAGTATAGGGCAGCCCCCCTGTCACAATAATGTAAAATACCATAGTTGAGGGAGATTTGCACATGTGACCATGGTCCTGAAAGCACATGGCAGCTTTGACCCCCCCTCTCTCTCTCCCCCCTGAATACAAGAAACAAGCCATATGGCAGAGACATCTGGTAACTTGAAGCTAGTGTGTGAGCAGGGTGTGGCTTTAAACTGCAGGTGACCAATCCTGCAAAGCCACCTGTTGTCCCTCCCTTCTCACTCAGGAATTTATTTTGTTTCAGACCTTGGAGAAGATAAAGAACTGTCCCATCAGTGCATATCATTAACCAGCCCCTTTCGTGATGTCACAAGCTCAGAGGTGTAGGTTCCTGCACTGAGCCCGGCTTTCATTCTTGCTTGGGACCTTTAATGCTTGAAGAGTCTTTGGCATGGACTGTGATGTCTGGATCCTCAATCAGCATGGTTATCCCGCAATGACTTAAGCAAAATGTGAGTGTAATCTTCTATTTTAATCCTTATTTTATTTTGTATTCCGTAATGTATATACGAATCATCTCCTTTCTAATATCTTTTTATACACTGCCTAATTTTTAATGGAGTAAAATATTTAATTGCTAGCTTGTCTCTTCTGCTCTATTACGAAATGTGCGTCCTCTTCAGTGAATTGCTCTACTGATTTGGGTTGGCTCCGGACCCGTTTAATCGGAGCTGGTGGCAGCATACTTTGCTCTGTGCATTTGGTAAACTGCATAGCGACGGCGGTGTTGTTAATTATTGTTCCCGCCTGAGTGGGAGTAGTTAATCGCCCTCGCTGCAGTGAGCCCAATAGCCAGTACATAGCGGGCAGCCTTTCTGGCGACTAATTACCCTAGGTGCAGTACCTAATCTGACCTGAGTGTAAGGGGGGTGCCAGAGAGCTGCAAGTTCCAAACTGGGAAGTGGGATATAGATAAATCCCCTTCAGAAGGAACCAGGGGCAACCAAGCAACCCCAGTTCATGACAAATTGGTGTGAGTAGTGGGAACGATAAAGATATCCTCCCTGGGATCCCTGACACATTGGTGGGTCCCGCAACCTAGTGTTGGCAGTCACAGTGTGAATCGTGACACCCCCACACAGTATAATGCAGCCCCCCACACACATAGTATAGTGCAATCCCCACACACACAGTGTAGTGTAGCCCCCACGCACAGTATAATGCAGCCCCTCCACATACACAGTACAGTGCAGCCCCCTCACAGAGTATAATGCAGCCCCCACACACAGTATAATGCAGCGTCCCCACACACAGTATAATGCAACCCCTTCAGAGTATAATGCAGCCCCCTAAGAGTATAATGCAGTGCTCTCAGAGTATAATACAGAACCCTCAGAATATAATGCAGCACCCTCATAGTATAATGCAGCCCCCACACACAGTACATGTCAGCCCCCCACAAACACTCAGTACAGTGCATCCCCCCACACACAGTAAAATGCAGCCGCTCACACACAGTAAAATGCAGCCCCTCACAAACAGTATAGTGCAGTCCCCCACACACACAGTATAATGCAGCCCTCACACACAGCATAATGCAGCTCCCACACAACCACAGTGTAATGCAGCCCTCACACAAGCACATAGTATAACGCAGCCCCCACACACACAGTATAATGCAGCCCCCACAAAAAGTATCATGCAGCAGACACACACACATGTACACACAATACTTACCTCTCCTCTTCGTTCCCTCGCTGCTCTGGCTTCTGCAGAGCGTCTCAGTGTCCCATTAGCTCCCCTGCTGTTTCATGCTGCTGAGTCAGAGGCAGAGGGGTAGTGATGGGAGAGGGAGCATCACATGATAAGTTGAATGTGCGATGTGGGGGGGGGGCAGCTCCAGGCCTCTCTAACTCAGGGACCCCATAGCGGCCACGTGGTGTGCTGCTATCAGCGGCATACCACTGCTCCCATATAACAGGATTAACAGTTGGGCAGTTATCAAAACTGAGAAATCCAAATGTATATATATAAATAACTGACCAGCAGTTGTTATCTACTCTTTCACTTGTTTTGGGGGAAATTTCTCTGTATCCTTATTTTATGTGATACTTTCCTGGCTCACCTGCAATTTTTATTATTTTTTTGCATTTGATTTGATATGTAGTTTTAAAAAAAAAAAGTCTTTTTGCATTTGATATGCCTTTTTTAAAGTAGAGTAGCACTCTTTCCAGAAGAAATCATCATGCTTTTCAGCTCTCATATAATCCATAGCCCTGATTCTACCTCTGTCCTAGGTGCTGATCATGGAGCAGGGTAAAAACCAACTCCCCTCCAGGAGCAAATTTGACACATTTGAATTGTCCCCTTGGGCATCTCCTTTATTACACATCTATTCATACGGTTTGCTTGTAGCCAGATACTCGAAGGAAGGTACAAAATGACACAGCTGCTCTCAGTAAATGCAGTCACATGGGGTTTTCTTGGTATATTTTTACTAAATAATAAATCCGTATTGCAGTTCAGAGATCAGGGAACAGGTTTCAAGAGATGATGTGACGTTGAGCACCAAGGTTGGTAAAATCAAAGCGCCAACTGATGCTCTATTTTATTTTTACAGCAATTTTTCCTTTACCCACTGGATGGATGTGTTTGCATGCCTCAAAGAAAGACACTAATGACCTGCCTCGCGCATGCTCTTTGTGTATGGTACTCTCCCTCCTCCTCCTCCTCTCCTGAGCAAGTAGCTTTCTAATTCCTTCCATTAATACGAATAGGGGAAGCCTGAAAACCCAGGAGCTACAGTATTTGAAAAACACAGAGATGGACGGAGAAATGCATGGTTGATGCAAACATCTAGGATTACAAGGCTTCAGCGACAGCACCACCATGATCAGAAAATAAAAAGGGATATTGGAGCGCAGAGCTGGCATCACAATGCCAACATTTGGGATTTGGTCTCGTGCAAGTTGGACTGTATATTGGGACTTTTAGCTGGACACACAGGCTGAAAGGGAAAGGGCACGGAAAGGTAAGAAGCACAATGATATGTTGTGACGAGCAAACAATGCTTGCATGGGGGATGCTTACCCTAGAGAAGAAGAAGACAGAAGCATGATGAGAGATGGGCAGTGTACCTGACATTATATCCGCACTGCTCGAAATAGCAAAGCCTTTCATAATAAGGGCACGTTACGTCCAATAATCCTACAATGCGTTTGCGTTATTGCTGAGGCACATTATGCAGAATACTGCAGCCTTGGATACCAATACCAGCTAATTCAGACTGCCATTAATTGGTGCCACATTTGCATGTAAGGCTTCCTTTTCAGGCTGGGCTCCGTGGAATTCGGAACAGGCAGGCTACAGATTGAATGTGCAGCCAGGTTGAAAACTAGTAGGGAAGATGCATGAAAATCAGTGTGAAATTTCAAAAACAAAGCATTAGACACATGATGACCGAGCAGGGGGCCTCTCTTTTATTTTACAGGAACTGGAAAAGAGAAAAAAAAAGGGTGATGCCGGGGTCACTCATGGACATGATGACTTATTATTTAATACTACCACAAAGTGTACTCGAGCTTGTGAAATAAACCAGGGGGGCTGGTGTTGCTTTCAAATAATCATTGGTGGCCACATTCCCTGGGGATTCAATGCAATCTGCACAGGGAAATTGCATTTTTAATGACAGAAGGATGGATGGAATATTTGGGAACATGTGATTGAATATATATTACATAGAATTGTTCACTATTAAAAAATAATAAATATTATTATCATTATTATTAATAATAATATTGTTATCCACATTTATAGTGAAACATACATGATATATATACGGTATATATATATATGTATATATGTATATATATATATATATATATATATATATATATATATATATATATATATATACATACGGTATATATACTGTATATATATTCATATGTATATATATATACACACACATATATTATATTACTGTATATAGTGAAAATAATATACTAGCTGATGGAATGCATTAAACAAGCTAAATAATGCACAGTTTAAAAACAAAAACAAATTTAAAAAAGCACCAAAAACCCTGCAGTAGCATCTGGTGTGCATTTAATTCACATGCCGTGTGCTCACATTCTGGGGCACATACAATGGAAAGGTTTGCCATGAATGGAAAGGGGGGTTGGTCCAAGCTGCTCACTAACTACAGTACTTAGGAGAGGAAGCAGTGGCTCACTGTATAGTTTGGTGCTCCTGTTAGCTCTACACTGCTGTATCTCATGACTTAGATTGTGTTTCTTTTGTATTAATATTGGTGCATACTGTAAGTGAAGTGTGATCCCCTTCTGCTTATTGATTCATCTGGGGGTGAAGGTGCAATTTGTGCAAGGAGGTGTTTTAGTAACTGTGGTTATTTCTGCCCGGGGAGCAATTATAATGTCAATTATTAGCAATTACATTAAAGAAAATTACTATAGGAGTAATGTACAGAAGTTGTTCTGCAAACTAAAATCCCGGCTGACCTAAGACAAGTACACGGCATACATAGGGGAATCTAGGGTAAAGGAAAAATAATATCATTAATACAATTAAGTGTTATATGCTCTCAGAAAAAACTGACGGCAGACCGCTCCATCGTGAGAGTGTGTGGGCCACACATTATCACGATTGGCTGAAATTCACTGTTCAAGTGGGTGGTCGCGTGACCACATTCATGCAATTTGTATACTTGGTAACACGTGCCAACTAGACGTGTCCGGCTCCTCTCAAATCACTTCTTTTGAGCGAAACTGGGTAAGTCTAGTCTGCACATGACTATAAGTACACAAACATGTGGACACGTGATCACCCACTAGTACCGGAAATTCGGAGGAATTGTGACTGTGTGCGCACCGCACACTGTCACGACTCAGCAGCTTACAATCACATAGAGCGAATGCAGACTTTTATCCTAAGCCCAGGCAATTCATTTAATGATCCTGAACACCAGGGGTCCCCAACCTATGACTCACGGGTCCATGCTGTGTGGCTTGTTGCTGTCTGCCAGCTTGATGCATTAACACCAGATCTAGAAAACAGCTATGAGAAGAAGGTCTCTGGATGGTGACTTCTTTTGGAGAAGCCCTGCACACATAGGTTGATACTGCCAGTTAGAGGAGTGGTTGAAGATGGATGCAACTGTGCAATGAGTATGCTTTATACAAGAATATCAAATACTAGATGGTGACCCGATTCTAACGTATCGGGCATTCTAGAATATGTAGATAGTATATAGCACAGGCTACGTACTATATTGCACAGTGACGTAGTGTATAACACAACTGACGTAGTATATAACATAGCTATGTAGTATATAACAGAGCTACATAGTATGTAACACATCCACACAGTATATAACATAGCCATTTAGTGTATTGCACAGGTATGTAGTATATTGGTCAGCCACGTAGTATATAGCAGAGCCACGTAGTATATAACATAGCCACATAGTATATTGTAGAGCCACATAGTATAATGCACAGGCACGTAGTATATAACACAGCCACATAGTATATAACATAGCCACGTAGTGTATTGCACAGGTATGTAGTATATTGGTCAGCCAAGTAGTATATAGCAGAGCCACGTAGTATATAACATAGCCACGTAGTATATTGTAGAGGCACGTAGTATATTGCATAGCTACGTAGTATATTGCACAGCCACGTGGTATATAACAGAGCCACGTAGTATATTGCACAGTCGACATAGTATATAACAGAACCAACACAGCCACGTAGTATATTGCACAGCTACGTAGTATATAACACAGAGCACGTAGTATATTGCACAGCCACGTAGTATATTGGACAGTCACGTTGTATATTTCACAGTCGCGTTGTATATTGCCCAGCTACATAGTATATAGCACAGAGATATAGTACATAACAGAGCCCAAGCAGTATGTAACACAGCCCACATAGTATATAGCAATGTGGGCACTATATGCGTGGTTAAAAAACACTTAAAAAATAAACATATACTCACCTTCTGAAGGCCATTTGAAGTCCTGGCGCCTGTGTGCAGTGCACGCGGCAGCTTCCGGTCCCAGGGCTGGTATGAGCGCAGGACCTGTGATGACGTCACGGTCACATGACCGTTACGTCATGGCAGGTCCTTCTCGCATAGCATCAGAACCTGCCGCTTGCACTGCCGAGGACAGCGTGCGACGTCGGAAGGTGAGAATAACTTTTTTTTTTTTATTATTATTTGTAACATTAGATCTTTTTACTTTTGATGCTGCATACGCAGCATCAATAGTAAAAAGTTGGTCACACAGGGTTAATAGCTGCGTTCACGGAGTGCGTTACACCGCGGCCTGTTAACGCTGGCATTAACCCTGTGTGAGTGCTCAGCGCTGACTGCAGGGCACTAAAGCAGTGGCCATTCCGCTGCCAGACTATGGCCGTGGCAATGGTCATGGGCATTTGGCCACGACCAATCAGCGACTTGGATTTCCATGACAGACAGAGGCCGCGACCAATGAATATCTGTGACAGACAGACAGACAGACAGACGGAAGTGACCCTTAGACAATTATATAGTAGATAGGGTAAAGTGGGAATCCCTAGATGTATGTATGCTTCCCATAAGGGATGAGGGTACAAGGCTTTGATGTACCTTCCGTGGGAAAGCTTGTCATTATACTTGTAATGAATGGGGAACTCTGTATAACACTACTGGGGAGAGGAGCACTGAATGTGGATCGCGGCATCTCTCCATGGTGTATGTGGCTCTCAAGATAAGAAAGGTTGGGGACCACTACTCTTCTTGTTCAGAATATGTTAAATCTGACCTCAAATATATCAGAAGGGGTTGATAAAAAATGAAATTGACAAGAAAGGCTATCACGCTGGTTGTCTTTTTTGAATAAGCTTGTCAGCAGATGGTCAGCTATAACTTTTATCTGTATGCTCAATCAAGAACAAAACAACAATATACAATAATTTAATACATATTGATCATGCACATCTAGTACGGCTGTATTTTTCTGCAAAAATATCTACTCTCCAAAATAGAAACATGACAATATACTGTACCTATAAGTAAACATTTTTGGCAAACGCTGTCTATTCTGTAACTTCTTAGTGACTGATATATGGCCTTCCTTAAAAATAACACTAAACATAGAAAGTGCAAAAAAAAAAACTCCCATCAATCCATTTCTTAACCTTCTCACCTGCTTAATGTCAACGCCGGTCAGTGTCGGTTATTGAGGTGAGAGACTCGCGCGAGTTTCTCGCATTGCACTCGCAAGTGTGACCTCGGCCTAATAGTGCTAAGTGAATGTACTCTGAAAAGGTATTATCCAAGCATGCTCGTGCTTCAGCGTGCTTGAATAACATGTTCTAGTCCCCGCAGCTGCATGTCTCGAGGCTGTTCGAAACCCCAACACATGCAGGAATTGCCTAACAAGCCTAATTGCCTAACTAAGGGTATGTGCACACTTTGCGGATTCTCTGCGGATCCGCAGCGTTTTTTGCAGTGCAGAATCGCTGCAGATCCGCAATTGATTTACAGTACAATGTAAATCAATGAGAAAAAAAAATGCTGTGCACACTTTGCGGAAAATCCGCTGCGGAAACGCTGCGGTTTAAAAGAAGTAGCATGTCACTTCTTTTTTGTGAATCTTCAGCGTTTTTGTACCCATTCCATTATAGAAAACCGCAGGGGTAAAAAACGCAGCAAATCCGCAAGAAAACCGCAGCAAAAACGTGCAAAAAACCGCTGCGGAACTGCACAAAAAACCGCAGGTGCGTTTTGTGCCAGGAGAGACAGAATCCACACCAGAAATTCCTAAGCCTAATCCGCAACGTGTGCACATAGCCACAGGCTTCTGTTCTCACGGGTCATATTTGCAATAGAAAATTGTGTCATGGACTTTGCAGCAAATTTGAGTTGAAAGCTACAGTGAATCTGTGGTAAAAATCCACACGCACAGGCTGATTTTCATGTGGATTTCACCTTGTTCAATGAAAGAGTAAAATCTGAAGTAAAAATATAAAGATTAATTGAAATACTGCAGGTTTTAAAATGTAAAAATATTGACATTTTTACTGGTGTGTGCATGAGATTCGATGACATCTCATCCATGTTGCAGATACTGTTATATGCTGGCCATTTTTTACCTGTAAGGTTCGGACCGGTAGTCTACAGCTTATGTCCTCCAATAAAACCCAGAGATTTAGCTGAGCTTCCATAATGCAATGTTATTACCACATTGATATACGGATGTGTCAGAGACTGCAGACCATTGTATTGCATCTGTCTACAGAAGGTCTCAGCAGTTTGCTTTGTAGACTTCTGCCTGTTTTTTCTGATGCTACTTTCTAGTGGCCACCTCCTCCGGCTCTAATGGTCACACCTGGATTTGGGTGTTTATAACTCCCAACTTGCTGTTGGGAGTTGGGTGTGATATTTCCATTTGCATTTCCTTGTTGATGTTTGGAGCTGTAGCAGTCGGCTATCATCCTCTTTGGAGTTTGGAGGACGTTAGTTTTTCTCTCCAAGTCTACTCAAGCTAAGTGTTCCCCTTGTTTCATTTGTCTATCTCAGTTGTCTTTAGAGGTAGTGGGGATTGACTAGCATGGTCATCCTGTCCTTCCCGATGCAGGGCTTATCACCAGGGCCAAGCAGGGATTAGGTATCCGACTCTGCGATAGGTGCGGTACCAATATAGGGATGATAGGACAGACAGGATGATGCTAGATCTGTCTAGGGGTCTCTACTTCCCCCTTCTGTAGTGTTTAGTTCCCTTTCCCTTATCCCTTGGTGTTGCACTTAGCCTTTCCTACACGTTGCGTGACACCTCCCAACTCCACCGTAACAGGTGATGTCAGGGAAGATTAGGATACAAGGATGCAACATGTCTGATTTCGGACAGCTGAACCTTATGTTCTCTGCAACATAAGCCACAGACAGCACTGGCAGCTACTCTCTCATAGAGAGCACTTGTTCTAGTCCAGCGTAGTGCAGCAAGGGATTCATTAAGGTCTGCTGCTGTGAATGTCTGTTCAGAGACTGGAGCTGCTGGAATTACACACACGAATCTCACTGCATGTGTTAGATATATTTTGTGTATGGGACCTCTAACACTCACATGCTAGTACCCTGCATACAAATACACTGTGTATTGCCCAAGTGATCAAATGAATGCATAAATAAGTCCCCTACTGAGACTAAAAAACAGGCTGTAAAATATAAATAATTGCAAAGATTAAAACTTAACTTTATTCTAATTTGTTTCATAAAAATATAAATAATAATACAAAATAATAATAATGCATATTCCACATCTATTACAATTCAAACTAAAATCACTAATTATGTATACCTCACTGTGAACTGTTAAAATGTAAGAATAAGAATAAAAAAAACAAATCAATTTTCAGAAAAGGGTGTGAGGTGTTGGACAGTACTTCTTTGTATGCAAAACAGAACAGAAGAAAGATGATGGTTTCACCCTCAGCTTCAAGAAGTGGTGGTAACATAATGTGACAGCAGCAGCTAATCAGTAGTTACAGCCGTGCACAATGAATCATAGCTGCAGCCGCAGAAGTAACATTAAGTAGTCTCTAGTCTCTCTGTGTGACAGCAGACTTCTGAATGCCCCTATCACACGCACTGTGCTCTGCAGGGATTCACTGGTTTCTCTGCGGGGACCAGAGGGTATGTATGAGTTATACATACTACCGGCCAGTGGGCACAGCCTCATTTCCACACTTGTATGTAGCGAGGTTGAGCCCTCTAATTGACCATGCCTACTTGCTGACCCATCACTATGTAGAGACCGCAGGTAAAGAAGGATGCAGGGACAAATAGGAGCCAGAAAGCAAATAGCGTTTTTAACTTTCTTTTTAACTTCCAACCAAAAAGATAACAAACGTTTTCCACGCAGGGAACTTATATACAAGAACACAATCTCGCAGTAAATCCCAATTATTATATGGCCGCCCTGAACTACACCCGTAGAACGCGGCAGCGCCTCACTAGTGACTCCCTACTAAGATAAAGTCAACAACGGTCACTTATCAGTGCTGGTTCAGCGATGTAGTCCTGACGGGGAGGCTCCGACAACGCCGTAGTCCTGATGGCGGAGGAAGGAGGTGTCTTCTGGCGACGGGCCCAGGCGTAGAGTCGAGTCCAGAATGTCTTTTGCGGTGCTGCGTTCCCTCCTGCAGGCGGACGTTGATCCGAGGTAACAGCCTCCCAGTCCAGAGAAGAGTCTTTTTGAGGAGGATTAGGAGAATAATCAGTATCAGTCACAGCTGAGACGAAACCATGCGAGTCTGTAGCACTCTCTGGCAAGGTGTTCTCAGGGAGCGCGGTAATACTGTCCCTGAGCTGGTCAGCACTACCCCTCTGCCTGGGGGGTCGCTGACGACGAATGCGTCTCTTTTTGGGGGCTCCAGTAATTGCCCGCAGTGTCTGTTGCACGTTTTCCCCCTGCTTCCTGCAAGTCTCACTGCGGCCTGCACACTCACAGCAACTGCGCTGCAGTTTCCTCTCCTCAGAGATTTCCCGCGCTTCTCTGCCCCTGCTTTCGCGCGTTTTGCTTTTTATCCTCTCCTCTCCCTGCGTCACTCTGCCTCCTGTCACATGAGCCTGGCTTCCCATGCACCCCTCAAATCCGTCCCCCGGAACCCCGACTCCCGGCAACAATGGTTCCACCCGTCTGCACAGCTCACCAGGTCCCTGTCCCCTACATTCCCCCACCCTGTATGCTCGCCAGTCCCTGGGCGAGGCCTTCGCACTGACAGGTCGCCCACCTGACGGATTGTTCCACACTTGGGTCTGTCTAGTGTGTAAGTCAGGACTGTAGCGAGTTGGGGGTCTACCGGCAGTAGAACGTTCAGAACGTCGTGGCTCGGGTCCTTGTGTAGGGGGTGTTGGGGGAATGTCGTCAGCGGAAGGGTGACTGGTCAGGGGTAGTGTAGTAGTCGAGATAGGGGGAGTATTTTGACGCCGTTCTTCTTCTTCATCATCTTCTTCATCCCACCAATGGTTGTTGGGGGACTCAGTCGTAGGTGGCTCTTCCCTGATTGCGGATTCCGGGGTGTCCGAGTCAACAGAGCGACACAACCGGAGCATGTTGCGATGAAGAATGCGAGTACCTGTACTTCCGAGGGCCTCAGACTGCACTTCATATACAGGTCCATGCGGGTCTATACGGCGAAGCACCCGATAAGGTGTTTTTTCCCAACGATGGTCTAACTTGTTTTGCGGTCTTTGCTCTCGAACGAGTACTCGATCACCTGGCCGGAACTCTGGGGGTTTTGCTGTAGGGGTGCTCCGATGCTCCACTTCCCGAATTCGAGTGTGTACCAGTCGGTGTAAGGTCTGCAGCCGATGCCGATGATCACGCACCCACGAAGCCATCCCTGTTCGGGGGCCTTCTTCCTCCGAAGACAGTTCCAGATCTGTCATGCCTTTTCCTGGGCGCCCAAAGACCACTTCATACGGGGTGCGCCCTGTGACTTGATGAACTCTATTGTTGTAGACCCACACTAGGTCAGACACGTACTCCGGCCAGCGGGCCTTCTGATCTTGTTCTAGCGCACGCAGCATTTGAAGCAAAGTCCGGTTAAACCGCTCACAAGCCCCATTTCCCTGGGGATGATACGGTGTGGTGCGTGACTTATCAATGCCATAGAGGCGATGCAGCTCTTCCATGACCTTGCCCAAGAAACAGGCGCCTTGATCCGAATGTATTCGCCTCGGACAGCCGTAAACTTGAATAAAGTTCTTACAGATAGCGCTCGCCGCCGACTCAGCTGTCTGATCACGGGTAGGGATGACTACCGCGAATTTTGAAAAATGATCTACCATAACGAGGCAGTGTTCGTAGCCTTGATGCGCTGCTCCAATGGTAATGTAGTCTATCATTAATACTTCAAAAGGGGCAGACGTCGTGATGCTCTGCACAGGCGCCCTTTCCTCCGGTGACTTGGTTAGCTCACATTGTCGACATTGTCTACAGGCAGTTTGTACTTCCGCAAGCAGCCGAGGATGATAGAACCGAGTTTGCAGCCACTTAAACGTCCTCTTCACTCCGAAGTGTGCCCCGGACTCATGAGCTTCTTTAGCAACTGCGGCCACCACAGGCCCTGGTAAGACCATCTGCCAGGTCGGCTCAGAATCTGCCAGAGCCATGGTTAAGTGGCATAAGAGCCCGTCCTGAAGAGTTAGGCGCTCCCACTGCCGCAGAAGAAGGTTCAGATCTGATGGGAGAATTTGTCCAGGGGTTCTCACGGGCAATAGACCATTCGTTATCCACTGTCGCAATGGAGCTAGTTCCTGGTCTTCCTGTTGTAGCCGTATCCATTCGTCCCGACTCTGAACCAACAGTCCTGCAGCCGTTCCGTTCCCGGTCTGTTCCCGGCTCACAGCCGTCTGAGCAGCGCCCCCGATGGTGTAGGGGATTTCTTCTCCCTCCAGCTCCTCATCTCGGTTAGTTCTTGGGGGATTTTTCCGCAGACGAGATAATGCGTCAGCATGAACATTCTCCGCTCCTCGCTTGTAAAGGATACGGTATCTGTACTTGGCCATCCGGGCTACCCAGCGCTGTTCTAGGGCACCCAATTTCGCATTTTCCAGATGTGCCAATGGGTTGTTATCCGTGCGTATCAGCACCTCGGAACCGGCCAGGTACTCAGCGAACCGCTCCGTCATAGCCCACACCACGGCCAGCAGCTCCACCTTGAAAGAACTGTAATTGTCTGGGTTCAACTCAGAGTCATGAAGAGACCGACTCGCATAGGCGATCACTCTCTCCCGCCCATCCTGAACCTGAGACAACACAGCCCCCAATCCCTGAGACCTGCCGTCTGTGTGTAGGATGAACGGTTGCGAAAAGTCCGCATAAGCCAACACCGGCGGCTCCATGAGAGCTGTCTTCAAGTCCCGGAACGCTGCTTCTTGTGGCTCCTGCCATTGTATCTTCTTTCCCCGTTCCTTGGGGGAGCTTCCTTTCAGCAGGACTTGTAGATTGTGATAACGGCGAGCAAAATTCTTCACGAAGCGCCGGTAGTACCCAGCGAGGCCCAAGAACGCCCGTACATCTTTAGCGGTCTCCGGTGTGGGCCACTCCTGGATTGCAGCAATCTTCTCCTGCGATGGCCGGACTCCTTCGGCGGACACCACATGCCCCAGGTACTCGATCTGTTCCTGGAACAAGTGACACTTCTGGGGCTTCACCTTAAGCCCGTATTTCAGCAACCGGTCTAGTACCTGTTCCAGTCGGCACAGATGTTCCTCGAATGTTGGGGCGTAGATGATGATGTCATCCAGATAAATGAGAGTGGCCTCGAAGTTCAAATCCCCCAGACACCGCTCCATTAATCGTTGGAAGGTGCCTGGAGCGTTGGCCAGCCCAAACGGCATTCGATTGAACTCAAATAGTCCCATGGGAAGGATGAACGCTGTCTTAGGACGATCTGCTTCTGTCATCGGGACCTGCCAGTATCCGCTGGCTAGGTCTAAGGTGGAAAAATATTTGGCCCGACCCAGCACGGAGAGAGACTCCTCGATACGGGGAAGTGGATAAGAGTCTCGGACGGTGCATGCATTTAGCTTACGATAGTCCACACAGAACCGGAGCGTGCCGTCCTTTTTCCGCACCAGCACGATCGGGGCAGCCCACGGGCTCTGACTCTCGCGGATCACTCCCTTTTGTAGCATCTGGCCTAACAACGTCTTTACTTCCTGGTACATCTGCGGGGGAATCTGTCTGTACCGCTCCCTGATGGGCACTGTATCTCCGGTCGGAATTCCATGTTCGATGGCCGTGGTACAGCCAAAATCATCTTCATGTTGCGCAAACACTTCAGCATAGTGTCCAAGGAGCCGCTGCACTCGCGAGACTTGTGATGGATCCAGACCCGGTAATTCTGCTCGCATATGTTCCAGAATAGTTTGACCTTTTCGTAACGCTATCAGCTCAGGATCCTGTGTAGACCGGACACTGACCATCCAGGGATCAGGGGAATCCACCTTTAACTGTAAAGTATCTGGAGGAGGCATCACTTCTAACGGTCGTAACACTTTGGCCATCTCACTTCGGACCCGTAGCACGACATCGTGTTCGTCCACATTCACACATCGCACTGGTACGGCCCCATTTTTAACAGTAGCCAGAGATCGGGCCACCAGCAGTCCTGTGGGCAAAGGGGACGTAAAGGTGGGCTCAACCTGCACTTGCACTCCTTCCAGAGGGATGCGAGCTCGGATGGGCAGGGATATAACAGTCTGTCCTGGGGGAAACGTCACTTCTGCTGTCGGGGAGGTGATTACTTTCCCTAGTATGTCTCCCTCCTGAAAGGTCTCTTGCACACGGACTTCCCTCACTAACTGTCTGAACACGGAGCCTTGAGGTGTACTGGTCCCCCACTGATTGAGTGTCTCTTGTGTGGTCTCCCCTAACAGCAAACTGCCAAAGTCCTTCAATACATTCATCCCCAAAGTCACGATATGTTGTGGGCTGGGATCCCCCCGTGTCAACACAACCCCCCGGCGGCCCAGGTCTTTCCCACATAAAGATATTTGCATCCAGGTGACCCCTTCCACTGGGATGGGCAGCTGATTGGCGGCCTGCAACCGGATTACGGGGCCCCATTGGGGTCTGACTGACACAGGGAAGTGTTTTCTAAAATAGGCCTCGGGCATAGTCGTGACTTGAGATCCGGTGTCCACCAGACAACGTACAGCCCGCCCTTCAAACTCTGCCCAAACCAGGGGGCAGCTGGCAACCAAATTTTCGGGACTTTCACCACCCATCCGCGGGGATTCTGACTCCGAGCGTCGTCCCCTTAGCTCGGAGTCCTCTAGTTTAACGCCCGCCGTGACGAGGCTCTCCCTCTCCGGGGGCACTCCCGTGCGAAATGTCCTGCCTCCCCGCAACCATAGCAAGCACCGGAGACCGGATAATATCCTGAACGAGCGCCACGAGCTGGACTCCCAGACCCTTGCCCCCGGGGTAGCTCCCTTGGGCTTCGCGCATTTTTTTTTACTTCGGCCAGTTCGTCTCGGATTTGTTTGAGCTCCTGCCGCATCTCCTGAACCCACGACGGCTCACCCCCTCCTGGTGCAGCGGTCTGGATGACCCGAGCCTCTCCTGTCAGGACCGTCACCCCCCTCTCTTGCTCCCGGGTGCGGGCCTCATTGCCTATGTCGGAGAAAGTCAGGCGCGGGTCGACCCGCACTCGTTCACGTAGAGCCTGTTTGGTCAACTCATCCCGCAGTCCCGTCACCAGTTGGTCGCGCAGGGTCACGTCGACATGTCCCATCCCCATACCATCTTTCCGCACGATTGCAATGTTTAGCTCTTGCAGAGCATTCATGTACTGAGTGACAGTCTCGCCCTCTTTTTGTCGCCGTCCAAACAACCGGGCCCGCAGCTCTCCCACGTCGGTGGGATCCCCGTGCGTCCCCTCTAACACATGTAACACCCCGGTAAAAGTATTCCGCTCTGTGGGGGGTCTCAACATCACTGAATCTCGGGCCTCTCCGTCTAATGCCATAATGGCTACCTCAGCTTCCAGGGCCGGGGTCATAGGATGCATTCTCAACAGCCCCCTCATCCTCTCAGTCCAGCTCCACAACAACATGTTGCTCCCATTAAACTTGGGCAAATTGTTTAACATGGCCCCCAATGAGAGAGAAGCTCTAGGCCCAGCCCCATCCTCCGTATCTTCTGGCTCCTTCTTTG
This sequence comes from Ranitomeya variabilis, assembly GCF_051348905.1. Taxonomy (NCBI): domain Eukaryota; kingdom Metazoa; phylum Chordata; class Amphibia; order Anura; family Dendrobatidae; genus Ranitomeya; species Ranitomeya variabilis. The sequence goes on along the minus strand of NC_135232.1, from coordinate 468,253,697 downwards.
GATCCTGCATCCTGCCGACTACGCCAAATGTAGAGACCGCAGGTAAAGAAGGATGCAGGGACAAATAGGAGCCAGAAAGCAAATAGCGTTTTTAACTTTCTTTTTAACTTCCAACCAAAAAGATAACAAACGTTTTCCACGCAGGGAACTTATATACAAGAACACAATCTCGCAGTAAATCCCAATTATTATATGGCCGCCCTGAACTACACCCGTAGAACGCGGCAGCGCCTCACTAGTGACTCCCTACTAAGATAAAGTCAACAACGGTCACTTATCAGTGCTGGTTCAGCGATGTAGTCCTGACGGGGAGGCTCCGACAATGCCGTAGTCCTGATGGCGGAGGAAGGAGGTGTCTTCTGGCGACGGGCCCAGGCGTAGAGTCGAGTCCAGAATGTCTTTTGCGGTGCTGCGTTCCCTCCTGCAGGCGGACGTTGATCCGAGGTAACAGCCTCCCAGTCCAGAGAAGAGTCTTTTTGAGGAGGATTAGGAGAATAATCAGTATCAGTCACAGCTGAGACGAAACCATGCGAGTCTGTAGCACTCTCTGGCAAGGTGTTCTCAGGGAGCGCGGTAATACTGTCCCTGAGCTGGTCAGCACTACCCCTCTGCCTGGGGGGTCGCTGACGACGAATGCGTCTCTTTTTGGGGGCTCCAGTAATTGCCCGCAGTGTCTGTTGCACGTTTTCCCCCTGCTTCCTGCAAGTCTCACTGCGGCCTGCACACTCACAACAACTGCGCTGCAGTTTCCTCTCCTTAGAGATTTCCCGCGCTTCTCTGCCCCTGCTTTCGCGCGTTTTGCTTTTTATCCTCTCCTCTCCCTGCGTCACTCTGCCTCCTGTCACATGAGCCTGGCTTCCCATGCACCCCTCAAATCCGTCCCCCGGAACCCCGACTCCCGGCAACAATGGTTCCACCCGTCTGCACAGCTCACCAGGTCCCTGTCCCCTACAACTAGATTGGGCGTGGCCTCACTCACTACAAGTGTATTGTCCCGGGTTAGAAACTGCTGTATTGCTGCAGCGCAAAGTTCATGCGCTTGGGGATTAATAGGTCTGCAGTCACACAGAATGACTGAAGACTTATTGATTTGCAGCGGACTTCCCCTTTAACTGATGTCTCTTTTCAGTATGCCACTCTACTGTGTAAGGCCACGTGCACATGTTCAGTGTTTTGTGAGTTTTTTACCTCAGTATTTATAAGTCAAAACCAGCAGTGAGTGATAATACAGAAGTGGTGACATGTTTCTATTATACTTTTCCTCTGATTGCTCCTCTCCTGGTTTTGGCTACAGATACTGAGGTAAAATACTGACCAAATACGAATAGTGTAAGCGTGGCTTAAGGGTATGTGTATATAACATTGTTTTCAGGAAAGAGTACAAGCTGAGTTTTTCAAGAGGAAGTTGGTTCAGTAAAGCTGTTTTAGTTTGGTGCTTCATAACCCTGGAAAGTCTTTTTTTACCGGTTTTTAGCTGTTTTTGAGTGCTTTTGTGCCATTCATGACCGTCTGTTTGTGTCGGTTTGATATGACATTTTCACTTCCATTTTCTGGACATTTTTTATTTTAAACTCTATTCAGCAATGACGAGACTGTGGGCAATTTTTCAAACAAAAACGCTGGCAAAATGCTCAAAAAGACTCTCCAGCATCTTCTGAGCTTCCCATTGACTTATATTGTAAGGTATAGAGCATTTGCTGAGAAGAAAACAAATGATTGGTTATCTCACTTCGTTTAACCACTTGGCATCTTTGGAAACCTGAAGAAGTTAACCAAACTGTCAAAAGACTGAAGGCATGAGCAGCAAGCCATTTTTGGGTAGAACTGTATGTGGTCTTTCTTTTGAGCACTTGGTTTAGTTAGCATTTTTTCAGGCGGGTTTTGGAGGGATGATGCGTGAAAACAATGTTGTGTGCCCTTACCGTTGGGTTAGTGTGCATGGGGAGAGGATAATTCACTAATGGAACTTCTGGGGGCAGCTTGCTTTCCTTGAGAGCATCGGGTTGTATAATTCAATGTACAGAATGTACTGCCCCAAACACGTTTACGAGTGTTGCAATTTTCAGGAACACTATCATTATACAGCATAATTTACAATAACACCAACATATTTTACTTTTCTTAGAGCTACATGTTACTTATGCCAACCGTCGGAATAAGACAGGGCTACTGCATGAGGACTATATCTCATATGACTGTATGAGGTCACAAATAGTGGGCCGCTCTGTGCATTTTTCAGGGTATGTTCATACTGCGTCTTTCTCCGGTGTCTCCGCCTTTAAAAACACTGAAAAAAGTACTAAAAAATGCTCAAAAGAATCGTCTCATTTATATTTGTGTTTTAGGACAAACTACCTGTCAGCGGGCACAGTTCCTGACCTCAATGGGCATTTCATCAAGGTCAGAACTATGGGCGTCTACGTTTTCCATCCCATGGACGCTGCCTTTTTATGATTGGAAAAATGAGGGGAAAAAAATGGGCCTTCACACGTGTTGGTATAAGTGCAATGTTTAGGTGCACATTCACACTGTAGCCATTAACGATTATGGTACAATTTGTCGCAGTGAGATTTTTTTAGTCTTTTTTGATCAAAATAATGTTAGCTAACTACCCTATATCATTAACATGTGCTATCACAATTTACTTGTTTATTTTCTTATTGCAGAGTATTTTCTTATTGTTTTTATTCTAGGTTTTGTTTTTTTATGATTGGACAGTGTCATCAGAGCGAGATGAAAGTAAATGGCCAAAGAGCTCAATGAAATGAAATGTCCATCTGAATGATTAAAAACATTAACACTAGTAATTTCAGTGGATTGTTTCTCTGCAACAGAATGAAAAAAATAAAAAATTAAAAAAAATATAAAAAAGTGATGTACATTTTTGCTACTATGTTCAGGAAAGCAGCAAAAATTGGTGAAAGCTACTATTTAAAGGGATATTCCAAGATCCTATCCCAATATGTAGTAGGTATAATAATAATAATATAATAATAATATTAGCAAATACCTCCCATTGGAAATGCAGCATAGTTCTTCTGATTCGTTATGTCACTTACCCCATGTGCAGGGCAGGAGCTTAGGTATCCAAGGTTACGACCACTCATATAGTGACAGCAAGATAGCTAGATGCTAATGGCCGTAACCATGGATACCTAAGGTCCTGAAATGCCTGCACATGAGGAAAGAGACATAGAGAATCAGAAAATCTATATTTTATTTCTGATATGACCGATGTAGCCAATTGTAGACACCGAAGCAGTGGCGGAAACTCACCGATGCATTAGATGATATAACGTTGTATTAGAAGAATAGTGTTGTGTGGTTTTATTGAGTTTTATTGTGCCATGTGAATTATGAACTGTTTCATGTGGTTTTCAGTAATGTAAAGTAACTAACATATAGTGTTGTCAGGAACTGATGCTACTGTATAAATACTGTGAGTAACATGCACTCCGCTCAGGTGTAGGGAAAGTATAGGATATAGTTTATTGCTTATGATACAGATAGATAATGACTGTAATTAAGTAGGTGAAAGATTAAGTCTGCCCAGCAACAGATTGCAGGGGTAGACAGAGTAAAGAGACAGTTAATGATAGGTCCAGCCCATAGTGGGAGGAGTTATGCCCAGGAGTGAATTAGTGAAAGTGTTTGTTGGTGGTAGTGACATGGTCAAGTTCAAGGTGCAGTAGGCTGAAAGCACTGTGTGGACGAAATGTTCTGGCTGTATGGGGTCATACAGAACACCCTGCATACATTCCTGCAACGTGCAGAGCTCAAGGCTCGATTCAGAGGCTATGGAGAGCATAGACAACCCTTCTGTAAAGAGGAAGATGGACTGCATGTGGGAAAGGTAGTGGATCTCAATAATATTGTAGGGCTGGACGGGAAATCTCTAGGGCTGATAGGAACTGTTAAAGTAGGGAAAGTCCAAGTTCAACATAAGAAAATGATGGAAATGTGATGTGTTGATGGTACAGTGGCACAGGGTGCTGTGCCTGATACTGTGTGCTAAGGACTGATGTACTTGAACAGTCCAGTAAAGCTTAACCTGTTAAAACAAACCGGATGTCCCCTTATGTGTGAGGGGCTTGGAACTGAGGACGTGGAGACAGCGAAGGCCTCCGGCCTGCAAGTGAGCCTACTGTACCATACACAGCACAACACATATGACTGGGACATGATTTGTTATTAATCTGTCAGGGCATTAGGGAGCAGCGGCTCGCCCACGGCTGCCATTATTATTATTATTTATTTATATAGCACCATTGATTCCATGGTGCTGTACATGAGAAGGGGTTACCTACAAATTACAGATATCACTTAGAGTAAGCAAACTAACAATGACAGACTGATACAGAGGAGCGAGGTCCCTGCCCTTGCGGGCTTACATTCTACAGGATGGTGGGGAAGAAGACAATAGGTTGAGGGTTGCAGGAGCTCCAGTGTTGGTGAGGCAGTATCTCCGGTAGTGATGAGAAGGCAGCGGGGTCAGTGCAGACTGTAAGCCTTCCTAAAGAGATGGGTTTTCAGGTTCCGTCTGAAGGATCCGAATGTGGTTGATAGTCGGATGTGTTGGGGCAAAGAATTCCAGAGGATGGGGGATATGCTGGAGAAGTCTTGGAGGCAGTTGGGTGAGGAGCGAATAAGTGTGGAGGAGAGAAGGAGGTCTTGGGAGGACCGGAGATTACGTGAGGGAAGATATCGGGAGATTAGTTCAGAGATATATGGAGGAGACAGGTTATGGATGGCTTTGTAGGTCAGTATTATATGCAAATTGCCTCTTCTGAGAAAAAGACGACTTAAACTCTATAGCACCACCTGTTGGAAGTAGCGATCCTACAAGTCACAATCAACCCTTTAACGAGTGGTGCAATATGACTTAGGATAAAAGCCAAATCAGTATCTCAATTCGCAGACACGGTGTTTCGGGCTGTTGGCCCTCATCAGTGCGAAGCATGAGAACTGATTTGGCTAGGTCAGAGGCTCTGGACTGGGGTCTAAAGGGTATTGTTTCTCCTTATGGAGAGTGACATACCAGCTGGCTTGTCAAGGTAAGGACTGGAGAGGTGCAAGGGTGTTACCAGGGAGGCCGCAGAAAAGGATGTTGCAGTAGTCAAGGCGGGAGATGATGAAGGCATGCACAAGCATTTTAGCAGATTGACGGTTGAGGAAAGGATGGATTCTAGAGATATTTTTGAGCTGGAGGCGACAGGCGGTGGAAAGAGCTTGGATGTGCGATTTGAAGGACAGGGCAGAGTCAAGGGTTACTCCGAGGCAGCGGACCTCCGGTACGGGGGAAAGCGTGATGTCATTGATTGCGATAGATAGGTCAGGTAAGGAAGATCTATGGACATCCTTACGCTCCATACCCATGTTCACATTCACCATGCATACATGAACTGCACACAACACATGCACACACGTCTCTTCTCCACACATAGATAAATAATACATCACAATGAAATTACTTTGTCTCTTTTGAATCTTACAATTCTGAAACTATCAAGTAACACTTGCTTTGCCTCAGTCTGCAGGAAGATGTAGGAGCAGACACTGACGTCAGCCGCTGTTGGGGGAGAAGAGAGGGTATAGGCAAGGAGCTGCCCAGGGCACATTGATATATGGCCTTTTGGCTTCCTGCAGCAGTCACAGGGTCCTGTGGTTTGTAGTGTTCAAGGCATTTTGCTGCTGCAGCTAATCTTCCTTTTTGTTCACTGAAGAATCAGTTTATTCACTAAACTACACATGACACATAAAGTTAGATTTCGCCCTAGGCGGGTGCCTTCGTTTGCTTGCTACTTGTCCCTGCCCTAGACTCAAGAATAATATCTCAAAAAAATTTGAACTGCGTATTGGCTTCTTAGCAAAGAAAGATAGCTTTTTCAATATTTATAAGGCAATCTGTTACCTGATTTTTGCTTCTAAATCAGAGAACAGCATGAGTTAGGGGCAGATAACCTGATTCCAGTAATGTGTCACTTACAAGGCTTCTTGCTGTAATTTAGGGAAAATCACTGTTTAATAAGCAGATGATCACTAGAAGACTAGTAAACCTGCTGCCATGTAGTCCTCCATATTCATGAGCTTTGTATAGCCCCACCCCAACCACTGATTGTCAGCTTTCTGCATATACTGTACACCACTGTCATCTTTCTGCCTATGCACAGTGCCAATCATTGGTGTGGATGAGGTTATACAGAGCTCAATGTTCAGAGAACTGCTAGATCTGTAGCAGATAAAACTGCAGCAAGCAGCCCGGTGAGTGATACATCGCTGGAATCAGGGTCTCTGCCCCTACATCGTGCTGCTTTTAGATGGGGTAGCAAACACCTGGCAACAGATTTCCTTTAACTAGACTGACCTTTGTTTCAGATCAGAATAAAACCATGGCATCGTGCTCAGAAAGAATTTTAATTTACTCCCTCAGAAGACTTTAGTAAGACATGTTTCATGCAGCTCAGCCTATGTGGATAAGAACATACATCCGCATAGTGGAAGTAAAAAAGTGATGAGAATATGAATGGGTGACCTTGATCTGTAGTGGAACCCACAGGTCAAATGCAACCTCTCTAATATAGATATAGAGCACTATAGTGGGCAGGATACTCATTACTGGGATAGACCACTCCAAATAGGAAGCTTTGGATGCTACATAAATCTCTCTATACTTTTTTTCATACTAGACGAATACAAGTGTCAGTTACCAGTGAACCAAATCCCATGGCAGAGAATAACTTATTGAATGAAATAGAACTAATAGGCTTGTATATAAAAGCCTCAAATCATGATGAAGCATTGTGACATGACACAGACCCAGACATGTAAAAGGATCGTCCATCTCAGCAGCCAATCACTGTTCACTATGACTGGCAGAGGTTTGGAGCAATTTGTCTGATTGAAAATAAACATCACGAATGAACAAATAACATGGACATATTTGATATCCACATAATTGTAATGACTCGTACAATACGGTGAACAGATGGTGATTGGTTAATAACGTAAATTAAATGCCATGGTTGTTTTCTCTATTAAACCTTTCACGACTGCTCACTACAGATAAACGTCGGCACTTGCCGGTCTTTGTGTTTCTCTATGGTCGACAGTCTTGCAGTGTTCAGGACACCCAGAGTCCTTCAAGCGCTGGGACTGCAGTGCAGAGCAATAGCTCTGACCTGCCACATCGGATTGGTCCAGCAGAAATTGTGGGACAAACTTGGTGCCATTTTCACCCATTTTCCCTTGTAAAAATGTAAAATCTGTGGCTAAAAACTTCATAGTAAAACTTTAATTCTTTTTTTTTCACTGCCCAATGGGATAAAATTCTGTAACCCACCTGTGGTGCCAATATGATCATTACACTTCTAGATTCGACCACTTATGGGGTATTGGCATGCTCAGGATAAATTGTGTAAGAAATTTTACTGTTCAATTTCTCCTATTATCCTGTTTGAGAATTACAAACTTTGTCCCAAAGCAACATTGAAGAAATGGCAATATTTCATTTATTCAGTCCAATTTTATGCAAATCTGTGAATTGTCTGAGGGTTAAAAATAATCACTACTAACCTAGATGAATTCCCCGAGAGGTGTGGTTTCCAAAATTGGCCCAATTGTTGCGGGTTCTGCTGTTTTGAAATGCTAGGGGCTCTTCAAATGTGACATGGAGTTTGCAATCTATTCCAGCCAAACTGGCGTCTTTTCCTTTCCTAGCTGTGCGCCCAAACAGTACGGTAGTTTTCAAACACTCATGGTGTACCAGCATACTCAGGAAAAATTGCACAACATATTATATCCTCCATTTTCTCCAGTTCTGCAACACCCCAGGTAACCGGTTGTTACAGTGGCATTGCCTTCCTCACAGGGAGAGTGATGTCATGCTTGGAAGTGAGGAAGGATCCCTTTAAGGCCGGTTTCACACGTCCAGATAATTTCGGTACCGGAGTTATCCGTGTCCGTGTGTCCGTGTGCTCACGTGGCACATCAGTGTGGCACACGTGAGGCAGCCGTGTGCTGACCATGTGCCGCCTGAGGACCACATGGACCATGCAGGAGAGACAGCGCTACAGTAAGCGCTGTCCCCCCAGCGTGTGGTGCTGAAGGCGGCATTCATCTCTTCTCCCCTGCAGGAGAGAAGAGATGAAAGATCTAGTTTTTGTTCTTTTTTGTTAAAAATAAAGTTTGCTGGTGACCTCCCACCTCCCATCCCCAGTGCACCGCCCGCCCCCTTGCAGAGACAAGGAGACATTGTGGGAGCTGGGTGAGTATTTCTCTGCAAGGGGCCGGGCAGCGCACTGGGGATGGGAGGCGGGAGGTCACCAGCAAACTTTATTTTTTTTAACAAAAAAGAACAAAAACTTGATCTTTCATCTCTTCTCTCCTGCAGGGGAGAAGAGATGAATGCCACCTTCAGCACCACACGCTGGGGGGACAGCGCTTACTGTAGCGCTGTCTCTCCTGCGGGCGGTACATGCACACGGAGGAGAGTGCACACTGTTCTCCGTGTGCACGTGTGCAGGACGAATTGCTGTCCGTGCTGCCGGAGAAAAACGGACATGTCTCCATGTTTTCAACACGGACACACGGTCCGTGAAAACATGGAGACCGGGTGTCAGTGTCTCCGGTATGTGAGAGAACTGTCAGTACACGTACCAGAGACACTGACGTGTGAAAGAGGCCTAACAGGTATTCAGCACAGACAACACCATGCTGACTCCAGGCAAGAAGGGGGAGCTCTACACCCGACTTCAGGGGAGCTGCTCTCTCTGGTCGGGAGGAGGAGTCAGTTGCTAGGCAGTTGCTAGGCAGTTGGGGAGAGTTAATCAGTTGGTGAGTGGAGAGTGAGGGTATGTGCACACGTCAGGATTTCTTGCAGAAAATTCCTGAAGAAAACCGGACATTTTCTGCAAGAAATCTGCATGCGCTTTTTTCGCGTGTTTTGCACGTTTCTGACGCATTTTTTGTGTGTTTTTTGCGTTTTTTTCGGAGCTTCCTAATGCATTAAATAGCGGGAAAAACGCGAAAAATCCACAAAATGAATGAACATGATGCGTTTTTTTACCGCAGATTGTGGAAAAAACGCATCATGTGCACAAAAATTGCAGAATGCATTATAATTGATGGAATGCATATGTATGCCTTTTTAATGCGTTTTTATCGCGTTTTTATAGCAAAAAGAACGCGAACAAAATGCAACGTGTGCACACAGCCTGAGGGATGAGGAAGGAAAGCTGGGCCCGTGCAGACGAGTGATTCTGCAGCTTCAGGGAAGGAAAAAGAAAGCAGATCAACTTGTAAAGAGACTGAAAGGAGGAAGGAGCAAAGGAGAGTGAAGAGCTGGAGAGAGAAGCTGCAACAGAAATTCCTCCACGCTGAGCACAGATACCGGTAGCCGGAAGACCGAGTTTGTTTGGGTAACTTCATGCCCCACGGCAGAAACCAGCGGACAGCTAGATTTCAAGTTACCCGAGGACACAGTAACAGATAGAGCCCTGGTGGTGATCGAGATCCTGTAAAAATGCTCGAGTTACCTGTCGCATGGGTTAGCGTCCTACCTAAAGAGGGACAGAGAGAATGTGAGGACCTTGTGTGAAGACTAAGGCAGCAAGGGACTACAACACCACAGTGCTAGAGGGAAGGCTTCAAACTCCACCTGGTTAGGGGGATTCCTGAGACGCGTCAAAGCCAGCCGGACCACCACCAGCACCTGTGATCCGGTACCCTGGACTGTGGCTGCCTTGAACCAAGTAAAGAGGTAAAGAGACTGTAACCCTGTGTCCTCCGTTTCTTACTACACCACCTATTACCATCTTCATCTATTACTCCGGGAGCCCTGAAGACCCAGCTTCACCTGTGGGAAGCCATACCATCCTTGCTGCCATAACATCACCCGAGTGGACTCATTTAAGCAGCGTCGGTCACCCCTGACCGAATACCACAGGTGGCATCATATAATGAAACATAAATCAAATTTTTTGGCTGTTACAGCTTTAAATGAATAAACAAATTTACCAAAAAATGTAATTGTGTATATGTATGTGTTATGTGTATGCTTGTAATTGAATATATGCTTGTTTGCATGTTTATACTATTTATACTGTATGTGTGTAATGTGTTAATGTGTGCATAATGTTTTAGCATCTATATTCATGTGTGCCTAATGGATATAAATGATCATGGGTAAACACTATTGGGGCCAGATGAATGAACTTGTGTCTGGTGACTCCGTTACTGTCAGTGTTCGCTTCCGCGTGATCAGCTTGTGATTTTCTGATAAACACCAGTATTACTAAATTGCAGCGTTACTCTAAAGACATACTCAGGGCAGTTTCTAGCCCAAAAATGACACAGGGCGAGAGTAGGAAATTTCTCCCCCCCCCCCCCCCCCCCCGGCACCGAAAATAATAAACATTATTTTTGTGGGCTTGAGTAATAAATAGAGAGCAGGCTTGTATCTTCCCTTTTTTTAATAAATTATAATTTGCCTTTAACTTATATAGAACTTGGGGAAAAGGGACAAGTATGCTAATTATTAACGGTGAGAACAAAGTTGTAGGTAAATAATATCTATTAATTATTTTGGAAACAGATCCTAAAAATTGTAGGTTGCAGATTTATGAGAAACTGACTCTTCTAGATTTAGCCGCTGCAAAAGCATTAATAGCTTCCGAATAATTCAGCTTTTCTGCCAGTTCATTTTCTATTGATAAAATAGCAAGAGATGATAACCTCTCATCTGTCATTGTGGTACGAAGATATGTTTTTATCAGCTTCAGTTTGCTAAAGCTTCTCTCACTGCTTGCAACTGTAATCGGAATAGTTAGTAATATCCTCATGGCAATCCATATGTTTTTAAACAGGTCATGAGAGTGCGTGTAATTTATGTGCTTCAAAACCTCCAGTGGTGTTATAGAAGAATTTGAAATCATTGGCTGAATATGTTTTAATTCTTCCAGCAATTCATTGCCGTCAATGTCACATTGTAGTTTGTCTACCTCTGCAGTATGGCTTAGCATATTTTCCAACGATTTGCACATATTTTTAAGTTGTTCTTTTTCTGGCAAATCTTTAATGTTGTATAGAAAGCCCCAACATTTATTATGCTCAGACAGTTGTGAGAAACGCCTCTCCAGTGATGCAACCATGTTATCTACAAGAGGGTAGAAAACAGAAATCTTAAAATGTTGCTCTGCATCTGTAATTAACTCATCCTGACTTTCATAGTCAAACAATTTTTTTTTTTTACTGGGCCTTTTATTTATTGTAAATTTAGCTTCGATGCCCAAGTCTGTAGCCATTTCAGTGGCCACGGTCTTTGCAGATTCATAGCCAGAATCACGATATTCTTTTACAAATATGGTACACTTCTTCAACAAATCGTTGCATCGAGTCATCTCCATATTTTTTGACTGCATAGATTTACTTACGATTTGTACCTGAAATAAAAGGTCATACCATACTACCAGTGTGATTAGAAAGGCAAAGTCTTCCAACATCACTGACAGTGACTTTGCTTCAGAAGCAAGAGTGGGATCATCAACCTTTTGCTCCAAATCTAGGAGAGCCTCGTGAATTTCCGGATATTGATAGCGTACTGCCTTTAAGCTTTCAACACGGCATTCCCAACGAGTAGCACATACCTTCTTCAGCGTAAGATGCTTCACATGTTCACTTATTATACACCATCGTTTAGAAGATGATGCAAACAGGTTATAAAGCCTTTGTAACACACCGAACAGATTTACAGATTTTACCGATGATTTGGAAGCGTCACCTATAACCAAGTTTAAACTATGGCATCCACAGGGGTTAAAAAATGCCCGAGGATATTTTTTTAAGATTCTAGCCTGAACTCCTTTTTGCATGCCTATCATGTTGGCACCATTGTCATATCCTTGTCCTCGACAATTGTTCATGTCCAGGTCACATTTACTAATCTCTTCTAAAAGGAGATTGGCGAGACTTTCCCCAGATGTATCAGTAGCAGGACGATAGCCAATAAAATGTTCCTTTATTGCTACGTGATCATCATCTATATCAACAAATCTTAAGGTGTATGACAACTGTTCAGTGTGACCTGCATCTTGTGTGCAGTCCAACATTATTGAAAAATACTTAGATCTTTTGGCTTTTTCTAGAATACATTTCTTCACCTGAGAGGCCATCAAGCAGATAATTTCATTTTGAATTAAATTTCCACAGTAATGTGTATGGATTTCCTGGGAAGTAATTCGTTTTAAATGATCTCTCATTACTGGTTCAAATTTTCCAAGAAGCTCTATAAGCCCAAGGAAATGTCCATTATTTGGTGTAAACAATGTATTTGACGATCCTCGAAAAGCTAAATTATTGGTTGCCAGGTATACAGTTACTGCCATAACTCTTTCCAACACTTCTCGCCAGCGGTTATGTTCCTGTGTAATCTGGGTTTGCAAATCTTTATCAATTCCTGTATTTTTTTTAAGATTATTCTGTGCATCAATCCATGCATGACGTGAATTTACATGTGCAGCAGACAATTCATGTGTAGATAGGTATTCCCCAATATGTGCCCAGTTGCTGATGCCTATAGTCCCAAGCTTGGATTTTGGATTGTGATCAAACAACTTACAGCAGAAGCAGTACACTCTGTCTGCAGAAACAGAATATTGTAGCCATCGTCTGGGTACCTTCTCTCGATTTGGCAGCACAAGGAATCCATAAAATGAGGAAAAATGACGCTTTTCATTGTCCCTGGGGTATATGAAATCAGAGGCAGGCAGAGGTTGTGGTCCTTGGAGGACAATATGGTCTTTTACTTGACCCTTGATTGGTTTTGGCCACAATGCTATATCTTTATAGGTAAAGACATCCTTATTTGAACACTCTGAGTTATCTTCGGAAATGTCTGTAGAAAGAACATCATTTGTACTTCCAGACTCATGCGATGACACAGCTGTAACAGCCTCTGCAGGTTTAGGTGCAGTCTGCTCATTTTCAGATGTATTTATTGAACAAGATGTTTCAGACTCCAGTGTTGAAGACATCATTCTTGATTTGTGATGTTCATCTCCAGATTTGGGATCACGTTCTTCATGTGAAAAGTAGCTCAGACTTTGAGAGCCTGAACCTTGTGGTTCCATTTCTGAAGAAACATATCCTGGGTGTGGTACTGCACTTTCTGTCTGCAAGTACATTGCCATTAATTTTGCACCTTTTGCATCTTCACTCTTCTTTTTTTGCTTTCTTTTTCGAAATTGTGCTCCTGAAGGCTTAGGAGGTGGCATTATAACTGGTCTTTAAAAAGAAAAGACAAAAATTTGACAGTAAAAGATATCATTTTATGTTATGCAATCATACAAGCAGAATGTTGAAATGTTTGTCTGGTGCAAAGAGTGCGCTGGGTGAGGATGCCACCAGACTGCCAAAGATGAGGTAAGTCAGCTGGGCCCCCTCCCGGGTTTCATGCTGTGGGGCATGCCAAATCAGCATGCCCCAAGGGTGGTTGGGGGGGGGGCAGGTGTGGGGGTCCCCATCCAAAAAAAAAGGCTAGCCCAACCCATCCCATCCCTCAGACCCCCTCACCTGTTCAGTGTGTCAGTGCCCTCTGCCCTCTGAGTCTGAGCGCGCTCAGACTGCTAAATGGGGCTGCTGGGAAGGGAAGGACTAATCCATAGGCAGGGGGTGGGCATTTTTGCTATACTGCTACCACTGTCAGACTAGACTGCAGCCTGTCCTGTCCAGCATTGAAATTGGCAACAGCCAGGCAGCCTAGTCTGACAGTGATAGTGTGTGTGCTTAGCTCTTTGATCACTGTCTCAGGGAGCGCCCGTGCTCAGCCGAGAGCGCGGCGCCCCTGCTATCAGTGTGGGAGTGGCCGAGCTGCCTCATCCTGGCTGTTCATTCTCGCTGTTCATCCAGCGCGGAGCGGAGGTGAGTGGCGGCGCCGAGGTGGCCGCAACCATTATGTGCGGTGCGGGGGGGGGGGGCGCGGCGACGCGAGGCGATGATCTGACCGCTCAGCTGTCAGATTTGCAGCTGAGTTCGGGCAGGGCGCGCCCGCGCTCAGCACTGAGCGCGGCATCCGCGCCCCTGACAGCCCTTAAACAGCAGCAGCAGCGGGCAGGGGACCACCGGGGCCCGAGGCCTCTCCTGCGCCCCCCGGCCCCACGGCGCCCCGTGTGGCCGCCCTGCCCGCCCTGTTGAAGAAACGGCCCTGGACATACTGGTAGGGAATTTAAATTGTAAGCCCCAGTGGGATAGTAATGATGATGGGGGATGATGAAAGTGGCTAATTTTTGCACAACATGTGATTGTCGCTGGAGGTGTTCCTAGCTGTAGTCATTTTTTATTTCTGATCACTAACAGCCTAATGTGTCAAAATCATTAAGAGGCATGCAGCTATTAATACATTTGGCACACTATAACCCAGTGGACTTTTGGTTAAGACTGGTATTTCAATTGTGAGTCTTGATCTCCCCTTTGCATGAATGCAAACCTACTCTTACATTTTTTCTGAACAATTTTAACCAAAAACCATGGACGAAGCCAAATTTTATGGATATAAACCATGGTCCTTTTAAAATCCTTGTCTCCATGTAAAGCCCTCAACAAAATGTACACAAATTATTTAAAAAAAAGCAGAATTAACAGTAGACATAAGTAGAGTCTACATAGTGCCCGGATGAGGTGAAGTATATTGTGAAGTTTTATAACAGGTGTGGGGAACCTTTTTTCCACCAGGGACCGATAGATACTGTTTGTACATGATTCTTCGGGGGCCGTACAAAAATGGCAACATGAAAATTTATCCTGCTATATTTGATGAAACATTTAATTAACTCACCCTAATGTGATGGTTGTGTACACCCAAGGATAAACACTCTGCAGCGACTCTCATCAAACCAGCAAAAGTGCATTCACAGACACACTTTATGCAAACCACCACTGCTAGGCAAGTCCTTAACCCCTTTCTGACATTAGACGTACTATCCCGTTGAGGTGGGGTGGGCCCGTATGACCACCGACGGGATAGTACGTCATATGCGATCGGCCGCGCTCGCAGTGGGAGCGCGGCAGCTGACATCCGGCACTATGTGCCAGGAGCGGTCACGGACCGCCCCCGGCACGTTAACCCCTGGCACACTGTGATCAAACATGATCGCAGTGTTCCGGCGGTATAGGGAAGCATCGCGCAGGGAGGGGGCTCCCTGCGTGCTTCCCTGAGACCCCCGGAGCAACGCAATGGGATCGCTTTGCTCCGAGGGTCTCTTACCTCCTCCTCGCTGCAGCAGGCCTGGATCCAAAATGGCCGCTGCATCGGGGTCCTGCAGCGAGGTGGCTTACCAAGTGCCTTCTCAGACAAGGCGCCGGGAAGCCTGGAGCTGTGCACGTCAGATCTCTGATCTGACACAGTGCACAGCAAAGTGTCAGATAAGCGATCTTACACTATAACATGATGCCCCCCCGGCTCAATGTTATAGTGTAAAAAAAAAATATTCACATGTGTAAAAAATATATATATATATATATATATATATATATATATACATATATATATATATATATATATATATATATATATATATATATATATATTGTTCCTATAAAAAAATACATTTCTTTATCTAAATAAAAAACAAAACAAAAGTACACATATTTAGTATCGCCGTGTCCATAACGACCCGACCTATAAAACTGTCCCACTAGTTAACCCCTTCAGTGAACACCGTAAAAAAAAAAAAAACAAGGCAAAAAACAGCGCTTTATTATCATACCGCCAAACAAAAAGTGGAATAACACGCGATCAAAAAGACAGATATAAATAAACATGGTATCGCTAAAAATGTCATCTTGTCCCGCAAAAAACGAGCCACCATACAGCATCATCAGCGAAAAATAAAAAAGTTATAGTCCTCAGAATAAAGCGATGCAAAACTAATAATTTTTTCTATAAAATAGTTTTTATCGTATAAAAGCGCCAAAACATAAAAAAAATGATATAAATGAGGTATCGCTGTAATCGTACTAATCCGAGGAATAAAACTTCTTTATCCATTTTACCAAACGCGGAAAGGTATAAACGCCTCCCCCAAAAGAAATTCATGAATAGCTGGTTTTTGGTCATTCTGCCTCACAAAAATCGGAATAAAAAGCAATCAAAAAATGTCACGTGCCCGAAAATGTTACCAATAAAAATGTCAACTCGTTCTGCAAAAAACAAGATCTCACATGACTCTGTGGACCAAAATATGGAAAAATTTTAGCTCTCAAAATGTGGTAATGCAAAAAATATTTTTTGCAATAAAAAGCGTCTTTCAGTTTGTGACGACTGCCAATCATAAAAATCTGCTAAAATACCCGCTATAAAAGTAAATCAAACCCCCCTTCATAACCCCCTTAGTTAGGGAAAAATTTAAAAAATGTATTTATTTCCATTTTCCCATTAGGGTTAGGGTTAGGGCTATGGTTAGGGATAGGGTTAGGGTTAGGGATAGGGTTAGGGCTAGGGTTAGGGTTAGAGCTAGGGTTAGGGTTAGAGCTAGGGTTAGAGCTAGGGTTAGGGTTAGGGTTAGGGCTAGGGCTAGGGTTGGGGCTAGGGTTAAGGCTACAGTAAGGTTTGGGGCTGAAGTTAGGGTTAGGGTTGGGGCTAAAGTTAGGGTTAGGGTTTGGATTACATTTACGGTTGGGAATAGGGTTGGGATTAGGGTTAGGGGTGTGTCAGGGTTAGGAGTGTGGTTAGGGTTATGGTTGGGATTAGGGTTAGGGATGTGTTTGAATTAGGGTTTCAGTTATAATTGGGGGATTTCCACTGTTTAGGCAAATCAGGGGCTCTCCAAACACGACATGGCGTCCGATCTCAATTCCAGCCAATTCTGCGTTGAAAAAGTAAAACAATGCTCCTTCCCTTCCGAGCTCTCCCGTGCACCCAAACAGGAGTTTACCCCAACATATGGGGTATCAGCGTACTCAGGACACTTTGGACAACAACTTTTGGGGTCCAATTTCTCCTGTTACCCTTGGGAAAATACAAAACTGGGGGCTAAAAATAATTTTTGTGGAAAAAAAGATTTTTTATTTTCACGGCTCTGCGTTATAAATTGTAGTGAAACACTTGGAGGTTCAAAGTTCTCACAACACATCTAGATAAGTTCCTTGGGGGTCTAGTTTCCAATATGGGGTCACTTGGGGGTTTCTACTGTTTAGGTACATTAGGGGCTCTGCAAATGCAATGTGACGCCTGCAGACCAATCCATCTAAGTCTGCATTCCAAATGACACGCCTTCCCTTTCGAGCTCTGCCATGCGCTCGGGGTATCAGCATACTCAGGACAAATTGGACAACAACTTTTGGGGTCCAACTTCAACTGTTACCCTTGGAAAAATACAAAACTGGGGGCTAAAAAATAATTTTTGAGGAAAAAAAAGATTTTTTATTTTCACGGCTCTGCGTTATAAACTGTAGTGAAGCACTTGGGGGTTCAAAGTTCTCACAACACATCTAGATAAGATCCTTGGGGGTCTAGTTTCCAATATGGGGTCCCTTGTGGGGGGTTTCTACTGTTTAGGTACATTAGGGGCTCTGCAAACGCAATGTGACGCCTGCAGACCAATCCATCTAAGTCTGCATTCCAAATGACGCTCCTTCCCTTCCGAGCTCTGCCATGCGCTCAAACAGTGGTTCCCCCCCACATATGGGGTATCAGCATACTCAGGACAAATTGGACACCAACTTTTGGGGTCCAATTTCAACTATTACCCTTGGAAAAATACAAAACTATTTTTGTGGAAAAAAAAGAATTTTTATTTTCACGGCTCTGCCTTATAAACTGTAGTGAAACACTTGGGGGTTCAAAGCTCTCACAACATATCTAGATGAGTTCCTTAGTGGGTTTACTTTCCAAAATGGTGTCACTTGTGGGGGTTTCAATGTTTAGGCACATCATTAGTTCTCCAAACGCAACATGGCGTCCCATCTCAATTCCTGTCAATTTTGCATTGAAAAGTCAAATGGCACTCCTTTCCTTCCGAGCTCTCCCATGTGCCCAAACAGTGGTTTACCCCCACATATGGGGTATCGGCGTACTCAGGACAAATTGCACAACAACATTGAGTTCCATGTTCTCCTGTTACCCTTGGGAAAATAAAACAAATTGGAGCTGAAATAAAAAATTTTGTGAAAAAAAGTTAAATGTTCTTTTATATTTAAACATTCCAAAAATTCCTGTGAAACACCTGAAGGGTTAATAAACTTCTTGAATGTGGTTTTGAGCACCTTGAGGGGTGCAGTTTTTAGAATGGTGTCACACTTGGTTATTTTCTATCATATAGACCCCTCAAAATGACTTCAAATGAGATGTGGTCCCTAAAAAAAAATGGTGTTGTAAAAATGAGAAATAGCTGGTCAACTTTTAACCCTTATAACTCCCTAACAAAAAAAATTTTGGTCTCAAAATTGTGCTGATGTAAAGAAGACATGTGGGAAATGTTACTTATTAAGTATTTTGTGTGACATATCTCTGTGATTTAATTGCATAAAAATTCAAAGTTGGAAAATTGCGAAATTTTCAAAATTTTCACCAAATTTCCATTTTTTTCACAAATAAACGCAGGTAATATCAAAGAAATTTTACCACTGTCATGAAATACAATATGTCTTGAAAAAACAATGTCAGGATCTCCAGGATCCATTGAAGCGTTCCAGAGTTATAACCTCATAAAGGGACAGTGGTCAGAATTGTAAAAATTGCAAACCACCCTTGGGGGTAAAGGGGTTAAAGGGAGCCTGTCAACTGGTTTGTGCACAGTAACCTACAGACAGTGTCAGGTCGGCGCCGTTATACTGATTAAAATGATACTTTGGTTGATGAAAAACATCTTGTGGTTGTTGTGTAATCTTTATTTTCAGTTTTGAGTTAATGATATGCTCGTGCCCCGGGACTGTGGGGGTTTTTCCTGTGGTGCTCTGCTTAGCTATTCATAATGCAGACTGCTGACATTGATCCCTCAGTGACCTGCCCCCTAGTTTGCATACTGAATACCTGTACATACTGAAGAAAAAAAACCCTTCTGCAGGCAGGTGCCAGCCGTGATCTCCGAGAGCTGCTATTGTGCAGGCATGGGCAGTGCCATCTTGGAGGAGATTTTTTTTTTCTTCTCCAGAAAGATGACATCACCATCACCTGTGCAATAGCAGCTATCAAATCTCTATACACACCAATAGATGCTACTGCGCAGGTGCGGCGGGCGCCATTTTTATTTATTTTTTTTACTTGCTCAATAACATCAAGAATTGTTATTAACTGGACGGACACTAAACATGCAATTATGCTGGCTGGCACCTTCCTGGAGAAGTGTTTTTTTTTTCTCTTCAGTATGTAAGGGTATTCATTAACTAGGGGCAGGTCAGTGAGGGATCAGTGACCTGTCAGCAATCTGCATTATGAGTACCTAAGCAGAGCACCATGTGAAGACTCTCCAGGCCCGCACTGCAGCATGAGCATATAATTAACACAAAACTTAAATAAAGATTAAACAACCACAAGACGGATTTCATCAACCAAGGTATCATTTCAATCAGTATAACGGAGCTGACCAGAATCTGTCTGTAGGTTACTGTGCACAATCCTCCTGACAGGTTCACTTTAAGGGCTGGGTTATTCTTCATCTACTCCTGAAGGAGAGGGCGGCTTTTCAGAGCCCTTACCAGACTGCTGTAGCAGGAAAGCTGGCGTCTGGTGACGTGGACAATGTAGAGTCAGGTACAAGAGTAAATCCAAAGATAGCAGCATAAAACCCAAATGAAAACCCAATGGAAAACCTGGGACAATAGCTAAGGAAAGAGAACCAATAATGACAATTAGCAACTACTGAGAAGCAACCAGAGTTCAACCAGGAAACTCTCATCATACCACTACTCAAGGGAACTGAATAAACAGCACTGAACTGGACTAGAAGCAGGCCTTAAATAGCCAGCGCAAATCCAAGGGCAACAATCAGTCATTCATTCCTCCCAGTTATGTCCAGGTAGTCACTGCCTGCTCACATGTACATATTCCCACCATTCGCTAATACCAGGGGACACAGTGTCATGGCAACCGGGAGACACAGCATCCCATGTTACGTGGCCCTGGTGACAAGTGGGAAGCATGGCATCCCGTGGTCCCACATCGCCCACCACTTCCACACACGAGGCACCACCGTGTGTAGTCACACCACTCAAGTGCACGACAGCTGTACCCCCAGCACGGACAGGCTGGCGGAGCAGTCTGAAAATCAGAGGATAACAATTGCATGAACGGTAGGTATTCCTGAAAGGCTGGAGCTGCTTCGCCTTGATGTAGCTGTGATGTTAGATGGTATGGATGAATTTGCTTCTTGTAACTGCTTTTCCAGATTTGCATTGGTCTGGAGCATAGGCTGATGGTAAGTTTTGTCAAAAACTTGCAGCACTAAGTTGTATCAAACACAGACGTATATTACACTGCAGATCTCCTCACAGTGCAAAATTGCATTGTTCATGTAGCATAGAACTCAAACTGTGGGATGTCTGCTGTGTATACATCACATAGGAGACACTAAGACTGCTATATACATCACACCGGAGACACTGAGACTGATATATATATATATATATATATATATATATATATATATATATATATATATATACATATACACACAGTACAGAGCAAAAGTTTGGACACACCTTCTCATTTACAGATTTGAAGCTCATCAAGAGAATGCCAAGAGTGTGCAAAGCAGTTATCAAAGCAAGAGGTGGCTACTTTGAAGAACCTGAAATATAAGACATAATTTCAGTTGTTTCACACTTTTTTGTTAAACCCTGCTATTCTGTTCGTTACCACTATACACTTGTTATGTTCCGGTCATTTTTGACCGGACCTAATAAAGTCTTGATTTTTAGCTAATTTATGTGTTTTAATTGAATAATTTTTGCAGTATTATATTGTATGTGATCCTGGTTGTTTATAAACAAAAGAAAAATGGAAAGAAAAACTTTTTATTTTTTTTTGTATCAAAACATTTAACATGGCTTTATTGGAATATTTAAGCATATTGCATATTTGCACATACACAAATAATTATTTATCCAACTGTAAACTATAACTAATAACAATAAACTAAATGTAATTATATTATTTTCCAACAAAAAAAAATTAACAGTTCAGGTTTTTTTATGTAAAATGCTAAATAAGTCACACGGTGCAAAATTTACTCTTTGCAATTGTCACAAGTATAATTGACATGTCTTTTGCATAAATATTTTTCACATCTGTAACATATCACATTTGATTTGTGATTGCTTGATGTTGGACAGAAGTCACATTGTTTCCGTTTTAGGCTGGTTGCGTTGCTGGTGGCGTCCGTGGGTGTTGTAGCAGTGCTGGTGTAAGCTGTTGGTTCACTTTCTTTATCTTGCTGTTGGAACCTGTGGACAATGGCTGCCTCTCCATCAGCTCTGGGTGTTACCTTTCATTCTTCAATATATGGCCTAACCAGTGATTTTCCCAACTCCTCTATAAAAAGTCTTCTCTTATATAGTTTATTTTTGTTCCAATTTGGGTCTATTTCCTTCCATAGCATGAATGCACACATCAAGCAAATTGTAAAAAATAACTATTGGCCACCGATTAGTTTTGCGCTTACAGGTGTAAGTGCCTGTCAGTTGATCTAGAGTATCAACAGCCCCTTTTGTAGCATCATGTATCATGATGAATTGTGCTTATCAGAATTACCTGCTTGTGTTTCTTTGGGACATAAGAAACTACTGTGGTATCCTTAGTAAAATGAAAAACCCCCCACCCTTTAGGATAAGACCTCAGAGTAAAGCAAACACACTATTTAGGCAGAATTTATTAGTACTGTTTCAGGTCAGCATTTCACAGAAATTAGATCAGGGAAGAGTAAAAAAAGAGAATATGTTCATTTACAATATGAAATGTTGAGAACTGAATTGAACTATTTTACATGAACAGCAGGGTAAAAATATTTGGCACATAACCAGGGCCGGCTCCAGGTTTTTGAGGGCCCCGGGCAAAAGAGTCTCAGTGGGCCCTCCTCTTTAACACATACCACGATTCATGATGCACAGCTACAGCAGAGAAATATAGCACAGCCAAGTAGCGTATAACACAGCCCACGTAGTATATAACACAGCCCACATAGTATATAGCACAGCCACATAGTATATAACACAGCCACGTAGTATATAGCAGCCACGTAGTATATTGCCCAGCCACGTAGTATATAGCACAGCCCACGTAGTAAATAGCACAGCCACGTAGTATATTGCTCAGGGATGTAGTATATAGCAGACACGTAGTATATAGCACAGACCTGTAGTATATTGCCCAGCCACGTAATATATTGCACAACCACGTGGTATATTGCCTAGCCACGTAATATATTGCCCAGCCACATAGTATATTGCACAGCCACGTAGTATATAGCACAGAGACGTAGTATATAACACTGCCCATGCCCATGCAGTATATAACAAAGGCCACGTAGTATAGAGCACAGTGATGTAGTATATTGCCCAGCCATGTAATATATACCACAGCCACGTAGTATATTGCACAGCCCACATAGTATGTACCAATGTGGGCACCATATCCCTGTTAAAAAAAGAATTAAAATAAAAAAGTTATATACTCACCCTCCGTCGGCCCCCGGATCCAGCCCAGGCGTTTACCGATGCTCTTTGCGACGCTCCGGTCCCAAGAGTGCATTGCGGTCTCGCGAGATGATGACGTGATCATCTCGCGAGACCGCATTGCATGGATCAGTCACCGGAGCGTCGCGAGGAGCGGGAAAGGCCTGGGCTGGATCCGGGGGCCGACGAAGGATGAGTATATAATGATTTTTTATTTTTTTTATTAACATTAGATCTTTTTACTATTGATGCTATTGATAGGCAGCATCAATAGTAAAAAGTTGGTTACACAGGGTTAATAGCAGCGTTAACGGAGTGTGTTACACCGCAGCATAACGCGGTCCGTTACCGCTGCCATTAGCCCTGTGTGAGCGCTGACTGGAGGGGAATATGGAGGGGGCACTGACAGCAGGTGAGTAAGGAGCGGCCATTTCACCACCGGACTGTGCCTGTCGCTGATTGGTTGTGGCCGTTTTGCCGCGACCAATCAGCGACTTGGGATTTCCATGACAGACAGACAGAAGTGACCCTTAGACAATTATATAGTAGATATATATATATGTGTGTGTGGACATGTAATGTTACATAACATCTCTAGAAGGTGAGCCTGTTCAGCAGCTATAAATCCTGATGAGCCCACTCCAGAGAACAGAGAAGAAAAGGCTTCTGTGCCCATCTGCCCCCTGGCAGGACACCACAGTTCCATTCTGAAGACTGAAGTTTGGAGACGTAAATCCAGGGAATCTTGAGAGGGGGCTGCTGTGTCCTGTCAGGGGGCAGGTACGGCTCAGCAGTCATGCTTCTCTGCAGGAGGTGAAGGGGGAAGGGCACTCAGCTCTGCTCTTTTAATGATACAGACAGGGGTCAGAGTGGCTCAGGACATAGCAGCTGCTGTTATGATTGATGCTTTCAATGAGCACAGTAGCCGACTCACTAAGGATGGTCGGCTGCAGGGACTGGACTAGAGCCTGTCAGGACACCCTCCATACACTTAAACGCAGGCTCAGACAACACTCACCGGGGGGACTGCTCTGCTCCGTGACTCACTCCTGACTGCAGTGCACTGTGACGGGAGAATACTGTAGTAACGCGCTCAGCCAGGATTGGATGCTGGAAAGTCCCGCCCTCCTGTTGCTCAGCACTGGCTGCCTCTCCCAGCTGTCTGTCACAATGACTCCTGCTGCTCCCTCCACACACACAGCGGTCTGGTTTATGAAAATTCTGACCGTGGGCCCCTTACACCAGTGTGTGTGCCTGTATCCCAGACAGCGTGAGTGGGCCCCCCCGTCTCGCCAGGGCCCCGGCACTTGCCTGGGTGCACCGGGTGCTGACGCTGGGCCTGCACATAACTATACTGGAAGGTAATCCATCAGCAGTATTGTAAAGAGAAAATGTATGTACGTGTAAATCTACATGGACCAAAAGAACCTAAATAAATTGATAAATAGTAGTAGATGTAAAATATACTCCAAAATGAGATTATAGCTCCTTAATTTTACTCATAAAATGGCTGGAGATCACTATAAAAGGCTATCGGTCATTTTTGACCAGAGAGTACAAATGTATAAAAAATTGTGGAGCAAAAAGTAAACAAAAAAAAAAGTGCCCATAGTAAGAACCCCTCAAATGAGGAAAAGTCAATCAACCACAAGTTTCAGAATCGCATCTTGAATATTTTAAAAAATATTAACCCCTTAATCCCGTATGACGTACTATCCCGTCAAGGTGACCTGGGACTTAGTACGTCATACGCGATCGGCCACGCTCACGGGGGGAGCGCGGCCGATCGCGGCCGGGTGTCAGCTGCCTATCGCAGCTGACATCCGGCACTATGTGCCAGGAGCGGTCACGGACCGCCCCCGGCACATTAACCCCCGGCACACCGCGATCAAACATGATCGCGATGTGCCGGCGGTATAGGGAAGCATCGCGCAGGGAGGGGGCTCCCTGCGGGCTTCCCTGAGACCCCCGGAGCAACGCGATGTGATCGCGTTGCTCCGAGGGTCTCCTACCTCCTTCCTCCCTGCAGGTCCCGGATCCAAGATGGCCGCGGCATCCGGGTCCTGCAGGGAGAAAGGTGGCTTACCGAGTGCCTGCTCAGAGCAGACGCTGGTAAGCCTGCACCGATGTAAGTGAGATCGGTGATCTGACAGAGTGCTGTGCACACTATCAGATCATCAATCTGTGATGTCCCCCCCTGGGACAAGGTTAAAAAGTTATAAAAAAAATGTTCCACATGTGTAAAAAAAAAAAAAAAAGAAAAATTCCTAAATAAATAATAATAAAAAAATATATATTATTCCCATAAATACATTTCTTTAACTAAATAAAAAAAAACAAAACAATAAAAGTACACATATTTAGTATCGCCGCGTCTGTAACGACCCAACCTATAAAACTGCCCCACTAGTTAACCCCTTCAGTAAACACCGTAAGAAAAAAAAAAAAAAAAACGAGGCAAAAAACAACGCTTTATTACCATACCGCCGAACAAAAAGTGGAATAACACGCGATCAAAAACACAGATATAAATAATCATGGTACCGCTGAAAACGACGTCTTGTCCCGCAAAAAACAAGCTGCCATACAGCATCATCAGCAAAAAAATAAAAAAGTTATAGTCCTGAGAATAAAGCGATACCAAAATAATTATTTTTTCTATAAAATAGTTTTTATCGTATAAAAGCGCCAAAACATAAAAAAATGATATAAATGAGGTATCACTGTAATCGTACTGACCCGAAGAATAAAACTGCTTTAACAATTTTACCAAACGTGGAACGGTATAAACGCCTCTCCCAAAAGAAATCCATGAATAGCAGGTTTTTGGTCATTCTGCCTCACAAAAATCGGAATAAAAAGTGATCAAAAATGGTCACGTGTCCGAAAATGTTACCAATAAAAACGTCAACTCGTCCCACAAAAAACAAGACCTCACATGACTCTGTGGAGCAAAATGTGGAAAAATTATAGGTCTCAAAATGTGGAGACGCAAAAACTTTTTTGCTATAAAAAGCGTCTTTTAGTGTGTGACAGCTGCCAATCATAAAAATCCGATATAAAAAACGCTATAAAAGTAAATCAAACCCTCCTTCATCACCCCCTTAGTTAGGGAAAAATAATAAAATTAAAAAAATGTATTTATTTCCATTTTCCCATTAGGGCTAGGGTTAGGGTTAGGGTTAGGATTAGGGCTAGAGTTAGGGTTAGGGCTAGGGTTCGGGTTGGGGCTAAAGTTAGGGTTAGGGCTAGGGTTAGGGTTAGGGCTAGGGTTGGAGGTAAAGTTAGGGTTAGGGTTGGGGCTAAAGTTAGGGTTAGGGTTGGGGCTAAAGTTAGAGTTAGGGTTGGAATTACATTTACCGTTTGGATTAGGGTTGGGATTAGAATTATGGGTGTGTCAGGGCTAGGGGTGTGATTAGGGTTACCGTTGGGATTAGAGTTAGGGGTGTGTTTGGGTTAGGGTTTCAGGTAGAATTGGGGAGTTTCCACTGTCCAGGCACATCAGGGGCTCTCCAAACGCGACATGGCGTCCAATCTCAATTCCAGCCAATTCTGCGTTGAAAAAGTAAAACAGTGCTCCTTCCCTTCCGAGCTCTCCCGTGCGCCCAAAAAGGGGTTTACCCCAACATATGGGTTATCAGCGTACTCGGGACAAATTGAACAACAACTTCTGGGGTCCAAGTTCTCTTGTTATCCTTGGGAAAATTAAAAATTTGGGGAGCTAAAAATCATTTTTGTGAGAAAAAAAAAGATGTTTTATTTTCACGGCTCTGCGTTATAAACTGTAGTGAAACACTTGGGGGTTCAAAGTTCTCACAACACATCTAGATAAGTTCCTTGGGAGGTCTAGTTTCCAATATGGGGTCACTTATGGGGGGTTTGTACTGTTTGGGTACATCAGGGGCTCTGCAAATGCAACGTGACACCTGCAGACCAATCCATTTAAGTCTGCATTCCAAATAGCCCTCCTTCCCTTCCGAGCTCTGTCATGCGCCCAAACAGTGGTTCCCCCCCACATATGGGGTATCAGCATACTCAGGACAAATTGGACAACAACATTTGAGGTCTAATTTATCCTGCTACCCTTGGGAAAATACAAAACTGGGGGCTAAAAAATCATTTTTGTGAAAAAAAAAAGAATTTTTATTTTCACGGCTTTGTGTTATAAACTGTAGTGAAACACTTGGGGGTTCAAAGTTCTCACAACACATCTAGATAAGTTCCTTGGGAGGTCTAGTTTCCAATATGGGGTCACTTGTAGGGGGTTTGTACTGTTTGGGTACATCAGGGGCTCTGCAAATGCAACGTGATGGCTGCTGACCAATCCATTTAAGTCTGCATTCCAAATGGCGCTCCTTCCCTTCTGAGCTCTGTCATGCGCCCAAACAGTGGTTCCCCCCCACATATGGGGTATCAGCGTACTCAGGACAAATTGGACAACACATTTTGGGGTCCAATTTATTCTGTTACCCTTGTAAAAATACAAAGCTGGGGGCTAAAAAATCATTTTTGTGAAAAAAAAATATATATATATTTTCACGGCTCTGCGTTATAATCTGTAGTGAAACACTTGGGGGTTCAAAGCTCTCAAAACACATCTAGATAAGTTCCTTAGGGGGTCTACTTTCCAAAATGGTGTCACTTGTAGGGGGTTTCAGTGTTTAGGCACATCAGGGGCTCTCCAAATGCAACATGGCGTCTCATCTCAATTCCAGTCAATTTTGCATTGAAAAGTCAAATGGCGCTCCTTCCCTTCCAAGCTCTGCTATGCGCCCAAACAATGGTTTACACCCACATATGGGGTATCAGCGTACTCAGGACAAATTGCACAACATTTTTTGGTGTCCAATTTCTTCTCTTACCCTTGGGAAAATAAAAAATTGGGGGCAAAAAGATAATTTTTGTGAAAAAATATGATTTTTTATTTTTACGGCTCTGCATTATAAACTTCTGTGAAGCACTTGGTGGGTCAAAGTGCTCACCACACATCTAGATAAGTTCCTTAGGGGGTCTACTTTCCAAAATGGTGTCACATGTAGGGGGTTTCAATGTTTAGGCACATCAGGGGCTCTCCAAACGCAACATGGCGTCCCATCTCAATTCCAGTCAATTTTGCATTGAAAAGTCAAATGGCGCTCCTTTCCTTCCGAGCTCTGCCATGCGCCCAAACAGTGGTTTACCCCCACATATGGGGTATCAGCGTACTCAGGACAAATTGTACAACAACTTTGGGGGTCCATTTTCTCCTGTTACCCTTGGTGAAATAAAACAAATTGGAGCTGAAATAAATTTTGTGTGAAAAAAAGTTAAATGTTCATTTTTATTTAAACATTCCAAAAATTCCTGTGAAACACCTGAAGGGTTAATAAACTTCTTGAATGTGGTTTTGAGCACCTTGAGAGGTGCAGTTTTTAGAATGCTGTCACACTTGGGTATTTTCTTTCATATAGACCCCTCAAAATGACTTCAAATGAGATGTGGTCCCTAAAAAAAAATGGTGTTGTAAAAATGAGAAATTGCTGGTCAAATTTTAACCCTTATAACTCCATCACAAAAAAAAATTTTGGTTCCAAAATTGTGCTGATGTAAAGTAGACATGTGGGAAATGTTACTTATTAAGTATTTTGCGTGACATATGTCTGTGATTTAAGGGCATAAAAATTAAAATTTGGAAAATTGCGAAATTTTCAAAATTTTCGCCAAATTTCCATTTTTTTCACAAATAAATGCAAGTTATATCAAATAAATTTTACCACTATCATGAAGTACAATATGTCTTGAGAAAACAATGTCAGAATCGCCAAGATCCGTCAAAGCGTTCCAGAGTTATAGCCTCATAAAGGGACAGTGGTCAGAATTCTAGAAATTGGCCCGGTCATTAACGTGCAAACCACCCTCGGGGCTTAAGGGGTTAAAGTTCAAAATCGGTTGTTTTTGACCGAACATAACAGCAGGCTTATAATTATAAGTATATAATTCCACATGTGTTAATTCATAGTTTTGATGCCTTCAGTGTGAATTTAGAATTTTCATAGTCATGAAAATATAGAAAAATCTTTAAATGAGAAGGTGTGTCCAAACTCTTGCTCTGTACTGTACACACTGATCAAAAAAATAAAGGGAACACTTAAACAACAAAATATAACTCCAAGTAAGTCAAACTTCTGTGAAATCAAACTATCCACTTAGGAAACAACACTGATTGACAATCAATTTCACATGCTGTTGTGCAAATGGAATAGACAACAGATGGAAATTATTGGCAATTATCAAGGCACCCTCAATAAAGGAGTGGTTCTGCAGGTGGGGACCACAGACCACATCTCAGTACCAATGCTTTCTGGCTGATGTTTTGGTCACTTTTGAATGTTGGTTGTGACTGGAGTATGACAATTGATGTAATAGCAGAATAGTGACTACAGCTCTGTTATGATCCGGTGACCTTGGAGCCGCATGAGACTTTCTCTGGAGTCCGTGGAACCTGTACTGACCCAAACCCTAAACTAACACCGCAACTAAAAGTAGCCGTGGGATGTACCTAACACGTCCTAGACACCTCGACACAGCTGGAGGACTAAATACCCCTATAGAAGGAAATGGGAATTCTATCTTGCCTCAGAGCAGAACCCCAAAGGATAGGCAGCCCCCCACAAATATTGACTGTGAGTATAAGAGGAAAAACACACGCAGGCAGAAAAACAGGATTTAGCAAAAGAGGCACTTCTAGCTAAATAGAAAAGGATAGGACAGAATTCTAAGCGGTCAGTATTAAAATCCTAAAAATATCCACAGCAGATAATACAAATATACTACATCTAACTAAAGACATAGAAAGTATATCTGCATCTCCTGAGAATCCAGCATGACTGAAAAATCCAAACAAAGTCTAAGCTGGACAAAAACACAATGAATTGCACTGAATTGCAAAGCACACAGCATGTGTGCACAGAGACAAAACACCAGACACTTATCTTAGCTGAATTGGCAGCAGGGCATGAGGAGCCAGAGAGAGATGCAATCCCTCCAAAGTACAATGGACAACTGGCAGGGACTCATGGATCCTGCACACCTAAATACCTAATAGAGCTGCAACCAGCAGAAACACCTGCCCTGGATTACAACCCCAAGACAACTGCACTACCACCAACAACCACCGGAGGGAGCCCAAGAGCAGAATTCACAACAGTACCCCCCCTTGAAGAGGGGTCACCGAACCCTCACCAGAGCCCCCAGGCCGATCAGGATGAGCCAGATGAAAGGCACAGACCAAATCAGCAGCATGGACATCAGAGGCAAAAACCCAAGAATTATCCTCCTGGCCATAACCCTTCCATTTGACAAGGTACTGAAGCCTCCGCCTCGAAAAGCGAGAATCCAAAATCTTCTCAACCACATACTCCAACTCCCCATCAACCAACAAAGGAGCAGGAGGATCAACCGAGGGAACAACGGGCACCACATATTTCCGCAATAAAGATCTAAGGAAAACATTATGGATGGCAAAAGAGGCCGGAAGGGCCAAACGAAAAGACACCGGATTGATAATCTTAGAAATCCTATAAGGACCAATAAACCGAGGCTTAAACTTAGGGGAAGAAACCTTCATAGGAACATGACGGGAAGACAACCAGACCAAATCCCCAACCCGAAGCCGGGAACCAACACACCGACGACGGTTAGCAAAACGCTCTTCCTCCTCCTGAGACAACACCAAATTGTCCACCACATGAGCCCAAATCTGCTGCAACCTGTCAACCACAGAATCCACACCAGGACAATCAGAAGGTTCAACTTGCCCCGAAGAAAAATGGGGATGAAAACCAAAATTACAAAAGAAGGGTGAAGCCAAGGTAGCCGAACTAGCCCGATTATTAAGGGCAAACTCGGCCAATGGCAAGAAAGCCACCCAATCATCCTGATCAGCAGACACAAAGCATCTCAAATAAGTTTCCAAAGTCTGATTAGTTCGCTCGGTCTGGCCATTTGTCAGAGGATGAAATGCAGAAGAAAAAGACAAATCAATGCCCAGCCTAGCACAAAAGGCCCGCCAAAACCTAGAAACAAACTGGGAACCTCTGTCGGACACAATATTCTCCGGAATACCGCGCAAATGAACCACATGCTGAAAAAACAACGGAACCAAATCAGAAGAGGAAGGCAATTTAGGCAAAGGCACCAAATGAACCATCTTAGAAAACCGGTCACAAACCACCCAGATAACCGACATCCTCTGGGAAACCGGAAGATCTGAAATAAAATCCATAGAAATATGCGTCCAGGGCCTCTCAGGGACCGGCAAAGGCAAAAGCAACCCACTAGCACGGGAACAACAAGGCTTGGCCCGCGCACAAGTCCCACAGGACTGCACAAAAGAACGCACATCACGCGACAAAGAAGGCCACCAAAAGGACCTACCAACCAAATCTCTGGTACCAAAAATACCAGGATGGTCAGCCAACACAGAACAATGAACCTCAGAAATCACTCTACTAGTCCATCTATCAGGAACAATCAGTTTCCCCACTGGACAGCGGTCAGGTTTGTCAGCCTGAAATTCCTGCAGAACCCGTCGCAAATCAGGGGAAATGGCAGAAAGGACCACCCCTTCCTTCAGAATGCCGACCAGCTCAAATACCTCAGGAGAATCAGGCAAAAAACTCCTAGAGAGGGCATCAGCCTTAACATTCTTAGAACCCGGAAGATACGAGACCACAAAATCAAAACGGGAAAAAAACAGGGACCATCGAGCCTGTCTAGGATTCAGCCGTTTGGCAGATTCGAGGTAAATCAGATTTTTATGATCGGTCAAGACTACAATGCGGTGCTTGGCTCCCTCAAGCCAATGTCGCCATTCCTCAAATGCCCACTTCATAGCCAACAACTCCAGATTGCCGACATCATAATTGCGTTCAGCAGGCGAAAACTTACGGGAAAAGAAGGCACACGGTTTCATCAAGGAACCATCAGAATTCCTCTGAGACAAAACGGCCCCTGCCCCAATCTCAGAAGCATCAGCCTCAACCTGAAACGGAAGAGAAACATCTGTCTGACACAACACCGGGGCAGAAGTAAATCGGCGTTTAAGCTCCTGAAAGGCAGAGACAGCCACAGGGGACCAATTCGTTACATCAGCGCCTTTCTTCGTCAAATCGGTCAGGGGTTTAACCACACTGGAGAAGTTAGCAATGAAACGGCGATAAAAATTAGCAAAGCCCAAAAATTTCTGAAGGCTCTTCACAGATGTGGGCTGAATCCAATCATGAATGGCCTGAACCTTAACCGGATCCATCTCTATAGATGAGGGAGAAAAAATGAAGCCCAAAAAAGAAACCTTCTGCACTCCAAAGAGACACTTAGACCCCTTCACAAACAAAGCATTATCACGAAAGATCTGAAATACCATCCTGACCTGTTTCACATTAGACTCCCAATCATCGGAAAAAATTAAGATGTCATCCAAATATACAATCATGAATTTATCAAGATAATTCCGGAAGATATCATGCATAAAGGACTTAAAAACAGATGGAGCATTAGAGAGCCCGAATGGCATCACAAGGTATTCAAAATGGCCTTCGGGCGTATTATACGCAGTTTTCCATTCGTCACCCTGCTTAATACGAACAAGATTATATGCCCCCCGAAGGTCAATTTTAGTAAACCAACTAGCCCCTTAATCCTGGCAAAGGTAAAGGGTATTGAAACTTGACCGTGATCTTATTCAAGAGGCGATAATCAATACAGGGTCTCAAGGAGCCATCCTTCTTAGCAACAAAAAAAAATCCCGCTCCCAATGTTGAAGAAGATGGCCGAATATGCCCTTTCTCCAAAGACTCCTTAACATAACTCCGCATGGCGGTATGTTCCGGCACAGACAGGTTGAAAAGTCGGCCCTTAGGAAACTTACAGCCTGGAATCAAGTCAATAGCACAATCACAGTCCCTATGCGGTGGAAGGGAACTGGACTTGGGCTCATCGAATACATCCTGAAAATCAGACAAAAACTCTGGAACTTCAGAAGAGGAGGAAGAGGAGATTGACATCACAGGAACGTCATTATGAACCCCCTGACAACCCCAACTAGTCACAGACATAGACTTCCAATCCAACACAGGATTATGTATCTGCAACCATGGAAAACCCAGCACAATAGCATCATGCAAATTATGCAACAGCAGAAAATGACAATCTTCCTGATGGGCTGGCGCCATGCACATGGTCACCTGTGTCCAAAACTGGGGTTTATTTTTAGCCAAAGGTGTAGCATCAATGCCCCTTAAAGGAATAGGGTTTTGCAAAGACTGCAAGGGGAAACCACAGCGCCTGGCAAATTCAAAGTCCATTAAGTTCAAAGTGGCGCCTGAATCCACAAACGCCATGACAGAAAATGACGATAATGAGCAGATCAAGGTCACAGATAACAGAAATTTAGGTTGTACAGTTCCGATGGTAACTGAACTAGCGATTCTCTTTGTACGCTTTGGGCAGACTGAAATGACATGAGAAACATCGCCACAATAAAAACACAACCTATTCTGACGTCTGAATCCTTGTTGTTCCGTTCTAGACAGAATCCTATCACACTGCATAGGCTCAGGCATCTGCTCTGAGGACAACGCCACAGCGCGCACAGTTCTGCGCTCCCGCAAGCGCCGATCAATCTGAATGGCCAGAGACATAGAATCACTCAGACCAACAGGCGTGGGAAACCCCACCATAACATCTTTAACAGATTCAGAAAGACCCTTTCTGAAAATTGCCGCCAAAGCATCCTCATTCCATTTAGTCAGCACAGACCATTTTCTAAATTTCTGACAATACAATTCTGCCGCCTCTTGACCCTGAGACAGGGCCAACAAGGTCTTCTCCGCTTGATCCACAGAATGTGGTTCATCATATAATAATCCTAGAGCCTGAAAAAAGGCATCTACATTAAGCAAGGCCGGATTCCCAGATTCCAGGGAAAATGCCCAATCCTGAGGGTCGCCACGCAGCAGGGAGATGACAATTTTTACCTGCTGAATGGGATCACCAGAGGAACGAGGCTTCAGAGCAAAAAACAGTTTACAATTGTTTTTAAAACTCAAAAATTTGGACCTGTCCCCAAAAAACAAATCAGGAGTAAGAATCCTAGGCTCTAAAAGCGGAGTCTGAACAATATAATCAGAAATACCCTGTACCCTAGCAGCAAGTTGGTCTATACGAGAAACTAATCCCTGAACATCCATGCTAGCACAAGACTCCTCAGTCACCCAGAGGAAAAGAGGGAAGAAAAGACAAAGCAGGCTACAGAAAAAAAATGGCTCTTTCTTCCCTTCTTCTGAGATGCATTTAACTCATTGTTGGCCAGTTGTACTATTATGATCCGGTGACCTTGGAGCCGCATGAGACTTTCTCTGGAGTCAGTGGAACCTGTACTGACCGCAAACCCTAAACTAACACCGCAACTAGAAGTAGCCGTGGGATGTACCTAACACGTCCTAGACACCTCGACACAGCCGGAGGACTAAATACCCCTATAGAAGGAAATGGGAATTCTATCTTGCCTCAGAGCAGAACCCCAAAGGATAGGCAGCCCCCCACAAATATTGACTGTGAGTATAAGAGGAAAAACACACGCAGGCAGAAAAACAGGATTTAGCAAAAGAGGCACTTCTAGCTAAATAGAAAAGGATAGGACAGAATTCTAAGCGGTCAGTATTAAAATCCTAAAAATATCCACAGCAGATAATACAAATATACTACATCTAACTAAAGACATAGAAAGTGTTGTGTATCCGCTTTTTGGGCTCCCCTGGTGGTTGCTGGTGGTACTGGTGACTTGTTTGCACTTTGCTGCTTCTGTTCACCTGCTTCCATCAGTGTTTGGGAGTTTCCTATTTAGCCTTGCTCTCCAGTCATTTCCTTGCCGGTCATCATTGTAACCAGAGCCTTCGGTTGCATGTTCCTGCTACTAGTCTGCTGATCAGCTAAGTGGACTTTGTCCTTTTGTTTTGTACCTTTTGTCCAGTTTGCAGTTTTTGTAATTCTCTGTAGCTGGAAGCTCTTGCGGGCTGAAATTGCCACTCCTGTGTCATGAGTTGACACAGGAGTCTTAAAGTAATTTCAGGATGGTTTTTGAAAGGGTTTTCAGTTGACCGTGAAGTCCTCTTTTGTATCCTTCTGCTATCTAGTAAGTGGACCTCTCTTTGCTAAATCTACTTTCATACTGTGTATGTCTTTTCCTCTTAATTCACCGTTATTACATGTGGGGGGCTGCTATCATCTTTTGGGGTATTTCCCTAGAGGTAAGCCAGGTCTGTTTCTTCCTCTGCCAGGCGTAGTTAGTCCTCCGGCTGGCGCGTGGCATTTAGGAAGCCGTAGGTATGCTCCCTGGCTACTGTTAGTTGTGTGGTAGATTTAGCTCACGGTCAACTCGAGTTTCCATCACCCGAGAGCTCGTTCGTTACTTATATGTTTCTTACGTTCCCTTGCCATTGGGAACCATGACAGTATGACCGGCCCGTGTTAAACTTATTGGCAGAAGAAAGGAGAGAAAGAAGAAGTCTGTAATTTTTTTTTTTTTTTTTGTTTCCCCTATGCTTGCTCCATAGTTGGATCAGTTGTATTTCAGCTCTAATTACTGCCTTTGCCTTTCTCTCCTTATAATCCTTGAATGGCTCTGAGCTCACCTGTTTAAAGATGGATCCTCAGAGTTTGGCTGCAGGTTTAAATAATCTTGCTACGAAGGTTCAAAATTTACAAGATTTTGTTATGCATACTCCTATTTCTGAACCTAAAATCCCTACACCAGAGGTGTTTTCCGGAGATAGTTCTCGGTTTCTGAATTTCAAATATAATTGTAAATTATTCCTTTCTCTCAGACCTCACTCCTCAGGAGATCCTGTCCAGCAGGTTAAGATTGTAATTTCTTTGCTGCGAGGTGACCCTCAAAATTGGGCATTTTCATTGGCACCAGGGGATCCTGCGTTGCTCAATGTGGATGCGTTTTTCCTGGCTTTAGGGTTGCTTTATGAGGAACCTAATTTGGAGATTCAAGCTGAAAAAGCTTTGATAGCCCTATCTCAAGGGCAAGATGAAGCTGAGATATACTGCCAAAAATTTCGTAAATGGTCTGTGCTTACTCAGTGGAATGAGTGCGCCTTAGCGGCAAATTTCAGAGAGGGCCTTTCTGATGCCGTTAAAGATGTTATGGTCGGGTTCCCTGCGCCTACAGGTCTGAATGAGTCCATGACAATGGCAATTCAGATTGATCGGCGTTTGCGGGAGCGCAAACCCGTGCACCATTTGGCGGTATCTTCTGAAGAGACGCCAGAGAAAATGCAATGTGACAGAATTATGTCCAGAAGCGAGCGGCAGAATTATAGGCGTAAAAATGGGTTATGCTTCTATTGTGGTGATTCTGCTCATGTTAAATCGGCATGCTCTAAACGTACTAGGAAGGTTGACAAGTCTATTTCAATTGGCACTTTACAGTCCAAATTTATTTTGTCTGTAACCTTGATTTGTTCATTATCAGTTATTACCGTGGATGCCTATGTGGACTCTGGCGCCGCTCTGAGTCTTATGGACTGGTCCTTTGCCAGGCGCTGTGGGTTTGATTTAGAGCCTCTGGAAGTCCCTATACCTCTGAAGGGTATTGATTCTACACCTTTGGCTTGTAATAAACCACAGTTCTGGACGCAAGTGACTATGCGTATGACTCCAGACCATCAGGAGGTGATTCGCTTCCTTGTGTTGTACAATTTACATGATGTTTTGGTGCTTGGATTACCATGGTTACAGTCTCATAACCCAGTCCTTGACTGGAAAGCTATGTCTGTGGTAAGCTGGGGATGTCGGGGGGCTCATGGGGACACTCCGTTGGTGTCCATTTCGTCATCTATTCCATCTGAGATTCCGGCATTTTTGTCTGATTATCGTGATATTTTTGAAGAGCCTAAAATTGGTTCACTCCCTCCTCACAGGGATTGTGATTGCGCCATAGTTCTGATTCCTGGCAGTAAATTTCCAAAGGGTCGTTTGTTTAACCTATCTGTACCTGAACATGCTGCTATGCGCGAGTATATTAAGGAGTCCCTGGAAAAGGGACATATTCGTCCTTCTTCATCACCTTTAGGAGCCGGTTTTTTCTTTGTCTCTAAAAAGGATGGCTCTCTGAGGCCTTGTATTGATTATCGACTCCTGAATAAAATTACAGTCAAATATCAGTATCCGTTGCCTTTGCTGACTGATTTGTTTGCTCGCATAAGGGGGGCTAAGTGGTTCTCTAAGATTGATCTTCGTGGGGCGTATAATTTGGTGCGAATTAAGCAGGGGGATGAGTGGAAAACCGCATTTAATACGCCTGAGGGCCATTTTGAGTATTTGGTAATGCCTTTCGGCCTTTCTAATGCACCTTCTGTCTTTCAGTCCTTAATGCATGATATTTTCCGTGAATATTTGGATAAATTTATGATTGTGTACTTGGATGATATTTTGATTTTTTCTGATGACTGGGAGTCTCATGTTCAGCAGGTCAGGAGGGTTTTTCAGGTTTTGCGGGAGAATTCTTTGTGTGTAAAGGGTTCAAAGTGTGTTTTTGGGGTTCAAAAATTTCCTTTTTGGGGTACATTTTTTCCCCTTCTTCTATTGAGATGGACCCTGTCAAGGTTCGGGCTATTTACGACTGGACGCAGCCTACTTCTCTGAAGAGTCTTCAGAAATTCTTGGGCTTTGCTAATTTTTATCGTCGATTTATAGCTGGTTTTTCTGGCGTTGCTAAACCTCTGACGGATTTGACTAAAAAGGGTGCTGATGTTGCCAATTGGTCCCCTGCTGCTGTGGAGGCCTTTCGGGAGCTTAAGCGCCGCTTTTTGTCTGCCCCTGTGTTGCGCCAGCCTGATGTTTCTCTTCCCTTTCAGGTTGAGGTCGATGCTTCCGAGATCGGAGCGGGGGCGGTTTTGTCGCAGAGAAGTTCCGACTGCTCAGTGATGAGACCTTGTGCGTTCTTTTCGCGAAAATTTTCGGCCGCCGAGCGAAACTATGATGTTGGTAATCGGGAGCTTTTGGCCATAAAGTGGGCATTTGAGGAGTGGCGTCATTGGCTTGAGGGTGCCAGACATCAGGTGGTAGTTTTGACTGATCACAAGAATTTAATTTATTTGGAGTCTGCCAGGCGCCTGAATCCTAGACAGGCACGTTGGTCGTTGTTCTTTTCCCGGTTTAATTTTGTGTTCTCGTACTTACCGGGTTCTAGGAATGTGAAGACAGATGCTCTTTCTAGGAGTTTTGAGCCTGACTCTCCTGGGAATTCTGAACCTGCTGGTGTCCTTAAGGATGGGGTGGTTTTGTCTGCTGTCTCTCCAGATCTGCGACGTGCTTTGCAAGAATTTCAGGCGGATAGACCTGATCGTTGTCCGTCTGGTAGACTGTTTGTTCCTGACGATTGGACCACTAGAGTCATCTCGGAAGTTCATTCTTCTACTCTGGCAGGTCATCCGGGAATTTTTGGCACCAGAGATTTGGTGGCTAGATCCTTCTGGTGGCCTTCCCTGTCTCGAGATGTGCGTGTTTTTGTGCAGTCTTGCGATGTGTGTGCTCAGGCCAAGCCTTGTTGTTCTAGGGCTAGTGGGTTGTTGTTGCCCTTGCCTATTCCTAAGAGGCCTTGGACGCACATCTCTATGGACTTTATCTCGGATCTCCCTGTTTCTCAGAAGATGTCTGTCATCTGGGTGGTGTGTGACCGTTTTTCTAAAATGGTTCATTTGGTGCCATTGCCTAAGTTGCCTTCCTCATCTGAGTTGGTCCCTCTGTTTTTTCAAAATGTGGTTCGCTTGCATGGTATTCCGGAAAACATCGTTTCTGACAGGGGTACCCAGTTCGTGTCTAGATTTTGGCGGGCAGTCTGTGCCAGGTTGGGCATTGATTTGTCCTTTTCGTCTGCATTCCATCCTCAGACCAATGGCCAGACGGAGCGAACTAATCAAACTTTGGAGACTTATTTCAGGTGTTTTGTGTCTGCGGATCAGGATGATTGGGTTGCCTTTCTGCCGTTGGCGGAGTTTGCTCTTAATAATCGGGCTAGTTCTGCCACTTTGGTTTCTCCTTTCTTTTGCAATTCAGGGTTTCATCCGCGTTTTTCATCTGGTCAGGTTGAATCTTCGGATTGTCCTGGAGTGGATGCGGTGGTGGATCGGTTGCATCGGATTTGGGGACAAGTGGTGGATAATTTGGAATTGTCCCAGGAGAGGACTCAGCAGTTTGCTAACCGTCGTCGTCGTGTTGGTCCCCACCTTCGCGTTGGGGACTTGGTGTGGTTGTCTTCCCGTTTTGTCCCTATGAGGGTTTCTTCTCCCAAATTTAAGCCTCGGTTCATCGGTCCTTATAGGATTTTGGAGATTCTTAACCCTGTTTCCTTTCGTTTGGACCTCCCGGCATCTTTCGCTATCCATAATGTGTTCCATCGGTCGTTGTTGCGGAGATATGAGGTACCGGTGGTTCCTTCTACTGAACCTCCTGCTCCTGTGCTGGTGGAGGGTGAATTGGAGTACGTCGTAGAGAAGATCTTGGATTCCCGTATTTCCAGACGGAGACTTCAATATCTGGTTAAATGGAAAGGCTATGGTCAGGAAGATAATTCTTGGGTAACTGCCTCTGATGTTCATGCCTCGGATTTGGTTCGTGCCTTTCATAGGGCTCATCCAGATCGCCCTGGCGGTTCTTGTGAGGGTTCGGTGCCCCCTCCTTAAGGGGAGGGTACTGTTGTGTATCCGCTTTTTGGGCTCCCCTGGTGGTTGCTGGTGGTACTGGTGACTTGTTTGCACTTTGCTGCTTCTGTTCACCTGCTTCCATCAGTGTTTGGGAGTTTCCTATTTAGCCTTGCTCTCCAGTCATTTCCTTGCCGGTCATCATTGTAACCAGAGCCTTCGGTTGCATGTTCCTGCTACTAGTCTGCTGATCAGCTAAGTGGACTTTGTCCTTTTGTTTTGTACCTTTTGTCCAGTTTGCAGTTTTTGTAATTCTCTGTAGCTGGAAGCTCTTGCGGGCTGAAATTGCCACTCCTGTGTCATGAGTTGACACAGGAGTCTTAAAGTAATTTCAGGATGGTTTTTGAAAGGGTTTTCAGTTGACCGTGAAGTCCTCTTTTGTATCCTTCTGCTATCTAGTAAGTGGACCTCTCTTTGCTAAATCTACTTTCATACTGTGTATGTCTTTTCCTCTTAATTCACCGTTATTACATGTGGGGGGCTGCTATCATCTTTTGGGGTATTTCCCTAGAGGTAAGCCAGGTCTGTTTCTTCCTCTGCCAGGCGTAGTTAGTCCTCCGGCTGGCGCGTGGCATTTAGGAAGCCGTAGGTATGCTCCCTGGCTACTGTTAGTTGTGTGGTAGATTTAGCTCACGGTCAACTCGAGTTTCCATCACCCGAGAGCTCGTTCGTTACTTATATGTTTCTTACGTTCCCTTGCCATTGGGAACCATGACAAGAAAGTATATCTGCATCTCCTGAGAATCCAGCATGACTGAAAAATCCAAACAAAGTCTAAGCTGGACAAAAACACAATGAATTGCACTGAATTGCAAAGCACACAGCATGTGTGCACAGAGACAAAAAACAGACACTTATCTTAGCTGAATTGGCAGCAGGGCATGAGGAGCCAGAGAGAGATGCAATCCCTCCAAAGTACAATGGACAACTGGCAGGGACTCATGGATCCTGCACACCTAAATACCTAATAGAGCTGCAATCAGCAGAAACACCTGCCCTGGATTACAACCCCAAGACAACTGCACTACCACCAACAACCAGAGGGAGCCCAAGAGCAGAATTCACAACACAGCTCCAGATGTGACTGGAGTAAAACATACAATGTAACATCAGAATAATGATTGAAACTCTGGAAGTAATTGGAATGCAAGATATAAAGTAATAGCAGAATAGTGACTGATGCTCTGGAAGTGACTGGAGTAAAACACATGATGTATCAGCAGAATAGCGACT
This sequence comes from Ranitomeya variabilis, assembly GCF_051348905.1. NCBI lineage: Eukaryota > Metazoa > Chordata > Amphibia > Anura > Dendrobatidae > Ranitomeya > Ranitomeya variabilis. Next base: position 468,213,057 of record NC_135232.1, on the reverse strand, counting down.
GTAGCTCTGGTGGTAAGTGGAGCATAAGACATTATGTAACAGCAGAATAGTGACTTATGCTCTGGAGGTGAATGGAGTATATGGCATGATGTAATAACAGCACAGTGACTGTAGCTCAGGAAGTGACTGGAGCATTAGACATGATGTAGTAGCAGAATAGTGATTGCAGCTCTGTATATGACTGCAAGAAGACTCCAATTCATTTGTTGTTAGCCACTATTTTTCCTCTAAGTCCATTCCTTCCTTCCGCGGCCTGCCCGAGTCCTGGCTCATTAATCATACTCTGGTTGTTAGTGTGTCTGTACTGGGCATAGCAGCTCATGTGTAGAACAAACTTTGGTACAAAAAAGAAATCACGGTGAGTGCTTTTTTAATGCCGGACACTACGGGCAACAAAAAGCACTTGTTTTTTGCAGTCTGCCTATGAGTTTATGGATAATTGGCAAACCAAGCCCCCATGTATACTATTAAAAGGCTTTATCTGCTCAATAAATCTACTTTTTCTTTCCCTAGAATAGTCATTTTTTTCTTATAATTATAATAATAATAATAATAATAATGTATTATTCTTATTATAGGATAACATTAACAATCAGGAACAGTAGCATTTTGGACACAGCATAATAACATAGTTACATAGGTTGAAGAAAGACCTAGGTCCATCAAGTTGAACCTTTCTCCACGAATTGTACATTTGTCACTAATTAAACTGTAACCTGCAATGTTATGAGTATCAAATAAATCATCCAGCTCTTTTTTAAAAGCTGTTATAGTGTCTGCTATTACTACCTCCTGTGGTCGACATTCCACATTCTGACTGCTCTAACTGTAAAGAACCCTTTCCTATTTAGCTGCCGGAATCACCTTTCTTCCACCCGTAATGAGTGACCCCTGGTCCTAAATATGGTTCTTGGAAGGAATAAGTCATGTGTCAGTATTTTGTACTGGCCACACATGTAAATGAGATCCTCTCTGAGGCGTCTTTTTTCTAAGCTAAACAAGCCCAACTTTTCCAACCTTTCATCATATGAAGGCCTTCCATCCCTTGTAATAATCTAGTTACCCGTCTTTGAACTGATTATAACCTCTGAATGTTCTTTTTAAAACGTGGAGCACAAAACTGGATCTGATATTCTAGATGTGGCCTCACCAGTGATATTTAAAAGCATAACAATACGTTGGGATTGCGGGATTTTATCTCTCTTTTTATACATCCTAAAATCTTGCTTGCTTTTGGTCTGCTGCTTGACATTGAGTGCTACTGCTCAGCTTACTTGTAACCAGATTACCCAAGTCTTCCTCCTGTTCTGTAGTCCTGAGTATACTCCCATTTAATGTATATGCAGCAATATGATTACTCCATACTAGGTGCATTACTTTTATCTACCTTAAATCTCATTTGCCTAGTGTTTGCCCATTCAGTCATCTTATTCAGATTGTTATGCAATATTGTAATGTCAAGGTCAAATTTTAATTTCCTACATAGTTTGGTGTTGTCAACAAAGACTGACACTTTACTCTCATCCTATCCACAAGGTCATTAATATAAAAGTTACAAAGAATCGGTCCTAGCACAGATCCCTGTGGTACCCCACTGCTGACTATATCTCATATAGAAAATGTACCATTTTTGACAACTCTTTGTTTTCTGTCATTTAGCCAATTCCTTACCCATCTGCATATAGTTTCCCCCAGTCCCTGCTTATGGAGCTTCAGTATAAAACATTCTATATGGAACAGTATCAAATGTCTTTGCAAAGTCCAGGTAAATCTCATCAGCCACATTACCAACATCCAGATTTGCACTTAACTCCTCATAGAAACCCAACATGTTAGTTAGACACGTCTTATTCTTCATGAATCCATGCTGGTTGCCAGTTATTATATTATTCTCTGCAATATATTTCTGCAGGTCATCTCTTATAATACCCTCAAAAAATTTTGCACACTACTGATGTCAGGCTTACTGGACGGTAGTAGCCTGGATCCACCTTCTTACCTTTCTTAAATATTGGTACCACATCAGCCATCCTCCAATCTCTTGGCACCAACCTTGTTACAAGAGAGTCTAAGAATTTGAGATACAGGGCTCTGTCAATTATTGAGCTCATTTTCCTCAGTATCCGTGGATTAATGTCATCTGAGCCGGTCAATTTGTCAATGTTTAAATTGCTCAGACGTAGGTGTACTTCTTTTTGTCTTAAATTAGTTATATTAAGGGGGTGAACTTTGATTTTTCCTTGTTGAATAATTCCTTTAACAGACAGTCCATTGGTGAACACGGACGAAAAGTGCCTGTTTTATATATATCAGCCTTTTCTTTGTCCTCTATAACTAACTTGTTATTGTCGTCTTTTAAGGGACCGATACTGTTGTGAATTCTGTTCTTGGGTTCCATCCTGTGGTCATGAATGGTATTTTTGGGAGTTCTGCTCTTGGGCTCCCTCTGGTGGTTTCAAGTGGAACTTAGCAGCTGCTTTCACTAATCGGTGCCCTGGCCTTGTTATTTAACTGGGCTTTAGGCTGTAGTTGATGCCAGCTGTCAATGTTTCTTCCTGTGGATTCAGTCCTTTCCTGGAAGTTCTCTGTTGGCCAGTCCACTTCAGCTTAAGATAAGTTCTGCTAGTTTTTGGGTGTTTCCCTGCTTATGACCTTCTGTTCAGTTTAAGTTATTTCTCTTTGTCCAGCTTGTCAGTATGAATTATTCCGGCTAGTTGGAAGCTCTGGGGTCGCAGATTTGCTCCTCCACACCGTGAGTCGGTGTGGAGGTTATTTTTTGTAAACTCTGCGTGGACTTTTAGTTTTTATACTGACCGCACAGTAGCCTTTTCTATTTCTGTCTATTTAGATAGTTTTGGCCTCCTTTGCTAAATCTAGTTTCATTTCTGAGTTTGTCATTTCCCTCTCCACTCACCGTCAATATTTGTGGGGGGCTATCTTTCCTTTGGGGGTTTCTCTGAGGCGAGATAGTTTTCCGTTTCCATCTTCAGGGGTAGCTAGTTCTTAGGCTGTGAAGAGGCGTCTAGGCAGAGATAGGCACACTCCACGGCTATTTCTAGTGTTGGTGTTAGGAGTAGGGATTGCTGTCAGTAAAGCTACCACCTCCCCAGAGCTAGTACTTTATTTGTTTTACCCACCAGGTCATTTCAGTTCTGCTCCGTAAACACTAGGTCATAACAGTGATTACTGTCGGTGGAGCTGCCACCTCCGCTGAGCTTGTCCATGATTGGTCTTACCCACCAGGTCATCTCAGTACTGCTCCGTAACCACCAGGCCATAACACGATACCATCTGTTTTTTCTTTTTGGCATTGATGTATGTATAAACATTTTTGAGATTTATTTCTATGTCGTTGGCGATTTTTTTTTCTGTAGATAACTTTGCTAGCTTGATTTCTTCTTAAATTTCTTACTTAGATCTTTATACTCCTGAAATTTTTTTTTCAGTATTCTCAGCTTTCAAGATTTTGAATGCCCTTTGTTTTTGTCTTATTAAACTTTGTACTGTCTTATTTATCCATAATGGTTTCTTTTTATTCATTGACATTTTATTACCAGAGGGTATAAGTTTTCTGCAGGATTCTAGTAGTATTTAATTATGCCCCTTTATGTTCAGTATCTCCAGTTACCATGACATGGTCCCAGTCTACAAGTCTACACGATTTAACTCTTCTCTTAATTTTTTGAAATCAGCTTTCCTAAAGTTCCAGGTTTTAGAAATTTCCTTTTTGAATGTTTGATTGCAAATTGCATTGAAACTTACCATATAATGGTCACTGCATCCCAAATGCATCATTATCTATCCTGGTTGGTTCATCTATCAGATGAGCGAGGTAATTGTCCTGAATTATGGATAAGAACTTGAGCATATTTTTGCTTCATCCAAAATACTGCGCTCTATACACACACAGTGTATGGACTTAAAGAAAACCCAGAAAGAAGCAATATTGTATCCAGAGGAATCACTTGCATTCAGTAACTTGTATCTTTTTGCTCTAAGAAGTTTGCTAACATATGGCATTCGATTATAATAATAATATTAATAGCAACTACCTGCAAATAGAAATGTAGTATAGTTCTTCTGATTCGTTATGTCATTTACCCCATGTGCAGGGCATTGAAGGAGCTTAGGTATCCGTGGTTATGACCATTCGTATAGCGACAGTTAGTTAGGCTGGGTTCACACTTGCGCACCGGGCCTTTGCGGATGGCTACGTACTTCCTCTGTTTAGGTCCGCCTACTTCTGCATGCGTCCTGCGTACCTATCTTTAACATTGGGTATGTAGGACATGCGGATGTATGCGGATGCGTCATTTTGATGTGCCTGCCGACTGCAAGGGGACTCATTCGATCTTCCTCTTGCTCCATTAAACTAACCGGACCTCATGCTGTATGAGACCTGCCCACAGCTGTGGCATTGACTCCCACTGAATCACCACCGATAATGGTAACTTCGTTTTCTCGGCCTGACAGGGTATCTTTCTGGAGATAGCCCCTGGGGTAGTCAAGAAGATGGTCTCATCAGAAGACGTATCCATATTTTCAAAGTATCTGAAAACTCCACTCATTTCAGGGGGGATTTCACTCGTGTCTTCACCACACTGATTCTGGAAGAAAAATGGTGCCAACGAGTCACTTCCTGTGTGCTTCCAGCCAGAAAGGCTCTGCTCTTCTGGAGGTTGGATCAATAACGCGGTCAACATTTTCGCTGTCATTACCCATGACTCCGCCTCTAGATATGCCCTCTCCTCTCGTTGTCTCTTACCAGCCGTCTCCCCTCTTCTGTGCTGCTCCACATTTTCTGTGTTGGATCTTGGATCTGGAACACCTCTTAGAGTTTATCTTTTCATTGAGCCGGGCACAGTTTTCAAGCCATCGGATGCTGACCACTCCCATGATGGGAAGGATGTCACCTTTTCAGACCTCCCATAGTTGTCATCTTGAGACTCACGCTGCTGTCTGACATTTTGGGAATTAAGCCACCATTCACAATTTTTTAGCTCAAGTCGCAGGCCGCCATTTTAAGTTTTATGTTACCTTGTTTCTTCCTTTTTCTTCGTTTTTTTGTTTTCCAGGGACTGACCCTGCTAGCAGCACTACTTGAAGGAGGATACAGGGTTGGTTGCTGTGGGCCAGAAATGAGTTCTTTTTGCACTGAAACCACTCTTCTAAACAGGAGTCAGAGTTAAGTGTGTTGTGCAATAGGGTGCTGTCTTAACTCACTTGTAGTTCGGGAGTCCTTGTTACCTCACCATCCATTGAACTGTTTATAGCTACAGATATGACAGGAGACCTTGGGTCTGAATTAACAGCTTCAGCTTTACTGTGTAATTTGGTTACACATGGCTGCAGCATACAGATTGAGACATTGTTTCTTTTTGGTGATGTTCCCTCTGTCCTGTGTACTATTAGTCCTTGGCTCCATTCTGCCTGACCTGTTCCCCTTCAACCATCAATGTTGGTACCGGGGACTTTATTTCAGGCAGTACAGCTTCCCTGAGGCCCACCATCTTTTCCTTTCAGTGAGACCCGGCCAACATCTTTCTCTCAGGGGAGACATGAAACTCAATTCCTCTTCTGGGCTCTAGCCCCAAGACTGCCCTGGCATCCTCATGAACCTTCATGTAACACTATTCACACTAACTCCTTCTTGTCACAACATCTTAGCAACCGACCCTACAACAGCCTGCTTGTTTTTCCTGCTTTTCCCACCTCTGATACTTTGGAGTCACATCAGTGACGGACACAGACAGAAAAGTGCCCCTATGCTAGGACAATATATAAGTAATTTGTAGTACAATAGTTCTGGCTATGAGAGAAGCTGCTTGCTGATATAGAGGTGGTGTGGGCCCCCTTACTTTTTGGGCCCCTGTATGGCCATGGCTGTATGTAACGCGGTGCAGGGTGGTAGTCGTGGAAGATGGTACTCGTCTCTTACTCCTCAGCATGCTATATTAAAATGGGATACCTGGCTGGGTATGTGGACTTGTGCTTGTTAGGTGGCTATTTCCGTGCATGCTGCATGTAACCAATGCTTCTGGTTGGCCAGAATTATCTGTTTTGCAGTTCAAAGAGGGGGCCATCATTCAAAAATAAACTTTTTACTGAATGGGAACTTGGTAGGGAATATATACAAGGGATAGCGGGTTCACAGTCTTATGAACGTTTCTGTACAACAAAAAGCATTTTCCATATGGTTTCCTTCCTTCGTTTTCTCTATTGTTCTCTATGTCCATTACTTCTGACTACTTTACCACTACCCAGCTAACACTACATTCCTTCTCAGCAAGAGTAGTTTACTTGTCCTGCAGTTCTGCATCCTCTTTTCCCTTTAGGATGCCAGTATGGCTGGTAATGCTGACGCTCTGAAACTACTGCCCAAGACATTTTACTTGTCCCAAGTACTCAGTCCTGTTCAGACCCGGTACCTTCGAGCATTAGAAAATCGGGGTCTCATTACTAGGCGTCCTCTCCCAGGACCAGCTTCTGGAAGATCACTCTGCATCTAAAGGCACCTTCACACGAAGCGACGCTGCAACGATAGCGACAACGATGCCGATCGCTGCAGCGTCGCTGTTTGATCGCTGGAGAGCTGTCACACAGACCGCTCTCCAGCGACCAACGATGCCGAGGTCCCCGGGTAACCAGGGTAAACATCGGGTTGCTAAGCGCAGGGCCGCGCTTAGTAACCCGATGTTTACCCTGGTTATCAGCGTAAAAGTAAAAAAAAAAAAACAGTACATGCTCACCTGCGCGCTCCCCAGCGTCTGCTTCCTGACACTGACTGAGCTCCGGCCCTAACAGCAGAGAGGTGACGTCACCGCTGTGCTTTCACTTTCACTTTAGGGCCGGAGCTCAGTCAGTGTCAGGAAGCAGACGCTGGGGAGCGCGCAGGTGAGCATGTACTGTTTGTTTTTTTTACTTTTACGCTGGTAACCAGGGTAAACATCGGGTTACTAAGCGCGGCCCTGCGCTTGGTAACCCGATGTTTACCCTGGTTACCAGTGTAAAACATCGCTGGTATCGTTGCTTTTGCTTTCAAACGCAACGATACACAGCGATCGGACGACCAAATAAAGTTCTGGACTTTATTCAGCGACCAGCGACATCACAGCAGGATCCTGATCGCTGCTGCGTGTCAAACGAAACGATATCGCTAGCCAGGACGCTGCAACGTCACGGATCGCTAGCGATGTCGTTTCGTGTGAAGGTACCTTTAGTCACTTCTGCTCCAGATCTCGCTATCCCTTTTGTTTGCTCAGCTCTCACTTATGTCACCCCACAGTGTCGCACTGCTCACCTTGGGCCTATAGGTCCACTTACTAAGCACTCCAGGCCTTATCTCACTCTCTGATAGGAACTTGTAATTTTCCCTTAAACGAATCACCTCCTACTCTGTGCTAGTCCCAAATATTAACTCTAACAGTCCCTATGGTCAAATTACTCAAACTACACACATTATCAATATCACCAATACCATTAACTCACATCACAATTCACATTACCTATTACAATAGTAAACTTGTTTCTTCAAGAGGGAATGGAGTGCCCGCAGGGCCATGGGGTACTCGGTACTGGGTCAGTTCTGAAAGGGATGTGTCACGGTGGCAGTGACCCAGTCCATGGCACTGGGCGTCCAAGTAAAAGGGGAAGTCTTTAAAGGGGTTGTTGAATAAAGAATAAAGTTTGTTCGTGACGCCATTTGTGGTATTCGGTCAGGGATGACTGACGCTGCTTAAAGGGGTCCACTGGGGTGATGGTGCTGCAGCTGGGATGGTATGGCTTCCCACAGGTGAAGCTGGGTCCCCAGGGCTCCCGATGTAGTAGGGACAGATGGTATAGAAAGAAACAGAGGACACGGGGTTGCAGTCTCTTTACCTCTTTACTGGTGTAAGGCAGCCACAGTCCCGGGTACCTGATCACAGGTACTGGTATGGTCCGGCCGGCTTGGAAGCGACTCAGGAATCCCCCTAGCCAGGTGGGGTTGGAAGCCTTCCCTTCTGTGCTGTGTTGTAGTCCCTTACTGCCTTAGGCCTCACACAAGGTCCTCACGTTCTCTCTGTCCCCCTTGTTGGTAGGACACTACCCACATGGCAGGTAACGCGAGCCTTTTTACAGGGGTCTCCCAGATGACTCCGGGCTCTATCTGTTACTGTGCCTTCAGGTGTTAATGGTGGACAGGCGACTTGCAATCGGCTGTCTGCCGGTTTCTGCTGTGGGGCATACAGTCCCGCACAGCCTCGGTCTTTTTGCCACGAGTTCCTGCGCTTCAGCATGGAGGAAGCTCAGCCGCAGCTTCTCTCCAGCTCTTCACTCTCTTTTGCTTCTCTTGCCCTCTCAGTCTCCTACAGACTGCTCTGGTTCTCTTTCTTCCTTCCAGGAGCTGCAGCACTACTGGTCTTTATGGCCCCAGCTTTCCTCTCACAGACTCTCTCTGCCTGCTTTCTCTCTGCTCTGTCCCTCTGACAGACTGAACTCACTCCTGCCCCAGGCCAGAACCAGAATATATATATATATATATATATATATATATATATATATATATATATATATATATATATATATAGGGATCTGGGGAAGCTCCCCTGAAACCGGGTTCAGAGCTCCCCCTTCTGGCCTGGAGTCAGAACAGTGTTGCATGGGCTGAATACCTGTTAAAGGGATCCTTCCTCGCTTCCAAGCATGGCATCACCCTCCCAGTGAGGAAGGCAATACCACTGTAACAACCGGTCGCCTGGGGTGTTACAGGAACATGAACAACATGGCCATTTCCTTACAGCTACACAAGCTATACCAATGATATGTCTACCCCTGGTTCACATTATATCTTACCCTACACAATGATTTGGATATGAAAGACTCTGATGGTGCTATAAGACAGTACGATATTATGCTGTATATCGCCAAGCAACTCTTGCTTTGTTGAGAGCTCAGGTTGGTTTCATGTAAATTAAAATTATGTAAATCTTCAACTTTCTTATATTCTTTAGGGAATAAGAAGGTATTTGTACTAGTTTCTGAATTGATAAAATGTGTTGGAAAAAGTGGGCAAAGCTTCAGACTTGGCTTGGCATTGTTTTAATCTCATGCATGGAGTATTCATTTAGCAAGACATTTTTCAAACATTTGTATGAGCTGATTGGCAGGGACTTCAAGTGCTTGTCCTGTGACAGCCTTATTTTAAAGAGGATTGTCTTTCTCGGACAACCCAAATAAACATTTCTCACGCCATAGAAGTGAATGTGTCAATGCTGCAATGTCTAGCTCAGCTGCTACTAGTGTAAGTAGTTAAAGTGCAGTATAGACATTGAAAATGTTGGGGCATCTGCTTAACCATTGTAGCCCCCTCACCTGATAATGATTCAGTCATCCACAGATCTGACATTGGCAATTGGTATCAGTTAAATTGCTTTCAGAAAACTTTTAAGATGTGTTTTGAGGGACAGGTTCCATTTTAAGTGGTTATTTGGTTTAGAATATATAATTCCATAAATCTAATTAGGGAATTTTGAGTGAATAGAAGTGATTTCTCCTGTTCAGGATACTCATTCCTTGGCCAGATAAAAGAGTTGCTAAAACAATCACTCTCTGGTCTTTGTGTGATACAATGGCCCTGATTCATGAAGGCTTTAAAGCCAGAAAACTGTTGTAACAAGTTTCACCCAGTTCACGCCAGTTTCAATCAGCTAAAGTGGTTGGAGCTGGTGCTGAACGGGGGTTTGACAGGGGCATGACCCCACTGATCATCTAATTCATGACAAGCTGTGACATATCTTATGCCAGAAATCTTACTCTAGTTATTGTTAATGAATCAAAGGCATGTGACTACACCACGCCTTTATCAAGACTTGAATGAAAACTGCACTCCGCCACAAATCTTACTCGAATCAATGACTGAAGATTTATGTCATAAGTAGTGTTGAGCATTCCGATGCTGCAAGTATCGGGTATCGGCCGATACTTGCTGTATCGGAATTCCGATACCGGGATTCCGATACTCTTGTGGTATCGGGTATCGGGTATCGCAACAACATTAATGTTAAAATGTGTAAAAGAGAGAATTAAAATAAAAAATATCGCTATACTCACCCTCTCCGACGCAGCCGGGACTTCAGCGAGGGAACCGGCAGCGTTGTTTGTTTAAAATTCGCGCTATTACTTGGTTACGTGAATTCCCGGCTTGTGATTGGTCAGGTCGGCCACGTTGCCGGGACGCGGACCAATCACAGCAAGCCGTGACGAAATTACGTCACGGCTTGCTGTGATTGGTCCGCGTCCCGGCAATATGGCCGCCCTGACCAATCACAAGCCGTGACGTCACGGGAGGCTGGACACGCGCCCATTTTAAAATGAGCGCGTCCAGCCTCCCGGCTTGTGATTGGTTGCGCCGCGGTCAACCAATCACAAGCCGTGACGTCACGGGAGGCTGGACACGCGCCCATTTTAAAATGAGCGCGTCCAGCCTCCCGGCTTGTGATTGGTTGACCGCGGCGCAACCAATCACAAGCCGTGACGTCACGGGAGGCTGGACACGCGCCCATTTTAAAATGAGCGCGTCCAGCCTCCCGGCTTGTGATTGGTTGACCGCGGCGCAACCAATCACAAGCCGTGACGTCACGGGAGGCTGGACACGCGCCCATTTTAAAATGAGCGCGTGTCCAGCCTCCCGTGACGTCACGGCTTGTGATTGGTCAGGGCGGCCATATTGCCGGGACGCGGACCAATCACAGCAAGCCGTGACGTAATTTCGTCACGGCTTGCTGTGATTGGTCCGCGTCCCGGCAACATGGCCGACCTGACCAATCACAAGCCGGGAATTCACGTAACCAAGTAATAGCGCAAATTTTAAACAAACAACGCTGCCGGTTCCCTCGCTGAAGTCCCGGCTGCGTCGGAGAGGGTGAGTATAGCGATATTTTTTATTTTAATTCTTTCTTTTACACATTTATATGGTTCCCAGGGCCTGAAGGAGAGTTTCCTCTCCTTCAGACCCTGGGAACCATCAGGAATACCGTCCGATACTTGAGTCCCATTGACTTGTATTGGTATCGGGTATCGGTATCGGATTGGATCCGATATTTTGCCGGTATCGGCCGATACTTTCCGATACCGATACTTTCAAGTATCGGACGGTATCGCTCAACACTATTCATAAGGAATGCTGCTGCTTGTCATGAGTTTGACAAGCATGGGTCACCATGTCTGTCCTGCCCCGATCCCGCCCCTACTTCACCCACTTTGTTGGAACTGGGCGAAAAGTATGTAAAAATTACAAAAGTTGGTAAATTTTTGTGCAGCCTCGCATTGCTCAAAAAATGTGTGACTTTTCAATGCTTTTTACACTAGAATTCTGGCATAAAAGACTTGATGAATTGGGGCCTTATTGCCAGGGTTTCTCCCAGGCTGTGATAAATTGGGAGCAACTTGTTGCTAAAGGAACCTGTTACCTCCTATCTGCTAGTTACTTGCAGATAGAGGGTTAATCTGCAGGTAAATAATATTTAAATACAGATTGGCGGGCTTACTGATGTAGCGGCAAAGGGGAGAAAATCAAGTTATATTTTCACTGTAGCCGCTCGTTACCTGGATGGTGCATGGAGTGGTTACAGTCACTGTTCACTCTTCTGTGAGCGCACTGTAATCACTTCCCAGCATAGTGATTGACAGCCTGCTGTGCAGCATATATGTGCAGAGTGATCACAGTGCACTCACTGTATAGTGAGCACTGGCTGTAACCACTATCTGCACCAACTTGAAGCAAGCGGCTGCAAGGAGAATATAACTTCATTTTCTCCCTGCAGCTGGTGCTCCAGTAACCTGGCTAAGCAGGATTTGATATGCCTATTACCTGCAGATTAACACAATATCTGCAGGTAAATAGCTTTTCTTGAAGGGACAAGTTCTCTTATCACATAAACAAATTATTAATTTCTGACAACCACTTTAACCATATGTTCTTCTCAAGAGTGCCTATTTTTTTTTAAATGAATAGAAGAATACAGCTTTCAGAATGATGTTGTGAAGCTATACAAGGATGAGCATTCATTTTAATGTGCCATGGTAAAACACATAATTATTTAATGTTCCTGTTCTGTATTTTATGTTCTTTTGTTTTGCACTGATCTCTTTTCATATGTTGAAAGCCTGCGCTGGATTTGTATACGATGCAGGCTAATGATTACACTGCTTACTCATTGGGTGAACAGTAATTCAAATAAATGCTCTGGGAACATTATAGGATTGCCTCGGCCTACAACAACTAACCTCATCCATTAGTTTGAAGAATCAACACGTCTCTGCAAAGATTGTTCTTAAGTGGCTTTAAAATTTATTGCAAGAAAAAAGCTTGCAGTCAGGACATAAAAAGGAATCGTTGAAAGTAAATCACCATCAGGAAGCTAAACAGCTCTGTGTCAAGGGCACATATGAACACTGCTAAATATGCACAATACCGTGCAAATGTTTTTAGCCAAGTTATTAGTAGGTTTATCAAATCAATTATCAAAATGCAAAATGAATTAACAAAATAGAAAAGATCTGCCTTCAAAACAGCTTCAATTAATCTATGTACATTTTGACGCAGTTTTCAAAGGAATATGGTAGAGAGGTTGCTCCAAATATCTTGGTGAGCTAACCACAAATTTGTGAATATAGGCGCAAATCTGTCTATTCATGTAACTCCAATGTTGTTTACATCAGGGCTCTGTGTGGGCCATATAATCACTCTGTGGACTCCATGTTTTTCTTTATGCTCCTAATTACATTGCCTCTATATTTGAGGTCATTGTCCCTCTTAATTTGGAGTCAATCAGGAACACTCCCTGTGTTCACACAATACTACAAGGATTAAAATTATATGCCTGTATTTCTTATTGAGGGCACAACTAATCCTGACCAAATCACCTCCAATGCCATTTTCTGAACCTTCACCATTCTTCGCTGCTGCCTGACTAAAGACACACATTATTTTACCGCTATCCAAACCTTTGGCAAACAAAATGCTTTCTGTTACAACTATATATTACTCAATTTGAGTCATCAGTCCAAAGCACCTGCTGCCGGTTTTTCTGCACCTCAGTTCCTATGTTTTTGTGTATAATTGAATTGTATGGCCAAGTTTCCAAGTCAAAGGTATGGCTTTTGGACATAATTTTTCCATGAAGCCCATTTCTGGCCAGACTTCTCCAAACAGTAGATAAGTGTAGCTTGGTTCCACCGGTTACTGCCAGTTCTAAGCTGATGGCACTGCTGGACATTTTTCAATTTCGAAGGGAATTAAGTTTGATGTGACTTTCATCTTCTTCACTAAATTTTCTTAGCTGACCTGCTTCTATTGTCCTCAGTATTGCTAATTTCTTAATGCTTCTTCAAAAAAACTTAACATATTTTGAAAGCCCAGTTTTCTTTGAAGCCTTAGCCTGAGAGAGATCTTGCTGATGCAGAATAACTACCTTGTCTTGTTGCTGTGCTCAGTCTTGCAGAGATCTGTGACATGAAACTGTCTTCCACAACCTCATTTTTGTAGTAGAGTTTGGCTGTTCCTCACCCAGTTTTAAGGTTTCCCCCTACGCGTCTGTTTCATTTAATGACAGTGTATGAAAATGTTAATCATTGTCATCTGTTTGGTATGATTGGATACCCATAAACCTGATTATAAGCTTACAAAATCACTGACTTGAAGACAAAGTACGGTCAAATATTGATGTGACTTAGTTTTCTCTTTTGTTCATACACTTTGCATTTTGTTAGTTTATCTTTATCAACTAACAACTGTTAGCACTGCCTAAAATGTCTGCACAATACTGTAAATATCCTGTTTTGTCAAACCTACAAATCTATTTAAACAATCCTTTTTTTGATTTTTTTCAGATGTCCCAGTCTATGAAACCGACACTACTTACGGATAATTTGATATATTTTGATTACCGTATGTTATTAATATCATGACAAGTTTGAAATTATGAACAAGCAATAATCTAATATATAAAGCTGAATGTGTGTATGTATGTGTGTATGTGTGTATGTGTGTATGTCCGGGATTGGCATCTGCACCGTCGCAGCTACAACCACAAAATTTTGCACAGTCACACGTCTGGACCCCGAGAGCGTCATAGGCTATGTTGTGAGGCAAAATTTTAACCCCGCGCGTTCCAATTCACCAAACAATTTGGCCCCTATCTACATACAGGGGAAAAAGGCAGCTGCCAGATGTGAACGAAGGGGACTTAAAGAACAAGAGCGATGGCGCCAAAGAGTATATACCGTACAGTTGCTAAGGTGGGGCCCCGACATGGGATACTCGCCACACATGGGGATATGAACACACACACAAAATGCGCCACACACTACCACGTGCTTGAACACATATACCACCCTCAGCACACATTTCACCACACATACACCAACCTCGCCACATAAAAGTCGAAACACAAAAGTCACCGCTCAAAACTTGCCACGAGCAAAACTAGGCTCACGCAAAACTCACCACACGTGCAAAAATCACCTCATGGAAAACTCGCCACACGCAAAACTTGCACACGCAGAAAAATTGCCACATGCACAAAAGTTGCAACACATGCAAAAGTTGCCTCACACAAAACTTGCACATACTCAAAAGGCACCACACATAAAACTCGACGCGCAAAACACACTAACCTGTCACATGCAACTTGACACACAAAAAGTTGCTACACGCATGTCACCACACAAAACTCATCTCACAAAATTCGCTACATGCATGTCACCACACGCAACTCAACACACACAAATTGACACATGAAACTCGCCCTAAAACACACACAAGTCTGTAATTATCCTTCAAAAATAAAAATCTGATTAATAAGCAGAAAAACTACAAGAGCAACAAATGTACTATATAGGAAATACGGCAGCTGTCAGTCACATGACCTGTGTATTATGTGTATGTGTGAGCTAATATATACTGCCAGGGGGGAGGGCTTCCTGTTGGCTGGGATTTATCAGGCTGCTAATAGCAACCAATCACAGCTCAGCTTCTACTTTGCTACAGTTAATTAATCTGAGCTCTGATTGGTTAATATAGGCAGGACATTCTCAGTATAACAAAGCTTGTGTGAGGTAGTAGCATGTTGTTAGGGTGTGTTGGTGGAAAGGCTGATGTCAGTCACATTACCTCTATGTGAGAGGATATAGAAACTGCCAGTTACAGACTATTTTTACCACAATAATGCCTCATAAGAAAAGGAATTCCATGGCACGAATGTCAGCTGATGCGAAAAGAAAAGCTGCATTACGGGCCAATGAAAAATGTGAAGACCGAGAAACAAGGCTGACACACATGAGAACAGCAGCTGCTTTCTCAAGAGCCAATGAACTTTCTGAGCAGAGGGAAGCAAGGCTTACAGACAAGAGAATAAGAGCTGCTTCCTCAAGAGCCAATGAACTTTCTGAGGAGAGGGAAGCAAGGCTTGCAGACATGAAAACAAGAGCTGCTTCCTCAAGAGCCAATGAACTTTCTGAGGAGAGGGAAGCGAGGCTTGCAGACAAGAGAACAAGAACTGCTTCCTCAAGAGCCAATGAATTTTCTGAGGAGAGGGAAGCGAGGCTTGCAGACATGAAAACAAGAGCTGCTTCCTCAAGAGCCAATGAACTTTCTGAGGAGAGGGAAGCGAGGCTTGCAGACAAGAGAACAAGAACTGCTTCCTCAAGAGCCAATGAATTTTCTGAGGAGAGGGAAGCGAGGCTTGCAGACATGAAAACAAGAGCTGCTTCCTCAAGAGCCAATGAACTTTCTGAGGAGAGGGAAGCGAGGCTTGCAGACATGAAAAGAAGAGCTGCTTCCTCAAGGGCCAATGAGTCATCTCAGCAGAGAGAAGGCCGACTTGCCGCTAAGAGAATTGCTATTTCTTCCGCCAGGGCACAGGAAATGGTTGGAGATTTGAAACATGCTGCCTTTTGTTACCAGTCAGAAATAAACTATCAGGATAATCCTAAAGTTCAGATAGGAAAAATGGATGTGGTCTGCATGTACTGCAGTGCCCTTAAATGGAAAGATGAACCGCCAGGTTTATGCTGTGCAAATGGCAAGATAAAACTTCCACCTCTCCTGTCACCACCAGATCCCCTAAAGTCTCTGATGACGGGTACCAGTACAATATCAGAGCATTTCTTGGACAACATCAGGAAGTACAACTCCTGCTTCCAAATGACATCATTTGGTGCAACAAAAGAAATGTTTACAACAGGATTTATGCCGACATTTAAAGTTCAAGGACAGGTTTCCCACTCAATTGGCTCACTGCTTCCATTACAAGGAGAAGAACCTCAATTTCTTCAACTCTTCTTCATGGGAAATGCAGAAGCAGAGGCTCAGCGGAGATGCTCTTTAATTCCTAACACTCGCCTTGATATTGTCACTATTTTGCAGCAGTTCCTTCACTCCAACAATCCATATGTTCAACTTTTCAAGACTGCACTTGAATGCATGCCAAATGACGATTACAAGGTTGTCATTCGAGCTGATAAAACACCACAAGGTGAGCATCAGCGACGTTTCAATGCTCCCACATTTGATGATGTAGCAATCTTGATTGTAGGCAATGATTTTCAAAGCCGTGACATTGTGTTTCAGAAAAGGAACAATAGTTTGCAACGAGTAGCAGAAACTCACAGGTCCTATGATGCACTGCAATATCCAATCATCTTTTGACAGGGACAGGATGGCTATCACTTTGGAATACCACAGACAGATCCTACAACAGGCAACCCTTCAGGAAAAAAAGTGTCTGCCATGGACTTCTATGCATATAGGATCATGACAAGATTTGCAGAGGAAAATCACATCTTGAAATGCAAACACCTCTTCCACCAATTTATTGTTGACATGTATGCAAAGATTGAGAGTGAACGTCTTTTATATATCCGACTAAATCAAAAGAAGCTCAGGGCAGAGGAATATATTCACCTTAGAGATGCTGTTGCAAATGATGCTGATCCAAAAGAGTTGGGGAAAATGGTTATTCTTCCATCAAATGTCACTGGAAGCCCACGACACATGCATGAATACACACAGGATGCAATGACTTATGTGAGAAAGTATGGCCGTCCAGATCTTTTCATCACCTTTACTTGCAATCCTGCCTGGGAGAAAATTGGAGGGCACCTGTTGCCGGGCCAAAAAACAGTGAATCGCCATGACCTTATTGCTCGGGTTTTCAAACAGAAACTTTCAAAAATGATTACTCTCATCACAAAATCACATATTTATGGTGAGACACAGTGCTGGATGTATTCAGTTGAATGGCAAAAAAAGAGGCCTTCCTCACGCCCACATCTTGATCTGGCTGAAGCAAAAAATACAGCCTACCGAAATTGACAATATCATCAGTGCCGAATTGCCAGACCTTCAGATTGACCCATTGCTGTTTGACACCATCACAAAAAACATGATCCATGGTCCGTGTGGGAGTCTCAACAAAATTTCTCCCTGTATGATTGATGGCAGGTGTTCAAAACATTACCCACGATCCCTGGTCCAAGAAACCCAAACAGGACAAGATGGATATCCAGTCTACCGAAGAAGAAAGCCAGGGGATGGTGGTTTCACAGCAAAGCTCAAAATGCGTGTTGGATCATCACTCCAAGAGATAGAAATTGACAACAGGTGTGTAGTGCCTTACAACCCTTTGCTCTCAAAAATCTTCCAGGCCCACATAAATGTCGAATCTTGCCACTCTGTGAAATCAATCAAGTATATCTGCAAATATGTCCACAAAGGAAGTGATCAAGCAGTTTTTGAACTCCAGAAAAATGGACCTATTATTGATGAAGTGGAGGCATTCCAGATGGGCAGGTACATAAGCAGCAATGAAGCTGTTTGGAGAATACTAGGATTCTCCATTCATGAGCGCTACCCACCAGTTGTGCATCTGAGTGTGCACTTGGAAAATGGACAGAGAATTTATTTTAACCCAGCAAACTTGCAGCAGCAGCTCCTAACACCACCTAAGACCACCCTCTTGGCATTTTTTGAGCTGTGTCAACAAGACCCTTTTGCAAAAACAATTCTCTACTGTGATTTACCAAAGTACTACACTTGGAATGACTCCAGAAAAACACTGGAACGGAGGAAACGGGGGCTTGATATTGAAGGCTATCCAGGGGTGAAAGCAACTGATACGCTTGGTCGCGTCTACACTGTTCATCCGTCAAATGCAGAGTGCTTCTACCTGCGCATGTTACTTCATGTTGTCAAAGGCCCTACATCATTTTCTGACTTGAAGACCGTCGGTGGCCATGTGTTTGAAACATTCAGGGAAGCTTGCCAAAGAAAAGGACTTCTGGAAAATGATGGACACTGGGGCATGACCCTCAGTGAAGCAGCAGCCACACAAACCCCAAAGCGACTAAGACACCTCTTTGCTATTATTCTAACAACCTGTAGCATTTCAAATCCTCTTGAGATTTGGACAAAGTACAAAACTGATCTCAGTGAGGACATCCTCATGCAGATTAGAAGGGAAAATCCTCAGCAACTCATCAACTTCACTGAGGAAATGTTCAATGAAACTTTAATGCTCCTTGAAGATCAGTGCATAGCGATGTCAGGAAAAGCCTTACAGTTGCTTGGTTTGCCTGCTCCAATAAGAAATCCTGAAGGCATCCAAATGTGTAGGGAGATTTTCATAGAAACAAACTACAATATTGATGAACTGACAGCATGTGTGTCTCAGAACGAGCCAATATTGGTACCAGATCAAAGGGACGTCTATAATTATATTTTAAGTTTCAGTGAAACCAACAAAGGTGGGATTGTCTTCCTTGATGCTCCAGGTGGAACAGGAAAGACATTTGTAATCAACTTGCTCCTGGCAAAATTTCGACAACAAAAAAAGATTGCACTTGCAGTGGCATCTTCTGGAATTGCAGCTACGCTTTTAAACGGTGGCAGGACAGCACATTCGACATTCAAACTACCACTTAACCTGTCTCATAGTGACAGCCCCGTGTGTAATATTGCCAAGGGATCAGGACTGGCCAAATTGCTTCAAAAATGCAGTGCCATCATTTGGGATGAATGCACCATGTCACACAAAAGGGCTCTGGAAGCAGTGGACAGACTGCTGCAAGACCTGCGTAGCAACAAATATATCATGGGAGGAGTAGTTGTTGTTTTGGCAGGTGACTTCCGCCAAACACTACCTGTTATTCCAAGATCAACCCCTGCAGACGAACTCAATGCCTGTCTCAAAGCATCGTACCTTTGGAGAAAAGTAAAGAAAATGTCACTGAACACAAACATGAGGGTCTACATGACAGGCGATGTTTCTGCTGGACTGTTTTCGAGCCAGCTGTTGAATATTGGAGATGGCAAGGCACCAGTAAACTCAACCACTGGACAGATCACCTTCCCAAGAAACTTTTGTTGCATTGTGACTTCCATTGAGGAGTTGAAAGCAAAGCAATGTTTTTCCAAACATTCAACTCCACTTCAGAAATTCTGGCTGGCTGTGTGAAAGGGCTATTCTAGCTCCCAAAAATGACAGCGTCAACAAGATCAATCTTCAAATTCTAAATCTCCTTCCAGGTGTGTGCACAACTTACAAGTCAGTAGATACAGTAATAGACCCTGCTCAAGCATTATTTTATCCAACTGAGTTCCTCAATTCCTTGGAGCCACAAGGACTTCCTCCTCACAACCTCTTTCTAAAACCTGGAGCACCTATTCTGCTATTGAGAAATTTGGATCCGCCAAAGCTGTGTAATGGAACAAGACTCTTGATTAAGAACCTGTTTCCACATGTAATTGAGGCAACCATTTTGACAGGATGTGCCACAGGAGAAGATGTTTTCATTCCAACAATTCCTCTCATTCCATCTGATTTGCCTTTTGATTTTAAACGCCTCCAGTTTCCTGTTCGACTGGCATTTGCTATGTCCATCAACAAGGCTCAGGGACAGTCCTTGAAAGTAGTTGGAATCGATTTACAATCTCCATGCTTTTCTCATGGTCAACTTTATGTGGCCTGTTCAAGAGTTGGAACAGCCAAAAATCTGTTTGTCTTTGCACCTGAAGGAAAAACTAAGAATGTTGTTTATCAAAAGGCTCTCGAATAAGTAGTGGAAGATTACTTCACATTACTTGGCCAATTTAGTTAAATCTGTGTGGAATATCTCTGGTGTTGAAATATATGTTGTAAAATGCTTCTATTAGCTTATTTTTTGCCTTTTAATAATTACATTTTTATCTATTTGTTTTGTGTTTTTTTTGTGCAGAATAAATTTTTGTTAACACATTCTATTTTGCTAACAGCAGTTATTACCCCGGGCGAAGCCGGGTAGTACAGCTAGTAAATAAATAAATAATGAGATAGCACTTATCGATCGTATTTTTCTAATATTCTTTGTAGAAGTATCAATACTGTGGCCGAATATATATGGTTGTTTAGTGTTTGTGCAGTTGACAGGAGAAACATGGGGGATTTTCCACCCCTTTTGGGTCCCTGTCTTTCTGCTGTGGTTCGTGATCCCCTGCTTAATTGTGGGGGACCCCGGACCACATTGCACTATATATTGGGCTCATGCCCTGACCATTTGAGCCAACAATATATTGCAAAGATTGAGACTCTCTCTTTATCATTATAAGAGAGTATTAGTGTGGTTCCCAACGATTAACCTTTGTCTGTTCTTTATTTTTTTTCCCATATGTTCGTGTCAAGTTATGGGATATACCTTAATTGATATGGTTTCCCTAATATTAGTTTGCGCAGACATAGATTATAATATTACAAATTCTTGGAAGAGATTTCATAAAGATGCGCAACAATCTTGACAGGACATTGGGGTTTTGTGCGCACTTCCCCTTCTGTAATTGGCTCAGAGACGGGGATATGCCTTTGCTAATATGGCGCCGCCGCCGCCTTCACTGTAGCTGTGTGCAGACGCGGACCACAATGCTTTGGGTCCTCGGGTAGACGTCACAGTCATGCGCATTTGCTTTAGGAAGACGCCGGAGATATGGCACATGCTGAACTGTAATTGTAAGTGTGCTACTACTTTGTTTCATAAGATTGGGACACCTGAGTTGATCTAATTGATCATTGAGTAAGTTTTAACTATGATCATCACAATGCACTTTATGCTATTCATGTATGAATAATGTATTTGGATGAATTTGCTATAAAAGCACTTATGCACTTTTTTTGATTGCTGATCACATATGCACTGATGTTGGAAAACGCTAAATATTGTTAATAATCTAATATGATTGAACATGTGTGTGTTCTATATAAACTCATTTCACTTGTATGTTCATTGCTTGAAAAAGGATACCATATCCGAAACGTTGCCACGCCGTTCAGGCATTAAAGCCCACTTTTTTCTATTTTTTTGTTCTGTTTTCCTTTTTTATTCTTATTTAAACAATCAGTAATAAAATTTTGCCATCAGAACAGCTTTGGCCAGTGGGGACAAGTTTCACAAGACCTCATAAGGAGTCTTGTAATTGGCACCATGATGTTAGCTGCATGTCTGTTTAAAGGAGGTTTGTACCAACTATATAAGCTATCCTGAGGGACATGATGTACCTGCATCTATAGAATTTGCTACATGTTGCACCCAATTCTATGGTTGGTACTGTAGATACAGTACATCAGGATGATTAGAGTGATCTACTACAGATTAAAGGACACGTTGGTACCGCTGTTATGGACTTTGCTACTATTTTCTTTGTTTTTGATATACATTAGTCACTACAGGATTATCTAATTGAGTGAAGACATTCCAGGAAAATGAGAAGTTTCGTCAATACCTGACTTTATTAGTCATCTGGATAGAGGAGATCTGTGTGGCAGCGCGCTGTGTGAGAGTCTGCAGTGTCCACTGCTAAGACAGAAAGCGCTCCTGTTTTAGCAGTGGACACTGCAGACTCTCACACAGCGCGCTGCCACACAGATCTCCTCTATCCAGATGACTGATGAAGGTCAGGTATTGACCGAAACTTCTCATTTTTCTGGAATTTCTTCACTCAATAAATAAGTTCTTGAATACATCTATATGAGTGCCAAGTATTTCTACATCGCAGCTGATGGATTTGGTTATCCTACTTGTGCACCACCAGAATTCCAGAAGTGCTGTGCTTTCCTAATTACTGACTACAGCAGTGACTGTTCAGTGCTCTGCTCACATGACTAGAACTGAGTGGTGTGCAACAGCTTTAAAAGTTCATTTTCAGGCTTCCAGTCAAATTGTTCATTTCCACATTTATTGTTAAAGGGAACCTGTCACCCCGTTTTTTCCGTATGAGATAAAAATACTGTTAAATAGGGCCTGAGCTGTGCATTACAATAGTGTATTTTGTGGACCCCGATTCCCCACCTATGCTGCCGAAATACGTTACCAAAGTAGCCGTTTTCGCCTGTCAATCAGGCTGGTCTGGTCAGATGGGCGTGGTGACATCGCTGTTTCTTCCCCCAAATCTTGCTTATTTTTCCGTTGGTGGTGTAGTGGTTTGCGCATGCCCAAGGTCCCGAATCCACTGCACAGGGGAGGGAAAAGAGCGCGATCTGTGCTATTCCCCTGGTGATCGGTGAGGGCGGCCATCTTCCTGCGGCCGCGCGTGCGCAGATGGAGCACTCTGCTGCCCGGGGCTTCAGGAAAATGGCCGCGGGATGCCGCGCGTGCGCAGATGGAGATCGCGGCGGCCATTTTCCTGAAGCAGAGTTCGCATCTCGGCTTCAGGAAAATGGCCGCCGCGATCTCCATCTGCGCACGTGCGGCATCCCACGGCCATTTTCCTGAAGCCCCGGGCAGCAGAGCGCTCCATCTGCGCACGCGCAGCCACAGGAAGATGGCCGCCCCCACTGATCACCAGGGGAATAGCGCAGATCATGCTCTTTTCCCTCCCCTGTGCAGTGGATTCGGGACCTTGGGCATACGCAAACCACTACGCCACCAACGGAAAAATAAGCAAGATTTGGGGGAAGAAACAGCGATGTCACCACGCCCATCAGACCAGACCAGCCTGATTGACAGGCGAAAACGGCTACTTTGGTAACGTATTTCAGCAGCATAGGTGGGGAATCGGGGTCCACAAAATACACTATCGTAATGCACAGCTCAGGCCCTATTTAACAGTATTTTTATCTCATACAGAAAAAACAGGGTGACAGGTTCCCTTTAAAAAACGGTAATCATACAAACTATATCATCATGGCATTAGTTACAAAGGGAAATCTCTGATGTCAGGTTCCTTTTATATTAGTAACCACAAAATGTGGTTTGAGCTCTCTTGTCCCCTCCTTGCAAATCAATAAAGTGTTGAGATCACAAACTTCCTCAATTTCACCTTCTCACATGTACTTATGGCATAAAAGAAGAACATTGAAACTGGCTTCCTCTTCAATATATTTTTACACTATATCTACTATTTAATTGTCTAAGGGTCACTTCCGTCTGTCTGTCTGTCCTTCTGTCTGTCTGTCACGGATATTCATTGGTCGCGGCCTCTGTCTGTCATGGAATCCAAGTCGCTGATTGGTCGTGGCAAAATGCCCACGACCATTGCCACGACCAATCAGCGATGCGCACAGTCCGGAAGAAAATGGCCACTCCTTACTCCCCGCACTCACTGCCCGGCGCCCGCATACTCCCCTCCGGTCACCACTCACACAGGGTTAATGCCGGCGGTAACGGACCGCGTTATGCCACGGGTAACGCACTCCGTTACTGCTGCTATTAACCCTGTGTGACCAAGTTTTTTACTATTGACGCAGCCTATGCAGCGTCAATAGTAAAAACATCTAATGTTAAAAATAATAAAAAAAATAAAAAATGATTATATACTCACCTGCGCCGCCTTTCCCGCTCCTCACGATGCAAGTGGCACGTTCCGGTGGCAAGGATGGTCTGGCAGAAGGACCTGCCATGACGACACGGTCATGTGACTGCGATGTCATCACAAGTCCTGTGCGCCTACGCGGAAAGGACCTGCCATGACGTGACGGTCATGTGACCGCTACACGGTCACGTGACCGTGACGTCATCACACCCTGGGACCGGAAGCTGTCGCCTGCACCCCACACAGGCAACAGCTACAACGCACCTGCGGAAGGTGAGTATATGTTTATTTTTTATTTTTCTAACCTGTCATACGTGGCTGGGCAATATACTACGTAGCTGGGCAATGTACTACATGGGCTGTGCAATATACTACGTGGCTCTGTGCTGTATACTATGTCACTGGGCAATATACTACGTGGCTGGGCATTATACTACGTAACTGGGCAATATACTACATGGCTGGGCAATATACTACGTGGCTGGGCAATATACTACGTCACTGGGCAATATACTACGTCACTGGGCAATATACTATGTGGCTCTGTGCTGTATACTACGTCACTGGGCAATATACAATGTAACTGGGCAATATACTACGTCACTGGGCAATATACAATGTAACTGGGCAATATACTACGTCACTGGGCAATATACAATGTAACTGGGCAATATACTACATAACTGGGCAATATACTACGTGGCTGGGCAATATACTACGTGGCTGGGCAATATACTACGTGGACATACATATTCTAGAATACCCGATGTGTTAGAATCGGGCCACCATCTAGTAGATACATAATTGTTTATACTTTTGATGTGACGGCTGTAGATTATCACTGGTCATAGAGGTGACGCATTGGTCATTACTGTGGCTTGACATATGCTGAAGCGGTCCATGAGGACCATAAAGGAAGAATGGAGGCTGGTTTTCGTGTTTTACAGCATTTGAGGGTTTCTTTGTTACATAGCTTGGCTTCAAGATGACGGTGATTTTACAGTGGTGATCCAAGCTCAATTTAACAAAGTATGCAGATGTTCTATCAGCCAGCTGAGCGCTTGACATCATGCATGCGTATTGCTCTTGTAGAATGTTTGCATCTTTTGCTTGGATACTGGAAGATCAGTTTGTTTTACTAGTCATGTTCAAAATAAACAGGCTAATTATCAATGCCCCATGAGCCCAGAGACGCATACAGCAAGTTTATATAAAGCTACATTACTACAAGACTCATTCAAAATAACATCATTGTAATAAGGATACACAAATCTTGGTAAAAAGGACAGGATTTACAGTAAGAGAGCAGATAAGTCCACAACTTATAGTATCTTATTGATTATAGACCTTCTGTATAAAACAAGCCTTCATATGGCTACTCTGTGTAAAAAATAAAAGTAGTTAAGTTCATAAATGGTGTGGTTGAGCAACTCACTTGGCCGCACATAGAAGTAAAAACATGAACACTGTCTCTTTAGATCTTCTACTAGTTTCTTACAAGTACGGCATAAACCGGTGCAACATTAGCGAAAACAAACCTGAAAATACCAAGAAAAGGGAAAACATCAAAAGCCCAAATGATATATATATATATTTTTTTATTAGATAATCTTGTATAAAAAATATATATATTAAAACCGATGAAAAAGGTGCAGAAGTGTCTGTGCAAAAATGTATTACCTAGTGGATTTCAAACCTCAGGCGGTCATATAAATAAAGGAAACAATGATTTAAAATGCTGGAAAAAAAGGGGAATAGGTATTTTAAGGGACTAGTGTCGCAGATGATATATAACGTTGTCACTTAAATAAGGTTATACACATAGTGCCAATACCAATGCAATAATATAAATAAGGCTATACAATTAGTGCCATTTACCAATTCAATAAATATAAAGTACAAATGCATTTCAAGAAAGTATATATTGCAAGGAGCACTAGTACAGCACATAAGCAAAGGTCTTAGGAGGGAGTGAACATTAGTGAAGCTTAAGCCAGCATTTCATATGGTTGACCATGAAAAGATATAACGTAAGTTACCTTTGTACAATCATATTGCACAAGACACAGGAACCCGACCTACGTTTCGCTATGAGCTTCTTCCTTGGGATGTGAGGTTTTATTATATCTTTTTTT
Source organism: Ranitomeya variabilis (assembly GCF_051348905.1). NCBI lineage: Eukaryota > Metazoa > Chordata > Amphibia > Anura > Dendrobatidae > Ranitomeya > Ranitomeya variabilis. The sequence goes on along the minus strand of NC_135232.1, from coordinate 468,187,107 downwards.
ATACCAGATTATCTAATTTTATCATTTGGGCTTTTGATGTTCCCACTTTTTGGTATTCTACATTTCATGGAACTGCCCTTTATGTAATTTGGTTGTATATACTGTAGGTGTATACAAAAACAAACCTAGCCTAACAGGAGATCAAAAATCTAACATATGGCACAGTCCTTTTTGATACAGGAATCCACCTGCTTCAGGAATAAAAACAAAAGGTTCAGCTTTCCTTAACATGAAAACACAGCTCCAGAGTTTGCACCCCCAGGCCCACCCTACACTCCAGAGTGTAAGACACCAAGGCAGAATTCCCAAGTTATTGTTCAATGAATTAATATTGTGTTTTTGGTTTTCTTTGCTTTTTACTTTCATCTTATTTACCATCAGCATATGGTTTTTTTTGCTCCCTTAATTAGCAACATGTTTTTTTTCTTTTATAATAATGAAAAACAAGGCTTTTCTGCTAACAAAAACTTTCATTGTATATATATATACTAGATGGAGGCCTGATGCTATCGCATCAGGAGGGCGACAATGTCACGATGGGGGCAGGCTTTGCAGCACTGATAATTAGTGTTGAGCGATACCTTCCGATACTTGAAAGTATCGGTATAGGATAGTATCGGCTGATACCCGAAAAATATCAGATATCGCCGATACCGATACCCGATACCAATACAAGTCAATGGGACACAAGTATCGGAAGCTATCCTGGATGGTTCCCAGGGTCTGAAGGAGAGGAAACTCTCCTTCAGGCCCTGGGATCCATATTCATGTAAAAAATAAAGAATTAAAATAAAAAATATGGATATACTCACCCGTCCGGCGGCCCCTGGACCTTACCGATTGTAACCGGCAGCCTCCGTTCCTAAGAATGAGGAGTTTAGGACCCTCGATGATGTCACGGCTTGTGATTGGTCGCGTGCCGCTCATGTGACCGCTCACGCGACCAATCACAAGCCGCGACGTCATCGAGGGTCCTAAACTCCTCATTCTTAGGAACGGAGGCTGCCGGTTACAATCGGTAAGGTTCAGGGGCTGCCGGACGGGTGAGTATATCCATATTTTTTATTTTAATTCTTTATTTTTTACATGAATATGGTTCCCAGGGCCTGAAGGAGAGTCTCCTCTCCTCCAGACCCTGGGAACCATACACTGGGACTTCCGATTCCGATTTCCAATACCACAAAAATATCGGAACTCGTTATCGGAATTCCAATACCGCAAGTATCGGCTGATACCCGATACTTGCGGTATCGGAATGCTCAACACTACTGATAATCTCTCCCGCCATGCGCTCACCCACCTATCCACTCTCTCTTTCACCATGTGCTGACTTCTCCCATCTGTGCTCTCTTCTTTGACCTGTCTACCCCATGTGCTATGTGCTCCTCTTGTACAAAGATGGCGGCGGTCAGTGAATCATTCGGCTGATCCCGGCGGTGGTGTGTTTGCGATGGTGTTCTGCTGGTGGTACCGTGTGTGTGGTGCGTATACAGTGTGTGTGTGTGTGTGTGTGGTGTACGGCATATACAATGTGTGTTTGTGTGTGTGTGTGGTGCGTACGGCGTATATAATGTGTGTGTGTGGTGTGACGGTGTTCCACTGGTGGTACTGTGCAAGAGGCTGGTACTACCAGCAGTTTCCATATTGAGACACCCATCACTTGGGTGTTTTCCAACATGGAGGTTGGTGCACTTCCGCCGCTTGGAATTTTGGGATCTGGAAACATCTGGACAGAACAGGATGTGAAGATATATATATATATATATATATATATATATATATATATATATATATATATATATACAAACAAGTGAATACATATTTTGCCATATATAAACATTTACACTTTTATATTAATTATTTTTAGAATCCAAAACATCTATAATAAAGAAATAAAGCATTCAGAATGTTAACATCGCAATAATGCTAACATTGCAAATTAGGATAGGTGGGTGACCTTTGCTGCAAGGCAGAAATGTTTCCAGACAAAGATAGTAGTGGTGTGCAATACTCTTTTAAGTAGGAAACAGAAATTAACACAAATTGTTTTTTAATTAACTTACGTACTGTAGGTAACATACCTTTACCATTAATAGCCATTATCTTTACATTCCAAATTTTTAATTACATAATGAATAAATATAGTTGGAGCAAATATAATAAAGGAGCCTCCATAATTAAAAATACATCCTGTAACATACAAAATACACCAGGAAACTGTGCATGTGTGGCCTTACAAATATTAACTCATTATGTAGTGCTGACGTACATGTATACATATTCATAAACTTTATAGAGATGCTGTTTGTTTAAAATAAATTAAAGTACAAATAGTGTTATTTTAGGACATACATAAAAACACATTTCTTGTTTTGGGGTACTTACGGCACTCATTGTAGTTTGCCCCACTCGTGAGTTCGCATAGTAACTTTGATACATCTGGTGGCATATATAGGTTCAAGATGCATCATGTCGGCTACGGTCATGGTAGATAGCATCCCATTTGTCCCACACCTCTGGCCGCTCCTGCACTAGGATGATCAGCATTTCCACATTTATATATGGTGCCATGGTTCTGATCTCCGTGGAGGTGTGTGCTTTATTTTATAGGCTGCCAGGATGGTTTGGGCTTACAACTTCCTGCAATAAGCTGATGCAATATCCTGCCCCATCGGAGAAATTGGCAAGAAAATTGCATGATATTCAGATTGTCCATGTGCTGTCAGATTTAAAAATCACATTCATTGACTTACATTGGCGATTGGGATCCGATTTTCGCACACAATTGCAGCATGCTGAAATTTTTGTCCAGTCCAATCTCAATCTGAATTGAACTGAAAAAATAATCTCAGATGAGCAAAGATTCATTGAATAACATTGGTCAGAATGCAATCCAATTTTTTATTGGATTGCATTCGTCCGATTTCATCACAAGTGTGAGCGAGCCCTAAGAGACACACACCGCTTAATGAATTAGGCACATCTTTAATGTATGGGTGTAGTCATGTCATGGGTAAGACAGACCTGCAAATGGCAAAGGTTGCAATGTTTAATGCAGCTTTCAAGTTGCATATAAATTCTGCAACTTTTAAAGATGTTTTGCATCAGAATCCTGGCAGGCAAACCTTAAAGGGAACCTGTCACCACGTTTTTGGAAGATGGGATAAAAATAGCGTTAAATAGGGGCAGAGGTGGGCGTTACATTAGTGTGTGTGTTATGCGTTTATTACCCACCTAAGTTGCCGAAATAACTTTGCAAAGTCTCCGTTTTCGCCTGTCAATCAGGCTGGTCAGGTCACATGGGCGTGGTGTCTTCACCCAGATTTGGCGTAGTTTTCCGTTGGTGGCGTAGTGGTGTGCGCATGCCCAAAGTCCGGAATCCTCTTCCAGGGGATTTAAAATAGCGCGGTGTTCGTTATTGCATTGGTGATCGGTGGGCGCGGCCATCTTCCTTTGGCCGCGCGTGCGCAGAAGCGGCGCTCTGCTGGCCGCGGCTTCAGGAAAATGGCCGCGGGATGCCGCGCGTGCGCAGATGGATATCGCGGCGGCCATTTTCCTGAAGCCGCGGCCAGCAGAGCGCCGCTTCTGCGCACGCGCGGCCAAAGGAAGATGGCCGCGCCCACCGATCACCAATGCAATAACGAACACCGCGCTATTTTAAATCCCCTGGAAGAGGATTCCGGACTTTGGGCATGCGCACACCACTACGCCACCAACGGAAAACTACGCCAAATCTGGGGGAAGACAACGCCCATGCGACCTGACCAGCCTGATTGACAGGCGAAAACGGAGACTTTGCAAAGTTATTTCGGCAACTTAGGTGGGTAATAAACGCATAACACACACACTAATGTAACGCCCACCTCTGCCCCTATTTAACGCTATTTTTATCCCATCTTCCAAAAACGTGGTGACAGGTTCCCTTTAATGAATCGGGTCCATTGTGTCTAAAATAGCCCCAGTGTTAACTCCTTCACCCCTCAAGGCATTTTGCACCTTCATTACCTGGCCAAATTTTACAATTCTGACCAGTGTCACTTTATGTGGTTATAACGCTTTAACAGATTTAACTAATTCTGAGAAAGTTTTCATGACATAGTGTACTTCCTGATAGTGGTAAAATTTCTTCAATATGACTTGCGTTTATTTATAAAAAACAAAAACGGAAAGAAGTTATAAGGGTTAAAAGTTGACCAGCGATTTCTCACTTTTTTTAGGGACCACATCACATTTGAAGTGACTTTAAGGGGTCTATATAACAGAAAATACCCAAAAGTGACAGCATTCTAAAAACTGCACCCATAAAGGTGATCAAACCCACATTCAAAAAGTTTATTAGCACTTCAAATGTTTCACAGGAAATTTGGGAATGTGAAAGGAAAAAAATAACCATTACCTTTTTATCACAACATTTTTGCTTTTCCCACAAAAATGTTTTTTTAACCCCCAATTTTGTACTTTTTAGTAAAGTCAACAGGAGAAACTGCACCATACAATTTGTTGTGCAATTTCTCCTGAGTACGTTGATAGCCAATATGTGGAGAAAAACTAATGTCTGGGCGCACGGCAGGGCTTGGAAGGGAAGGAGCGTCATTTGACATTTTTGAAAGCAAAATTTGCAGGAATAATTAGCGGTTGCCATGTCACTTTTAGAGAGCCCCTGATGTACCTAAACAGTGGAACCCCCCACAAGTGACACCATGTTGAAAACCTGACCCATCAGGGAACTTATCTTGATGTGTGCTGAGCACCTTGAACCTATAGGTATTTCGCAGGAGAATGTAGAGCAGTAAAAAAAAAATCTAATTTTTCCCACAAAAAATTTAATTTTTCACAATTTTTTTATTTTCATAAGGTAACAGAAGACCCCAAATTTTGTTGCGCAATTTCTCATACGTACGGCTATACCCCATATGTGGTGATAAACTACTGTTTGGGCACATGACAGGACTCAGAAAGGAAGGAGTGATGTTTTGGAATGCAGATTTTGATGAAGGTGACTACAGGTGTCACGTCGCATTTGGAGAGCCCCTGATGTGCCCAAACAGTGGAACCCCTCCAAATGACACCATTTTGGAAACGAGACCCTTCAAGGAATCTAACTAGATGTGTCATGAGCATCTTGATCCCACAGGTGATTCACAGAATTTTAAAACGTTGATCTGTGAAAATGAAGAAAAAATAATTTTCACCTAAAAATGTTGTTTTAGTCAAAAATGTTTTGATTTTCACAAGGATAGCAGGAGAAAATGGAACCAAGAATTTGTTGTGTAATTTCTCTTGAGTACGCCAATACCCCATATGTGGTCAAAAAACACTTTTGAGGCACAGTGCAAAGCTCAGAAAAGAAGAAGCGCCATATTGGAGTTCAGATTTTGCTGGAATGGTTTGAGGGTGCCATATCACATTGGCAGAGCCCCTGATGTGCCAGAACAGCAGAACCCCCTATATGTGAACTCATTATTTACATTCATCTTTTTGATCACGTTTTAGTGCACTTTTTGTTCGGTGGTACGATAAAGCTTTTCTTTGCCTTGATTTTTATTTTTTTTACGGTGTTTACTGAAGGGGTTAACTAGTGAGCAGGTCGTTTTGGATGTGGAGATACCAAATATGTGTACATTTATTGTTGTTTTTGCAACATAAATAAATGTATTTATTGGAAAAATATTTGTTTCTTTTATTGTTCTTTGTTTGGGAATTTTAAAAAAAATATTTTTACAACTTTTTAATATTTTTTTAAAACTTTTTTTACATTGTCCCAGAATGGCACATCACTGTACAGTATCAGATTGCTGATTTGATACTCTGCACTGCTTCTGCCCTGCAGGTCATCATACCAGCATCTGATAGGCAGGGACTGGCATGCCACCTTCCCTGAAGGACCCCACAGCCATCTTGCTTCCAGGGATCTCCATGGAGACTATCAGTACAACGCGATCACATTGCTTTGTACTGATGGAAGTGCACAGGGAATCCATTCCCTGCGCGATGCTCCTCGGTGTCACTGTCACTACTGACAGCGGCATCAGAGGGGTTAAATGCCCGCGATCGGTGCTAGCACCGATCGTGGGTATTGCTGCAGGGTGTCAGCTCTCACATAGAGCTGACACTCGCACCTGATCACTGCAGCGCTCAGCGTGAGGCCGTGAGATCGTGCAGCCGTACATATACAGTACTGCTCTGCGGGAATGCAGCTCCGCAGAGAAGCATATGTACAGCGCATGTCAGGAAGGGGTTAAAAAATATACATGTAATATAAAAACCTAATTTAATCAATATGTAAATTTCTGATGAAACACTCCTTTCTCATTTATAATTAGTACTTGGCATGTCCACACACCTTTCTATAAAGTAATCGTAAACACCTAATCTCCATTTTCTCTTTCTTTCGTACATATGAAAGTGGTTGCTTCTGGAGCACATGTATACATTTCTGCAAGCACCAGTCAGATGAATGACGCCAAAATCTTTGCAATACCTTTGACAAATATGAATATAACCTAATTCAGCTGTGTTACCCATGGCAACCAATCAGAAATTCACCAGTTTCATAAGTACGAGTGCAAGGCTACAACTAACCTCAGAATTTTTTCAATGGGCACGACCCAAGTTCTCATTAGCACTAGTTGTTATACATGGCATGTCTGAATGAAGACAGATTTTCTGGATTGAGGAAGATAATTGAGCCTGTTAAATGCACAGTGGAGAGTATTCTGGATGTTATTAACACTTGCTTACTAAGCTCTTTTTACAGAAGATGTTATATCTGCCTTACATGATGGACCAATCAGCGAAGCGTGGTTCAAATCCTGCGTCAATTGTCAGCCGGACTGCACCTGCCGCTGATTGGTCGTGACTGGCCAGGCACGACCAATCAGTGAAGTGGTGTTTAAATCTCGCGCCAATATTGCTGATTGGTCGCAGCTGGCCGGGCACGACCAATCAGCAAAGCAGTGTTTAAATCCCGAGCCAATTCGCGGCTGGACTGCACCTGTCGCTGATTGGTTGCGGGCAGCTGGTGCGACCAATCAGCGACATGGGTTTTCCGTTACAGACAGAGAGAATTAGACGATTATACAGTAGATATTATATAATAAATATTTATATATATTGGCCTTATTTATATTTTTAAAATTGCAAAAAAGATAATGGGCTGAGGTAGCAGTTTGTGCATCCTTGGAGATTTGTGTTTCAGATAACTTTGATCAAGTACTCAGAACTTAATTAGCCTGATAAGGTTATGACCTGTTCACAATCATGGTTTGGAAAGGCCATGTGATGCAAATAGTGGATGTCAAGATAAGGAAGACCAATCAAAATTTCAGTAAAAGCTGCTAGTAGAATTGCTGAAGAGGCGATTAGAACCCTCGCTTGACCACAAAAGACCTTCAGAAAGATTTAGCAGACTCTGGTGTTGTGGTAAATTGCTCTATTGTTCAGATACAGCTGCACAAATACAGTATGGCCTTCATGGAAGAGTCATCAGAAGAAAACCTCATCTGCATTATCACCATAACATTCATCATAAGAAGTATGTAAAATCCGCAATAGACTACCGAAAAAAGCACAAGCTGTAGGTTTTACAATGGCCGTCATATTCCCCAGATCTGAACATCATTGAACATAGGTGTCTAGACCTGAAAATAGCAGTGCATGCAAGATGATCCAGGAATCTCACAGAACTGGAAGAATTTTCCCATGAAGAATGGACGAAAATCCCTCAAGCAAAAATTGAAAGACTCTTGGCTGGCTACAAAAAGCATTTACAAGTTGTGATATTTTCAAAAGGGGGTGATACTAGGTACTAACAATGCAGGCTGCCCAAACTTTTGCATCAGACCACTGTTTCTTTTTATTAATTTTTAAAATGTAAAAGATGAAAATGTATGCATTTTTATAATGCACAGGAGAGTGTAAGGGCACCAATTCTAAAGCATGTTTTCAGTGTCTCTTACCCCGTGTTCCTAATTCTCAACTTCTCAACAGATCTGTTCTGGGTGGTGTAAAATCAAAGACACGTGTCAAACTTTCAAAGAGAAAAAAGAGGAGGTGCCAGCATTCACCCAATCTGAAGGTAAATCAGTCTTTTTTTTTTTTCATTTCATCCTGGACAATCACATAAAGTGTGGTAGTGCTGACAATGAAGGAGCAGGTGAAGGGATTTCTCAAAAAAACTATAGACATGTCCATCATTTTTTTTCGAAATCCCTTCACCTGCTCCTTCATTGTCAGCAGTACGTCACTTTATGTGATTGTCCAGGATGAATTGAAAATTAAAATGGACTGATTTACCTTCATATTGGGTGAATGCTGGCACTTCCTCTTTTTTCTCTTTATATATATATTTTTTTGCCTAAAATACAAAGGAAATGTGTCATCTTTAACTTTAGTCCTTTTAGAGATCATTTCATCTTTAACTTGCTTAACTGTTCACAAAAACAATAATTTTGACCAGGGGTGCCCAAACTTTTACATGCCCGTATATATATACTAACAGACCATGTGACACTTAGATTGCACACAGGTGGGCTTTCTGTCACTAAGCAGATGACGTATGAAGGTATTTGCTTGCACCAGAAGATTTTAGGGGCTTCATCGCAAAAGGGGTGAATACATATGCACATGCCAATTTTTTGTTATTTGATCCCATAAATTAAATTTATACCTATATTTTTCTCACTTCACTTCACTTCATCAACTCAGACCATTTAGTGCTGATGCATCACACACAAATCAGATTACAAAATATTTATACACCGGTTACAAAATACGTAAACAGCCAAGGGGTGGAGTGGAGGGGTAGTGAATACTTTTGCAAGCCACTGTATCATCATTTTATAGCAATCATTATGCCATGTCTAAAAGTTGTCTTTTTGCATAGTTTCGTATAGCATGCCATGCAGTACAAGACTAAGTCTCCACCTCGACTTTTGGCTATTGAATATTGTAGTGTACCAGGCCTGTTGTGCAGCCAAAAAGTGCATTTATTACTACATTTCACAACACATCAGTTACTGAAGAGAAATCTTAGACCTGATGAGACTGGTGTGCTTACTAGATGTAACCCATGTCAGAGTGGTTGCATAAGCCAAAAAGAGCATTTTATGAGTCAAGCTGAAGACTGAGAGAGTGTATTCGGTCAACAAACATGGCTAACAGCTGCAACTTGTGCTCAGCAGTCTTTAGGCAATGAGCTGTACACTATAAAATATTAAGTCCCTCCATTCTTGAGAAAAATGGAGGTAATTTCCAAAATTGCCTATTTTGCACTTTGCAATTTTACTCATCAATGAAAGTGATACAAACCCTTTCAATTAGGAGTCAATTTTAATATTTGGCTTTTGGTTCAATTAGCTATTACTTAGAACAGTCGAGAATTAATTGACTGTAAAGGCTCCTAGGACTTTGGCCTTTTCTTCTGCTCATCACATTAGGACAATACAAAATAAGACCAAAGTGAAGCTTTCAGTCATTCCATGTTGATAATCAGGTATTGCCAAATATTATAGTCTATCACCTACTAACATCCCATCCATTGATTGGGCCCAGTATGAAGTAATGTTCACACTAAAAATAAATATGGAGCATTAAGATCCCGAAAGGTAATGGACATTATCATTTTGTGGTAGGCCTTAGCATTCAATAGTAGCATAATACATTTTGCAAAATGACATTTTCTCTGTGGGGGTTCATTAGTTTGCATTTGCCATTGACCTTTCCTGTTCTTTCAGTTACATTCTGGCAGAAGAATATAAGTCTATTTTACATCCATCTGCTCTTTTGATTTCTAATATAAAGACATAAAAGCTGCTTAGCAGAGGAAGACGAGGAATATCAGTGTTTGAATGATGACAGTATCTTGGTTCTTCTTGCTTAACTGCATCTTCTTTGCCATATATTTTAGCAAAATTTTCCATCCTATTTTAACAGATTGTGCTGACACATACAGTGCTATACTATATACCTTCAAGCAATTTTATGAAATATGGACAGAGAAACAGATTTCTTCTAAATTGTGTAACTGCTGTAATCTTTGCATTATGCTAATTTGTTTTTAAAATCATCTGTCATATTGAATAGGTCCATCTGGCTATGTAAGAAATATACCTCTGCAGCTCATGAGACACTGCAAATGATTCTAGAAAAAAGACTATGCATGTGTGTAGAGCGTAGACTAGGGATTGGTGAGGTATGTAGAGCGTAGACTAGGGATTGGTGAAGTATGTAGAGCATAGACTAGGGAACGGTGATGTGTGTAGAGCATAGAATAGGGATTGGTGATGTGTATAGAGCATAGAGAAGGGATTAGGGATGTGTGTAAAGCGTAGACTAGGGATTGGTGAAGTGTGTAGAGTGTAGACTAGGGATTGGTGATGTGTGTAGAGCATAGATTAGGGCTTGGTGATGTGTGTAGAGCGTAGACTAGGGATTAGTGATGTGTGTAGAGCGTAGACTAGGGATTGGTATTGTGTGTAGAGCATAGACTAGGGATTGGTGATGTATGTAGAGCGTAGACTAGGGATTGGTGAAGTGTGTAGAACATAGACTAGGGAATGGTGATGTGTGTAGAGCATAGACTAGGAAATGCTGATGTACTGTATGTAGAGCGTAGACTAAGGATTGGTGAAGTGTGTAGAGCATAGACTAGGGAATGGTATTGTGTGTAGAGCATAGACTAGGGATTGGTGATGTTTGTAGAGCGTAGACTAGGGATTGGTGATGTGTGTAGAATATAGAATAGGGATTGGTGATGTGTGTAGAACATAGACTAGGGATTGGTGATGTGTGTAAAGCATAGACTAGGGATTGAGGATGCCTGGGAACTGCTCTATCACCTAGTGCCGCTTAATACACAGCCTCATACACAGCAAGCTGGGATGTCCTTTGTCTATCGTACAACCCTATCATAGTTAGCAGTAAGTTGTTTAGCTGTTTGTTGTACAGAAACTGTGACATTCATTGTCTGATTATTGCCCATTTACAGAGGAATTCCCATCATAAAACTGTTTTGTCATGTCCTCAGAATATACTATAAATGTTTCATAAGTGTGGATCTTGCCTCTGGTGCCTGCTTTTATATTGAGAACATGTCTGTCTCGATACCTATGATATGATGATCCATGACAAAGGGTATTGACAAGTCCCTCCAGCATATTCCCTTCCTTACCTCCTTCCCCGGCTCCCTCTCCTAGGCCATGATTCCTTATATGACTTTGAATCCCTGATTGTTACCTCAAATAAAGAGAGTAAACACAACTGTCTGGAATGTATTGGCCACAGCAGCCTTTTATTTAACACAATAAATGAACATTAAAAAGAATTACCTATCCCCAAATATCCCAACTAATGGAAAGGGAATTGTCCTTGAAGCCCCATAAGTCTGACAAGCCGACTATATGTATGCCATGACTGCTCAGCTCCTATTACCTCTAGCTAATTCCACACCTGTTCAGAGGCAAGAGAAAAAATAACAACCTGGAGTCTTATGTTTACCTCTACCCACAGGCCCACCTTTCTGTGGGCGTCCCACTTCTCAATTTAATTAAGTCCACCTGGGGGTCCAGAGCCATTTCCAGCTCCCCCTTCCCAACCATCCTATATGAACTGTATCTCCAACTTTGAGGACTTTCTTCCTTGCCACCAATGTAAATGCCTTGAACCCTCAAACATGTACATCCCTCCATAACTTTAGAAAAGTTAAATCCCTTCTTGGAATGCCAGCGACAACACATCCAGGCCTATTGTATTCAAATGCACACCATCAGATCTCCAAAGTTCCCCATCACCAGATTCAAGTACAGAATGACTGACTTCTACCACCCCAAACTCTGAATAATATTGGCCCACACTTTAATGATCTTCAGGAACATCACCCATAACCTTAGCTGGTCAAACTTAAAATCTATGATAAGCTACAGGAAAGGCCTCTTGCCCATATTGATACCCCCACGCGAATCACTAAAACATCAGGAGCCTGGTTCAACCTGGAAAAAACGATGGAACTCCGGAGGAGTTTGCTACCACACAATACCCCGGGTTCCAATCCACCACAGCATTGCTTCCTCTCTTGCAAACCCCAGTTGATGCCCGGCAGGATGCACTGACAGCCAAAAAATTGCCAAAAAAAATGTACAAGTGACCCATGATTCTTACCAAAAGAGGGGCTAGACCTTTATTGCTGATAAAAATAATAACTGAATCCCTATGCCAACAAACACTTAGCATCCTGATCCTTGCATATGCTGATAAACTTTGGCCCGGGGCACTATTTCACAGTCATGCAGGCTGAACATAAGCCGAAAGCCTCGCAGATTCCCACCTTGCCAAGCATTTAATAACATCATCACTTAAACCACTGGCAACCTCTGTCGCAGCCCTTATCCTGAATGAATGACCACTTTAATGAGACACTTACCTTTTAAAGACCGGCAAAAATTGATAACGAGTCAAAAAAGACCAATTTGCATGAATCAAAAAGAGGGAGTTAAGAGGACCATGCTCAGGCCCAAATTCCCATATATAATGTATCAGGCACATGGGGGACCTTGGGACCTTTCTTTAAACCCCTTACCTTCTTGGTCCATTATGGATCTGCGAATCAAAATCTCGACTGTCACTGTACAAAATCACATCTTCCTTTGACCAACCTCATCTAATCCTTTTTGAAGGGCTAATCAACTCCCAAATCTGAAAGTTCCAAAAAATGCTAAGAAAAAAGCCTATTTGAACAGTTTAACTTCCCTGTCCAATGTACAAACCAATTCTGTTTGCTTCTGTAAAAGTTGTAGAAACTCATATGAAACTGGACGATGTTTGTCAGACCCTAACTGATCCCTGCGCCAAGATTTTAAAGCTTGTACCATCAGAAATGATTTACTAAGATCTCTAGATACTCTACTTGAAAACCAAATGCTAACCAGCCATAAACTTATATCAATAAATCGACCTGCCTCCAACCTTGCAATGTACAACTAATAATAACAACAAGCAAGCCCTCCACCTCTATACCGCTCTCTAATTTAGCCAACCAATCCTTTAACATAGCCCAAGCCCTAGTGTAAGAGGCCTAAGTTCTTGTTTTTAAAGATGCACTAAACAAACCCCATGCCGCTAGAATGGCAGGTCCCATAATTTTGGCAGACATTCCAGACCCGATTCCTCCGCTAAAGGCGCCAGCTCCCGAAAATGCTTTAACTGTGAATGAGAGATGGCGTCAGCAATAGAATTATCCACACCTGGCAAATGTTCAGCTACCACCTACACATTCAGTGATAAACCCAACAGCACTAACCATTGCAATGACCTTACCATGGTTGTGATGACGCCGACATTGAATTAATTGCAACCACCCACATAGTATGATGGCCCCACATAGAATCCCTCATATACAGTAGTATGATGGCCCCACATATAATCCCCCATATAGTATGATGGCCCCACATATAATCCCCCATATATAGTATGATGGCTCCACATATAGTCCCCCATATAATATGATGACCCCACATATAATCTCCCATATAGTATGATGGCACTACATATAATCCTCCATACAGTATGATAGCCCCACAGATAATCCCCCATACAGCATGATGGCCCCACAAAGCACAGACTGATTAAAAAATAATATTTGTTTCTCTTCATTCCCTTCTGCTATGGCTGCAGCATTACTAGGGCAGGAGAGCAGAACACACGCTCTATGCCCACAGACCGTGTTGAATGGCTCCAGCAAAATGTGCATTGCAGTGTTCAGTTGATGAATGCGGCGTGCGCCCACCCCCTGTTATACTGAACCACCAGGGCAGGCACCCAGAAAATTAAAAGGGCCAGTATCTGGTAGCCCCCCAAATAGTGTCACACTGTGGCCTACCGGGCACGTACCCGGAAGTGCAGATCAGCAGTCCGGGCCTGGCGTCCTCACTCCTGAGGTTGCCATTGCCAACCGACAAAAAAACACTGCCCATTGGCATAATTAGGCATGGTTGAGTTTGCCCAGTAGGGACTCCCTCAGAATTATCTTGTTAACCTTTCTAGGTTTCTCAACCTCCACCTTCAGCTCCCTCAATATTTCCTCCAGCAGCCTACATTCCATAACTACGGAATCTATTACAATACCCAGAAAACTGAAATCCCCGATTGGGCCGACCACTTTTCTCCCCGTAGTGGCACCTCAAGCTTACAACCCATCGGAAGACAACGATCTACAAAAAATGTTCCCTCCCAAAAACAACCCAACAGATGTATGCTGTCAGGATGAACTTGTAACAACTGAAACACTGCTTCTATATCCGTTTTAGGCAACAGCATCCCACCTACCACACAAACGAACCCAATGGACGGCTGTGTTAAGTGAGGTATAAACCACTGACCACAGGTCAGGATCAATATCATCATTAACCGACTCCCCTTTCAGAAATGACAAATTATGGATTGACCGAAACTTATTTGGCTTCTTTTTTGGAACAACCCCCAAAGCGGAATCTCTCAAATTACTCAAAGGAGGTTCTAGAAAAGGCCAAATCATCTACCCCAAAGCCACCTCTTTACCTAATTTTTCTATTATCACCTCTAAAAATTGTAAAGCTGATTTCAAATTTTTTGTAGACAACCTGGATGAGACCTCAGCAAACAGTATTTTAAAGCCCTCCCTAAAACCTTTTTTTCAGTAAATAAGCAGCCACCCATCTGGATATCTATTTAGAAAGGGCAGCATCTCTTCCACTAACACTGGAGTCTCCCCTTTTCTCACCCCTTGTCTGCTTCCCATGCTTAAAGCGAACCTATCATTAGAACTTTGCTAAGTAAACTACAGGCCAAATTGGCAGGTTGGCACTGATTACCCTGATTAAAAATTATACCTGGGTTGAAGAAATCTATCTTGTGGTTGTTGTTTAATTTGTTTACAGTTTTGAATTATTGAGATTCTCCTGCTCCAGGGCGAAGTGTGGGTGGGTCTTTCTTTGGTGCTCTAGCCTCATCCTCATTATTCTGGCTTTAATGACAGGTCACTGAGCCTTCACTGACCTGCCTACTATCTTAAATACCGCACTTGCATAGTTAATATTGTCGTCTTTATCCCCTTAAGGAACAGGGATACTTTAGTTTTTGATTTTCCATTTTTTGCTTCCCTTCTTCCCAGAGCCATAACTTTTTTATTTTTTGGTCAATATGGCCATGTGAGCGCTTGTTTTTTGCAGGACAAGTTGTACTTTTGAACAACTCTGGTTTTAACATTTCATGTACTGGAAAACGGGAAAAAAATCCAAGTGTGGTGAAATTTAAAAAAAAGTGCAATTCCACAGTTGTTCAGTTGTTGTTTTTTTTACCATGTTCACTAAATGTTAGAGCTGACCTGTCACTGTGATTCTCTAGGTGATTATGAGTTGACAGACACCAAAAATGTCTAGGTTCTTTTTTATTTAAGTGGTGAAAAAAAAATCCAAAATCTGTTTAAAAAAATGCCCCATTTTCGGAGACCTGTAGCACCTCCATTTTTCGGAATCTGGGAATGGATGAGGGGGGCTTATTTTTTGCGCACTGAGCTGTCATTTTTATTGATACCATTTTGGTGTAGATACAATCTTTTGATGGTGCATTTTATTTAATTTCATTGTAATGCAGCTGCGATTAAAAAAAACGTAATTCTGGCGGTTTTAATTTTATTTTCATTACATTATGTGTATATGTTATTATTTTATTGTTTTATTTTGAATGTGGCGAAAGGGGGGTGATTTGAACTTTTATATTTTTTCATTTTTTCATATTTTTAAAAACATTTATTATTTTACTTTTTGCATGCATTAATAGTCTCCATGGGAGATTAGAAGCTGCAATACTTTGATCGCCTCTGCTACACACAGGTGATGATCAGATCTCCTGTGTATAGCAGAAATACTCACTTGTTATGAGCGACGACCACGGGGCGGCGCTCATAGCAATCTGGCACTGACAATTAGACCTACTGCAGACCTCTGTTGTCATGCTGAGCCATCAGTGACCCACGATCATGTGACTGGGTCACCGATGGGCAAGAGCATTGACGCGCCTCCTGTAAGTGCGAGTTAAATGCCACTGTCAGAGATTAACAGTGCCTTTTAACTAGTTAACAACCACAAGTGGATCCTGATTCCACCCATGGCTGTTGCCGGTACATGTCACCTGTATAAATCAGCTGTCATGTGCCCGGAAAGCTGCGGGTTCATCGCCGAAGCCGACACCAAACAGGGAAGTCCGACATGGGTGTACTATCATGCCATATGTTAGAAAGGGGTTAAAAAAGTAAACTGTTTTTGCTCCAACAAAACTCCAGCGCATGCAACATCTATTGCTTGACATTTTGTCAATTTTTATTTTTGCTCCAAAAAATGACGGCAGCGCATGCGCAGTAGCATCTGTCTGCAAGCGATGCTTTTAATCTGCAGATTGAGAGAATCGCTTGCCGACAGATGCTACTGCGCATGCACCGCCGTCATGTTATTGGAGCAAAAAAAATCTGGCTCCAGCAAAATGGCGGCGTGCATGCGCAGTGGCATCAATCAGGAAGCTACTACTTTCTAAAAACCACAATAATAACTGCAAGCACAGAAGTGTAAAACCGCAGGTGAAATCTGCACAAAAAACGCTGAAAATCCGCTATAAATATGTGGGTAATCCACAGATTTTTCAAAAACGGTGCCGAAAAGTCCGCACTCAAATCAGCAACGTGGGCATATAGCCTTATGGTCCCAGCGAATGCTGGACTGCACCACCTTTATGCTGCAGGATTTGGGTTCTGTTTCATTTTTTTCATTAAGTTACTTTCTTTGGCCCTATTCAATATTGTATTAACACCTTTTTTTCTCCAGTCTGATGGGGGGTTTTTTTTGCTACAAAAGGAAAATAAAAGTAAAGTGACTTAAAAACCCCACATATTATAAAACAGGCCTATGTGTTTGTGTTGTGGAATTGATTGACTTTTTTTTCACCAAATAATTCAATTGGTGCGTTTGGTTCTTGAATTGTGCGCAAAATCAAAATGCTATTTGGGCGCCTTTTTTTAATTGTTTCTGGTGTTTTTTGCCTGTTTTTCCATTTGCGTCTGATTCTTCTATTACCGTAAGTTTGGCTTTTTTAAATTCTATTTTATTTGTATTGTAGTATAGTACATGGTAAAGTCATTGAAGGAGTCTATGTTTCTCCCAAATTCTTTCTGTATACTGAGGAAAGCCAGGTATGATGGGGTTAAAATCCTAGCACTAAAGATCCAAAGAAGCTGCACCTGGCTAGCTCTGCATTTAACTAGGCTAGGTGTTCACTTTGGCCTCTCAGCCTGGAGAGGGAGAAAATACACATCTGACAGGAAACTTCACACGTCGTGCACTTGTAACTGCTTGTGTTGATATAGACAATAGCGGTGTTTTGTGATTGGCCTAGGTATGACTAGCTTAGTGTGTCTGAGTAGCTATGGCTAATATTGTTTAGTCAGTGCATGGAAAAGGCTATGGATGTTATGTTTATGCTTTTGTTTTCTGTGCTATGCAGTCAGTAAAAATAAACTGACACAGACATCTGCTTAACCCCTTCTCAACCTTTGACGTATAAGTACATCATTGGTGGTGTCCCTCCCTGTGATGTGGGCTCTGACGCTGAGCCCTCATCTTCCCCTGCACTTGATAGCTGATGTGATCAGCTGTCATGTGCTTCTAACACCTAGTTTAGATCTGAGCTCCAGGCATGGCTGTTAACCAGTTAAATGCAGCTGGTAATCACTGACAGAAGCATTTAACATGTGCCGTCCGGCAGTGCTTCACAAGTCTCACCCATTGATGCCCCTGTCACTTGATCACATTGTCATGACAGTCCGGGTTCTGCCGAAGACCCCCATGCCTGTCATAATGATACTCCTGTGAATGCTGGTTCGTGGCCGGCGTTCAAGGAAGATCGTGATTTTTGCCACACATAGCAGAGTTGAAGCAGTGCTATGTATAGCACAGGCGATCGGATGATCACAGCTGCAGGTCTCCTACGGAAAATATTGATGCCAGTAAAAAATAAAGTTTTTTAAAAATAAAAAAAAA
Source organism: Ranitomeya variabilis (assembly GCF_051348905.1). NCBI lineage: Eukaryota > Metazoa > Chordata > Amphibia > Anura > Dendrobatidae > Ranitomeya > Ranitomeya variabilis. The sequence continues at coordinate 468,169,048 of NC_135232.1, read as the reverse complement.
CACAGAAGTTAAAATCTCCCCCCCCCTTTTGTCCCATTGGCAATAAAGCCATTTATAAAAAATAAAAATTACACAAATTTAATATTGCTGCATTCAGAGATGCCAGATCTATCAAAATATAAAGTTAATGAATCAAATCGGTAAACGGCATAATGGGGAAAAAATTGAAACCCCAGAATAACTTTTTTTGGCTGCTACAGCATTTCAATAAAATGCAATAACAGGTGATCAAAACATTGTATCTACCCCAAATAGTATAATTAAAATTGTCAGCTCTAAGCCGTCACCCAGTCCTAGATCACAAAAAATGAAGATCTTGGAAAATGGCGACATAACCATTTTTTATTTCCTTACTTACCGTCATTTGGATTTTTTTTTTTCACCACTTAAATAAAAAAGAACCTATACATGTTTGGTATCTGTGTACTCATACTGACCTTAGTGGTGCGAGTAAATAAAAAAAACAAGTGAGGAATTGTAGATTTTTTGCAGTTTCACGACACTTGGAATTTTGTTCACGTTTTCCACTGCACTATGTGGTAAAATCAATGGTGTCAACTATATTGATGGAAAAATAAAAAACTTGCTGTTCTCGGAAGAAGGGTAGCAAAAACGAAAGTGCAAAAAAGAAAATTGCAAGGTCATAAAAGGGTTAAATGTGTTGCGGCTTCCAAAGTCCTCATTGAGCACTAGATGCAGACAATGCCATACCTTTTACTCCAGGAAAGGTAATCCAGCCCGATTGTACATCACACTATTCACCCGTTTTTTTAAGTTTGTTATTGTGGACAGAGTTTGGGTTTTCCACATATTTTTGGCTGATACCTCAATTGCTGGAGTTATTTTCATGTCCGCCTCACGTTTTTGTGCACATTTTACAACATCTGTGAACGTGCAGCTTTTTATGCTAAGAATTCACACAAAAAAAGAGCAACATAAAGAACAATTTTCATTTTTCAAATTGATGAATCAGTCGAGAATATCTGAAAACCAGAACCCCACCTACAATGGCAAACATAAAAAAGACAAGTTGACACCTAAAAAAATAGAGTTGAAAAAAAAAAAGCAAATGAAAAACAGGCGAAGAAGATCAAAAACTAGACAAAAATAAGGCACAATGCAGCAATGAATGGAGCCCTAGAAGTATATATATAAATATATATAAAATAGTAAAAAAAGGAACAGCACACTGGTATAACTTATCTTAGGGTGCAGAGCCTCCAGGCAACCCGTCCACTGGTCGTCCACATTCAATATAGATCAAAAAAAGGCTTGAGAAAAGCTCAGTAGAGCTGAAACGTCGCACAGACATGTGGATTTGAATAAATCCTGCACTTTTTTCGAAAATGGAGTGCTGCCTCTTTTTTTGATCTATATAAATATATATATATATATATATATATATATATATATATATATATATATATTTATATATATATTTCATTTGAATAATTCTTCCAGTCGAGTCCTCCACGGAAAGCCCCAGAGTTGTCTGTATTTGTCACATTTCCCATCCCCCATGTCATTCTTCATTGCTGTCAGGAGCAAGTCTATGTATCTGCTTAAAGTAGACTCACCACTGCAGTATATCTCTGCCAGCTTAGATCTCTATTCTGTTTATAAGCAATTCATTTATCTAATAGAATAATTGAATTTCTTAGGAAACATAATCTAGCTAACAGACTAAAGCCTCCCTGAGGTTTTGGTGTTTACGAAACTGAACAAAGGATGAAGAGAACAGGTTTTGAGCTTTGTTTTTACAAATTGAGATGTTCTTCTCTGCAGGAAGCATAGACAGGTCTTCTTTAAATGTTAAGCAACCAAATCTTACTTTCATTGCAGATAATGCTCTCTAAATTACAAGACAATACACATACATACATATTAATGGGTCCTGAGCAGAAGCACTTAATATTAAGGGCAAGATAACTTGTGGCATAAAAGAATTCCATTTTTCATGATAATCAGCACGTGCAGCACCAAAAAAAAAAAAGATGAATTATTTTAATATGTACCGTAGTTTTATATTTAGACACTTTTTTGATAAACTATTTATAGGCTCCCATATGGACATGTTTTACAAACCTAAAGCACTACCTATTACGTATATGTTACACTGTCTGATGCTATTTAGGCCCCTCTTCATATGCCATATGGACAAAAGTATTGGAATTCCCACACATTACATCTATGGAAGCTTTTATGATGTCCCCTTCTAACTTGGCAGTAATATAGAGTTGGCTCACCTTTTGCAGATAAAACAGCTTCCACTCTTGTAGGAAAGATTTCTACAAGGCTGCAGGGTGTTTTGGGAATTTTGGCCTATTCATCTAGAAGATCATTTATGATGTCAGACACTGATCTTGATGGAGAGGGCCGGGCTTGTAACCTCTGTTCTAGTTCATCCCAAAGATTTTTGATGAAGTTGAGGTAATTGCTCTGCGTGCATCTATCAAGGTCTTCCTCATCTAATTCATCCATCCATGCCTTCAGGAAACTTGCTTTCTGCACTGTGGACAGTCATGCTAGGACAGAAGAGGGCCTTTCTAAAACTGTTCTCACAAAATTGGAAGCATAAAATTGTCCAAAATGTTTTGGTATGCTGAAACATTAAGATTTCTCTTCACTGGAACTAAATTTTTCACATGGTACAATACAGACAAGCAGATAACATTTTCCTGGCAATTGCCAAATCCAGATTTGTCCTTCAACCTGCCTAATAGAGGAGCTTGCTTCATAATTCTATCCAGTGCTTTATGGTTGGCATTGTGCATAGTGATGTAATGCTTGCATGCAGCTGCTTGGCCATGGAAACTCGTGCCATGAAGCTCTCAGTTTTTGCCAAAGGAGGCTTGTAGGTCTTCAGTTATTGAGTCTGCAGAGCATTGTTGACTTTTATACACTATGTGCATCATCAATCGCTGAACCCGCTCTGTGACTCTCAGTTGAATTGTGTCTGCTTCAGTCACCAGCAGGCACTGCACTGTCATTGTAGGCGACAACTCTGGTTGTTTGTCCTCTGGGACTTGTGGTTCCATCTAGCCTGAGAGCAAGGAAGTTAACTTTTTTCAGAATTTGCTGCCTGCTGTGTAGCCTTTGCAGGGCTGCAAGCTATTTAAGCTCCTGAAATCATACTGTCCAAATGCCAGTTTGACTATCTTTAATGAACTCCTGTGTGTCATGTTCTTCAATTCTCAATAAATATTCCTGATTCTGACCTCAGCTCTTTGACTTACTATTCTTGACAAAAACAAAGTTTAATAAAGCAGAATCCTATAATATAACTTTTAATAGGAATACGTTAAAAAAGTAATTCTATTTTCATTATAGCAATATTAATTGGGAAAACAAGATATGTATCTGTTAAACCCTAAAGGGTCACTGTACTCAGCCCTGCCTGGCAGTGGAGGTTGGCACTCTAAATTTCTACGGTAGGCGCCTCCACTCCTCGACGGCCCACCCTTAGATATAACAAGTCCTGCCTGGTAGTGGAGGTAGAAACCCTAATTTTCAGTGGTAGGTGCCCCCACTCATCGATGGCTAACCCTAGAGACCTTGGGACTTTAGGGTTATCCGTCGATGAGTGGGGCGCCTTAATATTCTTGAGCCTTACGATTTTGTCTCTACATGTACCTCCTGGTTCTGACCCCACTCTGGACCTTTCTTTCTGCTAACCTGCACCACCAGCTAGCAGCTGCCCCGAGGACTCAACTCAGGGCCCTTGTTTAAAGGGAACCTGTCACCAGGTTTGACCGATACGAGATACGTCCATGACCTTTCAGGGCTGATATACAGCATTCTATAATGCTGTTTATCTGCCCCCAACCCAACCTGCAAGAGAAGAAAAATAACTTCTATTATACTCACCTATGGGGTGGTCCAGTTCAATGGGCGTCGCTGGTCTTGGTCTAGCTCATCCCATCTTTTTGTGATGCCGCCCTGGATGACGCTTCTCCTCGGCACCGTGCTCCTGTGCAGGCATACTTCTCTGCCCGGTTGAGGGCAGGGCAAAGTACTGCAGTGTGCAGGTGCCAGGAAAAGTCAAAGAGTCCCGGCGCATGTGCAGTGCAGTACTTTGCCATCCTCGACATGGCAGAGAAGTATGCCTGCACAGGACTGCTGTGCCGAGGAGACTGTGTGGATGACGAAAAGAACCTGTCATCCACACGAAGCAAGCAGGAGGATGGGGGTAGTAAGAAGATTGGAGGCGCCGGACCAAGACCAGCGATGCCCATCGGACCTGACCGCCCCGCAGGTGAGTATAATAAAAGTTATTTTTCTTCTCTTACACATCGGGCTGAGGGCAGATATACAGCATTATAGAATGCTGCATCTCTTATCGGCCAAACCTCTTGACAAGTTCACTTTAAGTCAATATCCCTGTAGAGGAATTAAAGGGTGAAGGCTAGCGTTCTTCTTGGACCTTGTAGCTACAAAAGCCAGCTTTTTTACACCTGCAGTGCCCCCATAACTGCATCCCTTTCCTCAAATTCAGTGAAATTTTTAGAATGAACCATTTTGCACAAATGTTAATAAAAGAATACTGCATAGCTAGTTACTGGATATTATAGATCTCTGGCAATAGGACCTAATGAAAAACCAGAAGTCAGCGATTAAGAGTCCCAATACTCTTGTTCAGCTGATGGCAAAGATTGTTTCTTCAACCATACAGGACTTGTCTACAGGGAAGATGACTGAGGCTACCTATTCAGATGAATAGTGGATCACATAATATATGGTTAAGCTGAACATACTGGGGCAGAAATGTATTTTATTGTATCACTAAGAAAATTGTAAGAGATGTACCATCCATCCTCTAGGGACGTTTGTAGGTCAGACTGCTGCTATAGCCATTTCATTAGTTGATGAAGCTGCTAATGCCAGTAATAGTAGTTGATAATTTGCACTGTGCTGAAAGCCTTTTGTTCCCACTCATCATTTACTTTGTATTTGACCTGGATTATTTGACTGCCTGTTTGTGACACCAATATACTGTTTTCCATGGACAACTCTCTTCCTTCCCACAAAGGATGTGTACCTCAGAATGTTTTTTGCACCAGCTTATTTGTTGCACTATAAGGTACAGGCTGATAAACTATTACTATCCTATTATACCATTCATGGCAAGAACACTGCCACTGTGCCCACATGATCTCTAACAGAGCAAAGACTATTAAGCCTGCCCCGAGAAGCTGAAATAACAAACTTATTTTGGCCCCTAGGGCCGCTAGCATCGTCTTTAACCAATATGTTAGTATTTTGAAAGAGTACAATATTTGTTTTCTTACCTTAGATTGATAGAAGTTTAAAGAAGTCATTTTTTTGCATATCTACTATCACTCGACTATACATGTAAAAAAAAATCATTTTAAGATATTGTACAAATATCTGTTTAGCCTTATTGTATGATCAATATTAGTTCTGACCCCCAAAAAATAGAATATAGTTTGCCAGCAGAATCACTGGTACTGTATGGCCCATCTATACAAAGTGCTCTATAAACCTAGCCACTGATATGTTTAGTAACTGTTCTCCATCCATTCTTAAAGGGATTATCCTATAAATAAATATTACCATAGCCTGATAAATCATTTTAAAAAAGTGTCTGTGCCAAGACGTTGCAACGTGTCCTGTTTCGTTCCAGTTCATACTCATGTTAAGGTAAAGGACCTTTAAAACAATGGGCTTAAAGATGTTGTCCATGACTGACTTTTGATGACCTATCCGTGGGGTAAATCATCAACATCAGATCAATGGCAGTCCGCAAATTGTCACATCCAAAGATCAGTTGGCGGTAGCTGGATTTAGGCAGTGTAAGGGGTCAGAACAAATCGGTCATGGCCATTCCCATGTAGTGCAGCTCAGATCTATTCACTTCAAAAGGAGATGAGTTGATGGATCCAGGGCCTGACATGATACAGTATACATGGCAGTGCAGTCTGAGCCCAATACACTGTTACCTCTGGTAATTGGTGGACCTGCAAACAGCTTTTCGGTGAAGCTTCGAATCTGGGCCAATTTGACATTAATGGCCTATCCTGAAGTTCCCCATGTCAGCAGGTGGTAGTTTAGTGTTTGCTAAGTGTGCCTTACACTAAAGGTACCTTCACACTAAACGACTTTGCAACGATAACGATACGTGACGTTGCAGCGTCCTGGATAGCGATATCGTTGTGTTTGACATGCAGCAGCAATCAGGATCCTGCTGTGATATCGCTGGTCGTTGCTGAAAGTCCAGAACTTTATTTGGTCGTCAGATCGGCGTGTATCGTCGTGTTTGACAGCAAAAGCAACGATGCCAGCAATGTTTTACAATGGTAACCAGGGTAAATATCGGGTTACTAAGCGCAGGGCCGCGCTTAGTAACCCGATATTTACCCTGGTTACCATTGTAAAAGTAAAAAAAAAAACACTACATACTCACCCTCTGATGTCTGTCACGTCCCCCGGCATCCGCGCTGCTGCTCAGAGCTTCCTGCACTGAATGTGTCAGTGCCGGCCGTAAAGCAAAGCACAGTGGTGACGTCACCGCTGTGCTTTAGGGCCGGCGCTTACACAGTGCAGGGAAGCTGAAGGCGAGGGACGCGACAGACACGGCAATGTAAGTATGTAGTGTTTGGTTTTTTTTACATTTACACTGGTAACCAGGGTAAACATCGGGTTATTAAGCGCGGCCCTGCACTTAGTAACCTGATGTTTACCCTGGTTACCCGGGGACCGGCATCGTTGGTCACTGGAGAGCTGTCTGTGTGACAGCTCTCCAGTGACCACACAGCGAGGCTGCAGCGATCGGCATCGTTGTCGATATCGCTGCAGCGTCGCTTAATGTGACGGTACCTTTAGGCCTTATTTTGATGTAAGAATTTTTAATTAGCATTTCTTCTTTCCTTGAAAGCCGAAACCAGGAGTGACGACAAAGCTCAAGGTATGAATTTTTTCATTTTAGTTTTCATGTCTGCACTTTTCACTCGTGATTTTTCCTTACAAATCCTGATACAAACCACAAAGAGAATAGTAACGCATAAAGCCTGTAGGACACATCTACTACCGTCCCATGTATGCTATTTACTGGTGGAATGTACTGTATCCCTCGTAGCTGGATATAACCGGTGCCGTGTAGTTTGGGACTCTATTAGAAGGCAGCTGAATCCTTCACCGCCAGCTGATCTTTGGATGTGACAATTTTCGAACAGCCTCTGATCTGATATTGATGATTTACCCAATGGATAGGTCATCAAAATGACAAGGCAGTGTATTGATGACACAGCCAGTTTAGCATTGTCATCCAGGCTATGTAAGTGGATGAGGGAAATTATTTGACCTGTAATTCATTTTAAGTCACTTTGTAAATTAAAATGTATTGTGAATTAACCTTATATGTTCTGTAAATTTAGTGGAGAGTGTAACAGATTTATTAAAAATATATATTCAGCTAACTCTCTGCCATCCTCATAGACCACTCTGTATGGATTTTCTGAAAGTGTTAGGCTTGGCTTCGGTTCCAATCCTCTTTTATTCTACAGTTCACCTCCCACTAGTCCCCATATGGCTAATTTTGTTTTACACAGTGGCATTATTCCAGAAAGGCAATAAATCAAATAAACAGAAAAACATGGAAAATTAAATTGTATTTAGTAATAATATAGTAATTAATATTAAATATAGTATATAATGCAGAACCACATTAACCCTTAAGGAACACTGTTTCTGCATGCCCTTGACTATATAAATTCCTTTAACAATATGCTTTCTATGTGTCATTATAAACAGAGGCTCATTAGGTAAGAAGACTTCTGAATCAATAATCGATTTCCTTATGCTTCCTTATGGCATTTCTGCTACTAAGAACTGTTTTTTTATTTTCGGGATCCTATTGGGAAGGGAGCATACATTTGACAACCTTATACAACATTTTATCTGCCTGTATTTTTTATACAAGTGAAGGCGGCATTAAAACAGTATGAAACCATTAGACTCTTGGAATATGTCCATTTACTGATGAGCAATAGCCTTGCAAGTGTCCTTGAACATTGTATGTGCAATACATTAAGATGTTCAGACCTAATTTACCTATTCTTGGTTTAGTGATGAATCACAGAAAGGCAATGTCCTTGAAATGTCTGATGTAACAACCACGTACATTGTCTGCCCAAATTCAAGACTTATAAACTTGTGTTATGTTTTGTATGGAAAGGGTTACACTGGACAAGAACTGTTTAGCACAGCATGCTGGCAAGCAATTCCTCCTCCATGTTGTGCTGGCCATTTGTGAAAGCAGCTGCACAGTGGGGCTCTACAGTACCAATAAAGAAATATATCTTTTGTGCTAGCAGGTAGAATTTCTTCATAGAAACTGAGCAATTTGAGTTAAGTCAAGGACAAGAGCTTCAGTGCCAAAGTAAGACTCCGAGATCATGGGAGAATGTGGATTTATTCTGTAATTTATGTTTCTTAATGTAGTCATTATTTAGGCAGTAGTATCTGCAAAGATTCAGACCATGAATAAAAGATGACTTATATGAATATATTAGTGTTCATAAGGCTATGGTCACATGGCCCTATATTCTCTCACCTCATTACAGTTTGATAGTGTGATCATAGTGTGATTTGATTCACTCGGATGAGGAGAAGATGGAGAAAAAAATGTCTCCATCTTCTCCATTGTGTCAGTTTGTGGAAATATGTAATCTAAGTGCAGTCCAATGGTTTCCACGGACTCATTGACTTGGATGGCAAGTGTGATCCGTATACTGAATCAATCTTGGACATGCTACGATTGTTACCCCAGACCAGCTCAGATTGAGGAAAAAAATTGGACAAGTTCATGGCCCCATAGATTCCAGAGGCCCCAATGTTTTGTCAAAATGCACTCAGACTGATAATATGGCTGTGTGAGCGAGCCCTAAACAAGATTAGACTAAATTGCTGATCTGTGATATAATAACTGTAGGTCTATTTACACGTGGAAATTATCATTGAGATCTGGCTGTTTGGAGAAATAATTGCAACATGCTAATGATAACCAATAGAAGTGGTGAACCTCATTTGTTAAAATAACGGCAAATTTGGCCTTGTTGCCAATAAGCCATGAAAGAACACGAGAGACAAAAACACACAAACACGAAAAAAATAGATAAAGCACATGATATGAAAGATTAGGACATGTTCTCATCATATTTTAAAGGTATTTTATGGCTTGGGAGAACCCCTGTCCCCAGGCTCAGTCTGTTCTAGTCTCAGCACTTAGGTGTCACTTCTGCTCCTGGAGTCTATTATTGTCTTCAGCACTGACGTCACATCGAAAGCGCTGTAGCCAATAACTGATCTCAGCTACTCTGACTGAGTTGACGATATAAGCTGCTCAGAGCTACTAAGCTCAGTGATTGGCTGCAGCGCTGTTGACGTGATATCAGCGCTGAAGACAGTAACAGAAACTGGGAGTAGCACAGTGGAGTAAAGTCTGTTTGTGGGATAGTGGATTGGGGTTTTTCTGAAAGCAGCTTTACATTGGAAGTATACTTCAAAAGGAGCCTGGCCCCAATATATACCTCAAATTTATGGCTCTAGTGAGTCTAGCTACATTGCCACACAGTAGGGTTATTGGCACAAAACTGAGGGAAAGCAGGCAATTTAAAGAATGCCTATGTGCTGGGCACACAACACAAAGCCTTACCTCCAGCCTGTACTCCTTGGTTCTCCTGAACTTAACAGCACCTGTCAGGCCTCAGACTGGAGGTGCTCAAGACATGGAATATTCAGTAGATTACTTACAGGCAAGAAGTCCTCAATGGATGTTTGCTAGTCAGTCCCCAGCTTGCCACAGACATCCAGCATGTCAAAATCTGGGTTATGGCTTTTCCTGAATTCTTCCTCTTCCCCCTCACAAAGGGCCATCAGTGGTACAAGCTGGGAAAAGCAATTGACATACAACTCTGATAGAGATCTGTGGTGATATACCTTGCTTAAAAGACATTTAACCCAATAAGTCATCTATAGAATCTTAGTAAAAAAAAACATGCAATGTTGAGCTGTGAAATGATCTGACATAACTGTTTAACCCTGCTGTACAAAAAAAGTTTGTGAAGATGCAGATTATTTATTATGAGGATCTACAAATCGTGGTTAGGTGAATTTGTTTATGGGTAGGTGTTGTTATTATTAGCTGGGTTTTTTTGTATTTTAATTTTTTTTGTATAAAATAATGATATGTACCTTACCTATAGTGTTTTATACAGATCTCTCGTCATATCTTCAGTCACTTAAACGAGCTAGTGTCTTTCTGAGGCAGGTTTGCCTTCAAACAATGTATACCGAATAAGCCAGAAAAGTATGGTATCAAGATATGGACACCTTATGACACTAGAAGTTCATAGACTCTAAACGCTCAGGTATTTAAAGGAGAAAAGCCTGGAGATAAATGTGAAAAGAATCAGGGTATGCGAGTTGTTTCAGATTTGACGTATGGGCTAAGAGGACAAAATGTGACAACTTTTTTTTATTGCACCAACTGGGGCAGCTGTTGCTAAAACGAAAACTTACAATGCTGGAAACTGTAAGAAAAAGCAAGCCTAAACTGCCGCAAGGTATCCTTGTTAAAAGAGCTGTTCATAGTTCAATGTCTTACTTTACTGGAAATACGACAGTGGCTTCTTACATTCCCAAAAAAACAAAACAGGTAATTCTGATGAGCGTGATGCACCTTGACATTGCAGTAAGTAATCGAGATGACAAAAAGCCACAGATTATAAGTCCATCAAAGGGGCAGGTGATACATGAGATCAACCAATAGCTACTTTTACAAGCAAACGCAAAACCAAGCAGTGGCCAATGGTTTTATTTTATAGCATTCTTGATGTATTTGCCTACAATGCATTTGTTTTATGGTGTGATATAAATCCCAACTAGAATGCGAATAAACTGCATAAACAAAGACTCTTTCTGGAAGAATAAGGAAAGTTTCCTGCTATGCCATCTATTTTATAAAGAAAAATAAAACCACAAAGTGAAGGAGCAGCAGCCATAGTAAACCATATAGCAACATGCTCAACAAGGCGAAACCACAGCCTTTACTAGGACTGTAAAAAGTCTAAAAAGAAAAGATGCAGCATTTGGTTTGAGTAGAGTTGTAGTAGTCTTCTGTAGTTTGCTGTAGTATGTGTTTGTTTATCTCCTTTTCCCTGGCTCCATTTAATTTATTCCTCTCTGTACCTATCCGCTTCCCTGTTTTGGTTAGTACTTTTGTATAATAGTGGTGTTCTGTTGTGCCTCTTTTGTCCTTGTGTCTTGTTTACCTTACATTTCTGTTCCATACCTCTTGGGATGGTGTTATGATCCCTAGGGGCTGAGGATCACAAATAGATCAGCAAGTGATTAAACTAAGGACGAGCTCTAGGGAGATGGTAACTGGACTGATCGCAAATCTGAACCTATCCAAAACAACTAGAGGTAGCCGGTGAACGGCTCCACCTGGAAAGGAAGTGAGACATCTGGCTGACATAAGACCGGAGCCGAAGAAAACCGGCGCTTCAGCTCCCGAAAGGCCTCCACAGCCGCAGAGGACCAATTAGTCACATCAGAACCTTTCTTGGTCAAATCCGTCAAAGGCTTAACAACACCAGAAAAATTAGCTATGAAGCGACGGTAAAAATTAGCAAAACCCAAGAACTTCTGAAGACTCTTAACCGATGTAGGCTGCGTCCAGTCATGAATAGCCTGAACCTTGACTGGGTCCATCTCAATAGTAGAAGGAGAAAAAATGAAACCCAAAAAAGAAATCTTCTGGACTCCAAAAAGACATTTTGAGCCCTTCACAAATAAAGCATTGTCACGCAGGACCTGAAAGACCATCCTGACCTGCTTAACATGAGACTCCCAATCATCCGAAAAAAACAGAATATCATCCAGATACACAATCATAAACTTATCCAGATATTCACGGAAGATGTCGTGCATAAAGGACTGAAAGACTGAAGGAGCATTAGAAAGTCCAAAAGGCATCACCAGGTACTCAAAATGGCCTTCAGGCGTATTAAATGCAGTTTTCCATTCATCACCCTGTTTTATACGCACAAGGTTATACGCACCACGAAGATCTATCTTGGTGAACCAACTAGACCCCCTAATGCGAGCAAACAAATCAGTTAACAATGGCAAAGGATACTGAAATTTGACCGTGATTTTATTCAAAAGGCGATAATCAATACAAGGTCTCAGGGAACCATCCTTCTTAGCCACAAAAAAGAATCCTGCACCAAGAGGGGAAGAGGATGGGCGAATATGTCCCTTCTCCAAAGACTCCTTTATATAACTCCGCATGGCAGCATGCTCCAGCACAGATAAATTGAAAAGTCGTCCCTTAGGAAACTTACTACCAGGAATCAAATTTATAGCACAATCACAGTCCCTATGAGGAGGTAGAGAATTGAGTTTGGGCTCCTCAAATACATCCTGGTAGTCTGACAAAAACGTAGGGACTTCAGAAGGAGTGGACGAAGCAATTGACACCACAGGAGCATCACCATGAATTCCCTGACAACCCCAACTTGACACAGACATAGCTTTCCAATCCAGGACTGGATTATGAGTCTGCAACCATGGTAGACCCAACACGACAACATCATGCAAATTATGCAATACAAGAAAGCGAATCACCTCCTGATGAACAGGAGTCATGCACATGGTCACTTGTGTCCAGTACTGAGGTCTATTCGTAGCCAATGGCGTAGAGTCAATTCCCCTTAGTGGAATAGGGAATTTTAAAGGCTCCAAATCAAAACCACAGCGCCTGGCAAATGACCAATCCATCAGACTCAGGGCAGCACCTGAATCTATAAAGGCATTAACCGGGTAAGATGACAGGGAACAAATCAGGGTAACAGACAAAATGAACTTAGGCTGTAAAGTACCAATGGTGACAGATTTATCAACCTTTTTTTTGCGCTTAGAGCATGCTGAGATAACATGAGCTGAGTCACCACAGTAAAAGCACAACCCATTTTGCCGTCTATAATTTTGCCATTCACTTCTGGTCAGAATTCTGTCACATTGCATAGATTCAGGTGTCTGTTCAGAAGACACCGCCAAATGGTGCACAGGTTTGCGCTCCCGCAACCGCCGATCAATCTGAATGGCCAGAGTCATTGACTCATTCAGACCTGCAGGCGTAGGGAACCCCACCATGACATTCTTAATGGTTTCAGAAAGACCTTCTCTGAAATTTGCAGCCAGAGCACATTCATTCCACTGAGTAAGCACCGACCATTTCCGAAATTTCTGGCAGTACACCTCTGCTTCATCTTGCCCCTGCGAGAGGGCCAATAACGCTTTTTCAGCCTGGTTCTCAAGATTAGGTTCCTCATAGAGCAATCCAAGGGCCAGAAAAAACGCATCCACACTGAGCAATGCAGGATCCCCTGGTGCCAATGCGAAGGCCCAATCTTGAGGGTCACCACGCAAAAAGGAAATAATAATCCTAACTTGCTGAACGGCATCACCAGAGGAACGAGGTTTCAAAGAAAGAAACAACTTACAATTGTTCTTAAAATTTAGGAACCTAGATCTATCTCCAGAAAACAACTCCGGAATAGGTATCCTAGGCTCAGACATAGGACTGTGAACAACAAAATCCTGAATACTCTGAACTCTAGCAGCAAGATGATCCAGACTGGAAGCCAAGCTCTGGACATCCATGTCAGCAGCTGAACTCAGAGCCACACCAAGATTAAGAGGAGGAGAGAAGCTAGCACAGCAGCTAGACACACGGCAACAACAAGAGAAAAAAAAATAAAAATTCTCAAGGCTTCTTTTCTCCTGCTTCTGCCATGCAATTAACACTTTGCGGGCCGGCTGTACTGTTATGATCCCTAGTGGCTGAGGATCACAAATAGATCAGCAAGGGATTAAACTAAGAACGAGCTCTAGGGAGATGGTAACTGGACTGATCGCAAATCTGAACCTATCCAAAACAACTAGAGGTAGCCGGTGAACGTGCCTAAAAAATTCCTAGACGTTTCGAGCCAGCCTGAGGAACTAGCTACCCCTAAAGAGAAAGAAAGACCTCGCTTGCCTCCAGAGAAATAATCCCCAAAGATATAGAAGCCCCCAACAAATATTAACGGTGAAGTAAGAAGAAGGCACATACGTAGGGATGAAATCAGATTCAGCAAAAGAGGCCCACTAATACTAGAAAGCAGAAAATAGAGCAGGGGTCTATGCGATCAATAAAAAACCCTTACAAAATATCCATCCTGAGATTTCAAGAACCCACACACCAACTAATGGTGTGTGGGGAGAAACTCAGCCCACTAGAGCAACCAGCAAGCGAGGGAAATACATTTTAGCAAGCTGGAACAGAAAACATGATAAACACTGCTGATCAAAAAAATGAGCAAACAAAACTTAGCTTATCCTGGATGGACTGGGAGCAAGGTAGTCAGAAGGAATCTGAGTAGCACTGATTACATCGACAGCCGGCAACAAGTAGAAGTAAAACAGAGCTATATAGGAACCTCCCAGAGGATAACGAACCAGCTGATAGCCAGAGACCAGCAGGATAACAGGCAAAGAAACCGGGGGGAGCCCAAAGCAAAAGTCACACCATACCACCAGTGACCACAAGAGGGAACCTGAACACAGAGTTCACAACAGATGGGGAGGGAACAGATCAGTGTTTAACAGGAGCACCCTCAAGAGTACCCCTGAGATAAGGATAGTTAGGGTCCCAATTCCACGGACCGTTTGAGGCCCCTTTCCTTACCGAAGGCTGTCACAGCGTGACAAAAATATGTTTAACCAGGATGTCAATAATTTACTGTTTTAACGGAATATCATATTCCTTAAAATAACACTCTAGCGTTTTTGTTTATTTCAGCACTGGAGTGGTGCTACTAATGTAAGGTCCCTGCACCTAATATTATACTCAGCACCCGCCGCTTCACCTCTTCCCAGCGCTTCTCCGGTCTCATGCCGCTATCTTGTGATCACTACTTCTGACTGACCACAAGTCAGAGTTAACAGTCTCAAGCTCTCAATGCAAGTCCTCAAGAACATTGATACATTGAAAAGTCATCTTCGACTAGGTCAGCAAACACTGGAGCGATCTGGCAGATCACAAACTGCTGGAAACCGACTGGAGTAGAGTAGATTAAAACCCATTACTTGCCAAATTAGCAATTTTCATTTTTTTTTTTTTTTCAATGGCAGATATTTAATGATTTGGGTCCTAATGAATCAGAAACATAATTTGCAACATTTTTTCAAGTACGAATTTTTCAGAAAAGGGCGTTCCAATATTCAATTAAAAATGACAATGACATGATTTCCTATTTTGTAAACATTCATTTTACAAACACAACACAAAAAATTGGACCTAATTATAAAAATTATAAAATCTTAGTTGCTAGAAGCTAAAGATTAGGCGTCCCAAAAAAAGGACATTGGTAGATAATGGGTTAAAGAAGAAGACTGAGAATGGTAAGTATAAGACTAGGCACAGGGAACTTACATTAGTAGCACCACTCCAGTGCTGCAATAAAAAAGTCGCTGGAATGGTGCTTTATCTATAGAA
This sequence comes from Ranitomeya variabilis, assembly GCF_051348905.1. Classification (NCBI taxonomy): domain Eukaryota; kingdom Metazoa; phylum Chordata; class Amphibia; order Anura; family Dendrobatidae; genus Ranitomeya; species Ranitomeya variabilis. The sequence goes on along the minus strand of NC_135232.1, from coordinate 468,153,483 downwards.
TCATAGAATGTTAGAGTTGGAAGGGACCTCCAGGGTCATCGTGCCTAACGCCCTGCTAAATGAGGGATTTACTGAAAATTAGGACAGCAGAAATATCGATTAGCACAAGTTTTGTTAGTGCATACACATCTTGGACATCTATCCCTGAACAGTTTTGAATTTGACAGTTTACTCACTTTAGGCTTCATGTTGAAATAATATGGTGCCTGTAATCTACAGTGGGCTTTTCATGTACTTCTGTGTTAGTTTGGTTTCATTTGGAAAAATAAGGGGGTCCGTGGAAGGAGACAACAATGAAACTTGTCATATTCTCCATTTCTTGCTGTATTACAAAGATTATTTGGCTTAGAAGTATTTCCTCTAAAGGAGAATACAAGTCTTAGGAAATATCAGACGTTGGAATGAGGAGCCTATTGGTCTGCATTATAAAACCAGTCTGGATTTTGTGCCTTAGTATAAAATATGAGCTAATGGCAATGCTTTGAACATGGATTTTAAAGGTTTTCTATACACATTAGATGGCTGTTGACTGATTGATCCTTTGGGTGACTCTCACATCTTCTACATGAGAAAGTCGCCAGGTGACACGTCAGCTATCTGCATCTTCGATGACCATGAGTAAGCTGGCTCCCCATGCACAATAGACTGTATTGAAGATTTCAGCTGACATGAATGTAAAGTGCATGGGGCCCTCAGGACAACAGAAACATGGATTAACACAAGTTTTGTTAGTGCAAAGATACTTTATACATGTCTTGGACAACTCCCAAACAGCACTTATAAACATAAAATGGGTTGTTTAGGATCAGAAAAAAAATCTGTTCTTTTTCCAGACATACCACTTTTGTCTATTGGATGTGACTTGTTTCAAAGCTTATGCCTAATCAATTAAAATTGATGAGATGCAATACCAGACTCACCTATGGACAAACGTAGCTTTAAAACAAAAAAGATCCAGACACTTTTCTCTAAACTACAATAACTCCTTGTTAGGGCTAGCGGAACGAACCGACTAATGAGAGATACAGTAGATACGAGGTGCGTTCGCAGCCCGGAGTCCACCGTGCAGAGATACATGCTGCTGAGTAATGGCAGATGGAAACTGAGCTCACACGTGGGTTAACCTCACCCCGTGTGAAATGTTAGTGACCTCTGTTGCTTCACAGAATTGCGCTGTACACAGAAAACTATTACCCTAACTAGGGTTGTGCTTCCTCTGGAACTCTTCTGTGCTAACCGCACACATGAAGGAACCAGTTGCTAAGCCAAGGCTAATTGCCCCCACTGACACTAGCTGCCTGCCTGAGTGTACAGCGTCAGAGCTAAGCAGACTCTCCACACATGACTGAGTGGTAGAGTATCCACTGGCAACAGCCTAGCACAATTGATACTAGCGCATGGCCGTGCGGACATGCAAACATTTTATAGTTGCAGCTTATTCAGGACCTTCCTAGTGGACCAATAGGAGCTGCAACATGACCCGAGCAAGTGAGCCCCGACCTCCAATGAGAGGTATTCCCTTGGGCATGCCCAGAAGGAGAAAAGCAGGACTTTGTCCCAAAAGCGTCTGCTCGCCGCTGACCAGTACTGGCTACAATGGCTGAGCCTGGAAGGACAGCAGTAACCAAGCGCACAGTATCTGCCTGAGCCAGATGCTGGGACCAACGTCTCCACTGAGCAGGCTCCACTGTGGCTGGAGAAGAATGGGAGACTGCAGTGGAGGTGGTTCGAGATTCCCCCTGTGCAGCAATGGGAACTTGAAACCTAACATTACCCCCCCTCCTAGGGCCCCCCTACCTGGACCTCGCTACGCTCGAAGGCAGCAATGAGCTGCAGAGCTTGAATGTGCTCAGCAGGCTCCCAGGATCTGTCCTCTGGGCCAAAACCCTTCCAATCCACCAAATAAATTTTTTTGCCACATACCACCTTACACCCTAAGATAGCGTTAACCTCATAATCATCCTTAGATGAACCCGATATCCCAGCAGATGACTCGGAAAACCGGGACATGTGTACAGGCTTTATGAGGGACACATGAAAGGTGTTGGTGATACCTAGGCGAGGAGGAAGGGCCAGATGGTAGACCACAGGGTTAACCTGTTTCAGGACCTTGAAGGGACCCAAGTAGCGAGGTGCAAACTTAGTGGACTCAAGTCGCAGCCTGATGTTACGGGCGGAGAGCCACACTAAATTGCCAGGAGCAAAGATCGGAGCAGGGCACCGATGTGCATCGGCGGAGGACCTCATTCTTTCCTTTGAAGCCCGGATGGCATCCTGAGTGCGGTCCCAAATGTCCTGTGCATCCACAGTCCAGTCTGCCACCCTGGAGTCGGCGGAAGACATGGGCATAGGTACAGGAACCCGCAGTTGCTGACCGTAGTTAAGGAGGGATGGGGTCTGCCCAGTGGAGTCGGCTCTGGCGTTGTTCAGCGCAAACTCCGCCCACGGTAGCAAGGATGCCCAGTCATCCTGCCTGGCTAAAACAAAATGTTGCAGGTATGTGACCAAGGTCTGGTTGGCCCTCTCTACCTACCCATTCGTCTCGGGATGGTATGCTGAAGAGAGATTCAACTCGATGCTGAGTAGATGACAAAGCTCTCTCCAGAACCGATACGCAAACTGGGGACCCCGGTCACTGCCACCGGCAGGGGATAAAGTAACCCAGCTGGCCATTGTCGAGGAGACTTATTCTTGGCGCAGGAGACACATGCCCGAATATAGACTCCGATGTCACCGGCCATTTGCGGCCACAAGTACATCATCGCAAGAAGCTCAGATGTCCTTTTGGTCCCAAAGTGTCCATCCACCCTGGGCGAGTAAGCCCAAGCGAGAACCTCCGGTTGCAAATTTGATGTCACAAAAGTCTTGCCCGGGGCACAGACTCTAGCGAAACTGGAGCCACGGTCCTCAGGCTCTCAGAAGGGACAGTAAGTCGAGGTTCCTCCTCCGCTGATGACACTATGGAGAGGGAGAGAGCGCCGGCACGAATGTTCTTCTCCCCGGAGAGAAAATGGAGGGCGAAATGGAACTGGGAGAAGAACAGGGACCATCTGGCCTGGCGAGAATTTAGACGCTGGGCAGTCTGTATATAGACCAAATTCTTGTGGTCAGTGTAAACTTGGAAGGGAAAGCAAGCCCTCTCCAGGAGGTGTCTCCACTCCGAGAAAGCCAACTTCATGGCTAGCAACTCCCTGTCCCCGATGGAATAATTCCTCTCTGCCGGTGTGAAGGTCTTAGAGAAAAAGAAGCAAGGATTCTTCCGACCTTGAGCATCCTTTTGGAATAGGACTGCTCCAGCACCGACAGATGAGGCATCCACCTCCATAATGACAGGTTTATCTACATCGGGACGATGTAGTATGGGAGCACTAGCAAAGTGGGACTTAATAGAGAGGAAGGCCTTGGAGACCTCCTCCGACCACAATTTGGGATTTGCTCCCTTTTTGGTGAGGGCAACCAAGGGAGCTACCAAAGTTGAGAAGTGATGAATGAACTAGCGATAGTAATTAATGAACCCCAATAAGCGGCTGCACCGCTTTGAGAGAATGGGGTTCCTGCCAGTCCCTCACAGCCTGAAGCTTGGCACGATCCATAGCCAATCCTTGGGCAGATATGATATAGCCAAGGAAAGGCAAGGACTTCTGCTCAAACACACACTTCTCCAACTTGGCGTAGAGGGAGTTTGACATAGGAGGTTGAAGAATTTGCAAACATCTCTCCGGTGGCAGTCTTGGAAAACGGCAGGTGCATTGCAGAGCCTGAAGGGCATCACAAGGTATTCATAGTGCCCGTCCCTGGTGTTAAATGCCATCTTCCATTCGTCCCCCTCATGGATGCGAATAAGGTTGTAAGCACCCCGCAGATCTAGTTTAGTAAATACCCTTGCTCCCCGTAGCCTATCAAAGAGCTAAGATATCAGGGGCAGTGGGTACTTGTTCTTAACGGTGATGGCGTTAAGACCCCTGTAATCTATGCATGGATGTAATTCTCCCTTCTTTTTCTGCACGAAGAAGAACCCAGCCCCTGCAGGTGACACTGACTTCCTAATGAATCCTCTTGCCAGATTCTCGTGGATGTACTGAGACATTGCCTCAGTCTCCGGGAGAGATAAAGGATAGACTCGATCCCGAGGAGGCTCAGCACCAGGCAAGAGGTCAATAGGACAGTCATAGGGGCGGTGAGGCGGAAGGGTCTCCGCAGCCCTTTTGGAGAACACGTCTGCATAGGGCCAAAAATGCTTAGGGAGAGAGGAAAGATCTGCAGGTACCTTAGTAGTAGCAACCTGAACGCACTCCCTCTAACATCTACCCTCACAGGATTCACTCCATCCCAAAATCCTGCCTGTGGACCACTCTATATGAGGGGAGTGGTACCGTAACCAAGGTATCCCTAACAGGACCTCATCAATTCCCTCAGGAATGAGGAGTAAGGAAATAATCTCCTGATGAGATGGCAATATAAATAGAGTAAATGGGATGGTCTAGTGTGTTATCTGTGAGGGCAGTGTCGACCCGTTCACTACACGTACGGTCACAGGTTTGGCAAGTATCACCAGGGGTATTGCATGTCGTTGGGTGAAGGCAGATCACATAAAATTGCCCTCTGCCCCTGAATCCACGCAAAGCTCTACCATATGAGTGGATGGGCCTATGGCAATTGTCCCCTTAAAGGACAGTTTGGAAGAAAATGTGTCGACTGTACCTCCTCCTACAGCCACTAGTCGCTGATGTTTTCTTGACCACTGGGAACATCTGGAGGCAAGATGTCCTGTCTGCCGGCAGACATGACAGATCTTGAGTGCACGAGCGGTCCAGGACTTAGATTCCGCTCGTGACACCTCCATGGCCTCATGTGACTCGGGCACCTGGACCGGAGATTCCCAAGGTTTGGCGAAGGTGGGAGCCAGATGAAACCTCTGCCTACACTGGGCTCGCTCCAAACCTTCGCTCGTTAAAACAAAGGTCTATGTGAGTTGATACTGCTATTAGCTCCTCCAGTGTGGCGGGAATCTCCCTAGTGGCCAAAGCATCCTTCACATGGTCAGCCAGCCCCCTCCAAAATATAGGGATGAGGGCTTTTTCTGACCACTCCAGCTCAGATGCTAAGGTGCGGAAGTGGACGGCAAAATGGCTGACCAAGGACGAGCCCTGAGTCAATGCCAACAGTTGGAGCGCCGTATCATGGGTGACTCGAGGTCCTAAAAAGACCTGTTTCAGAGTGCTCAGGAACCGCGGAGCACTCTGCACCACATGATTGCCACACTCCCACAGTGGCATAGCCCACTCCAACGCCCTGTCCGACAGGAGAGACATAGTGAATCCCACCTTTGCCTGCTCTGTGGGGAAAAGTGCAGCCAGGAGCTCGAGGTGTATAGAGCACTGGCTCACGAAATCCCTACATTATTTGCTATCACCAGAGAATTTATCTGGCAGCGGGAGGTGAGATAAGGTTGGAACAGGGGTGGCAGTGGACAAAGTTGCTGCAGCCACGCTAGCAGCCTGAACAGCTACTCCGGTATCATCCACAGCTGAGGTTGAGTGCTCGAGAGCCGCCAACCTTCCCTGCAGCTGCTGGATGTACTGCAAGGGTTGCTATTCGTCCACCATTACTAGCCAGACCCTGGTGCTAGTTTACTGTTAGGGTTAGCGGAACGCACCGAGTAATGAGAGATAGATACGAGGTGCGTTCCCAGCCCGGGGTCCATGGTGAAGAGATACCAACTGCTAAGTAATGGCGGATGGACACTGAGCTCACACGTGGGTTAACCTCACCCCGTGTGAAATGTAAGTGACCTCTTTTGCTTCACTGAGTTGCGCTGTACACAGAAAACTATTATTCTAACTAGGGTTGTGCTTGCTCTGGAACTCTTCTGTGCTAACCGCACACATGAAGGAACCAGATGCTAAGCCAAGGCTAATTGCCCCCACTGATGCTAACTGCTTGCCTGAGTGTACAGCCCCAGAGCTAAACAGACTCTCCACATATGACTGAGTGGTAGAGTATCCACTGGCAACAGTCAAACACAATTGATACTAGCACATGGCCGTGCGGAAATGCAAACATTTTATAGTTGTAGCTTCTTCAGGACCTTTCTAGTGGACCAATAGGAGCTGCATCAGGACCTGAGCATGTGACCCCTGAACTCCAATGAGAGGTCCTGCCTTAGGCATTCTCAGATGGAGAAACGCAGGACTTAGTCCCAGAAGTGTCTGCTCGCCGCTGATCAGTACTGGCTACAATGGCTGAGCCTAGACGGGCAGAAGTAACCAAGCACACAGTATCTGCCTGAACTAGATGCTGGGACCGACGTCTCCACTGAGCAGGCTCCACTGCGGCTGGAGAAGAAAGGAAGACCGCAGTGGAGGTGGTTCGAGATTCCCCCTGTGCAGCGGCGGGAACTCGAGACCTAACACTCCTCAGAGTATTCTTTTTTTCATTAAACAGCTGCATTGAAATAGGTCTATACAGTAGATATGTTGCAAGTAATATATGTTTTGCCCCCTGCTCCCTAAAAAAAATTAACATACAGTGGTGTCACAGAAGAGCATATCTCATAACTCTGCAGCTCTTTCAATGTAATTTTTGCTCCCAATGAAGCCTTTTAGTGTTCCCACTCACTAAGATTCCACATTCATATTGCACCATAAAGTATTGTATGATGCCAACAAAGTGCCCCCAAACACAGTATAATACCTCCACAGTGAATTTATCCACAGTACCCTCCACAGGCACAGTAGGATGACTCAGCAATACCCCTCACAAAGTATGGTAACCCCACAGTGACCCTTAACACAGTATCATGCCCCCATAGTCCCCTAACACAGAGACCTCACTGCAACCGGACACCAGAAGCACGCAGACTTTCACTTATAGCACTCGGATTTCCCCTGCACTTTTGCCATATTCCGAAACCCTGGTACTCATTTTGATATATCCTATACAGACACCCTTGATAAAGGCATTTACGCCGAAATGTTGGGAAGGATTGATGTCTGTATATTCTACTATATCCTATCATGTTGGCTATATATAAAATTGGAAATCATTTGAAATCTTAATCTCTCTGCTACTTATTGAGTGCCGGAGTTCATTGCCTTATACTCCCCACAAAGCCCTTCAAAAAGTATTATAGCCCTCCAAACAGAAAATTGGTCACATCTATCTCTCCAAAGAGTAAAGTGTACAGTACACAGCCCTCCAAACAATATAAGTGGCCCCTATATAGCCCTCCAAACAGTGCAATTGGCCCCCACATAGCCCACCAAACAATATAATTGGCCCACGTAGCCCTCCAAAAGGTATAATTGGCCCCCACATAGCCCTTCAAACAACAGAATTGGCCCTCACATAGCCTTTTTAAAAATATGATGATGCCCCACAGCCCTCCTTAAGGGATAATGATCCTTACACTGCCCTCAATACAGGATAATGACCCCCACATAGCCCTCCAGACAGTATAATGGCTCCCACATAGCCCTTTGAATAGTACAATGGTCTCCAACATAGCGTTAAAAAAATGAGTAATTGCTCAAATAATGTACTTAATGATTTTAAAAAAAGATAAATACTCACATCTTCCCGTTCCCCTGATTCTGCAGTTTCTGCAGTGTGTGGTCTGATGCTCTGCAGAGCTGTGCACAGTGTGCGTGATGTAGTATCCACATTGTGCCCGCTGCGCTGAGACATTAGAGCTAAAACACACTTGGAGAATGATGGCGGAGTGAGCTGACGTTTTGTTGTTCCATCACTGGTTTCAATAATAGGTGCCATGTGATCTGCTGCTATTAGTGATACACCACTACGGATAACTAAGCACATGGCTTCGTAGGTGATGCCTCCCTTATACAAATCACATCTTAATGGTTCTATCTGCTGATTTCTGTTCTGAAGAAACTTACCGTATATACTCGAGTATAAGCCGACCCGAGTATAAGCCGACCCCCCTAATTTTGCCACAAAAAACTGGGAAAACTTATTGACTCGAGTATAAGCCTAGGGTGGGAAATGCAGCAGCTACCGGTGAATTTCAAGAATAAAAATAGATGCTCCATACCATTCATTATTGCCCCATAGATGCTCCATATAAAGCTGTGCCATATATAATGCTCCATACCATTGATTATTGCCCCATATATTATCCATATATAGCTGTGCCATATAGAATGCTCTGCACCGTTCATTATGGCCCCATAGATGCTCCATATAAAGCTGTGCCACATATACAATGCTCTGCACCGTTCATTATGGCCCTATAGATGCTCCATATAAAGCTGTGCCATATATGCTCTGCACCGTTCATTATGGCCCCATAGATGCTCCACATAAAGCTGTGCCATATATGCTCTGCACCGTTCATTATGGCCCTATAGATGCTCCATATAAAGCTGTGCCATATATGCTCTGCACCATTCATTATGGCCCCATAGATGCTCCACAGAAAGCAGTGCCATATATGCTCTGCACCGTTCATTATGGCCCCATAGATGCTCCTTATAAAGCTGTGCCCTATATGCTCTGCACCGTTCAGTTTGGCCCCATAGATGCTCCTTATATAGCTGTGCCCTATATGCTCTGCACCGTTCAGTTTGGCCCCATAGATGCTCCTTATATAGCTGTGCCATATATGCTCTGCACTGTTCATTATTGCCCCATAGATGCTCCTTATATAGCTGTGCCCTATATGCTCTGCACCGTTCAGTATGGCCCCATAGATGCTCCTTATATAGCTGTGCCCTATATGCTCTGCACCGTTCAGTATGGCCCCATAGATGCTCCTTATATAGCTGTGCCCTATATGCTCTGCACCGTTCAGTTTGGCCCCATAGATGCTCCTTATATAGCTGTGCCCTATATGCTCTGCAGCATTCAGTTTGGCCCCATAGATGCTCATTATAAAGTGGCCCCATATGGAATGCTCTGCAGCGTTCAGTTTGGCCCCATAGATGCTCCACATAAATCTGTGCCATATATAACGCTGCTGCTGCAATAAAAAAAAAAACCACATACTCGCCTCTCTTGCTTTCAGCTCCCCAGCGTCCCGTCCCGGCGTCTCTCCGCACTGACTGATCACTGGCAGAGGGCGCCGCGCACACTATATGCGTCATCGCGCCCTCTGACCTGCACAGTCAGAGCGGAGAGACACCGGGAAGACAGAGCGGCGCCCGGCGTGTGGAACGAGGACAGGTAAATATGCGATACTTACCTGCTCCCGGCGTCCCGCTCCTTCCCCTGGACAGCTGGTCTCCGGGTGCCACAGCCTCTTCCTCTATCAGCGGTCACCGGCACCGCTGATTAGAGAAATTAATATGGGGCTCCACCCCTATGGGAGTGGAGTACATATTCATAAGTTTAATGAGCGGTCCCACGTGACCGCTGTACAGGGGAAGAGCTGCGGCACCCGGAGACAGTGTGACGGGCAGGGGGAGCGTCAGGATCGCCGGGACTAGGTAAGTATGCCTCACCGCCCTCTCCCCCTCACCCGCCAACCCTGCCACAGACCGTGACTCGAGTATAAGCCGAGAGGGGCACTTTCAGCCCAAAAATTTGGGCTGAAAATCTCGGCTTATACTCGAGTATATACGGTAAGTTTGGCCATGCGGAGGGTGCACTGAGCGCCATAATGAGCGTATTTGATTAAACTTCCGTTTCTGCAGAACAGACAGCTATTAGATCACTAACGGCGTGGTTTTTACAGTCTGCATCCCCTAGACTGTCATGTGCTTAGTTCATACTGTTAGTTTGGGATGACAGACCCCCTTTAAAATCACATCTCTTTACTCTACACATTAGAAATTTGTTGTGTCTTGATGAAAATATCCTTCAAGCAAGTGGCATAAAAAGACACGTCCCTCAGGTTATGGTGAATAAATGTGCTGATGTTATTATGTTTTTTATTGCGGGTAGAAAAGCTCCGTATATATATCACTTAAATCATTACAGACTAGCTGGACCCGCTTCTTCTTTATTCAGTCTGGCAGTATCATTTCATCCAATCTATGTACTTTTATGTTTTTCTGTGTTCTAGCGAGCTGTAAATTAATTGTGTATCGAACAAACAAAATGTTCATTACCAATCATATAATCAATCAAAAGGGGCCTGCTATTGTTAGGTACAGATGAACAATATTTAATTAATTATAAACAACTAAAAGGCTAGTAAATCAGTCTTTAAAAAAATCTGTAAAATAATATGCTTCCTTTCTTTGAAGTAAAACATTGTTTAAAAACAAGCAGGGAAATGCTTTACCTCTCAGAAAGAACCAGCTGTGATCCCATGCTGTAATGCCTGTATACTCTTTTGTGTCCTCCCCTGCCCAGGAGCTGTGGTATGATCAGTCCATGTTCCTGTACGGTCAGACACAGTCATTACACAGTACACAGAAGGGACACATTTATGAGATTATCCCAGCACACGGACATTTTTTTTTAAAAACATCCAGTTGTGGAAATGATTATTATTCCAAGATTTATTGAATAAAATCAACTTTTGTTGTGGGAAAACTCCCTTAAGACCTCTTTCTATAAAATCACATTGGATAGTTTACCCCTGCTATAATCTGTGGGGAAATCTGCCAATACGAACTCATTTCATAAAGCCACACTGGTCTTGATGAAGGGCGTGCATGCTGGAGTTAGAGGTCCATGATTCATTAAGAGGCGCACACCACTTAGTGAATCAGGCACATCTTAAACGTTGTGTGCGCCATGCAACAAATCTTACTCTAGTCAAGTACTGGAGTAAGATTTGTGATGTAATGTTTGCCACAACTCGTCATGAATTAGACTAGAGGTCTACGCTCTATCTCACCCCTCTGGACTAAAGCTTGCAGGAAAACAACAAAAATGCAACAATTTTGCAAATTTTCACAAATGGGGCCTATGAGTTTTTTATTTTTGCAGTAACCTTATATATACCTCTGTCATTTAGTGTGAAGCAGACAAAGTTTTGTGCACAGACTGACTGATCCTGTATATGTTCTTGCCTCGGATGCATCGTTCCCTAATGCTACCAGCGCTGGCAGACTAAGAGACTTCTTGTGTCTCCCCCAAAAGCTCTCCTAGGAAGGGGTTTCCATAACAGGAGAATTGCGTATGACACAGACATCCCACCACAAGAGGCATTCTTTGTAGCTGCTCTAAATTCCGGCCAAAAGCTGGAGCTTTAGTATCCATGTAAAATGCAATGCAATATATTCTCACTCATAAAGAACCCCCCCATAACTAACTCAGAATTCCCAAATAGGCCATATAAAATAGGTTTTACAAACAAGTGTTTTTTAAAGAAAGCTAAAATTGATAATTGATGTACCATATTGCAATTAGTAACATAGTTAATGGTTAATGGTACAATCTCTGCTTGCTGTCATCTGCTGCCTATCATCCTGCAACAATTCCTTTAATGGCACAATCTCTGCTTTTTTGTCATCTGCTGCTTATCATCTTGCAACATTTCCTTTAATGGTATATAACAGTGCCTGCTGAATGTTTGCTAAATTCATTTGTTTCATTGTATTCAATACTCACTGCTGTATATCCATGCTGGGGTCCCAGGAGATACTATCTGGTGCAAGGTGTTACAGCATATGGTTGTAGCCAGGCCCAGTGCCTTTGATCATGTAACCTCCTCTGGTGTGTTGGACAATTACTAATTTATCCCAAATAAAGCCCCACAATCCCTCTCACTTAATCCTCTACTTAGTCCTATAAATTTAGTAGCATTCTAGGGGGGGCACACGTGCGGGTCAGGCATGCGTCTCCTGGCAGCAAAGTATCATGGCAGCTAAGTATTGTGAAGTGCAGTTATTTCAACGGCAGTTAGTCACGGCAGGAGTCAGGACTCCACTCTATGAATCTGTCTCTTTTGGGTATGTCTGCTGAACAAGCACTTGGATCTAGCTTTTCTATTAACCCATATTACTCCTTCACCATATGTAAATATGCCCTTACAGTGTTTGCTCCAATAATCCTCTCTCTCCTTCGCTATCCACAAACCCCAGCACCCTCTAACCAAATAATCATCTCCCCTTCCCTCTTACCTACCCACCTGACCTCCTCTGCTTAGCAGCTCCTCACCTCAAATCTGTCCTAAAAAACACAAAACAAGCCATCCACTCTTCTTCTCCCACCTGCTTTCCCTTTCTCTGCTTCTCCTCACTGCTGGCGACATATCTCCCAACCCTGCACCCCCACAGCTCATACCTCCCATTACTATCCCCTCCTACTGCTCCATATCTAATATCAGAAACACATGGGCTACTTGCACACTGAACAAGTCTGTAGGAACCTGTTCACACCACCAGAAAACTTGAAGACACAAAAAAGCACAGTGAGGTCAAAAATACTCTGTTGTAAAAAAAATCACAGTAATAAGCAAGTGCTAGTCAAAAGATGTAAAGAAAACAGGGTATTTAGTTGATACGTTTTTTTGCAAAAAAATGTATACTAAGCTGCTCCACCAAATCGCCAAGGTATACCCTTATAGAGCAGTCCTAACTAATGTATGCAATCCCTATCTGATGTATTTAAAACCTGATTATCTGTATAGTACCTGTATAAGCAGGGTTCAGAGAGAAAAAAATATACATGTGGACATGCAGGATGGAACAGCTTAAATGCAAATGACCCACAGAGGAGTGGTGGACTCCCCAGTCTTGTAGAAACAAGAGAACAATTAGAACCAGAAACACATGGGCTACTTGCACACTGAACAAGTCTGTAGGAACCTGTTCACACCACCAGAAAACTTGAAGACACAAAAAAGCACAGTGAGGTCAAAAATACTCTGTTGTAAAAAAATCACAGTAATAAGCAAGTGCTAGTCAAAAGATGTAAAGAAAACAGGGTATTTAGTTGATACGTTTTTTTGCAAAAAAATGAATACTAAGCTGCTCCACCAAATCGCCAAGGTATACCCTTATAGAGCAGTCCTAACTAATGTATGCAATCCCTATCTGATGTATTTAAAACCTGATTATCTGTATAGTACCTGTATAAGCAGGGTTCAGAGAGAAAAAAATATACATGTGGACATGCAGGATGGAACAGCTTAAATGCAAATGACCCACAGAGGAGTGGTGGACTCCCCAAGTCTTGTAGAAACAAGAGAACAATTAGAACCAGAAACACATGGGCTACTTGCACACTGAACAAGTCTGTAGGAACCTGTTCACACCACCAGAAAACTTGAAGACACAAAAAAGCACAGTGAGGTCAAAAATACTCTGTTGTAAAAAAATCACAGTAATAAGCAAGTGCTAGTCAAAAGATGTAAAGAAAACAGGGTATTTAGTTGATACGTTTTTTTGCAAAAAAATGTATACTAAGCTGCTCCACCAAATCGCCAAGGTATACCCTTATAGAGCAGTCCTAACTAATGTATGCAATCCCTATCTGATGTATTTAAAACCTGATTATCTGTATAGTACCTGTATAAGCAGGGTTCAGAGAGAAAAAAATATACATGTGGACATGCAGGATGGAACAGCTTAAATGCAAATGACCCACAGAGGAGTGGTGGACTCCCCAGTCTTGTAGAAACAAGAGAACAATTAGAACCAGAAACACATGGGCTACTTGTACACTGAACAAGTCTGTAGGAACCTGTTCACACCACCAGAAAACTTGAAGACACAAAAAAGCACAGTGAGGTCAAAAATACTCTGTTGTAAAAAAATCACAGTAATCCATATCTAATATGAATTACCGCAATTGTGGCGCCTCAGGGTCTTGGTCATCACAGTTACATTGCTTTCCTCACTGGGAGAGTGATGTTACGTTTGGAAGCGATGAAGGATATCTTTCATCAAGTAATCACCATACACACAACATGTTCACACTCCAGGCCACAAAGGGGAGCTTTTGATCCATCCTATTTCTAGGTGACTCCCCTGCATATGCAGATATATTGTGGTTTGGAGTGAAGTTAGTCAGATTCTGTCAGAGGACAGAGGAGAGAGCAGTCAGGCATGGAGTGTCGGAAGGACTGAAGGAGCCGTGTAGCCAGAGTTGCTACAGCTCCTAAAGAAAGAGAATTAAGAAGGAAAGGACATTGTTCAGTGAGAGTGAAGGAGAGCGAAGCACAGGAGAGTGATATCAGGGGAGACCAGCTGCAAACGAGCTGCATCGTTCTGAAGCGCAGATAACCGGTAGCCAGAACACCGAGGTTGTAAGGGAATCTATGACTTACAGCAGAGACCGGCAGGAAAGCTGAACTGCAAGTTACCTGTCTGCCACACACACCTGAAGACACAGTAACACATAGAGCCTGGGGCATGATAGACTCCCTGTAAAAAGGCTCGAGTTACCTGTCATACAGGTATTATCCTATCCTATACGGGGGACAGAGAGAAGAACTGTGAGGACCTTATCTGAAGCCATAGGCAGTAAGGGACTACAACACCCCCACGCTAGAAGAAGGCTTTTAAGTCCACCTGGTAAAGGGGACTCTGGATTCGCTTCCAAGCCAGCCGCACTCTGCCTGCCCTGTGATGGCACCCTGGACTGTGGCTGCCTGAAGACTTCAGTACACCAGGTAAAGAGACTGCAAACCTGTGTCCTCGTTCTTTACTGCACAATTCAACATCTTCCATCTACACACCGGGAGCCCTGGGGATATACTTCACCTGTGGGAAGTTATACCATCTAGCTGCCATAACATCACCCCAGAGGACCCCTTAAAGCAGCATCAGTCCCCACTGACCGAATACCACAGGTGGTGCCCAGGGCCATGGACTGGGTCGCCGCCACCGTGACATCCCCCTGTGAACACCGGATTTGGTACCGGGTACCCCATGGCCCTGGCGGATGACTCACAATCTTTCCAACTTAAAACCCCTGCCCCTGATGCCCACCCCCCTACTTCCTCTCTCTGGAGCACTCTGGAATGCCCACTCAATCTGCAATAAGCTTCATGTGATTCATGACCTTTTTCTCTCTTACAAGCTTGCGTTCCTTGACCTCACAGAAATATGGCTACCACCCTCTGACACCGCCTCCCCTGCCGTGCTGTGTTACGGTGGCCTCCACTTTACCCACACCCCTCACCCCGGCAACAGACATGGTGGAGGAGTGGGTCTTCTCCTTTCTTCAAACTGCACCTTTAACCCAATCCCACCTCTACCCTACCTTATCCTCCCCTCCTTTGAAGTCCACTCTGTCCGCATCTACTCTCCCTTCAACCTCCAAGTGATGGTCAAATACCGACCTCTGGGCCTGGCCACTGCCTTTACTGACCAATTCTCCACCTGGCTTCTTCACTTTATCTCTGCTGACAATCCCACCATCATCATGGGTGACTTCAACATCCCCACTGTTACCCTTCAGTCAATGGCCTCCAAACTTCTGTCCCTTACTTCATCTTTTGGACTTACTCACTGGTCCTCCGCAGCCACCCACACAGACAGACATACACTAGACCTGGTCTTCACTCATCTCTGCTCTCTATCTAACTTCACCACCTCCCCTCTCCCTCTATCCGACCACCATCTACTCACTTTCTCATCCCTGTCCTCCTCACTAGTCACCCATGTCCAGCAACATGTGCACTCCCGCAGAAACCTTGCACACCTAGACACCCACACACTATTTGACTCTATCCTACCACTGGGATCCATATCCTCACTCCATGAGACAGACAGTGCCACTGCTTTCTACAGTGCCACTCTCACATCCGCTATTGACACGGTTGCCCCTTTCGTTCATGGCAGTGCCACGTATCAATAGACAACCTTGGCACAATAACACGACTAAAAAGCTCCGGCAAGTGTCCAAGGTTGCAGAACGGCATTGGAAGAAAACACATTCGCAAGACGACTTCACTGCATTCAAACAGGCAATACCAGCTTTTAAATCTGCTCTCACCTCTGCTAAACAGGCCTACTTCACAACCCTCGTATCTTCCCTATCCTACAACCCCAAACAGTTATTCAAAACCTTTAACTCCCTACTCTGCCCCCCACTGCCCCGTCCAACCTCCCTCATTTCTGCTGAGGACTTTGCAACACACTTTAAAAAAAAGATCGACCAAACAAGGCATGTCTTCATTGTTCAACCACCACAACCTCTTTGTACACCAGACCAATGCCCAAAGCCCATAAATTCCATATCCAACATCACTGAAGTTGGGCTTAACTATCTCCAAAAGCTCACAGACGCACAAAGAGGACTTAAAAATCCTCCATAAAATTGACAAAAAAAATCACAGAGCAAAAAGAAGAGATGGTTACCTGCTGAAGCCTCCAAACAAATGCACCAGCAGGGCGCATCGGACCCGATTAATGATCGCAACAACACAGGTGCAAAAAATACCGATGAAACAACCACTTTCAATCCAGTATTGGTTGTTAGGCATTAGTGCACAAAAAGATAAGCGATAATAGTCTGTATGTGGCATTGTTCACACAAGCAACGCAGAGCATCTGGTCTATAGCCTATTACTAACGCACATACAGGCGGGCTGCCCAGTGCTGCAAAATGCATGCTGTGTGAATAGAGGCCTACAGTTTACAGAGCCATCTTGGTCCGACTGCGCCCTGCAAGATAAAGTGCAAAAAGAAACATATCAATGTATGTAAGGTATTTGTTTATATTGGGGCCTCAATACGTAAGCCGGCAACCCACGTCAAGGGTCCTTACATTTTTGCCGGTCCTAACGCTAAACATTGAGTAAAAGCTCATAGATGCACAAAGAGGACTTAAAAATCCTCCAGAAAATTGACAAAAAAAATCACAGAGAAAAAAGCAGAGATGGTTACCTGCTGAAGCCTCCAAACAAATGCACCAGCAGGGCGCATTGGACCCGATTAATGATGGCACCTGTGTTTTTTTCGCCCAATATCGCTGCACCCATTTGCTTCCAAACTCCTGGAGCAGCACGTCCATGCTGAACTGTCCTCCCACCTCTCATCTAACTTGCTCTTTGACAATCTACAATCTGGTTTCCACCCCATCACTCAACTGAGACAGCCCTGACCAAACTTACTAATGACCTACTTACAGCCAAAGCTAACGGACAATACTCTGTACTCCTCCTAAACCTGTCCTCTGCTTTCGACACAGTTTACCACTGCCTACTACTACAGATCCTCTCCTCCTTTGGCATCAAAGACCTCGCCCTATCCTGGATCTCCTTATACCTTTCCAACCGCATATGCAGCATCTCCCACACACACACTACCTCCACATCCTACCCTCTTTGTTGGAGTCCCCCAAGACTCTGTCCTAGGACCCCTACTTTTCTCAATCTACTGTATAGAATTGGCCTGGGACAACTCATAAAGTCCCATGGATTCCAGTACCACCTTTATGCTGATGACACTCAGATCTACCTTTCTGGCTCAGACGTCAAATCTCTGCTGTTCAGAATCCCGGAGTGTCTATAAGCCATATCCTCCTTCTTAGATCTTCCTTACCTGACCTATATATTGCAATTAACGAAATCACGCTTTCCCGCATACCGGAAGTCCGCTGCCTCGGAGTAACCCTTGACTCTGCCCTGTCCTTCAAACTGCACTTCCAAGCTCTTTCGTCCTCCTGTCGCCTCCAGCTCAAAAATATCTACAGAATCCGTCCTTTCCTCAACCATCAATCTACTAAAATGCTTGTGCATGCCCTCATCATCTCCCTCCTTGACTACAGCAACATCCTTTTCTGTGGCCTCCCAGCTAACAACCTTGCACCTCTCCAGTCCATCCTTACCTCTGCTGCCCGACGAATTTATTTCTCTCCTTGCTACTCATCCACTTCTCCCCTTTGCACATCTCTTCACTGGCTCCCATTCCCTCAGCGTATCCATTTCAATTTACTAATACTAACCTACAAAGCCATCCATAACCTGTCTCCTCCATATATCTCTGAACTAATCCCCGATATCTTCCCTCAAGTAATCTCCGGTCCTCCCAAGACCTCCTTCTCTCCCCCACACTTATTCGCTCCTCACCCAACTGCCTCCAAGACTTCTCCTGAATATCCCCATCCTCTGGAATTCTTTGCCCCAACACGTCCGACTATCAACTACATTCGGATCCTTCAGATGGAACCTGAAAACCCACCTCTTCAGGAAATCCTACAGCTTGCACTGACCCCGCTGCCTCCTCACGACTACCAAAGCTACCGCCTCACCAACACCGGAGCTCCTACAACCCTCAACCTATTGTCTCCTTCCCCATCATCCTGTAGAATATAAGCCCACAAAGGCAGGGTCCTCGCCCCTCTGAATCAGTCTGCAATTGTTAGTTTGCTTACTGTAAGTGATATCTGTAATTTGTATGTAACCCCTTCTTATGTACAGCACCATGGAATCAATAGTAACATAGTAACATAGTTAGCAAGGCTGAAAAAAGAAGCTAATAACTGTAAGATACAATATTGTTACCCTCCAGGAAGACATCCAGGCCTCTCTTGAACCCCTCAACTGAGTTCACCATCACCACTTCCTCAGGCAAGGAATTTCAGATTCTCACTGCCCTAACAGTAAAGAATCCTCTTCTATGTTGGTGGAAAAACCCTCTCTCCTCCAGACGCAGAGAATGCCCCCTTGTGACCGTCACTTTCCTTGGTATATACAAATCCTCGGAGAGATATTTTTTGACTGGCATATATAGAACCACATCCCTTTTGACTAAATTGGGTAAAACACATTATCTTACCTCTAACGAAGGGTTATTTCCCTTCAAATAAAAGATTGGGAGCTTGAAATCCAAGCATCCCATCCTTATGCCCCTAATATCATTTCTATCGGGATGGTAGTTAGGTTCCCATACAAAGATGATTGGCAAAAATATGCAGGCTTGACTGACTAATAGGGAATTTGTTTGGGGGTCTTTAATTATGTATATGACACTATAAGTTGAAATTGTAAGCAGGGCTTCCTGCTGAGCAGTTTTGTATTAAAATTGATCATGGCAAGACAAAAAAGAGATTCTGCAGAAGCCAACTAGCCATTTATGTCAATGTGACCAAATATACCATTGACTGCAGTGCCGGCACCCTTATAAATGTAATATTCTCAATATTCAGCATTGTCGGTACAGGATCATATTTTCTTCAGGATCATATTAACTTTGGTATAGAGATGGAAGTAGTACAAGCTGTTCCTGAGTATAGTTGATGTCAGAGAATTCTTGGTAAAGGCCATTATGATCATAAAAGACAATAGTGTAAGATCTTTTATGTAAAAAATGTTAACACATTATCTGGTAATGAGAAAATATTATGGCTGTCATAGCACTTTTAGTGAACAGTTCTATCTATTAGTTCACATAAAAGATTTATAGTTGTCATCCTGACAATGAATCAGTTGCTTCGCTTCATTTGCAAGTTGACTCTAAATGTGACTCATTGAATCTGACCTTTTTCATTCAGGTATCATGCTTTCCATGAGAATAAAAAATTTAGAATTGCGGGTCTCAAGCACCAGAACAAAATCTGTAATGGGAGACCCTAGTACTGATTTCTTGGGTGTAACAGATTACCCTTTAGGACTCATTGAAAGAGTTTTCTCATTATCCTCTTTAGGAGCACCCCCCCCAGCCACTTGGTTCCCTGCTTATTGAGTTTGGTGGTTACCTGCTTGGATGCCATAGGTCCAAGCTGTCAATGTCCCACCACTGGTCCGAACTGTGCACTCTCCGATTACAAGCTTACAAGCTCTATAGCACAAAATCTTGATAGCACTGTGCTTTATGCCTAAGAGACCAACCTATGCTGATAGACTGTAGTGAAGGAGGGTGACTTAGGCATTCAGAAATAAAGCACAAAATAGAAAATCTATCTGTTCTTCAGAACAAACAGAATTTTCAAGAACAAGTACGTTGTTAAGTTGCCCTTTTCACAAGTATTTTACAATTTTAACCAGAACATGGGAATAACCTCCATTGCCCATGTTATATTGTAATGTGCCGCTGAGGACATCAGGATGTCTTAGGTCATTTGTACCAGGTGTGATCTGACTTGCATGACAAGTGGGGGTCTGCCCAAGGACTTGGTAACTAATGGATCCACGCCACGTCCATCCTCTTAGTGCTATTTTCTGTATTTGTTGCTCAGCTGGACAGTATGATGAATGTCTCACACATGATGGGGGGGACAATAGTAATTAAATTTTTTGGACCTTTAGGTTTATATTGGTCAAGCGACTATGTATAACTATAGTAGGCATAATAGTCAGTGTTTCTATGGGATTCCTGAAATATCAAACAGACATACATCATTAGCTATAACTTAGGCTATGCTACCACAGTGAGCTTTGGGTGAGTGTTTTACACTGTGTATTTTTTAAATAATGCAAGCAACCTATTTTACTTAATAGGTGCAGAAATGGCGCAGAAAAGCTGTAACATTGAAAACTCATCAAATGCTGATTTTTCAATTAGTCCAATAACACAAGGAACATATTTTTGGTTGCCTGACAATATCCCAGCCACTCATATAAGCGTGTAACTTGTAGGGAATAATACGGGAACTGATATTTGTGAGTTTATTCAAAGGAAGTTTGTTCGAAAAATGACCCATTGTTTAAATGGACCCATTTAGTAGAAGTGAAGATGACGGTCCTTCGAAGTGTTAGCAAACATGAAAGAGCCATAGCCTGCTGTTGCTTTCCTGTAATCTCCACTCCTGATTTTAATTGCTTACTATAAAACCGTAATAAAGAAGATTTCTCCATGATGTGGCAAGTGCCATCTTCAGTTCTACTGCTTTGGACATTCAGTGACTTTTTGTATAATGAAAGATCACCGGTTACGGCTGCTGGCAATGTGTGTGGACCATTCCTGTATACATCATTGTGAATTTATTGGAGGAAGACGGTATTGCCAAGAGGTTTCTTTTTTGCCCGTTCATACTATTAAAATGTAGTTTTCTTTTAAATTTTTTTTTTTTTACATTTTTCTCATTTTTATATTATCTATCTTAAAAAATCCTAAAATCTTGCAATTTGGACCTCACACTAAAAAGAATATTAGACTCATACTTCCTGTTCTGTGTTTTAATAATTTATTTTTCTGATATTATAAAGCACCATTACTTCCACAGCACTTTACATTTTTGGCACTGTCCCCATTGGGGCTCACAACCTAGATTTCCTATCAGTATGTCTTTGGAGAGTGGAAGGAAACCCACACAAACATGGGGAGAACATACAAACTCCTTGCAGATGTTGTTCTTGGTGGGGTTTGACCCAGGACCCCAGTGCTGCAAGGCTGCAGTGCTAACCACTGAGCCACCATGCTGACCATTGATCACTTTTCAGTAGCCATGACATTATCATCACAAACAGGAGAACAATGAGAGGTCACATACAGATAACAAATGATCACATCATTCCCTATAAATAATAGACCCAGCTCACATCCCCTTTTTCTGCATAATGCCTTCTGCACAGACAACAGAGCATGCCTTGAAAACTCTCCTATATAATTCAATGAGTCAATTACTGACTGTTTTTATATGGCCGCCGTAAATTATATATCTAAATGCACAGATTTATGCTCATTCTCAGGAGAAAAAAGAGCCTTGGAGTTATAGAATATCTATACAGTGCTAAGGGCTTTATGTCAAATGTGACTATCACAACTATTTGAAACATAAAAAAACCCACTGCTGAGTAGAAATGAGTGACTTCTTGAGGAATGGGAAAATTACTGTAAGTTCATAGCAAAAATATCCAATTGGACCTAAAGGTGGTGATATGGTATAGCCTCAAATAGAGTGCAATTGGTCCTAAAGACAGTTGATAGTTGAAACATCACCCTTATTAGTTATCTATTAAATCAGTATTAATTAGAGATGGGAAAATTGATTTGCACAACCCAGGTAGGTCAGTATGCCGTGACTGCTGGATGGAAGCAATGCCAATCACTGCTTGCCTGACCCTATCTAGGGTTCTGCTTTGAATAGCCAGCCTGGCGTGACTTCATCATTGTGGTGTTATGTAGGCACGACATCACACCGAACCAGCTAAGCAAAAAAGGGAGATTTTGTGAGGTATGGGGTGATCCCTCGGACTCACATCTAGCGATCACAGAATACTGACCCGACTGATGGACTGGGGTCTTGAGAATCGACTCTTCCATCTCTAGTAGTGACCACACTTTCTACAGATTAAGTGATTAAAATACCGTAACCCTTCTCAGAATCTACCAATAGGTATTAAATATGAATACTCAGCATCTATATTTCCATGTTATTGCTATGTTGCAGCTCACAGGCTATATAATATTGAATATAGAAATCCCTGAACTGTGCAAGGGCTTCCTACCTGATCATTGTCTATTGTTGGAAAATATTAACTGAATGCAATAAATATTAGCATTTGGTTATTCCTATGCTAAATTGTTTTCAATTATTATTAATACACTAATATTGCACTTATGTGCATTTAGTTATTGGCTGTAGTGCTGTGCTATGGATAGGGCTAAATAGCAGAGATTTTCTGGTGGGGTAGAAATATTGAGAAAGATGAAGGTTTCCATCATGAGCGTGAGTGTTGGAGATGAGACACTGCTGATTCATTAAGAGGCTCATGTCTCTTAATAAATCAGTCACGTCTGAAAAGTGGCGTGCGCCTCTGAGCCCTGAGCCACAAATCTTACTCCAGTTAGAGAGAGACTTCTGCCATAAGGTGATGAACTAGACAAGCTGTCACCTCACGCCCCTGTCATACCACCGTTCCACTCCAGCTTTGCACATTTTGGTGGAGCTGGGCAAAACTGGTGTGAGAATGCTTGAAAAAGTTGCTAAATTTTTGCACAAATCAACATTGTCGAAAAGTTCTGGGACTTTCGATTTAAAACAGAATTATGGTGTAATAGCTTTGATTGCTAGAGGCCATAGAGAGAGTGGACTGGTCAGGCGCTAATCAGTAACATGTTTTGTAAACTTCAACTAACCTGTTTGCGTTTACGGTGTAAAAGGCCTTTTATTGAATATCAAAGAGTTGATACATAAGCTTCATTGTAACCATGAAATGATTTATTTTTAAAGTCATGTTTTACTGTTGCTGAAAATTGTTCAGAGTGGTCCTACAAAGAAATCGCACCTCCCTTTCTGTGCGACATGAGGGCCATAAACTCCTGATTGCACAGAGTGTTATTCAATATGCAAATTGCATGCTCCCGATAAGGGTCTTTGGGATTCTTTCACCCTTTAAAGTTCCATTATGTGTATATATACAGTGGAGAAAAAAATTATTTAGTCAGCCACCAATTCTGCCACTTAAAAAGGTGAGAGAGACATGTTGACATCATAGGTAGACCACAACTATGTGAGTCAAAATGAGAAAACAAATCCAGAAAATCACCTTGTCTGATTGGGCAAGATTTATTGTGCAAATTGTGGTGGAAAATAAGTATTTGGTCACCTGAAAACATGCAAGCTTTCTGGCTCTCACAGACCTGTAACTTCTTTAAGAAGCTCCTCTGTCCTCCACCCATTACCTGTAGTAATGGCACCTGTTTGAACTTATCAGTATAAAAGACACCTGTCCACAACCTCAAACAGTCACACTCCAAACTGTGGGAACAATAATAAGAAATTGGAAGACATAGAAGACCACTGATAATCTCCCTCGATCTGGGGCGCCACACAAGATCTCACCCTGTGGGGTCAAAATGATCACAAGAACAGTGAGTAAAATTCCCAGAACCACACAGGGGGACCTATTGAATGACCTGCATAGAGCTGGGACCACTGTAACAAAGGCTACCATCAGTAACACACTACACCGCCAGGGACTCAGATCCTGCAGTTCCAGACGAGTCCCCCTGCTTAAGCCAGTATAGGTCCTGGCCCATCTGAAGTTTGTTATAGAGCATTTGGATTATCCAGAAGAGTATTGGGAGAATGTCATATGGTCTGATGAAACCAAAGTAGAACTGTTTGATAGAAACAAAACTCGTTGTGTTTGGAGGAGACATTGCTGAGTTGCATCCAAAGAACACCATACCTACTGTGAAGCATGGGGGTGGCACCATCATGCTTTGGGGCTGTTTTTCTTCAAAGGGACCAGGACGACTGATCCATGTACATGAAAGATTGAATGGGGCCATGTATCGTGAGATTTTGAGTGCAAACCTCCTTCCATCAGCAAGGGCACTGAAGATGAAACCTGGATGGGTCTTTCAGCATGATAATGATCCCAAGCATACCACTAGGGCAATGAAGGAGTGGCTTCGTAAGAAGCATATGAAGGTCTTGAAGTGGCCTAGCCAGTGTCCAGATCTCATCCCCATAGAAAACCTTTGGAAGGAGTTGAAAGTCCATGTTTCAAAGCGACAGGCCTAAAACTTCACTGCTCTAGAGGAGATCTGCATGTAGGAATGGGCCAACATACCAACAAGAGTATGTGCCAACCTTGTGAAGACTTACAGAAAACGTTTGACCTCTGTCATTGCAAACAAAGGATATATAACATAATATTGAGATGAACTTTTGTTAATGACCAAATACTTATTTTCCACCATAATTTGCAAAATAAATTTTGCCAAATCAGACAAGGTGATTTTCTGGATTTGTTTTCTCATTTCGACTCTCATAGTTGTGGTCTACCTATGATGTCAATTACAGGCCTCTCTCATCTTTTTAAGTGGGAGAACTTGCACAATTGGTGGCTGACTAAATACTTTTTTTCCCCACTGTATATCCATCATTAGTGTTGGTAAATTAATATTTAGCAACATATATACATTCCAAGCAGATCAGACAGGTATTGCCAATAGTCCCATTCAATTAGGTATAATAACCCTACTAACAGACAGCCAGGCTCTTGCTGAAACTGCAGGGGTTTGTCGTGAGAGTCTATGCACTGTCATGGCAGTGAAACCCTAGCACAGACCTCCATGGCTATGAAAAAAATAAAAATAAAACAACTGTTAATTAACTATTTACTATTGAAACAAAAATGCCATGAAAAAAACAAAAAGCATACTACCGTACTTATTCCTTAAAAAACAAGGCCTCCCATGACTAAATCGATGTTTTGGCAACATCTGGGAATGTCCAGCCATCATATTGCTCAGGAAAGAGACGGGTTCTATGTCCCAGGTATGAACATGCTTTCGTCCAACATGTGCATATCAATCCAAGGATAAAAGCAAAAGATCTTGTGAAGTCATGGCAGAAGCTGGTAAGATTGTGTCAATATCCACAATTAATCAAGTACTGTATCAACATGGACTGAAAGGCCACTCTGCCAGGAAGCTATTACTCTAAAAGAAACATAAAAAAGCCAGATTAATGTTTGCAAATGCACACAGGAGCAAAGACTTAATCTTTGGCGACATGTCCTGTGGTCTGATGAAACTAAAATTGAACATTTTGGCCATAATGACCATCATTACTTTTGGAGGAAAAAGAGAGAAGCTTTGAAGCATATGAACACATCCTAACTGTGAAACACGGGGGTGGCAGCAACATGTTGTAGGGTTGTTTTGCTGCAGGAGGGACTGGTGCACTTCACAAAATAGATGGCATCATGAGAAAAGAAGATTATGTGGCAATACTGAAGCAACATCTCAAGACATCAGCCAGGAAGTTAAAGCTTGGGTGGAAATGGGTCTTCCAAATGGACAATGACCCGAAACATACTGTCAAAATGGTAACAAAGTGGCTTAAAGATAACAAAGTCAATATTTTGGAGTAGCCATCATATAGTCATTATTGTCATTGTTCTCTGCTGATTCTCCTGGATCTCTCTGCCGCATTTGACACTGTGGATCACCAGCTTCTTCTCACTATGCTCCGCTCCATAGGCCTCAAGGACACAGCCCTCTCCTGGTTCTCCTCCCACCTCTCTGACCGCTCCTTCACTGTATCCTTTGCCGGATCCTCTTCCTCTCCTCGTCCCCTTACCTTACCCTAGGCCCCCTCCTCTTCTCTCTATACACGGCCCCTATTGGACAATCAGCAGATTTGGGTTCCAGTATCAACTCTATGCTGATGACACCCAATTATACACTTCTTCCCCTGACATCACCCCTACCCTAATTAAAAATACCAAGGATTGTCTGTCTGCTGTCTCTAACATCATGTCCTCCCTCTATCTGAAACTAAATCTCTCAAAAATGGAACTTCTTGTGTTTCTCCCTTCTACTAACCTCACTCTACCCAACATCGAAATTGCCCTGGAGGGTTCAACCATAACTCCCAAGCAGCATGCCCGCTGTCTTGGGGTCATATTCGACACCGAACTTTCCTTTACTCCCTATATCCGATCACTCACTCGCTCTTGTCACCTGCATCTTAAAAACATCTCCAGAATCCGACCTTTTCTCACCTTTGAATCTGCTAAGACTCTTACTGTCACTCTTATTCATTCTCGTCTGGACTACTGCAACTCTCTTCTGATCGGTCTCCCTCTTACCAAACTTTCTCCTCTCCAATCCATCTTGAATGCGGCAGCCAGGGTCATATTTCTGTCCAACTGCTTCACCGATGCCTCCATCTTATGCCAGTCATTACACTGGCTACCCATTTGCTACAGGGTCCAGTATAAACTCATCTCTCTCACCCACAAAGCTCTCCACAGTTCTGCACCGCCTTATATCTCCTCTCTCATCTCTGTCTATCGCCCTATGCGTGCCCTGTGTTCTACAAATGTCCTAAGACTAATATCCCCCGTAATCCGAACCTCGCACCTTCGTCTCCAAGACTTCTCTCGTGCTGCGTCAGCTCTCTGGAATGCACTTCCCCAGACGATCAGACTGATACCTAGCCCCGACCTATTCAAGCGCGCTTTAAAAACCCATCTCTTCAAACAAGCCTACCACATCAACTACTCAGTAAACTAACTTTGCCCTGTTCCCTCCTTCCAAATATTATTCTAAATCTGCACCCTACTATCCATCTGTCTCCACACCCTCCATGCACACGATAACTGCACTTGATACTTGACTATTGCACTTAAACACACGGGCTGATGACCGGATCATGCAGCTTTATACGAAAATCCCTGTTTACTATAATTGCCAGACCTGAAATAACTAGCACTCTTCACCTATTATGTCCCCCCATTTCCTTGTAAATTGTAAGCTTGTGAGCAGGGACCTCATTCCTAATGTCACTGTGTAAATTGTCTTAACTCGTACCGAATTTATTGTTTGTACATGTCCCCGCTTAATTGTAAAGTGCTGCAGAATATGTTGGCGCTATATAAATAAAAATTATTATTATTATTATTATTATTAAAGCCTTGATCTCAATCCTATTGAAAATTTATGGTCAAAGCTGAAAAGGCCGGTGCGAGCAAGGTGACCTACAAACCTGGATCAGTTACACCAGATTTGTCAGGAGGAATGGGCCCAAATTCTGACCAACTATTGTGAGAAGCTTGTGGATATCCCAAACGTTTGACCCAAGTAATTTAGTTTAAGGACAATGGTACCAAATACTAATTAAATGTGTATAAATTTTTGACTTTGCAGTAAGTAACAAAATGCCTTTAAACATTCTCTCTCTCATTATTTTGCCATTTGGCAAATATTAATAATTATGGTAATCCTAATTGACCTAAAACGGGAAGAGTTTATTCTTATTTCATGTCGGATACTGAAAAAATACATGCATGCGTGTCTTTTTATATAGTGTGTATAAACTTCTGGTTACAGCTGTATATATATTTTTAAAATCACTATCAATCTATTCGATCTAAATATAAAAATAATAATAATACTAATAATTTTATTTTATATAGTGAGGGAACATATACAGACAATAAATTAAATATCTATCTATCTAATATCTATCTATCTATCTATCTATCTATCTATCTATCTATCTATCTATCTATGTCGTATCTATCTATTTTCTATATTATTTCTATCTATCTTATATACTCGAGTATAAGCTGAGAATTTCAGCCCATTCAAAGGGGTGCAGCATTATATGGGGCAAATGTGTCTATGGAGCATCTTATGGGGCCATAATCAGCATTTGTGCAGCATTATATATGGACCCGTCTCCACTCCCATAGGGGTGGAGCCGCATATTCATTACTGTAATGAGCGGTACAATGTGACCGCTCAATACAGGAAGAAGCTGCCGGCGCCAGGAGAACCAGGGACGTGCAGGGACCGCGCCGGGAGCAGGTGAGTATAAATGGGGCATTTCCTCGATATTCACCTGTCCCCTGTTCCACCTTCGGTGCCGCTGTGTCTTCTGCATCCTCTGCAGTGACGCTCAGGTCAGAGGGCGCGATGATGCGACGAGTGTGCGCGCCGCCCTCTGCCTGAACTTCAGTGCAGAGGACGCGGAAGACACAGCGGCGGTGGAACGCAGACAGGTGACTATAGCAAGTGCCGGGGGCCTGAGCAACGAGAGGTGAGCCTCTGAATTTTTTTTAATTGCAGCAACAGCATTTGGGGCATAATAGTCTATGGAGCATCTTATGGGGCCATAATCAGCATTTGTGCAGCATTGTATGGGGCAAATGTGTCTATGGAGCATCTTATAGGGCCATAATCAGCATTTGTGCAGTATTGTATGGGGCAAATATTTCTATGGAGCATCTTATGGGGCCATAATTAGCATTTGTGGAGCATTATACGGGGCAAATGTGTCTATCTGTCTATCTATCTATTATCTATCTCATGTCTATCTACAGTATCTCATATCTATCTATCAACTATTATCTATCTCACATCTATCTCATATCTATCTATCTATCTATTATCTATCTCATATCTATCTAGCTACAGTATCTCATATCTATCTATCATCTATCTATCTATCTATCTATCTATCTATCTATCTATCTATTTACCATCTGTCTGTCTAGCTAGCTAGCTATCTTTTCTCTATATTGAATGTGGATGTTCTATTTTGTACTTATTTTACATTTGTAAAATTTTTTCTGCTTTTAAAAACTGGGCTACTTTTCCAGGGAGAGTAAATAACTGGTCAGATTATTAAGTGCAATGATAATTGATCCAACGATAATCAGGTTAAGCCCTAACAGTTTTCTTGCTTTTCTCTTTGTTCCCAGACATTTTAGGTAACACAGACCTTTCCACCTGAAAGGAAATGGCTTTGGAGAACAATACCCATCGCAGTTATTCAATTATACCATGCTTCATCTTTGTGGAGGTAAGTGCTATTTGTCGTCTTGGAAAGCAACCGGGTTGCTATGGTTACAGTTGCGGATCAGCAAACAAGTCGCTGCACGGCTTCGTACCCAGTCGCTATCCACCAGGGTTTATTGTTATTACATTGCATGTGTCACTGGAAATCTCTGCGAGCAGCCGGAAGACAAGTCCTACATGCTTCATAATATGGTGCCTGTACACAGAATATACAAGATCC
This sequence comes from Ranitomeya variabilis, assembly GCF_051348905.1. Taxonomy (NCBI): domain Eukaryota; kingdom Metazoa; phylum Chordata; class Amphibia; order Anura; family Dendrobatidae; genus Ranitomeya; species Ranitomeya variabilis. The sequence goes on along the minus strand of NC_135232.1, from coordinate 468,124,191 downwards.
TTCCTCATAAGGGGTATTAGTAATGATAACATATTTGCAGAGGCTTAATACAATATACATAGACTATGAATGGCCACTGAGATAAGGAGGGCATGTAGATCAATAGAGAACGGCCGATCAATAGGAGTTAGTAAAAGCAAGCATGCAAATAATTACGCGTACATCCGTAGCCTCGTGGATGCTATTAATGCCGTAAATGAGGTCTGAAGCCAATGGAATACAAAGCATTACTATCACATTAGCAGCGGAAACAGATTTGTGAACCCTCTGGGCACTGAGTTCATGGGATTACACGGGACATGAATGAACAGATGCTGATCTGTCAGAGTGTGGCTTTATCTCGGTGCCAGGAGTGATAACAGCATTGTCATGCAGGCTCCCATCATGGCACTAGTTACTAGGATGTCAGATACACCACACGCAGGCCAGTGACTGATGAGCCGGAGGAGATCACCGCACGTACAGGCAGTTTATTTCCTGGATGCATACATGTTATGTTTATTTTTGGACCCCTGCATTAATCTCTTTCCACCTACAATATGCTATTGCTTTACTGACAAGAGACATAGCAGATCCTTGGTGGCCAATTACCGTCCTTAATATGCTATTTATACCTCATCCATACACTTAGTCCTTTAGATATGTAAGGCCATGTTCATACGAGTGTTTAAAAAAATTATCCGACTTTCATCCAGAAAAATGGTCGAATTTTATCTCAGCTCTCATCCATATGTAAATCATATCACATCCGTATGGCATCCATTTTTAGACATCAGCAGTTGATAAGAATTACAATTTATTTTCAAAAATCGGATGCTATACGCTTGATGCGTATGGGATAATGTGTCGGCGCTCCCGTAGACTTGAATAGCCAAGTCTCATCCAACATATGGAAAGAGCTAGTGCATGCTGGGATTTGCTTTCATGCGCAGATTCGATCCATGAACCCAATCGAATAACATCGGTCCTAATTTTCAAGGACGGCTCTCAGACTGACAATATGGTGCAATTCTACTTATTTGAAAATCACTTCAGTGGTTTCCACGTGAATTCTACATTGAGTATGGACCCACTGCAGCTCAATCTGAAAATCCACAGCACAAATCCAAAAGTAATTGTAACGCTCGCGCCCAGACTGGTTGGTGCGGGTGTCCGGGGGTGTGGCCCCACTGGGCCACTGACCAGACTACCCTTGAAGTGGTGTAACTAAGTAACTTCCTAGGTGTTCGCTGGAGCCTCTGATGGTGAGGTCAGACTTGTGCGGCAGGTAGCTACCAGGTACCACTCCAGGGTGGTGTCTGGCTGTGGCTGCTGATCCCACCGGGGCACAGCACACAGGCAGGCAGGCACGGCTGTGACACTGGCAGGCGGATGGGTACGGCCGAGACACTGGTGGATAGATGAGCATGACTGAGACACTGGCAGGCAGGCACAGCTTGCACTCTGACAGACAGGCTGGCATGGCAGGCACTCTGGCAGGACAGGCGGACAGGGCTGATACCAGGTAGGAACCGATATACAGGCGGGTGTATGGAAACTGGTAAAAAGCTGTTCAGACTGGAGGGTAGATGGGAACAAGTAGGGACCTGTTCAGGCAGTTGCTGAACGGAGATAGAGCAAGACCACAAGAGCGGATGCAAAGCACAACCACAGGAGGCGGAAACATATGAGGTGGAGCCAAGAACAGGAGGCAGAGCCGAAAGCTGACCCCACTGGAGGCGGAGCCAAGAGCAGACCCCGCTGGGGGCAGAGCCAAGAGCAGAACCGTAGGAGGCAGAGCCAAGAGCCAGAAGAAGCACAGAGCTATGGGTTGTGGCAAGCAGAGCAGAGAGGTACAGAGCCACTGGTAGTGGCAAGCAGAGTAAACAGGTGCAGACCCACTGATTGTGGCAAGCAGAGCAGAGGTGCAGAGCCACTGATTGTGGCGAGCAGAGCAGAGAAGTGCAGAGCCACAGGAAGTGGCGAGCAGACCAGAGAAGTGCAGAGCTACGGACAGTGGCTAGCAGAGCAGAGAGGTGCAGAGCCACTGGTTGTGGCGAGCAGAGCGGAGAAGTGCAGAGCCATAGATAGTGGTGAGCCTCCAATGGGTGAGGATGGCTTAAGTATCAGAGGCCTCTAGGCAAATGGCCGGGGACACCATAAGGAGGTGCACTCAGTCTCAATAGGAATCTGGATTTGCCAGCACTGCCCCCTATGCACAGTGCACACAGCCAGGAAGTGTAGACAGAGCAAGCAGCCATGAGGCACACAGCATGGAGTCGGCAGCAGACAGAACTCACAGCATGGCCTGCGGTGAGTGAGTTGATGTATCAGGCAGGTGGGGATGGAAGGCCATGCAGTGTTACAGTCATTCTCAGATTTCTGCCATGTAATCCATCAGATTTTTCCATAAGAAGAACTTGTAATGTGAACGTACCAAATACTAAGTATCTGATCTGCTATGTTTCCCATGGTAAAATCAGCATCTGCCCACTGAAACAGGCTTACTCTGAGCTTACTCTGACATTTTTATAAGAGTCGTCCTCAATCAATTAACATTAGCACATAGACCCAGTGATATGTTAAAAAAATTAATCAAGTTCACTTACCGTCTCCAGGTCCAGTACCAGTTCTGCCTCTCTGCTACTGGTTTAATGTTTGTTGATTGACTGCAGCGGTGACATTGTCTTAATAGCACTGCAGCTAATCACTGAGCTCAGCAGCTCTGCCAACGTATATGACATGAGCAGCTACATAATCAAAACACACATACGGCTACAAAACAGTCAGATCAGGTAGTCAGGACCAGCTGCATCCATGCAGCTTTGTAAATGTCCAGGTTCGGGTCACTTTCTCTCCTGCCCTGCACCAATCAGATAGATCAGTGTCGGACAGGAGGAGAGGGGCCAGTTCTCTCAGTGATCGGAAAGGATGCTGTGTCAGTGTCATTCTTCATCACAAGAAGCTGCCTCTGCACTATAAGGCTGGTTTCACACTTGCGTTTTTGTCTGCAGCGTTTTTTGCACAAAAAACGCATGCGTTTTTTTTCCTATATTTAACATTGAAAACGCATGCGTTTTTTTGCACATGCGTTTGGTCGCGTTTTCAAACGCATGCGTTTTTTGTCTGCATGCGTTCATTTTCAAAAATGCTACCTGCAGTATTTTCTTGCGCGTTTTTTTGCCGCGAAAAAACGCATGCGTTTTTTCGCGGCAAAAAAATGCATTGCTGTCTATGTAAACGCATGCGTTTTTAAGCACATGCGTTTGTTTGCGCTAAAAACGCATGCGTTTTTATAGAAAAAAACCAGAAAACACACTGAAAAGCCACCCACCACCATCAAGGTGATAAAGGGATCCAAACCCTAACCCTAACTCTACCCCTAACCTCACCCCTAACCGTTTAATGAACATTTTCTGACAGTCATATTGCCACGTATTTAAGTGCCACGTATCACGTATTTCAGTGCCACGTATGCCACGTGCCACGTATTTAAGTGCCACGTGCCACATATTTAAGTGCCACGTGCCACGTATTAAAGTGCCATGTGCCACGTGCCACGTATTTAAGTGCCACGTGCCACGTATTTCAGTGCCACGTATGCCACGTGCCACGTATTTAAGTGCCACGTGCCACATATTTAAGTGCCACGTATCACGTATTTCAGTGCCACGTATGCCACGTGCCACGTATTTAAGTGCCACGTGCCACATATTTAAGTGCCACGTGCCACGTATTAAAGTGCCACGTGCCACGTATTAAAGTGCCACGTGGCACATATTTAAGTGCCACATGCCACGTATTTAAGTGCCACGTGCCACGTATTTGAGTGCCACGTATTTAAGTACCACGTATTTCAGTTGCACGTATTTCAGTGCCACGTATTTCAGTCACGTTTAGGGTTAGGGGTAGGGGTAGGGTTAGGGTTTTCTTGTTTTTTCTTGTGTTTTCTTGTGTTTTCTTGTGTTTTTCTATAAAAACGCATGCGTCTAAAAAACGCATGCGTTTTACCGCGTTTACATGCGTTTTTCACACATGTGTTTTTTTAAAAAAACGCATGCAGACAAAAACGCAAGTGTGAAACCAGCCTAAGACGCAGGCATAATTTATACACATCAATCCTTATACAGATCTATGTTAATTATAATACTATGGATGCACTAAAATATTGAGAAACTAAAACACATGGGCTCTCATGGGAGACAGAATCACAGGGAGACCAATAAAAGCGCAATACAACGCCAATATTAAGATTAATAATTTTTTCTAAATATTGTAAAAATTATTTCATACAGGATAGAGAACATCAAAAAGTTTCTCACAGATGTCAAGGCACAGTGGTGTCAAAAACAACCAATATCTAGTGGGGATCATCAAATTAAAAACTCCTATATATTCTAGAATAAATATATAATATTTACTGTATATATATAATATATGAGGCACACTGTCAGTTAGTCATGCATGTGTATTTAGTGAGTATCAGTAAAAAAATAGTCATATGCATGATGGTGAACACATAACAAGAAATGGCCTCAAGATAATCCCATTATATATCGAAACATATATTAATTTTGCCAGAGTACATAAAGTGCAAATATGATGTCATAAACCTCCCTGTGGAGGTAGCATAAAATCAGTGAGATAGAAGTATAACATACTAGTGCAATGTAACTCTATATTATACTAATAGGGATAATCAATGTCAAAATTATCTAAATGTTACCAGAGTATACAAAGTTATGGTATATAACTCAGAATGGAAATAACAATAAGTAAATGAGGGAGAAATGTAAAATGCTAGTTCAAGGTACCTCTATATTAAACTAAAAGTAATATTCCAATAAATTTGCCATACATTAGACATAAATCGCTAAGGAAGGAGAGATAAACACATATAGAACAATCTTATTTTGCAATGGTGCAGACCCACATGTGCCAGGCCCCAACGCGCGTTTCACCCAGCTTTTTTTCAGCAACATTTTTTCTTGCTAAAAAGTGCATCTTAATAAAACAAAACTTTAAATAAATAATGTAAAGAAATCCATTAATGCAGAATTGAAAGAAATCAGTAAAATAGCTAAATTACAACATTTTAGAACTGAAACAAATTCCAATTTTGCCTCAATATTTATGGACTGGAAGATTTTGGATATCTAACTATATTTACAACACCACAACACGTAATAATCCTCTTGTTATCTTGTAAGGTCAGGGGAAAGTTGCTGCACGGACAGTACGTAAACATAATTGAAATAATGTGTTGATATGTGTGGCTTGTAGGATAATTCCCTTTTACGTATTGGTAAAATTGCTGTATCTGTCCATGGTGCTGAATAAATAAGTCTCACTTGTCTGAAAGAAGCATATAACAGTGGTAATAGCACAGTGTCTGCTTTCCAAAGCTTTTAATTGTTGTGATTGTTTTAAAATAAATATAATTTAACAGTGTTCTGTCCATTTTAACAAGGACGGTATGGTTCCAATTATGCTTTAAAGTTCACTACTATTAGTGTTTTGGTTTTTGTGTTATAGCACCACCCAGTGGTGGTTCTATTTATAACCTGTGTTTTTTTAGCAATTATTAGAGTGTTGCATTATGGGATTGCACCAAGGCATCATACAATCATCTTGTATGCCAGCCTTAATCAAGGGAACACTGAGGTGAAAGGCGCCAAATTCATTAAGAGGCCTGCATCACTGAATTTGAAGCATCTTTCAAGTAAATTATATTGAATTTATCAGGTGGTCTTCTCTTCACCACTACCTGTCCAGCCCAAACTCTTCTAAATTTGGTGATGAAAAAAAGGAAAAAGTTGCAGCATTTTTGTGCATTTTCAACGTGCACAAAAATATTGGTATTTTGCAAGTTTTATACCAGATTTCTGGCAAGAGCTATTTATGTAGGGCAGCACTGTGGCTCAGTGGATAGCACTGCAGCGCTGGAGTCCTGGGATCTAATGCCACCTTGGACAACATCTGCAAGGAGTTTGTATGTTCTCCTCATGTTTGTGTGGGTTTCCTCCGGGTTCTCCAGTTTCCTCCCACATTCCAAAGACAAACTGATAGGGAATTTAGATTGTGAGCCCCATCCGGGACAGTGATGATAATGTGTGCAAAACTGTAAAGCGCTGCGGAATATGTTAGCGCTTTATAAAAATAAAGATTATTATGTATTGGGGTCTTATTGTTCTGTAATTTCTAAAGCTTCAGTTATGTCATTTAGGGAAATACTACCTTGCACATTATTGTCTTTTAAATCTGTCACCATAATTGGTGTACCATCTGAAAGCAATGCAAAAATACCCAGACTCATATTGTTCAGTATGCCAAGCAATTAATGCCTACCTACTTACGTACCACTCCTTGATAATTATATTCAAAAAGGAGAAACATTGGAGTTGTTGGCAAAATTTCTATAACAACCTGTATTGAAACAGACCATCAAACATATTAACAGATTTAAGATGTAAAAGATGTGATTAAAAGGGACATCAACACTGGCCACACTCAGTACTAAATGTAACACTAAAGGGCTTCAATCAACATGATATTTTAATGACCCCATCACCTACAATGTCCATCCACCTGCTCCCAAAGCTTAATGGAGGGAGGACATTAATCAATATAGCCCCGTGGCTGTTGTAGAATCTTCTCGGGGGATTCCTCTTCCATACTGCCCCCTTAATATATATGGTCACAAAAATCAACCTATGTTAAGCTGAATAAAAGCTTCATCTTACCCAGACTGAGGCACACCGCTGGATGCACGCCGACGCATGTTTTTCCGCTCTATAGCCTTGCTTTCCCATGGGGAAATCACGTTTTGCCGCTCTATAGCCTTGCTTTCTCAAGGGGAGGTCACGTTTTGCCGCTCTATAGCCTTGCTTTCTCAAGGGGAGGTGACCTTTTTTTAAATCTTGTTGCTTTTGTGGCCTCCTGGATGAGTCATCACTGCGCTCTTGGGGTAATTTTGGTCGACCAGCCACTCCTGAGAAGGTTCACCACTGTTCCATGTTTTTGCCATTTGTGGATAATGGCTCTCATTGCGGTTCAATGGAGTACCAAACTTTAGGGAAATGGCTTTATAGCCTTGTCCAGACTAATATATCTCAAGTACTTTGTTTCTCATTTGTTCCAGAATTTCATTGGATTGTGACATGATGCATAGCTCTTTGGGATATTTTGGTCTACTTCACTTTGTCAGGCATGTCCTATTTAAATAATTTATTTAATTAAAATAATTGTGGCAGTAGTCAGGGACCCGGGACAAGGAACTTCTTTCCTGTCCCTAACACTAGGCGGCGCCTCACCCTGCTCCTTGGGATACTTCAGATGGGAAGATGCTGGGGCCTCTGCCCTTGCCTTATATCCTAAGTTAGCCATCATCAGGTCCTAGCTCTCTGTTCCACCAATAATTCTCCTGACCTGGTTGTTTTAAAAATTGCCGAAATATAGTGAAATGTCTTTTTAGAATGGTGAGTGCCACTCTTTTTCTACTTGTTACATTGACTGCATTATTGTCTTTTTCATGAGTGGGCACCCAGGAGTCTGATTTGGGCTGCCAATATAGCGAGTTGGATTTGTACAATTAATCCAGCATATGTGCTGCAGTGGTGTGGATCATTTTGTCTTGCTTGTTATTTCCTCAGTTAGCCCTCCGTCTGTTCTCTTCCTCCACCCATGGAAGAGGGGGCTCTACTGTTAACCCGTAGTACACCAACCTGACAAACAAAGCAACACAAACAAAGGTTAACCCTAGAATGTGTGACCATAGAAATCTACACTATTACGTACCTGGGGCCTTTGAGGCCTGTTTTCAAATAACATGGAATAACTCAAAAAAAATTTTTTTTCAAAGTTATTTGAAAGTAAGCATGCATTCCCACTAGCTCTGGGGTCCGCCTGGACGGGATTTCATAATGGATCTGACCTCCTGGTGACCCCGGCTAAGGCTGGTAGAACGCGTACCTGGGGCCTCGCAGGCCTGTCAGGTTACTTTTTTATTATTTTCTGTAAAACTACTTTAGTTACAATTTTGAAACTCTAGGTATTCCTCAGCTATATAGTTGTTAGTAATTTCCAGTTGTTCGTATATTTTTATGTTATAGGCATTTCGTATAGCAACGCTTTTTTTGTGACTACCCCATATTCACGTACCTGGGGCCTTTTAGGCCTGTGTGCAAATAACATGGAATAACTCAAATAAAAATACTTTTCAAAGTTTATTTTAAATTTGCAAAGTAAGGATGCATTCCCACTAGCGCTGGGGTCCACCAGGAGGGGATCCGTAATGGATCTGACCTCCTGGTGACCTCAGCTAAGGCTGGTGGAATCCCGGCATTCCATCAGCCTTAGCTGGAGTTACCGGGAGGTCAGATCCATTATGGATCCCATTCTGGTGAACCCCAGCGCTACTTGGAACATAGCCTAAGATGTGTATAATTCCAAAAAAAAATTATGTACATAAAACAACAAAAATGTAACTAAACGGGCACGACCAATATATTCACTCAGTACAATTTTTTATGATGGATACATTTTTTCTTATAAAAAGTTTTTACATAAAGTCTGTAGCAAACTTGGTGCAGGAATATTTATTTTCCACTTTACATATTCCCCCGACAATTCTTGCATATTATTTTTTCTTCAGAATGTTCCCTGCATACATTTTGTCCGCAAGTAGAACAGAAACGCTCCGATTTTCTTTCTTTCTTTGCTGGACAAATATAGCAGCGCTTTCTTTTTTTTTTCTCTTTGCTCTGGCTGTTCCTGAAAGCATATTCCACATCGGATCATTGCCTCTGTAATTTGCCTTGATAAGCATTTTGTGCTGCTTCTCTCTAGCATAGTAGGCATCAAAAGTTCATAACAAAGTTCTGTCAAAAATATACGTCTATTGTCCTTCCTGTTGGCATGGAATTCTGGATTAGTTTGACAATAAACAATATAGCTATTGAGGGATGACACATCAAGGATATTGGAAAAAAGGGCAACAGGCCAACGTTTAGTCTGCCTTTTACACGAATATTCAGTAATCATTTCGTCCATCTTGTCGACACCTCCTTTTGTCTTATTATAATGAAGTATAATTTCAGGTTTTTGTTTCCTGTCATTGGTGTCAATACTTTCATCGTGATGCATTGTGCTCAGTAATATCACAGATTTTTCTTTCTTGGCTTTATAGGACACCATTGTTGCCTCATTGCAGAAACCGAATACACTCTCGTAGATTGGTCGTTGTGCATTGTGCTTCATTATTGGTGGAATTTCGTGGCGGTTTGGTCTCATTGTACCAACAAGTGTTAGTTGTTTCTGAAGCAAAAAATTGTCCAGTTCTAAATTAGTAAAATAATTATCCATAGTGATATTTTTTCCAGAATGGAAAATTGGTAAAGCTAGTGTTTTCACTATGTTGGAACATAGATCTTTCTGGACTGGAGCGTCAGCTTCTTTTCCATAGTAAATCATGCCATTCATCCCATAATAAGTTGCTGAATCGCACATCCAGAAAATTTTTATGCCGTATTTAGCTGGCTTACTGGGCATATATTGGATAAATTTGCAACGTCCCCTAAAGGCAAGAAGTTGTTCGTCCACTGTCACATATTCGCTAGAATTGTAAAGTTTGTAACAGTTCTTGATAAAAAGATTCCATATATAGCTAACAGGCGCTAATTTATCGGTTGCCAACCTCACAGGCCGAGTTCTCTTTTCATCAAAACGAATGCATCTCCGAATAGCCTCAAATCTATCTACGGACATAGTGGCTTTGTAATGTGGATCTGCAAATGGGTTCAGAAGTAACTCTCTGATTGGCACATCATATGATTTAGTCGACCCTGCCAGAAGAGTAAGGCCAATATAGGCATATAGTTCCTCTTTAGTTAAATTTTTCCAAGTTTTTTTTTTTTCCGAAGCAATACGTTTACCTTCCACATTCGTACACAAAACTACCTCATCTGCAATATCATCTGAAACAAATTTACTGAAAACATCTTTTTTGGACATGAATTGGGAAATTCCGACAGCTCCTTGAGGAACTCTAATAATGTTATGTGATGGGTGCGTGCATGAGCCACAGCAGTACTGTTCCAAAAAACATTTGTTTTAGATGTTCTACTTGCACATTCTGCTGGATCCATTACTTCTTCATCATCTGAGGAATCGCTGGATGATGAAGTTGATACATTAGCTGGTGGAATATGTAGCGCCCCCACCGCCGCAGGGCCGTAGGGACTACCCGGTGCCGGGCCTCTGAGTCTCTGCTCCGGGGTTGTCACGGTGGCTAGGCCCGGTCCGTGACCCTGCCGAGGGGCGCACAGTGATAGGTATGATGTAGATGGTGGTGGTGAAGCTGTGATGGTGCGGTGCAGTTGTGGGGTGCAGGTCGCGGTAAATAACGAGGACACCAGGTTGCAGTCTATTTACCTCTTTACTGAAGGTCTCTGGGTCCTCAGTCCAGAACACGGTTCACCAGGCTGCGCAAGTCCGGCCGGTCCAATGGCACCTCCAGAGTTCTCTTCACAGGTGGAAATCTGTGCCTTCCTTCTAGCGCTATGTGTTGTGGTCCTTCCCTGCTGTGCTTACGGAAAGTCCCCACAACTGTTGTGTCTGTTTCTTAAGTTCCCTCACAACTCGATTAGATGATGTTCTGCTAATCCTCCGTCCCTCCCTGTTGTTCTGGTTGGGACGGCACCCGTTTGACGGGTAGGCTCGGAGCTCTTCCGGGACCCTAGAGTCGTCCCTCTCCACAAGTTGCCCCCCAAGACTGCATAGGTGATTAAAGTTAGACAGCCCGCCTTAGACTGACTGTCCTGCCGCTGTTTGGAGTATTGCTTGAAGCTGAATGTTATGATACTCCCTCGGCGTTCCGGCCACCGGTAGTGCGCCTCCGTAGGATGTTGCTTCGGTCTTACAGCACGACTCCTACTGGTATTTCTCCTTTTGCGTGATCTCGTTTGTCACTCAGCACAATCTATCTCTCTTCTAATCCTTCCTTGGCACCGCCGCTACACGGAGCAGGCACGGTCCCGTTACGTTCGTTCAAGTTGCCAAGCCTCTGTCAGGATCCCACCCCTGACAGAGACCCTACTGTATCTTCCCCTACAACACCCTCTGCCACAAGGTGTTGCCTGGTTCCAACCCAGTCAGCTTTCTGATCTAACTTCCTGCCTGACCCCCAGTTTACCCACTATGGTGGGGAGTGGCCTAGTGAATAGAACCCTTAGCTCCCCCCGGAGGCCCGGCTGTGAAATGTATTGGTGTCTGTGATACCTGATCAGATGAACTCCTTCAGTGCCATCAGACGTACCATAGCTCCCCTTAGTGGCGGAGCCACAGTACTGCAACGACCAGGACTCTGGGGCACTGCAAATATACTCTTCATCCGACAAAGAAATGTCACTGTCTTCATCACTATTGAAAATAATCGCCTCAATTTCTTGGACAGTCAATCCCCTTGATGTAGACTGTGCCATTGTAATCTTAGATGTGAGTAAACTAAAATGAAAAGTAAAAAATAAAGATTACAATCAGGCTTGTGCACTATACACTGTGTGTGCTAAGACTTTGTTAGTGTTTGTGTGCTTAGGGTAAAGTACAGCCCCCCTACTCTTACCTTCAACAGATCACTTTCTTGTAAGTGCAGTAGAAGCCTCTGGTTTTGGAGCTCAGAAAGGTTCTTTGTTACAGACCAAAGAAAGCTGACTTCTTCCTCCAAAGTCTCTCCAGCAACTAGGATTTAGGACTAAAGGACCTGTACTGACATCATAATCACGTTACTTTGTGAGGGGAAACTCCCTTCCAGGATCACATTACCATGTCAGGCAGAATCCACACTCTTCCCAGCAACGGCCATCGACCAATAGTCATAAAGACTGAGTCATAAGTTCTTCCCCAACAACAGTACAGACAAAAAGACTGAGGAGTACATGTAAACCAAAGCAGGCCTCAAAGGCCCCAGGTACGTGAATCTGGGGTAGTCACAAAAAAAGCGTTGCTATACGAGATGCCTATAACATAAAAATATATGAACAACTGGATATTACTAAAAACTACATACCTGAGGATTACCTTGAGTTTCAAAATTCTAACTAATGTAGTTTTACAGATAATAGAAAACAAGGAACCTAGCAAGCCTGCGAGGCCCCAGGTACGCGTTCTAGGGAAAACTTCAAGCATACAAAATATTCACTCACATATAACAGAGGAATGCACCAGGGTGTAAAGGTAGAGAAATAAACCAAAATAGAGAAGGATAAGGAACTACCACGCAAACAAACCAAGCAACAGTCACTAATAACTCCTTCAACTCTTATTCTCATAACAACTCCTTTCCCTCTGTTAGCCATGAAGCAAAAAAGCTAGCTTTGACAATGATTAGTATCAGAGCCCAGATTATAAAGGGAAAATAGTGGCTAACCGAGCTCAGCTCTGAACATAAGGATTTCCAACATGGCCGATTAACCCCTGTTCAGCCAGAAGAAATAACACATTTTAAATGAAGGAGAAGTGCTTCTTCTCAGCGCTGGAGCAGGAGCAATCAGACTTCTGGCTACAAACTGTCGCGGTAACCCTGTGAGAGATGTGATAAACCACAATTAATTTATGTTTTAAGGGGGGGGGATCACTTTTTCACACATTGCCCTGTAGGTTTGGATTTCTTTTTCCCTTAATAATAAAGACCTTCATTTAAAAACTGCATTTTGTGTTTACTTGTGTTGACTTTGTCTAATCTTTAACTTTATTTGGTGATCTGAAACATTTATGTGTGACAAACATGCAAAATTAAGAAATCAGGAAGGAGCAAACACTTTTTCATACAACTATATATAAATTTATTTTGGAGAGATGAGAGAACTATAGGTGTATGAGGGATGTGTAATGATGACTGTGGATAATGGAATGTGAGAGTGGGGAAATCCATTAACATCTCTTACAGGTACCTCAAATCATTTAAAAACTGTTAATGTGTTGTTTATAGGGTTTGCCAAAATCCTCCTGACATAATAGCATATTGAAGTGCAGCGCCCCAGAGTCCTGGTCGTTGCAGTAATGTCATTCTTCCACCAGGGGGAGTGATATTATGTCTGGAGGTAATAAAGGAGTTCATCTTTCCAGGTATCACAAACCATACACCACACTTCACACTCCAATCCACCTATCTAGTAGGGCACTCCTCACAGAAGGGTAAAACTGGTGGTTTGGATAGAAAGTGAGTCAGACACTGCAGACACTGCCTGGGTTCTGACCCAGAGAGTTCCTGTCAGGCAGACAGGGGGAAAGGAGGAACATCTGAGCTGCAGACAGAGGGTCCCTGTCAGGGGTGGGATCCTGACAGAGGCCTAGCGAGACAGAAAGCTACGGAGCTGCACCTGCCCCACGTGCGGCAGCATTCAAGAAAGGACACGAAGAGAACTGTGTTGTAGAGAGTGAGAAACGAAGTCACAGCACAAGGAGATAACACCGGGAGGAGTTCTGCCCTGCAAAGGCTGCCTCCTTCTGAGGCGCGTAGCCGGTGGCCGGAACACCGAGGGAGTAATTGACGCATTACTTCAGAGACCGGCAGGACAGTCAATTCCAAGTTGGCTGCCTGACCTTAATACCTAAGAAGACACAGTGGCAAATTGTGGGGGTCTGGGCGTCTCTAGGGTCCCCATAAACAAGCCTCAGGCCATCAGTCATACGGGTTTGAGGAAGAGAGGAAGACATCTAGAACATCTGCGAAAGTTGTGAGGACCTTACAGAGTTGCTCAGCAGGGAGGTACTACAACACACAGGCGCTAGTAGGAAGGCTACTGATTTCCACCTGGATAAGGGACTCTGGATTTGCCTTCGGACCAGCCGGACTCTGCCTAACCTGTGGTCTGTACCCTGGACTGTGGATGCTGAAGTCTTCAGTAAAAGGTAAAGAGACTGCAACCTTGTGTCCTCGTTATTTACTGCGCCTTACACATCACCATCTCCACTTCTGGGAAGCCCTGGGGGAACACTTCACCTGTGGCAAGGTATACCATCTAGCTGCCATAACATCACCCCAGCGGACCCCTAAGCAGCGTCAGTCACCCAGACCGAGTACCAAAGGTGGCGTCATGAACACTAGACAAACTACTCCTTTAATTGGACATCCCTCAAAGGGCCACGGACCGGGTCAGGCCACCGTGACATCCCCCCGAACCGAAGGACCCAGTACTGAGTACCCCATTGCCCTTACGTGGGGGCGCTCCAGAAGCACTCCTGGAAAAGCACTTCTTAACAGATGGAGTTTTTTTCATAAAGTCAGAAAACTTCATACTCACTTTCCGGACTGGCATTACACCTCTGATGTTGGCACTGTGTCTCCAATGGTTACGTGACATTGTCAATCAACAGCCATCAGAGTCTTCCATCAGAGCATTTGTCCACTCTGATTCATTACTGAAAGCTGTTCCTCCAAGTCCCACCTGGGGTTCATGTGACATTGTTATGTCACATGACCGCTGTGCCAATCATCAGTTGCTGATTGGCTGGAGCCTTAATATTTTGTTAAAGAGTTATTCCCAGGTCAGCTATGTCACTAGAGGTAGGAACTCCATAAACAATGGAGCAGACTGTACTTTACTGACTCCATAACTCCTTTTGAAGAAGACTGAAGTTAGAGAACGATCATTGCACAGTGAGTTATGCTGTTTAGGGTTGAGCGAAACGGATCGGTCAATTTCAAAAATCGCCGACTTTCGGCAAAGTCGGGTTTCGTGAAACCCAACCCGATCCCAGTGTGGGATTGGCCATGCTGTCGGCGATCTTCGCTCCAAAGTCGCGTTTCGTATGATGTTTTCAGTGCCATTTCTCAGCCAATGAAGGAGGACGCAGAGTGTGGGCAGCGTGATGACATAGGTCTCGGTCCCCACCATCTTATAGAAGGGCATGACAGTGATTGGCTTGCTTTTTGCGGCATCACAGGGGCTATAAAGGGGCGTGCACGCCAACCGCCATCTTACTTCTGCCGATCTGAGCATAGGGAGAGGTTGCTGCAGCTTCGTCAGAAGCAGGGATATCGTTAGGGAGGGAAGATTAACCCCCAAACCGCTTGTGCTGTAGCGATTTCCACTCTCCAACACCACTTTTTCTTTGCAGGGACAGTGGAGGCTATATTTTAGTCCATCAGCTCTGTAGCTTATAAGGCTCCCTGATAGCTGCATTGCTGTTTGTACGCTGCTGTGCAAACCAACTGCTTTTTAAAAGCAAAAATCCTGTTGCTCCTTTCTGCACAGTTCTATTGTTTATTTGTCCACACTTTTGTGTGCAGCAGTCCTTTTTATTGCTGCCATACTTGTCCTGAGATCATTGTAGGGAGATTGTTATTGTAGTATGGTCCCTTTTTTTTTTTATATCTTGCAGCCACATTCTGCCACTTACATTGTGTAGTGTAATACAGCGTGCCTGGTTTTTTGCAGCAGTCTCCCACATAATAAAGGGAGATTTAAATTGCCCCTAAGTGGATCAGCGTCAGTTCTGTTTGTCGTATATCTGCCTGCCAAATTCTGCCACTTACATTGTGTAGTATAATACAGCGGGCCTGTTTTTTTGCAGCAGTCTCCCACATAATAAAGGGAGATTTAAATTGCCCCTAAGTGGATCAGCATCAGTTCTGTTTGCCGTATATCTGCCTGCCACGTTCTGCCACTTACATTGTGTAGTGTTATACAACGGGCCTGGTTTTTTGCAGCAGTCTCCCACATAATAAAGGGAGATTTAAATTCTCAACAAGTTTATATACACCTTCTACCTTGTTTTATTGTACCATATAATGGTTGTTAGTTTGGTTACATTTTCCAAAAAATGAGGAAGTCTGGTGGAAGAGGCCGTGGGCGGTCATTGCCAGCTGGTAATGATGGTGGTGGTAGAGCATCTGGTGGTAGTGGGAAAAGCAAAATAGCACCTAAGGCTCGAGTTGTTGAGCCAGCGTAATCGTCTGGCTACACAACGCCTCGAAGGCTCCCTTATCTGGGAGTTGGAAAACCGCTTTTAAAGCCGGAGCAGCAGGAACAAGTTTTGGCTTTCATTGCTGACTCAGCCTCTAGCTCTTTCGCCTCCTGTTCCGAAAGTTTGAAATATAAAAGCAGCGAGTCGTCAGTGGATGCTCCCGGTCAGGAAGAAGTCGCTTCCTTGCGTCCTTCACTCAAAGCAAAACTGAAGGATGCGGCAGGCGACACTAAAGTTTACTCCATGGAGCTCTTTACACATACCGTGCCAGGGTTAGAAAGGGAAATAGTTAACAGCCCATTACAAGATTAGGGTTGAGCGAAACGGATTGTTCATAGTGTTGAGCGATACCGTCCGATACTTGAAAGTATCGGTATCGGAAAGTATCGGCCGATACCGGCAAAGTATTGGTTCCAATCCGATACCGATACCCGATACCAATACAAGTCAATGGGACTCAAGTATCGGACGGTATTCCTGATGGTTCCCAGGGTCTGAAGGAGAGGAAACTCTCCTTCAGGCCCTGGGATCCATATTAATGTGTAAAAGAAAGAATTAAAATAAAAAATATTGCTATACTCACCTCTCCGACGCAGCCTGGACCTCACCGAGGGAACCGGCAGCGTTGTTTGCTTAAAATTCGCGCTTTTCCTTCCTTACGTGAAGTCCCGGCTTGCGATTGGTCGCGTGCCGCCCATGTGGCCGCGACGCGACCAATCACAGCAAGCCGTGACGTAATTTTAGGTCCTTCAGGATTTTAAAATTACGTTCTGGCTTGTGATTGGTCGCGTCGCGGTCACATGGGCGACGCGACCAATCACAAGCCGTGACGTCACGGGAGGCAGGACAAGCCAGAACGTAGTTTTAAAATCCTGAAGGACCTAAAATTACGTCACGGATTGCTGTGATTGGTCGCGTCGCGGCCACATGGGCGGCACGCGACCAATCACAAGCCGGGACTTCACGTAAGGAAGGAAAAGCGCAAATTTTAAGCAAAGAACGCTGCCGGTTCCCTCGGTGAGGTCCAGGCTGCGTCGGAGAAGTGAGTATAGCAATATTTTTTTATTTTAATTCTCTCTTTTACACATTTTTACATTAATGTTGTTTCGATACCGATACCCGATACCACAAAAGTATCGGATCTCGGTATCGGAATTCCGATACCCGCAAGTATCGGCCGATACCCGATACTTGCGGTATCGGAATGCTCAACACTAATCGTTCATTTTCATAAGTCGCCGACTTTTGGTAAAGTCGGCGTCTCATGAAACCCGACCCGATCCCTGTGTGGGGTCGGCCATGCGGTACGCGATCTTGGCGCCAAAGTCGCGTTTCGTATGACGCGTTTAACAGCCAATGAAGGAGCGTGGGCAGAGTGATGACATAGGGGTTAGGGCGTGCACGCCTATCATCATTTTATCGCTTGTGCGCAGTAGCGATTTGGAATGTGTAAAACGAAATTTTCAGTGCTGGGACGGAGGGGGAGAGAGAGAGAGAGAGAGAGAGAGAGAGAGAAAAAAAAATCCCCATTGACGTGCATAGGGTTTCGTGTTCCGGCCGATCCTCGTCTTTGCGCAGTAATCGGCCGATTTCGCCCGACTCGACTTTTCCAACAGTCGGGTTTCATGAAACATGACTCGACCCTAAAAAAGTCAAGGTCTCTCAACCCTATACAAGATGAATCGGACATGGAGTGCACAGATGCACAGCCACAGCTAGATTATTATGCTGTTCCATTGACTCAGATCACTACATTGCCCTCTCAGTGTACTGAGCCAGAATCTGACCCTGATGAGACTATGGTGCCCCGTCCCGAACACTATAGCACCTTACACGGTGACACAGCACAGAAGACGGTGCACAGGACATTGAAGAGGAGGTGATAGATGACCCAGTTATTGACCCAGATTGGCAGCCATTGGGGGAACAGGGTGCCGCTGGCATTAGCTCTGAAGCGGAGGAGGATGACCCACAGCAGTCATCAACATCGTAACAGCTTTCATCTGGCAGGCCCGTATCAGGCCCAAAATGTGTGTCTCAAACAAAAACAGTTTTAGGACAGCGTAGCCATCCGGTGAAAGTTATCTGTAAGAAATGCTCAAAGACCTTTAGCAGAGGGAAGAATTCCCTAAATTTAAATACAACGTGCATGCGTAGACATTTAACCAGCATGCACTTGCAAGCCTGGACTAACTACCAAACGTCCCGAAATGTTGGTGCACCCGCTCAGAATGAAGGTAGTCAGCAACGCTACATTGCTTCCCTCAATGTAAGCCCACCGTTTAGGACACCACCTGCAGCAAATGCGGAGGTATTGTCGCAAGGCCAAAGCAGTCAGGGAATCACCAGGTTCTTGGTAGGAAACACTGTATGTAGGCCAACAGCAAGAATACCATCACCAACCCTCTCTCAATCTGCCATGTCCACCACCACCCCCGCTAATTCCACCATATGCAACTCTCCAGTCCAGCTCACCCTACAAGAGACTCTCGTTAGGAAAAGGAAGTACTCATCCTCTCATCCACGTACACAGGGTTTGAACACCCACATTGCTAGACTAATCTCGTTAGAGATGATGCCCTACCGGTTGGTTGAAAGTGAAGCTTTCAAAGCCCTGATGGCCTATGCAGTACCGTGCTATGACCTACCCAGTGGACACTTCTGTGCGCGAAAAGCCATCCCAGCCCTCCACCAGCATGTCAAAGACCGCATTGTCCATGCACTCAGGCAATCAGTCAGTAGAAAGGTGCACCTCATGGCCAGGGACATTACGTGTCCATCACGGCACACTGGGTTAATGTGGTGAATGCAGGGTCCACGGGGGACAGCCATAGTGGGACAGTTCTGCCTAGCCCACGGTCTAGGAAACAGTTGACTGTAGGCGTTCGCCACCCCTCTTCCTCTTCCTACAGCAGAAGCGAAAGCTCGTCCACAGAGCGCGGTCGCACGACCACTCCATCCGCAGCTGCCAGTGTTGCACACGAGGTGTCCCGTTATGGAACAGCTAGTGGTAAGCGTCAGCAGGCTGTGTTGGAAATGAAGTTTGGGCGACAACAGACACACCGCGGAAGTTTTGGACGAGTTCTTGCAGCAAGAAACTCAGTCATGGCTGGGCAGTGTACATCTTGAGGCAGGCTAGGTAGTCAGTGATAACGGAAGGAATTTTATGGCTGCCATAGCCCTTTCAGAACTGAAACACATACCTTGCCTGGCTCACACCTTGAACCTGGTGGTGCAGTGCTTCCTGAAAAGTTATCCGTGGTTACCAGCCCTGCTCCTGAAGGTGCGAAGACTTTGCTTGCATATCCGCCAGTTGTCTGTACACTCCAGCCGTATGCAGAACCATCAGTGATCGTTGAAGCTTTCCCAGCACCACCTAATAACACAGGTCAACAAAAAAAAATTTTTTTTCTGGTGTCCAAAATATTTTAATGAATTTGGGGTATTTTTGGGGTGCTGATTCTGAATATGCTATCAGTTTTGCCAGATTGGCTCAAGTTTTTGACATTTTTGGTATCTTATTTATAGCACTTGTTGGTAAATGCGACGTATCATCTCATTAATTTCTTTGGATTAGTACTTGAACTGAGCAGTTCTCAATATAGTTTTGTGTCAATTAGTGTTCTAAAAGTTTGTTCATAGCTTGATTTTTGCACTAACTTTATGTTGTTGTCTGTTTTCCAGTGAAAAGCATGAACTCATCAAGAAGAAGTTGTCTTAACGATCCAGACTCATTCTGTTACATTTGTGGTGAATACACACTGCCAAAACATAGAAGAAACATAACAGACTTCGTGAAAAAAGTGTATTTTGCCTATTTTGGGGTTATGCTTGGGGACCAAGACAAGTTTTGGGCACCACACATAGTGTGCAAAGCATGTATCGAATTATTACGAAAATGGAGCAAAGGACAAAGAAAAAGCTTCAAATTTGGTGTTCCAATGGTGTGGAGAGAGCCAAAAAATCATCATGATGACTGTTATTTCTGTGCAGTGCAAGTGCAAGGATTCAATAAGCATAAGAAACTAAAATGGGAGTAACATGGAATCTGCAAGAAGGCCTGTCCCTCATTGTGAAGATGTGCCTGTACCTGTGTTTACCATAAATAACAGTCATCATGATGATTTTTTGGCTCTCTCCACACCATTGGAACACCAAATTTGAAGCTTTTTCTTTGTCCTTTGCTCCATTTTCGTAATAATTGGATACATGCTTTGCACACTATGTGTGGTGCCCAAAACTTGTCTTGGTCCCCAAGCATAACCCCAAAATAGGCAAAATACACTTTTTTCACGAAGTCTGTTATGTTTCTTCTATGTTTTGGCAGTGTGTATTCACCACAAATGTAACAGAATGAGTCTGGATCGTTAAGACAACTTCTTCTTGATGAGTTCATGCTTTTCACTGGAAAACAGACAACAACATAAAGTTAGTGCAAAAATCAAGCTATGAACAAACTTTTAGAACACTAATTAACACAAAACTATATTGAGAACTGCTCAGTTCAAGTACTAATCCAAAGAAATTAATGAGATGATGCGTCGCATTTACCAACAAGTGCTATAAATAAGATACCACAAATCTCAAAAACTTGAGCCAATCTGGCAAAACTGATGACATATTCAGAATCAGCACCCCAAAAATACCCTAAATTCGATGAAATATCTTTGGCACCAAAAATGCTGTTGACCAGTGTAATCGATGTTGCAACAAGGTGGAACTCCACACTGCACATGCTTCAGAGGCTGTGCGAACAGAGGTGTGCTGTAATGTATTTGTGGGAGGATACACATACACAGGCAGGCAGTTGGATGGCAGACATGGAGTTGTCAGATGTCTCGAATGCGTCTGCTAATGCAAAGTTTGATGCACATTAAGGAGCAGGCGTCTGCAGCCGAGGAGGAGGGAAGCCTTGATGACAGTCAGCCATTGTCTGCTCGGGGAACTCTCCTGGACGAGGTGGCGGACGAAGAGGAGGAGGAGGAGGAGGATGATGGGGATGAATATTTATGGGAGGAGGAAGCTTCTCAGGGGGCAATAGAAACTGGTGGCGTTGGAAGGTCAGGTACAGGGTTTTTGCAGTAGACAAGTGATGTTGATTTGCAAGAAAGTGCTCCTCAACCCAGCACAAGCAGTGAATTGACACCTGGAACATTGGCCCACATGGCTGATTATGCCTTGCGTATCCTAAAAAGGGACCCCCGCATTATCAAAATGATGACTGATGACGATTACAGGTTGGCCTGCCTCCTGGATCCATGCTATAAAGGGAAATTGCAAAATATCATGCCACATGAGAACCTTAAGCAAATATTGGCTACCAAACAAGCAACTCTTGTAGACCGTTTGGTTCAGGCATTCCCAGCACACAGCGGCGGTGATGGTTCTCACACGACCTGCAGGGGGCAACATGGCAGAGGTGTTAGAGGTGCACAAATCAGAAGTGGCATTGGACAGAGGGGTTTTATGACCAGGTTGTGGAGAGATTTTGCAACGACCGCTGACACGACAGGTACTGCTGCATCAATTCAAAGTGACAGGAGACAACATTTGTCCAGTATGGTTACAAACTATTTTTCCTCCCTTATTGATGTTCTCCCTCACACGTCATTCCCCTTTGATTACTGGGCATTAGTGTTGAGCGATACCTTCTGATATTTGAAAGTATCGGTATCGGATTGTATCGGCCGATATCCGAAAAATATCGGATATCGCCGATACCGATATCCCAATACCAATACAAGTCAATGGGACACAAATATCGGAAGTGATTCTGAATGGTTCCCAGGGTCTGAAGGAGAGGAAACTCTCCTTCAGGCCCTGGGATCCATATTCATGTGTAAAATAAGGAATAAAAATAAAAAATAGGGATATACTCACCCTCGGACGCGCCCTGGTTGTAACCGCTGCAATGGCAGCCTCCGTTCCTAAGAATGAGCGAGTGAAGGACCTTCGATGACATCGCAGTCACATGAGCGGTCACGTGAGCGGTTACGCGACCAATCACAAGACCGCGACGTCATCGCAGGTCCTTCACTCGCTCATTCTTAGGAACGGAGGCTGCCGGTTGCAGCGGTTACAACCAGGGCGCGTCCGAGGGTGAATATATCCTTATTTTTTATTTTTATTCTTTATTTTACACATGAATATGCATCCCGATCCCGATTCCCGATATCGCAAAAATATCGTAACTCGGTATTGGAATTCCGATACCGCAAATATCGGCCGATACCCGATACTTGCGGTGTCGGAATGCTCAACACTACTGGGCATCTAAAATAGACACTTGCCCTGAATTGGCAGAATATGCATTACAGGAGCTTGCTTGCCCAGCTGCTAGTGTGCTATCAGAAAAAGTCTTCAGTGCTGCTGGTTCAATACTGACCGAAAAAAGGACTCGTCTGGCTACCCAAAATGTTGATGATCTAACCTTCATTAAAATAAACCAATCATGGATTTCTAATTATTTTGACCCACCTTCCCCTGCTGACACGTAGGCTTGCCTGAAAAATGTTTTGCTTTTGGCCTCCTCTTACTGACTGCTCCAATTCCTCCATTTGCAGCTGCTGAATGTCCACCATATACCTTTTTTTTACCTCCATAAATGGGCTGACTCCCCCCACAGGGCCATGGTCACCACCTAGCGCAAGCACCTGTGCGAGTGCCGTTTGCCTGGACAGGTGGGTGTGCCCACTCTTGGGCAATGGCACTGGCACAGGGTCCCTCATAGTACAATGAAGTGTCTCTGACGGTGGTGGTGCACAACCAACGTCAGACACACCGTCGTAATATGAGGGGCCCTGGGCCAGTACTGCCGCCCACGAGAGAGTGTCCTCCCCAAGCTTGGACAGCGCTCTACCACTTGCAAAACTTACCTCTCCTGGCTCCACTACTGTGTAGTCTGTGCTGTTAAATCCTTCAATGGCACTGCCAATAAAAATGTGCTGAAATGATAGATGATAGTTAAAATATACAGGGGCCCTGGCCTCCATTTAGACCAGTTAATACTTTGCGCCAACTACCACTGTCTGCTACTCAGCAGAGGAGACCACCCCTGTACATAGCTATGCCACCTGTTTATTTACGAAAATTTGTTTGGCAGACATTTACCTCACTTTATGATTTTGGCCTACAAACTGTGTCATCCACTCCTTACAGTTGTCCTACACTGAACAAACCTATGCCGACAGTTTACTCCTGTTACCAGTTTTGAACAGCATTGAGCCTACTTTTTATTTTAGGCCTACAAAGTCTGTCTGCGCTACTCTGAGTTCTTACAATCGTCCTCCGCTGAACAAACCAATGCCGCCTGTGTACCCCTGTAACCTATTTTACACTGCATAGCGCCTACTTTTTTATTTTAGGCCTACAAAGTCTGTCTGCGCCACTCCTCACAATCGTCCTCCGCTGAACAAACCAATGCCGCCTGTGTACCCCTGTAACCTATTTTACACTGCATAGCGCCTACTTTTTTATTTTAGGCCTACAAAGTCTGTCTGCGCCACTCCTCACAATCGTCCTCCGCTGAACAAACCAATGCCGCCTGTGTACCCCTGTAACCTATCTTACACTGCATAGAGCCTATTTTTTTATTTTAGGCCTACAAAGTCTGTCTGCGCCACTCCTTACAATCGTCCTCCGCTGAACAAACCAATGCCGCCTGTGTACCCCTGTAACTAATTTTGCACTGCATTGAGCCAACTGTTTTATTTTAGGCCTACTATCTGTGTCTGTCTGCGCCACTCAATACAGCTGTCCTCCACTGAACAAAGCTGAGCTTCAATTTTCAGGCTTTCAGCCTATAGGAAATTTTAAACTGCATTTGGCCTACTTGTTTGATTGGGCCTACTAACGGTGTCTGCCACTCCTTGCTTTTCTCCTCCACTGAACAAAGCTGAGCTTCAATTTTCAGGCTTTCAGCCTATAGGAAATTTTAAACTGCATTTGGCCTACTTGTTTTGTTGGGTCTACTAATGGTGTCTACTGCTCCTTGTTGTTCTCCTCCACTGAACAAAGCTGAGCTTCAATTTTCAGGCTTTCAGCCTATATGAAATATGAAACTGCATTTGGCCTACTTGTTGTCATGTCGGACGCTGTTCACACTAGGGCGTCCGACAGACAGCAGTAATTCCACTTACGTCCACTACAAGCTCAGTGGCGTCGGCTAGATTTTATCCAGCTTGCTCGTGCTTAATCTAGCTGGTAATCAGGTTGGAGGCTGGGTCACGCCCACGGCCTTTATATAGTCGCGCTGGACTTTGGGCGTCGCCGATTATAGCTTGTTCTTTGTGCCTAGTGATTCCGGTCTGGAGTGGTGGTCTTGTTAGAGGAATATCATATCTGGTGGTGTATTATCCTTTGTCATATTCCTACTTCCTATATTTGTATTTGTTTTGCCCTGTGCACATTATAGTGTATTCCTGTATGTCTGCGGCGTGGTGCCTTTTTCAGTTTTCCCTGTCTGTGCTTTCTGTGGGGATTGGTGTTTGGTCTCTTAACTGGGTGGCGGGTGGTGGTCTCAGCTTAGGGCTGAAACAGGAGACAGGGTCAGGCCTGGTGGCCCAGACATGCACACCTTTAGTGTAACTTCTGGGAAAGGGACAGACAGGGTTTCCCTAGCCTAAGAGAAATCGTAGGGGCCCGGGTAACCAGCCTTAGTCTAGCCAGTACTCCCGTGACATTATAATGGGCCAAAAATAAAAAAAATAAAAATAAAAATAATATATATATTTTTTTGTATGTCATGGATTCAATGACTTCCATAAACCACCAGTTGAGGGCGCTGTTCTTACAGGTCACTGAATTGAAGGGAGCAGTTCAGCAACAGGGTCTTGTGGTATCTAATGTGCAAGTGGAAACTGCAGGTAGAGTTGCAGAGCCAAAAATCCCTTTACCTGAGAGGTTTGCTGGGGAACGCAGTAAATTTGTTGTTTTCCGTGAAGCTTGCAAATTGTAATTTCGTATGCGCCCGCTTTCCTCAGGTAATGAGGCTCAGCGTGTGAGCCTGGTTTTGTCATTACTGAACGGAGACCCCCAAGCATGGGCGTTTTCATTACCTTCTGATTCAGCTGCATTTAACTCAGTAGAGAGATTTTTTCTGCTCTTGGACTCATTTATGATGATCCTGACAGATTGGCTCTAGCAGAATCTAAAATACGTGCTCTCTGCCAGGGGGAGCGAATGGCGGAGGATTACTGTTCTGAATTTCGCTGCTGGGCGGTGGACACACAATGGAATGACCCGGCGCTGCGGAGTCAGTTTGTATGTGGGGTTTCGAGGAGGGTTAAACAAGCCCTTCTGATGTATGAGACTCCTGCTTCTCTAGAGTCTGCCATGAGTCTTGTTGTCCACATTGATCGCCGTTTGCATCAGGGGGCGCTAGAGACGCCGCCTATGGGGGAGGTTGTAGGTGCACGTGAGGTTGCTGCAGGTGAGCCCACGGAGTCTATGCAAATCGCAGGGGTGTTGCGTCATCAAGCCCCTTCGCTCAGGAAGCAGGGACTCTGTTTTTGCTGTGGTAAAATGGGGCATTATGTAAATGCTTGTCCTCTGTTTTCTAAAAAAAAGCGCAACGGCGGAAAACTACTAAGCTCAGAGGGAGTGGAGGAGGCCAATCTGAGCTTATGCATATCCTCCATGGTGGCCTCTCAATGTAGGCTCCCTGCCAGAGTTATGGTCGCTGGCAGAGAGCTGCCAATCACTGTTTTTGTGGGTAGTGGTTCAGCCACTAATCTCATTGATGAGGAGTTTGCGCGCATGGCCGGGTTCACGGTCGAAAAATTGCCTGATCCTATCCGGGTGGTCACCATCAATGCTACCCCTCTCCCACAGGGGGAGATTACTGAGTTTGTGGCTGAGGTTAAACTTCACATTGGGGTCCTACATTCTGAGCAGGTTACATGTAGGGTGCTCAGTAATCTTTCTGCACAAATGGTTCTGGGTTTTCCATGGTTATCTATGCACAACCTGGTTATTGACTGGAAAACTTAGGACATAATTCAGTGGAGCGGATTTTGCCAGGAGAATTGCCTGGCCACATGTGTGTCTGCTGTGACTCCAAGCATTCCTGAGTCACTGCTTGATTTCGCGGATGTGTTCTCAGAGAAGGGTTGCTCAGAATTGCCACCACATCGCTCCTATGACTGTACTATTAGGTTTAAACCAGGGGCTAAATTGCCGAAAGCCAAGATGTCCAACATCTCTGGTCCTGAGAGGCAAGCTTTAAAAGATTACATTGCTGAGAGTTTGAGAAAAGGGCACATCAGGCCTTCGTCCTCGCCGGTGGCAGCGGGGTTCTTCTTCATTAAAAAGAAAGATGGCGGACTACGTCCATGTCTGGATTTCAGGGAGTTAAACCAGATTACGGTTCGTGATCCATACCCTATGCCACTGATACCTGATTTGTTCAACCAGGTGGCTGGTGCTAAGTGATTTTCCAAGCTTGACCTCAGGGGGGCTTACAACCTCATAAGAGTCCATCAAGGTGATGAGTGGAAGACGGCTTTTAATACTCCTGAGGGTCATTTTGAAAATTTGGTGATGCCATTTGGGTTGACAAACGCGCCTGCAGTTTTTCAACATTTCATAAATGATGTATTCTCGCATGTTCTGGGGAAATTCGTTATTGTGTACCTCTCATTTATTCATGCGACTGTGATACTCATTTAGAGCATGTGAGGCAGGTGTTACAGCTTCTCAGGGAAAATAAGCTCTATGCAAAACTTGAGAAATGTGTATTTTCGGTCCAAGAGTTGCCTTTCTTGGGTTATATTGTGTCTGCTTCAGGGTTTACAATGGACGCCGCTAAGGTGCAAGCGGTGCTGCATTGGGAACGGCCTGATAACCTAAAAGCACTCCAGCAGTTCCTTGGGTTTTCCAACTATTATAGAAAGTTTGTCAAAGATTTTTCTACCATTGCTAAACCGCTTACTGACATGACGAAAAAGGGTACCGATTTCTCTGCCTGGCCTCAGGCTGCTGTGCGCGCACTTGAATTTCTGAAGAACAGTTTTGCTTCAGCCCCCATTCTGGTGCAACCGGACGTATCAAAACCATTTACCGTGGAAGTCGATGCATCTGAGGTTAGAGTGGGGGCGGTGCTGTCACAAGGCTCATCCTTGGGCGAGTTGCGTCCTTGCGCCTACTTTTCCAAGAAGCTGTCGTCTGCCGAACATAATTACGATATCGGCAACAGGGAGTTGTTGGCTATCAAGTTGGCTTTTGAGGAATGGCGACACTTTTTGGAGGGGTCGGTCCATCAGGTTACAGTTATCACATACCATAAAAATCTGCTGTATTTGGAGTCACCAAAGCGTCTGTCCCCCAGGCAGGCTCGCTGGGCATTGTTTTTCACGTGGTTCAACTTTTTTGTTACGTACCGACCTGGGTCTAAGAACACTAAGGCGGATGCGTTGTCCAGGTGTTTTCCGGGGGGAGAACCTCAGGAATATCTGGTACCCATCCTCCAAAAGGGTGTAGTGGTCTCAGCTCTCATGACGGAGGTTGAGGCTGAGATTGCCGAGGCTCAGGTGGAGGTACCACCAGAGCTTCCCATTAACAAATAGTTTGTACCACTCCATCTTCTCCTAAAGGTGTTGGGTGAGCATCATGATGCTGTCCTGGCTGGCCATCCAGGGGTTAGGGGTACCTTGGAGTTGGTGTCATGTCGGTTTTGGTGGCCCAAAATCCGACAGGACGTGGTCTCATACGTATCAGCTTGTACCACGTGCGCTAGGGCTAAGACGTTCCGCTCTCGTCCTGCTGGCACACTACATCCTCTCGGGGGAACCCAGTAGGCCATGGACAGAGATTTCCATGGATTTTATCACAGATTTGCCCTCCTCTGCTGGGAACATGGTCATTCTGGTGGTTGTTGATCGGTTCTCAAAGATGTCGCACTTTGTGTCTTTGCCTTCGTTGCCTAACGTTAAGACTCTGGCTCAGGTTTTTGTGCAGGAGGTGGTCAGACTTCTCGGGGTCCCGTCTGACATCGTGTCTGATAGGGGTACTCAGTTTGTGGCAAAATTTTGGAAAGCTTTTTGCTCACGGCTGGGGATCAAGTTGTCGCATTCTTCTGCGTTTCATCCTCAGTCAAATGGTCAGACCGAGCGTATGAACCAGAATTTGGAGCAGTACTTACGCTGTTTTGTTTCTGACAATCAGGAGGAGTAGTCGATGTTCCTTCCTTTGGCTGAGTTTGCTATAAATAATCACCATCAGGAATCGTCTGGGGAGTCCCCGTTCTTTTGTGTTTATGGGCTCCATCCTCAGTTTTGTACTCTGCGTCAGGGGGGCTCTACTGGCATCCCGGAGGAGGACCAGTTAGGAGCACAACTGTCATCCGTTTGGAGGAGAGTGAAACAGCGCTTGCTAAGCGTAGGTGCAAGGTACAAACGAGTGGCTGACAGTAAACGTGTGACAGGTCCGGACCTGAGTGTGGGTGACTGGGTGTGGTTGTCCACAAAAAACATAAAACTCAAGATTCCATCCTTGAAATTGGGTCCAAGGTTTATTGGTCCATTTAGGGTTGCCGCCATCATTAACCCGGTAGCCTACCGTTTGGCGCTCCCTACGGTATATAAAATACACAACGTGTTTCACAGATCTTTATTAAAAAAGGTGGTGGGTTCTGTGGACACGGCGCCTATGCCACCTCCAGTTTTGGTGGATGGCAATTTGGAATTTGAAGTCTCCAAGGTGGTTGACTCTCGTGTAGTGTGCCGCACATTACAGTACCTGGTACACTGGCGTGGTTATGGGCCGGAAGAGAGGTCTTGGGTACCTGCCTCGGACATACATGCGAACCGGCTGGTCAGTATGTTTCACCGCCACCATCCAGATAAGCCGGGTCCTATAAGTCGTGAGAGCCCTGGGGTCCCTCGTAGAAGGCGGGGTACTGTCATGTCGGACGCTGTTCACACTAGGGCGTCCGACAGACAGCAGTAATTCCACTTACGTCCACTACACGCTCAGTGGCGTTGGCTAGATTTTATCCAGCTTGCTCGTGGTTAATCTAGCTGGTAATCAGGTTGGAGGCTGGGTCACGCCCACGGCCTTTAAATAGTCGCGCTGGACTTTGGGCGTCGCCGATTATAGCTTGTTCTTTGTGCCTAGTGATTCCGATCTGGAGTGGTGGTCTTGTTGGAGGAATATCATATCTGGTGGTGTATTATCCTTTGCCATATCCCTCCTTCCTATATTTGTATTTGTTTTGCCCTGTGCACATTATAGTGTATTCCTGTATGTCTGCGGCGTGGTGCGTTTTTCAGTTTTCCCTATCTGTGCTTTCTGTGGGGATTGGTGTGTGGTCTCTTCACTGGGTGGCGGGTGGTGGTCTCAGCTTAGGGCTGAAACAGGAGACAGGGTCAGGCCTGGTGGCCCAGACATGCACACCTTTAGTGTACCTTCTGGGAAAGGGACAGACAGGGTTTCCCTAGCCTAAGGGAAATCGCAGGGGCCCGGGTAACCAGCCTTAGTCTACCCAGTACTCCCGTGACACTTGTTTGGTTGGGCCTACTAACGATGTCTGCCGCTCCTTGTTGTTCTCCTCCACTGAACAAAGCTGAGCTTCACTTTTCAGGCTTTCAGCCTATAGGAAATTTAAAACTGCATTTGGCCTACTTGTTTGGTTGGGCCTACTAACGGTGTCTGCCGCTCCTTGTTGTTCTCCTCCACTGAACAAAGCTGAGCTTCAATTTTCAGGCTTTCAGCCTATATGAAATATGAAACTGCATTTGGCCTACTTGTTTGGTTGGGCCTACTAACGGTGTCTGCTGCTCCTTGCTTTTCTCCTCCACTGAACAAAGCTGAGCTTCAATTTTCAGGCTTTCAGCCTATAGAAAATTTTCAACTGCATTTGGCCTACTTGTTTGGTTGGGCCTGCTAACGGTGTCTGCTGCTCCTTGCTTTTCTCCTCCACTGAACAAAGCTGAGCTTCAATTTTCAGGCTTTCAGCCTATAGGAAATTTTAAACTGCATTTGCCCTACTTATTTGGTTGGGCCTACTAACGGTGTCTGCCGCTCATTACAGTTTTCCTCCACTTAACAAAGCAATGCCGCCTGTTTAGTCCTGTTACCAATTTTGAACTGCATTTAGCCTACTTTATTCTTTGGGCCTATATCTGTGTTTCCTCCTCATCCTGCCCATTGCCCAGCCACTGCTAGATGAGTCTGCTGGTACATTTACCCAGACCACTACATTCCCCTTGCACTCTACACAGCCAGTATCTGACCCTGCTGAAAGTCTGGTTCCCCTTCCCCCATACTATACCACCTTACATGGGGACAAAGAGGAAGGTGCAGATGAAAGTGCAGGTTCCTTCATCAGTTGGGGGGGCATACTCGTTGGAGACGTCACTGGCACAGGGCCCCTCATAGTACGCAAAAGTGTCTCTGCCGGTGGGAGGCGCCCCCGCCGTCAAACAACGCCGTACTTTGAGGGGCCCTGTGCCAGTGCCAAAGCGAACGAGTGGGCCCCCCTGCTTGCTCAGGATCACAGCACTTGCAAAGTTGAAATACTTATCTCTCCCTGCTCCACCGCCGTGACGTAGTCCGCGTTTCCTGGGCCCACGAAAAACTTGAGCCAGCCCTACCCCCCCCGCAACTTTATCCAAATGACCCCAATTTTCAAAGCCTAACTATTATTATAAGGTAAATTAAGATTGACAAGCTTAAGTAACAGGAATGGATGTTTTTGGCATTAAAATGGGCACTGTAGGTGTTTTCCTGTCCTCCACTCACTGCCGACTTTGCATCCCCATTGACTTGCATTGGGTTTCGTGTTTCAGTCGGATCCCCGACTTTTCGCAATAATCGGCCAATTGCACCCGACCCGACTTTTGACAAAGTCATGTTTCGCGAAACCCAACTCGATCCTAAAAAAGTAAAAGTCGCTCAACTCTAATGCTGTTTGTAGAACTTGGGTGTCTTCTATTGTATTTGGTGATTTTGGCTTTGCTATGCATTTGTACATTAATACAACATCCTAGTAAAAACTTATTCCCATATAAAATGTTGTTGCAGCATAGCTTATGACAATAATTACATTCAATTTAAAAATATCGGGGCATATTTATCAGATGCTGCGCCATAATTCCGATAAACTTTGGGTAATTCATGAATTGCGCCAAATTTATTATGTGTTTTACGCGCTTTTTACATCTTTCATCAAATCTGTCTACAAATTTGTCTGCCATAAAGGGAACAAGTGACACTTTTTGCTTAAAATTCTATGGAGATGGAAAAGCTGGAAAGCAGAAACACACAAGAAAAACTGCTGAGGCTTCTAGTACAAATGCCAATTGTTGAGTATTCATGTCCCACAATATTTTAAGGAGGCACGTGCTATTTATACACACATATTACACTGCCATAAATCATGCTGTATCTTTGGTTTATTGCAGCCAAACATTGGCATTAATGCAAGTTCTCAAGATGTCAATAATCACAAACCAGAAATGTGACCTTGCTCTAGACCTTTTAAGATGAGCTATGCAATGTTTATATAGAAGATAATTTGTGGCAATAATAATGAGGCGTAAAAGTATAAGACATTTTTGGATCAGGAAATACTTGCCTGGATTAGATATAAATGGAGTTTAATTTAAATTTGCTAGTTTTCTGGCAGGAAACTTAAAGTTTAGGTCCAACGGGTATAAATCTGTACACTTAATGTTTGAGACGATTACTTTTATTTCTGCTTCTTTATGCACTTTCTTACACTAGGCATGTTTGATGAAAGCTGTGGTCAAAGGTTTATGGAATTCTCAAAAGTTTTCCTGGAAGTGGAATATGTTTGACACTGATGTTTCTGCCAAAAAGACTTGGCCGCCATTCTCATATTCCAATTCCATTAAAAGCATTCATGCTGCACAAAGTAGATACATTCAACTTTAATTGAACTATCAGTCTTTTGTGTTCCTCCAACATTAGAAGTGTGTACAGATATGGATAT
This sequence comes from Ranitomeya variabilis, assembly GCF_051348905.1. Classification (NCBI taxonomy): domain Eukaryota; kingdom Metazoa; phylum Chordata; class Amphibia; order Anura; family Dendrobatidae; genus Ranitomeya; species Ranitomeya variabilis. The sequence goes on along the minus strand of NC_135232.1, from coordinate 468,092,294 downwards.
ACAGTCATTGCCAAAAGTGTTGGCACCATTGAAATTGTTCCAGAAAATTAAGTATTTCTTCCAGAAAATTATTGCAATTGCACGTGTTTATTTGCTTTGTGTGTATTGGAAAAAAAAAACAGAGAAAAAGTGGCAAATTGGACATAATTTCACACAAAACCCCCAAATTGGGCCTAACAAAATTGTTGGCAACCTCAAGTTAATATTTGGTTCCATACTCATTCACTTCCTTCAACTAGCAGCTTACACCCCTCAACTGGAATTTTAGACCACTCTTCTTTTGCCAACTGCTCCAGGTCTCTCATATTGAAGGGTGTCTTCTCCCAACAACAATTTTAAAATCTCCAAAATAGTATAACTATAGATCACAATGGCGCTGAACACGTGTGCCTAAAAGAACAGCAGCAGGCAAACCAACCAGTGTGATGTGTGTAACTGTCAACAGATAAGCAGAGTATATAAAAAAGGTTGCCGCGCTGAAAGGCACTTACAGAGTGAAGTGTAGTCCTGTGCAAGAAATGTCCACTTGCATAACGGTATCTTCATCCACAGTCCAGTAGTGTTTAGCAATGGGAGCGTCCTCTCCCTAGGGTAGCAATCCCTCGTAGAAACCCGCCGCCATAATTCAGCGGTAGCCACGGCCGATGGCGCCGCTGTCACCGTAGCGAGGTGAGCGGGGGGCGTGGTAAGATGGTGACGTCACCTGTCCGTTTGTGATGGACGTGTGTAGGGGCCATCCCGACGCGTTTCGAGGGAAACGTCCCTCTTCCTCAAGGTATGGCGCCTGCACTGCCGCTGTTCTTATATATCTCTCCACGCTCCTGCAGCCCACTGATTTACCAGCGGATGGTGCACTACGCCAGTCAGCTCATGCTCGACCTGGCCCAGTGTGATCAACCCGGCTGCTGCTTTCAACTACTAAACCATGGGCGTACCTGGAGCTAGTAGTTGCAACTTTAATACATATATTGACATATACCTACAGATAATATAATGCTAATAATCCCTCCACCCTATAAAAATACAATCTTTATTTAATTTATAAATGAAACTAATAGATATAAATATGAATATAAATATGAAATATAAAATATGTGAAAAAACTCATATTAAAAATGTATATGCATATATATATGCAGACACAAGTATGCATATATAGAGATACATAAATACAAATGACGCCATGAAACCATTTGTAGGACCTTGGCAGTGAATGTTATAAAAATGTATAAAAATGTAAAAAAATGTATAAAAATTGTGAATACACACAAAAAGACCCCTCCACTGCCAAGAGCTTCCTTCAATAAAACAAGGTGCATTAAAATATGTCAATTTTAAAATCTCTCCACATGTGTTCAATGGGATTTAGATTTGAACTCATTGCAGGCCACTTCTGAATGCTCCAGCACTTTGTTTCCATCCATTTCTGGGTGCTTCTAAAAGTATTTATGGTGTCTTTTGTCCTGCTGGAAGACCCATGAACTAGGATGCAAATCCATTTCTCTGACACTGGGCACTACATTGTGCAGGGCTGCCACTAGGAATTTTTGGGCCTCCTTGAGACTCCGCCCAGGCTCCACCCCAGCTCCGCCTCCACCCTTCGAACCTTCCACAGTCCCACTGCCCACTCTGGGAAAAAATTCAACTTCTCCACCACTTCCTCACTAATCAGATATTAACAGTTCCCATCAAATACCATATCACATATATAACCAACAGCTTTTGTTCTGGCCAAAACAGCCACCACCACAACAAGGTAGACTCTTTTGGCTGGCCCGACTCTACCCTATTAAATATTTCCTAAAATATCTAATACTTTTTTTTAGGTATATTTATATGTATTTTTCTTCATGGGAATTAGTCACATGGATTTTTTTTTAAATGACCATTAATGCCACATACAAGTAACAAGTACTGTCACACCATGTCCAGACCACATATTACCACCACATAGTGACAAATAATACTACATACAAGGAACAATACCACCACACCATGATCAGGTCATATATTGCCACCACATAGTGACAGAATAGTACAATACTGATCATTAATAAAAAAGCACATTACTAAGTGCCATTATACACAGGAGTTCTTTATTTACTGTCAGTGTACAGGTAATACAGTGCTCACCAGTGACATTATACACAGGAGATCTGTATATAGTGTCAGTGTACAGGTAATTCAGTGATCACCAATGACATTATTCGCAAGAGCTCTGTATATAATATCAGTGTACAGGTAATACAGTGATCACCGGTGACATAGTACCCAAGAGCTCTGTATATAGTGTCAGTGTACAGGCAATACAGGATCATCAGTGACATTATACACAGGAGCTCTGTACATTGTGTCAGTGTACTGGTAATACAGGGATCACCAGTAAAATCATACACAGAAGCTCTGTATATGGTGTATAGTGTACAGATAATATAGTGATCACCAGTGACATTATACACAGGAGCTCTGTATACAGTATACAGTGTATAGTGTCAATGAACAGGTAATATACTGACTTACCAGTGACATCTCTAGCTGAAGTACTTCATCTTTGCTTTCCTTTTTCATCCAGCACAGTCCACCATCACTTCTTCCAGCCAGGACTCGTGTCTGCATAAAATAACACAGTTACCTAGAGCACCGCTTCCAGAGTATGTTCCCCACTTTTTCATTTTCTTCTACACTACACAACTGAATACAGATGTGCACCCACCATTAATATATAATTGGTTATTATGCAATCCACCATTCCAAATATAAGTTATAATCCACCACTGTGCCCCTACTAACTATACATAGCCACTTTCCCCACCTAATGTATAAATTAATTAGCACCTGTACTCTTTCCCCCAATTCAATACAAGTTACTACCAACATGTGAGCTGAAGAAAAAAATGCGGCAGCATTCACCAGTATGGTGCGGTAACGGTCCTTTATTGGCAGACAAAACTTTAAAACGACATCTTCACGGCATCGGGGAATGTGCAAAGGAAGAGGTGAGCAGGGAACGACGACGGCAACCTTTTCGCACTAATCCAGCGCTTCTACGGGTCTAATGAGGTGGGAAGTGACGCCAGTAGAAATAGGTTGGTCAGAATGACCCATCCCACTCCCACTAAACGCCCACCTACCACACTCATAGTGTAACACATGAACAACACTTAAAAAACCACAAACAACAATTTAAATATTAAAATCAAAGTCGAGAAAAGCTCTGGAAATGCAAATAAAGTACATGGCAATAACAATACAAAAGAAATAACATTGTCATTTCATGATCTCGCAATCACATGACATGCGAAAAAGAGAAACACTATAAATATCGTCTGATGGAGAGGCAGCGAACCAAGCGATTATTCCTAGAAGATCAAAATAATGATTAACAAACAAGAACGCTCGGGGTAGGCTACAAAATAGTTATAGAAAAACAGACATATCCGTCCTATCATTGAAGCCAGAAGGTCCTGCGGCTCTAGTCCGCATAATCCACCGCGCTTCTTGTCTGAGAAGAAACCTATGTAAATCACCTCCTCTTGCGGATGGTGTTACCTTCTCTATCCCTGCGAACATAAGGACTTCTGGCTTACTGTCATGCGCGTCCCGTATATGCTTGATCAATCTTGGTACCCCTTTTCCGGTATGGATAGATCTAAGATGGTCTCTAAAACGTATAATTGAGTCAGAAGTCCTTATGTTCACAGGGATAGAGAAGGTAACACCATCCGCAAGAGGAGGTGATTTACATAGGTTTCTTCTCAGACAAGAAGCGCGGTGGATTATGCGGACTAGAGCCGCAGGACCTTCTGGCTTCAATGATAGGACGGATATGTCTGTTTTTCTAAAACTATTTTGTAGCCTACCCCGAGCGTTCTTGTTTGTTAATCATTATTTTGATCTTCTAGGAATAATCGCTTGGTTCGCTGCCTCTCCATCAGACGATATTTATAATGTTTCTCTTTTTCGCATGTCATGTGATTGCGAGATCATGAAATGACAATGTTATTTCTTTTGTATTGTTATTGCCATGTACTTTATTTGCATTTCCAGAGCTTTTCTCGACTTTGATTTTAATATTTAAATTGTTGTTTGTGGTTTTTTAAGTGTTGTTCATGTGTTACACTATGAGTGTGGTAGGTGGGCGTTTAGTGGGAGTGGGATGGGTCATTCTGACCAACCTATTTCTACTGGTGTCACTTCCCACCTCATTAGACCCGTAGAAGTGCTGGATTAGCGCGAAACGGTTGCCGTCGTCGTTCCCTGCTCACCTCTTCCTTTGCACATTCCCCGATGCCGTGAAGATGTCGTTTTAAAGTTTTGTCTGCCAATAAAGGACCGTTACCGCACCATACTGGTGAGTGCTGCCGCATTTTTTTCTTCAGCTCACATGTTAGTATAGACTTTGTTTTCTGCGAGCACCTCCAGCACTTAAGAAGAGTACTCATTTACAGACACCACTAGTGGACTTAATATCCTTCGCTCATATACAAGTGGCTGTGCGGCTTTATTTTTTCTATTGTTCACAATACAAGTTACTGCATCCTAAACGCCCAAAACAGTATATACTTACTGCTCTATCCCTAACCCCAATTCATTATAGTTACATGCCCCTTCCGCCCCAATTCATTTAATGTCTTTCTCTCCCACCCTCTATTCATAATATACTGCTGTTCCCCACATTCAATACATCATTTACTCCCCCACCCTCAAAATTCATCATTATTTTCTCTCCCCCAGTTCATCATTTGCTCTCCCCACCAACAACCTTCAATTCATTTGCTCTCCCCATCTTCACACTCAGTTCATCATTTGCAGTCCCCCTCACACCCTACTTCATAATTTTCAGTCCTGACCCTCCCCTCACTTCATCATTTGCAGTCCTCCTCCCCCCACTTTAATTTACAGTCCCCCTTACTTCATCATTTGCAGGCCACATACTGCAGTAAGGGCAGTAATTCTCTGATGGTTGCGCTGACATTGTGACTCAAAATCGTTTCAGAATCATCAGATTTCATGATGCCTTGCACACAATTAAGGTACCCAGTGGCAAAGTTTTGGCAAACTGCAGTCTAGCTTTTATATGCGTCTGTGTCAGCAGTAGGATACAGCAACAGACAGCACATCGGATGATCCGGATGCACGCTCAAAGATCCATTGACCCAATTGGTTAAGTGCTCACAAATAAAGAAAAGCAAGCATCATCCAGTCCAGGTGAAAAAAGTAAAGCTTCTTTATTCTGCCATCAAAGTCATACAACGTTTCGACCAAACATCGTCATTGTCCAGTTCAAAAAATGTTGCAAGATAAGAATCCTTTAGAAAATTCTTCATGACGTTGACTGTGTGTTTGAAGTTATTGTTCTGCGCAGAATAAATTTAAAGCCATTTAGACACCTAACTTATGGTATTGCATGATAGATAAGTATCTTACGTATCTGTCTGTATTTCCCAGCAAATTTCATTTGCTGAATTGCAAGGAACCTCCACCATGCTTCACTTTTGCCAGCAGACACTCATTAGTATTGTTTTCCACAGCCCTTTTGCGAAAAAACAGCCTTATTTTACAGCCAAATATATTATAGTTTGACTTATCAATCTAGAGCACATGCTGCCATTTTTCTGCAGCTCGGTTTTTATTTATTTTGTGTATTGATGAATACCTTGGCCTTATTTCCATATTAAAGGTATGGCTTTTGGCCACAATTATTTCATTAAGACTTTTTCTGGCCAGACTCTTAACAGTAAATGGGTGTAGCTTTGTCCCACAAGTTGCTGCCAGTTCTCAGCTGATGCCACTGCTGCCATCTTGTGATATTAGAAGAGAAGTAAGCATGATTTGACTTTTATTTGTTTCACTACGTTTCTTTGGCTACTACTGCATCTATGGTCTTCAACTGTACCAATTTCTTGGAGATTTTCAAAAAAGGTTTGAACAGTACATCTTGAAAAAACGTTCTGCTTTGAATCCTTTGACTGGGTGAAACTTCTATGATATAGTATAGCTATTTTGTGTCTTTTCTGTGCTCAGTCTTGCCATATTGTATGACCCATGATATGAAACTGTCTTCCACAACCCCACCTTCATATCATAGTTTGGCTGAACATCACACAGTTTTAAGCCTCCTGTGAAGACACAGCATTTTATCTTAATTAACCAGATGTCTATTTTTAGTAAACCAGGACTAATTATCTGTTAGCTATATGTTAACATGAGTATGAATTTTTGTGTTTGTTCCTCAGTTGGTCAAGAACCATACACTGTTGTCATAAGAGTCTTAAACATTGATTTTTGATACTTTTGTACAGCTAATGTTTGCCTCTTATATTAACTCATACAACCTACTGTCTGCTATCTTTGCAAGACAGTAATGCAGGGTCATTGAACAATGGTTGTTTGCTTAATATGTTGAATAACCATCGTGTAAATCCTGTGACTTGTTGACTTGCAAAATAGAGGAATGAAACTATGCAAATTAATTAAATAAACAATGCCAGTTAAACTCATTACATCTTCCTCTTGACACATGAATGCTGGCTTGAAGGACAACAGTTGTGAGCTATAAAAGTGGGATGTGTCTCTATAACATATCAGCCAAGAGATCCAAAGAGCCAAAAAACAGAGACTCTTTACAAAAAACACAGCCAGGAACAAGCTACTAGACAGCAGCCAGGACATCATAACTCCATAACGAGGGACACAGATTTGACATTCTGTAGGATGCCAGCTTAGTGGGCCATGGCCCCAGCCAAAGTAATACAGATCTGCTCTATTGAGTATCACTGAATCCATGGATACCATTGGGAAAGCCAGGATTGGGACCCACCGGTCACTTGGCTCCATGGAGATGTTCGGAGAAGCCAGGTTGTGACCCTCCAGTCACCTGGCCTTGTACCTCAATGGACTGTCAGCTTCCTAAGCTTGTCGTTACCTCCTCTCTGTGCATACTACAGGTGGGGGTAGTCATCACTAGAAGCTCTGGAAGTCGTAGCTGGTTTTAATCCTGATGAGTCAGCAGAAGGGTGAGATTGTAATTTTGTATGATCTTGGGTATTTTGCTGGGACTTTTATATATGCTATTGTTTGTTGGTGGTTCAATAGATTATTAACACACTGTTTTCCCCTTAGCATGTGTTGTCTGAGTAGTGTTCTGCCAACGGAAAAAAAGAGCTGGCATTCGGTGGGATGATCCCTGGTCCTTGCCGTTCCGGCTAGCAGATTAGGGTTCTCGCTGACCCTATGTGTCTCCATACCTCAGATACAGCTGTTTCAGTTGATGACTGTTTGAACATACATATAAAAAAAGACAATCTTTATCACTTGTTTTTTTATATAATCCTAAAAAAATCCCTGACTTTGTGAAAAGACACTTCGAATTTATGCTTTTTTAGGAAGTCAAAAAATATAACATTGATCTGCTTTAGATTTCTATTGTGTTCATTCATTTAACATATTGTTAGTTGACAAAAAAAAATTAATAGTTCTATTTTTCAAAACATTCTTACTATTTTACTTTTTTTTAACATTGGATACTGCATTATTGCAGTCTTTTGGAAAACTGACGATTGACAATGTAAAGATGTCATCTACGGCACTCCTAGCCAAAAGGGTTAAATAGGATATTTAAATCTAGTCTAAAAGTGGATTTAAAACAGAGGTGAAGCTATTTGTACTTGTTCCCTGCTTCAACTCCAACCATGATTTTGACTTTAAATACTAATCCAAAAATAAAAACAAAATATGCATGTGTGTAAAGATCATAAAGACAAACCTTGGCATTACCTGTTCAAGCTTTATATAAAATGCAAAGCTTGGCTTTTCCCTTTAGATTTTAACTGTTTTGATTTTTTTGTTTCCTAATTTTTGGCTACAAGTGCATCTAACTTCTTGTGGAATAATGGCACACAACAATGTCAAGTTAAGTATCCCGCGGGGAGTAATAGGTGCCAGTATGATTTGTGTTACTCATAATTTTTCACAATGTTAACAAAGTTTGGAGCTTATTCAAGGAGCATAAAAAAATCATAAAAATGTCTTGTTCAGTGACTCTTCACCTGATGTCAAGACTCCACTTTTCTGACCACACACCAGAGAAAATGCCACATAATTATTTTAATTACAATCAAATGCTTTCACTCTGAATATTGGAAGTTTGTGGCGCACATCTGAATGTCAGCTTACAGGCAGATGATATTCCTGCTTGTGACCATTGTGTAACGTGAAGTGAGGAGGCAGATATGGGTGAGGTACTCAACTCTTATGTTCTGGAATGTTACATGAAGGTGTTGCTCCTGGCTGGGTGTGTGAACTAGTGCTATGAGGGCTGTGAAGAACTGCACCTTACAGCCCCGCCTGACATCACTAATATGTCGGATGTTACGCTGTACGGTCTCCCCACTTTCACCAAGTTATGTTCCACACCCTCTCGGGATACTTCCTGTCAGCTTGGAACGGTTGTTCACAGACAACCCCTGTCCACACTGGCACAGGATGGAATAGATAGTGAGAGTGGGTGGCCTCCATGACTGCCAGCGTGGCACAACACTGACTCACAACCCTGACAGGATGAGTGGCCCCTTTCACTTGCACCAGTGAAACAGAGCCTAGTCAGCCCAATAGGACTGCAACCATTTCCTCGTTAAATATAAGCTTAGTCCGATAACAGGGTTATAGTGATTATATCAGGCCAAAAACGAGCCCCTGTAGCATGTGACATTACACAGATAAAAGAATAGCCCAAAATTAATTAGATATTCATTCTCCTTAAGGGCATACTAAACAAAAACACTATACGGTATATCGTATACATATACGGTGGCCAAATATGCAAATACAGGTGGTAGAACAATAAGTATAAGCAGATGATACAATAGTCAGTTATCAGGTGGATGTTAGGTCTTGGTGCTGCACAGTCACATGGTGGTGTGTGATTCATGCAGTTTCTGGTTTCTTCCAACACGATAGATGGAGTGTCCTCCATTAGAAGACCACAGTGGGCCACAGCCTCGCATGAATAATTAACCCCTCGGTCGGTCGGTCTGTCCCTTTCCTGCCCCAGTATGGTTCTAGTTTCTCTCACTTTTGGTCTGGTAGCTGAAAGTTCAAAACCTATGATGGATCATAACTTCTCAATGGATGGGCATAGGGCGGCTGTTTTGGTACCATCGGATCCATCCGGGCCCCCATTATGCTTGGAGACCAAGCAAGACTTCACTACCTGACTTCTACTAGCCATTCTATGTGTCACCCCACCCCTGGTGCTAAAACAAGTTGAGACCCCGGTGGGCATTCATCCCGTTCACGAGACCTCAAAAATGTAACCAGTATATAGCTAGGACGTATGATAATTTCATAACTCCCCTTAATCAGGGGGGAGTTTTTCCACTTGGAGCTTATGAAGCTGAGCCACCTGCTAAGCCAGGTGTTATGTCTCAGCTTCATGTTTTGAAGGATGCCTATAATCTCAGACCCGCTATGATACAGTCGACTGGCATAAAATTATTTCCCCCATATTTTTCACAGGGGAGCAATCTCGTTGCAGGTCTCATGTTACTAATGACTTTGGTTGGACAGGACCAGTTGTTGAAGGCTGAAATGAGGGTTTACAGCAGTTGAAAATAAACTTTTTACTGAAGAATAACTTTGTGGAATTATGTACAGCAAGTAGCGGGTACACAACTTTATGAATGTTTCCTTCACCATATGGAGCATCTTTACACACTGTCTATATTCCATTATCTTTATCTTGCTTGTTCTCTATCTCCACTGATTCACTCTACTTTACCACAACCCAGCTCAGCAATACAGTACAGTTAGTGAGAGAATCTCACTATCATCTGTCACAGTCTCTTCTCACGCTAGGGACACCGATGTCACGCGGTTCTGCTGACTGACCACACCTTAGATCTGCTTTTCACACACGTTGGACCCTATATGAAGTCCTGACAGGAAACTGTCTATGTCCCTTCACCTTAGCCCTCCCACTCTGGGTTAGTTTCAATTATTCACTCTTCTCCCTACAGTCATACAAAGCACAATACCAAAACTATAAACGAATGTCACAGTTCACATTGCACAATACAACACTATGCATCTTTTTCAAGGGTGAACGTGGATAGTATCTCCTAACAATTGTTTCAGAAGTAATAAGTGCAGCAGGCTGACATTATACATGTGTGCTTAAAGGAATTTTCCCACAAACAAAAGTTAATTTTAATCAATAGATCTTGGAAAAATAATAACTTTCGCAATTGGATGTATTTCAATAAAATGTCCCCGTGTTGAGATAATCTTATAAATGTGCCCCTGCTGTTCACTGTGTAGTGGCTGCGTCTGACCATGCAGGAACATGCGCAAAGATGAAGAAAAAGAGTATACAGACATTACAACAGGGGTTCGCAGCAGATGCAGAGTAGGAGCAGAGCCTCAGATGTGGAGCAGGAGCAGAGCTGCAGATGCAGAGCAGGAGCAGAGCTGCAGGCTCAGAGCAGGAGCAGAACTGCAGGTGCAGAGCAGAAGCAGAGCCACAGGTGCAGAGCAGAAGCAGACAGGACTAGATTCACCCAAGTACTTACAATGTAGGAGAAAGTGAACACCAAGACAACAGAATTAAGATAGGTGCTGGTTCAAATAAGGCGAGTATAAAGAGTAGGAAAAAGGAAAAAAGAAACAGCAGGATAGGGAAAGATCCAGATTGGGATACAAACAGCTTCAGGGATGTGACTTAGTTCAGATAAGAACAGACACAGGAACAAGTTCAGCATACAGGATTCAGGCCTGGGGATACAGCCCCCAGGGCGACATTAATGAGACAGGTAAGATACAGGATTCATGCCTGGGAATGCAGCCCCCAGTGTGGAGGAAACAAGACAGTTAAGATTCAGGTACAGACCAGGGTATACAGCTCACATAGTGGTGGAAACGAGACAGGTGCAGACCTGCATATACAGCCCCCAGGGTGAAAGACACAAGAGCGGAAACAGGGCAGGACCTGGCAACTTAGTAGTTGAACACAGGCTGAGAGAGAATGTCACTCAGGCATCTTCCCATTGGTGGAGATGCCTTAAGTACCAGGCGTCTCTTGGCAATAGGCTGGGGACACATGAGGAATGCGCACTGTCTCTTTAAGAATCAGGAAGACAGGTGCAGCTGCTCTAAGCATACGGTCCAGAAGAATGCACACAGCAAGCAGAGGACACACGTAGCTTATAGCATACAGCAGGCAGAGAGCAGAACTCAATGCATGGCCCGGAGTGGTGAGTAAGTCAGTATATCAGCATGGTGGGCGATGGGATGCCATACAGTTATGCCGACTGGGATGTAATAAGATGAACTCCATCCAACCTCAAGTGCTCCCTTGAAGGCATCTGGAAATCCTTGTGTCTCACTGCTATACCGCCATCCCTTGAAACACAACAAACCACTGTTTTACTTACTTTAATCTTGGTCTTATTGATCCACTCCACCAATCCAGGTAAGCCATGCCACAATGTCCGACCAAACAATAATAATCCATGGATAGGATGACTACAACCTTAAATGATCAAACTTAATGTCTCTAATTAACTATATATATATATATATATATATATATATATATATATATATATATATATATATATATATATATATATATATATATATATATATCAATATTTGCATGTGTGTTGCACCTTTCCACTCTGTCACAGATTCTGTCATATGGGCATAGAAAAACAGTGCAAAATGATGGACTCCAAACTTCAAGGAAAAAGCTGATGGCTCTCACGTCAGTAAGATCCATAGTACCTTGGTAAAAACCATTGTGTGAATGATCTATTAATGCGTAGAGGCTTCACATGGTAACCATGATGCAAATGTAAACAGAGCCTTTCTGAAATGTGCCTACAATTGTTATTTCTCATCAATTATGATTGATAAAAATGCTTATAAAACCAAACAACATGGATTGCACCTCTTATTACATTTTTTTCTGTTCTCAAGAACAAAGGGATGTTTAATTCTATTGTGCATTGCTTGTTGCCTGGGCTACCAACCACCTCTGCAGTCTGTAAGAGGCAAGGAGTGCATGCTTACAAGCTTTTTGCTATACAACGTGGAAATGTTGCTCTGAAGCTGGCCAGATCTCTTCCAATGCTACCTCAACTAACAGCATTGAAAAACATGCAGCTCTGGCCAGCAGATCAACCTTGCCATCATCCTGTACTATGAGTCATCAGTAGCCCACTGTCCTGGCAACCAGGGGGAGCAGTGTGCTCCTGAAGATAGAAGATGAGAGCTACCCTTTCAAAACTGAAATTTAATCTACTTTAATCCAATTTGATGCCATATGATTTCTCAACTATATCATGATTGGATGATGATTAGATTGGAGCTGTGACTCCTTTAACACTATACAAGTTCCAACACAAATAGAGCAAAAAAGGGCCAGTGTGAACAGGTGCCCACAAAAAACATACTGAAAAACTATAAGGTTGTGGAGTGCCCCATGGGGCCATGGGGTAATTGGTACCAGGTCTGACACTGTAGTTCTTAAAGGGGAAGGTCACGGCAGCAGTGACCCGGTTCATGGCCCCGGGCATCCAATAATAAAGCGTTGCTTTGGTGGTAAATGAAAAATGGGAATAAAGTTTGAGTAAAAGATGAAATCTTTGTGACGCCACCCGTGGTGTTCGGCAATGAGATGGTGGCCGACATTGCAGTTCAGGTGCTCTGGGGCAGATGTTGATGCAGCAGAGTTGGTGCACCTCTCCACAGGTATAGCTAACTCCAGGGCAGATGTAGTGTAGAGATATAAGATGGCAGTGGTGGCTGTGCCGGGGAGGTGCGATTGGAATAATGCAAAGGACACTGCAAGGTGCAGCTTCCAGACATTTACTTACAGTTCAATATGGCTCCCAGCCGGGTTTGCTATTTCCCCTGGGTCCGTGGTCCAGCAAACTCTCAGGTAGATAGGGATGCACCCTTCCAGAACTCCTTTCATAAGCCTTGCTCTAGCTATCTCTCTATGCTGGCTTTCCTCTTCTCCTGCCTAGCGCCTTACCCACAGTGTCCCAAGCCAGAAGCCACGAACCTGGTCGGGCGACATTCTCTCAGTCCCCTGGATTCTCTAAGGCTGTCTTTTCAGAGAAGTATGGGTGGATGTGGCTGTGCTTCTTGCAAAAGCCACAGCCTCCGGTTTCTTAGCTAGACTTGTAGTTTCTCACTAAGTTGGGGCCGGTACCCTTACTGCGACTTGGTCCCTCCAATGTGGATGCGGGCCCCACAGGTGGCTCCTGCACTTCCCGTGTCCCTGAGAACCTATCTTGCTTCCTGGGAGCTTCTTGATTTATTTCTCCCTTCAGCCTGTCAGGAGCTGCATACCCCCATGTCTGCTCAGCTTCACTTCCTTTCTCCAACCTCTACTTTCCCTCCTAATTAGCTCCTCCCCTGCTCTACCTCCCCCATCCACTCCCCAACACCCATTGCTATCCAGCCTGGGATGAGGCCCTGACTAAACTGGTGTGTGTTGGATGTGAGTGTTAGAGTCCTGGGTAGTGTTCCCTCCTTACCTGAGAGTGGCATACCACATCTCTGGGTGAGGTGCAGTATCTCTGTGGCGACTGGACCCTAGAGGCACCACAGTTGCACCATAAATACTAAGAATAATTACTCTAGAATATTGAAACTGCATTACTGCCATAGAAAATTGAAAAAACCCTATATAATGTATATATGACATACCAATCTGCAAAGTTGCTATAAAAAATTACAGTAAAAAAGAAGGTACTTAGCGCATCGATTGGCCAATATATGTGAGCCCAACTGCCAAAGTCAAGGCGTCCTTCATTGTTGGGTCCCTGTCCTGATATGTCACCTCTCCTACTACATCATGATTGGATGATGATTAGATTGGAGCTGTGACCCCTGTGACACTATACAAGTTCCCACATCAGATCTTGCTATGTGGTGCAAAAGTGCTTTATATAACACAATGTAGCATAGATGTTGCCCTCAGCTGCATTGATCCGTCTCATTATCGACAGGAATATGCCGTTTGATAAACTATCTGCTTGAGGCACATAACCCTCTGTGATCAGACTTCGATCAGACACATTCATTAAGTGGGCTTGCCAATAGGCTTATGTATCAGACAATGGCTGGCATGTATCAGCACTGCAACATAACAGCAATAGTTATGAGAAGAATTCTGCGGTGATGGGGACATTCTTGTTTAGTGAGGATTATTCTAAAAACGAGGACTTTTGGTTCTTGGATTTTAACCTAATATGCTTTACTTTCAGCTCGTCATCATGGCTGGCACTGTTCTGCTTGCATACTACTTTGAGTGCACAGATACCTTTCAAGTGCATATTCAAGGCTTCTTCTGCCAAGATGGAAATCTCATGAAACCATACCCAGGGACGGAGGATGAAAGTTTCATTTCCCCTTTGGTGCTGTACTGCGTGCTGGCAGCAACGCCAACAGCTATTGTAAGTAATTCAGATGCTAAGCATTCTTAATTCTTTAAGTGCCATGTTTAGTTACTGGGTGGTTGCTGTAAAAATATATGCAAATTTATATACGCCATGATATAACATGTATAACAAGATGTTAAGGATGCTTAACTTGGAGTCAGATTAAGCAATTTTTACAAAATAGTCCAGTTCATTGCATGGGTCAAGGAGATTTTATTCAAAACAGTGTAGTAATAATATAGAATATATATGTATATTATGTATGTAGATATATGTATACTGTATATATTTTTATTATTATTAGTGTCTTCCTGGGGAAATAGAAGCTGTGACAACGTCATTGCTTGTACTATATTCAGTGGGGAAAAAAGTATTTAGTCAGCCACCAATTGTGCAAGTTCTCCCACTTAAAAAGATGAGAGAGGCCTGTAATTGACATCATAGGTAGACCACAACTATGCGAGTCAAAATGAGAAAACAAATCCAGAAAATCACCTTTAGTCGCTGACTAAATATTTTTTCTCCATTGTACTGCAGCACTGTAATTATTGTAGTGAAGTGTAAAACCCCCTCCTATGAAGCCATGATCACAAGTAGACAGGTGGACCAACATGACAGACATTGGGGCCTTCAGTAGGCCCTACGGTTGCGGTGATAATTTCATTGGTAGCCCACAGTAAAGTTGCAGGTGGATTATTGGGCATCGGAAGGGTAGAAGCAAAATCTTCCCCCATTTCCAACTTCTTGAATGCCAATGTCACAATATACAGTGGCATCTAAGAGGTTAATCTTCTGCGATTGAAGCTCGCTCCTTTTCCTACTCCATATTTGCTGTTTACACATTTGCCACAAAGGTATGATGTTAGACGTAAGTTGGAAAGGTGTTGTGTGCCCCCCGCATTCACCAGGATCTGGTGTTGGCCCTGTTTTATCAGCATCTATTTTAAAGTTGAACCAGCCAAATAATTATGGCTAAGTATTCAGTAAAAGCCATAATGCCAGTGTGAACAGAGCTTTAACCTTAAGAAGTATTGTGTTTATATTCAAGAGCCTCAGCAAGCAGAGATCTATTAAATGTAATTTGTCAGTGTGATCCCCCATCAAACTCTTTGCATGGACGGACAAGTAGGGCTTTGAAACAAAAAAAAACAATCTGTACCTTTGCTTCAGCAATCCATTGCTCCTTTACTGAAAAACAATGTTTAAATTGACGGGCAGATAAGGCCAAGGTTCTCTGGGTGTGATTGGAGCACTTCCCGAACCTCTGCCTGCCTGACGCTATTGCCTGCTTGACTGACAGCTCACTAGCCTAAGCCTAACCTAACCTAAGGTGGCAATAGGTGGTAACCAGTCCCACCCAGAGAGCATCAGCTTTGTTTGCATATGGAATAAATCATCAGAATTCTAGCTATGTGGATGAAACTAACAGATTTCTTTTAAAACATATATATATATATATATATATATATATATATATACAGCTCTGGCAAAGATTAAGAGACCACCACATCGAAACCCTGTCATGGGCAGCCCAATCTCCAAACCTGAACCCCATTGAAAACCTCTGGAATGTAATCAAGAGGATGATGGATAGCCACAAGCCATCAAACAAAGAAGAACTGCGCCAGAAGCAGTGTGAAAGACAAGCATGCCAAGAAGCATGAGAGCCATGATTAAAAATCATGGTTATTCCACAAAATATTGATTTCTGAACTCTTCCAATCCTGAGATAAAACATTAGTATTGTTGTTTCTAAATGATTATGAACTTGTTTTCTTTGCATTATTTGAGGTCTGAAAGCACTGGGTTTTTTTTATTTTGACCATTTTTCTTTGTTAGAAAAAAAAAACAAAATTTTTTGCTTGGAAATTCGGAGACATGTTGTCAGAACTTTATAGAATAAATGAACAATTTACATTTTGCTCAAAAATATACCTATAAAGAGAAAAGTCAGACAAACTGTACATTTTGCAGTTGTATCTTAATTTTTGCCAGAGCTGTATGTGTATATATATACACTCACCGGCCACTTTATTAGGTACACCATGCTAGTAACGGGTTGGACCCCCTTTTGCCTTCAGAACTGCCTCAATTCTTCGTGGCATAGATTCAACAAGGTGCTGGAAGCATTCCTCAGAGATTTTGGTCCATATTGACATGATGGCATCACACAGTTGCCGCAGATTTGTCGGCTGCACATCCCAAAGATGCTCCATACAAGGCAGGATGGATCCATGCTTTCATGTTGTTTACGCCAAATTCTGACCCTACCATCCGAATGTCGCAGCAGAAATCGAGACTCATCAGACCAAGCAACGTTTTTCCAATCTTCTACTGTCCAATTTCGATGAGCTTGTACAAATTGTAGCCTCCGTTTCCTGTTCTTAGCTGAAAGGAGTGGTACCCGGTGTGGTCTTCTGCTGCTGTAGCCCATCTGCCTCAAAGTTCGACGCACTGTGCGTTCAGAGATGCTCTTAGGCCTACCTTGGTTGTAACGGGTGGCGATTTGAGTCACTGTTGCCTTTCTATCAGCTCGAACCAGTCTGCCCATTCTCCTCTGACCTCTGGCATCAACAAGGCATTTCCGCCCACAGAACTGCCGCTCACTGGATTTTTTTTCTTTTTCGGACCATTCTCTGTAAACCCTAGAGATGGTTGTGCGTGAAAATCCCAGTAGATCAGCAGTTTCTGAAATACTCAGACCAGCCCTTCTGGCACCAACAACCATGCCACGTTCAAAGGCACTCAAATCACCTTTCTTCCCCATACTGATGCTCGGTTTGAACTGCAGGAGATTGTCTTGACCATGTCTACATGCCTAAATGCACTGAGTTGCCGCCATGTGATTGGCTGATTAGAAATTAAGTGTTAACAAGAAGTTGGACAGGTGTACCTAATAAAGTGGCCGGTGAGTGTATATATATATATATATATATATATATATATATATATATATATATATATATATATATATATATATATATATATATATATATATAATATACTGTATAAAATGTCTATTCTTATACCTAAATATTTAATGAGGATTATGACTCTGCATTAAATAATTAGAGCATTCAAACAGGTTCAGCCACACTGGTTCTGATTTTAAGATCTAGGCTGAGCCCAGCATGTTTCCCCCTACCTGAGGATAAAATGGCAATAATAATAAAAATACAAGGATGGATGTCCAATTATCTCAAATATATCACTTATTGTATAGTGCACTAATTACTACTATACAATCTCCTGTCTCACCGAGTGGGCTAATAAAAAGGATCAGTTTGTCGTAGTTGGCAAAAGTAGGTCACATTTAGCTACTCTCTTTGATCAAATGTTATTTTTTGGAAAGCTTTCGGGGTTTTGTTTAAATTCTGGAGGCTTTGATAAATAAATAAACTCCATCTTCAGTGATGTGAATATTCACCGAACTCGAGACACATCCAATTAGAGATTTTTTGACAGCTCTCCATACAATTAGATCTTTTAGTGATAACTATGGGGAAAAGCTATAATTACAGATCAGTTGCTCTTTCCAGCTCTTCAAAGGGTTTTCCAGGCTTAAGATATTCAAGACTTAGTCTCAGAATAGATCAACGATATGGTCTCCGACACCCTGGACCCCCACAGAACAGCTATTTTCAGCTCTACTGACGACCGGATGCAGAGTCAAACAGCACAAGTCCTTTCACTTTGTAGTGGCTCTTCTTGGTTATTGCAGCTCAACTCCTACTCACGTCAACAGAAGCTGAGCTGCAGTACCCAGGACCACCGCTAGACAGTGAATAAGAACTGTTCCGTTTACCGTTTACTAAAACAACTGACCAATTGGGGTGTCTAGTGTTGGACCCCAATCTGATATTACTGACCTATCCTAAAGACATGTCATAAATATAGTAAGACTGGAAAGCCCCTTTTATAGGGGTTATTTACTACTTTTATATTGCTCACCAGTTCTTCGGATAGGTCATCAATACAAGATCAGTGGTGATCCAACACCCGGCATTCGAGCTGATCAGCTGTTCTCAGTTTCAGTGACCACCATTACTAATCAGTGAGCAAAGATGAACATTACAGTTCCAACAGAAGAGAACAGGTAGTAAAGAATAATGAGAACCACTGCGCATCCCAAAAGCAATAAAATGAGCAGAAAAAAACTGGACTTACTGGATAAGGAATTAAATTAATAGGAATAAAAGCCTTGAGTTCCCTTGGAGGTGGAGTGGAACCTGTTTGCGGTATATAACTGAAAAGAATATCATACAATAAATGTGATATAGATACAATAGTGCAGATGCTGTAATAGAGGATATTGAATACACACTTACTTATTATAAAGGGCTTGTATCTGCTATACTGTAAAAGTGTTCTTGTGTTGGTGCTGCTAGTCCTCCTTTCCCCAAGCTTAAAGCATGTTTGCTAAGGAGGAATAGGGTATTATGTATTGCAAAGTATTAATATACACCTTCCACCTATTGTTGGTATAATTTGAGACTACTTACTGCCTGTATGTGGGTTTGGTGGCTGCATCGATGGTGCTGGCTAGCCGTATTGTGGTTTAGCCAGTGCAGATATTCCTAGAGTCAGTGCCTTTCGGTATGGTAGCGCTGGCTAGGTCCGATAATTGGTGGTGCAGGGTGACAGCAGAAGTTTTCTGCAAAAGCGTGTTCTAGCAATCTATCATAACAAAAAAGACCTTATCCTGAAGCATATACCGCTGCCGGTAGCAGAGAGATAAGGTTGTGCGTTCACTCACCAGGTTTTACTGGGGTCAGTGCTTGTAAATATGGGAGCGCTGTTTAGATCCGGCAGTGGTGGTGCAGGGTGATAGCAGGGGTTTCCTGCAGAAGCGCGATCTGGCGGGAGCGCAGGAGCGCGGGAGATCACCAGCGCCTCGCGTGCCCCGGCCGGAAGCAACGCTGAGGACGCGGCGGTGATTGGGGGGCGGAGCTGTGGTGACGTCACACAGAGTAAGGACGGGAGCGTGGTGGAGACAAGCTGCCTACGCGTTTCGAGGGTTAGCTTCCCTCTTCGTCAGGGCTATGTCTCCACCATAGGGGTCCGTCCTTAAATAGTCGCCTGATTGCTGGATGAGCTTCCCTGGAACCCCTGATTGGTAAATCGCACCATAATTAAAATTGATTGGCCGCATTAAGCAATCCCTGATTGTCAATTATCCTTGGATTTTGGGCTGGAATACCGAATGGTACATTATTAATATAAATATGAAGAATGCCGTTGGTCACCGTGAGCTGGAATAGTAAAAGGAACCCTGGGCTCGGTAAAACTTAATCATTAGATACTCTTACAGATATCATTAGATTATTACATAGGTAAAAGAGGGGGAGGGGGAGGGGGGAAAAAAGGGGGGACCTTTATTAATTTGTGCTTAGAAGATATATTATGCTTAGAGGAAAATTATGTAAATGTTAAAAATATATATTTTTATTACTATTTCATTAAAAGAGGAGGATAAAATCAAACAAGAAGTCTTAATAAAATACGTATAAATCTGAATATAAATATAACAATAAAAATAAAATTAAATAGTATAGAAGATAAAAAGAGCCAAACATCACATCTGGCCATCCCTGATATTAATTTATTTATTGATTACAGCTTAAGGGGATTAACCAGGTTTGATATGAATAAAAAATATTATTTAGTAGTCCCAGCTATAGTCATATAAATAACTAATACAAATGCTAAAAAATGCTATAAAAATATATATACACACACTTATAATGTATAGCTGGGGACGGTAATGATCTCCAACCACACAATCCACCTGTATATCTACGTTACTCTGCGTGATGGGATTGTGAGGAAAGAAGAGGGGGGGAAAAAAAGGGGGGGGGTTGGGGGTTGGAGGGGATTTGGTATAGGGAGGGGGGGTTTGGGATTGAAGGAAGTTGTTTCAAAAGGCGTATAGTTCGATTTCCTGGTTTAGGCCAGTCGGAGCCAGACTATCTAAGGTGAATATCCACCTGGACTCAACCCGAGACATGGCCTTAATGTAGTCCCCCCCTCGGGAATTGCGTGGGACCACTTGGATGCCCCAAAAGGATGTCCCAAAAAGGGAGTGATTATGTTGTTCAAAATAATGACGAGATAATGGATGTCCGATAAACCCCTTACTAATATTATTAAAATGTTCATTAATCCTGTCTGATAGTCTTCTTTTTGTCCGACCTACATAGATCTTTCCACACGGGCATTTCAATATATAGATGACCCCTGAGGTCTGGCAAGTGATATAGTCATGGATAGCAAATTCACTAACTTCATTGGCGTCCTTAAAACTAGTGCGAATCACTTTCTTACTAGGGACTCGTCTACAGCATGCACATTTGCCACATGGCATAAAGCCTTGTGGTTTCGCTATTGAATTGGTAAGATATGTCTGTTTTTTAGGGTTTTGCATGGGAAGTATAGATTTCGTGGTTGGTGCCAGTAAGAGTCCCAAGTTTTGTGCCTTTGTGTAAACGAACTTGGGTTTTGTGGGTAACAGATTGCCAATGCACTTATCCCCTTTCAAAATGGGCCAGTGTTTGTTAATAATATTTTTGAAACGCCTATGGCCTGAATGGAATTGCGTTATTATTGGGACTTGCCCTATTTGCTCTTGTATAGTAGGGGGATTGCGAGTGGCTATAGTTTTGTGAATTAAGGAGTCCCTCGGCATGGTTTCTACTTCCATTTTTGTTCTATTCAGAGTGGGTGCATCATACCCCTTCTCCTCAAACTGTGCTAACAAGTAGTCACTCTCCCTTCGATAATCCTCGACATTTGTGCAGTTCCTTCTAACTCTTAAGAACTGGCTTTTTGGAATGTTGGACAGCCATACTGGCAGGTGACAACTGCTAACATGAATATAGCTGTTTGAGTCCACTTGTTTGTGGAAACCCTTAGTAATTACTTTATTTTGGTCTATACAAATAGTTAGGTCCAAAAAATGTATGCTGGTGCGGCTAATGGTGGGTGTGAATTCCAGACCATAGTTATTGGAGTTGAGGCAGGAAATAAAGACTTGTAGGTCTGTTGGTGACCCATTCCAAATAAAGATAATGTCAACTATAAAACGGTGCCACATTTGGAGACCCTTCCGGAGATGACCGTCCTCATAGATGAACTCGAGCTCCCACTTCCCTACATAAAGATTTGCGAAACTAGGCGCGAACCGCGTACCCATAGCGGTCCCGTGGGTTTGCAGATAATACTGTTTTTCGTATAGGAAGTAGTTGTGTTTTAGAATAAACTCAATGCCCTCAATTATGAACTGAATTTGTGTATTTTTATAAGTGCCTAGTTTTTTAAGGAAAAATTCTGCCGATTGACACCCTTTTATTGGGTCAATTACGGTATAAAGGGACTTGATATCCAGAGTGCCCAGGATAAAGTTACTACGCCAATCTATGGTTTCCAAAATCTGTAGAGTGTGTGTGGTATCCTTTAGGTATGCAGGCAGGAGTGGCATGCATTTTTGAAGGTGAGTGTCCACGTACCTGGAAAGATTGGCTGTTAAACAGTTTATACCTGATATGATGGGTCTTCCTGGAGGGTTGTCTATATTTTTGTGTATTTTGGGAATGTGGTAAAATATAGCTGTAGAGGGGGTTTTGTTGTTAATAAACTGGTATTCTTTTTTATTTAAAACGCCTATAGTTTTCCCCTTTACAGCTAAGGTGTTAAGTTCTTTCATAAACTTTAATGTGGGGTCAAAAGTCATTTTTTTGTATGTTACTGTATCGCCCAACAGATTTAGAGATTCATTGTGGTACTTCATATAGTCCATTACGACGATGCCGCCCCCCTTATCTGCCGGGCGGATTATAATCTTATTATTCTCCTGTAGTTGGATAATCGCATTTCGTTCACTAGGGTTTAAGTTATGTGGAGTATATTTTGGATTTCTTTTGTGTATTTTCTTAATATCTGTAATTACCATAGTTTCGAAAGCCCGAAAAGAGTTAGAGTATTCGTTGAGGGGATTAAACATAGATGGACAGGCTAAATTGGTGTGGACATATTCCATAGATGACTGGTTTGAAGTAGTGGTAGCGGTACCTGGGTTATTAATACTTTTTTAAAAAAAATATTTTTTGAGAGCTAGATTTCGTAAGAATTTTTTTATACTTATGTATAGGTTGAAAGGTTTGACTTTGGCTGTCGGTGCGAACTTTAGGCCTTTTTGTAGGAGCGTTTGTTCATTCTGAGTTAATATGTAAGAGCTGAGGTTGAAGATTTTTTGGGTACTGGTGGTTACTGGTTTACTTATTTTCTTTTGGGAGAGTGCCCCTCCTCTCTTACCTCTTTTGGTCTTGCGCCTAGTGCCCGAAAAAAATCCTTATTGGTACTAGTATTTGGTTTGGGTCTTAACGTTTTTTTATTAAAGTTATTGTTACTGCTCCTATTAGTGATGATATTACTGTGGGTGCCATTCGAAGATTTGGCAGTAGAATTTCCATAATTGCTACCCTGTGTTTTTTTAGTGTTAGCTGGATTCATTTTTTTGGTGAAGAATGTCCGCACTTGTTTTTGTCTAATGGGTTCTCCCCTATTCGGAGGTTGGCTGGTACTTGTGGGGGTAGAGACCTCCCAACTGGCATTATTGGCTGATTCTCCATCATATACAGCTAGTTCAGTGTACCTATTAGAGGTAGGGATACTTATTGGTTCTAGGCTCAGTTGGTCCTGTCCTAATGTAGTACGTATATTGCTATGGGAGTCATTAATAGTCTCTCCCTCTCTTATGGATGTGGTAGATTGGGTTCTGCCATTGGTGCGAACCGATACTGGGGTATATTGTGTGGAATTAGAGTATGTAGAAAATATGACGGAGTCATCCATAGAATTATGTGCTGGGGTCAGATTATATTCATCGAGGGTGACATAGTTCCTGGAATTGGAAGCCGGTGTCCCGGGTTCCAGTGTTGTTTTCCTGGGGGTATTGTCTATAGGGATATTATCTCGTGCAAATTTCCTCAATTTCTTAGAGATTATTTCTTTTTCTCTATCTTTCAATTTGTACATGATGTTAGCTGTAAGATCCTGGATACCATCCAGGTGGTTGAAATTGTTTAATTGCTCAAACAAAGTACTTATTAAGTTGCTAGTTTTGTTGAGATTAGACTTGCGTTTATTAATAATAAATTTTAAAACCTGGTTGGAAAAGTGTTTGAATAGTTTATCCCATTCTTGCTGGACATCGGGGTCACCGAAATCCCCTGCTAATGTTTTGTAAATCACCAAACCTCTAGGGACTATGCCCCTTTGTGCATATTTCTCCAGTGAGGCAATTTCCCATAGGTCTCTCATTTCATTGATTAGCTGTTTTTCTAGTGATTTTAAAAGGCTTCTGGCTTGATCAAGTTCATTAGTTGTATCCCTATGGTATACAAATTGTTTTTGGATGAATGTGCGTCTAAATTCCCGATCCTTTCTTAAGGCATCTATGGCCATGGTGAGGCTGCCAAATGTATACTGGCACAGATATAAAACAGGGAATAAATATAGAATATGTATACTGGCGCCTAATCACCTGAAAGGGTAGAGTAGATTGCTGCGGGAGCTGCAAGTGGTTGCAACAGGCTCTGTGCCGATCCTGTTAAAGAGAACAACCAAGTAGTAAAGAATAATGAGAACCACTGCCCATCCCAAAAGCAATAAAATGAGCAGAAAAAAACTGGACTTACTGGATAAGGAATTAAATTAATAGGAATAAAAGCCTTGAGTTCCCTTGGAGGTGGAGTGGAACCTGTTTGCGGTATATAACTGAAAAGAATATCATACAATAAATGTGATATAGATACAATAGTGCAGATGCTGTAATAGAGGATATTGAATACACACTTACTTATTATAAAGGGCTTGTATCTGCTATACTGTAAAAGTGTTCTTGTGTTGGTGCTGCTAGTCCTCCTTTCCCCAAGCTTAAAGCATGTTTGCTAAGGAGGAATAGGGTATTACGTATTGCAAAGTATTAACATACACCTTCCACCTATTGTTGGTATAATTTGAGACTACTTACTGCCTGTATGTGGGTTTGGTGGCTGCATCGATGGTGCTGGCTAGCCGTATTGTGGTTTAGCCAGTGCAGATATTCCTAGAGTCAGTGCCTTTCGGTATGGTAGCGCTGGCTAGGTCCGATAATTGGTGGTGCAGGATGACAGCAGAAGTTTTCTGCAAAAGTGTGTTCTAGCAATCTATCATAACAAAAAAGACCTTATCCTGAAGCATATACCGCTGCCGGTAGTAGAGAGATAAGGTTGTGCGTTCACTCACCAGGTTTTACTGGGGTCAGTGCTTGTAAATATGGGAGCGCTGTTTAGATCCGGCAGTGGTGGTGCAGGGTGATAGCAGGGGTTTCCTGCAGAAGCGCGATCTGGCGGGAGCGCAGGAGCGCGGGAGATCACCAGCGCCTCGCGTGCCCCGGCCGGAAGCAACGCTGAGGACGCGGCGGTGATTGGGGGGCGGAGCTGTGGTGACGTCACACAGAGTAAGGACGGGAGCGTGGTGGAGACAAGCTGCCTACGCGTTTCGAGGGTTAGCTTCCCTCTTCGTCAGGGCTATGTCTCCACCATAGGGGTCCGTCCTTAAATAGTCGCCTGATTGCTGGATGAGCTTCCCTGGAAGGGTGTCAATCGGCAGAATTTTTCCTTAAAAAACTAGGCACTTATAAAAATACACAAATTCAGTTCATAATTGAGGGCATTGAGTTTATTCTAAAACACAACTACTTCCTATACGAAAAACAGTATTATCTGCAAACCCACGGGACCGCTATGGGTACGCGGTTCACGCCTAGTTTCGCAAATCTTTATGTAGGGAAGTGGGAGCTCGAGTTCATCTATGAGGACGGTCATCTCCGGAAGGGTCTCCAAATGTGGCACCGTTTTATAGATGACATTATCTTTATTTGGAATGGGTCACCAACAGACCTACAAGTCTTTATTTCCTGCCTCAACTCCAATAACTATGGTCTGGAATTCACACCCACCATTAGCCGCACCAGCATAAATTTTTTGGACCTAACTATTTGTATAGACCAAAATAAAGTAATTACTAAGGGTTTCCACAAACAAGTGGACTCAAACAGCTATATTCATGTTAGCAGTTGTCACCTGCCAGTATGGCTGTCCAACATTCCAAAAAGCCAGTTCTTAAGAGTTAGAAGGAACTGCACAAATGTCGAGGATTATCGAAGGGAGAGTGACTACTTGTTAGCACAGTTTGAGGAGAAGGGGTATGATGCACCCACTCTGAATAGAACAAAAATGGAAGTAGAAACCATGCCGAGGGACTCCTTAATTCACAAAACTATAGCCACTCGCAATCCCCCTACTATACAAGAGCAAATAGGGCAAGTCCCAATAATAACGCAATTCCATTCAGGCCATAGGCGTTTCAAAAATATTATTAACAAACACTGGCCCATTTTGAAAGGGGATAAGTGCATTGGCAATCTGTTACCCACAAAACCCAAGTTCGTTTACACAAAGGCACAAAACTTGGGACTCTTACTGGCACCAACCACGAAATCTATACTTCCCATGCAAAACCCTAAAAAACAGACATATCTTACCAATTCAATAGCGAAACCACAAGGCTTTATGCCATGTGGCAAATGTGCATGCTGTAGACGAGTCCCTAGTAAGAAAGTGATTCGCACTAGTTTTAAGGACGCCAATGAAGTTAGTGAATTTGCTATCCATGACTATATCACTTGCCAGACCTCAGGGGTCATCTATATATTGAAATGCCCGTGTGGAAAGATCTATGTAGGTCGGACAAAAAGAAGACTATCAGACAGGATTAATGAACATTTTAATAATATTAGTAAGGGGTTTATCGGACATCCATTATCTCGTCATAATTTTGAACAACATAATCACTCCCTTTTTGGGACATCCTTTTGGGGCATCCAAGTGGTCCCACGCAATTCCCGAGGGGGGGACTACATTAAGGCCATGTCTCGGGTTGAGTCCAGGTGGATATTCACCTTAGATAGTCTGGCTCCGACTGGCCTAAACCAGGAAATCGAACTATACGCCTTTTGAAATAACTTCCTTCAATCCCAAACCCCCCCTCCCTATACCAAATCCCCTCCAACCCCCAACCCCCCCCCCTTTTTTTCCCCCCCTCTTCTTTCCTCACAATCCCATCACGCAGAGTAACGTAGATATACAGGTGGATTGTGTGGTTGGAGATCATTACCGTCCCCAGCTATACATTATAAGTGTGTGTATATATATTTTTATAGCATTTTTTAGCATTTGTATTAGTTATTTATATGACTATAGCTGGGACTACTAAATAATATTTTTTATTCATATCAAACCTGGTTAATCCCCTTAAGCTGTAATCAATAAATAAATTAATATCAGGGATGGCCAGATGTGATGTTTGGCTCTTTTTATCTTCTATACTATTTAATTTTATTTTTATTGTTATATTTATATTCAGATTTATACGTATTTTATTAAGACTTCTTGTTTGATTTTATCCTCCTCTTTTAATGAAATAGTAATAAAAATATATATTTTTAACATTTACATAATTTTCCTCTAAGCATAATATATCTTCTAAGCACAAATTAATAAAGGTCCCCCCTTTTTCCCCCCTCCCCCTCCCCCTCTTTTACCTATGTAATAATCTAATGATATCTGTAAGAGTATCTAATGATTAGGTTTTACCGAGCCCAGGGTTCCTTTTACTATTCCAGCTCACGGTGACCAACGGCATTCTTCATATTTATATTAATAATGTACCATTCGGTATTCCAGCCCAAAATCCAAGGATAATTGACAATCAGGGATTGCTTAATGCGGCCAATCAATTTTAATTATGGTGCGATTTACCAATCAGGGGTTCCAGGGAAGCTCATCCAGCAATCAGGCGACTATTTAAGGACGGACCCCTATGGTGGAGACATAGCCCTGACGAAGAGGGAAGCTAACCCTCGAAACGCGTAGGCAGCTTGTCTCCACCACGCTCCCGTCCTTACTCTGTGTGACGTCACCACAGCTCCGCCCCCCAATCACCGCCGCGTCCTCAGCGTTGCTTCCGGCCGGGGCACGCGAGGCGCTGGTGATCTCCCGCGCTCCTGCGCTCCCGCCAGATCGCGCTTCTGCAGGAAACCCCTGCTATCACCCTGCACCACCACTGCCGGATCTAAACAGCGCTCCCATATTTACAAGCACTGACCCCAGTAAAACCTGGTGAGTGAACGCACAACCTTATCTCTCTGCTACCGGCAGCGGTATATGCTTCAGGATAAGGTCTTTTTTGTTATGATAGATTGCTAGAACACGCTTTTGCAGAAAACTTCTGCTGTCACCCTGCACCACCAATTATCGGACCTAGCCAGCGCTACCATACCGAAAGGCACTGACTCTAGGAATATCTGCACTGGCTAAACCACAATACGGCTAGCCAGCACCATCGATGCAGCCACCAAACCCACATACAGGCAGTAAGTAGTCTCAAATTATACCAACAATAGGTGGAAGGTGTATGTTAATACTTTGCAATACGTAATACCCTATTCCTCCTTAGCAAACATGCTTTAAGCTTGGGGAAAGGAGGACTAGCAGCACCAACACAAGAACACTTTTACAGTATAGCAGATACAAGCCCTTTATAATAAGTAAGTGTGTATTCAATATCCTCTATTACAGCATCTGCACTATTGTATCTATATCACATTTATTGTATGATATTCTTTTCAGTTATATACCGCAAACAGGTTCCACTCCACCTCCAAGGGAACTCAAGGCTTTTATTCCTATTAATTTAATTCCTTATCCAGTAAGTCCAGTTTTTTTCTGCTCATTTTATTGCTTTTGGGATGCGCAGTGGTTCTCATTATTCTTTACTACTTGGTTGTTCTCTTTAACAGGATCGGCACAGAGCCTGTTGCAACCACTTGCAGCTCCCGCAGCAATCTACTCTACCCTTTCAGGTGATTAGGCGCCAGTATACATATTCTAGAAGAGAACAGGTGCTTATCTGCAGGACCTGAAAGTGACCACAAGCGTATGAAGCTCTGATCTCCGGAACTGTGCACTGTTCCGACTGCCGCGGCTTGTTATAAAGGTTGATTGGGGGGGTGATGAGTGTCAGACCCACACCGGTTTATATCGATGACCTTTTCCAAGGATAGCTCATCAAATAATCAATATAAATGTAGTGACCAACCCTTTTAGTTTAGGTAAATGCTGACACATGGTTCTGTACATGTTTTCTATCAAGATGCTTTTGAGCTCAGCCTGTACGCTCAGGTCTCAGGTAGGGATGAGCATAGAAGCAGTTTACTACAAAACCTGCTCTTTCATGTCTGGCTAGTTTTTGAGTCTGTATGAAGGGCCCGCCAGAAAAACAAAAGGGAAGTCTCCAATAAGGTCCGTATTTGGACTGCATTTCCGGGACTGACTGCGGGGGTCCTGAACCAAAAATGTAGCCTTGCATCTGTCTCTGCGATGTCTGGACCTTTTATGCAGTGTGAACCCGTGATAAGTAGAAACAATGAAAGTAAGATTTTGGCACTTCCACGACAGCTAAGACCTGTATTTTCAGCTTTTGCACTAGGGTTCAGTTTTGAATACGAAAATCCAAATATCCATTTTTCAATGCAAAAAAGTAACAATGCTTGCAGAAATTGGCGAAAACAAGCACATTATCTCAATTACTGGGAGCATAGCCAATGTACTCTGTTCTGTTTGTCTGATACATTATTTTAGATATACAGTGGGGAAAAAAAAGTATTTATTCAGCCACCAATTGTGCACGTTCTCAAACTTAAAAAGATGAGAGAGGCCTGTAAGTGACATCATAGGTAGACCACAACTATGAGAGTAAAAATGAGAAAACAAATCCAGAAAATCACATTGTGTGATTTGGCAAGATTTATTTTTCAAATTATGGTGGAAAATAAGTATTTGGTCATTAACAAAAGTTCATCTCAATATTTTGTTATTTATCCTTTGTTGGCAATGACAATGGTCAAACATTTTCTGTAAGTCTTCACAAGTTTGGCACACACTGTTGGTGGTATGTTGGCCCATTCCTCCATGCAGATCTCCTCTAGAGCAGTGATGTTTTGGGCCTGTCGCTGGGCAACACGGACTTTCAACTCCCTTCAAAGGTTTTCTATGGGGCTGAGATCTGGAGACTGGAGAGGCCACTCCAGGACCTTCAAAGGCTTCTTACAAAGCCACTCCTTCGTTGCCCTGGCAGTGTGCTTAGGATCATTATCATGCTGAAAGACCCATCCATGTTTCATCTTCAATGCCCTTGCTGATGGAAGGAGGTTTGCGCTCAAAATCTCATGATACATGGCCCCATTCATTCTTTCATGTACACTGATCAGTAGTCCTGGTCCCTTTTCAGAGAAACAGCCCCAAAACATGATATTGCCACCCCCATGCTTCACAGTAGGTATGGTGTTCTTTGGATGCAACTCAGTATTCTGTCTCCTCCAAACACGACGAGTTTTGTTTCTACCCAACAGTTCTACTTTGATTTCATCAGACCATATGACATTCTCCCAATACTCTTCTGGATAATCCAAATGCTCTCTAGCAAACTTCAGACAGGCCTGGACATGTACTGGCTTATGCAGGTGGACACGTCTGGCACTGCAGGATCTGAGTCCCTGGTGGTGTAGTGTGTTACTGATGGTAGCCTTTGTTATGATGCTCCCAGCTCTATGCAGGTTATTCACTAGGTCCCCGTGTGGTTCTGGGATTTTTGCTCACTGTTCTTGTGATCATTTTGACCCCACGGGGTGAGATCTTGCGTGGAGCCCCAGATTGAGGGAGATTATCAGTAGTTTTGTATGTCTTCCATTTTCTTTTTATTGCTCCCACAGTTGATTTCATCACACCAAGCTGCTTGCCTACTGCAGATTCAGTCTTCCCAGCCTGCTGCAGGGCTACAATTTTGTTTCTGGTGTCCTTCGACAGCTCTTTGGTCTTCACCATAGTGGAGTTTGGAGTGTGACTGTTTGAGGTTGTGGACAGGTGTCTTATATGCTGATAACAAGTTCAAACAGGTGCCATTACTACAGGTAATGAGTGGAGGACAGAGGAGCCTCTTAAAGAAGAAGTTACAGGTCTGTGAGAGCCAGAAATCTTGCATGTTTTTAGATGACCAAATACTTATTATCCACCATATTTTGCCAAATAAATCTTGCCAAATCACACAAGGTGATTTTCTGGATTTGTTATCTCATTTTGACTCTCATAGTTGTGGTCTACCTGTGAGGTCAATTACAGGCCTCTCTCATCTTATTAAGTGGGAGAACTTGCACAATTGGTGCCTGACTAAATACTTTTTTTCTCCACTGTATCTATTTTAGCAGGCAGCATGCCAAGTAATTTATTAGATTAATAATGTTGTTAATAATCAAGTCTCTTTCCACAGAAATGAATTGAGTGTGGATAAATAATAGAAATTCAACATGGCTCTGCTTTTTTTGTGTGTTTTATAGACTTAAAAATCTTGGATAAAAAAATTACACCTCTTCATGAATCAGAAGCACAGAACGAGTGGCATACACCTCTGTGTTTTCAGCGCCACAAGTCTTTCTCTAGTGCACCTCGCCACAATACCTACTCCAGTCCCTGCTAGAGTAAGATTTGTGGAGTAGAGAATGCTGTGTCTCATCATGAGTTTGAAAAGCAGAGGTTCATCCCACCGCAGCTCAACCAACCTCATCTGAGCTGCGTGAAAATAGCATGAGGACGTCAACAGTCTCATAATTTTAGAAAAGTCTCAAGTTGCACTGAAATTATGCAACTTTTCAAAGCTTTTTATGCCTGAATCCTGTTGTAAAAACATTGATGGATCGGTCCCAATGAATGTGAATCTTTAACAGATTCAATGTTTATCAAAGTGGATTGCAATTGCATTCCATTTCTGCCGTCCCACCCCACCCTCGCTTACATTATATAGCCAAAACCACACATTTCTATGAGTTGTGATTTTTTTTAAGAAACAAGAGAGGTGATGGAATAGTCATTTTCTTTCTTTTTGAATCCATTTCTGTATTTGGCTAAAAAGAAATTGGATCACAACTGCACCATAAAGTGCATGTGTGATTCCAGCGTTAAACCATTTAATGAGTAGACTGCTCTAGTGGAAATATTCTGGGTATCGTGTTATAATGGATTTCTGGTAAAGGAAGTCCAGTGAAGAGTGTTGTCTGGTTTCTGTAAGTGAATTTGTGGAAAACCTGCTTTCTCTGACATACTTGCTTATTTCTTTTCTGAATTCCATGGGTTCATTGTTGCCATTTCTTTGTTCTTGTGGCAATAAAGTAAAAACTAAAGAGTCCATCATTTACTGTATTATATGCTTTGTGTCTTTGATGAAATAATTACAGTAGTTACATCGTTTTGTATCCAATATATTTTGTATCTAATATATTTATATTTGATTTTATCATTTTTAGATATTTATTGGTGAAGTAGCGACTTACTTTATAAAGTCTACGAGAGAAAGCCTGATTACACAAGAAAAGATGATTCTGACTGGAGAATGCTGTTATTTGAACCCCCTAATCCGAAGAATCATAAGATTTATAGGTAAAGTGCATTATTTTATATAGTACCAATATTTTATGCTTTTTTCAACAGACTCCATACAAGCAGATTTGATCTGGTTGTGTTTGGTTTATGTGATAACCGATTAAGACTGTATAGATACTATTAGAGGTAATAATTTTGTAGATGATCAAATTGATTTGATGTGATTCAAATTTGAGTTGAAATTTATGAAATGTCAACAATTTGCAATTTGATTTGCACAAATTGCTATCAAAGTGCTCACTACCATTTTACACATTGCAGAAGATTAAATCATCCAAAAGGATGACATGAACCTGAAGCGTAAGTGCGCCAGGTTCACCATATCATATCACATGGTACAGTGCAGCTAATTAGGAGGTACAATTATAACGTGAACAAAAGTCTAAGCAGTGCTAGCAAGAGTTTGATAGCGCTCACAGCTCAACAATAAAGATAGCAAGACAAAGCCCTAAAACATTGAACAAATACTCAAAAAACTTATGGATTGTATAAAACCTGTAGTGAAGAAGATGATTGTAGTAGTCTGTAAATAAGAGATTAAAATAATAGGGGGAGAGAGATAGGTGAGGCTTCAGCAGCTCTGCCAGTCTCAGTGTGATTGATCAGTGATATAATGTAGCTGGTATCTGTCCTACTGCACTTGAATTACAATTATACTTTTTTTTATCATTCTTAATGGACTAGAAAACGGAAGTAAGACAGTACATTACTTTCTATAGACAAAAATCTGAAATCAGTGTAAGACAGTGTGTTTACTAAGTTTTTGAGTTACTTGTGCAACCTTTTTTGTGAAGAGGGAAATAATAGGTTTTTAAAAATACAAAATAAAATTCTGTAAAAGTCAGAGATATAGTCATAGAGATATATATATGACTGTCTAACTTACAGAGTGTGCGTGTCGCAATCAATTTTTTTGCACATCTGTTTAACAAATTATAATTGACAGTTATATATGCCACACCAATGCAGTTGCACGTGCAGGCTTTTTAGTATCCAACTAACATTTGCTATTACATCATTTTTGGGAGAGGAGTTGTAATTTTTTTTTAAAAAAAAGGAAGAATTAAAGATAGATTAAAAAAAATTGTGGTCATTTTACTGTGCATGTTTTTGCTAGTCCAGTTTGACATCCGTACATGCTCCACCTTTATTGTGGCCTGCTGCTGTAGCTTGCTCTTTACGTACATAGTACTTCTTATGTCCTTTTTGGCAAAGGTTGAAAAGATTGTTAAAAGTTAATTAAAGTGTTCTACACAATGCTTGATAAAATAAAAATGGGCACATGGCAAGAGGACGTGAGAATAGTCTTACTAATCTCTTATGCTCTCCTTTCAACCTCAAAATGCTCAAACTTGGAGCACGCAGGTATATGAGGCCTGTCACGGAAATACCACACTGCCAAATATGTGGCCTCTATTTTTGGGGGGGTCTGCAAAATAGTGCTGTATATAACTAGAGTAACAGACAGAAAAAACAGTGGAAAACCGGCCTAAAATACCCAAACTTGGAGCATGTAGATATATGAGGCCTGTTACGGAAATACGGAAATACGGAAATACGGAAATACCACATTGCCAAATATGTGGCCTGTATTTTTTATTTTTTTCAATGCAAAATAGTGCTGTATATAGGTAAAATAACCACACTGCTTCTTCCTGCCTGTTGGGGTGATATGCCTCCTTCCCCATGTGTGCTGCTATCCTCACTCTGCATGTCCTCCTGCCAGGTTGGGTCAGTCACTATGTCATCCACCACCTCATCTTCCACATCCGCACCCTGCTCCTCCTCCTGACTTTCTGACAATTGTGTCTCATCATCGTCCACCTCTTGTGACACTTTAACACCATCGCCTTCATGTGACCACGGCTGTTCAAATGTTTGGGCAGAATCTTTAAAGGGAAAACTGAACAGCTCTTTGGAATGTCCAAGTGTGGGATCAGTTGTCTCAAGGCACTCGGCATGGTGGGAGGAAAGAGGATCAGGGTGATTAATATCCAATCCACAATCACAGCTACTCAGACAAGACCATGTGGAAGACATGGTGGTGGTGACAGTGGCTAAGTGACTGGAAGCATTATCCGCTATCCAACCAACAACCGTTTCACATTGCTCTGGCTTCAATAGTGGTGTGCTGAGGTCCTCTAGAAACTGGGACAGAAAGATCGACCGCGAACATGTGGGTCTTTGCTGTGGACCACTTTCAGCTTGGCCACGGCCTCGTTCTCTGCATGCACCATCAGCTTCACGTCCACTTGCCCATTTTAAATGGACTACTGAACTATTTCAAAAGCTCAACACAAATGTATTTATTTGAAGCAAAATTATATCTGATCAGCATGCCTTTAAAGCTACGATTTTTCCACCACAGATACAACAGGCCTCAGTCTGACATAACAGACTGTATACATTTTTTTGGGTTTTAGGAGAATTTATAAAAAAAAAAAAAGTGGGACAAGGCTTGCAGACAGAACTATGAAACTTATGCCTGCGAAGCTACGATTTTTCATACACAGATACACCAGGCCTCAGCCTGACATAACAGACTGTATAAAATATTTTTTGGGGGTGAATTTTTGAAAAAAACAAACAAACAAGGCTAGCAGACAGAACTGTGCAACTTATGCCTGCAAAGCTATGATTTTTCCACCACAGATACACCAGCTGTCAGCCTCAGATAACAGACTGATCTAAATGTGGCCTTTATTTTTTGGGGCACAACTAAATTGTGTCAACAAGTTGGCTATGACACAAAAAAAAGTATTTTTGGTGCACTCACATCTGGTGTCTGGGACAAAAAAAAATTGGTAGATTTGCACATTCTTAGATTTCAATACCCAAGCTGTAGTAGGCAGCATGAGCAAGCAAATAAATGTTAAAATAAGGGGGCTATGAATTGCTTTAGAATAAAAGGAGCAGATATCAGGTGAAGAAAAAAAAAGCCACAGAAAACTGCAGCTAGATATATATTAAATAAGTGGCAGCAGACAGTAATGGAGCTTTTGGAGGTATGCAGTGAGAGATATGTACTCACAAACAGTGCCTGCTGGCCTTGCACTGATGTGGGTATAATCTCGGGACCCCGGAATTAGCCCTAAAAAGGACTGTTGGTTTCTCAGGAGTTGTGGACTGAACAGTTGCAGACCTACACTATTAG
Source organism: Ranitomeya variabilis (assembly GCF_051348905.1). Taxonomy (NCBI): domain Eukaryota; kingdom Metazoa; phylum Chordata; class Amphibia; order Anura; family Dendrobatidae; genus Ranitomeya; species Ranitomeya variabilis. The sequence goes on along the minus strand of NC_135232.1, from coordinate 468,057,099 downwards.
GCCGGAGTCACACACAACTTATAAAAATACGGTCCGTTTTTGATGGCCGAGATACGCAGAAAACTTCCTGAACAGTGATCCGTATTCAATGTGAGGATGCGATTTTTTCTCCAAAAATTATCCTTGTGTCATCCGTATGGCATCCGTATGACATCCGTATGGCATCCGTACGGCGAGCTCGCCGGCTTGCAAAATGGACATAGAATGGATCCATGGCCTCAAATATTCGTAAAAACATACATACAGTCTATATATATATATATATATATATATATATATATATATATATATATATATATATAAGAAAGCTGTGCCTGCCCTACACCAGCATGTCTCACACAACATCACCGCATCCATGAGAAACTCTGAGTGTGACAGGGTGCATTTCACCACAGACAGTTGGACGAGTAGACATGGACAGGGGCGTTACATGTCGGTGACTGGGCACTGGGTAACTATGGTGAAATCAGGAGGAGGGGCTGCTGTCCAAGTCTTGCCGTCCCCACGAGTTGCTCATCGATCCTCTGTATCTAGAAGTTCCTCCACTGCTTCTGCCTCCTCAACCTCCTCTCGGTCCTCCACCTGCACCCAAAGCCTGTCTGGTAATGCCACCCGCATTCTAACTGTGCAGAAGGAATCCTGCACACCTCCTTACTATGCTGTCACCAGGGCTCAATAGCATCAGGCGGTGTTTACATTGAAATATCTGGGAAATGTGAGTCACACAGTGTCACGGGGAGACTAGGTGAACGAGAGCTAATAACCCGGGCCCCTGCAATTTCCCTCAGACTAGGGAAATCCTGACTGACCCTCTACCTGGAGTTTACACTGATGGTGTGCATGTCCAGGCCTCGAACCTCGCCCTGTCTCCTGTTTCAACCCTAGGCTGAAACCAACCGCCCACCTCCCAGTGAAGAGGTGATACACCAATACCCACAGTTAGCACAGACAAGGATAAAGGAAAATATACACCACGCCACAGTCACTCAGGAATACACTATAAATGTGCAGGGCAAAATAAATACAAATATAGGAAGGAGTAAATAAGACTAAGGAAAATACACCACCAGCAACGAATCTCCAACAACCAGCTCTCCACTCCGGACCGAGATAACAACGCACAAGACAGAAGCTATAATCGGCGATGCCCAATGACCAGGAGAACTATTTAAAGGCAATGGGCATGGCCCAGCTTCCAATCCGAGGATCAGGTAAATTAACCCCGGAACAGCTAGATAAAATCTAGCCGACGCCAATGAGCAAATAGTGGTCAAAAGCGGAATTACCGCTGTCTGTCGAACGACCTGGTCTGAACAGCGTCTGACATGACACACAGCTGAGGAGTTGTGGTCAGCTCTGGAGATCGAGTTCCATCAATGGTTTTCTCCACTCAACCTGCAGCCAGGGAAGGCCATGTGCCACAATGCTGCATACCTGGGTGCGGCCCTTCGCCGGGCAATGTCACACACGTGCCTTGTAAGGCTCACGTTTTGAACCTGGTTGTCCAGCAATTTTTATCCAACTATCCTGGACTAGATGGGCTTCTGCAGAGGGCATGGTCGCTGTGTGCTCACTTCCCCGTTCGCATCCCGCAGCTCAACGACTTACATCTCTACAGAAGTCGTTGGGTCTGCCAGTTAACCGGCTGAAATGCGTTGTGCCCACACGGTGGAATTCAACTCTGCACATGTTGCAGCAACTGTGGCAGCCCCGTCGAGCCCTGGTGCAATACGTTATGACGTATGGCCTGGGCCAACGAGATCCAGAGGTTGGGCAACTCATGCTGCAGGAGTGGTCTCAGATCAGGGACCTATGCACCCTTCTGCACAGTTTTGAAATAGCGAGGAAGATGTTTAGTGCTGACGATGTAATTATCAGCATGACTATTCCGATGATTTACATGCTGGAGCACACCTTAAACAGTATTCGGAGTCAGGTGGAACAAGAGGAGGAGGAAGAGGAGGAACAGGAGGAGTCATCTGCGGAAGAGATAATATCTCCAAGGTCCAGACGGTCGGCAGCACCAAGGCGGCTGGCATTGGAGGCTGGGGGAGAGGGATTACCGAGGGCACATGGTAGCAGCCTAACTGTTGAGGAAGGTGCAGGAGGCGAGGAAGAAGTGGAGGATGAACTGGCGCTGGGCATGAAAAGACTCATCAATTTTTGTTGTGCGAGGTTGGGGGGAGAGTGCAGAGGAAGGAAGCGTGATTCTCACCTCGCTGCCATCAAGACAACAAGGACTTGGTAATCCTGGATGCGCAAGACACATGAGTGCCTTCTTGCTGCACTACCTGCAACATGACCGTCGGATTGTCAGAATCCGAAGTAATGCTGACTACTGGGTTGCCGCACTCTTAGATTCCCTTGTACAAAAGTAAATTTGCCAAAATAATTCCTGCCATAGAAAGGGATTCACGCATGCAGGAGTATCAGCAGAGACTGTTACAGAATCTTACGTCTGCTTTTCCACAAAACACCAGTGGTGCACTTAGTGAATCTCTGAGTTCTAACTTGCCAACCGTGGGACTATCGAGTCATCACTCAAACCGTAACAGTAACATTGCATCTGGTGGCAACAGCAATTTTTCCAATCATTTCAAGATTTTTTTAGACCATCCTTTGCAAGGCCACAGGAGACAAGAAGTCTGATGTATAACCAACGCCTAGAGAGGATGGTACAGGAGTATCTCCAAGTTAACATCGATGCCATGACTGTGGAACTGGACCCTTGCTCATTTTGGGCTTCAAATCTTGAAAAATGGCCTGAGCCTTCCTCCTGCTTACACAAAAAGATTTTGTGAAGATCTTGGGACTCAAATTAGGACCCGCACTAAAAATCTACAATTCTATTCTTATGTTCCACAATTTGGATGAAAACTAGTGACAAAGTATTTTAAAAAAAAATTAACAAAGACAATGAGTAATTAGTGTGACGCTAGACTTATGGAGATCTTGTCGTGCCCCTCAGCCAGCGTTCTCTCTGAACGTGTGTTCAGCGCTGCTGGTGGTGTGCTGACAGATAAGCGCACGCGGCTGTCCAGTGACAATGTAGACAGACTAACATTCATCAAGATGAACAAATCCTGGATCCGCAAGGACTTTTCTACCCCTGTGTCATCCTGGGGAGACTAAAAGCTTGATGATTTTTGAAAATCACCTCACCAACCGTTTTAAAAAACTCTGGTGAAATTGATGCCACTTAAGTGGTGTCTGTGGCCGAATTTTTGGAAAAATGGAAACTCTTTTTGGAGTCCCCTTGCTGTGTTTTACATGATTTTGCCATCGTCAATTCCAGGTGGGTGGGGTCATCTGCAGAGTTGTTTACTAATACTATGGCATGGGATTCAGAGGTCTGCTCCAAAGCTTCAGTGTCTGCTAGTCAGCAGAGTAGCCCACCCATGAAGCAAGGTACACCACCTGTTTATCTCAGTATTACTTTTTAACTGCATCTAGCCCAGGAAATCCTTTTGGGCCTAGTAGCATTTTGTGCTACTAAGAAGTGTACCCCACCCATGATGCAAGCTACACCGCCTGTTTACCTAATTACTATTTTTTAACGGCATCTAGCCCAGGAAATCCTTTTGGGCCTAGTAAAATTTTGTGCTACTCAGCAGAGTACCCCACCCATGAAGCAAGCTACACCTCCTGTTTATCTAATGACTAATTTTTAACTGCATGTAGCCCAGGAAATCCTTTTGGGCCTAGTAGCATTTTGTGCTACTCAGCAGAGTACACCACCCATGAAGCAAGCTACACCGCCTGTTTATCTAAGTACTACTTTTTAACTGCATCTAGCACAGAAATCCTTTTGGGCCTGGTAGCATTTTGTGCTACTCAGCAGAGTACCCCACCCATGAAGCAAGCTACACCGCCTGTTTATCTAATGACTAATTTTTAACTGCATCTAGCCCAGGAAATCCTTTTGGGCCTAGCAGAATTTTGTGCTACTCAGCAGAGTACCCCACCCATGAAGCAAGCTACACAGCCTGTGTACCTAAGTACTATTTTTTAACGGCATCTAGCTCAGGAAATCCTTTTGGGCCTAGTAGCATTTTGTGCTACTCAACAGAGTACCCCACCCATGAAGCAAGCTACACCGCCTGTTTATCTAATGACTTATTTTTAACTGCATCTAGCCAAGGCAATACTTTGGGCCTAGTAGCAATTTCTGCTACTCAGCAGAGTACCCCACCCATGAAGCAAGCTACACTGCCTTCTTCCTTTCTCAATCTAACCCCTTGGCTCTGGGGTGTCCACTCTCCCTCCATCTCCCTCCTTCTCACAGGTGGACTACCGCGTGTCTTTTGGGCCCAGGCATAAGTCGTCGAGGTAATGGATAATATGTGCCCCCTTAGAAATGTCCATGATGACCCATTCGAGGAAGCAACTAAACACCTCAAATAGAGAGCAGGATATGGAGCACCCCATGGGCAAACAGCAATCTATGTAGTATGCTCCTTGACAGAAGCAGCCCAATGGGAGGACACTATTCGGAGGCACAGATAGTAACCGGAACACCCCCTCAATGTCTGTGTTGGCCATTAGGGTGCCCCTTCCCAACTTCTTGACCCGCATGATTGCCTCATCAAAGGAGGTACAGTAGATAGTACTGTACTTGGTTCCGCGTCGATGTTGCCGTTTACTGACCTTCCCCTTGGATATGACTAATGGTGGATTAGTCTGAATGTATTGGGTTCCTTTTTTGGCACAACTCCCAATGGGGATACCACTTCGTCTTCTAAGGAACGTGTTCTCAATGGACCCGCCGCCATTCTATCTAAAGATATTTAATTTTTAAATTTTTTTGTCACGACGTCTGGGTTTGGTAGGGTGATTTTAGATTTTTACTCCAGCCTTGATTTTAGAAGGGCATGACATGCCTATTAGGGTTGAGCGACTTTCATTTTTTTAAGATCGAGTAGGGTTTTGGGAAACCCGATTTTGTCCAGAGTCGAGTCGAGTGCAGTCGGCCGATTATCGCTAAAAGTCGGGGATCGACCGAAACACGAAACCCAATGCAAGTCAATGGGGAAGCATAGTCGGCAGTGAGTGGAGGCCAGGAAAACACCTACAGTGCCCATTTTAATGCCAAAAACATCCATTCTTGTTTCTGAAGCTTGCCAATCTTAATTAACTGTATAATAATAGTTGGGCATAGGGAATTGGGGGAAAGTTGTGGGGGGAGTAGGGCTGGCTCAAGTTTTTCGTGGGCCCAGGAAATGCGGACTACGTCACGGCGGTGTTGCAGGGAAAGGTAAGTATTTAAACGTTGCAAGTGCTGTGATCCTGAGCAAGCAGGGGGGGGCCCACTCGTTCGCATTGGCACTGGCACAGGGCCCCTCAAAGTACGGCGGTGTGTTTGCATGGCGGGGGCGCCTCCCACCAGCAGCGACACTTTTGCGTACTCTGAGGGGCCCTGTGCCAGTGACGTCGCCAACGAGTATGCCCCCCCACCTGATGAAGGAACCTGCACTTTCATCTGCACCTTCCTCTTTGTCCCTGTGTAAGGTGGTATAACATGCGGGAAGGGGAACCTTACTTTCAGCAGGGTCAGATTCTGGCTGTGTAGAGTACAAGGGGAATGTAGTGGTCTAGGTAAATGTACCAGCAGACTCATTTAGCAGTGGCTGGGCAATGGGCAGGATGAGGAGGAAACAGATATAGGGCCAAAGAATAAAGTAGGCTAAATGCAGTTCAAAATTGGTAACAGGACTAAACAGGCGGCATTGCTTTGTTCAGTGGAGTAGCAAACCCAAGAGCAGCAGACACTGTTTCAAGGGCCTAACCACACTAGTAGGCCAAATGCAGTTTAATATCTGATAGTATAGGGCGAAAGCCAGAATGTGGAAGCTCAGCTTTGTTCAGTTGAGGACAACACCAGGGAGGGGCAGACACCTTTAGTAGGCCGGAAAAGCCTATTGCATTTTTTAAAATGGTAATTTGGAGCAGAAGGTTGAAGCTCAGCTTTATTTAGTTGAGGACAACACCAGGCAGGGGCACACAGACAGACACCTTTAGTAGGCCGGAAAAGCCTATTGCATTTTTTAAAATGGTAATTTGGAGCAGAAGGTTGCAGCTCAGCTTTATTTAGTTGAGGGCAACACCAGGGAGGGGCAGAAGCCGTTAGTAGGCCCTAACCACCATTTTGTTTTTTAAAAACCACTTAATGAGAGCCGGAAGGTTGAAGCTCAGCTTTATTCAGTTGAGGACAACACCAGGCAGGGGCACACAGACAGACACCTTTAGTAGGCCGGAAAAGCCTATTGCATTTTTTAAAATGGTAATTTGGAGCAGAAGGTTGAAGCTCAGCTTTATTTAGTTGAGGGCAACACCAGGGAGGGGCAGAAGCCGTTAGTAGGCCCTAACCACCATTTTGTTTTTTAAAAACCACTTAATGAGAGCCGGAAGGTTGAAGCTCAGCTTTATTCAGTTGAGGACAACACCAGGCAGGGGCACACAGACAGACACCTTTAGTAGGCCGGAAAAGCCTATTGCATTTTTTAAAATGGTAATTTGGAGCAGAAGGTTGAAGCTCAGCTTTATTTAGTTGAGGGCAACACCAGGGAGGGGCAGAAGCCGTTAGTAGGCCCTAACCACCATTTTGTTTTTTAAAAACCACTTAATGAGAGCCGGAAGGTTGAAGCTCAGCTTTATTCAGTTGAGGACAACACCAGGCAGGGGCACACAGACAGACACCTTTAGTAGGCCGGAAAAGCCTATTGCATTTTTTAAAATGGTAATTTGGAGCAGAAGGTTGAAGCTCAGCTTTATTTAGTTGAGGGCAACACCAGGGAGGGGCAGAAGCCGTTAGTAGGCCCTAACCACCATTTTGTTTTTTAAAAACCACTTAATGAGAGCCGGAAGGTTGAAGCTCAGCTTTATTCAGTTGAGGACAACACCAGGCAGGGGCACACAGACAGACACCTTTAGTAGGCCGGAAAAGCCTATTGCATTTTTTAAAATGGTAATTTGGAGCAGAAGGTTGAAGCTCAGCTTTATTTAGTTGAGGGCAACACCAGGGAGGGGCAGAAGCCGTTAGTAGGCCTTAACCACCATTTTGTTTTTTAAAAACCACTTAATGAGAGCCGGAAGGTTGAAGCTCAGCTTTATTCAGTTGAGGACAACACCAGGCAGGGGCACACAGACAGACACCTTTAGTAGGCCGGAAAAGCCTATTGCATTTTTTAAAATGGTAATTTGGAGCAGAAGATTGAAGCTCAGCTTTATTCAGTTGAGGACAACACCAGGCAGGGGCACACAGACAGACACCTTTAGTAGGCCGGAAAAGCCTATTGCATTTTTTAAAATGGTAATTTGGAGCAGAAGGTTGAAGCTCAGCTTTATTTAGTTGAGGGCAACACCAGGGAGGGGCAGAAGCCGTTAGTAGGCCCTAACCACCATTTTGTTTTTTAAAAACCACTTAATGAGAGCCGGAAGGTTGAAGCTCAGCTTTATTCAGTTGAGGACAACACCAGGCAGGGGCACACAGACAGACACCTTTAGTAGGCCGGAAAAGCCTATTGCATTTTTTAAAATGGTAATTTGGAGCAGAAGGTTGAAGCTCAGCTTTATTTAGTTGAGGGCAACACCAGGGAGGGGCAGAAGCCGTTAGTAGGCCCTAACCACCATTTTGTTTTTTAAAAACCACTTAATGAGAGCCGGAAGGTTGAAGCTCAGCTTTATTCAGTTGAGGACAACACCAGGCAGGGGCACACAGACAGACACCTTTAGTAGGCCGGAAAAGCCTATTGCATTTTTTAAAATGGTAATTTGGAGCAGAAGGTTGAAGCTCAGCTTTATTTAGTTGAGGGCAACACCAGGGAGGGGCAGAAGCCGTTAGTAGGCCCTAACCACCATTTTGTTTTTTAAAAACCACTTAATGAGAGCCGGAAGGTTGAAGCTCAGCTTTATTCAGTTGAGGACAACACCAGGCAGGGGCACACAGACAGACACCTTTAGTAGGCCGGAAAAGCCTATTGCATTTTTTAAAATGGTAATTTGGAGCAGAAGGTTGAAGCTCAGCTTTATTTAGTTGAGGGCAACACCAGGGAGGGGCAGAAGCCGTTAGTAGGCCCTAACCAAAGTTGAAGGCCAAATGCAGTTTAATTTCTGATACTATAGGCCGAAAGCCAGAAGGTGGAAGCTCCGATTTAGACAGTGGAGGACAATTTGAATTAGGGACTGCAGACAGACTTAGTAGGCTGTCCCCTGTGGACCATGCATCCAACACATTAACCCATTGCGCCGTAATGGACACGTAATCTTCCGTGGCCATGCCTACAGGTCCATGCGTCTGTTGTCAGGTGCACCTTTGTACTCACAGATTGCCAGAGTGCATGGACAATGCGGTCTTCTACATGCTGGTGGAGGGTTGGGATGGCTTTTCTCGCAAAAGAAGTGTCGACTGGTTAGCTTGTAGCGTGGTACAGCGTAGTCCATCATGGCCTTATTAATAGTAAATAAAATATATAACTAGGCTCTATGAACTTTTAAATAGGTTCCAGGGGTACACGGGCAGCATTGGTGTGGTCAGTGGAGGAGTATTGCAAGTAGGGGCTGCAGACAGGCTATCAAAGGCCTAAAATACCAAACAGTAGGCACTCATGGCAGTTTTACATCGGTTACATGGATACACAGGCAGGCACTCCAGGCAGCATTGTGGTCAGTGGAGGAGTATTGCAAGTAGGGGCCGCAGACAGGCTATCAAAGGCCTAAAATAACAAACAGTAGGCAGTCATGGCAGTTTTACATCGGTTACATGGATACACAGGCAGGCAATCCAGGCAGCATTGTGGTCAGTGGAGGAGTATTGCAAGTAGGGGCCGCAGACAGGCTATCAAAGGCCTAAAATAACAAACAGTAGGCAGTCATGGCAGTTTTACATCGGTTACATGGATACACAGGCAGGCACTCCAGGCAGCATTGTGGTCAGTGGAGGAGTATTGCAAGTAGGGGCCGCAGACAGGCTATCAAAGGCCTAAAATAACAAACAATAGGCTCATTGCAGTTTTACAGCGGTTACATGGATAGACGGGCAGGCAGCTTGGTGGTGAGTGGAGGAGTATTTAAAGTAGGGACCGCAGACAGGCTTCAAAGGCCTAACATAAGAAAATGGGCTGGCTGTAGGCACTTTATAATTGGTTCCAGGGGTACACGGGCAGCAGTGGTCTGGCCAGTGGAGGACTAGTGGAAGGAGGGACCGCAGACAGGCTTCAAAGGCCTAACATAAAAAAATGGGCTGGCTGTAGGCACTTTATAATTGGTTCCAGGGGTACACGGGCAGCAGTGGTCTGGTCAGTGGAGGACTAGTGGAAGGAGGGACCGCAGACAGGCTTCAAAGGCCTAACATAAAAAAATGGGCTGGCTGTAGGCACTTTATAATTGGTTCCAGGGGTACACGGGCAGCAGTGGTCTGGTCAGTGGAGGACTAGTGGAAGGAGGGACCGCAGACAGGCTTCAAAGGCCTAACATAAAAAAATGGGCTGGCTGTAGGCACTTTATAATTGGTTCCAGGGGTACACGGGCAGCAGTGGTCTGGTCAGTGGAGGACTAGTGGAAGGAGGGACCGCAGACAGGCTTCAAAGGCCTAACATAAAAAAATGGGCTGGCTGTAGGCACTTTATAATTGGTTCCAGGGGTACACGGGCAGCAGTGGTCTGGTCAGTGGAGGACTAGTGGAAGGAGGGACCGCAGACAGGCTTCAAAGGCCTAACATAAAAAAATGGGCTGGCTGTAGGCACTTTATAATTGGTTCCAGGGGTACACGGGCAGCAGTGGTCTGGCCAGTGGAGGACTAGTGGAAGGAGGGACCGCAGACAGGCTTCAAAGGCCTAACATAAAAAAATGGGCTGGCTGTAGGCACTTTATAATTGGTTCCAGGGGTACACGGGCAGCAGTGGTCTGGCCAGTGGAGGACTAGTGGAAGGAGGGACCGCAGACAGGCTTCAAAGGCCTAACATAAAAAAATGGGCTGGCTGTAGGCACTTTATAATTGGTTCCAGGGGTACACGGGCAGCAGTGGTCTGGTCAGTGGAGGACTAGTGGAAGGAGGGACCGCAGACAGGCTTCAAAGGCCTAACATAAAAAAATGGGCTGGCTGTAGGCACTTTATAATTGGTTCCAGGGGTACACGGGCAGCAGTGGTCTGGCCAGTGGAGGACTAGTGGAAGGAGGGACCGCAGACAGGCTTCAAAGGCCTAACATAAAAAAATGGGCTGGCTGTAGGCACTTTATAATTGGTTCCAGGGGTACACGGGCAGCAGTGGTCTGGTCAGTGGAGGACTAGTGGAAGGAGGGACCGCAGACAGGCTTCAAAGGCCTAACATAAAAAAATGGGCTGGCTGTAGGCACTTTATAATTGGTTCCAAGGGTACACGGGCAGCAGTGGTCTGGTCAGTGGAGGACTAGTGGAAGGAGGGACCGCAGACAGGCTTCAAAGGCCTAAAATAACAAACAATAGGCTCATGGCAGTTTTACAGCGGTTACATGGATACACGGGCAGCTTGGTGGTGAGTGGAGGAGTAGTGCAAGGAGTGTCTGTCCCAGTACTCCCAAAATATAAATAGATGTTAATGTCTCGCAAAACAACCAAAACAAAAAAAAAGGTGGCATACTTAGGTACAGGGGTGGGCTCATCTGCTGAGTTTCTGACATAGTAATTTGGCAGTAACTATTTAATGGTGCCAATATAGGACACAGACACAGACTACTTTAAGTTGCATCATAGATGTCTACAAATTTGTATTGTCAGTGCCAGACATTGAATGATGTCAGCGAATAGACTAAAGATTGGTGGAGCTGTGCGACATAATTTTGCATGTGGTAGAGCACATTTTGAGCTGGGGTAGGGGGGAACTCTCTAGAGGCCGGCGGGACCGCCCCAGGGCCCCTCATGTTACAACGGTGTGTCTGACGTTGGGTGCGCACCACCACCGCCAGAGACACTACATTGTACTATGAGGGACCCAGTAGCAATGCCGTCAACCAAAAGCGAGCACACCCACCTCTTCAGACAAACAGCAGTCTCACGGGTGCTTGCGCCAAGTCGCGATACCACGGCCCCGTGTGGGGAGTTTGGCCATTTAGGGAGGTGTAAACATGTCGTATGCTGTACAATCAGCTGCAGCAAATTAGACATTAGAAAAGTAATTCACAGGCAAGAGCCTTTCATAGGAAAGCTAGGTGTCGGCCGGGCAAGGTGGGGCAAAAGATTTCGAAATCCAGTTGTGGTTCATTTTAATGAATGTTAGATCGTCAACATTTTGGGTAGCCAGACGAGTCCTTTTTTCGGTTAATATTGAACCTGCAGCACTGAATATTCTTTCTGATAGGACACTTGCTGCCGGGCAAGCAAGCTCCTGCAATGCATATTCTGCCAATTCTGGCCAGGTGTCTAATTTGGAGGCCCAGTAATCAAATGGGAATGACGGTTGAGGGAGAACATCGATAAGGGATGAAAAATAGTTAGTAACCATACTGGACAAATGTTGTCTCCTGTCACTTTCAATTGATGCAGCAGTACCTGTCCTGTCTGCGGTCATAGCAAAATCACTCCACAACCTGGTCAGAAAACCCCTCTGTCCAACGCCACTTCTGATGTGTGCACCCCTAACACTCCTAGTCTGCTGCCCCCTGGAGCTCGTGTGAGAACGATCACGTGCGCTGTGTGCTGGGAATGCCTGAAGCAAACGGTCAACAAGAGTTGATTGTTTGGTTGCTAATATTAGTTCCAAGTTCTCATGTGGCATAATATTTTGCAATTTGCCTTTATAGCGTGGATCAAGGAGGCAGGCCAACCAGTAATCGTCATCGTTCATCATTTTCGTAATGCGTGTGTCCCTTTTTAGGATACGTAAGGCATAATCCGCCATGTGGGCCAAAGTTCCAGTTGTCAAATCTCCGGTTGTGATTGGTTGAGGGGCAGTTGCAGGCAAATCTACGTCACTTGTGTCCCTCAAAAAACCAGAACCCGGCCGTGACACGCAACCAATTTCCTGTGCCCCCGGGAAAGGTTCGGCATTAAAAATATACTCATCCCCATCATCCTCCTCGTCCTCCACCTCCTCTTCGCCCGCTACCTCGTCCTGTACACTGCCCTGACCAGACAATGGCTGACTGTCATCAAGGCTTTCCTCTTCCTCTGGTGCAGACGCCTGCTCCTTTATGTGCGTCAAACTTTGCATCAGCAGACGCATTAGGGGGATGCTCATGCTTATTACGGCGTTGTCTGCACTAACCAGCCGTGTGCATTCCTCAAAACACTGAAGGACTTGACACATGTCTTGTATCTTAGACCACTGCACACCTGACAACTCCATGTCTGCCATCCTACTGCCTGCCCGTGTATCCTCCCACAAATAAATAACAGCACGCCTCTGTTCGCACAGTCTCTGAAGCATGTGCAGTGTTGAGTTCCACCTTGTTGCAACGTCTATGATTAGGCGATGCTGGGGAAGGTTCAAAGACCGCTGATAGGTCTGCATACGGCTGGCGTGTACAGGCGAACGTCGGATATGTGAGCAAAGTGCACGCACTTTGAGGAGCAGGTCGGAGAACCCAGGATAAGTTTTCAATAAGCACTGCACCACCAGGTTTAAGGTGTGAGCCAGGCAAGGAATGTGTTTCAGTTGGGAAAGGGAGATGGCAGCCATGAAATTCCTTCCGTTATCACTCACTACCTTGCCTGCCTCAAGATCTACTGTGCCCAGCCACGACTGCGTTTCTTGTTGCAAGAACTCGGACAGAACTTCCGCGGTGTGTCTGTTGTCGCCCAAGCACTTCATAGCCAATACAGCCTGCTGACGCTTGGCAGTAGCTGACCCATAATGGGACAACTGGTGTGCAACAGTGTCATCTGCCGATGGAGTGGTTGGCAGACTGCGTTCTGTGGAAGAGCTGTAGCTTCTGCAGGAGGACGAGGAGGAGGAGGAGGAGGGGGTGCGAACGCCTACAGCCAACTGTTTCCTAGACCGTGGGCTAGGCACAACTGTCCCTAAATTGATGTCGCCTGTGGACCCTGCATCCACCACATTCACCCAGTGTGCCGTGATGGACACATAACGTCCCTGGCCATGCCTACTGGTCCATGCATCTGTAGTCAGGTGCACCTTTGTACTCACAGATTGCCTGAGTGCATGGACGATGCGCTGTTTAACATGCTGGTGCAGGGCTGGGATGGCTTTTCTGGAAAAAAAGTGTCGACTGGGTAGCTCGTATCGTGGTTCAGCGTACTCCATCAGGGCTTTGAAAGCTTCGCTTTCAACTAACCGGTAGGGCATCATCTCTAACGAGATTAGTCTAGCTATGTGGGCGTTAAAACCCTGTGTACGCGGATGCGAGGATAAGTACTTCCTTTTTCTAACCAGAGTCTCATGTAGGGTGAGCTGGACTGGAGAGCTGGAGATCGTGGAACTTTCGGGTGTGCCGGTGTACATGGCAGACTGAGAGACGGTTGGAGACGGTATTGTTTCCGCCGGTGCCCTAGATGCAATATTTCCTCCTACAAAACTGGTGGTTCCCTGACCCTGACTGCTTTTGGCTGGCAAAGAAACCTGCACAGATACTGCCGGTGGTGCAGAAAATGGTGGCCTTACAGTGACGGAAGGGATGTTGCGTTGCTGACTAGCTTCATTGGCCGAGGGTGCTACAACCTTGAGGGACGTTTGGTAGTTAGTCCAGGCTTGAAAATGCATGGTGGTTAAGTGTCTATGCATGCAACTAGTATTTAGACTTTTCAGATTCTGACCTCTGCTTAAGCTAGTTGAACATTTTTGACAGATGACTTTGCGCTGATCAGTTGGATGTTGTTTAAAAAAATGCCAGACTGCACTCTTCCTAGACTCGGATCCCTTTTCAGGGATTGCAGACTGAGCTTTAACCGGATGGCAACGCTGTGCTCCAACAGGTTTTGGCTTTGACACGCGTTTTGGGCCAGATACGGGCCCGGCAGATGGAACCTGTTGCGATGTTGATGCCTGCTGCGGCCCCTCCTCCACCTCCGCTTCTGAACTACTGCCGCCTGCACCCTGTTCCCCCAATGGCTGCCAATCGGGGTCAATAACTGGGTCATCTATTACCTCCTCTTCGAGCTCGTGTGCAACTTCGTCTGTGTCACTGTGTCGGTCGGTGGTATAGCGTTCGTGGCGGGGCAACATAGTCTCATCAGGGTCTGATTGTGGATCTGTACCCTGAGAGGGCAATGTGGTGGTCTGAGTCAAAGGAGCAGCATAGTACTCTGGCTGTGGCTGTGCATCAGTGCACTCCATGTCAGAATATACTTGTAATGGGCATGGCCTGTTAAATGTTTCACTTTCTAAGCCAGGGACGGTATGTGTAAAGAGCTCCATGGAGTGACCCGTTGTGTCGCCTGCTGCATCCTTCTCTCTTGTTGTAGTTTTTGCTGAGGAGGACAAGGAAGCGACTTGTCCCTGACCGTGAACATCCACAAGCGACGCGCTGCTTTTACATTTACCAGTTTCGGAAGAGGAGGCAAAAGAGCTAGAGGCTGAGTCTGCAATGTAAGCCAAAACTTGCTGTTGCTGCTCCGCCTTTAAAAGCGGTTTTCCTACTCCCAGAAAAGAGAGCGTTCGAGGCCTTGTGTAGCCAGACGACGAAACTGGCTCCACAGCTCCAGACTTAGGTGGAATATTTTTATCCCCACGACCACCTGATGCTCCACTACCACTACCATCATTACCAGCTGACAATGAACGCCCACGACGACCTCTTGCACCAGACTTCCTCATTGTTTTAAAATCTTAACCAAAGTAACTTTATTTGTTGCTGTCAAACAACTTACACGGTGAGCTATAACTTCAGTATGATTTCAATATCCCTTAACAGGTTGGTGAGACCACAAGGAAAATCAGGCACAATGTTACACACTCTGTTTTCTGTGGCACAAAATCACAGAGATGACACACACGCAGGACTGTCACTCAAGCACTAATGTCAATATTAATCTCCCACCTAATTTATTTATTTTTTTTTCTCAGGGAGACTTTAGAAACCAAATAATATTAAAAAAAAAAAAAAAAAAGGCTTTCTATGGCCCACAATTAGAGAGAGAGAGGTGGCACACCCAGGAGTCAAGACTGGCGCACAAGCTGAAAGGGCAATATTACTCTCCCACTGTTTTTTTATGTATTTTTTGTTTTTTAAGGGAGACTTTAGAAACCCAATAATATTTAAAAAAAAAAAAAAAAAAGGCTTTCTATGGCCCACTGAATGAGAGGGAGAGAGGTGGCACACCCAGGAGTCAAGACTGGCACACAAGCTGAAAGGGCAATATTACTCTCCCACTGTTTTTTTATGTTTTTTTTTTTTTTTTCAGGGAGACTTTAGAAACCAAATAATATTAAAAAAACCCAAAAAAAAAATAGCCTTTCTATGGCCCACTGAATGAGAGAGAGAGGTGGCACACCCAGGAGTCAAGACTGGCACACAAGCTGAAAGGGCAATATTACTCTCCCACTGTTTTTTTATGTATTTTTTGTTTTTTAAGGGAGACTTTAGAAACCCAATAATATTTAAAAAAAAAAAAAAAAAAAAGGCTTTCTATGGCCCACTGAATGAGAGAGAGAGGTGGCACACCCAGGAGTCAAGACTGGCACACAAGCTGAAAGGGCAATATTACTCTCCCACTGTTTTTTTATGTATTTTTTGTTTTTTAAGGGAGACTTTAGAAACCCAATAATATTTAAAAAAAAAAATAAATAGGCTTTCTATGGCCCACTGAATGAGAGTTAGAGAGGTGGCACACCCAGGAGTCAAGACTGGCACACAAGCTGAAAGGGCAATATTACTCTCCCACTGTTTTTTTATGTATTTTTTGTTTTTTAAGGGAGACTTTAGAAACCCAATAATATTTAAAAAAATAAAAAAAAAAGGCTTTCTATGGCCCACTGAATGAGAGGGAGAGAGGTGGCACACCCAGGAGTCAAGACTGGCACACAAGCTGAAAGGGCAATATTACTCTCCCACTGTTTTTTTATTTATTTTTTATTTTTTTCAGGGAGACTTTAGAAACCAAATAATAAGAAAAAAAATAAATAAATAGGCTTTCTATAGCCCACTGAATGAGAGATAGCACACACAGCAGTCTCACACAAGCCCTGACTGAGGCCAATATTTTTCTCCCACTGATTGATGTAGTGTTTTTGTGTTGAGGTAGATTTTAGAACACAAATCAAGGAAAAAAAAAATGCTTTCTATGGCCCACTGAATGAGAGAGAGGTGGCACACCCAGGAGTCAAGACTGGCACACAAGCTGAAAGGGCAATATTACTCTCCCACTGTTTTTTTATGTATTTTTTGTTTTTTAAGGGAGACTTTAGAAACCCAATAATATTTAAAAAAATAAATAAATAGGCTTTCTATGGCCCACTGAATGAGAGGGAGAGAGGTGGCACACCCAGGAGTCAAGACTGGCACACAAGCTGAAAGGGCAATATTACTCTCCCACTGTTTTTTTATGTATTTTTTGTTTTTTAAGGGAGACTTTAGAAACCCAATAATATTTAAAAAAAAATAGGCTTTCTATGGCCCACTGAATGAGAGGGAGAGAGGTGGCACACCCAGGAGTCAAGACTGGCACACAAGCTGAAAGGGCAATATTACTCTCCCACTGTTTTTTTATGTATTTTTTGTTTTTTAAGGGAGACTTTAGAAACCCAATAATATTTTTTTTAAAAAATAAATAGGCTTTCTATGGCCCACTGAATGAGAGGGAGAGAGGTGGCACACCCAGGAGTCAAGACTGGCACACAAGCTGAAAGGGCAATATTACTCTCCCACTGTTTTTTTATGTATTTTTTGTTTTTTAAGGGAGACTTTAGAAACCCAATAATATTTAAAAAAAATAAATAAATAGGCTTTCTATGGCCCACTGAATGAGAGGGAGAGAGGTGGCACACCCAGGAGTCAAGACTGGCACACAAGCTGAAAGGGCAATATTACTCTCCCACTGTTTTTTTATGTTTTTTTTTTTTTTTTCAGGGAGACTTTAGAAACCAAATAATATTAAAAAAACCAAAAAAATAAATAGCCTTTCTATGGCCCACTGAATGAGAGAGAGAGGTGGCACACCCAGGAGTCAAGACTGGCACACAAGCTGAAAGGGCAATATTACTCTCCCACTGTTTTTTTAGGTTTTTTTTTTTTTTTCAGGGAGACTTTAGAAACCAAATAATATTAAAAAAAATAAAAAAATAAATAGGCTTTCTATAGCCCACTGAATGAGAGATAGCACACACAGCAGTGACACACAAGCCCTGACTGAGGCCAATATTTTTCTCCCACTGATTGATGTAGTGTTTTTGTGTTGAGGTAGAATTTAGAACACAAATCACGGAAAAAATAAATAGGCTTTCTATGGCCCACTCAGTGAGAGATGGCACACACAGGGATGGCACTGTAGCAGAAATGCCAATCTTAATCTCCCACAAAAAAAACAAAAAAAAAACAGGGACTGTCCTACAATTACTATCTCCCTGCAGTAATCTAAGCCAGGTATGGCAGGCAGCAATAGGAGTGGACTGATGCACAAATTAAATAAAAAGTGTGGACAAACAAAAAAGATAGCTGTGCAGAAAGGAAGGAACAAGAGGATATGTGCTTTGAAAAAAGCAGTTGGTTTCCACAGTGGCGTACACACAGCAATACAGCTATCACGGAGCCTTCTAGGGCAGCCCAATGAGCTACAGCGCTGAGGGGAAAAAAAAAAAAATAGCTTCCACAGTCCCTGCACACCGAAGGTGGTGTTGGACAGTGCAAATCGCTGCAGCACAAGCGATTTGGTGGTTAGTGGACCCTGCCTAACGCTCTCCCTGCTTCTGACGAAGCGGCAGCAACCTGTCCCTAAGCTCAGATCAGCAGCAGTAAGATGGCGGTCGGCGGGAACGCCCCTTTATAGCCCCTGTGACGCCGCAGACAGCAAGCCAATCACTGCAATGCCCTTCTCTAAGATGGTGGGGACCAGGATCTATGTCATCACGCTGCCCACACTCTGCGTTCACCTTCATTGGCTGAGAAATGGCGCTTTTCGCGTCATTGAAACGCGACTTTGGCGCGAAAGTCGCGTACCGCATGGCCGACAAGCACAGGGGTCGGATCGGGTTTCATGAGACGCCGACTTAGCCAAAAGTCGGCGACTTTTGAAAATGATCGACCCGTTTCGCTCAACCCTAATGCCTATATCTGTGTCTCCTCCTCCTTTTACTCCTCCACCTCTTTTCTTTTCGCATGACTATATGTAGTTGTGACTTTTCTATGTGTTTGTTGTGTCTTCTGAGCAGTTTGTCAGCTTTTGGACACCTTTAAGGTGTTTTCTATGTGCTTTCTATATGTTTGTATGTGTTTGTGTTTGCCTGCCATTGGTTTCAATTCGTCGAACATGCCCCAATTCGACGAACCTAACCGAACTCAAACACTAGGGGGGTGGCTCAACACTAGTTCTAATCCCACCTTGGACAACATCTGCAATAAGTCTGTATGTTCTCCCCTTGTTTGAGTGGGTTTCCTCCGGGTTCTCCAGTTTTCTCCCACATTTCAAAGACATACTGATAGGGAATTTAGATTGTGAGCACCATTGGGGACAGCGATGACAATGTGTGTAAAACTGTAAAGCACTGTGGAATATGTTAGCTCTATATAAAAATAAATATTATTATTATTGTTATAGTACATGACATTCCTTTTATAATGGCTCTACATGGTATTGCGGCATTGTCTCATAAGTTATTGTATCAGCATTATTATAACTTTAGGCTCTTATGCAGTCCCAGTAGTTATTCAGATAGCTACTCTAGGTCTGTGTTTTTCCAATATTTGCTGTTAGTCTTAAATAAAATGCTTTTTACGTGATCCATCTATTAATGAAAATACTTTGAGTGCGAGCCGGGCATTCAGGTGATAATATACCTCGGATAATAAATGCAGTGTATATTACCTTTTCAGCGGGGGTTACCATTCTAATGCAATGATATTCACATCTTAAGAATGTAATTAACGAAATAACTCAACTACCACAGAAATTGAAAAAGACAATTGGACCAGGAGTTTCTGATTCAATATCTAATTATGTGTCATTCCGTTTCATCTCCCTACACGGGAACAATGCTCTCTGGCTATAATGATATGAAATGGTTTGAGGAATTTGTTGATTGTCACTTAGAAATGTGCTGGCATTACTAGACAATGAAGTATGTCTGGATCTACAGAAGATGTATCTCTGTTTATGAGAGATGTTTGCTGTACACATACTATACAGAATATAATTTGTATTATTATGATATATATATATATATATATATATATATATATATATATATATATATATATATATATATATATACACAGTATATATATGGTACACTGACTATAAAAATATAACTGATTGTTATATCATTAATGGAAAATAAAAGTAGCTTTAAAAAATTAGTAAAAGGCATATTTTGAGAAACAGTGCCACTTTTGTAAGCTGGCATTCCAGTTGAGCCCCATTATAGTGGTCCGTCCTGCCTTGACCTCGGCCACGTACCCCGTAGTAACACTCTACAATCTGCAACAAAGTACTCTTGATTCAGTTCTTCAAAGAGGCCATTCACATTGTTACAGCACACCATTGGTCCATCAACTGTGGTGCATGACGACGGATCACTATAATGGGTAATTATCCCGCTTCACTAATGTCACTTTTTGTTAGGAATAGTGCGTAACAGAGAGACTTCGGGACTATCATACTGATCGTATTTTGTTCTAACAATTACCTATGCATCTAATGCTTACATGAAAGATTGATGCATATAAGTACTTGCTTACAGGTGCAGACCTACTTTATATGAGAAAAATCTGGTGACAGGTTCCCTTGAAAATATCGCATATGAACATTGATAGAACTGATCTCAATTACATTTCTTTTTTGCTGCATCTTATATTGTGTTAGGCTTCAGCTTCTCTTGTCGCCATATTTTCCTCAATAAAAAATGCATTCATATTTGCTAGATGTCACTTTAATGTAGCGGGCATTTGCAACCACTATTGAATGCTTCTATAGTACATCCAACTTGAAAAAAGTTCATTTTCTCCCAGTAATTGGCAGTTGTGTGGAGGTTGATGAGATTACTGCTTGACAGACAGCGTATAAGTCTTCCCTGACTAATTGCTTTGAGTGATGGTACTGTGGTTGCCCACCCACAAAATAATGAGAAGCTCGCTTCTTTTCTTCAGTTATTCAGCTGCTGCACATATAACATAACTGCCTGGCAATATTTCTGCCTCACTACATGCATATAAAATGTTAACAACCTGTCTTCATTAAATTTGAGCTTTTTCACTCATTTTCTGTGCTGTTCTTTTTCAGCCTCATTGCCACTGTGGCAAGGGAATGGATTTGTACCTGACTCCCATTTACATTTCTTTTTTTTTCGGGAGGTATGGGAACCGAAACAGTTATTCGCACTTGGAGTGGTCCCATGCAGAATGGGGTGGTGGCTCACAAAATAGATGATTTTTCTTACCTTCCTCCACTCCCACGATATGTGGCATTCTCTTTTATAGCTGGCACAGAAGCCGGCAGCTGACTTCGGCTGGCCTGGCACAGCTCATAACATCACTGCCATGCTCCACCTATGACAGGCACACTGATGGCAGCTGCCAGCCTCTGATAGGCCAGCAGTGTGTATTGCAGTGCAGAGAGCCGTCGGGTCTCTGCGCCATAATATATTGCAAAGGAAAGTGCATCCTCAGACACATATCCAGCAGAATTAGGCACTGGTGTCACCAGCCTCCCTTCCACATGGGCCCAGTCACTGTCGCATCCTCTGCGATCACTATCGTTACACCCCTGGTTCTCTTTATTGATGAGAGACTAAAGGTATGTTCACACACCTAGCTCTTTAACTACATAGTTTTATTTCATGGGTAAAATAGGCAGCGTTTTACAGTAACAGCATAATGAACTACATTTCTGGAATCTAATGCACATGCTTTTTTTCCAAGCGTATTTTGAGCCCTGATGGGTTTTTGCAGCATGCAGCCTGTAAATTCTTTCAACATTTTTGTAGCGCTTTTCAACCAATCAAATGAATGGGTGAAAAAATAGTTAAAAACTGCAAAAAAAAAAAAAAATACAGGGAAAAATGTGACAAAAACATATGTATTGTATGCAGCATTTTTCCTGGTACCATTGTGGTTTTTGGTGTAGAAAAAAATGCTCAAAAGCTCCACTTGGTAACATACTTGGGAACATACCCTTAAAGATTTATGCTACCAATTGAAAAAGGGTATACTAATAGATCACATACTGCACGTGAGTCAACAGTGTGATGCAGCAGCAAAAAAGACAAACACAGTTCTGGGATACATTAAGAGAAGCATAGAGTCTAGATCACATGAAGTAATTATACCCCTCTACTAGTGCTGGGCGAACCTTTGAATGTTCGGGCCTAACAGGTTCAGCCGAACAGTTAAAAAAAATCTCAGTTCAGGTTCGAGTACAGTTCCTGAACCCGAACTCCATTCATATAAATAGCTGGCCTGAACATCCAGTGTTTGCCATGCTGTCATGTGCATGAAAGCATGGCAAACACTGCCTCTGAAAATTAATACTGCCAGTCAGAGAGCCGCTGCTCTCATGCTGTCAATTGATAACCAGCCTTGCTAAAGCTGACAGCTGAGGGTTACAGCCCACAGCTGTCAGCTTTGCCTGGCTGGTTATCAAAAATACACGCTATTTTTTACATTTATTTATTCATAGTGCAGGCACCGGCTTATGAATGCACCCATAAGTGGCACCGGCTCTTGCTGCTATCAGAGACAGCAGGTATAGGCTGATGTGGGTAGTAGTTCAATCAGCCGACGCCTGAGACCGGAGGGAAACCTTTTACCTCTGGTCACACAATGTCATCTGACAGCATGGGAATAGCAGCGCTCTGACCGGTGGAAATAATCTTAACGCCAATCAGAGCCACTGGTGTATCCCATGCTTAACCCCTTCACCCCCAAGGGTGGTTTGCACGTTAATGACCGGGCCAATTTTTACAATTCTGACCACTGTCCCTTTATGAGGCTATAACTCTGGAACGCTTTGACGGATCTTGGCGATTCTGACATTGTTTTCTCGTGACATATTGTACTTCATGTTAGTGGTAAAATTTATTCGATATAACTTGCATTTATTTGTGAAAAAAACGAATATTTGGCGAAAATGTTGAAAATTTCGCAATTTTCCAACTTTGAATTTTTATGCCCTTAAATCACAGACATATGTCACGCAAAATACTTAATAAGTAACATTTCCCACATGTCTACTTTACATCAGTACAATTTTGGAACCAAAATTTTTTTTTGTGACGGAGTTATAAGGGTTAAAAGTTGACCAGCAATTTCTCATTTTTACAACACCATTTTTTTTTAGGGACCACATCTCATTTGAAGTCATTTTGAGGGGTCTATATGATAGAAAATACTCAAGTGTGACACCATTCTAAAAACTGCACCCCTCAAGGTGCTCAAAACCACATTCAAGAAGTTTATTAACCCTTCAGGTGTTTCACAGGAATTTTTTGAATGTTTAAATAAAAATGAGCATTTAACTTTTTTTCACACACAATTTATTTCAGCTCCAATTTGTTTTATTTTACCAAGGGTAACAGGAGAAAATGGACCCCCAAAGTTGTTGTACAATTTGTCCTGAGTACGCTGATACCCCATATGTGAGGGTAAACCACTGTTTGGGCGTATGGCAGAGCTCGGAAGGAAAGGAGCGCCATTTGACTTTTCAATGCAAAATTGACTGGAATTGAGATGGGACGCCATGTTGCGTTTGGAGAGCCCCTGATGTGCCTAAACACTGAAACCCCCTACAAGTGACACCATTTTGGAAAGTAGACCCCCTAAGGAACTTATCTTGATGTGTGGTGAGCACTTTGACCCACCAAGTGCTTCACAGAAGTTTATAATGCAGAGCCGTAAAAATAAAAAATCATATTTTTTCACAAAAATGATCTTTTTGCCCCCAATTTTTTATTTTCCCAAGGGTAAGAGAAGAAATTGGACCCCAAAAAATGTTGTGCAATTTGTCCTGAGTACGATGATACCCCATATGTGGGTGTAAACCATTGTTTGGGCGCATGGCAGAGCTTGGAAGGGAAGGAGCGCCATTTGACTTTTCAATGCAAAATTGACTGGAATTGAGATGGGACGCCATGTTGCGTTTGGAGAGCCCCTGATGTGCCTAAACATTGAAACTCCCTACAAGTGACACCATTTTGGAAAGTAGACCCCCTAAGGAACTTATCTAGATGTGTGGTGAGCACTTTGACCCACCAAGTGCTTCACAGAAGTTTATAATGCAGAGCCGTAAAAATAAAAAATCATATTTTTTCACAAAAATGATCTTTTTGCCCCCAATTTTTTATTTTCCCAAGGGTAAGAGAAGAAATTGGACCCCAAAAAATGTTGTGCAATTTGTCCTGAGTACGCTGATACCCCATATGTGGGTGTAAACCATTGTTTGGGCGCATGGCAGAGCTTGGAAGGGAAGGAGCGCCATTTGACTTTTCAATGCAAAATTGACTGGAATTGAGATGGGACGCCATGTTGCGTTTGGAGAGCCCCTGATGTGCCTAAACACTGAAACCCCCTACAAGTGACACCATTTTGGAAAGTAGACCCCCTAAGGAACTTATCTTGATGTGTGGTGAGCACTTTGACCCACCAAGTGCTTCACAGAAGTTTATAATGCAGAGCCGTAAAAATAAAAAATCATATTTTTTCACAAAAATGATCTTTTCGCCCCCAATTTTTTATTTTCCCAAGGGTAAGAGAAGAAATTGGACCCCAAAAAATGTTGTGCAATTTGTCCTGAGTACGCTGATACCCCATATGTGGGTGTAAACCATTGTTTGGGCGCATGGCAGAGCTTGGAAGGGAAGGAGCACCATTTGACTTTTCAATGCAAAATTGACTGGAATTGAGATGGGACGCCATGTTGCGTTTGGAGAGCCCCTGATGTGCCTGGACAGTGGAAACTCCCCAATTCTACCTGAAACCCTAACCCAAACACACCCCTAACCCTAATCCCAACGGTAACCCTAACCACACCCCTAGCCCTGACACACCCATAATTCTAATCCCAACCCTAATCCAAACGTAAATGTAATCCAAACCCTAACCCTAACTTTAGCCCCAACCCTAACTTTAGCCCCAACCCTAACTTTACCTCCAACCCTAGCCCTAACCCTAACCCTAACCCTACCCCTAACCCTAACCCTAAACGTGACTGAAATACGTGGCACTGAAATACGTGGCACTGAAATACGTGGCACTGAAATACGTGGCACTGAAATACGTGGCACTGAAATACGTGATACGTGGCACTTAAATACGTGGCACTGAAACACGTGGCACTGAAATACGTGATACGTGGCACTGAAATACGTGGCACTGAAATACGTGGCACTGAAATACGTGGCACTGAAATACGTGGCACTGAAATACGTGGCACTGAAATACGTGGCACTGAAATACGTGGCACTGAAATACGTGGCACTGAAATACGTGGCACTGAAATACGTGGCACTGAAATACGTGATACGTGGCACTGAAATACGTGGCACTGAAATACGTGGCACTGAAATACGTGATACGTGGCACTTAAATACGTGGCACTGAAACACGTGGCACTGAAATACGTGATACGTGGCACTGAAATACGTGGCACTGAAATACGTGGCACTGAAATACGTGGCACTGAAATACGTGGCACTGAAATACGTGGCACTGAAATACGTGATACGTGGCACTGAAATACGTGGCACTGAAATACGTGGCACTGAAATACGTGGCACTGAAATACGTGGCACTGAAATACGTGGCACTGAAATACGTGGTACTAAAATATGTGGCACTGAAATACGTGATACGTGGCACTGAAATACGTGATACGTGGCACTGAAATATGTGATACGTGGCACTGAAATACGTGGCACTGAAACACGTGGCACTGAAATACGTGGCACTGAAATACGTGGCACTGAAATACGTGGCACTATGACTGTCAGAAAATGTTCATTAAACGGTTAGGGGTGAGGTTAGGGGTAGAGTTAGGGTTAGGGTTTGGATCCCTTTATCACCTTGATGGTGGTGGGTGGCTTTTCAGTGTGTTTAAATGCATGCGTTTTTAACGCAAACAAACGCATGTGCTTAAAAACGCAAGAAAATACTGCAGGTTGTATTTCTGAAAATGAACGCATGCAGAAAAAAAACGCATGCGTTTGAAAACGCGACCAAACGCGTACAAAAAAACCGCATGCGTTTTCAATGTTAAATATAGGGAAAAAACGCATGCGTTTTTTTGTGCAAAAAACGCTGCAGACAAAAACGCAAGTGTGAAACCAGCGACGCTTTTTATAGCAAAAAAGTTTTTGCGTCTCCACATTTTGAGACCTATAATTTTTCCACATTTTGCTCCACAGAGTCATGTGAGGTCTTGTTTTTTGCGGGACGAGTTGACGTTTTTATTGGTAATATTTTCGGACACGTGACCGTTTTTGATCGCTTTTTATTCCGATTTTTGTGAGGCAGAATGACCAAAAACCAGCTATTCATGAATTTCTTTTGGGGGAGGCGTTTATACCGTTCCGCGTTTGGTAAAATTGATAAAGCAGTTTTATTCTTCGGGTCAGTACGATTACAGCGATATCTCATTTATATCATTTTTTTATGTTTTGGCGCTTTTATACGATAAAAACTAAAATATAGAAAAAATAATTATTTTCGTATCGCTTTATTCTCAGGACTATAACTTTTTTATTTTTTTGCTGATAATGTTGTATGGCGGCTTGTTTTTTGCGGGACAAGATGACGTTTTCAGCGGTACCATGGATATTTATATCAGTCTTTTTGATCGCGTGTTATTCCACTTTTTGTTTGGCGGTATGGTAATAAAGCGTTGTTTTTTGCCTCGTTTTTTTTTTTTTTTTCTTACGGTGTTTACTGAAGGGGTTAACTAGTGGGGCAGTTTTATAGGTTGGGTCGTTACGGACGCGGCGATACTAAATATGTGTACTTTTATTGTTTTGTTTTTTTTATTTAGATAAAGAAATGTATTTATGGGAATAATATATATATTTTTTTTATTATTTATTTAGGATTTTTTTTTTTTTTTTTTTTACACATGTGGAAAAAATTTTTTTTAACTTTTTTACTTTGTCCCAGGGGGGGACATCACAGATCATTGATCTGGCAGTGTGCACAGCACTCTGCCAGATCGACGATCTGCTGTGCAGGGCTGCAGGCTTACCAAGTGTCTGCTCTGAGCAGGCACTCGGTAAGCCACCTCCTTCCCTGCAGGACCCGGATGCCGCGGCCATCTTGGATCCGGGACCTGCAGCCAGGAAGGAGGTAGGAGACCCTCGCAGCAACGCGATCACATCGCGTTGCTCCGGGGGTCTCAGGGAAGCCCGCAGGGAGCCCCCTCCCTGCGCGATGCTTCCCTATACTGCCGGTACACTGCGATCATGTTTGATCGCGGTGTGCCGGGGGTTAATGTGCCGGGGGCGGTCCGTGACCGCTCCTGGCACATAGTGCCGGATGTCAGCTGCGATATGCAGCTGACACCCGGCCGCGATCGGCCGCGCTCCCCCCGTGAGCGCCGCTGATCGGTGATGACGTACTATCCCGTCGGCGGTCATACGGGCCCACCCCACCTCGACGGGATAGTACGTCAAATGTCGGGAAGGGGTTAAGCATGAGAAACACCCAGGGTTCAGGGTGCCAAACCTGAAAAGTAACATGGACTTCCTGGTGAAGTGTGTGTTTGGGTCCACGCCAGAACAGTAGGTGTTTGGTATGAATCTCGAACTTAACTGTTTGGGTTTGCCCATCTCTACCCGCTACTGCTCCTTGGTCAGGAATACTGTGACCAGTTCTTGGCACCACATTTTAAAAAAAGATATTGAAAACCTGGAGCAAGTTCAGAGAAGAGCCACCTGGATGGTGAGCTGTCTCCAAACAATGTCCTGTGAGGAACGGTTAAAGGATCTGGGAATGTTTAGCTATCAAACAAGAAGGCTAAGAGAATACTTAAAAATGGTCTACAAATATCTGAAAGGATGTCACAATGTAGAGGGATCATCATTATTCTTATTTGCACATGGAAATAAGAGAAGCAATGGAATGATTCTTATTTGCACACGGAAACAAGAGAAGCAATGGGATGAAATTGAAAAGGAGAATATACAGATTAGATATTAGGAAAAACTTTTTGACTGTGAGGGTGATCAATGAGTGGAACAGGCTGCCACGAGATGTGGTGAGCTCTCTTTCAATGGTCTCTCCTTCAATAGAGGTCTTCCATCAGAGGCTGAATAGTCTGAGATGGTTTAGTGAATCTTACATTGAGCAGGGGGTTGCACACTATGACCCTGGAGGTCCCTTTCAACTCTAACATTCTATGATATTGTCATCTATCCTTTGGTAATCTTGGGTATAACCCTTTAAATTCTGCCTGAATTCCTCTGAGTAGTCAAAGATCTCACAAAGTACTAGATAAAGAGATATCATAACCCCATGAGAATTAAAAACTGACAGAAATAAGGATTATCACCCCGTTTCCTTGGGATCTTTTCAGCTTAGAGAATGCTAAATCAAAATATGAAAGTGTAGTAATGCTGGACTGTATTTATGCTGGGACTGCTGATGGAATCTTTGTGTAATGGTTAATTGTACTGATCGCAATAAGTAACTGAGTAATAGTTTACAGAAAACATTCAGCTAAGAATCCAGTTAATTATTTACAAACATTAAAGTTGTGCTGATCTTTAATACGTAAAACACATTAAGTGGCACAGAACTGCTGGCAGTGCTCACTGAAACCTAAAATTTGGTCTTCATACTCCAGGATTGACCCAGTATATATCTGGATGTTCTGAGTTTCTCGTTCAAGGGTTAACTAAATAACTTTGAGACATCCTTGAGTTTGATTTGTTTGTGAACATCCATGGTATTGATGACTGGCAGACTGCCATGTAGTGGAGCTTGTGGAATTCCCCTTTGGGCATCAAAGGCTGTGCTGCTATACCAACTACTCCAGAATTGCGGCAGACTGATCAAACACATCTGCTGCTAGGACAATGTTGACTTAATATTTTCAATTAGTTTTACATAGAAATGTTATTCCTATTTCCAAACATGCTTCAGAGGTCTCATCACTATACTTGTATAATATTCTCTATAGACAATAGAAACTTTGTTATCCATAAGTGGCTTACATTCAATGAATAGCAAAGTCTGATATACACAGATTTAAGAATCAAATAAATCAAAATCCCTATTAGATGGAATGTACACAGGGGAATAGCTATATTCTTTTCTACCTTCCTTTAGCCTTTTACTCATTGCAGCCAGTTTGAACTCAAGGAAACTCAACTAAAACTACATACTCAATGAGCACTGTGTTTTCATAGACTTGCAGCATAGACACTGGTTGAATTCTCAGTTTCTTTCAAGAGTTATCAAGTTAGTAGTGGCCAAAATTGCTGTTTAAGGGCTCTTTCACACATCCTGATATTCCAGGTACTGGCAACACCAGTGCCAGAGTTATCAGTGTCTGTGTGTTTAATACTTGTGGCATACATATGGCAACTATATGCCGCCTGTGTGTTGCTTAAGTATCACACGCACTGGCGCCTGGGAATCAGCGGTACTGGTCACTCTATTCTATGATGCTGGATGCTGAACACTGCTCACATCACTGTCCTCTGCTTGTGCTTCAATCAGCGCTAGCAGGGGACAATGTTGAGAGTTGCATTCAACTGATAACAACGAGAGCAGGAGGCAGCTGATTGGAGTATTCATCAGCCGGCGCCTGTGCTTTAAATAAATAAAATAAGAAATTACTTAGGTTTCCCTCTATTTGTTATAACAAGCCAGGCAAAACTGACAGCAGGGGGCTGCAACCCTCAGCTGTCAGCTTTAGCAAGGCTTGCTATCAAGAATAGAGGGGTTCTAATGCCATATTTTTTACAATCATAAAAAGCACAACTATTAGATGCACCAATTCTGGTGCTTTGCCTGGCTCTTTACACTTGATCTGTGGTGGTGGCAAGTGGGGTTCATCTTTGTGGAGTTGATGACACTTTTGTATTGTTCGGTGACAACAAGTCCATGGCTTAGTAATGGAGAGGCTTCTATAAGACGCTTATACATTACTGATCCTATAGTTATATTGTAAATAAACACACACCTAGAATAAAATCCTTTATTTGAAATAAAAACATAACACACTTTGATTTTCTTTATTTTAAAATAACAAACACAGTTATACTCACCTAATGCCCATTCCACTGAAGTGAATGTGAAGTGATTCTCAGCGTGGATGGTCGCATCTTGGCACCATCCAGGTTGAAAACTGTTTGTCCCCAGGGATGGTTTACAGCATGGGACAAAACGATGGACAAGTGAGGGATACGGTTGTTTTTTAATTTTGTTTTTTTTACAGGAGACTATGGCTTCAATGGAATTGGCATTACGGGAGTATAACTGTTTGCTATTTTTACAGTTATATGAAAAACTTTCGGCACCTCTATTAATCTTAAGCTTAATGTTTTCTAAAAAATAGTTTTTTTTGCAACAGCTATTTCAGTTTCATATATCTAATAACTGTTGGACACAGTAATGTTTCTGCCTTGAAATAAGGTTTATTGTACTAACAGAAAATGTGCAATCTGCATTCAAACAAAATTTGACAGGTGCATAAGTATGGGCACCTCACCAGAAAAGTGACATTAATATTTAGTAGATCCTCCTTTTGCAAAAATAACAGCCTCTAGTCGCTTCCTGTAGCTTTTAATGAGTTCCTGGATCCTCCAAATGTGCTTTTGCATACCTCAGCCGACACTCTTTGTGGTGTGCTTGCAGAAACGTCTTCTTTCACATCACTCTCCCATACAGCTTCTCCTTGTGCAAAGTGCGTTGCATAGTTGACCGATGCACAGTGACACCATCTGCAGCAAGTTGATGCTGCAGCTCTCTGGAGGTGGTCTGGGAATTGTCATTGACTGATCTCACCATTCTTCTTCTCTGCCTTTCTGATGTTTTTCTTGGCCTGCCACTTCTGGCCTTAACAAGAACTGTACCTGTGTTCTTCCATTTCCTAATACTATGTTCCTCACAGTGGAAATTGACAGGTTAAATCTCTTAAACAGCTTTTTGTATCTTTCCCCTGAACAACTATGTTGAATAATCTTTGTTTTCACATCATTTGACAGTTGTTTTGAGGAGCCCATGATGCCACTCCTCAGAGGAGATTCAAACAGGAGAACAACTTGCAAGTGGCCACTTTAAGTAGCTTTTCTCATGATTGTATACACCTGGCTATGAAGTTCAAAGCTCAATGAGGTTACAAAACCAAAAAACTGCTTTAGTAAGTCAGTAAAAAGTAGGTAGGAGTATTTAAAACAAGAAAATGATAAGGCTGCCCATACTTATGCACCTGTCAAATTTTGTTTGAATGCAGATTGCACATTTTCTGTTAGTACAATAAACCTCATTTCAAGGCAGAAACATTACTGTGTCCAACAGTTATTAGATATATGAAACTGAAATAGCTGTTGCAAAAAAAAACAATTTTTGTAAAACATTAAGCTTAAGATTATTAGGGGTGCCCAAACTTTTTCATATAACTGTAAATAAAAATGTCTGTCACGGGTTCCTTCTCCAGTATCACACAATCAACAGAGCAAGAGAATAGTGAACAATTCCAGAACCTTTATTTAGGCAAAAACACGAAAGGTCCATATAATCCACCACACAAAGTATAAAAATATTCCAGAACACAAATGCAATTCAGTTACAGGATAAAAGTCCAACAATCAAGCACAGAGGATAACAGTCCATATTCCCTTTTTTCTCTCTCTGACATGCTGTGTTCACTTCATAGTTCCAAACAAGACTGGTCTGTGTCTCACCTCCCCATTCACAGGTTAGGGGGGTGGGTCGCAGGGGCTCATTGTTTCAACAAGCTAGGTCAACATGTCATTAGAACATTAGCAAACAACATTATTCACTGACCCTGTGGAGAGATAACAATACAGAACTGTGGGGAAAATATCAGATGGCAAATAACAACTCAACACCATGAAAATAAGTAAAATAGAAATATACACAAAATGATACCCACATAGCATATCACACCATCACAATGTCAAAGTGTGTTTTGTTTTTATTTCAAAAAGACTTTATGCTGGCTATGTGTTTATTTGCAATATTACTATGGGATTAGTAATGGATAGGTGTCTTATATATACTTCCCCATTACTATCCCATGGGCTTGATGTTACAGGACAATACAAAGGTGACATGAACCCCACAAATATGAAACCTGCTTGCCTCCAACCGGGGACAAGTGGGAAGAGCTGGGCAAAGGGCAATAATTGGCGCATTTAATAGATGTACTTTTTCTTGGGTGGCTGTGGGCTGCTATTTTTAGTTGGGAGGGTCAATATTCATTGCCCCTTACCAGCCTGAGAATACCAGCCTCCAAATGTCTGCCTTAGCTTGGCTGGTTGTCAAAGAAGACATTTTTTTTAAAATATTTATTTACATGATTAAAAAATACGACGTGGGGACCCTTTTATTCTTGATAACCAACCTTGCTAAAGCTGACAGCTGAGGGTTGCAGCCCACAGCTGTCAGTTCTGCCTGGCCAGTTATCAAAAATGCAGGAGAATCCATGTTATTTAAAAAAAATATTTATATTGCATATGGCGGCTGATGAATACTCCCATCAGCTGCTTCCTGCTATCACTGCTATCAGTTGAATACAACTCTCAACATTGTCCCCTGCTCGTGCTGATCACCGGCAGAGCAGGGGACAGTAATGGGAGCTGTCTTCAGCACCAGGCACCAGGGAATAGCGTGAACAGTACCGCTAATTCCAAGGCACCAGTAATTGTCACACTGATGACACACGGATGTTATCCTTGTGTTATCAGTGTGCACGTTCGCACAATGTTTTTCGGCCCATGCTGCTGTCAAAAATGGACATGTCAGTATGTTTTGCCCATGGATGCATGGTGGAAATACACTGACGTGTCCAGACCCATTCACTTGAATGAGTCTACTTGTGTAAGTGTCTCCGGGACGTATGAAAACTGTTGCCACATGTACCAGTGGAACTGAAGTCTAAAAGAGCTCTAAGGCCTCATTTATATGTCTGTGTTTAAGCACATACATGAAAAAATGGTAGATCAATGTTGGGCATCAGTGTGTCTATTTATTTATGGTCTTTGTGTCTGTTTTTACCATCAGTGTGTCCGTTTTTACCATCAGTGTGTCATCCGTGTGTCTGTTTTTACCATCAGTGTGTCATCCATGTGTCCGTTTTTACCATCAGTGTGTCATCTGTATTTTTCACAGATGGCAAAAGTAATAATTAAATGACAAAGCTTCTTCTTTACTTTGCAATTTTAAACATGGGCGGCACACGGATGGCCTTCTGTGTGCTGAAAGCGACTTGTATTGTACCCTTTTCATCCATGTTGCTAGAAAAACATGGATGTGTGAACAACAACAAAGATTATAATGGGTACGTGTGGTATCCATAAAAAAACGGATACAGCATGTACATTTGAGTCGCCCGCCAGGGCCGTGGGGCACCCGGTACCGGGTCCGGTGTTCACAGGGGGATGTCACTGTGGCAGCGACCCGGTCCGTGGCCCTGGGCACCCATGTAAAAAGAAATTGGATAAAGTTTATGTTCGTGACGCCACCTGTGGTATTCGGTCAGTGGGGACCGACGCTGCTTTAAGGGGTCCTCTGGGGTGATGTTATGGCAGCTAGATGGTATAACTTCTCACAGGTGAAGTATATCCCCAGGGCTCCCGATGTGTAGATGGAAGATGGTGAATGGTCAGTAAAGAACAAGGACACAGGTTTGCAGTCTCTTTATCTGGTTTACTGAAGACTTCAGGGAGCCACAGTGCATGGTACCAGATCACAGGGCAGGCAGGGTCCAGCCGGCTTGGAAGCGAATCTAGAGTCCCCTTTACCAGGTGGAGTTAAAAGCCTTCCTCTAGCGCAGTGGTGTTGTAGTCCCTTACTGCCTATGGCTTCAGATAAGGTCCTCACAGTTCTTCTCTCTGTCCCCCATATAGGATAGGACAATACCTGTATGACAGGTAAGTTGAGCCTTTTTACAGGGACTCTATCATGCCCCGGGCTCTATGTGTTACTGTGTCTCAGGTGTGTGTGGCAGACAGGTAACTTGCAGTTCATCTGTCCTGCTGGGTTCTGATGTAAGTCCTAGAGTCCCTTACAACCTCGGTGTACTGGCTACCGGTTATCTGCGCTTAGCCAGGGAGACAGTTTGCTCACTGCTGTCCTCCCCCTGGTGTCCTCGCCTGTGCCACGCTCTCCTTCACTCTCACTGAACAATGTCCTTTCCTTCTGGATGTCCCTTTCTTCAGGAGCTGTAGTACTTCAGATTACACGGCCCCTTCAGACCTTCTGACACTCTATGTTGGTCTGCTCTCTTCTGTTTCTCTGACAATCTGCCTTTCTTTTCCCTCCAAACCACAATATATATAGGAGAGTCATGTAGGAATAGGATCAAAAGCTCCCCCTTGGGCCTGGAGTGTGAACATGTTGTGTGTATGGTGATTACCTGATAAAAGATCTTCTTCATCGCTTCCAAAAGTAATATCACTCTCCCAGTGAGGAAAGCAATGGTACTGTGACGACCAGGACCCTGGGGCGCCACACACTGATCACGGACGTGTCAATGGGGCCTAACACAACATTCTTTTTAGTGGTTCCTCTGCAGAGTTGATCTCATTGTACACCTTTGGGATAGTGACAGAGATTTTAGGTGGAGAGAGACCTATATTCTCTATCAGTCACATCTCAGCTACTTGGACAAGTGATGGAGTATAAGATTGAGATTAAACTGCAATAAATTATATGTTGATACTTGGTGTATGGTGGTAGTCCCCAGCTCTTTTTCACTATACTAATTTGAAGGTAGACACCACATAGGAGATGTTACTACAAGTGGCATAGGAGCAGTGATCAGCACTGGGGTAGGAGCTATACTATAACTGTGCTATACAACTGAGACATTAATTGGCTTCCTGTAAAATAATTTTTGGAAATAATAAAAGTAGAGCCAAATTACGGCGACCGATGTAAATGATGACAATCTCAGCACTTGGCCCTATATCAGCAACAGGAAATGTACAAATCAATAGTCTAACCTGCAGATACCATCTCAGCATGTTGGGATCCTGCCATATAGATGTGAATAGTAGAAGAAAGTTGAAGCAACCAGTCCTTGGAAGGACCCGTAGAAGCGCATGGTAGCGCGAAACGGCCATCTTCCAGTGCGTCTCCACTGAGAATTCTCCCGCCCCTGGTTTTTTAATGTAAATCCAAATAAAAGGACAATTTTATGAGATGGTCAGTGCCACTTCCTCTTTTTCATCTTCTGGACATGGACATTGTCTCATTATTTTTCACATGGTTTGGCACCCAAGATCCCTAAGTCGGTACTGCATCGATGCTCTGGGAAAGTGCAGTTGTTCTAATCACCTGTCTTCACTTTAATACAGTATATTTTATGCTTAATAATTGCACTTTTTATTGTTATTACAATGTTTAGGAGTTGTTTTTTTTTATACCATGTTGATATGTTTAGTTTATAGGAATGTATTTTTCATCAAAAGATAATGGCTGGATGCTAAGGAACATATCCATCATGTTTTTTTCATATTTCTGACAAATTTATTGGGTTGAAAGACAAACAAAAGGGTCAGCAGTCAATTGTTGGTGTGTCTATATAAATAAATACAAACACATTAATTTAGAGGAATAAAATAGTAATAAAAGTGAAGGCACCACCGAGAAGCGTAATATAGGCTGACAACACCTAAAAAAACAGAAAAACCTACAAAGAATGATGGAGTCAAAATAAGTATATTTAAATATACATTTTATTGAAATAATTACATATCATTAATAAAAGACAACTGAAGTACAATAGGGGAACACAAGAGGGCAACAAAACGCAGCAGGAGGAAGATGGCAGACAATAATAAATATATACAAATTGTATGACAAAATGGTGAAAGAATGAATTAGGGAGGGGCAAAGAAATTGTCAAAAGTAGAAAAAAACTCAAAAGAATATATGTACCAAGTGAATCACTTGTAGTAAATACATAA
This sequence comes from Ranitomeya variabilis, assembly GCF_051348905.1. NCBI lineage: Eukaryota > Metazoa > Chordata > Amphibia > Anura > Dendrobatidae > Ranitomeya > Ranitomeya variabilis. The sequence continues at coordinate 468,021,880 of NC_135232.1, read as the reverse complement.
ATGGAACAAGTGCTCAGCAAAGTGAAACCATATTGGGGGATCAATGAAAGCACATATGAAAAACCACCTTACCTATAACTTCCTCCTGCTGGAATGGCGCATCCCCAACTCGCGTTTCACCACAAGCCTTCATCATGGGGTGATGTCACACCAGAGGAGGGTCCCATTTAACTTCACTAAGCCAATGAGAAAAGTCCTGTCTTGAAAATCACTAACATTAATAGCAGCCAGGTGGTAGACAACATCAAGGGCGGGCACATCACACGCCGCATCATCGGAGCCAGGACGAGTCACGTGGTGGAGTTCCAGTCCCATATTTTAGATTGATACCCAGGCTCTACATTCCTTTTTTGGGGTCTGTTTCTCATGGAGTGCTTGGATTTCAAGATAGTTAAGGTGGTTTTTCATACTTTCCGCCATTGATCCACCAATGCGCTGCGCTGTAGAATAAGGCACCGTACTGACCACTATATAAAGACCCAATGGTGGGATTAAGGGGTTAATCATTATGACTTTATGTATTAGTTATTTACAGATTATGACTCCTGATGCCCTCAAAAATGGCAGCAAACAAAGATCTTTAAATGGTGAGTAGTGATGACTGAGTGTGCTCGTTACTTAAGATTTCTGAGCATACTCGGGTGTTCTCTGAGTATCTTGGGCGTGCTCGTGTTTTATGTTTGTGTCCCCGCAGCTGCATGATTGGTGGCTGCTAGACAGGCTGAATACATATGGGGATTCCCTAACAAACAGGCAACCCCTGCATGTGTTCAGGTTGGCTAACAGCCACAAATCATGCACCTGTGGGGACACAAACATAATCTACGAGCATGCCCAAAATACTCGAAGAACACCCAAGCATGCTCGGAAATCTCCAGTAACGAGCACACTCGCTCATCATTAATTGTGAGAAAATGATTCTGAGAAATAGATAATTTTTTTGTTTTATAATTAACGGTGATCTCCGATTTCAGAAGATTCCTCTCCCCTGGCTGCAGTTTGTATGAAGCTGTGTACTCATCATGATGAGTATTTGGGGAGCAATAGACATTGGCAGCAGCAGTAGAGATTTTTTTTTTACAAAAAATTGCAACTAGGGGACTAGGGGTTTTCTGAAACAGGAGAACCCATTTAAATTGGATTGTTCACTACTTGGACAACTCCATCTTAATCACTGTCACCCCCAAGTAAAATAATAGCAACTATACTCACTGGCTACGTTCCAGCAGTGTCTTAACAAGCTCTCCCGTGGCTCATGTGACGTTGTTATGCCATGCAATCCCTGTGGCAAATCAGGTTCCACCCCACTGTCCCTCCATAGAACATAGCTTACATCCAGAGGAAAACAAAGCTACAGCTGATCTCTAACTCCCTATAGGTGTCTGATTTTTCCAAAGAGGGGGAGAGTGAGGCAACTGCTGTTTGGCCACAGTGATTGCGTGACATAACAATGTCATGCAAGCCCCAGGTAGAGCTGTGCCGATACCACTGGAATGGCGCAGATATCAGAGGTAAGTATAAGTGATATTATTTTTCTTGGGGGTACTATAGTGATTGATAAGGGGTTGGCTAAGTAGTGGACAGGTAGAGGACTAATACCATGCAGAATAACAGCATATAACTGAATGATTCTAAAGACATTCTCTTCTTTCTTGCAGGTGTTTTTGCCTTTGGCCTGTTTGCAACAGACATTTTTGTAAATGCGGGTCAAGTAGTGACAGGCAACCTCACTCCCTATTTCTTGACTGTGTGCAAACCAAATTACACGGGGACGGAGTGTCTTGCCCACCACCTGTTTATCAGCAATGGAAATATCTGCACTGGTGATCCTGAAGTGATTGAGAAGGCCAGGCGGTCATTTCCGTCCAAGCACGCTGCTCTGAGCATTTACTCTGCATTATATGCAACAGTAAGTAAAAGGCTTCGTGTGAGAGAGTGGATTGTAATGGAAACTACGTGTATCATAACTTTTGTCCCATAGAGCCAATTCTGCCACTATAGATAGCACTCATTACATTATTTCATGGACAAAGTATGCATTAATAAAAATAAGTACAAAGATATATTTCATACTCCTGGAAAAGACTACAAATAAAATGTTAGACATCTCCTGCAATCTTATCAGTATTGTTTAGCTCAGCACTTCAGCCTTATATTGTTTTTAGATTTAATCTTCACTTTATTGCTGTGACCATCAAAAGAGCTCAGATTCACGGAAAATCTGTATTACAACAATAGAGCACTGTTGCCCCCTAGTGTTTATCAGTAGTATTACAAAGATAATTGACTCATTTCCTATACCATATGCCCCTTCTTCAACTTGGATCACTGAAGTATTTGGAGTACTTAAAACTTTAATGATGATGGACTATTTTTGCGTTTTTGCAGTTCCATCTTTTCGCCTCTCCTTATTACATTAGCCATAAATTATTTATTTTTTTATTTTTTTCTAAATAGTTGTATGAGGGCTTGTGTTTTGTGGGGTAAGTTGTAGTTTGGAATGACAATTAATTAACATTAACTCAATTAATAGTAAGTGTGGTGTAATTGTGAAAAATAATGCTATAATGCCACTCATTGTTGATCACTGAATATTTAGGAAGGAAGAAATGTCATGACATGAGCTGACTTGTTACAACGGTGGCATCCTAATATAGGGCCAAGCTGATCTCTGAACTCTTGAGCATGACCCATTGTATCATAACAATTAGTACAGGAAGACTACAGGCTACGGGCTGGATGTTATATGTTGGTGGCAATGGGACTGAATCATAAACTGAACTGGTTGACTAACGCGTGTGCCCCCAATACTTTTGTCCATATAGGTTATGAGATAGCTGTCGGTCAACTACCCACTATTTCTACTAATTCTACCATAAGCACAAATGTTTGTCTCCGCCAATGCAAGCATCTTTATTTAAATAAGATAAATGGAAGAAGTCACTGTCATTTCTCCTGAGGCTACTAAAGATTGGGCTATGTGAAGTCCCATTCCTTTCCTCTCCTGAAGATCCTTCAATAGGTTGGCCACTTTATGTTTATTTTAGCAGAAGTGTTGGAGACATGATTTTGTGGGCATTTGCTAAATATGTATGACAGGTGCTCCTCCGCCTCTTGTTAGCGCTTTCCTCACAGACTTCACAGCTCTCCAGTCCATAAAATGGCTGCTGGTGGAGGAGCAGTGACCAGACCTGTCCATCAGTATACTGTTTTAGAAAATACAGCTGTACTATTGGGGTGTTTTACAATTGGACAAGACTGATGGACAGATCTGGGCACTGCTCCTCCACCAGCAGCCATTTTATGGACTGGAGAGCTGTGAAGTCTGTGAGGAAAGTGCTAACAAGAGCAGGAAATGAACCTGTCATATGCACACAATAATAAGTGCCACAAAATCATGTCTTCAACACATCTGATAAAGAAAACATAATGTGATCAACTCTGTTACCTGATTCTATAGGCAGCAATGGACAGTGCAGAACAGTGACTATTGAAAGTCAACGGTGCAACATTTTTATTGAAATCCAATTAAAAAAATATATTTTTTAATTGTTCAGCCCCAATTGTAAGAACTTAAGTAAGGAAAAAGTCCCCAAAGGTGAACAATCCCTTTAAGGTAGTAGTAGTAGTATGGTTTTTAGTAAGAACATTTTAGTATTCAGTGGCCAAAAATCTTCAATAGTTGTTGGCCAACTATTTATTAAAAAACGATTCATTTCTTCTTCCGCTGTTCCTTCTGCCGCCCTGCACCATACACCTTCTTGTTTGGTGTTATCAATAGATAAAGGGAAGTAGTGCGCTGCTAGACAGCTGTGTTAGTGGCTTATGTTTCCTGAGAGCTAAGGATTGAGCATGATAAAATTCAAAGTGATTGATCCTTCATTATGTGACACACTGTTCTACACATTTTCAAAAGTTGTCAGGTTCGGTAATTAAATGAGCCATTACTTAATTATTTTAACCTCCTGAATTCAAATCTGACAATGAAAATGTTTAGATTGCTCTTAAGGCTGAGTCACACATAACAATATCGTTAACGATATCGTTGCAACGTCACGCTTTTGGTGACGATGCAACGATCCCGCTAACGATCTCATTATGTGTGACAGCGACCAACGATCAGGCCCCTGCAGGGACATCGTTGGTCGTTGGGGAATGATCAGGACCATTTTTTGGTCGCTGATCACCCTCTGTCATCGCTGGATCGGCGTGTGTGACGCCGATCCAGCGATGTGTTCACTTGTAACCAGGGTAAATATCGGGTTACTAAGCGCAGGGCCGCGCTTAGTAACCCGATATTTACCCTGGTTACCATTGTAAAAGTAAAAAAAAAACAGTACATACTCACATTCTGATGTCTGTCATGTCCCCCGGCGTCCACAGGGTTAAAACTGCTTTCGGCAGGAGCGCTGCTAGTGCACGCGCTGCTGCCGAGAGCTTCCCTGCACTGACTGTGTCAGCGCCGGCCGTAAAGCAGAGCACAGCGGTGACGTCACCGCTATTACTGCCGGCGCTGACACATTCAGTGCAGGGAAGCTCTTACTAAGCGCGGCCCTGCACTTAGTAACCCGATGTTTACCCTGGTTACCCAAGTGCTGCAGGGGGACTTCGGCATCGTTGAAGACAGTTTCAACGATGCCGAAGTCGTTCCCCTGATCGTTGGAGAGAGCTGTCTGTGTGACAGCTCCCCAGCGACCACACAACGAATTACCAACGATCACGGCCAGGTCGTATCGCTGGTCGTGATCGTTGGTAAGTCGTTTAGTGTAACGGTACCTTTATTTCGTGCAAAAAGAAAAAAAAGAGCATGAACCGCACATCCCAAAATCATACGTTGATCTAAAGCCGCTAGGTAAAAATTTATATACTGAACATGAGGTTTTCCGTTTAACATTCTGATCAGACTGTATGAAGCCCACTGCCACTTCACGGCAAACCTCGTAGTGGGTCCTAACGCCCTAACGGAGCGGAGCCGTGCCGTGACCACCGCCGCAGCGGCCATGCACCAGCAGGGCAGACGGCCTGTTGCCCCACAGCACCCATGCTGCGAGACTGAGCCCCCATGACTCCAGACTGCGCCGCCCCACCAGCACAAGGCCACAGCAACAATGGCCGCCACACAGCACCAGCACCAAAATGAAAGGAGCATTTAAACTCACCTTCCTCCAGCTCTTCAGTGAGAGCCAAGATGGGCTAGACCCCTTACTTTGCAGTCTCCTGCTAATTAAAATCACCTGTGCCAAATGGGAGGAGTGCTGGTCCAAGAAAGAGACAAGAACATGCTTTGTGCAAAAAGAAAAAAACAGAGCACGAACCGCACATCCCAAAATCATACGTTGATCTAAAGCCGCTAGGCAAAAATTTATATACTGAACATGAGGTCTCTTTCTTGGACCAGCACTCCTCCCATTTGGCACAGGTGATTTTAATTAGCAGGAGACTGCAAAGTAAGGGGTCTTGCCCATTTTGGCTCTCACTGAAGAGCTGGAGGATGGTGAGTTTAAATGCTCCTTTCATTTTGGTGCTGGTGCTGTGTGGCGGCCATTGTTGCTGTGGCTTTGTGCTGGTGGGGCGGCGCGGTCTGGAGTCATGGGGGCTCAGTCTTGCAGCATGGGTGCTGTGGGGCAACAGGCCGTCCACCCTGCTGGTGCATGGCCGCTGCGGCGGTGGTCGTGGCACGGCTCCGCTCCGTTAGCGCGGTAGGACCCACTACGAGGTTTGCCGTGAAGTGGCAGTGGGCTTCATACAGTCTGATCAGAATGTTAAACTGAAAACCTCATGTTCAGTATATAAATTTTTGCCTAGCGGCTTTAGATCAACGTTTGATTTTGGAATGTGCGGTTCATGCTCTATTTTTTCCTTTTTGCACAAAGCATGTCCTTGTCTCTTTCTTGGACCAGCACTCCTCCCATTTGGCACAGGTGATTTTAATTAGCAGGAGACTGCAAAGTAAGGGGTCTAGCCCATTTTGGCTCTCACTGAAGAGCTGGAGGAAGGTGAGTTTAAATGCTCCTTTCATTTTGGTGCTGGTGCTGTGTGGCGGCCATTGTTGCTGTGGCTTTGTGCTGGTGGGGCGGCGCGGTCTGGAGTCATGGGGGCTCAGTCTCGCAGCATGGGTGCTGTGGGGCAACAGGCCGTCCGCCCTGCTGGTGCATGACCGCTGCGGTGGTGGTCGCCGCACGGCTCTGCTCCGTTAGGGCGTTAAGACCCACTAAGAGGTTTGCCGTGAAGTGGCAGTGGGCTTCATACAGTCTGATCAGAATGTTAAACTGAAAACCTCATGCTCAGTATATAAATTTTTGCCTAGCGGCTTTAGATCAACGTATGATTTTGGGATGTGCGGTTCATGCTCTTTTTTTTTTTCTTTTTGCACAAAGCAGGTACCTTTATTTCTATGATATAAAGGAGTTTTCCTTTTACTGCTACATACAGTGCCTTGCGAAAGTATTCGGCCCCCTGGAACGTTGCAACCTTTTCCCACATATCGTGCTTCAAACATAAAGATACCAAATGTAAATTTTTGGTGAAGAATCTACAAGTGGAACACAATTGTGAAGTTGAACGAAATCTATTGGTTAATTCAAATTTTTGTGAAAATTCAAAAACTGAATGGGTGTGCAATATCATTCGGCCCCTTTAACTTAATACTTTGTTGTGCACCTTTTGCTGTGATTACAGCTGCAAGTCGCTTGGGGTATGTCTCGATCAGTTTTGTGCATCGAGAGACTGAAATTCTTGCCCATTCTTCCTTGGCAAACAGCTCGGGCTCAGTGAGGTTTGATGGAGATCGTTTGTGAACAGCAGTTTTCAGCTCTTTCCACAGATTCCCGATTGGATTGAGGTCTGGACTTTGACTTGGCCATTCTAACACCTGGATACATTTATTTGTGAACCATTCCATTGTAGATTTTGTTATACGTTTGGGATCATTGTCTTGTTGGAACACAAATCTCCGTCCCAGTCTCACGCCTTTTGCAGAGTTCAACAGGCTTTCTTCAAGAATGGTCCTGTATTTGGCTCCATCCATCTTCCCATCAATTTTAACCATCTTCCTGTCCCTGCTGAAGAAAAGCAGGCCCAAACCACGATGCTGCCACCATCATGTTTGACAGTGGGGATGGTGTGTTCAGGGTGATGAGCTGTGTTGCCTTTATGCCAAACATATCATTTGGCATTGTTGCCAAAAAGTTCGATTTTGGTTTCATCTGACCAGAGCACCTTCTTCCACATGTTTGGTGTGTCTCCCAGGTGGCTTGTTGCAAACTTTAAACAACACTTTTTATGGATATCTTTGAGAAATGGCTTTCTTCTTGCCACTCTTCCATGAAGGCCAGATTTGTGCAGTGTACGACTGATTGTTTTCCTAGCACAGACTGTCCCACCTCAGCTGTAGATTTCTGCAGTTCATCCAGAGTTATCATGGGCCTCTTGGCTGCATCTCTGATCAGTCTTCTCCTTGTTTGAGATGAAAGTTTAGAGGGACGGCTGGGTCTTGGTAGATTTGCAGTGGTATGATACTCCTTCCATTCCAATATGATCGCTTGCACAGTGCTCCTTGGGATGTTTAAAGTTTTGAAAATCATTTTGTATCCAAATACGGCTTTAGGGTATGTGCACACGCGGGTCCGCAGCAGTTTCCCATGAGTTTACAGTTTAATGTAAACCTATGGGAAACCGAAAACGCTGTGCACATGCTGTGGAAAAAAACGCGCGGGAACGCAGCAGTTTACAATCCGCAGCATGTCACTTCTTTGTGCGGAATCGCGGCGATTCTGCACACATAGGAATGCATTAATCCACTTACTTCCCGCATGGGGCTATGCCCACCATGCGGGAAGTAAGCGGATCATGTGCGGATGGTACCCAGGGTGGAGGAGAGGTGACTCTCCTCCAGGCCCTGGGAACCATATTTGTGTAAAAAAAAGAAATAAAATAAAAAATAATGATATACTCACCTCTCAGCGCTGCACGCGGCCATCCGGTTGCAGGGTTGCTATGCGAGCAGGACCTGCGATGACGTCGCGGTCACATGACCGTTACGTCACGAAGGTCCTTCTCGCGTAGCATCTTTGGAACCGGACCGCTGCGTTCAGCGCCGAGGAGATCGGGACGTCGGAGGGTGAGTATAACCATTTTTTTATTATTTTTAACATTACTATTGATGCTGCATATGCAGCATCAATAGTAAAACAAGTGCAGGAGTTTTAACCCGCAGCTGAAACCGCAAGACAAACCACGATAAATCTGCAGGGATAACCGCAGTGGTTTTGCCCTGCAGATTTATCAAATCCGCTGTGGGAGAACCCGCAGAGGTCCTTTCCTACGTGTGCACATAGCCTTAAACTTCTCGACAACAGTATCACGGACCTGCCTGTTGTGTTCCTTGGTCTTCTTGATGCTCTCTGTGCTTTAAACAGAACCCTGAGACTATCACAGAACAGGTGCATTTATGCGGAGACTTGATTACACACAGGTGGATTATATTTATCATCATTAGGCATTTAGGACAACATTGGATCATTCACAGATCCACAATGAACTTCTGGAGTGAATTTGCTGCACTGAAGGTAAAGGAGCCGAATAATATTGCACGCCCCACTTTTGAATTTCCACAAAAATTTAGAATAGCCAATAAATTTTTTTCAACTTCACAATTGTGTTCCACTTGGTGTTGATTCTTCACCAAAAATGTACATTTGGTATCTTTATGTTTGAAGCACGATATGTGGGAAAAGGTTGAAAAGTTCCAGGGGGTCGAATACTTTTGCAAGGCACTGTATAATTAATGCATAAAAGTTTGAGTATTTGGAAACATTATTTTTACAAATGTAAAGTTGCAGAATATTTTGCTATGCCAATTTTCTGTTATTTATTTAGAGGAAACTTGGCAACAATTCAAATAACTAAGGGTAGCTTCACATTTAAGTTAGAATCCGCAGCGTTTAATCCGCAACCGCAAATGAAGGAAAAACTGCATGGAAACGCGTACAAATGCAGCAGGCTTTTTTAGACGCATACGGTAACGTATGCGGTTTAAAAAATGTGGCGTTTTCATGCTTTTCCGCGCATTTTGTGTGCGTTTGTGTTTTTTGTGCTCATGGTGGAAAATTTTACAGGAGAAAAATCTAGATAACCAGACACCGCCAATGGGACTACAGAGGGTGTGTATTATGGGATATCTATATATAGACCCTAGGACTGCTGAAATCTTAACAGTGTGCTACTGTATCCTGTGTCGTGATGGATCTTCGCATGGAGAGCTTTTATTTCAACCTGGATTTAAGCATCAAGCTGTTTCTTGCCTGTGCGTTTGTTTGGGAGCAACAAAGAAATCGAGAAAGACAGAGAAGGACACGGCATCAGCGTTTTTGGCGACACCCCATTATCGAACTCCGGGAGAGCCGTGGAGCCTATCACACGCTATATGGCAAGCTTAATGCCAACCAGGACAAATTCTCGGAATATACCTGGATGTCGCAAGACTCTTTTCGGGATTTGCTTGGTCATGTCCAAGGAGCCATCCGGAGACAGGACACCCAGCTCCATAGAGCGATTCCTGCAGAGGAACGTCTGCTGGTTACATTAAGGTACGTAATAATTCTAAACAAATGCCAGTCATAATTATTGTTGGTCTGACATGTATTCTTTGTATTTTTATTTATGTCTTTAGCAGAACAACACCATAAAGAGAATTGATTGTAATTTATTTTTTATTTATTTTATCACAGATTTCTTGCAACAGGAGAGAGCTTGTCATCCCTCCACTTCCAGTACCGGCTTGGAATTTCCACCCTGTCTGGAATAGTTGCGGACACCTGCCGGGCTTTGTGGAACGTTCTCCGGGATGAATTTATTCTCATACCCACCGAGGACATGTGGATGGGAATTGCAGAGAAATTCTGGAGTGTGTGTGATTTCCCCAACTGTTTGGGTGTGGTGGATGGAAAGCACATACACATTATCAAACCCACCAGAACTGGATCAGAGTACTTCAACTACAAAAAATATTTTTCTGTTGTGTTCATGGCAATAGCAGATGCGGACTGTTTCTTCATCGCCGTGGACATTGGAGCTTTTGGTCGTGGCAACGATTCCCAGACTTTCAAGAACTCAGATATGGGTCGACGTGTGTATGGCAAAAATTTTAATTTTCCACTGCCACGACCTCTCCCCAACACTCAAGGCCCACCGATGCCATTTGTTATGGTTGGGGATGAGGCCTTTCAGATGTGTGAAAACCTACTGAAGCCATATTCCAGTCGGGACTTGAATCACACTAAAAGGATCTTTAACTACAGACTGTCCAGGGCCCGACGAACAGTAGAGTGTACCTTTGGGATTCTAGTGTCAAAATGGCGCATTCTTGCAACAGCCATTAATCTAAAAATAGCTCGATGAGGTGGTCAAAGCCTGTGTGGTTCTCCACAATTGCATTATGGCTAAGGAGCGACCCAACATTGAACTGGATGAACCAGTTGCAAACCTATTGCCAGATTACCAGCATCTCCCGCTGCGGTCAACTGTTGGCCACATGCGGGACCAATTTGCTGCCTTTTTTTATTCTAATATTGGATATGTGGCATGGCAGGACAATATTGTGTAAAATGTACTGTTGGGTTTAGCTCTGTACCAGTTATGTGTTAAATGTTACTAAATTTGTTGTTAATAAACTACGTGTTTTGTTATCTTGACCGTGTCTCCTATGTATTTCCTCTACAAACCACTTAGATTGTTAGTGGTAAGGTTGTTGATATCATTGCTTCCTGATTCTGTTCTGCAGTATCAATTAGACGCAGACTGAAGAGACGACTGTTTACAAAACAGATCTATTCTCATCAAGTCAGGTGTCAGAAATAATTAATTCATGATGCACAAATAACAGCCTCATGAATTCGCTATTTCTGACACATGTCCAGGTGAGTATAGATATGCATTGTATGACCTCCATCGTCCCTTCACTTTGTGTGAAATAGATTACATATACAGAAGAGAAAATGGAGGTTATACAAGGCAGTTCTCTACTCACCAGGTTAGGTGTCATAACTAATTAATTTTTGGACACATGACCTGTTGAGTATAGTTCTGCTTTATATTACCTCCATTTTCTCTTCAGCAACAAAAAATCACAGAGTAAGCAGAAGGAAGAGATTATGGAGAAAATACAAGTATTATTTTTTTGCGCCACCTCATATCTCTATACCAAACACGCACAAAACTTCAGTGATGAACTTACTAACTACTGGAGCTATGAGGTGGCAAAACAATAAAGTGTGCAGTGCAGTGTTTTATTCGGCGCATGGTGTGTGTTGCCGGCAGTGAAATACACAATTAAACAAACATTATTGGGGGTAAAAAACAGTATTATTTATTTTTGCACAAAAAAAATTAACTGCGCCTGCTTGGAGTAGAGTGCCGGAAATGAGGGGTATGTAGCTGTGAAGCTTGACTAACTGTGGACGACGCAGGGGTGGTAGGAGAAGGGGCAATTAAATTACTGGGGTCTGGCAGTTCGAGGATGGAGCTTGATGCATGAGAGGGCAGAGACACTCTGGAAGGGTGAGACAAAGCAGACATTACAGACACATTGGGAGGTGAGGGGGGGAAGAATAATGATAGTCCTCTGTTTCTTCTTTCCTTTCCCATTTTGGGATCGGCGCTGGGGTACGGGGAGCCTCGTTGGGCTCATTTCTAGCAGCCTGGCCGTGATGGCCGACTTGTCAGGGTCCGTGTGCCGCTGCATGGTTGTGGTGGTGGGGAAGGCCATGCCAGGGTCCGTGTGCCGCTGCTGCTGCATGGTTGTTGAGGTGGGGAAGGCCATGCTAGGGTCCGGCTGCTGCTGCATGGTGGTGGTGGGGAAGGCCATGCCAGGGTCTGGTTGCTGCTATTGCGGCTGCTGCATGGTGGTGGCAGTGGAGGAGGTCCAAGCAGGAGCAGCAGTTGTCATGGTGGTGGCGGTGGGCTGTCCAACAGCACTCGGCATGGTGGTGGTGCTGTAGTGGTGTCCGGCAGTGCTTGGAATGGAGGTGGCCGTGCAGTGGCATGCAGCAAAGCTCGGCATTGAGGTCAAGCATGACAGTGTTGGCACAGGTGAATATGCCGCCACTGTCTGCTGAAAATACCGACTCTGCTGCATAGCCTGCACGTAAGCAGCATTGCAGGCCTGCATGACCCTAAGCTGGAGATCAGGAGTAAGGTGTTCCGACATGCCCTGTTCAATTTGAGTAAAAAAATGATGTGCTGGCCTCTGGAGGTCGGCTTTCACTTGGTCAATGCTTTTGGTGGATATGTGTATTCATATGGCTAATGGCAGTATCCAGTCGGTCACCCATTGCCTTGAGTCCATCATGAAAGACCGATCTCAAGTGCAAAACCTCAGGTATGAGTGACCTGTCCAAGGCCCTCTGCCGCTGCCGGGAAGAGCCCCAAAAAAAGAGGCAGAGGACTGGAACAGGGGAACACCTGATGGACCAGCTTCCTTGTCTCCAGTCTGTGTGGCAGGCCCACTTGCTGCAGCACTGCTGGGAGGCTGGGACAGGTCTGTGGCTGTTTGATGAAGGACCGCTCCAGAACCAGGGTCAAGAGTGCTGTTCTATGTGCTGTGAAAAAAGAAAAAAACACATTACTAACAAATATTTACAAAAGTTAAGCGCCAGCTCCTGTGGAATAGAAACATACAGATTAAGGCAATACAACACAACCTAATACACTAAAAAAACTTACGTTCTCTGGGCAAGGACCAGTCTCAAAAATGCCAGAATGCGGTGATATTTATACTATTTATACTTTCGGATCCTTGTTCCAGAGCCACTAGGAACCTGGCTCTCTTGAAGGTCCTTGTTGAAGCGATTCTTCATCGAACGCCAACGTGTTTTGACTTTGAGCACTGGTTGAAAAAACAAAAAAAGAATGGTTAGACAATGGACTTTTGGCCATGATCACACAACTGTGTGTGATGAAAGAAACTCTCAGGTCACTGCTGCATCACACTGCATTGCAATACTTACAAAATGCATTTCGGACCCGAGTCGGGGCGTTGTCCCAGCCATCCCACATCGCTTTGGCCACCTCATTCCATAGCCGCCGGATCGTCACGTTGTCTGAGTGCTGTGGAACCCCGGTGTCCCACAACGGGACTCGCTCATGGACCAGGGAGATAAGGAGGTCATTTTCAATGAGGTCCTCATCCTGTTCTGGAACCTAAAAAATAAATAAAGACATTAATGTTGGATACATTAACATAAGGAAAAGAAAGAAAACAGAGACAGAAAACTGGCATAAATATTGAAAGTCAAGAAACAAAAGGAGTCAAGAAAAAAAAGGGAAACAAAGAGGAAAGTAAAGAAATGAATATCCAATAGTAAAGTGAGGAGACAATAAACAGTCAGCCACGTATACGTACACGCTGCCGCCTTGCCACCTGACAGCGACCCTGCTGCTCCTGCTCAGTCTCTGCCGCAGTAGAAGAAGTGCTCTAAAAAAGGAAAAAAAAATGTCATATGTGTAGATGTGACAGTGAATACTTACAAATCTGAGGAGGTGAGTACTCACTTCACTGACATGTTCGGCTTGTGCAGGCCCAGGCCGTTGCTCCTCAGAAGAAGAAGATGACATTCTGATGCATGCAGAAAGAAAGAAATGGCAGAAATTAGGACATATAGAGACAGAAAATAGAAAATAAAGACATTGGCTAGGATATACTCACATTTTTCAGAGTGTAGATTCCTTCCTATGTCTGGTCTGCTGCGTCTGCCTCTTGTTCCCAGTCTGCTGAGTAGTGACCTGCAAATATCCACTCCCTCCCTTTATCAGTTTGTATGTGGGGGGTGGCTAATCAGTGTCTAGACATATTTTCCTGTGGTGCAACGCATGCGTTCACAAACGCAAGCAAACGCTTGTGCTTGAAAACACATGCGTTCACATAGACAGCAATCCTTTTTTTTGCTGCATTCTTTCCGCTACCAAACCAAAAAATTACTGCATGTAGCGTTTACCACACCAAACCGCAAATGACGAAACGACGCATGCATCGTCAAACGCGGCAAAACGCAACCGATCGCAGACACATGCGTCCCTAATGTTAAATATAGGAATACACGACACATGCGGATAATTGCGGAAGAAACGCTGCATACACAACAGCAAATGTGAAACCAGCCTAAAACATGTCTAAACAGTGTTGTGAATTATACAGTTACATAAATTGCACTACAACATTTGTTCCTCATTCAGTGACAACTTCTTTTTGCTTGTCTCTTGTACTCCTGCATCAGATAATTTCTTTCAATTGTCCAGCAGTAATCTGCATTGATGGATTCCATTTTCCTTGATATCTTTTCTCCATAGCCACAATATGTTGGCGAAATCTTTCACTGTGTACATTGCTCACTGCTCCACAGTCTGGTGGAAAAAAAGTCTACATGCGAATGTAACAAATGAATCTTTAAGGACATGTTACAGGCAAGATCCTTATATGTTTTGAGGAGATTTTCCACAACCTCTTCATAGTTATCTGCTCTTGAGTTTCCCAAAAAATTAGTTACCACTTGAAAATGCTACCAATGCAGCCTTTTCCTTTCCCTGCAACAATTGGAGAAATTCCTCATCTTGAAGAAGCTTATGAATCTGTCTTACGAAGACTACTTCCTTTATCTTTACTTCACTCAAACTTGAAAATTTATCAGTGAGATACTTGAATGCTTTTGCATTTCTATCCATTGCCCTTACAAAGTTCTTCATTAGATCCAATTTGATATGCAATGGTGGTAACAAAATCTTATCTGGGTAAACAATGGCTGGATGCAGGACATTTATACTCCCTGGCTGAAGTGAATGTTGGAGAGGCCAGGCTCTTTTATTGCAGAGATATTCTCTTGCACCACTCACACAAAAAGCAGCAGTACTTTGTGTATCCATTCTGGAGATCAAGTAATAGGGAAACCACCTTTAAGTCACCGGAGAGGCAAATATTGGTCATAGTTCAGGCACCTCAACAGCTGTTTCATGTTGTCATAGGTTTCTTTCATGTGGACTGCTTAACCAAATGGAATAGAAGGTAGCGCATTGCCATTATGCATCAAGACAGCTTTTAGTCTTGTTGTGGACAAATCGATAAAGAGCCTTTAGTCCTGTGGATTATGACTTATTTTCAGAGGTTCCATTAAACTTTTGGTGTTGGAAAAATATTCAAATAGCACATTACATCATATATGACCGTGACCGGGAACCATAGAGACTGTTAAATTCCCCCACACAAAGAAAATCATAAGGTGGTGGAGTACTCCTAAAATCTCAGAACAAAAGAACAAACCATGAACCACCAAATAGAATAAAGAACAGTAAATTTTATTAATGAAAATACTTAAAAATACATGACATATTAAAGTGAGGTCTCATACAGGAGGAATAAAAAGAGAAAGGCCTATCCATTTAATGTATAACTGTTGGGTTCAGGTATAGTTTGAGCACAACAAGTTCAACTTTGTAGAATATACAGTTATATGAAAAAAGTTTGGGCACCCCTATTAATCTTAAGCTATATCTAATAACTGTTGGACACAGTAATGTTTCTGCCTTGAAATGAGGTATATTATAATAACAGAAAATGTGCAATCTGCATTCAAACAAAATTTGACAGGTGCATAATATGGACACCCTTATCATTTTCTTGTTTTAAATACTCCTACCTACTTTTTACTGACTTACTAAAGCACTTTTTTTGTTTTGTAACCTCATTGAGCTTTGAACTTCATAGCCAGGTGTATGCAATCATGAGAAAAGCTACTTAAAGAGGCCACTTGCAAGTTGTTCTCCTGTTTGAATCTCCTCTGAAGAGTGGCATCATGGGCTCCTCAAAACAACTGTCAAATGATCTGAAAACAAAGATTATTCAACATAGTTGTTCAGGGGAAGGATACAAAAAGCGTCTAATAGATTTAACCTGTCAATTTCCACTGTGAGGAACATAGTAAGGAAATGGAAGAACACAGGTACAGTTCTTGTTAAGGCCAGAAGTGGCAGGCCAAGAAAAACATCAGAAAGGCAGAGAAGAAGAATGGTGAGATCACTCAAGGACAATCCTCAGACCACCTCCAGAGAGCTGCAGCATCAACTTGCTGCAGATGGTGTCACTGTGCATCGGTCAACTATGCAACGCACTTTGCACAAGGAGAAGCTTTATGGGAGAGTGATGTGAAAGAAGCCGTTTCTGCAAGCACGCCACAAACAGAGTTGGCTGAGGTATGCAAAAGCACATTTGGAGAAGCCAATTTATTTTTGGAAGAAGGTCCTGTGGACTGATGAAACCAAGATTGAGTTGTTTGGTCATACAAAAAGGCGTTATGCATGGCGGCAAAAAAAACACAGCATGCCAAGAAAAACACTTGCTACCCACAGTAAAATTTGGTGGAGGTTCCATCATGCTTTGGGGCTGTGTGGCCAATGCCGACACCGGGAATCTTGTTAAAGTTGAGGGACGCATGGATTCCTCCCAGTATCAGCAGATTCTTGACAATAATGTTCATGAATCAGTGACAAAGTTGAAGTTACGCAGGGGATGGATCTTTCAGCAAGACAATGATCCAAAACACCGCTCTAAATCTACTCAGGCATTCATGCAGAGGAACAATTACACTGTTCTGGAATGGCCATCCCAGTCCCCAGACCTGAATATCATTGAACATCTGTGGGATCATTTGAAGAGGGATGTCCATGCTCGGCGACCATCAAACTTAACTGAACTGGAATTGTTTTGTAAAGAGGAATGGTCAAAAATACCTTCATCCAGGATCCAGGAACTCATTAAAAGCTACAGGAAGCGACTAGAGGCTGTTATTTTTGCAAAAGGAGGATCTACTAAATATTAATGTCACTTTTCTGGTCAAGTGCCCATACTTATGCACCTGTCAAATTTTGTTTGAATGCAGATTGCACATTTTCTGTTAGTACAATAAACCTCATTTCAAGGCAGAAACATTACTGTGGCCAACAGTTATTAGATATATGAAACTGAAATAGCTGTTGCAAAAAAAACAATTTTTAGAAAACATTAAGCTTAAGATTAATAGAGGTGCCCAAACTTTTTCATATAACTGTATAACAAAAATGTTACGTTCCTAGGTGGCGCACATGGTTTGTTGACCCACTGTGCCAAAAACCAGACTTACCCTGGAGGGGAGTGACTAAGCAGCTACCTTGGAATTCGCTGGAGCCTCTAGTGGTGAGGTCAGTGTCATGGGGTCCTTCTCTGGTACCACACAATCAACAGAGCCAGCGAATAGTGAACAATCCCAAGCCCTTTATTTAGGCAAAAATATGAAAGGTCCATATACGATCCATCACACAAAGGATAAAATATTCCAGAACACGAATGCAGTTCAGTAACAGGATAAAAGTCCAACAATCCAGCAGACAGAGGATAGCATAGTCAATATACTCTTCTTTCTCTCTGAGATGCTGTGAACACATCATCATTCCACACAGGACTGATCTGTGTCTCACCTCCCTGATATTTTAAGTCTCCCTCCTCATTCACAGGTCAGGAGGGGGATGGTCTCAGGGGCTCATTGTTTCAACAAGCTAGGTCAACATGTCATTAGCATATTAGCAAACAATACAATACTGTGGGGGCTGATATCAGATGGCAGCAACAGCCATTCATCAATTAGCAAATAACTCATTCTACAAGAGAACACCATGAAAATAAGTAAAATAGAAATATACACAAAAATGATGCCCACATAGCATATCACACATCACAGTCAGACTTGTGCGGCAGGTAGCTGTCAGGTGCCACTAAAGGGCAGCATCCGGTAGTAACTGCTGACCCTAAAGGGTAAAGACGTTACTTCAGATTCTCAGACAAAGCAGGATGGCCACTTGGGACAAGTTCAGACAGGACGACCTCTTGGGACAAATTCAGACAGGACGGCCACTGAGGAAAAGTTCTCACTGTGTGGACAGGATGGCCACTGGGACAGGTTCTACCTGTGCAGACAGGACGGCCACAGGGACAGGTTCACACATTGCAGACTGGAAGGCCACTGGGACAGGTTTACACGGTGTAGACTGGACAGCCACAGGGAAAGGTTCACAGTTCTGGCCTGGGTATTCAGCCTCCAGGGTAGCAGACAGGTACCGCCGATGAGGCCATGGGGTTCAGGTACCGCAGTCGAGGTTTCAAGATTTGAACACTGCCCAAGTGGTCGTAGGAAACAAGGACAAACTATGGCAGACTAACGGGAATACAGGATACAAGAAACTAACAGACTAGGGACAGGAGACCTTGCAACATACAGTTGCAAACACACCAACCACCTAACAGAAAACTATAGGAGTTGCTCAAACACCTCTCAGTAGGGGAGGGTGCCTTTTATACAAGATGTCTCCAACATATTGGCTGGGAGACACCTTGCAGGTGAATACAAATGTAATAAAATGCCTCCCATCTGTTGCTGGGAGCATTTATCATGTGCACATGCTGCCCCTTTAAGAAAATGGGAGAGCGCGCATTTGTGCCCTAGTTGAAGAAATGTACACAGTACCCACCCACAATCACCTAGAATATTATATTAAAATAAGGATTATATATATATAATGTAAAGTGGGAAAGGATACCGATACACAAAGGAGTGAGTGGCAAACCACTCGGGGTATTGATAACAATAAACAACAAAAATAACCTGGATTGGGGCAGATAAAGATAAAATAAATCTATAATGTAATAGTAAGGACAATGGAGTCAAAGATATATATAAAAAATGCCATTATTTAATTTATATGGCAATGGCACTAACAACTTGTGCCTGTACTTGGAGAGAAAAAGTATATGTATATAAAAAAATTTAAAAATATTTAAATATAGTAATGATTATCAGGACGGACTATGTTACATGTAACTTGGGTTAGACCTTAAAATAAACAATACACTATATCCACTGAAAGACTGGTAAGTAAAGTATGGCTATCCGCCTATCATCAGTACACAGCCACAAAGAAATAATTACTATAATTGTGCAAACATGCAAAGAAAAAAGTGCATAGTGCCAAACAATATATGGACATGGAATTGATTATATATCCATAACAATAAATGTATAAAACACTGCAACCCAGTTCAGAAAAAAGCATGCAAAATTTGCAAAAAAGGCAAAGGTAAAAAATACCAAATATGTGTGAATATAGAGAAACACATGACAATGTGCTGATGTAATAATAAGGATAATTTCAAGGGGTGATCATTTAAGCTGGAAGCTGAAAAGAGGCAGAACTAACTCATAAATGCATGTATGTAGAGAGCGATATGATAGGTGAAAAACCAGGGATAATATGTGAGGTTATAACCTATAGTGTACTGGAGGCAATGTGTATCTGAAGGGTATAATAAAGGTGATATGGTGACCGATAACCCAGAAAAAATATAAGAGATTATAGCAAATATAGTGCGAGGCGTAGCTCAATATGCCTGGGACAATGTGGATCAGAGAGGTATAGAAGAAAACCAACACAGTATAAGGAAAAGGAGCTATATTGGGCTGGTGTGTCACAAAAGGTAAAACCAAGTGTAAAAATATATATCAAGTAGTAGTTAGAATAATACCTAATGTAGTCCGTCCCTCCAAGGTACAGAGCACCTGGGGTGTCCCTGATTGAAGGGAAAAGGGGACACCAGGGGCGACGAGCCTAGAGATACAGTAACCCCCCTTATGCCCCCTCTTCTTCAGGCTTCTAATGACTCTTTGCAGAGAAGATGGAGCCAGATTCTTCCTCCTGGACTCCCACGACCTCTTATCAGGACCACGTTCTCTCGCAGCTACAGGAAGAAAAATAACGTCTCCCACCTTCTTCTTGGCCAAAATGTCTCTCACCGGCAGGACATCATTGGAGCAGCACAGAGCATCTTTGAAAATAGGAACCCTAATTTGCTGAGTCTCTTTTAGTCTGGCAGGAATAGATGGTCCCTTGGAAGAAACAGAGATGGATTAGGAATCCTTCTCCTGATTGGTGGACAGTAGTGACTTACAGGATGCCTCTGTCTTGAGTATGTCTTCCCATGACCACTTGGAACTAAAAGATACCTATTAAGGGTTAATTTTTCACATTCGTCTCAACCAGGATATGTTCTTCTGTTCTTAAGGCAGTGGGTCTTTAGGAAACCAGCCATTGGAATCATCGCCTGCCGGAGAGGATGGCAACACTGGTGATCCAGCTGGAAGAACAGGAACCAGACACTTCTTATGACACATCACTCCCAATTGAAGTACCTCACCAGACTTCCAATCAAGCACAGACTCATGAGTTTTCAGCCATGGAAGACCTAAGAGAAGGGGGTTGAAAAATGTCAGTAAGCACAATGAAAGCAATTTTCTCTGAATGGAGTGCTCCAATCTGTAGCTCTACTGGTTCTGTGATGACTTCAGAATTCCCTTCAACATTTGAGACTCTCAGAAGACTCTGGAGGCATCGGACGGGAAATACCGATCCACCACGGCTTGCTCTAAAAGAATTTCCCATGCACCAGAGTCAAGGAAGGTTATTTCATTGTAGCAACCTCCTCCACAGCCCACATAAATGTTCAAAGTCAGTGGTGAAGAACTTCCTCTCTCACCTGGAGAAGCTTCACCCACGGGCTGTAGGTTTAGGAGTTTCAACCATTTAGAACAGTCAAGAAAAAAGTGCTCCGCGCTATCACAGCTGAAGCACACTTCCTTGGCTCAACCACAGTCTGGCTGCTGCTCTACTAGCCTAACTCTATCGATCTGCATTGGTTTGGCCATTACAAATGTTTCAGTAAGCTGAGAAAAGAGTGGTCTTTGGAAAGATGGAGCTAGACAAGCCAGTCGCCTCTCACAAATTACCTCTTTTGGTTCACTGGATGTTTATTAGGATTGTCAAGGAGATTAGATCATCTGGAGAGGTTGGAATGTCATATCCAGCCAACCTGTCCTTGATCCTTCCAGATAATCCTTCCCAGAAGGCGACTATAATTATTAATTATTTATATAGCACCACTGATTCCATGGTGTTGTACATGAGAAGGTGTTACATACAAAATGCAAATATCACTTAAAGTAAACAAACTGACAATGATAGACTGGTACAGAGGGAATAAGACCCTCTTCTTGCTTCTTGGGGAAGGAGACAGTAGGTTGGGGTGTTGCAGTGGCTTCGGTGGTGTTGAGGTGGAAGCGTGTTCATTGCAGGTTGTAAGCTTTCTTGAAGAGATGGGTTTTCAGGTTCTGTCTGAAGGATCTGAAGGTGATGGCTAATCAGCCATATTGGGGCACAGAATTTCTGAAGAATGGGGGATATTCGGGAGAAGTCTTGGAGGTGATTATGTGAGGATTTAATAAGTGTGGAGGA
Organism: Ranitomeya variabilis; assembly: GCF_051348905.1. Lineage (NCBI taxonomy): Eukaryota > Metazoa > Chordata > Amphibia > Anura > Dendrobatidae > Ranitomeya > Ranitomeya variabilis. Next base: position 468,000,523 of record NC_135232.1, on the reverse strand, counting down.
GGGAATGATGTCTTGGGAGGACTGGAGATTGCGTGAGGGAAGATACCAGGAGATTAGTACGGAGATACATGGAGGAGAAAGGATATGGACCACTTTGTAGGTCAGTGTTAGCAGTTTGAACTGGATACGCTGGCAAATTGGGAGCCAAAGAAGGAACTGCAAAGGGAAGAAGCAGGAGAGTAGCAAAAAGAGAGATGAATTAGTTGGGCAGCAGAGTTACGGATGGACTGGAGAGGTGCGAGAGTGTTTTAAGGTAGGCCACAGTGGCACACGTGGTTCATGGATGCACTGTGCCACAGATCAGACTTAAACTTGAGGGGCGTGACTAAGCAGCTAACGTGGTGTTCGCTGGAGCATCTAATAGTGAGATCAGACTCGTGCCACAGGTAACTGCCAGATGCCACTCCAGGGAGATGTCATTAGTTGCTGATATCACAGGGCAGAGACGTTACTTCAGATTCTCAGACAAAGCAGGACGGCCACTTGGGACAAGTTAAGACAGGGTGGCCTCTTGCGACAAATTCAGACAGGACGGCCACTTGGGACAAGTTTTCACTGTGTGGACAGGATGGCCATTGAGACAGGTTCTCCCTGTGCAGACAGGACGTCCACAGGGACAGTTTCACAGAGTGCAGACTGGATGGCTACTGGGACAGGTTCACACGGTGCAGACTGAATGGCCACAGGGATAGACTCACAATTTTGGCCTGGGTATTGTGCCTCAAGGGTGGCAAACAAGTACCGCCGATATGGAGATGGGGTACATGTACCGCAGTTGGGGTTTCAGGATTCAGACACCACCGAATCTGTAGCAGGAAACAGGGACTAACTATGGAGGAATAACAGGAACACCGGATACGAGATACAAACAGACAAGTGATGGGGACCTGGCAAAATTCAATTGCATACACACCAACCACCTAACACGGAACTGTAGTGACTTATAGGATCGCAACTTCCAACAGGTGGTGCTATAGAGTTGAAGTCCTCTTTTTCTCAGAAGGCACATGCATAAATAGCAATTGATAGCGTGATCGGATGGCTCTCTCTAGATCATTGGGACTGCAAAAGGCATACATTGTTTCTTCTCAACCACTGTGTAAGATGTGATGCATAATAATAATAATAATAATAATAATTTTTATTTATATAGCGCCAACATATTCCGCAGCGCTTTACAACTTATAGAGGGGACTTGTACAGACAATAGACATTACAGCATAACAAAAATCACAGTTCAAAATAGATACCAGGAGGAATGAGGGCCCTGCTCGCAAGCTTACAAACTATGAGGAAAAGGGGAGACACGAGAGGTGGATGGTAACAATTGCTTTAGTTATTTGGACCAGCCATAGTGTAAGGCTCGGGTGTTCATGTAAAGCTGCATGAACCAGTTAACTGCCTAAGTATGTAGCAGTACAGACACAGAGTGCTATTAACTGCATAAAGTGTATGAGAACACGATGCAAGGAACCTGATTATGTGTTTTGTTTTTGTTTTTTTTTCTATTTTTAATAGGCCACACAGGGATAGTTAGGTTAATGCGTTGAGGCGGTAGGCCAGTCTGAACAACTGCGTTTTTAGGGCACGCTTAAAACTGTGGGGATTGGGGATTAATCGTATTAATCTAGGTAGTGCATTCCAAAGAATCGGCGCAGCACGTGTAAAGTCTTGGAGACGGGAGTGGGAGGTTCTGATTATTGAGGATGTTAACCTGAGGTCATTAGCGGAGCGGAGGGCACGGGTAGGGTGGTAGGCTGAGACCAGAGAGGAGATGTAGGGTGGTGCTGAGCCATGGAGTGCTTTGTGGATGAGGGTAGTAGTTTTGTGCTGGATTCTGGAGTGGATGGGTAGCCAGTGTAATGACTGGCACAAGGTAGAGGCATCGGTGTAACGGTTGGTGAGGAATATGATCCTGGCAGCAGCATTCAGGACAGATTGGAGCGGGGAGAGTTTGGTAAGAGGGAGGCCGATTAGTAGAGAGTTACAATAGTCCAGACTGGAATGAATAAGAGAAACAGTAAGAGTTTTTTGCAGAGTCGAAAGTAAGAAAAGTGCGAATTCTAGAAATGTTTTGAGATGCAAATAAGAAGAGCGAGCCAGTGATCGGATGTGGGGGGTGAATGAAAGCTCGGAATCAAGGATAACCCCAAGGCAGCGGGCATGTTGCTTTGGAGTAATGGTGGAACCACACACGGAGATGGCAATGTCAGGCAAAGGTAGGTTAGTAGAGGGAGAGAACACGAGGAGTTCAGTTTTTGACAGGTTCAGTTTCAGATAGAGGGAGGACATGATGTTAGAGACAGCAGTAAGACAATCACTGGTGTTTTCTAAGAAGGTCGGAGTGAAAGCAGGAGAAGAGGTGTATAATTGGGTGTTGTCAGCATAGAGATGGTACTGGAAACCAAATCTACTGATTGTTTGTCCAATAGGGGCAGTATACAAAGAGAAGAGGAGGGGGCCTAGGACTGATCTTTGAGGAACCCCAACAGTAAGGGGAAGGTGAGAGGAGGAGGAACCAGCAAAACATACAGTGAAGGATCGGTCAGAGAGATAGGAGGAGAACCAAGAGAGAACGGTGTTCTTGATGCCGATGGAGCGGAGCATAGTGAGGAGGAGCTGATGATCCACAGTGTCGAATGCTGCGGAAAGATCCAATAGAATTAGCATGGAGTAGTGACCATTAGATTTAGCTGTTAGTAGGTCATTAGAGACTTTAGTGAGGGCAGTTTCAGTAGAGTGTAAAGAGCGGAAGCCAGATTGAAGAGGGTCGAGAAGAGAGTTATCTGAGAGATAGCGGGTAAGACGGGAGTGGACCAGGCGTTCCAGGAGTTTAGAGATGAAGGGAAGATTAGAGACAGGTCTATAATTAGCGGCACAGTTTTGGTCGAGGGAGGGTTTTTTAAGTAATGGATGTATGATGGCATGCTTAAATGATTCATATCTATTACAGCATATGTGTGGAGTTCAACTCTTGTTGTGATCTCCTATTCTGCAGCCAAAATACAGGTTGTATGCCTTCCTTATCATGGTAGTCAAGTTTTGCCTTTCTGCCGCCAAAGTGACTTATCCGCATCTACAGCAAAAACGATCCACTTTGTTAATGCAAGAACGAGGCATATCTAAAAAAATGTATAGAATCATGTCAATATGCTAAAAAACTAAGCTAAGAAATCCTAAAATTGTATACCTTACACAGAGAGCATTTATAAAAGTTAGTGATGCAACTGTAATTAGGATTACATTATCGGAGCTAAATTGACGTTTTTTGTTTGGTCACCCTAAAATGATAGAATACTGAAGGCTCAATAGACTAAATAGGCGATGTAATAGAATAGCTACTAACAATGCAATAATGATGATGAAATAATAAAGACACAATTTTTCTAAGGTGTCATAAGTAATTACAACTTCCTCTGGATCTTGAAAATTAGAGTCAAATCGCAAATGTAAACATCCTATTAGTTTTCAGCACCACATAATTAGTTGAGATCAACTGTTTTCATCTCGGAACCAATTTGGCTATAGAACAGTGACATCTGCCCAATGAACGGTACATTAAATGGTTAGCCCAGTAAAATCGGTAGGTAGGTAGGTACGACATTATTCTAATGTGTTTGAGCTGATGCACTTCATAGTAACCCTGTGGTTTCCAATTCTTCACTTGTGTCCATCAGCCCATGCCATACATTGTTGTAGCCTTATTAGTATGTTCTGGCTGTCTGTAAATAATGCTTTTTCAGGTAGGCACTTTACAATTCCAGATGTGTCTTGCAGAACTTTTAAATCCTTTTGATGACACAGTTAAAAGAGTCCTAATCCCTTTGAACTGACAAGAGATTCTTTCTTCTGTTTCAGATGTACATCACGAGCACAATTAAAACGAAAAGCAGCAGACTAGCTAAACCTGTCCTCTGCCTTGGGACCCTTTGTTCTGCATTTCTTACCGGACTGAATCGTGTATCTGAATACAGAAACCACTGTGTGGATGTTATCGGTGGTTTCATTCTGGGCACTGCTGTGGCTTTGTTTTTGGTAAGTGGCATCTGCATATTCATTCGAATTGGGAGTGGATGTGCGATACTCGGCCATGGTCACTACTATATTGGTGGAGTTGTGCTGTATGTTTTCACAACTCAGAGCATCCAGCCACTGCAGGCACAAGGAACAGCTGATCAGTATGGCTGCCGGGTGTCACACCTTCACCAATCTGATGTTGATGACCTATCCTACTGATAGGCCATCAATATTAATATTTTTTAAGGCACTGTGGCAGTAGCATGAGCCACATTGGAGGCATGCATGACTCTCTGACTGCCATTAGGCTTATTAGGCAGTGCCAATTATTTAAAAAGTAATCATTTCCATTTTTATTTCATAAATCTAAATATGCTTGTCAATACATTACAATTAGTGATGAGTGAATATACTCGTTACTCGAGATTTCTCTAGCACGCTCGGGGGTCCTCCGAGTATTTTTTAGTGCTCGGAGATTTAGTTTTGCCTGGTTGCTGGGGAATCCCCACATGTACTTATGCTGGCTAACAGATGTAAATCATTCTGCTGCGGCAAGAAAAACTAAATCTCCGAGCACTAAAAAATACTCGGAGGACCCCTTAGCATGCTCGGAAAATCTCGAGTAACAAGTGTATTCGCTCATCACAAATTACAATGTATCTTATCAGAGAAATCTGCTTCTTTCTCAACCAGGATTGACAATTCATTTTCAAAATACTCAATTCATGGGAAAATCTGTCTTAAAGTGAACCTGTCGCCATGTTTGGCCGATAAGAGATACGGCCATCACCTTTCAGGGCTGATATACAGCATTCCATAATGCTGTACAGTACAGACCAAAAGTTTGGACACACCGTCTCATTTAAAGATTTTTCTGTATTTTCATAACTATGAAAATTGTATGTTCACAGTGAAGGCATCAAACCTATGAATGAACACATGTGGAATTATATACTTAACATTACTTTGAAGAACCTAGAATATAAGACATAATTTCAGTTGTTTCACACTTTTTTGTTAAGAAGATGTGTCCAAACTTTTGGTCTGTACTGTATATCTGCCCCAACCCGACCTGCAAGAGAAGAAAAAGACAATTTGTTATACTCACCTGGGCAGCGGTCCGGTCCGATGAGCGTCGCTGGTTTTGGTACGGCTCCTCCCAGCGTATGATCCCCGTCCTCCTGCTTGCTTCATGTGGATGACGCGTCCTTTTGTCATCCATAGTCTCCTCGGCACAGCGCTTCTGCTGCAGTGCGCATGCACCGGGTCTCTTTGACCTTTCCCAGCACCTGAGTACGGCAGTACTTTGCTCTGCCCTCAACAGGGCAAAGAAGTGCCCCTGCGCAGGGGCGCGGTGCCGAGGAGACGCATCATCCACACGAAGCAAGAAGGAGGGCAGCATCGCAAGAAGAAGGGAGGTGCCCATGAATTGAGATTTTTTTTAAATGAGTGATCAGTCCTGATGGAGAAAGATGCAGATTTCTGTGATAAGATACATTGCAAATTAAAGTGACAGTTACACACGTGGTCAATATTGTTGGTACCCCTCATGTAATGACAGAAAAACCCACAATGGTCACATAAATAACTTGAATCTGACAAAAGTAATAATAAATAAAAAATCTATGAAAATAAACAAATGAAAGTCAGACATTACTTTCCAATCATGCTTCCACAGAATTTAAAAAAAAATGAAACTCATGAAATAGGCCTGGACAGAAATGATGGTACCCTTAACTTAATATTTTGTTGCACAACCTTTTGAGGCAATCACTGCAATCAAATGATTCCTGTAACTGTCAATGAGACTTCTGCACCTCTCGTCAGATATTTTGGCCCACTCCTCAAGATCAAACTGCTTTAGTTGTCTCGTGTTTGAAGGTTGCCTTTTCCAGATGGCATGTTTCAGCTCTTTCCAAAGATGCTCAATAGGATTTAGGTCAGGGCTCATAGAAGGCCACTTCAGAATAGTTCAATGTTTTCCTCTTAGCCATTCTTGAGTGTTTTTAGCTGTGGGTTTTAGGTCACTATCCTGTTGCCAGACCTATGACCTGCGACTGAGACCAAGCTTTCTGACACTGGGCAGCACATTTCTCTCTAGAATCCCTTGATAGACTTGAGATTTCAATGTACCCTGCACAGATTCTAGACACCCTGTGCCAGATGCAGCAAAGCAGTCCCAGAATATAACAGAGCCTCCACCATGCTTCACAGTAGGGAGAGTGTTCTTTTCTTGCTATGCTTCATTTTTCCATCTGTGAACATAGAGCTGAGGTGCCTTGCAAAAAGTTCCATTTTTGTCTCATCTGTCCATAGGACATTCTCCCACAAGATTTGTGGCTTGTCAACATGTAGTGTGGCAAATTCCAGTCTGGCTTTTTATGATTTTTTTTCAACAATGGTATCCTCCTTGGTCGTCTCCCATGAAGTCCACCTTAGCTTATACAACGATGGATGGTGCGATCTGACACTGATGTTCCTTGAGCTTGAAGTTCACCTTTAATCTGTTTAGAAGTTTTCCTGGGCTCTTTTGTTACCATTCATATTATTCGTCTTTGATTTGTCATCAATTTTCCTCCTGCAGCCATGTTCAGGGAGGTTGGCTACTGTCCCATAGATCTTACATTTCTGAATAATATGTGCAACTGTAGTCACAGGAACATCAAGCTGCTTGGAGATGGTCTTATAACTTTTACCTTTACCATGTTTGTCTATAATTTTCTTTCTAATCTCCTGAGACATCTCTTTCCTTCGCTTCCTCTGGTCCATGTTGAGTGTTATACACACCATGTCACCAAACAGCACAGTGAGTATCTGTAGCCCTATATACAGGCCCACTCACTGATTCCAAGATTAGAGACACCTGTGATGCTAGTTAGTGGACACACCTTGATTTAACATGTCCCTTCTGTCACATTATCTTCAGGAGTACCATCATTTCTGTCCAGGCCTGTTTCATGAGTTTTATTTTGTTAACAATTCTGTGGAAGCATGGTTAAAAAGCAATGTCTGACTTTCATTTGTTCATTTTCATAGATTTTTATTTATTATTACTTTGGTCAGATTCAAGTTATTTCTGTGACTATTGTGGGTTTTTCTGTCATTGAACGAGGGGTACCAACAATTTTGAACACGTGTGTACTCTACAAATGTTTGTGTTTTGTTTGCTAAAATTTTGTAATTAGCCTGCTTAATGAATGTCTTTTGTTAAAGAATGATATTCCTTACTTAATGATTTTTTTTATTTATAGGCTTGTATTTTGCACTAAAAGTAATTCATGCAATTGGGCTTCATTAAGTGGAAAAAAATGCTGTTAACCTGCAGATTAGGGATTGATCTGCCAGCAAATGGCGTTGTAAAGCCATGCGGATGCCACACTGAAAGCCCGGCTATCGTGAAGAAATGAACCTTTGTATTCTCCCAGCAGCCTCCGACTTACAGTCAGAGGTGCGGCAGGTGTGATTTCAGTCATTGCACAGTGCATAGTAAGCGTCTGCTGTGACCACACACTGACTGACAGCCAGCCCATCAGTGCTGAGCCCATCATCAGCCAGTGCCGGGGCATGTTAGATAGTGGGAAATATGCTCCTTCAGTGGAAAGTATAATGTGAATAATTCTGTAATATTGAGATGGATGTACCGGTAAATGAGATTGTCCGGGATTTCCTATTACATGGCTGTGCATGAAAAGACATGGAAGATGGAATATGGATTTCCAGTAAAGCATATTGTGATTGCTGCACATTTTTACAATAAGATGGTAGCCCCTATAAGAGTACTGATGGTGGGGAACTCTCCATGTGATTTTTTTTTTTTTTTTTTTTTTTTACTGCGCTACCAGATATGCAACCATTGAATGGCAATATAATTCTACTGATCCCTGTTATAACAATGCATCTTTATTATCTCAGGGGTTGTGCGTTGTGCACAATTTTCAAGGAACACATGGCGCTCCATCTAAGCCGAAGCCTGAAGACACACGAGGAATGCCACTGATGGCTTTTCCCAGAGTTGAGAGCCCTCTGGAGACTTTGAGTGCACAGGTATTATTCATTTGTGGATCCAGTTGTCTTTATTACATCCAGCTGATGCTGAACAAATCGTTCATACTAAAATTACTGTTGACGAATTGAAAAAAAATTGGATAGATTTTCTATTGCCGTCTAATGTATGGACGGTATTAAAATTGTTATGTCCTCTTGTTATGGGGGCACAATAAGTATTTAAAGTTAATCTGTCACCAGGTTTCTGCCACCTACTCTGGGAGAAGCATGACATTAAGACAGAGACCCTGATTCCAGCGATGTATCACTTACTGCACTGCTTGCTGTAGTTTTGATAATATAACAGGACATTGTTACTTGAGGACTAATAAACCTGGTGCCTTGTGAACTCTAATTACCCCACCCTCCGTATTCATTGGCTGCTTTCTGCCTAGGCACTGTGTACATAGCTGCCAATCAGTGTTTTGGTTGGGGTCAAGAATTACTTGATGTGCAGCAGATATAATAGTGATTCTATGAAAACTGCAGCAAGCAGCTCAATAAGTGACACATCTCTGGAATCAGGGCCACTGCCCCTACATCATGTTTGAAGGGATTCTCCTAAAGCAGTACTACAGTGCACTAAGAGGAGCCTTATCTGCAGTTTAAGAATCATTTGTTTTGGAGAAAACATTATTTATGTTCACATGCACATACCATGCTTCCAGCACCATGGGTGGTTTCATGCGGTCCATGGCATCCTTCCTCTCACAGGTAAATCAGGGCTGTCAATTTTTCACCTGCCTAGTGCCCCAAGCAACACATTTGCATATGACCATACAGAATGTTTTTTTTTTTTTTTTAAACTATCCAGTAGATCTTAAAACAAAGGCTGCGTTTACACATCAAGTTTTTTCCGGTATTTTTACTGTGAAAAATTCTGCATTTTACTGTTCCAGTCACGTAAAAGAGATTTCTAATATCTCACGCACACACTACTTATTTATTTCTTGAAGATTTTAAGCAATTTCAAAACAGTAGCATGCCAAGTCTTTCGGTATTTTTCCAACGTTTTTTACCCATTTTAATGAAAGGGGAAAAAATACATCCACAAAAATGTGACAAAAGGTGTTTTTTCCTGCTAACACATCTATATTTGCAGCAGATTTTAGGGTGATATACCCTAAAGTCAAGGCTGCTCCCAGCCCACGGTCCACTACAAGTGCACACTTTAATACTGATTTTGGAGCTGACCAGCTCCCTGCTATGAGAAACACAACATGTGATAGTAAATCTGTTTTCTGATAGAAAATTTCTATAATATTCTGGTGACTTTGAGCAGCTGAATCGCCAGCGGGGGCCATCAATAACCGCTCTGTGCAGGAAATGGGAAGAACAGGCAGGTCATTAGCAATTACCTGCTAGGTTGTCTTAGGCCCTTAGTAAAAAAAATAGTTCTTGAAAATCCCTTTAAATAGAAATACACACTCTAGACAAACAGTCTTTGGCCCGGGTCACACGTTCAGTTTTTGGTCAGTATTTTACATCAGTATTTACAGTTGTGTAAAAGTTTTCCCCCTTCCTGATTTCTTAATCTTTTGTATGTTAGTCATACTTACCGTATATGTTTCAAAACACCAAACAAATTTAAATATTAGACAAAGATAACACAGGAAAACACAAAATGCATTTTTTTTAATGAAGGTCTTTATTGTTATAGGGAAATAGAAAAACGAACCTGCAAGGCCCTTTGTGAAAATGTAATTGCCACCCCTTAAAGCATAAGTCAACTGGTTTATTCACATTTTTTGGGACACGGAGTTCAAATTCCATAGCCACACACAGGTCTGATTACTGCCACACCTGTTCTCAATCAAGAAATCACTTAAATAGGACCTTCATGACAAAGTGAAGTAGACCAAAAGATCCTCTAAAGTTATAAAGCCATTTCCCAAACTTTGAGACTCCAGCAAACCACAGTGACGCAATTATCCACAAATGGCGACAACGTGGAACAATGGTAAACCTTCCCAGGAGTCATATGCTGACCAAAATTACCCCGAGTGCAGTGGTGACTCATCCAAAAGGTCACAAAGGACCCCACAACAGCATCCAAAGAACTGCAGGCCTCTCTTGCCTCAAGGTAAGTGTTCATGACTCCAACATAAGAAAGAGACTAGGCAAAAATATCCTGCATGGCAGAGTTACAAGACGAAAAATACTGCTGAGCAATAAATAAAGCTGATCTTCGCTTTGCCAGAAAGCAACTTGATGATCCCCAAGACTTTTGGGATAATACTATGTGAACTGATGAGACAAAAGTTGAACTTTTTGGAAGGTGTACAGTATGTCCCATTACATCTGGTGTAGAAGGAGCACAGGATTTCAATATGGTAGTGCTAGTGTAATGGTCTGGGGCTGTTTTGCTGCTTCAGGACCTTTAAGACTTGCTGTGGTATATGGAACCATGAATTCTGCTGTCTACCAAAAAAACCCTGAAGGAGAATGTCATGTGTTTGTGACCTCAACCTGAAGCGCACTTCGGTTATGCAGCAGGATAATGTTCCAAAACACACCAGCAAGTCCACCTCTGAATGGCTTAAGAAAAGTAATATTAAGACTTTGGAGTAACCTAGTCAAATTTCTTACCTTAATCCATTTGAGATGCTGTAATATAATGTTAAAAAGGCGGTTTGTGCTTTGGAAAACCTCCAATGTGGCTGAAATAGAACAATTCTGCAAAGATGAGAGGGCCAAAATTCCTCCACAGCATTGTAAAAGACTCATTGCCAGTTATTTCAAATGGTTGATTGCAGTTGTTTATACACTGAACAAAAAATGAAGGGAACACTAAAATCCCACATCCTTGATATCACTGAATGAAATATTCCAGTTATAAATCTTTATTCATTACATAGTGGAATGTGTTGAGAACAATAAAACCTAAAAATGATCAACGTAAATCACAACTAATATCCCACGGAGGTCTGGAGTTTGAATGATGCTCAAAATCAAAGTGGAAAATGAAGTTACAGGCTGACCCAAATTCAATGGAAATGCCTCAAGACAAGGAATGATGCTCAGTAGTGTGTGTGGCCTCCACGTGCCTGTATGATCTCCCTACAAAGCCTGGGCATGCTCCTGATGAGGCCAACTCCTGGACAGTCTGTGGTGCAACGTGACGTTGGTGGATGATGCAAGACATGATGTCCCAGATGTGTTCAATCAGATTCCGGTCTGGGGAGCGAGTGGGCCAGCCACAGCTTCAGTGCCTTCATCTTGCAGGTATTGCTGACACACTCCAGCCACATGAGGTCTGGCATTGTCCAGTGTTAGGAGGAATCTAGGGCCAACTGCACCAGCATATGGTCTCACAAGGGGTCTAAGGATCTCATCTCGGTACCTAATGGCAGTCAGGCTACCTCTGGCGAGCACATGGAGGGCTTGGCGGCCCTCAAAAGAAATGCCACCCCACACCCTTACTGACCCACTGCCAAACTGGTCATGCTGAAGGATGTTGCAGGCAGCAGATCGCTCTCCACGGCGTCTTCAGACTCTGTCACATCTGTCACATGTGCTCAGTGTGAACTTGCTTTCATCTGTGAAGAGAACAGGGCACCATTGGCAAATTTGTCAATCCTGGTATTCTGTGGCAAAAGCCTAAGCGTCCTGCACAGTGTTGGGCTGTGAGCACAACCCCTATCTGTGGACGTCACGCATTCAGACCATCCTCATGGAGTCGGTTTCTAACCGTTTGTGCAGACACATGCACATTTGTGGCCTGCTGGAGGTCATTATGCAGGGCTCTGGCAGTGCTCCTCCTGTTCCTCCTTGCACAAAGGCTGAGGTAGAGGTCCTGCTGCTGGATTGTTGCCCTCTTATCACCCTCTCCACATCTCCTGATGTACTGGCCTGTCTCCTGGTAGCGCCTCCAGCCTCTGGACACTACGCTGACAGACACAACATACCTACTTGCTACAGCTTACATTGATGTGCCATCCTGGATGAGCTGCACTACCTGAGCCACTTGTTTAGGTTGTAGAGTCTGTCTCATGCTACCACGAGTGTGAAAGCACAACCAACATTCAAAAGTGACCAAAACATCAGCCAGAAAGCATTGGTACTGAGATGTGGTCTGTGGTCCCTACCTGCAGAACCAATTCTTTATTGAGTGTGTCTTGATAATTGGCAATAATTTCCACCTGTTGTCTATTGCATTTGCACAACAGCATGTGAAATTGATTGTCAAACAATGTTGCTTCCTAAGTGGACAGTTTGATTTCGCAGAAGTTTGGTTTACTTGGAGTTATATTCTGTTGTTTAAGTGTTCCCTTTATTTTTAGCAGTGTACTAAGGGTGGCCCAACCAGTTATTAGGTTTAGGAGGCAGTCACTTTTTCACACATTGCCCTGCAGGTTTGGATTTATTTTTCCCTTAATAATAAAAATCTTCATTTAAAAACTGCATTTTGTGTTACTTGTGTTATCTTTGTCTAATCTTTAAATTTATTTGGTGATCTGAAACATTTAAGTGTGACAAACATGCAAAAGAATAGGAAATCAGGAAAAGGGCAAACACTTTTTCACACAACTGTATAAGCCAAAATCAGGTGTGGAACATTTAAAGGAAAAGTATAATAGAAACACAGACACCACTTCTGTATTTATTGCTCACTACTGGTTTTGGTTTACAAGTGCTGATTAGTGTTGAGCATTCCGATACCGCAAGTATCGGGTATCGGCCGATATTTGCTGTATCGGAATTCCGATACCGAGATCCGATACTTTTGTGATATCGGGAATCGGTATCGGGATCGATATTAATGCGTAAAATCAAGAATAAAAATAAAAAATATTGATATACTCACCTCTCCGGCGCAGCCTGTACCTCACTGAAGTAACCGGCAGCTTCCGCTCATAAGAATGAGCGCTTGAAAGTCCTTAGATGACATCGCGGCCTGTGATTGGTCGCGGAGCGGTCACGTGACCGCTCCGCGACCAATCACAGGCCGTGACGTCATCTAAGGACTTTCAAGCGCTCATTCTTATGAACGGAGAATGGCGGTTACAACCAGGGCGCGTCAGAGGGTGAGTATATCGATATTTTTTATTTTAATTCTTTATTTTACACATTAATATGGATCCCAGGGCCTGAAGGGGAGTTTCCTCTCCTTTAGACCCTGGGAACCATAAGGATACCTTCCGATACTTGGTGTCCCATTGACTTGTATTGGTATCGGGTATCGGTATCGGCGATATCCGATACTTTTCGGGTATCGGCCGAAACTATCCGATACCGATACTTTCAAGTATCGGACGGTATCGCTCAACACTAGTGCTGATGTAAAATGCTGACAAAATACTTATTTCCAAGAATAGAAAATATTAATAGGGAAGAAGTTACAGGAAAATAATGTGCTATATTAATGCAATTAGTGGAATACTAGATAGCTCCATTTTTCTTTTCCACTGTGGTCCCTGTGGTCTCATGAGCTACGTTTCTCCATTCCCAGTCTGCAAAATTTACTGGGTTTTTACTTGTGGGAGCACATGTAACCATGGAGTTCCAGGACAAGCTATCTCAAGAGACTTTTACATCGTTCTTTAATAAAGAGCAAGTGGTCCCTCTAGTGGAAAATACAGAATCAACAACTTTATTTTGATGCATATGAGCTCATACATTTTAATGATAACTCGAAAAGCAAAAGATTTTTTTAATGTTTCTTTATAAGTTTTAAAAATAAGCATAATTGCAAATAGCCTTAGTAAAAACATTTCACTTATTTGTGGGGTGGTCTATCAAAAAAGATTGCAGATAAGACCTGTGCAGTCTGGCCTCGCTCTCATACTCAATACACTCTATGATCTATTTGCTAAAATAGTAGAAATGGTTTCAAAGATGTGCAGTGCACATGTTACTGGTATATCTATCTTTTGCAAATGTATTTTAGAAATTGTATCAACTGTTAAAAGTAATCTGTCACCAGGTTTTCCCAATATGAAGTAGTGCTACCACCTTGAAGCCCTCTTTTACACTATTCTAGAATGCTGTATATATGTCCCTAATCCCCTCTGCAAGGCAGAAATAAGACCCTTTATTATACTCACAGATGTTGCTATCCGGTCCGATGTGCATCTCTGATCTTGATCCGGAGCCTCCTCTCTTCCTACAATCATCACCCTCATTCTCTGCTTCATGTGGAAGACGTATCCTTCATCATCCGAGGGCAGAGCAAAGCAGTCATGGCTGAAAGTGTTAGCACCCAGAAAATTAAGTATTTCTTCCATAAAATCATTGCAATTACACGTTTTGTAATACACATATTTATTTCCTTTGTGTGTGTGTGTATGTTAACAACACACAAAACAGAGAAAAAAAGGCAAAGTGGACATAATTTCTTACATAACCCAAAAAATGGTCTGGACAAATTTGTTGGCACCCTCAATATTTGGTTGCACACACTTAGAATAAATAACTGCAATCAGTTGCTTCCTATAACCATCAACAAGATTCTTACACCTCTCAACTGGAATTTTGGACCACTCTTCTTTTGCAGACTGCTACAGATATCTCATATTTGAAGGGTGCGTTCTCCCAAGAGCAATTTTAAGATCTCTCCATAAATGTTCAATGGGACTTAGATCCGGACTCATTGCTGGCCACTTCAGAACTCTCCAACGCTTTGTTTCCATCCATTTTTGGGTGCTTTTCTTGATGGACGTTTGAGGCCTTTGTCCTTCTGTAAGATTCATGACCTAGGACCAGCTTTCTGACACTGGGCACTACACTGTGACTCAAAGTCTGTTGATAATCTAAAGATTTCCTGATGCCCTGCAAACAATCAAGGCATCAAGTTCCAGAGGCAGCAAAACAATCCCAAAACATCTTTGAACCTTCACTATATTTGACTACAGGTACTGTGTACTTTAAGCCTCATTCCATTTTTGGTAAACCGTAGAATGATGTGCTTTACCAAAAACTCTATCTTGGTCTCATCTGTCCACAAGACGCTTTCCCAGATGGATTTTGGCTTGCTCACATACATTTTGGCAAACTGACTCACATACATTTTGACAAACTAGAGTGTAGCTTTTTTATGTCTCTGTGAGCAGTGGGGTCCTCCTGGTTCTCCTGCCATAGCGTTTCATTTCATTGAAATGTCTATGGAAAGTTCCCACTGACACTGATGTCCCGTAAGCCTGAAGGGCAGCCCAAATTTCTTTGGAACTTGATTGGGGATGCTTATCCACCATCCAAGCTATCATGCGTTGCAATCTTTCATCAATTTTCTCTGCCGTCCATGTCCAGGGAGATTAGCTACAGTGCCATGGGTCATAAACTTGTTGTTTATGTTGCACACTGTGGACAAAGGAACATTGAGATATCTGGGGATAAATGTGTAACTAGAGATGAGTGAACCTTTCAAGGTTCGTTTCATTTCGGAGTCGGCGAACAGTTCGCCAAATGTTTCTGATCCCTGTTATATTCAATGAGAGGCCAAACCAAACATATACACCCTTAAGGGGTAACAAAATGCTTCAAAAGCAGCTAAAATTAGGAGCAGACACCATGAAAAGTGACATCAATTGACTCACAGTAAAAATTTGCAAATGACACAACAGCATTCAGCCATGGGCCATTCATGTGGTATCAGGGTCTGGCTCAGCATTTACAGCTTGAAATTGAAGTTTCAATGAGGACCTGCTGGTTAAGGGAGCTGAGCAAGCCTTCCTAGCTAGTAGACCTGATACCTCATGCAAAACCTCCAATTATTTTTTTTTTATTCCAGCCACACCCAGATGGCAGAAACATCAGTTTCATACAGTACTTTTAGTAGAAAATGTAAGGAAAGTAACACAGGTAGATGTTTTTTTCAATTGACACATAGTAACACCTTTTATAGTGGCACAGAAGCAGTCAGCCATGTGCAATTCATTGAGGTATCAGGGTCTGGAGAAATGAAGTTTCAATGAAGACCTGATTGTTAAGGAAGCGGTGTAAGCCTTTCTAGCTGGTAGACATGATACCTCATGCAACACCCCCAATTTATTCATTTTTTTCCAGCCACACTCAAATGGCACAAACATCAGTTTCATACAGTACTATTGGTAGAAAATGTAAGAAAAGTAACACAGGTAAATGATTGATCATTTGATCCACAGTAGCACCTTTTATAATGGCACAGAAGCAGTCAACATGGGCCATGCATGAGGTATCAGGGTTTGCCCGGAATTTATAGCTTGAAATTTAAGTTTCAATGAGGACCTGGTGGTTAAGGGAGCCATATAAGGTGGAAGCCTTGATACCTCATGCAACACCTCAATTTTTTATTTTTATTACAGCCACACTCAGATGGCACACACATCAGGTTCATACAGTACTATTAGTAGAAAAATGTAAGGAAAGTAACACAGATAGTTGGCTGATCAATTGACCCACATGGGCCATGCATGAGGTATCAGGGTTTGGACAAACATTTACAGCGTCAAAATTAAGTTTCAATGAGTTTCAATGAGGACCTGGTGGTTAAGAAAGCGGTGTAAGCCTTCTTAGCTGATAGACCTGATACCTAAGGCAGCACATCCAATTTTCTTTTTTTAATCCAGCCTCACTCAGATGGCACAAACATCAGTTTCATGCAATAATATTTGCAGAAAAATGTAAGGAAAGTAACACAGGTAGTTGACTGAAAGTAAGTGCAGACCATCCTGTTTGGGAGCCCTACTTACACAGGCAACTCACCAGACATAGGAGAAAACATTCTTTTACGTGACCAAAACTGCGGGACAGAGGGCTGGCTGCTGTGCTGAGAGATGGTGGAGTATGCAGAACAGGAAAAACTGCTGGACTGCGAGTTAGGTGCAGGCAGAGATGTTATGGTGGATTGAGAAAGATGTGTTGTGCTGGGTGATAGAAAAGCAGCAGTTATGTCCACTTCCATAACAGCTGACGGAATCTTACTCAGCCCGACTGTAGTGGGTAAACAAGCTGAGTTTCTGCAGCCGGAGACCTGTGTGAGAAGACTTGGCATGGTGACGGAGGAGCAAGAAGCAGTAGATGGGGTTGATGGCATGGCCGGTGGTTGGCAAGGACAGCTAGTCCGCATTTTCGCATTTTAGTGCAGTGAGATTCCCACACTAACTTATGTTGATAGTGCATGTGCCGGTTCTTGCATGTAGTTGTTAAATTATTGCAATTTTTGCCTAAACTGAGGTTTTTTTTGCAAATTTAACATATAACCTGTAAAGATGGTGTTTTTTTCAGTTGAGCTTTCATTAATATTAACACCTACCCATGTACACGTCAAAGACCAAGCCTATTCCTCCTTCCACCATGACCTCAGTTTTTCCTACTCATGTTGTAAGTAGCCTTCCCCTCTTTGCCAACTGCTGTTTCACAAGCTTAGGCCTACAGCTGAAAGTCACCTGTCACTATATGAACAATCACTATTTATGTTCTTAGATAGTGCCTGAACAATACGGTTATACCTAACGATGTTTAAGAGGAAATATGGCCTTCTGATTTGTCACTGAAACACAGTTTTACCACAAACGATTTGGATTAGCTAATTTGGTCTCTGGAGACTGCAACACAGTTTTGGCACAATATAGTTAGATGCTAGAAATTCAATTTCACACTGGACAGGATTCCATCTAGCTAACTTATAAGTTAATTTGCATCACTATCAGGAGCATCTTCTCTGCACTGTGATACTGAGAAAATGGCACCAGCAAAACTAGATGTCCGCTTTTTATATGGCCAGGGACATGAAACTTTGGCAGCCCAGCACAGAAGTCCTTTGGACATGACATTGTTTAAGGTTTCTGCGTCCTGATTGGCTGCCAGAATCATCGCACTCAAAGTTAAGGAAAAAAACAGTGCACCGTTCCTCTAACCTCTCCACACACCGTCCCCTCATCAAACACGTCACCCTGTTCCCCCACATATCATACAGCACCACTATCCTAGCCAAAGTGATAACAAAAGCATTAGTGGAAACATGATGATTTACCGAACTATGACCAAACTTTGCAGACTTTGAGTAAAAATACTCATGAAAGTGAACACGAATCCGAATGTGCTATGAAGTTGAAATTGGAGAACATTTTCCGAACACGTTCGCTTATCTCTTCTTGTAACTTTGAGATTGTTACTTGCCACAAGTATGTTTGAATGAGCATCACATGCTTGAAGTAAAGTTGCTTACCCACAATTTTGGAAAGGTGCCAACAATTTTGTCGGGCTCATTTTGGGGGTTTTGTGTGAAATTATGTCCAATTTGCATTTATTTCTCTGTTTTTCTGTGTTGTTCCAATACACACAATGGAAATAAATGTGTTTAACTAAACATATGTAATTTCAATAATTTTATGGCAGAAAGACTTTATTTTATGGAACACTTTTGGCCATGACTATACAGTTTACTGGAATGATGCAGGCGAGGCCTTAAAAGTGGTGGTGTTACTTTATATTGGTAAAACCTGGAGATAGGTTCCTTTTAAATAGTACAGAACTAACCCATTTACATGATGGAACATATCTTTGGTTTGTTGCAGATAGATATATCCTTAATGTAATGGTTGAACGCTAACAATAATACAAATGTGTTTATCAACTGTATTTTAAAGAAAGTAACAATATTGTGATAATTATTTATTTGAGTCGTCTTTCACTGTTGTGGGATCAATAATAATTTAATATGAAATCATATACAAACTAAACACCACGAAATATACTAAAGGTAGCAAAAAGTTTATTGAAAATAATACAAACAACAAGAGAATAAAATAGGGATATGACAGAGTACACCAGTGGTGGATGGCTCCACAGAAACCAGACAAGCAGTCAGACATATGTAATAGTAAAAACCAGAGGAAAGACACTCCCAGGCTCTAAGTAGTAGTGCATATACATAATTAATGAGAATATAAGGGAAGGCTGTACACCGCCCCTAAAGATGAAAGCCAACTAGAACCGTTGAGGTCTGAAGTAAATATGGGAATAATACCTGACTGAGTGCTGGAGTTCTGTGATGCCACCGTCCCCAGAACTCCAGCACTCAGTCAGGTATTATTCCCATATTTACTTCAGACCTCAACGGTTCTAGTTGGCTTTCATCTTTAGGGGCGGTGTACAGCCTTCCCTTATATTCTCATTAATTATGTATATGCACTACTACTTAGAGCCTGGGAGTGTCTTTCCTCTGGTTTTTACTATTACATATGTCTGACTGCTTGTCTGGTTTCTGTGGAGCCATCCACCACTGGTGTACTCTGTCATATCCCTATTTTATTCTCTTGTTGTTTGTATTATTTTCAATAAACTTTTTGCTACCTTTAGTATATTTCGTGGTGTTTAGTTTGTATATGATTTTCTATTATATCCTGGCACCGTCAGTGACTCTTTCTGCACTACCCTTTCATACTGTTTTGGGGTGCAGGCCTTGTATTTTTTGATTAATAATTTAATATGGCAGATTATAAGCTTAACCTGTGAAAACTGACAACAATTGTGGCAAAAACAGATGAACATGCTATTTCTTTATCACTATTTGCGGTTTGCTAGACATAGGTATGTGGCTATCTGGAAAATAGCCGTGACTCAGCAGAAAGATGGTGTGGCTTAAAAGTGCCACAGTGACACTAATTTTTGGAGCACAAAAAGGTGTACAGTGAGCTAAAGTACTTAGCATTTGACAAAAAGTAATACAAAGTGTCTAAAGTCGCACCAAATTTATTGAACAGCATGAGCAGCTGTGATTTGTGATTAATTTGGCACTTCTAGTCTCGGTCTAGGCTGTATGACAGATGTCGGGTGCTAATGTATGGTTTAGGCTGTGAGGGGTTGTCACACACCTAGCTGCTTCCTCAGGTAGACTCTTGAACTGTTCTGGTAGAGAAATCACCTGCTGGATTATTGGGGATGACATAAAGATTGGCAGAGTTCAGCGAAATAAACCGAGCCTTGCTCACATATCAGTAAAACAAACAAAAACACAGTCCTTATGAGTCCATTCCCTGTAAGGTTAACTTGCAATTAACCCGCACAGTCCTTAGCTCCTCCTGGAGCTATGTGGGAGGTCCTGCTCACCCATGCCTGACTCTCATGGCCCGATATTTAACATCCCATGTAATGATCACTGGACCTTGACCTCACACAGGTCCTGTCAGGACTCTGCAGGCGGAGACACGGTGTACAACCTCCCACCAGCTCTATGAAGGTCCACTAAAACCAGCCCACAACATAGGTTCCTATTAACCCTCTCAGTACTTAGCATGCTGGAGTCAAAAACACTCTGGTTTTACATCACTGACCACAGCATGCACAGTAACGTGTATCTCCCTTCACATACTAAGCCAATGACTGAGTCTAAAGGCATATTTTATATTACAGTATATTGTACAAGCAAGCATTCAGAAGATCATAAGTCCCCAAGGGGGGGCTAAAGAAAAAAGGTATAAGTCACCTGACATTGTATTCATTTTCAGCAATTCACACAACTTTAAATCTCTTACCAATTTCCCAGTACATTAAATGATAAAGTGACTCGTGCCACCTAAAAATAAGCCCTCAAAGGGCTAGGTCAATGGAGAAAGTAAGTTTTGGCTCTTTGAAGAAGGGAAGGAAAAAAGGAAGGGTAAAAATTTAAAATTGGCTTTCTCTGGCCCAATACGTCAGCAGCTTAGAACGTTTATCCGCAATCCTATTTATTACTGCTAGCAGCTCCGTGATGTCTGTAACCTGCATATGATAATTTTCGAACATTCTTTTCATACACATACTGTACATCACTTCCTACTATCATTCTATGTACCTAACGCAATTATCCGTATTCTTTCCAACAGAATCACTCTTCATCCATGACCGAAGTTACCTGAGTCACGTAATGGACATAAAAGGAACTGTTTTTTATACTACATTAGATGGAGACCACCAAGAACACAGTTGCTCATTGTTAAACTGTGGCTATCAGTATTATGTTATATCTAGTTAGAAGCTGATGTTTTTGTACGATTTTGTTCCAGGAAGTGATGTAGCTTGCCCTGATATTATTTTCTATGGTAGTGTCAACATTCAGCATCCCATATGTATGCCATAAGCCAGTTTCCTTCTCCTATTATGGTATATGGTGCACTAAAAAGAGACCACCCTTATGAATTGTCATTGTTATGGATGTTTGTATACAACTTTTTGTATTATTTTATAAGCATTAAACTGCTGTGTAAATGAAAACGCTATCACACACTTTAATTTTTTTTCTTTTTCAAAACAGAATTTTATACTTGAAGTGCGTACAGGAGTGGACATGCCTTTTTCATTGGATTAATAATTTGCCCCATATACTATAATATCTACTTACTTTACACCAGTGATGGATTATTAATGTAATTATTCATGCGGGCACATTTTACCATTGTTTGGTTGGAATTGCAAAGAAATATGAAGGGGTTTGTGTCGAGATTGCAGTGGTCTGCAGTTCATTTAGTCTCCTCTATTTTACACTTCCTTAAAGGAGTTGTCCATCCTTAGGTAGCAAGTCTACAGTCACTGTATGTGACTGCAGACTTGTGAATCTTCACATGACATGCACTGCACGCTGTGAGGATTCTCTACGGCCAGCATCGGGAGCAGGCGGTCATGTCATGCTTGCATACTTCCGGTCACATGTAGACTAGGCTCAATACACTTGCATTGAGTAAGGCCGTGCCCACGTGACCACAGGTATGCAAATCACATACAGTCACATGCAGTCACACACCTTCCTCTCCAGGCTCTGGCACTGGAGAATTCTCACAGCACACAGTGTGCGCGATGTGAGGATTCACAAGTCTGCAGTCATATAGAGTGACTGCAGACAGCAGCAGACTTGTAGCCAAAGGCTGAACAATCCCTTTAAAGATGTTTTTGAAAAGACAACAAGGCTATTTTAACACTTGATGTCATATGATTTAGTTTTTTTTTAAATCCATGACAGATATTATGGTTCTGTCCTAATCTGTACTGGTTCATTAAGAGTCATTTTTCCCTAAGAGTTAGCGATGAGCGAGTATACTTGCTGCTCGGGTTCTCCCGAGCATGCTCTGGAGATTTAGTTTTCGTCACCTCAGCTGCATGATTTGCGACTGCTAGCCAGCCTGAGTACATGTGGGGGTTGCCCATTTGTTAGGAAATCCCCACATATATTCAGGCTGTCTAGCAGTTGCAAATCATGCAGCTGAGGTGACAAAAACTAAATTTCCGAGCGTGCCCAAAATACTCGGAGACCACCAGAGCGTGCTCGGGAAAACCCAAGCAATGAGTATACTCGCTCATCACTACTAAGGGTGTATCAGATTTTTTTAAGAGAATATTAGAACCATCAAAAGCAATGAAAATGTATGAAATTCAAACATATGTGAACAGAGCTTTAAAAGTTTTATAGACTGTATTTGCTAAACCCCATTTTTCAAAAAATAACCTTACAGTACTAGCGATGAGCGAGTGTACTCGTTGCTCGGGTTTTCCTGAGCACGCTCGGGTGGTCTCCAAGTATTTGTTAGTGTTCGGAGATTTAGTTTTCCTCACCTCAGCTGAATGATTTACAGCTACTAGCCAGGCTGAGTACATGCGAGGATTCCATAGCAACCAGGCAACCCCCACATGTACTCAGCCTGGCTACTAGCTGTAAATCATTCAGCTGAGGTGAGGAAAACTAAATCTCCGAACACTAACAACTAATTGGAGACCACCCGAGCGTGCTCAGGAAAACCCGAGCAACGAGTACACTCGCTCATCACTATACAGTACTAATGCACATGATTGGATCCTGTACACAGTACTTTGTGATACCTTAAAAGATTTTCTCTGCAAAATGACGATTTTTCAGGTGACTTCATATTCTGTAAAACAACAAAAAAGCTTTACTCCCGGCAGATGATTTCTCAGTGCGACATTAGTGAGGTCACCAATGACGTGCTGCGGCAGTCACCTGACTGTGGCACTCAATCACAGTTCCAGTGGTCCTGCAGCCGCTTTAAATTTCTGCCAGTGCAAATACAGACCATGGAACGGCCTTCGCTGGTTCCTAGGAAGTGAGTACAGTTTATTTAGTTGTTTTTTTTTCATAAATTCACCTGAAAAATCTTAACTTTGCCAACTTTGTGTAGGGAATCTGTCAGCAGGTTTTTGCTATGCAATCTGAGAGCAGCCTGATGTAGGGCCAGATTTCCTGATTCCAGTGAACTGTCAGTTCTTAGGCTGTGTGTTATTTTAAAAAAAATCACAGTTTTATCAGCAGGAGATTATCACTAGAGGAATATTTGCCTTGTGCCATGTATGCTCCTGCTCCGTGCACCCCCACTCCCACCACTATTAGGCAGTTTTCTGTAAGTGTACAGTATACACAGAAAGCTGTGGCCCGGGTTATACAGAGTGGTGTCTCTACAATATGCTGATCACAGATAACACAGCCGAAACCTGGTGACAGATTCCCTTTAATGGATTCTGCAGACTTTATTTTCTAAAACTTGTCAAACATTTTATAAAAATACTGCACATATACACATTGTACACATCATTTACAAAATTAGATCATTCTCAGTTAAATTTATACTGAATTAACTTTCACAGTTGATAATACAAAATCTTAAAGGGGCTTTCCATGAATTTCTGCAGTCACCCTTCAGAATTCTGATTGGATGCTTCTTGCACCCTATTGGGGATTCTGCTCTTCTGCCAGTGTGAGCAATTTGCATAGTTTCTCATCTACTTCTCTCAATAAAACATTGAGAGAAACAGGGAAAGTTACTTGTTCGCATGTGACTGCAAGGATGTAATCATGGAGAAAGGGGGTTGAATCAAAAATACGGGTATCCAAACCACAAAACAAAATCCAATTAACCTAATTGGATGTAATCATATCCATGTGGTCGTGTGATGACAATAGAACGGAATTGAGGCAGTGTGCACAATGCACACTGTCAGGATTCAGCAATCTGCATTCACATAACGCGATTATAAAAATTCACTTTGACCCCAGAGAACACCTTTTGTGATGTAAACAATTAGTATTCACTTTTCTAAATGCTACATATCAAACCAGTTGGCAATCTGCACTATTTCATTTTCATAAAATGCAATCATTGAGCCAAGATCTGGATGGCTGAGTCTGATGATTGCGTATATTGCTATACACACTATCATCAATATGGCGTACAATATAGACATGAAACACACATACATCTATGTACACGACTTGCCTAAAGGTACCTTCACACGAAGCGACGCTGCAGCGATAGTGACAACGATGTCGATCGCTGCAGCGTCGCTGTTTGGTCGCTGGAGAGCTGTCACACAGACCGCTCTCCAGCGATCAACGATGCCGAGGTCCCCTGGTAACCAGGGTAAACATCGGGTAACTAAGCGCAGGGCCGTGCTTAGTAACCCGATGTTTACCCTGGTTACCAGCGTAAAATCTAAAAAAAACAAACAGCACATACTTACATTCACGTCCCCCTGCGTCCACTTCCTGACTGACTGAGCGCCGTACAGTGAGAGCAGAGCGGTGACGTCACCGCTGTGCTGCTTTCACTTTCACTTTGCGGCGCTGAGTCAGAGGAGGAAGCAGACTGCAGGGGACGCAATGTGAGTATGTGCTGTTTGTTTTTTTTACATTTTACGCTAGTAACCAGGGTAAACATCGGGTAACTAAGCGCGGCCCTAAGCTTAGTAACCCGATGTTTACCCTGGTTACCAGTGTAAAATATCGCTGGTATCGTTGCTTTTGCTTTCAAACACAACGATACACAGCGATCGGACGACCAAATAAAGTTCTGGACTTTATTCAGCGACCAGCGACATCACAGCAGGATCCTGATCGCTGCTGCGTGTCAAACAAAACGATATCGCTAGCGAGGACGCTGCAACGTCACGGATTGCTAGCGATATCGTTATAATGTCGTTTCGTGTGAAGGTACCTTAAGTCTTGTGCAGAGCTGTGCAGATAGAAATCTCTGTCTCCAACTTGTACAAACAGCTCCGTGTATGGGAATATCAATATGCATGCTTGACATCAGAGGCTTAGCTACAATATAGGGGTATCAATCATGCTAAGTCCTCAGTGCCTGTGGTGACCCTATAGTCACACAACAATACACCAGTATTATAAATGGTACATTGCAGATAAGGGGATGCTATAGATTTTACATTGCAATTTAGGAGCTTCCAATTGCATCTCTACTCATGCTGCATCGTTCACAGGAATTTATTTGTGGAAGCTTACATTTTAATTAGCTTTAAAGGAGTATTCTCAAGTTGTCTCTTGACCAGGTCAGAGCTTTGTATTCTCCTTACAGTCCCTTTCACTTCATGGTTTCTGGGGGGAAAACACTTCTTTTTGAGTGACCGTTCTAGAAAGTAACAGAGCTGTAGTATTAGTAGAACTATGGCCATGGTTTGGTGACCTGATCTGAAACTTGCAGGGCTGGTGATTTTGCAAGATTAATAACAGTAGCTCATCAGGAGCTGAGAGTGAGGGGGAAGGAGGTGAGCTGATATCTGCTGATTAGAAATCAATGGGATAAACAGAGGTGGCTGGTATGTTAGGTGTTAATGTATCTACTGCACACTCTGCAAAGGCCTGGACAGGCACTAGTGGCTGAGCTCCGTAGAAACAAGCTGTACACTATGAAAGATAAAAGCTGTTACTGCAGGAGAATGACAGCAAATAGAAAAAAAGCAAGTCAATTGCTAACTTGCTTATTTTCATGCTGTTTAACTAATAACCTGACAATGTCCCCTCAAATGTAAACTTCTTGAATGAACACCTAATATTCAGGCCATATAACTCCTTATCTGTTTCTTTTTGCCACTAAGGATAGTTGCTGTTACCTAACAAGAGTAATCACCACCTACATAGACAGTGATCCATGTCTTGATCCATGCAAGTAGTTATGTGACTGAAATACCTAGTTTACTCTACAGTGAATTATCAGCTTGTATGCTTATGTTTAAGTGAGTCATTCAGTATAATTTAATAAGTTTCCAGTGCTCTGTTGTAAGTCATTTTCAGAAGTCTACAGAAATTAACAGAGGAGACCACAACCAAAGGAGTGCGCTAATGGACCTCCAGCTTGAAGATCAATTGGTATCATTTACCATACAGTATAGAAATTGGTTGTTCATGTACATGTGGCACATCAGTAGGTCTACCTCCATTTATTGGAAAGATGATGCTGGGTCAATCATAATATTCATTCAAAATGGAAAGTGATCTTCTTGTATGTTGTTGAAACATGTTGGAAGATCACAGTGGTGAGAACAATAAGGTGAGACATCCATTGATTTCTTTAAATATAAGGCACAGGAAACTATTCAATAGCTCTCAGTGATTTTCATCTCTGACACAAGATTTTGACCATCTACTGCTTGAAATATGTGGATCTCTTTTAGCATGTTGTGCCTGTTTTCAGTAAAGGAAGTGTGAGATGGCTCTATAGAAAAGTTCTTTTAGAAGTCAATAATGGTCCATGAGTTTTTTTCTGGTCAGTAAATTTTTTGTAGGATTTCCCATCAGGTCAGATTGGCTGGGTTCTTTAACTTTACTTCTTGGTATTCTGGAGTACTAAATTCGAATAACATTATACTTGGACAGTCACATTACCAAAGAGAGGAATAGAAGAATAATTTTATACTTCAGTCTATATAACTCTTTAAATATTACACATTTTCAACTTTGCCCAAATTTCTTACCCTTTTTTCTTCATTAAGTGCTACAAAGTAAATGCTCCTACTGAAACCTCAAGTAGAACCTTAATGGCTATGAATTCATTACTGGTGTTTTTATAGAGAGCGTTGACTAGTTTTTTGCCTACGTACGCTACATGTGACCTGCCTCTCCTGATGACATTTTAATAAATAAACTTGCTGTTTGTATATTTCTTGAAATCATTTTATATCTGTAAAATAGAACACTGGTAATTTTAACTGCAAATGGGACTTTGATGAATATTTGGGATTCCTTGTAATACTATTCAAGCATGATTGATATATACAGGACTTATGTATTTGAGAAATAAGAAAAGTGTGATGACTGGTAGAAGACAAGGGCGGAGATTTGTGAAAATTGTCATTATTGTCCATAGCAAACAATCAATGTACAGCTTTAAAAAAGTTTTCCGGGCTTTTAAAATTGATCTCCTATCCTTTGGATAGTATCAGCAAGTGGTCAAACTCTCGGCACCCAATTTAATCAACTATTTGAAGAGGCCCCAGCGCCGAGGTGAGTTTACATTGCTCCGTGATGCACAGTGTCATACTTTTTTGTAGCGGTTGTGCTTGTTGTTCTTCCATTTAAGGATAGGTCATCAATTTTAATAATGCCGAAAACTTTTTAATTTCACATAATGCTCTAGAAAAATGAAAGCTATGTGTAACTGATTGCTATAGATAACTAAAACATTTTTTTCTTATAGTCGGCTTTCAAGAATCTGCCTCATTGTTCTTGGCAACCTTGATAAATTAGTATTATTTCTAATAAAAAATACAAAATAATAAGAAAAAGTTGGATCAGTCATCATAGAAAATATTTGATTTTTTTTTTTGTAACATGCAGCTGACGAGGTCAGCTTTCAGTACTTACCAAGATATATCACTTTCGTGTTTTGAAATGTCTGTATTTCATGCTGGTCCTAACCAGTAAGTACTTGGTGATGTTGAAATTTCAAACTTTTTTTGAGCAATAAACTGTTCAATTTTAAACAATTTGACCAATTTCAGTTATTTCACATCAAAAAATTATGTCAATCTAAGATCTACGCACTTCTCACTCGAATGAATTGGGAAACCCTCTCTGATAACCTTTTCCTTGTAGTAATACTTGTAGTAACCAGGAGTAACTTGTAGACCAGAATACTGTAGGTAGTCTCCTTGTGTGCTTATAGATGTTATCAGCAGCACTTCTGGAAGCTTATGAGTCTGGAAGAACGAGAAGTCATCAGCGCAGACAATGAAAGTCAAAGAGCAGTAATCTTGATCCTACCTGGTGCGTAATTTAGAAGATGCTGTGATTTTAAGTCTTCAACATCATAAATGGTTAAAATTGCAAGGTACTTGTAAAAACAAGCAACCTTAAAATTAGAAATCACGCCATTCCTGATTTTTCATAACAATACAATTGCATTCTTTGCTGGTTGCTGCCTAGGTTAAGGACTACAGTGGTGGCTGGTCTCCTATGAAAGGAGTGCAGAGCTTGTAAACTCTTTGTTTTAGAGTTTGTAAGCGCTGCTCTGAAGCTGTCCAGAAAGCTGGATCTGGCCAGCTTTCATGCCTCCGCAGTCTCAGATGATGCAAAAGCAAATTTCCCTTTGCTTGCAGCATCAGAGGACGCCCAGTTTGAGCCTATAATGTGACCATATAGCTGGTCAGAATTGAGAATCATCAAGAGTGCTCCGCCACACTGTAGGCAGGAATCCGTGAGGCAGAGGAGCGATGCATTCATACAGATCAATAAAGATGACAATCCTTTAATAAATCTACCTGTGTCTAGCAGTGTTCCTGGTTGACATATCTCCAAACAAGTTAGATCCCAAGATTATTAAATATCTCCAGCATCCCTGGCTTCACAAGCATGAAAAAAGAGAAGCTGACAGCACTCACTATTTTGTATGGACACACGTTCTCAGTGCAAGGAACCCACTTGGAGAAGCACAGCAATCAAAGAAAAGGATGGAAACAGCATCCAATCTAGATGAAAAAGATGCAAAAACTTTATTCCGCCATAATACAACGTTTAGACCAGTGAAGGTCTTTATCAAGTATTGATAAAGACCTTCACTGGTCAAAACGTTGTATTATGTCAGATTAAAGTTTTTGCATCTTTTTCATCTAGATTGGATGCTATTTCCATCTTCTTTTTAATGGAACAGTCTGAGGTAAGGGCTCTCTAAATATTTCTGTGCATATATGGTATGTGTCCATGTATGTAAGTGTGAATAGTAATTTTGTGTTTCCCTACTTTCCTTGTACCCCTTCCTTCAGAAACTCCATTTGCATGCCTCTTTGTAAATGCAAGCACTAAGCTAACTTTTTAATGAAAGACCAGTTCCCTTCCTTTAACGACAACAGAAGAGTATCATCGTACCAATTTCCATATCGAGGGTCTAATTAGTATTTTGACAATTCATTAATAAATATGTAAGGATTGGAATATAACCATATAGAAACCTGAAAGCTAAATACAAAGACAAGCCGACAGATTCTACCACCCAAAAAACATCTAATAAATGAGAGATGCTAAATGTATAGGGAAGAGTGACGTTAAAGTTATTAAGTAACCATTCAAACTGGAATACAAAGACAGAGAGACACGAACAATGCTCGTATAACCCCCGTATCTTTCAGTAAGTGGACATTGTCAGTAGTATTGCCACGTACTAAATTAACCTGGGAGAAACCAATGTAGCGATAGCCAGCATCTCCATTATGTGGGCGACTGATAACAATGATAACAGGAGCCAGCAGAGGACTTGGGGCAAGTGCTGAGGCAACCCAATCAACCAGGTAACTTTGAGAAGCTACATATGGGTTACTTTAGAGGAAGCACATAAGCAACAAATTATAACGTAGATATATATAAGGCCGGAGCTCTAAATTATTAGTGTGTGGTCGAGCTAAGGATAGATTGAATGAATAAGTGATGAAAATTGTGAAAATTAGGTGCTGTCACTAATGGGTTAATTACCTAAGGAGACAGCTCAATTCTTGTTTCTAATAAACAGCACCTTAGATCTCCTCACCATTATCAATAACATTCTGTCCTGAGGCATATATTCTGTGAGTTTGTCATTTACTTGGTTAACACCTCCTCCTTGATTTGGACCCCTCCTGTTTTTACTTACAAATTACTGACATGTGAACAAAGCCTTGCGGTGTGGATGGACCTAACTGAAAAGCGTATAATACTGTGTGGCAATTGTATCCGGCTAGCTGTATGTACAGTATGTAGGAGAACAAGGAGTAGGTGGTGAGAGACAGGTGACCCTGTATTTTGACTGTATTTGTTTTACACAATTATTTTTAGTGACTTTATGGGAAACAATTCTGACATTTACT
The DNA here is from genome assembly GCF_051348905.1 of Ranitomeya variabilis. NCBI lineage: Eukaryota > Metazoa > Chordata > Amphibia > Anura > Dendrobatidae > Ranitomeya > Ranitomeya variabilis. Next base: position 467,970,433 of record NC_135232.1, on the reverse strand, counting down.
TCTCAGCTTTTTTCTCCCACAATTTTTAGAAACAGAAACTTCTCTCACACACCATAGCGTAGCCTGTTGCTCTCTGTTAATGATTCTGCCTTCCAAAGTACAGATCCAAAGCTTGATTACGGGAATTAATTAACAACCGGAAGAAGCTGATAAATAAACAAATATAATCATCCAGTGAGCACAGTCAGATGGTGGGAGGGCCTCTTTCACAATGTGAGAGAACATGGCAACATCCTGTGTAAGAACAGCACCGCTCAACCAAGAATATCTCAATGTGGAGTTCAGGTGGCATCAGTAAGAGCAGTGTCGGACTGGGGTGCCAAGGCTCCACCAGTAACAATGACTTTGGGGGGGCCCACTTTTTACCTGCATACAAGTATTACGCTACCCTTGTCACAAATTTACTTCTATCTCTATTTATTAATAAACTGGGTAGTTTGGTTAATGATTAATGAATGATGAGATGCTGCTTTTTTTCTGTACAGAGTGAATCAAGTGAATTATGCCAAGTACTGTCCATACAGTGGGGTTGGGGGCCCAGATCTACACAGGGGCCCACCGGGGGATTCCCCTGTTACCCTGTGGGCCAGTCCGAGCATGAGTAAGAGTGTGAGGAGGTAGTTGGGTTGCTGTATTTCCCCCCTAAAGACATCAATTGCATTCTTGTGTTGTAGAAAAGTTATGCACCTGCTAAGTTGTCTACAGTACTCACAACCAGCCACAAGAGGCTGTCTTCCCTTTGATAGGTTTAGATTATCCTGTGGGCTGCAGCATTCTGTGTTCAGGGATGGCATGGTTAACACCTAGCCAGCCAGGGAGGGGGAGGAGTGACTGGGCTAAAAAGAAGAGACAAGTTCCTGTAGGAGGTAGAGTATATGTAAGTGATAGTGAATGGACAGGTGGAGCAGAGGTAGAATATACTGGGCTCAAAATGAAGATGTAAAAGTTACAGAGGCAGCAGAGCATAACTGGCAAATTGGGACTCCTGCAAGGTTAAGCTCGGAATTTGTATTGGTTAGCTGAAAGGGGACCTTAAAGAAAAAACATAGTGCCTGGCTGTGGATACTAAATGGGGTATCAGCTCTAAGAGAGGTCTTTAGGACAAAGCTAAGCAAAAGGTGGGCTATAGGAGACATAGCAACATACCTGGACCCGTGTAGCTCTATATCAGGCAAGATGCAGGCAATCCAACTGTCTCCCTATTCATTTGTTATTTCTGTTGCTGGGAGCAAATGCATTCTGTAATTCCGGGTGTATTGTAAAGAATGTTATGGAGAAAGTATAACCTTTTACCCCTGCTTACCATTTTGGCCGTGTATAAAAAGGACCCTGCAAAAACTAGTTTCGTTTACTGAAAGAACGTTAAATGGGACGATACTGCATTGAGCGCATCAGGAGAGACTGTGGAGATCTCAGACTCCGAAGTAGCGTCACACATTCACATTCAAAACACTCGTTTTTCTGTAGTGGGCTGGGGCGTGGAAGATGAGTCCCTCACCCAAGGCTAATGCCCCGGGCTTCATTACAAGAGGATGGCAAAATACAAAATTGATACAAAATTTTGCAAAAATGCATTGTTATGTTCAAACCCTAAATGCATATTATCCCAAATAAACTTGAATTATTTTGGAATTAAACTCTTTGAGAACCTAGTGATTTTTTTTTTTAGAAAGCACTACTGGTTGCTTAACTATTATTCTGCCTTCCCTATTCTCCCCTCCATTCCAGTTTTGGGTCAGTTGATTATTTGTGTATGGAGTTAAATTAAACACAGTTCTAATCACAAACTTGTCTTAAAATTTAGATCTGACCAAGGCAAAGACTTTAGTGCACTGGGTGAGGGTTTATAAGTGGAGTATATGTCTAAATGCCAAATCTGTCAAATTGCAAGGCAGTTAAGCATCACAGGTAAGCTATACAAGATATTCTAATAAAATTATTTCTACTTCACTTGTGCTACCACATGTTTTTTAACGTACATTTGCTAACTCTATGCTTCCGCTATTGTTTTTTTTTTCAACTTTACCATTCAGTATTTTGACATCCCCTATATACATTTTAAGAGCATGGACACAGCCTCTATATAGTGTAAGAGCCAAGACATAACCCCTCTATATACAGTATGAGCCCTCACATAGCCACTCTATATACAGTATGACATCCCCACATAGCCACCTTTAAACAGTATGAGCCCAAAGTTAGCCTACTTTATACAGTATGAGCCACAAAATAGCCTGTGTATATACAATATGAGCCCCACCTAGCCCCTTTTATACATTTTCTGCTAACACGAACGTCTTTCCGTGGATTCTACTGCGGTGAGCTAGATTTTTCTACAAAGGTTTTTTTTTTGGTTTTCCCTGCATACAGTATGCGCCCCTGTAGCCTCCTATATACAGCATGTGCCCCAGATAGCCTCCTATATACAGTATGAGCCCAATTTAGCCTCCTATATATATATTGTTAACCCCCACATATCTCCATATATACAGGATGAGCCCCAGATAGCCTCCTATATACAGAATGAGCCCCACATAGCCTCCTGTATACAGTATGAGCCCCATATAGCCACAAATATACAGTATGAGCCTCACATAGCCTCCCTACATACAACATGAGCACAACATAGCCTCCCTATATACAGTGGGAAAAAAAGTATTCAGTCAGCCACTAATTGTGCAAGTTCTCCCACTTAAAAGATATGAGAGGAGTGTAATTGACATCATAAGTAGACTACGACTATGAGTGTCAAAATGAGAAAACAAATCCAGAAAATCACCTTGTCTGATTTGGCAAGATATACACTCACCGGCCACTTTATTAGGTACACCTGTCCAACTTCTTGTTAACACTTAATTTCTAATCAGCCAATCACATGGCGGCAACTCAGTGCATTTAGGCATGTAGACATGGTCAAGACAATCTCCTGCAGTTCAAACCGAGCATCAGTATGGGGAAGAAAGGTGATTTGAGTGCCTTTGAACGTGGCATGGTTGTTGGTGCCAGAAGGGCTGGTCTGAGTATTTCAGAAACTGCTGATCTACTGGGATTTTCACGCACAACCATCTCTAGGGTTTACAGAGAATGGTCCGAAAAAGAAAAAAAATCCAGTGAGCGGCAGTTCTGTGGGCGGAAATGCCTTGTTGATGCCAGAGGTCAGAGGAGAATGGGCAGACTGGTTCGAGCTGATAGAAAGGCAACAGTGACTCAAATCGCCACCCGTTACAACCAAGGTAGGCCTAAGAGCATCTCTGAACGCACAGTGCGTCGAACTTTGAGGCAGATGGGCTACAGCAGCAGAAGACCACACCGGGTACCACTCCTTTCAGCTAAGAACAGGAAACGGAGGCTACAATTTGTACAAGCTCATCGAAATTGGACAGTAGAAGATTGGAAAAACGTTGCTTGGTCTGATGAGTCTCGATTTCTGCTGCGACATTCGGATGGTAGGGTCAGAATTTGGCGTAAACAACATGAAAGCATGGATCCATCCTGCCTTGTATGGAGCATCTTTGGGATGTGCAGCCGACAAATCTGCGGCAACTGTGTGATGCCATCATGTCAATATGGACCAAAATCTCTGAGGAATGCTTCCAGCACCTTGTTGAATCTATGCCACGAAGAATTGAGGCAGTTCTGAAGGCAAAAGGGGGTCCAACCCGTTACTAGCATGGTGTACCTAATAAAGTGGCCGGTGAGTGTATTTTGCAAATTATGGTGGAAAATAAGTATTTGGTCACTAAGAAAAGTTCATCTCAATATTTTGTCATATATCCTTTGTTGGCAATAACAGTGGTCAAACGTTTTCTGCAAGCCTTCACAAGGTTGGCACACACTCTTGTTGGTATGTTAGCCCATTTCTCCACTCAGATCTCCTCCAGAGCAGTGATGTTTTGGGCCTGTCGCTTGGCAACACGGACTTTCAACTCCCTCCAAAGCTTTTCTATGGGGTTGAGATCTGGAGAATGGCTAGGCCACTCCAGGACCTTCATATGCTTCTTAGGAAGCTACTCCTTCCTTGCCCTGGTGGTGTGCTTGGGATCATTATCATGCTGAAAGACCCAACCACATTTCATCTTCAATGCCCCTGCTGAAGGACGTTTGCACTCAAAATCTCGCGATACATGGCCCCATTCATTCTTTCATGTACATGGAGTTGTCTTGGTCCCTTTGCAGAGGAACGGCCCCAAAGCATGATGTTGCCACCCCCATGCTTCACAGTGGGTATGGTGTTCTTTGGATGCAACCCAGCATTCTGTCTCCTCCAAATGCAACGAGTTTTGTTTCTACCAAACAGTTTTACTTTGGTTTCATCAGACCATATGACATTCTGCAAATATTCTTATGGATAATCCAAATGCTCTCTAGCAAACTACAGATGGGCTTGGACATGTACTGGCTTAAGCAGGGGGACACGTCTGGTGCTGCAGGATCTGAGTCCCTGGTGGCATAGTATGTTACTGATGGTAGCCTTTGTTACAGTGGTCCCAGCTCTATGCAGAATATTCACTAGGTCCCCCATGTGGTTCTGGGATTTTTGCTGGGATCTTGTGATGATTTTGACCCCACGTGTGAGATCTTGCGTTTAGCCCCAGATTGAGGGAGATTATCAGTGGTCTTGCATGTCTTCCATTTTCTTATTATTGCTCCCACAGTTGATTTCATCACACCAAGCTGCTTACCTACTGCAGATTCAGTCTTCCCAGCCTGGTGCATGGCTACAATTTTGTTTCTGGTGTCCTTCAACAGCTCTTTGGTCTTCACCATAGGGGAGATTGGAGTGTGTTAGGTGCCGAGTTCCCGCCACTGCACAGGGGGAATCTCGAACCATGTCCACTGCGGTCTCCCATTCTTCTCCAGCCGCTGAGGAGCCTGCTCAGCAGAGACGTCGGTCCCAGCATCTGGCTTAGACAGATACTGTGTGCTTGGGTACTGCTGCCCTTCCAGGTCCTGCCATTGTAACTAGCACTGATCAACGGCGAGCAGACGCTCCTGGGACTAAGTCCTGCTTTTCCTCTACTGAGCATGACCAAGGGACGACCTCTCATTGGAGGTCGGGGGTCACATGCTCAGGTCCTGTAGCAGCTCCTATTGGATCACTAGGCAGGTCCCGGAGAGCTTCCGCTATAAAAGGTTTGCATGGCCGCACGGCCATGCGCTAGTATAAACTTGATAACGTGTCTGTGTAGATGAATAACTGTCGATGGATGAAAGCTCCTTAATCATTCCCATTCCTTGTGTTGTTGACTGCTCACGAATGGTGGAAGCTATCTAGCGCCTGACAGTGCTACCTGCACATGTAGCACACGTTACAGTGCCTTTTTTGCAGTGCCTGTCTGTACGGCACCGTGCGCAATCAGTGCGCTTTTCTGACAGCCTGTCAGTGTAGGGTGGGAATTCACGCTTGGACTCTGCATCTGACACGGGGCATCCTCAAGCGTGGGCTCAAAAGCCACCGAGGGTCAGAGCGAGTCCAATCACCAGTTTAGTGAGAGTGATTCATAGGGATACCGCTAGTGTCTTGCACCTGCACCCTGTGACTGCTAACAGGGCGCAGCATATTTTGTCGACTCTGTGAAGCACCAGAGTTCGCTTCCTTTCACACTGGGTGAAGTCTAACCCACGTGTGAGCAAATGTCCATCTGCCATTACTTATCAGCAGGTACCATCTCTGCACGGTGGACCCCGGGATGCAAACGCACCTCATATCTACCTCTTTATTATTTGGTGCGTTCCGCTAGCCCTAACATTATACTAGCGCCAGGGTCTGGCTAGTAATGATGGAAGAACAGCGACTGCAGAGATACAACCAGCAGCTGGAGGGCAGGTTGGCGGCTCTTGAGCGCACAACCTCATCTGTGGATGTTACCTCAGTAGCTGTTCAGGCTGCTAGCGTGGCTGCAGCGAGTTTGTCCACTGCCACCTCTGTTCCGACCTTATCCCGCCTCCCGCTGCAGATAGGTACTCTGGCGATAGCAAGTCATGCAGGGGATTCGTGAACCAGTGTGCGATACACCTTGAGCTCCTGGCTGCACGTTTCCCCTCAGAGTGGGCTAAAGTGGGATTCATTATATCCCTCTTGTCGGACAGGGTGTATGAGTGGGCTACACCGCTGTGGGAGTGTGACGATCATGTGGTGCAGAGTGCTCTCTGGTTCTTGAGCACTCTGAAACAGGTCTTTTTGGGACCACAAGTCACTCATCATATGGCTCTCCAACTACTGGCACTGACACACGGCTCATCCTTGGTCAGCCATTTTTCCATCCACTTCTGGACATTAGCATCTGAGTTGGAGTGGCCGGATAAAGTCCTCATCCCTGTATTTTGGAGGGGGCTGGCTGACCATGAAAAAGACGCTTTGGCCACTAGAGAGTTTCCCGCCACACTGGAGGAGCTAATAGCTGTTTCAACTCGCATCGACCTTCGTTTCAACGAGCGAAGATTGGAGCGAGACCAGTGAAGGCAGAGGTTTCGGCTGGCTCCCACCTTCGCCATACCTCTGGATTCTCCAGTCCAGGCATCCAAACCACATGAGGCCAAGGAAGTGTCACGAGCGGGATCTAAGTCTCTGACCGCTCGTGCACTCAAGGTCTGTCATGTCTGCCAGCGGTCAGCACATCTTGCCTACAGATGTTCCCAGTGGTCGGGAGAACATCAGCATCTAGTGGATGTAGAAGGTGGTACACTAGACACGGCAACGTTTTCCTCCAAACTGTCATTCAAAGGGACAATCACTTTAGGCCCAACCACTCTTACAGTCGAGCTTTGTGTGGATTCCGGAGTGGAGGGGAATTTTATGTCCTCTGCCTTCGCCCAATGCCACGCAATTCCCCTGTTGATGCTCGCCAAGCCGGTGACTGTACGAGTGGTGAATGGGTCGACTCTGCCCTCACAAATAACACACCAGACCATCCCATTTACTTTGTCCATATCTCCATCCCATCAGGAGATTATCCCCCTGCTAGTCATTCCCGAGGGAATTGATGAGGTCCTGTTAGGGATACCATGGCTACGCTACCACTCTCCTCATATAGAGTGGTCCTCTGGGAGAATTCTGGGATGGAGTGAGTCTTGTGAGGGTAGACGTCTGAGGGAGTGTGTTCAGGTTGCTACAACTGAAGTACCCGCAGATCTTTCCTCTCTCCCCAAGCACTATTTGCCGTATGCGGACTTGTTCTCCAAGAGGGCTGTGGAGACCCTTCCGCCCCACCGCCCCTATGACTGTCCTATTGACCTCTTGCCTGGTGCAGAACCTACCCAGGTTCGAGTCTATCCCCTTTCTCTCCCAGAGATGGAGGCGATGACCCAATACATTCAGGAGAATCTGGCAAGAGGATTCATTAGGAAGTCAGTGTCACCTGCAGGGGTGGGGTTCTTCTTCATGCAGAAGAAGAATGGAGAATTACGTCCATGCATAGATTACAGGGGTCTTAACGACATCACTGTTAAGAACAAATACCTTCTGCCTCTGATATCTGAGCTATTCGATAGGTTGTGCTGAGCGAGGGTATTTACTAAGCTTTATCTACGAGGTGCTTACAACCTGATTCGCATCCGTGAGGGGGACGAATGGAAGACGGCATTTAACACCAGGCACGGCCACTATGAATACCTGGTGATGCCATTCGAGCTCTGTAATGCTCTTGCCGTTTTCCAAGACTTTGTGAATGATATCTTCTGGGATATGCTCACCACCTCAGTCATAGTCTATCTGGATGATATTCTCATCTACTCTCCACATATAGACTCCCACTGGAGAGATGTTTGCAAAGTCTTCAACCTCCTACGGGCAAACTCCCTCTATGCCAAGTTGGAGAAGTGTGTGTTTGAGCAGGAATCCTTGCCTTTCCTGGGCTATATCATCTCCGCACGGGGATTGGCCATGGACCCTGCCAAGCTACAGGGTTTGATGGACTGGCAGGAAACCCATTCTCTTAAAGAGGTGCAGCACATTGTAGGGTTCATTAATTATTATTCCTACTTCATTCCCCACTTCTCCACTTTGCTAGCTCCATTGGTTGCCCTCACCAAGAAGGGAGCAAATCCCAAATTGTGGTCGGAGGAGGTCTCCCAGGCTTTTCTCTCTATCAAGTTACACTTCGCTAGTGCTCCCATTTTACATTGCCCCGATGTTGATAAACCATTTATCATGGAGGTGGATGCCTCTTCCGTTGGTGCTAGAGCAGTCCTCTTCCAGATGGATGCTCAAGATTGGAAGCATCCTTGCTTCTTCTTCTCCAACACCTTCACACCAACGGAGAAGAATTATTCCATCGGGGACAGGGAGTTGCTAGCCATGAAGATGGCTTTCTCAGAGTGGAGACACCTCCTGGAGGGGGCTCGCTTTCCCTTCCAAGTTTACACTGACCACAAAAATTTGGTGTATATACAGATTGCCCAGCAGCTAAATTCTCGCCAGGCTAGATGGTCCCTGTTCTTTTCCCGGTTCCATTTTACCCTCCATTTTCTCTCCAGGGAGAAGAACATTCGTTCTGATGCTCTCTCCCACTCCATAGTGTCATCAGAGGAGGAGGAGCCTCGACTTATTGTCCCTTCTGAGAGCCTGAGAACCGTGGCCCCGGTTCCACTAGAGTCTGTGCCCCCGGGCAAGACTTTTGTGCCTTCTAATTTGCGACTGGAGGTTCTCTCTTGGGCTCACTCGTCCAGGGTGGGTGGACACTTTGGGACCTAAAGGACATCTGAGCCTCTGGCGAGGACGCACTGTTGGCCGCATATGGCCCGTGACGTCGGAGACTATATTCGGGCTTGTGTCTCCTGCGCCAAGAATAAGTCTCCTCGACAACGGCCTTCTGGGCTACTTTAACCCCTGCCGCTGGCGGACAGGCCCTGGAAAATGGTTGGGATGGAGTTCGTGGTGGGCTTACCCAAGTCCCGTGGCTGCACCAATATTTGGGTAGTCACAAACCATTTTTCCAAAATGGTGCACTTGGTGCCTCTTCCACGGCTACCTTCTGCACGGGCCTTGGCGGCATTGTTTATTAAGCATGTTTTCTGCCTACATGGTATGCCTGACAAAATTGTCAGTGACTGGGGTCCCCAGTTTGGGTCTCGGTTCTGGAGAGAGCTTTGTCGTCTTCTCAGCATAAACCTGAATCTCTCTTCCGCATACCATCCCGAGACGAATGGGTTGATAGAGAGGGACAACCAGACCCTGGCCACATACCTGCGACATTTTGTCTCAGCCAGGCAGGATGACTGGATATCCTTGCTACCATGAGCAGAGTTTGCGCTGAACAATGCCGTAGCCGACTCCACTGGGCAGACCCCATTGTTCCTTAATTACGGCCAGCATCCGCGGATTCCTGTGCCCATGCCCATGTCTTCCGCCGACTCCAGGGTGGCAGACTGGGCAGTGGAAGCATGTGACATTTGGGACTGTATAAACGATGCCATCCGGGCCTTCAGGAAGAGAATGAGGGCCTCCACCGATGCACATCGGCGCCCCACTCCGCCCTTTGCTCCTGGCGATTTAGTGTGGCTCTCCGCCCGTAACATCAGGCTGCAAGTTGAGTCCACTAAGTTTTCACCTCGCTACTTGGGTCCCTTCAAGGTCCTGGAACAGGTTACCCTTGTGGTCTACTGTCTGGCCCTTCTTCCACGCCTAGGCATCACCGACACCTTTCATGTGTCCCTCTTAAAGCCCGTTCACATATCCCGGTTTTCCTAGTCATCTACCGGGACATCGGGTTCGTCTACGGACGATTACGAGGTGAACGCCATCATGGGGTGTAAGGTTGTACATTGCAAAAAGCACTATCTGGTGGACTGGAAGGGTCATGGCCCAGGGGACTGAACCTGGGGAGCACATTCGGGCTCCACTGCACATTGCAGCCTTTGAACATAGCGAGGCCCAAGGAGGGGGGGCATGTTAGGTGTCGAGTTCCCACCGCTGCACAAGTGGAATCTTGAACCATGTCTACTGCGGTCTCCCATTTTTCACCAGCCACAGTGGAACCTGCTCAGCAGAGACGTCGGTCTCAGCATCTGGCTCAGACATATACTGTGCACTTGGTTACTGCTGCCCTTCCAGGTCCAGCCATTGTAACCAGCACTGATCAACGGCGAGCAGATGCTCCTGGGACTAAGTCCTGCTTTTCCTCTACTGAGCATGACCAAGGGATGACCTCTCATTGGAGGTCGGGGGTCACATGCTCAGGTCCTGTAGCAGATCCTATTGGATCACTAGGCAGGTCCCGGAGAGCTTCAACTATAAAAGGTCTACATGGCCGCACGGCCATGTGCTAGTATAAACTTGATAACGTGTGTGTGTAGATGAATGACTGTCGATGGATGAAAGCTCCTTAATCATTCCCATTCCTTGTGTTGTTGACTGCTCATGAATGGTGGAAGCTATCTAGCGCCTGACAGTGCTACCTGCACATGTAGCACACGTTACAGTGCCTTTTTTGCAGTGCCCATCTGTATGGTACTGTGCGCAATCAGTGCGCTTTCCTGACAGCCTGTCAGTGTAGGGTGGGAATTCCCACTTGGACACTGCATCTGACTTGGGGTGTCCTCAGGTGCGGGATCAAAAGCCACAAAGGGTCAGAGCAAGTCCAATCACCAGTTTAATGGGGGTGATTCATAGGGATCCCACTAGTGTCTTGCACCTGCACCCTGTGACTGCTAACAGGGCACAGCGTATTTTGGCGACTCTGTGAAGCAACAGAGTTTGCTTCCTTTCGCACTGGGTGAAGTCTAACCCACGTGTGAGCAAGTGTCCATTCGCCATTACTCAGCAGCAGGAACCATCTCTGCACAGTGGACCCCGGGCTGCGAACGCACCTCATATCTACCTTTTTATTATTTGGTGCGTTCTGCTAGCCCTAAAAGAGTGTGACTGTTTGAGGTTGTGCACAGGTGTCTTTTATACTGATAAGAAGTTCAAACAGGTGCCATTACTACAGGTAATGAGTGGAGGACAGAGGAGCCTCTTAAAGAAGACGTTACAGGTCTGTGAAAGCAATAAATCTTGCATGTTTTTAGGTGACCAAACACTTATTTTCCACCATATTTTGCAAAATACATCTTGCCACATCAGACCAGGCGATTTTTTGGATTTGTTTTCTCATTTTGACTTTCATAGTTGTGGTCTACCTATGATGTCAATGACAGACCTCTCTCATCTTTTTAAGTGGGAGTACTTGCACAATTTGTGGCTGACTAAATAATTTTTTCCCCACTGTTTATTGTGAGCCCCACATACCCTCATATATACAGTATGAGCCCCAGATAGCCTCCTATATACAGTATGAGCCCCACATAGCCTTTTCATATGCAGCTGATCCCCCACATGGCCTCCAATAAACAGTATGAGCCCCCACATAGACCGTATATACAATATGAGCTCCATATAGCCTCCTATATACAGTATGAGCCTCACATAGCCTCCCTATATACAGCATGAACCCATATAGCCTCCTATATTCAGCATGATCCTCACATAGCCTCTATACTGTATATACAGTGTGATCCCACTCATAGCCTCCTATATACAGTGTAAGACCTCACAAAGCCTCCCTTTCTGCAGTATGAGCCCCACATAGTTTTCCTATATACAGGGTGAGACTCTTATATCCTCCCATATAGCAAGAATCCCTACATAGCCACCCATATACAGCATGAGCCCCACATACCCTTCTATGTATAGCATGAGCCCTACATAGTCTCTTATATACAATATTATTATTATTATACCTTTTTATAGCGCCATTTATTCCATGGCGCTTTACATGTGAAAAGGGGGCAAATATAGACAAGTACAATAAACATGAGCAAAAACAAGGCACTAACAGGTACAGAAAGAGAGAGGACCTTGCCTGCGAGGACTCACAGTCTACAGGGGAGGGGTGAGGATACAGTAGGAGAGGGTAGAGCTGGATGTGCGGTGGTTCAGTAGATTGAGGATCAATGCAGGCTGTAGGCTTGTCAGAAGAGGTGGGTCTTTAAGTTCTTTTTGAAGGTTTCCATGGTAGGTGAGAGTCTGATGTGTTGGGTTAGAGAGTTGCAGAGTATGGAGGAAGCACGGGATAAGTCTTGTATGCAGTTGTGGGAAGAAGAGATAAGAGGGGAGTAGAGAAGGAGATCTTGAGAGGATCAAAGGTTGCGTGTAGGTAAGTACCAGTAGACCATGTCACAGATCTATGGAGGAGACAGGTTGTGGATGGCGTTGCATGTCATAATAAGGGTTTTGCACTGGAGTCTCTGGACGATAGTAAGCCAGTGAAGGGCTTGGCATAGGGGAGTGGCTTGGGAAGAGCGGGGAGAAAGGTAGATTGGTCAGGCAGCAGAATGTAGGTTGGATTGGAGTGGTGCCAGAGTGCTAGAGGGGAGGCCAGAGAGTAGGAGGTTGCAGTAGTCGAGGCGTGTGTGATGATAAGGGCGTGCACTAGTGTTTTTGTGGTGTCTTGGTCGAGGAATGCGCGGATCCGGGAAATATTTTTGAGTTTGAGTCAGCAGGAGGAGGCAAGGGCTTGGATATGTGGCTTGAAAGATAGGGCAGAGTCAAGGATCATCCCAAGGCACTGAGCGTGTGGGACTGGGGAAAGTGAGCGGCCATTGACATTGATGGAGAGGACTGGTGGAGGGGTGAAGTGAGATGGGGAAAATATGATGAATTCAGTTTTGTCCATGTTCAATTTTAGAAAGCGAGCAGAAAGGAAGGCTGAGATAGACAGACATTGTGGGATTTTGGCAAGTAAGGAGGTGAGGTCAGGTCCGGATAGGTAGATCTGTGTGTTATCGGCATAGAGATGATGCTGCAAACCGTGGGATTCTATGAGCTGCCCCAGGCCAAATATGTAGATGAAAAAGTGTATGGGTCCTAGAACTGAGCCTTGAGGAACACCGACAGACAAGGGGCAAGGTGAGGAGGTAGTGTAGGAGAGGGAGACACTGAATGTTCAGTCTGTTAGATATCATGAGATCCAGAATAGAGATGAGAGAATCTGTAACAGGAGGGAATGGTCCACAGTGTCAAAGGCAAAAGACAGGTCCAGGAGAAGGAGGACAGAGTAGTGTTGCTTGCTCTTGGTGGTTAGTAGGTCATTGGTGACTTTGGTTAGGGCAGTTTCAGTTGAGTGATGCAGTTGGAAGCCAGATTGTAACCGGTCAAAGAGGGAGCAGGAGGACTGGTGGGAGGACAGATCAAAATGGACATGCTGTTCCAGTAGTTTTGAGGTATAAGGGAGAAGCGATATTGGGTCATAGCTAGACACAGAGGATGGGTCGAGGGAGGGCTATTTGAGGATGGGTGTGACCGAGGCATGTTTGAAGGGATGAGGGAAAGACATCATTTGTAAGTGAGAGGTTGAAGAGGTGTGTTAGTGTTGGAATGAAAGTGGAAAATTTAACCGTGAGCACTACTAGAGAAGGGGTGCTGTTGTGAATCTGCTTTTGGGCTCCTTCTGGTGGTGGCTAGTGGTACTGGTGACTCGGGTGTGTTTTCTTTCTCAGTTCACCTGTTTTCTTCAGTAGTGGGGAGTTCCTATTTAATCCTGCTCTTCAGTCATTGCCTTGCCGGCCATCATTGTAACCAGAGCCTTTCTGTTGCATGTTCCTGCTCCTAGACTACTGATCAGCTAAGTTGGACTCTTAGTCCTAAGTTTGTTTGCATTTTTGTTCCAGTTTACAGTTAAGTCATTCTCTGTAGCTGGAAGCTCTTGTGGGCTGAAATTACCACTCCGGTGTCATGAGTTGACACATGAGTTTTAAAGTAATTTCAGGATGGTATTTTAAAAGGGTTTTCAGCTGACCGTGCAGTTCCCTTTTGTATCTTTCTACTATCTAGTAAGCGGACCTCGCTTTGCTGAACCTACCTTCATACTGCGTATGTCTTTTCCTCTGAACTCACCGTCAATATATGTGGGGGGCTTCTGTCTCCTTTTTGGGGGAATTTCCCTAGAGGTAAGCCAGGTCTGTTTTTTCCTCTACTAGGGTAAGTTAGTTCTCCGGCTGGCGAGAGACGTCTAGGGATAAAACGTAGGCACGCCCCCCGGCCACTATTAGTTGTGTGGTAGGTTTAGCTCACGGTCAGCTCGAGATTCCATCACCCAAGAGCTCGTTCGTTATTTATGTGTCCTGACGTTCCCCTGCCATTGGGAACCATGACAGTATGGCCGGCCAAGTGTTAAAACTGTTGGCAGAAGAAAGGAGAGAAAAAGAAGTCTGCAAATTTTTTTGTTGTTGTTTCCTTGGTGCTTGCTCTATAGTTGAATCAGTTGCATTTCAGCTCTAATTGCAGTCTTTGTCTCCCTCTCCTTCTAACCCTTGAATGGCTCTGATCTCACCTGCTTAAAATGGATCCTCAGAGTTTGGCTACAGGTTTGAATAATCTTGCCACTAAAGTTCAAAATTTACAGGATTTTGTTATACATGCTCCTATATCTGAACCTAGAATTCCTATACCAGAGTTTTTCTCCGGAGATAGATCTCGTTTTCTGAATTTCAAATATAATTGTAAATTATTTCTTTCTCTGAGACCTTGCTCCACTGGAGATCCCGCACAGCAGGTTAAGATTGTAATTTCCTTGCTCCGAGGTGACCCTCAAGATTGGGCATTTGCATTGGCACCAGGGGATCCTGCGTTGCTCAATGTGGATGCGTTTTTTCTGGCTTTGCGGTTGCTTTATGAGGAACCTAATTTAGAGATTCAGGCTGAAAAAGCCTTGATGGCCCTATCTCAAGGGCAAGATGAAGCTGAAATATACTGCCAAAAATTTCGTAAATGGTCTGTGCTTACTCAGTGGAATGAGTGCGCTTTGGCGGCGAATTTCAGAGAGGGTCTCTCTGATGCCATTAAGAATGTTATGGTGGGGTTCCCTGCGCCTACAGGTCTGAATGAGTCCATGACAATGGCTATTCAGATTGATCGGTGTTTGCGGGAGCGTAAACCTGTGCACCATTTGGCGGTGTCTTCTGAGAAGGCGCCAGAGAATATGCAATGTGATAGAATTCTGTCCAGAAGCGAACGGCAGAATTTTAGGCGAAAAAATGGGTTGTGCTTCTATTGTGGTGATTCAACTCATGTTATATCAGCATGCTCTAGACGCACAAAGAAGGTTGATAAGTCTGTTTCAATTGGCACTTTACAGTCTAAGTTTATTCTATCTGTGACCTTGATTTGTTCATTATAGTCAATTACCGCGGACGCCTATGTCGACTCTGGCGCCGCTTTGAGTCTTATGGATTGGTCCTTTGCCAGACGCTGTGGGTTTAATCTAGAGCCTCTGGAAGTCCCTATACCTCTGAAGGGTATTGATTCTACGCCATTGGCTAGTAATAAACCACAATACTGGACACAAGTGACTATGCGTATGACTCCAGACCATCAGGAGGTGATTCGCTTCCTTGTGTTGAACAATCTACATGATGTTTTGGTGCTCGGATTGCCATGGTTACAATCTCATAACCCAGTCCTTGACTGGAAAGCAATGTCTGTGTTAAGCTGGGGATGTCAGGGGGCTCATGGGGACGTACCTTTGGTTTCCATTTCATCATCTATTCCCTCTGAGATTCCGGCATTTTTGTCTGATTATCGTGATGTTTTTGAGGAGCCTAAGCTTGGTTCACTCCCTCCTCACAGAGATTGCGATTGTACCATAGATCTGATTCCAGGCAGTAAATTTCCAAAGGGTCGTTTGTTTAATTTATCCGTACCTGAACATGTTGCTATGCGAGAGTATATTAAGGAGTCCCTGGAAAAGGGACATATTCGTCCTTCTTCATCTCCCTTAGGAGCTGGTTTTTTCTTTGTATCTAAAAAAGATGGCTCTTTGAGGCCGTGTATTGATTATCGACTCTTGAATAAAATTACAGTCAAATATCAGTATCCTTTGCCACTGCTGACTGATTTGTTTGCTCGAATAAAGGGGGCTAAGTGGTTCTCTAAGATTGATCTTCGTGGGGCGTATAATTTGGTGCGAATTAAGCAGGGGGATGAGTGGAAAACCGCATTTAATACGCCCGAGGGCCATTTTGAGTATTTAGTAATGCCTTTTGGTCTTTCAAATGCCCCTTCAGTCTTTCAGTCCTTTATGCATAACATTTTCCGTGAATATTTGGATAAATTTATGATTGTGTATCTGGATGATATTTTGATTTTTTCGGATGACTGGGACTCTCATGTCCAACAAGTCAGGAGGGTTTTTCAGGTTTTGCGGGCTAATTCCTTGTGTGTGAAGGGTTCTAAGTGTATTTTTGGGGTTCAAAAGATTTCTTTTTTGGGGTACATTTTTCCTCTTCTTCCATTGAGATGGATCCTGTTAAGGTTCGGGCTATTTGTGATTGGACGCAACCTACTTCTCTTAAGAGCCTTCAGAAATTCTTGGGCTTTGCTAATTTTTATCGCCGATTTATAACTGGTTTTTCGGATGTTGCTAAACCTTTGACTGATTTGACTAAAAAGGGTGCTGATGTTGCTGATTGGTCCCCTGCTGCTGTGGAGGCCTTTCGGGAGCTTAAGCGCCGCTTTTCTTCTGCCCCTGTGTTGCGTCAGCCTGATGTTGCTCTTCCTTTTCAGGTTGAGGTCGACGCTTCCGAGATTGGAGCTGGGGCGGTTTTGTCGCAGAAAAGTTCCGACTGCTCCGTGATGAGACCTTGTGCGTTCTTTTCTCGAAAATTTTCGCCCGCCGAGCGAAACTATGATATTGGTAATCGGGAGCTTTTGGCTATGAAGTGGGCTTTTGAGGAGTGGCGTCATTGGCTGGAGGGGGCTAGACATCAGGTGGTGGTATTGACCGATCACAAGAATCTGATTTATCTTGAGTCTGCCAAGCGCCTGAATCCTAGACAGGCGCGTTGGTCGTTGTTTTTCTCTCGGTTTAATTTTGTGGTCTCATACCTACCAGGTTCTAAAAATGTGAAGGCAGATGCCCTTTCTAGGAGTTTTGAGCCTGATTCCCCTGGTGATTCTGAACCTACAGGTATCCTTAAGGATGGGGTGATATTATCTGCTGTTTCCCCAGACCTGCGACGGGCTTTGCAGGAGTTTCAGGCGGATAGACCTGATCGTTGCCCGCCTGGTAGACTGTTTGTTCCTGATGATTGGACCAGTAGAGTCATCTCGGAGGTTCATTCTTCTGCGTTGGCAGGTCATCCTGGAATCTTTGGCACTAGGGTTTTGGTGGCTAGGTCCTTCTGGTGGCCTTCCCTGTCTCGAGACGTACGAGTTTTTGTGCAGTCTTGTGATGTTTGTGCTCGGGCCAAGCCTTGTTGTTCTCGGGATAGCGGATTGTTGTTATCCTTGCCTATTCCGAAGAGGCCTTGGACTCACATCTCTATGGATTTTATTTCTGATCTCCCTGCTTCTCAGAAAATGTCTGTCATCTGGGTGGTGTGTGACCGTTTTTCAAAGATGGTTCATTTGGTACCCTTGCCGAAGTTGCCTTCCTCATCCGAAT
The DNA here is from genome assembly GCF_051348905.1 of Ranitomeya variabilis. Lineage (NCBI taxonomy): Eukaryota > Metazoa > Chordata > Amphibia > Anura > Dendrobatidae > Ranitomeya > Ranitomeya variabilis. The sequence goes on along the minus strand of NC_135232.1, from coordinate 467,953,013 downwards.
TGGTTCCTCTGTTTTTTCAAAATGTGGTTCGCTTGCATGGTATTCCGGAAAATATCGTTTCTGACAGGGGGACCCAGTTCGTGTCTAGATTTTGGCGGGCATTCTGTGCTAGGATGGGCATTGATTTGTCTTTTTCGTCTGCGTTCCATCCTCAGACTAATGGCCAGACTGAGCGAACTAATCAGACCTTGGAGACTTATTTGAGGTGTTTTGTGTCTGCGGATCAGGATGACTGGGTTGCCTTTTTGCCGTTGGCAGAGTTTGCCCTCAATAATCAGTCTAGTTCTGCCACTTTGGTTTCCCCTTTCTTTTGCAATTCGGGGTTTCACCCTCGTTTTTCTTCCGGTCAGGTGGAGTCTTCGGATTGTCCTGGAGTGGATACTATGGTGGATAGGTTGCATCGGATTTGGGGACAGGTGGTGGACAATTTGAAGTTGTCCCAGGAGAAGACTCAGCATTTTGCTAACCGCCGTCGTCGTGTTGGTCCTCGTCTTCGTGTTGGGGACTTGGTGTGGTTTTCTTCCCGTTTTGTTCCTATGAGGGTTTCTTCTCCTAAGTTTAAGCCTCGGTTCATCGGTCCTTATAGGATTTTGGAGATTCTTAACCCTGTATCCTTTCGTTTAGACCTTCCGGCATCTTTCGCTATCCATAATGTCTTCCATCGGTCGTTGTTGCGGAGGTATGAGGTGCCGGTTGTTCCTTCTACCGAGCCTCCTGCTCCTGTGCTGGTTGAGGGTGAATTGGAGTATGTTGTAGAGTAAATCTTGGACTCCCGTATTTCCAGACGGAGACTACAGTATCTGGTTAAGTGGAAGGGCTATGGTCAAGAAGATAATTCTTGGGTAACTGCTTCTGATGTTCACGCCTCTGATTTGGTTCGTGCCTTTCATAGGGCTCATCCGGATCGCCCTGGTGGTTCTTGTGAGGGTTCGGTGCCCCCTCCTTGAGGGGGGGGTACTGTTGTGAATCTGCTTTTGGGCTCCTTCTGGTGGTGGCTAGTGGTACTGGTGACTCGGGTGTGTTTTCTTTCTCAGTTCACCTGTTTTCATCAGTAGTGGGGAGTTCCTATTTAATCCTGCTCTTCAGTCATTGCCTTGCCGGCCATCAATGTAACCAGAGCCTTTCTGTTGCATGTTCCTGCTCCTAGACTACTGATCAGCTAAGTTGGACTCTTAGTCCTAAGTTTGTTTGCATTTTTGTTCCAGTTTACAGTTAAGTCATTCTCTGTAGCTGGAAGCTCTTGTGGGCTGAAATTACCACTCCGGTGTCATGAGTTGACACATGAGTTTTAAAGTAATTTCAGGATGGTATTTTAAAAGGGTTTTCAGCTGACCGTGCAGTTCCCTTTTGTATCTTTCTACTATCTAGTAAGCGGACCTCGCTTTGCTGAACCTACCTTCATACTGCGTATGTCTTTTCCTCTGAACTCACCGTCAATATATGTGGGGGGCTTCTGTCTCCTTTTTGGGGGAATTTCCCTAGAGGTAAGCCAGGTCTGTTTTTTCCTCTACTAGGGTAAGTTAGTTCTCCGGCTGGCGAGAGACGTCTAGGGATAAAACGTAGGCACGCTCCCCGGCCACTATTAGTTGTGTGGTAGGTTTAGCTCACGGTCAGCTCGAGATTCCATCACCCAAGAGCTCGTTCGTTATTTATGTGTCCTGACGTTCCCCTGCCATTGGGAACCATGACAGGGTGCTAAGGACAGGTTCGCAAACCATATAGATTAATAGTAAGAGACCTAGCACTCAACTTTAGGTAAGGTGCAAGAGGAAAAATTTATTGTAGTAAATATAGGAAAATTGTGACCTTCATCAGTTACAGGAGATTATTCAATGAAAGCCGGTAATAGGAATTATAATCGCTGCGCAATAATATATAAAAAATAGTTAAGCGTGGTTGTTGTAGGCAAACTTGCTATGAGCAAATAGTAAGATTCCCGGAGCTGCAGTGCTCTCCGACGCAGCATCCACCGCGTCGGAGAGCACTGCAGCTCCAGGAATCTTCCTATTTGCTCATAGCAGGTTTGCCTACAACAACCACGCTGAAGTAATTTTGATATATGATTGTGCAGCGATTATAATTCCCATTACCGGCTTTCATTTAATAACCTCCTGTAACTGATGAAGGTCACAATTGACAGAACTGCTTTCCTGTATTTACTATAATAAATTTTTCCTGCTGCATCTTACCTAAAAGTTGAGTGCTAGGTCTCTTACTATTAGTGTTGGAATGAAGACTGTGGCGGAGTTAGGGATTAGGTGGGACAGAAGTGGGTCAAGCATGCAAGTGGTGATCTTGACAGGAGTGGTGATCTTGACAGGAGGGTGGAGAGCTGATATTCTGTCATGTTGAAGTTGGTTTTGAAGGAACAGGGCTGAGCAGCTTAGAGGGGCATTGGGGGCTGCGGGCCAAAGCTTTCTCTGACCGTATCGATCTTCGGCTTAAAGAAGGAGGCAAAGTCTTCAGCAGTAATGAGAGGAAAGGGAGGAGGTGCTGGGGGACCGAGTAGAGAATTGAAAGTGTTGAAAAGCTGTTTAGGTTTGTGAGACAGGGATGAGAAGTAAGTTTGTTTTGCGCTAGTGAACATGGACTTTAAGCTGGCGAGGGACTGCTTGTATGCGATGAAGTGCTCGCATATGAGCCCCACATAACCTCCTATACAGTATGAGCCCTCACATAGCCCCTTTAAACATACAAACATCCCATACACATGAAAAAAAAACACAACACATACTCACCTTGCTCCCATTCATCCTGCACGTTGCTATCCCCGATTCAATGACGCTAGGTGGCAGAGCAATTAAATGATGTTGTCGCAACTGCTGTCTCAAACGCTGATAGGTGGAAGATGGAGATGGATTGCATTTATGGTCTCTTTGCTGTCTGGACAAGCCCTGGCTTTGGCAAACCTTATTTAGGCTAAGTGCACACGTAGCAGAATTGCCGCGGAAATTTCCATGGCAATTCTGCGCCTCCTGCCGCGGGTATATCGCATGCAGAATTTGCATGCATATACCCGCAGAAAACTAGCGTTTTGCAAGCATAATTAGCTTGCAGAATGCTAGCGTTTCCCAAGCGATCTGTAGCATTGCTTGGAAAACTGACTGACAGGTTGGTCACACTTGTCAAACATAGTGTTTGACAAGTGTGACCAACTTTTTACTATAGATGCAGCCTATGCAGCATCTATAGTAAAAGGTAGAATGTTAAAAATAATAATAAAAAAAAAAAAAAAAGGTTATACTCACCTCAGCGGCTTCCGTTCCTAATGCTGTGTGTTCAGGACCTTCCATTGACGTAGCGGTCACGTGACCCGCGGTCATGTGACCGTGACGTCATCGCAGGTCCTTCACACACACCACAGAAGCCGTTGAGGAGGTCGGGCCGCCAGAGGGTGAGTATATCGCTATTTTTTATTTTAATTTTTTTTTTTTACCACTTATATGGTGCCCAGTCCGTGGAGGAAAGTCTCCTCTCCTCCACCCTGGGTACCAACCGCACTTGATCTGCTTACTTCCCGCATGGTGTGCACAGCCCATGGGGGAAGTAAGCAGATCAATGCACTCCTATGTGTGCAGAATTGCCGCGATTCCGCAATTTTAATGAACATGCTGCATTTTTTTCTGGATTGCGATTCCGCTCAGGAAAAAAATGCAGCATGTGCACAAAAAATGCGGATTGCATTCTGTTACATAGGATGCTTAATGTTAGGGTTTTTTTCGCGGTTTTATAGCGTTTTTATAGCGAAAAACCGCGAAAAAAATGCAAAAAATCTGCTATGTGTGCACACAGCCTCCGGAATGTTGAGGTCCTGAAACTTGCAATTTAGGAAAGTTCCTGGAGATGTTCTGAGCAGAACATCTGCTACCATTCCGCATCACCTCAGCCTCATCGTCCATTTTGACTCTGAGGCAAGGCAAGACACCATGGCTCAATATGTTTCACATTTCAGTACTCTGTCTGTGGAGTTGGCTTGGAATGAAGATTCCCTGATGCCGACCTTCTGGCTTGGTACGTCTGGGCGTATTAAGGATGAATTGGCTGACAGAGATATACCATCTTCATCGGGTACCCTTATACACCTGGCAACTAGGATCACTGTTTCAAGTGAGCTATGGAAAAAGCTCAAATGCCTGCTCACGTCAGACGACCACCTAGGCTGGCTTCAATCTTGCAGTATCACTTGCTGCCACAAGCCACACCTCCTGTTATTGAGCCAATACAGCTTGAGATAGTGAAACTCTTTGTCCAAGAGCAACAGTGAAAGTTTTGAGATAACGAGTGCTTGTTCTGTAGAGGCAAAGAGTATTATGTTTGTCAGCGCCTAGTGAAGCCGAGAAACTCCAGCACCCATGGTTAGCCGGAGAGATGACCCTCGGTGAGAAAGATAGTTCTTGAAAACTATTGGCCAGGGTGGTCTAGGGAAAGAGGTGTCTCTCCACGGCAGCCAATTTAGGCTTGGGTTCCGCTGCAACTTCATCCATCATGATCTGGTTCTTCATCTCCAGCATCATACACAGCAGATTGATCATGTCTTCTCTATTGCCTCTATTGATGGACAACTCCTGGGAGAACCAATCTAATGTATTACCCTGCCAGTCACATTGCAGATTTGAGTTCTGGCATCTCTCCATCTTGAGGCAGAGTATATCCCTTATCTCTAAAAGAGAGACTCGTGCCATGTCAGAGTACATCCAAGAGAACTTAGCCAAAGGATTCATCCATAAAATCCTGTTCTTCTGCTGGTGTCGGCTTTTATTTCCTGACAAAGAAGGATGATCCTCTGAGTCTGTCTCTCGGGGTCCTAACAAAATCAACATAAAGGATAATTACCCCCTGCATTTGACTTATGAACAATTTGACAGATTCCGTGGAGCAAAGATTTTCACCCATTTGAATTTACGACAGGCTTATAACTTGATTTGGATCCACAAGGGCGACGAATGGATGATAACTTTTAATACCCATGACGTCACTACAAGTATCGCATCATATCTTTGGTCTGTGCAAGGCACACATCATGTTTCAGGAATTTGTTAGTGACGTCTTCTGGGACCTCCTCTATGTTTCCATTGTAGTGTATTTGGACGACATCCTGATTTTCTCTCCTTATCTAACCACCCTTAGAAGGCAATACCGAGTTCTACAGCGTCTATGAGAGAGCAACTTGTTTGTCAAATTGTCCAAATGTGTTTTCGAAAAGCCCTCCTTGCCTTTCCATGGCTGCAGTGTTTCCAGCTAAGGTCTTGGAATTGATCATGAGATGGTTTCTGATGTTCTCTCCTGGCCTCTTACCCAAGCTTCATGTGCTATTCCGTGGTTCATGGGCTTCACCAACTTCTACAGGCAATTTATTCCACTTTTCTCATCCCTTATGGCACCCATCTCTGCCTGAACCAAGAAGGGAACTAATGCTGGTATCTGGCCTGAGTTGGCCGTGTTGGCCGTGTTGGCATTCCAGCATTTTAAAAAGTAATTTGCCAGAGCTCCAGTTTTGCACCATGCTGATTCTAACAGTTTCCCCTGGAAGTGGATGCCTCCGCTATTGGTGCAGAGACAGTTCTTCTGCAAAGAACATCTTCAGGGAAGTACATATGTTTATTTATGTTTTTTTATTCTAAACTGTTTTTACTGACCAAGCAAAGTTGTACTATAGGAGATCATGAACTATTAGCCATTAGGATGGTGCTTGAAGAATGGCAACATCTCCTGGAAGGAGCCAGCTCTTCGGTAATAATATACCATAAGAATTTGACCTTTCTGAGATCATCAAATGGTTACATCCTCGTCAAGCCAGGTGGGCACTCATCTTTGCCAATTTTGACATTGAGTTGCACTTCTGTCCTGCAGAGAAGAATGTATAAGTGGATGCAGTTGTCTAAATCCATTGACATGTCTGATTCTGAAGACGAAGCACAGCACATCATTAACTGAATATCCTCCTCTAAGATGGTGCCGCCCATACGTACGTGCGCAATAGCAGCTGTTGGTGATCTCCGAGAGCTGCTATTGCGCAGGCGTGGGGGATGCCATCTTGGAGGAGGACATTTTTTTCTTCTCCAGCAAGATGGCGCCGCCGGCGCCGGCACAACAGCAGCTATTGGCTCTCTATACAAACCAATAGCTGCTACTGCAAAGACGCCCAGGGCGCCATTTTCAAAATGACTTTTTTTTCCTCTCTCAAGTAAATCTGCAAAAGGGATTATTAAGTGCACAGTAACCATGCGATTATGCTGCAGCGCAGGTGCCACGGCTGGTACCTGCCTGTCGAAGCGTTTTTTTAAATTCAGTATGTGATGGTATTCATTATGCAAACTAGGGGGCAGGTCACTGAGGGCTCAGTGACCTGTCAGCAGTCTGCATTATGAATATCTAATCAGGGCACCACATACACCGACCCCACCTTAGGACGCGAGAATCTCATTAACAGAAAACTGAAAATAAAGATTAAGAAACAACCACAAGATGGATTTCATCAACCAAGGTATCATTTTATTCATTATAACTAGTGTTGAGCATTCCGATACCGCAAGTATCGGGTATCGGCCGATACTTGCGGTATCGGAATTCCGATACCGAGATCCGATACTTTTGTGGTATCGGGAATCGGTATCGGGATTAATATCAATGTGTAAAAGAAAGAATTAAAATAAAAAATAGGGATATACTCACCCTCTGACGCGCAGCCTGGACTTTACCACCGTAACCGGGAGCCGTTGTACCTAAGAATGCGCGCTTAAAGGGCCTTAGATGACGTCACGGTGCTCTGATTGGTCCGTAGCAGACGCGTGACCGCTACGCGACCAATCACAAAGCCGTGACGTCACCTAAGGTCTTTCAAGCGCTTGAAAGACCTTAGGTGACGTCACAGCTTTGTGATTGGTCGCGTAGCGGTCACGCGACCGCTACGCGACCAATCAGAAGCTGCGGACGTCTTCTAAGGTATTTCAAGCGCTTGAAAGACCTTAGGTGACGTCACGGCTTTGTGATTGGTCGCGTAGCGGTCACGCGACCGCTACGGACCAATCAGACCGCCGTGACGTCATCTAAGGCCCTTGAAGCGCACATTCTTAGGTACAACGGCTCCCAGTTACGGCGGTAAAGTCCAGGGCGCGTCAGAGGGTGACTATATCCCTATTTTTTATTTTAATTCTTTCTTTTACACATTGATATGGATCCCAGGGCCTGAAGGAGAGTTTCCTCTCCTTCAGACCCTGGGAACCATACAGGATACCGTCCGATACTTGGTGTCCCATTGACTTGTATTGGTATCGGGTATCGGTATCGGATTAGATCCGATACTTTGCCGGTATCGGCCTATACTTTCCGATACCGATACTTTCAAGTATCGGACGGTATCGCTCAATACTAATTATAACGGCGCCGACCTGACACTGTGTGTAGGTCACTATGCACAATCCTGCTGATGCTTTAACCCCTTTCTGCCATCCAACGTACTATTCCGTTCATGTGACCTGGACCTGTCTGACCATGGACGGAATAGTATGTCATATCTTTAATGCGACACTGCGACCGAAGTTGCGGTGATCGCATTAAAATTCTGGTGCCATCTTACCTGTGGGAAGATGGTGTCAGCATCTTGGAGGGTGTCCCCGCCCTCCCGCACTCACGGTCGCTGTGATTGGCTTTTCAATTCTGAACAGCCAATCGCAGCCTCTCTCATTGTTTCATGCAATCAGATTGCCTGAAACAATGATGTCCCAGCCTAGGATCGAGTACCGATGCACTCGATCCTTGGCTGGTGCCTGGCAAAGGCAGGCATCGGAGAAAAGTTCTCAGATTGGCACGATCAATGATCACATCGATCGCGCCAATCGCATGGCACAGCTGCAGTGTTACCACTCAGTGCCATGCCGGTGACCTGCCTAGGATTGGTGCTGAAAGAGCACTGATCCTAGGCCAGTGCCTATGAAAGGCAGCATGGTCTGGAGCTGCTGATTGGCATGATCGATGTAATCATTGATCGCACCAATCACAGGGCACAGCCACGGTGTGACCGAGCTGTGCCCTGCCAGTTACCTGCCTAGGATCGGAGCTGTGAGCCCGGTGCCTAGCAACATTGGGGTCACCAGGGCCAGCTCTGTCTTGTGCAATCGATGTCATTGATGGCACCAATGATAGGTCACAGCAGCATCCTCATATTAGCTGAGGATTTGTGCAGAGCGGTCACACTGCTGGATCTCCTGCTGTGCTGGGCCTTGTGGTGCCACAGAAGCCTGTGACACAACAATCAATGCTGAAAAAAGAAGAAAGAAGAGGACAAGACAGAAGAAAGAAGAAACTACAACCGTAAGTGTTTTGATCCCTGATCCCTGCCCGATCTCTCTTCATCCACCCCAATCCCCCATCCCCCCTTACCACTTCCCTTTCCCCCTCTTTTTACTCTCCTCCACCCCCCTTTGCGCCACCTCCATGTGTACATTTAGCAGCCGTCGAGCTCTGATTGGTGACGCAGTTCCCGATAAACACTCATGATCGCTTTTCTTTCTCACACCCCTTTGTACCACCTCCGTGAGCACATCCAGCAGCCGCCAAACTTTGAAAAGTGACACAGTTCACTTATCAGAGCTTGTGCCAGCTGTTTTCCATTTTTCTTTCTCACCCCCCCCTTGCGCCACCCCCTCAGCGGCTGAACTTTGATAAGTGAAACAGCTCACTTATCAGAGCTCGTGCCTGCTGTTTTAGACACTTTTATTTTGCCACCTCCGTGCACACATCCAGCAGCCGCCGAACTTTGATAAGTGACACAATTCACTTATTAGAGCTCATGCCTGCTGTTTTCCACTTTTCTTTCTCACCCCCCCTTGCGCCACCCCTGTGCGCACATCCAGCAGCTGCCGAACTTTGATAAGTGAAACAGTTCACTTATCAGAGCTCATGCCTGCTGTTTTAGAAACTTTTATTTTCGCCACCTCCGTGCGCACATCCAGCAGCCGCCAAACTTTGATAAGTGAAACAAATTCACTTATCAGAGCTCGTGCCTGCCTGTTTTAGACACTTTTCTTTTTTGCTACCTCCATGTGCACATCCAGCAGACGCCAAACTTTAATAAGTTAATAATAAAAGATCTCTGTTCTATTAAATTAATAATATATTTTGTTTAAGGTGGAATTCAAACATAATAACCGATAGCTTTTATACGCAAAAGAAACAAATTGTGCGGCTCAGTAGCCTGTGCACTATGCAGCAGACCTTGTTAACTGGAGAACCTCACCTCACAGGTTCGTCAGCTTTCTTCTTCCCTTTTTTTCTTTTTTCTTGTCCTCTTTTTTCATTGAAGAGACATGTGGCAGAACCAGGAATCAAGTTTGACACCACCGGCCTCACAGAAATAGACTTTTTCAAAGTCTTTTTCTCTGAGGATTTTGTTAACCTCATTGGCCAAACTAATTTATATGCTCATCAATTTTTGGCACAAAACCCCAGTTCATCATTTTCTAACTGGTCTCCTGAAGACGTAGCTGAAATGATGCAGTTTTGGGGCCTGGTCCTTCACATGGGGATCTTGAAAAAGCCAGATATTTGCAATATTGGAGTGTTGAAATTTTATACAACACTCCAGTGTTCTGAATGGTCATGGCCCGGATGTGTTTCGAGACCATCCACAAATTCCTGCATTATACCGATAATGCACAGTGTCCCCCACGAGATGACCCCAACTTTGACCATCTGTTCAAAGTTCGGTCGGTCATCGAACACTTCAACAAAAAGTTGCTGAAGTGTACGTGCCCCAAAGGGACATCTGCTTGGATGAGTCCTTAGTTCATTTTAAGGGAAGGCTCAGATTCTGTCAATACCTGCCCAGCTAGAGGGCCAGGTATGGAATTTAACTCTATTAGCTGTGTGAGAGTACCTCAGGGTACACCCACAGGTTTAAAGTTTACAAAGGGAAGGACACCAAGATTGAACCCCCTGAATGTCCCCCTGTCCTGGGAGTGAATGAAAAAATTGTGTGAGACTTGGTGCACCCACTGCTGGATAAAATTTATCACCTTTACACCGATAACTTTTGTACCAGCATCCCACTCTTCAAATCCCTCTATGCGCGAGGTACAGCAGCACTGTCTGCAAAAATCAGAGAGGCCTACTGAAAACACTACTTGGGCAGATGCTCAGAAGGGGTGACAGCAGAGCCCAATGTATCGACCACCTGCTGGTGGTCAAATACAAGGACAAGAGGGATGTCCTTCTCTTGACCACCATACACAGTGATGGCAGCGCCCTCAGCACTGTATGAGGTACCTCTACGCAGATGTGCAAACCGGACTGTGTACTGGGGTTCAACAAAAACATGGGGGCATTGATCTCTCTGATCAAATCCTCCAACCATACATAAAGGCCAAACAAAAAGCTGGCCATGCACATTGTGCAAATGGCAGTGCTCAACGCTTTCCTGCTGTCACGATGTGCAGACCACACCAATACGTCGTACCTTCAGTTCCAGGAGGTAGTGTTTTAGGCCCTGATATTTGGCATTCAGGAAGGAGCGGGCCCCAGTACTTCCGGAACTGAAGGTGCTCGTATCATACCAGGTCAGCATTTCTCAGGGGTGGTCCCGCAAACTGGAAAAAAAAAGGTAAGGTGCAAAAAAGTGCAGAGTATGTTACAAAAGGGGAATACGCAAGAACACCATTCATCAATGCCCCAAAAACGTGGCCTGTGTATAAAGATTGCTTAAAACTGTACCATACCTCCATGCACTACTAATTTACTTAAATTTACATAGCAGGAGACAGTAGATTAGTTCCAAAAAGGGGCACATCTATATTAGTTCCTTGGGGTCTAGTTTCCAAAAAAGGGGCACTTGTTGGACATTGTCACTGTTTAGGAACATCTAGATAAGTGCTCTCCACACATCTAGATGAGTTCCTTGGGGGGGTCTAGTTTCCAAAATGGGGTCACTTGTGGGGGGTTTCCACTGTTTAGGCACATCAGGGGCTCTCCAAAAGGACATGGCATCCGATCTCAATTCCAGCCAATTTTGGTTTGAAAAAGTCAAATGGCGCTCCTTTCCTTCCGAGCTCTGTTGTGCGGCCAAACAGTCATTTTCCCCCACATATGGGGTATCAGCAGTATCAGTCTGACAGATTTAATATTTATGATAGATTTCTGTTTTTTTTATTCTGATCTTTCCCTTAGATCTTGAACATAGATGTGTTTGGATCTTTGGCCACTTCTTTATTCATTGGGCCTAAAAAAGAGCTGTGACGGAGTTACAGGGTTAATTAGGGTTTTGACCCGGGATCCATTTTAATATTTTGGTTGGGGTATAGGTTTGAAGTTATGCGATCTAGTTAACCAGATTCTTCACTCTAAATTGATATTTCCAGCTACGCAGCAGATTATCATTCATGCTGATGGCAATGACTTGGAAAGAGTTAAAACTAAACTTTTGATTGAAGAAATTCAAAACATTCTCTGGTACTGTAAGTCTGTTTACCCTTATTCTTAATTAGATCTTTCTGAAATAATTCTCAGACTTTTATGGAACAGTATTAATCTTATATTCATGGATAAAATCAGAAAATGCGTTAACAGAACTCTAAGCAAATTTTTGTGAGCTTCTGGTGACAGCACTTATTGCCATACGCTTTTTGGAAGGTTTCATTCCAGGGCTGTTCGGAAATTATTTAGTTCATTTATCCGAGGTCGGTCTGGATATTTTCAACATTGGCCTTCAGAACATGATTGAGGATGCAGTGCTTGGGGGCAGGGCCGGACTGGGACTAAATATTCAGCCCTGGCATTTGAAGTTACACAGGCCCACTTGTCACATGGTGAATATAGAATATATTTGTGCACCCGTATGTCATAAGATGTGAGGTGCGTTTAACAAGACTATATAACATACAGTCCCAGATGGTCCAGTATTACAGCTCACTCTTATTATTATTATTGCTCCAAGGCCGGGGTCACATGAGCTTATAACATGGCTGAGTGCTATGTGTACAGCTCAGATCTGCGATTATTTTCACATGTCGATTCGGCATGAGAGAATAATCGCGGCATGCTGCTATAGGCAGCAACATTCGGGTCTATGGGTGCATGTGAAACATCAGACCGCATTTGGATGTCATCCCAGTGCAGTCCGATTTATGCAGAGAAAGATAATGGAGGAGATGGAGAAATTACTTTCTCCCTCTCCTCCGCAGCTGTGCTCTGATTCTCCCACGTGAGAGGGAGGAGGAGGATCGGAGCACAGAGCTCTGACACTCACTTCAGAGCTGGAGCCGAGGGTCATTGGCATATCGCATCCATTGCTCTTGCATCTCATGTTATATGCTTAGTGTGATTCCAGCCTTAGTTGCAATACCAAAGAAAGTTGCTACTTTACACACAGAGCGGGGTCTCGTAGACAATGAAGATGATGCTGCGCTTTCCATAGTGCTATGGTCTGGTCCAAAGTGACCACATCTACTATATAATTGTCTGAGGGCACTTCCGTCTGTCTGTCTGTCGCGGTTATTCGTTCGCTGATTGGTCTCGGCAGCTGCCTGTCATAGCTGCCGCGACCAATCAGCGACGCGCACAGTCCAGAAGAAAATCGCCGCTCCTTCTTCCCCGCAGTCAGTGCCCGGCGCCCGCATACACCCCTCCGCTCACCGCTCACACAGGGTTAATGGCAGCGTTGACCGCGGAGTAACGCACTCGGTTAACGCTGCTATTAACCCTATGTGACCACCTTTTTACTATTGATGCTGCCTATGCAGCATGAATAGTAAAAATATCTAATGTTAAAAATAATAAAAAAATAAAAAATAGTTACATACTCACCCTCCGGTGGCCCCCCCAGATCAGGAACCGGCCTTTCCCGCTCCGCGCGACGCCCCGGTGACCGCTGCATGCATTGCGGTCTCGCGAGATGATGACGTGTGGTCTCACGAGACCGCTACGTCATCATCTCGCGAGACCGCAATGCACTCTTGGGACCGGAGCGCGCAACAAGCATCGGGTACCGGCCACTCCAGGAGGTACAACAAGCATCGGGTACCGGCCGCTTCGATCCGGAGGCTCCAGGAGGTGAGTATGTAACTATTTTTTATTTTAATTCTTTTTTTTTTTTTACAGGGATATGGTGTATACTATGTGACTGGACAATATACTACGTGACTGGGCAGTATACTACTCGGCTCTGTGCTGTATACTGCGCGGCTCTGTGCTGTATACTGCGTGGCTCTGTGCTGTATACTGCGCGGCTCTGTGCTGTATACTACGCGGCTCTGTGCTGTATACTATGTGGCTGCCCAGTATACTATGTGGCTGCCCAGTATACTACGTGGCTGCCCAGTATACTACGTGGCTGCCCAGTATACTACGTGGCTGCCCAGTATACTACGTGGCTGCCCAGTATACTACGTGGCTGCCCAGTATACTACGTGGCTGGGCAATATACTACGTGGCTGGGCAATATACTACGTGGACATGCATGTTCTAGAATACCCGATGCGTTAGAATCGGGCCACCATCTAGTTAGCTATATTTTGCTTCTATGGGAAAAATGTGCACAGAAGTTTAGCATATCTGCAAGAAAAATGAACACGTTGGGAATGTGAAGCACTCACTGCAGGTTAGTTTACACTGCTTAAAAAAGCCCATTGGGCAGTAGATTTTTATACGGTAAATCCCATCCACACTGATGAACTGTAAGATGCTGCCTTTTTGATGCAACAAAAATATGTAGCGCCAAAACACACCAAAATCTGAGAAGCTGACAGCGTTTTGGACACAGCGGATATGTGCTGCGTCCAAAGTGCTGCCTAAGGCTATATGCACACGTTGCAGATTTTTCAGCTCAGTTTCTGAAAAATCCGCAGGTAAAACGCACTGCATTTTACCTGCGGATTACCCACGGATTTACAGCGGATTTCTAGCGTTTTTGCGCAGACTTCACCTGCGTTTTACACCTGCGGATTCCTTTAAAGGAATGTAAAACACTGCGGAATCCGAACAAAGAATTGACATGCTGCAGAAAATACAACACAGCGTTTCTGTGCAGTATTTTCCGCAGCATGTGCACTGCAGATTTGGTTTTCCATAGGCTTACATGGTACTGTACAACGCATGGAAAACTGCTGCGGATCTGCAGCGTCCAGTCCCCTGCAGATCCGCATGCAAATCCGCAATGTGTGCAGAGACCCTAATACTGAACATCTATACATACCCTTAAAGTGAACCTGACCACTGATACCTGCTGTGTGACCCATGGGCAGCACATATCCGGTATTGGCTGTACGAGCTAAGCCAGGTATGTTTGTCTCTGAAACGCTGCGGCATCACAGAGAAAAACATGTCTGACTTCTCCTCTTCGGCTGCCAATGACTGGTGTGTACTCGCACGCAGGAAGAAACTTGTCCCTCAGTGGGAGCGGATGGGGAGAAGCCACCAGGGACCCGCCTGTCTGACTAGTCTCCCGTGTGGCTGTGGTTCTCGGTGGCTTTTAAAGTGTTTTTTCCCTGAAACAGCAGCAGCATTTCAGAGTCAAACATACCTTTCTGGAATCATACAGTCAATGTCTGATACATGCAGCCTGCAGAACGAGCAGCATGCATCAGCCATCAGATTCCCTTTAAGATCCCATAGGTGCCATTTATGTCACATGGTTGACTATTATCCTTATCCCTTTGAGAACTATAACTCCCAGCATGTACAGAAGCTCCTATGGCATGCTGGGAGTTCTAGTTCACCACAGGAGTGGTGATTTTCTTTTGAGTTAGGGTATGTTTCCACGGTCAGTAAACGCTGTGGATTGGATGCTGTGTACAGCCGCAGCATCCAATCCGCAGCATAAAGATGTTACAGCATAATAGTGGAGGGGATTTTATGAAATCCCATCTCCACTATGCATGCAGGGACACCCACGGCTTCCCTGCGTATATGCACATGCGGTGTGTCTGTCTAGACCGCAGCATGTCTATTTATCTGGCGGAGACGCTCCGTCTCTGCCAAATAGCACAGTCCAATGTTTAGAATGAGGTGATTCCGCATGGTTCAATATACACATGCGGAATCACCGCACGAACAAAAGCCGACAGCGCTTACGACGGAGCGGGAATGTGCTGCGTCCAAAGCGCTGCCAATACTGATTGTGGAAACATAGCCTTAGACCAGGTTCACATTGCGTTAACAGCAGCCCGTTCGACACATGCGTTAACGGGCTGCTGTTAATGCAAGTACTGATATGTCGTCGCGCTAGCGCACATAGAGCTAGCAGATGCTCTGTCTGCGCTAGCGGTGATGGACCCGGACCCGAAACGCTGCAGCCCGCGTCCCAGGGTCCGTCACTCAATGACGGCACATCGCTAGCGCACGACCATTGTGGGCGTGCGCTAGAGATGCGTCAGTCATAGGAATGAATGGCGGTGTTAACGGACTACGTTACACCACGTTATGTCGTGGTGTAACGTAGTCCGTCTAACGGACGCCTGCAACGCAGTGTGAACCTGGCCTTAGTGGCATTGGAGCAGAGTGGACACAGCTTTTTTTTTTCCTTTCTTAATTCTATTAATGCTTGCCTTTTAGCAGCTTCTTTTTTCAACTCCGGTACTTCCTGGTCTTCTGCTCAGGACACTCACGTTAAGGTTATCAGACAGCAGCTCCTAAATCTTTTCTGTCCCTGCTGCCTCGCTGGACAGGAGGAAGTGGGCGGTCTGATGTCCTGATCACCGGCTGCAGTAAAAGTGGCAGGGTCGGAGCAGAAGAGAAGAGCAGAAGAGAAGAGCAGAAGAGAAGAGCAGAAGAGAAGAGCAGAAGAGAAGAGAAGAGCAGAGCGCGCCTCTCCCCCTCCCTGTCTATGTTACCTCACTGCAGCTGGTGACCAGGGCATCAGACGGCAGCCGCAAACCTCATCCCATACAGCGGCAGTGATTTTAACAGAGCAGCGCGCTGCTGGCTGCAGAAGCTGACAGCATGAAGGAGCAATAGATCGAGCGGCCCACTACAGGGACCGGCCGTTCTGGCATTTGCCAGAAATGCCCGATGGCCAGTCCGGCCCTGCTTGGGGGGCATGCCAGTTTTTCCAACCGTCGTGGCGTGTGGAAGGTAACACTAAGACATCTTCTGTGTGTAACACTCCCACTCATGCACACGTTCTCATCCTTAAAAGTAACATGACTTTGGGTAAGGGGAGAATTATAAATTTGGATGCTTGAATAAGAAGACCAAGAGTTGAAACTATATACCTACACTCAGGGACAGATATACCCCCCTGGGCAGGTCTCCCAGCAGCAGCTTCGTGGCCTCCAGCTTTCTGCTGCTTCAGTAGAAAGCTGCCTATGCTGTTCTGTACTTTAAAGGGAACCTGTTACCAGGTATGTCCAACAAGAGTTATGGCCATGACCTTTCAAGGCTTATCTACACCATTCTATAATGCTGGTGATAAGCCCCCTATTGGACCTGCAAGAGAAGAAAAATAACTATTATTATTTATTATACTCACCTGCGGGACTGTCTGGTCCGATTGGTGTTGCTCTTCTTCGTCTGAGGTCTCCAATCTTCTTGTGATTCCGCCATCCTGCTTGCTTTTTGTGGATGACACATCCCTGCATCATCCACACGGGCTCCTTGGCATCGCACATCTGTGCAGGTGTACTTATCTGCCCTGTTGAAGGCAGAGCAAAGTACTGCAGTGTGCAGGTGTCGGGAAAGGTCAAAGAGGCCCAGTGCCTGCACACTGCAGGAATTTGCTCTACCCTCAACAGGGCAGATAAGTACGCCTGCGCCGGAGCGCAATGTTGGGGAGACTGTGAAGGAAGCAGGAGGGCGGCATCGCAAGAAGATGGGAGGTGCCGGACTGAGACAAGCGACCCCAATCGGACCGGACCACCCTCCAGGTGAGAATAATAAAAGTTATTTTTCTTCTCTTGCAGGTCGGATCAGGGGCTTATCTACAGCATTGTATATAAGCCCTGAAATGCAGTGGCGGTAACTGGTATCGTATGTGCCTGTTTGCATTTGCCAAAGAGTCAAGAAGAGGTCAGCAGGGAACCAAGGGGCCGGAGCAGGAGGTATGTTACAGGGCTTGATTCCTGCGTGTTTTCTAGTTTCTCCGGAGGCTGTATCTGAGTCACAGTGAGGTTTATTGCACCATCTTAAACTTACACACAGATCAGGTCACTCTGTCAGTGGGAGGCATCGGCTCCAAAGGCACCAGATCTGTATTAAAGTTCAAACAGCAGCAATAACTCAGTGATTTTCAGATAGAGTAACTGCAAACACCAAAATGCACTTTCTGATCTTGAGCCTGGCTCCAGGACATCATGCATTATATATCAGATACAGATACATTATATTGTGAGGTCCTGCAGCCAGATCAAGGAGCGCTCAGTCAGTGCATAAAACACTGCATATACTGTATGTGCACTTAGCACGGTACATAACACCCAGTACACAGATTAGCATACGGCTCATATATAACAGACCTGGGCAAACTGCCGCAATTGGACTGAGATTGCAAAAGGCCCAAAAACACTGGTCCGCACACCACACCTTATGGCTGCTCGATATCAAGATTTCACCGCTATCTGCATCTTCAGGATGCAGAAATCAGTGAATATAATGGTGGAGGATGGAGCCACCAGCTCTTCCACCAGTCAGCGTATGTGACTGAGACAGTAGGCGCGATGACTTCACTACATCGCATCTGCTACACACAAATGAACATCAGCTGTAAATTCCACCACACAAAATGGTGACTCCAACAACGCTATCAACATACAGGAGAACCACGAGTCAATAATAGCCAATAGTAGACAATGCACAATGTCACTTTATAATCATTATTTTCTGTTATTAGCACACGTTAGCAGGTTTTAACCCCCCCGAACCTAATACCCCACCTGGCGACGGCCCTAAGTCATGGGGTGGGTATGACTGGGTCCTGTCATGTGGGGGAGGGTTGGGAGCGGGGTGGAACCCTGTTATGGTTCACGCAAGCGCACCTCTATTATCTATGATCGGATACGATCTCGAGTATAAGGATTACCGATGCACGATTTAAGCACTTTATATAGGCACTTTGTCACTTTATGGTTACATATATGGTGTAATTATGCTGGTGTGCAGAACTTCCTGCGTCTTTGGCTCCTTGCCCGATGGCGGCCCTGTGTGACATGTGTGGGCGTGGTGCCGACCCGCTCACGTGACTGGGACCTGCTGTTTAGGGTGGAGGGCTGAGACGCAGGGACGAAGCTCGCTTGCGTTTCACACATGCGCACTTGCACTTAGGGTTATCACATGATCGGAAGCGATCACCATTTAAACCGGACTGATATCTAGATTAAGCCACGCCCCCTGAAGAAGCGGTGACAATTGGACGCGAAACGTGCTTTGGGGTAGCTGACTAGGATCCGGACGGGACCCCTTGGACACATGGGTAACTAATTCCCTCACTTAACCTCACCTGGTATACTTTTTTGTACATATGTATGTGGCGATCTTACCAGCATTACTGATAGGCCTATAATTTTTAATTGAATCACCATATACCTGTGACACTATTTTTGATGTGTCGACAGCATGTTTGCTATCCATTTTTTAACACTTGTTAGCAATTGTTATGTTTATTACCGTCCCGGTCTGTGATCTTGGGTCACTGTTTGTATCTATGGATGTAGTCACAAATTGTTTATTATATGGTCTAAGGGGTAGCGTTTCTCCTTATGGAGAGTGACATACCATGTCTGGCTTGTCAAGGTAAGGAGGCTTATTCGTCTGCGAATTGAGATACTGATTTGGCTTTTATCCTAAGTCATATTGCACGACTCGTTAAAGGGTTGATTGTGACTTGTAGGATCGCTACTTCCAACAGGTGGCGCTATAGAGTTTAAGTCCTCTTTTTCTCAGAAGAGGCAATTTGCATTATTATATGGTAACATTTTATAATTATAATGTGAAAATTAAATTTTTGGGATTTTCAATAAATTATATGAGTTTGTTAACCCTTTAGCTATTTTTGACTCGTGGTTCTCCTGTATGTTGATCGCATCTGCTATGCAGAGAGTCAGTGCACACAGCAAAGACCAAAGTAGAGTGCAGGAGGAATGAAAGATAGGTGAGTATGTTTTTTTTTTTAATATTCATGTGGGATTTGTCCCTGTATATGAGGGCTACGTGAAGGCTCATGCTATATATAGGGGGCTAAATGAGGGCTCATACTGTATATAGGGGCTATGTTAGGGCTCATACTGTAAATAGGGGCTGTATGAGGGCTCATACTGTATATAGGGTGTTATGTGAGGTTTCATACTGTATTTAGGGGTTATGTGATGGCTCATACTGTATATAGGGGCTATGTGAGGGCTCATGATGTATACAGGAAGCTATGTGAGGGCTCATGCTGTATATAGGGGCTATTCGAGGGCTCATGCTGTGTAGAAGGGGCTAAGTGAGGGCTCATGCCATATATACGGGGCTATGTGAGGGCTCATATGATTTATAGGGGGCTATGCGATGGCTCTTACTGCATATATTGAGGCTATGTAAGGGCTCATACTGTATTTAGGGGTCTATGTGAGGGATCATGCTGTATATAGGGGCTATGTGAGGGCTCATAGTGTATAAAGGGAGCTATGTAATGGCTCATGCTGTATATAGGGGCTATGTGAGGGCTCATTACAATATAGGGGCTATGTGATGGCTCATGCTGTGTATAGGATATGTGAGGGCTCATACTGTGTATAGGAAGTTATGTGAGGGCTCATGCTTTATATCGGAGGCAATGTGATGGATCATACTATATATAGGAGGCTATGTGAGGGCTCATGTTGTACATAGGGGCACTGTGAGGACTCAAAGTGTATATATTGAGGCTATGTGGGGACTCATACTGTATATAAGAGGTTATGTAGGGGCTCACAATGAAAATAGGAAGGTTATGTGGGGGCTCATATTGTATGTATATAGGGAGAGCTGTGTGGGGGCTTGTGCTGTAGCACGTCTTTTACAGAATGCTGTAATGCCATATTTTTATTTGCAGCATACTACCAGATATATAATTTAATATAATGTATTCATGGTCAGGCCATGACGATTCCAGCAGAGACCACATAATCACGAGAATGCGCTTTGCACACTTGCTGTCATGTGCCAACTAGAGAGTCTCAGCCATGTCTTGCAATGTATGGTCATTTATTACTTTAGGATCTGTTGCAGCTGAAGTTTATTTTATATTTAATATATGATTAAAAGTAATGCTTCAATTACCTCTCACAATATGCTGGTCACTATTTATAAAGTGAGCAGGCCTGTCTTACTCAGTCCTAGGATGTGAAGTTGATATACCCTTCCTACTTTTCTCTTACTTTCTGCTGTAAAACGTGCATCTAATGAGCACCTTTGGTGTGGCCTCTGATATCCCTAAAATCCAATCCGATGCAATTCCTCCAGACCGTCGATTTTCTCTCCAGTCTTGATGAGTGGACATTTTTGAGCATTCATTACGAGGTTCATGCCTTTTATTGAATCAGGCACGGCGCATAGTATCGTGTGCCGCTCTGTGCTCCTACCCCCATGTCGTACTCCAGCCCCTACTGGAGAAATATTTTTGGCATAGCAGGGTCGTTAATCCCTCGTACTGCCTCAGCTCACTTCACTTTGCGAAGAATATGCCGCAAGTAAACTTTTTTGCGCAAACTGGCATTGCACAGGAAAATTGAATTTTTCAAAGCTTTTTTTTGCAAGAAATCTGCCAAAAAAATCTGTGATGAATCAAACCCCAAAGTCTCAAAGTCCTAATGTGACCACTTTTTAGTGTAGTATTAATGGCCACTGTCAGCAGATTCCAATAGCAAACAGTTGGAATGTATCAATAGCTATTTTCACCCAATAAATTGTCACTGTCATTAACTCTGAAAACTAAGAACATAAAACACTGTATAACAAGTTGTAGCCAGTGTCTTAAGGTTGACATATTTACACCCTATTACAAATCTTAATTGGTATGCATTGATTTACACATCCTTTTTGCCTTCTACTTTGCTTGGCTTTATAAAGACAAATATTGTAGACCAGATGTCTGTTTTGTGCATATATTCCCCAGCCGAGTTATAGGAATACAGTTAATCAGTCTGCTGGCATTAAATCCTAGTTGTCTGCTCCTCATCTTCAGAAACACATCCAACCTTACATTGATGTACTGGTGAATCTAAAGCAGTAAGCGGAAATACTGACTGGGTTTCTACTAAATATTTTATGTCGGTTTAAATCACAGATACTGGCAGGGAGTAAATTGAACAATGAACCGGCTTTCCATAAAACAGCATATATGAACAAAACGTTGTGTCACAATAAATAGCAAGGAAACAAAAATGTTGTTTCAGGATTTTTTTTATAATATAGTATGCTATAAGTTATTTTTGTAGGATTCTGTTTAATATAATAAAAACATATGGTAATTAATCAGTATAACCAAAACACCATGGAAATGTTGCAGAAGGAATTCTCTCACAATAAAAAAGGAGTGTCCTCTTTGCTTTAAAAAGCAGTCCCATGAAGATTATTTTTTTAAAAAATATGTGTATATGTTAATATACTCTACTGACACTTTCGTCCTGGATCCAGTGCCATTCAGCTCCTCTTCTGAGTGATGTCGCTGCACTTCATGCTAGCTCACTATGCACCAGGCATGAGCCAGAAGTCTCTATTAATCCGGACAGAAAAAACAGGCAAGTGTCATGCGAGTGTCATGCGAGTACAATGCGATTTTCACACCTAGCATCCGATTTACATCTGAGTGCACTGCGATTGCTATCCAATTACAATGCAATTTTGACATGAGCTTTTACATACAGCAGTTCTCTATGTAATTTACATATCATTTTCAAAGGAAATATTAGTCAAAACACACACATTATATATATAATAGATAGATAGATAGATAGATAGATAGATAGATAGATAGATAGATAGATAGATAGATCGATAGAGGAAAAGTCGGCAATTCATGTGCGCGTACAGTAAAATCACACTGACAGGTTAGAATAGAATAGATAGAATGGATATATACACAAAGAATACATATATATATATATATATATATATATATATATATATATATGTATATATATATATATATATATATATATATATATATATATATATAGATAGATAGATGTCAGTGAGACACACATATACAGTGGGGCAAAAAAGTATTTAGTCATTCAGCAATAGTGCAAGTTCCACCACTTAAAAAGATGAGAGGCGTCTGTAATTTACACCATAGGTAGACCTCAACTATGGGAGACAAACTGAGAAATAAAAATCCAGAAAATCACATTGTCTGTTTTTTTATTATTTTATTTGCATATTATGGTGGAAAATAAGTATTTGGTCAGAAACAAACAATCAAGATTTCTGGCTCTCACAGACCTGTAACTTCTTCTTTAAGAGGCTCCTCTTTCCTCCACTCATTACCTGTAGTAATGGCACCTGTTTAAACTTGTTATCAGTATAAAAAGACACCTGTGCACACCCTCAAACAGTCTGACTCCAAACTCCACTATGGTGAAGACCAAAGAGCCGTCAAAGGACACCAGAAACAAAATTGTAGCCCTGCACCAGGCTGGGAAGACTGAATCTGCAATAGCCAACCAGCTTGGAGTGAAGAAATCAACAGTGGGAGCAATAATTAGAAAATGGAAGACATTCAAGACCACTGATAATCTCCCTCGATCTGGGGCTCCACGCAAAATCCCACCCCGTGGGGTCAGAATGATCACAAGAACGGTGAGCAAAAATCCCAGAACCACGCAGGGGGGACCTAGTGAATGAACTGCAGAGAGCTGGGACCAATGTAACAAGGCCTACCATAAGTAACACACTACGCCACCATGGACTCAGATCCTGCAGTGCCAGACGTGTCCCACTGCTTAAGCCAGTACATGTCCGGGCCCGTCTGAAGTTTGCTAGAGAGCATTTGGATGATCCAGAGGAGTTTTGGGAGAATGTCCTATGGTCTGATGAAACCAAACTGGAACTGTTTGGTAGAAACACATCTTGTCGTGTTTGGAGGAAAAAGAATACTGAGTTGCATCCATCAAACACCATACCTACTGTAAAGCATGGTGGTGGAAACTTGCTTTGGGGCTGTTTCTCTGCAAAGGGGCCAGGACGACTGATCCGGTTACATGAAAGAATGAATGGGGCCATGTATCGTGAGATTTTGAGTGCAAACCTCCTTCCATCAGCAAGGGCATTGAAGATGAAACGTGGCTGGGTCTTTCAACATGACAATGATCCAAAGCACACCGCCAGGGCAACGAAGGAGTGGCTTCGTAAGAAGCATTTCAAGGTCCTGGAGTGGCCTAGCCAGTCTCCACATCTCAACCCTATAGAAATCCTTTGGAGGGAGTTGAAAGTCCGTGTTGCCAAGCGAAAAGCCAAAAACATCACTGCTCTAGAGGAGATCTGCATGGAGGGATGGGCCAACATACCAACAACAGTGTGTGGCAACCTTGTGAAGACTTACAGAAAACGTTTGACCTCTGTCATTGCCAACAAAGGATATATTACAAAGTATTGAGATTAAATTTTGTTTCTGACCAAATACTTATTTTCCACCATAATATGCAAATAAAATGATAAAAAAACAGACAATGTGATTTTCTGGATTTTTTTTTCTCAGTTTGTCTCCCATAGTTGAGGTCTACCTATGATGTAAATTACAGACGCCTCTCATCTTTTTAAGTGGTGGAACTTGCACTATTGCTGAATGACTAAATACTTTTTTGCCCCACTGTATATGTACTGCACTGTCATTTTCCCACACTCCAGATTTCAGCGTAGGTCAGGCTGTGAGGGAGCGCAGCATCAGTGACGTCACCGCTAGTCACTGAAGCTCCGCTTTCAGCAGCTCATTCACCAGTGGTTTTCAGCCGGGACGGTCGCATCTTGGCACTGTCCCGGTTGAAAACTGTATATCCCCCAGATATGCATTACTGTGTGGGACACAAAGACGAACAGGTATCGGTATATTTTTGGTTTATTATTTTACTTTTATTACAGGAGATCGAGGGCATCACAGGAATTAGTAAGTATGGTTTAATTAAGAATAATAAAGGAGTTTGAGTCTTTATTTCAATTAAAGGATTTTTTACTGGGTGTCTGTGTTTTCTTAAAAATTTCACTATGGGGTTAGTAATTGGGGCATCTTATTGACGCCTCTCCATTACTAACCTGGAGGCTTTATGTCACCTGATGGTGACATAAACCCCCACAACTATTACCCCACTTGCCACTGCTACAGGGCAAGTGGGAAGAGCGAGGCTAAGTGTCAGAATTGGCAAATCTTAGAGATGAACCTTTTCTGGGGCAGTTGACTGCTGATGTTTTTAGCCAGGGGGCCAATATCCATGGCCCCTTCCTAGGCTATTAATATCAGCCCGCAGCTGGTTATTAATTATGGGGTTACCCGACGTCATTTTTTGGGGGGACTCTCCTATTTTAGTAGCCAGTAAAGGCTAAGTATACAATTGTAAGCCGATATTAATAGCCTGGGAAGCTCCATCGGTATTACCCCCTTCCCAGGCTATAAACATCTGCCCGCCAGTCATTTGCTTTCCCTCTGCTGGTTGTGAAAATTGCGCGGGAGCCCACGCCCTTTTATCTAAAAAATAATCTTTTATTAATTAAATAAATGTCCAAGTAATTAGCAGACACACTGTACTAATTGTATTTGTCACTGACATCTATGGATCTACCTATTCTATTTGTATTTACTGTATGTAATCCATCTCTTCTATCCTGTCGGCTCCTGCAGTGATTCTATAGATGCCGGCAGATGAAATACAGGCTTTTCTTCTATCTGTCTTTCTGTGCAATATAAATACATATATATATATATATATATATATATATATATATATATATATATATATATGTGTGTGTGTGTGTTACTGACGTGTATATATATACACACACACACCTTCAAAGTTGTTGGTACCCCTTGTTTAATGACAGAAAAACCCACAATGGTCACATAAATAACTTGAATCTGACAAAAGTAATAATAAATAAAAAATCTCTGAAAATGAACAAATGAAAGTCAGACATTGCTTTTCAACCATGATTGCGCAGGATTTGTAAAAAAATAAAACTCATGTAATAGCCCTGGACAGAAATGATGGTACCCATGAAAATAATGTGACAAAAGAGACATTTTAAGTCAAGGTGTGTCAATTAACTAGCATCACAGGTGTCAATAATCTTGGAATCAGTGAGTGGGCCTGTAAATAGGGCTACAGATACTCACTGTGCTGTTTGGTGACATGGTGTGTATCACACTCAACATGGACGAGAGGAAGCGAAGGAAAGAGTTGTCTCAGGAGATTAGAAAGAAAATTATAGACAACTAGATGGCAGCCCGATTCTAAAGAATCGGGAGTCTAGAATCCATATATACTTTATTTATTCAAATGTAAGAATAATACAATTAATAAATAATAGTAAGAAAGAACAAAAAATGGCTGCACTCACCAGCTCTTGACAATTCTTGACAGTACGGCACATTTCTGATGGGTCGCTCGCGGCAGGCGGCAACCAATCAGAAAAGTGCCGCGTACCACGAAGGCATATATCTTTGTCCACCCTGAGCGGGTGTAGGACGCTGGTGACGTCACTTATCTCCGGACATTATCTCCGGACAAAGCCACGGAAGTTGGCACAAATTGCCGGAAGTAGTATTCTAGGCAATTATATATTAGATTTTAATGTTATCAGTGTTTACCTTTGAACGTTTATATTGTATTGTCCTGTCACCAGCCATGTGTACGATTATCGGCCGAAAGCCTCTCTGGAACCAATAATCACCCCATGTAAAGGTATCTTTATAAGTTAAAGATTCAGAATACTATGACTTTTATCATATCCTGAACAGTCAAGTTTTTTATGAACCGTTAAGGTTTTCTGGTTGAAGTAAAAAAAACTCTGAGTGTTTACAGTTTGAAACCATAAAATGTTGAAAAATTATGTCATTCTTGAGTATATCACTCAATGGTGCTCATAAACGTGTCAAATTTGATCTATAATATACTTTAATATACGTTACTTTAATCTTTAATATACTTAAGAACAGGGCCCCAGACATCACACAGGGGGTCTGAAACACCGCACAGTGGTCCAAAATATCGCTGTGCTCTGCCTGGGGCCCCTGTGCTCTGACTGGGGCCCCATATGCTGCCTGGGGCCCCTGTGCTCTGCCTGGGGCCCCTGTGCTCTGCCTGGGGCCACTGTGCTCTGCCTGGGGCCCCATATGCTGCCTGGGGCCCCTGTGCTCTGCCTGGGGCCCCATATGCTGCCTGGGGCCCCTGTGCTCTGCCTGGGGACCCATAGGCTGCCTGGGGCCCCTGTGCTCTACCTGGGACCACTGTGCTCTGCCTGGGGCCCCATATGCTGCCTGGGGCCCCTGTGCTCTGCCTGGGGCCCCATGTTCTGCCTGGGGCCACTGTGCTCTGCCTGGGGCCCCATAGGCTGCCTGGGGCCCCTGTGCTCTGCCTGGGACCACTGTGCTCTGCCTGGGGCCCCATATGCTGCCTGGGGCCACTGTGCTCTGCCTGGGGCCCCATATGCTGCCTGGGGCCCCTGTGCTCTGCCTGGGGCCCCATATGCTGCCTGGGGCCCCTGTGCTCTGCCTGGGGCCCCTGTGCTCTGCCTGGGGCCCCTGTGCTCTGCCTGGGGCCACTGTGCTCTGCCTGGGGCCCCATGTTCTGCCTGGGGCCACTGTGCTCTGCCTGGGGCCCCATAAGCTGCCTGGGGCCCCTGTGCTCTGCCTGGGACCACTGTGCTCTGCCTGGGGCCCCATATGCTGCCTGGGGCCCCTGTGCTCTGCCTGGGGCCACTGTGCTCTGCCTGGGGCCCCATATGCTGCCTGGGGCCCCATATGCTGCCTGGGGCCACTGTGCTCTGCCTGGGGCCCCATATGCTGCCTGGGGCCCCTGTGCTCTGCCTGGGGCCCCATATGCTGCCTGGGGCCCCTGTGCTCTGCCTGGGGCCCCTGTGCTCTGCCTGGGGCCCCTGTGCTCTGCCTGGGGCCCCATGTTCTGCCTGGGGCCCCTGTGCTCTGCCTGGGGCCCCATATGCTGCCTGGGGCCCCTGTGCTCTGCCTGGGGCCCCATATGCTGCCTGGGGCCCCTGTGCTCTGCCTGAGGCCCCTGTGCTCTGCCTGGGGCCCCATATGCTGCCTGGGGCCCCTGTGCTCTGCCTGGGGCCCCTGTGCTCTGCCTGGGGCCCCATGTTCTGCCTGGGGCCCCTGTGCTCTGCCTGGGGCCACTGTGCTCTGCCTGGGGCCCCATATGCTGCCTGGGGCCCCTGTGCTCTGCCTGGGTGTAGGACACTGGTGACGTCACTTATCTCCGGACATTAGCTCCGGACATTAGCTCCGGACATTAGCTCCGGACATTAGCTCCGGACAAAGCCACGGAAGTTGGCACAAATTGCAGGAAGTAGTATTCTAGGCAATTATATATTAGATTATAGACATTGTTGAAGGTCACAATTTCTGTGACCATTGTGGGTTTTTCTGTCATTAAACGAGGGGTACCAACAATTTTGACCACGTGTGTATGTATTCTTTGTGTATATTTCTATTCTATCTATTCTTTTCTAACCTGTCAGTGTGATTTTAATGTATGCAGCACATGAATTATTGGCTTTTTAAAGGACACCGTAAAAATTGGACAGCACTCGCATGGTCCAAGTGATGTGCGATTTTTTTCTTGCATCCAGTGACTTGCATTGTTGAGTGTTGTCTGAGATATGCAGCAAATTGCAGCATGCTGCGATTTTTTTCTCAGTCCGATTTCAGCTAAGAAAAAAATTGCAAATAAGATGTAACTCATTGAATAACATTGGTCAGAGTGCAATCCAATTTTTTAATAGAAAAAGAAATCCAAACCTACAGGGCCTTGTTTGAAAACGTGATTGCCCCTTAAACCTAATAGCTGGTCTAGCCACCCTTAGCACCAACAACTGCAATCATGCATTTGTGATAACGGACAATGAGTCTTTTACAATGCTCTGGAGGAAATTTGGCCCTCTCATTTTTTCAGATTTGTCGTAATTCAGCCACACTGGTTTCCGAACATGAATCGCAATTTTAAGGTCATTCCACAGCATCTCAATCAGATTAAGCAACTCCATAGTCTTGAGATTTTTTTCTTAAGCCATTTAGAGATGTGCTTGCTGGTGTGTTTTGGGATCATTGTCCTGCTGCATAACCCAAATGCGCTTCAGATTGAGGTCACGAACAGATGGCCGGATTTTCTTCTTTTGGATTTTTAGTAACCAGCAGAATTCATTGTTCCATTTACCAAAGCAAGTATAAAACAACCCCAGACCATCACACTACCACCACCATATTTTACAGTTGGTATGATGTTCTTTTTCTGAAATGCTGTGTTCCAGACTAAATGATCTGAATTACTTTGTTTCCTATTTATTCCAGAATTGATTTGGATCATAGCATGATGTCTATTCCCTTCCCGACATGTGACGTAATAGTACGTCACATGTCGGGACCCCCGCTTTGATGTGCGCTCCGGCGGTGAGCGCACATCAAAGTCGCGACATGTCAGCTGTTTTTTACAGCTGACATGTGCGCGCAATAGCGGCGGGTGAAATCGCGATCACCCGCCGCTATTAACTAGTTAAATGCCGCTGTCAAACTCAGACAGCGGCATTTAACTACCGCATCCGGCCGTGCGGCCGGATATGAGCGCATCGCCGACCCCTGTCACATGATCGGGGGTCGGCGATGCTCCTCCATTGTAACCATAGAGGTCCTGGAGACCTCTATGGTTACTGATTGCCGGTGGCTGTGAGCGCCCCCCTGTGGTCGGCGCTCACAGCACACCTGCATTTTAGCTACATAACAGCGATCTGATGATCGCTGTTATGTAGCAGAGCCGATCGGGCTGTGCCTGCTTCTAGCCTCCCATGGAGGCTATAGAAGCATGGTAAAAGTTAAAAAAAAAAGTAAAAAAAAATGTGAAAAAAATAAAAAAAATATAAAAGTTTAAATCACCCCCCTTTCGCCCCAATCAAAATAAATCAATAAAAAAAAAGCCCAACCTACACATATTTGGTATCGCCGTGTTCAGAATCGCCCGATCTATCAATAAAAAAAAAGCATTAACCTGATCGCTAAACGGCGTAATGAAAAAAAAAATCGAAATGCCAGATTTACGTTTTTTTGGTCGCCACGACATTGCATTAAAATGCAATAACGGGCGATCAAAAGAACGTATCTGCACCGAAATGCTATCATTAAAAATGCCAGCTCGGCACGCAAAAAATAAGCCCTCACCCGACCCCAGATCACGAAAAATGGAGACGCTACGGGTATCGGAAAATGGCGCAATTTTATTTATTTATTTTTTTGCAAAGTTTGGAATTTTTTTTCACCACTTAGGTAAAAAAGAACCTAGTCATGTTAGGTGTCTATGAACTCGTACTGACCTGGAGAATCATAATGGCAGGTCAGTTTTAGCATTTAGTGAACCTAGCAAAATAGGCAAGCAAAAAACAAGTGTGGGATTGCACTTTTTTTGCAATTTCACTGCACTTGGAATTTTTTTCCCGTTTTCTAGTACACGACATGGTAAAACCAATGATGTCGTTCAAAAGTACAACTCGTCCCGCAAAAAATAAGCCCTCACATGGCCAAATTGACAGAAAAATAAAAAAGTTATGGCTCTGGGAAGGAGGGGAGCGAAAAACGAAAACGGAAAAACGGAAAAAGCTCCGGGGGTGAAGGGGTTAAGGACCTTTTAGTCTATTTCACTTTTTCAAGCAGATCTTATTTAAGTGGTTACTTGATTGAGAACAGATGTGTCAGTAATCATTTGAATTTGAATTCAGCTTCCCAAAGATGTGATAAACCACAGTTAATTTATGCTTTAAGGGGGGGGGGCAATCAATTTTTCACACAGGGGCCTGTAGGTTTGGGTTTATTTTTCACACTTTATTACACAAATCTATCTATCTATCTATCCATCTATCTATTTAAGTCCTTTTTGTACTTTGCATTGGAGTGCTGCCTCTTTTTCTATTTTTAAACTGCATTACAAGGAAGGGAACTCAGCCTCAGTGACCTGCAGTAACCTCAAGGAGTCACCACTGGTCACTTTTGCTTGCTTGCTTTGGGGCTGCATACACGGTGTCCCCAAGTGGTAATTATGGGTAGGAGCAGTTTTTAGTATTCATATGTTCCCTTAAAGTGGTACACACGTGTGTCTTACTTGGATTAAATGTTATGTTTACGGTGAAAACCTTTTCTTTTTTCCTCACTTTCCCCCTACTGGCTGCATTCTCGATTGACCTATTTACCCTTTTTTGATTATTCTGTGGGTAGCCTGTGGTGGTATTTTTATACATATTTTTGGTTTTGCACTGATGTTTTACACACTTTCTGGGAACAAATACTGTTTACAAGCACTTGCACATTTTCTTTGCTGCTATTTTCTGCTCCTGTCCACCACTGCAATATACAGTACAGACCAAAAGTTTGGACACACCTTCTCATTTAAAGATTTTTCTGTATTTTCATGACTATGAAAATTGTACAGTCACACTGAAGCCATCAAAACTATGAATTAACACATGTGGAATTATACACTTAACAAAAAAGTGTGAAACAACTGAAATTGTGTCTTATATTCTAGGTTCTTCAAAGTAGCCACCTTTTGCTTTGATGACTGCTTTGCACACTCTTGGCATTCTCTTGATGAGCTTCAAGAGGTAGTCACCGGAAATGGTCTTCAAACAATCTTGAAGGAGTTCCCAGAGATGCTTAACACTAGTTGACCCTTTTGCCTTCACTCTGCGGTCCAGCTCACCCCAAACCATCTCGATTGGGTTCAGGTCTGGTGACTGTGGAGGCCAGGTCATCTGGCGTAGCACCCCATCTCTCTCCTTCTTGGTCAAATAGCCCTTACACAGCCAGGAGGTGTGTGTAATAATTATAGGGGATAACTCAGGAGACTCTTTGCGTGGAACAAGATAACTACAGGACACAGCTTTATAAGTGGTAAAGTCTATATTATCACACGGTGATTCAAACAGGTGCAGAGAGAAACTCAAGTCCACAACACTTGGTGCAAATAATAAACGCAGCTTAGCAGTCTATAGGAAACTTCAGAGTAAAATGCAATCAAGCAGAAAGTCTATGAAGCACAGTTATTCTTGAGGATACTTGACAAGAATAAATCCTTGTCTTAGTCCAGACACAGATAGATATGCTTATAAGGCAGTTCCAAATCAAATCTTAGCTCAACCAGGGATGCCTGGTTAATAGTGTTGAGCGATACCGTCCGATACTTGAAAGTATCGGTATCGGAAAGTATCGGCCGATACCGGCAAAGTATCGGATCCAATCCGATACCGATACCCGATACCAATACAAGTCAATGGGAATCATGTATCGGACGGTATCCCTGAGGGTTCCCAGGGTCTGAAGGAGAGGAAACTCTCCTTCAGACCCTGGGATCCATATAAATGTGTAAAATAAAGAATTAAAATAAAAAATATTGCTATACTCACCTGTCCGACGCAGCCTGGACCTCAGCGAGGGAACCGGCAGCGTTGTTTGTTTAAAATTCGCGCTTTTACTTGGTTACGTGAAGTCCCGGCTTGTGATTGGTCAGGGCGGCCATGTTGCCGGGATGCGGACCAATCACAGCAAGCCGTGACGAAATTATGTCACGGCTTGCTGTGATTGGTCCGCGTCCCGGCAACATGGCCGCCATTAACCAATCACAAACCGTGACGTCACGGGAGGCTGGACACGTGCGCTTTTTAAAATACGCGCATGTCCAGCCTCCCGTGACGTCACGGCTTGTGATTGGTTAATGGCGGCCATGTTGCCGGGACGCGGACCAATCACAGCAAGCCGTGACGTAATTTCGTCACGGCTTGCTGTGATTGGTCCGCGTCCCGGCAACATGGCGCCGTGACCAATCATAAGCCGGGACGTCACTGGAGGCTGGACACGCGCGCTTTTTAAAATACGCGCATGTCCAGCCTCCCGTGACGTCATGGCTTGTGATTGGTTAATGGCGGCCATGTTGCCGGGACGCGGACGAATCACAGCAAGCCGTGACGTAATTTCGTCACGGCTTGCTGTGATTGGTCCGCGTCCCGGCAACATGGCACCGTGACCAATCATAAGCCGGGACGTCACTGGAGGCTGGACACGCGCGCTTTTTAAAATACGCGCATGTCCAGCCTCCCGTGACGTCACGGCTTGTGATTGGTTAATGGCGGCCATGTTGCCGGGACGCGGACCAATCACAGCAAGCCATGACGTAATTTCGTCACGGCTTGCTGTGATTGGTCCGCGTCCCGGCAACATGGCGCCGTGACCAATCATAAGCCGGGACGTCACTGGAGGCTGGACACGCGCGCTTTTTAAAATACGCGCATGTCCAGCCTCCCGTGACGTCACGGCTTGTGATTGGTTAATGGCGGCCATGTTGCCGGGACGCGGACCAATCACAGCAAGCCGTGACGTAATTTCGTCACGGCTTGCTGTGATTGGTCCGCGTCCCAGCAACATGGCCGCCCTGACCAATCACAAGCCGGGACTTCACGTAACCAAGTAAAAGCGCGAATTTTAAACAAACAACGCTGCCGGTTCCCTCGCTGAGGTCCAGGCTGCGTCGGAGAGGTGAGTATAGCAATATTTTTTATTTTAATTCTCTCTTTTACACATTATTACATTAATGTTGTTGCGATACCCGATACCCGATACCACAAAAGTATCGGATCTCGGTATCGGAAATTCCGATACAGCAAATATCGGCCGATACCCGATACTTGCAGTATCGGAATGCTCAACACTACTGGTTAATAGTCTCAGGTTATTGCAAAGCAGCAACAGCTTACATGTCCAGCAAATGCAGATGGAAGTAAACACGAGCAGCAGATGAAGGAGGATTACTGGAAACTTGTGTATGCAGCAGGAACTCAGAGCAGAGTAGCAGGATCACCACACAGGTTCACAGGAGCAGGTGTATAGCCAGGGAGTAATCAGAGGTCAGGAGCTGGATGCAAGGCAGAATACTCTAGCACAGACTGAAGGCTGGGGTGGAGTTTTATAGCAGGAAGACACAGTGCACATGAGACCAAAGACGCCATTATGAAAAAGGGCAGTAATGCACAAAAGGTAAAAAATGTTCAGAGTCCTGACATTACTCCCTCCTTAGATCCTGGACCTGGTTTCTCAGGGAATCTCTGATGGAAACGAGGAATCTTCTGTTGGGCATTGATGTTTTCCACAGGTTCCCAAGAGTCTTCCTCAGGGGGATATCCCTGCCATCTTATCAGATATTGGAGCCGATTCCTGCGAATCCTGGAATCAATAATTTCCTCCACCACAAATTGTTCTTGCCCATCAATCACCACAGGCTGCGGAGGTGGCACAACACGTCCCTGGAAGGTATTAGGAGATACAGGCTTTAGTAAAGATACATGAAAAACTGGGTGTACCTTCATTGTCCTAGGCAGCTTCAGCTGCCAGGCCACAGAGCTCACAATACCGTTGATCTTGAAAGGGCCAATGAATTTCTGTCCAAGTTTTTGTGAAGGAAAGTTTAACTTCAGATTCTTAGTTGCTAACCACACGGAATCTCTTACCTTGAACATGGGTGCAGGTTTACGGAATCTATCAGCCAATCTCTTATAACGTTCTTGAGCTGTGGTCAGGGATTCCTTCAGAACCTCCAGATTTTGTCTCATCGCAGTCAGCCTTTCCTCCACTGCCGGAACCGGAGAATTAATTGGAGACCTAGGTAAAATACACGGATGATAAACCAGATTGGCAAAGAAAGGTGTAAATTTTGTGGAGACGCTCTGAGAATTATTATATGAAAATTCGGCTAACGGCAACAACTCCAACCAATCATCCTGGAGATGGCTGACATATCATCTTAGCTATTGTTCCAGTGTCTGGTTGGTACGCTCAGTCTGACCATTTGTCTGGGGATGGTAAGCAGAAGAGATACAGACATTAATATTGAGTGCAGAGCAAAACCCCTTCCAGAATCTTGAAGTGAACTGCACTCCACGGTCAGAGATGATCTCATCCGGAACCCCATGCAACCGAAAGACATTCTGTATAACCAAGTTCACTGTATCTTTAGCTGAGGGGAGGCCGGTGCATGGAACAAAATGAGCAGCTTTAGTCAGGCGATCAACTACCACCATGATTGTATTCATGCCCTCCAATGTAGGCAGCTCCACAATAAAGTCCATTGATATAGACCCCCAAGGGCGGGACGAAACAGGTAATGGTTGTAGAAGACCCGTAGGTGCAACATGAGGAGTCTTGTAACGGGCACATACCTCGCAAGAGAGAACATAGTCCTTGGTATCCTTCAGGCAAGTTGGCCACCAGAAAAATCGGCTCAGAAACTCTTGTGTCTTCTGTACCCCCTGTGACCAGCCAACTTGGAGTCATGTACCAACTTGAGAATCTGCAGACGGACAACCTCAGGGACGTAGATACGTCGATCTCTGAACCACATGCCACCCTTAAAGACATGATTAATATCCACAGTTGGGTTGGCCACAAATACATCACCTTCATAGGCCTCCCTGCACTCCTTCCACAAGTCCTGATCGTGGATAACTCCGATGAAATTGGCATCAGATAGAATGGTCTTGGACGGGGCTCCAGGTACGGAATCCGCAGCATGGATTCGGGATAAAGCATCAGCCTTCCCATTACGAGAACCTGGACGGTACGAGATAACAAAGTTAAATTGATTTAAAAATAAGTTCCAACAAGCCTGATGAGGAGAAAGACATCTAGCGGATCTAAGGAACTCTAGATTGCGATGGTCAGTTAGCACTATGATCTGTTGTGCAGGTCCTTGCAGATGATGCCTCCATTCTTTGAAAGCTGCAATAATAGCCAGCAATTCCTTGTTTCCCACGTCATAATTCTTCTCTGCTGAGGTTAGTCTACAGGAAAAGAAAGCACAAGGATGTAGCAGACCCTTCTCTCCAGTTCTTTGGGAGAAAATAGCCCCCAAAGCATTATCAGAAGCGTCCACCTCCACAATGAAAGGTAGTGTTGGATCTGGGTGTATCAACAGCGGTGCTGATGTGAAACAGATCTTAAGCCGATCAAAATCTTCTTGAGCCTGTGATGACCACTTAAAGGGCTTTTCCTTCTTTGTCAAGGAAGTAATGGGATGGACAATATCAGAAAAATTT
The DNA here is from genome assembly GCF_051348905.1 of Ranitomeya variabilis. Classification (NCBI taxonomy): domain Eukaryota; kingdom Metazoa; phylum Chordata; class Amphibia; order Anura; family Dendrobatidae; genus Ranitomeya; species Ranitomeya variabilis. The sequence goes on along the minus strand of NC_135232.1, from coordinate 467,917,787 downwards.
CGAATGAAGCGTCTGTATATATTTGAAAAACCAATAAAACGTTGGACCTCCTTAATATTCTTGGGAACCGGCCAGTCAAGGATAGCCTTAATCTTACCAGATTCCATGTTCAGCCCCTGGGGAGAGATGATATAACCTAAGAACTGTATCTCAGAACGATGGAACTCGCATTTCTCCGGCTTAATATACAGATGGTTCTCTTTCAGACGTCTTAAAACAGTTTTGACATGTTCTTCATGTTCCTGTAGAGAGTCAGAAAAGAATAGTATATCGTCCAAATAGATCACTACAAACTGGTCCAACAAATCTCTGAAAATGTCATTAGCAAGGTGTTGAAATATTGCAGGGGCGTTACAAAGCCCGAAGGGCATCACAAGATATTTAAAGTGTCCATACTGGCATCTGAATGCTTTCTTCCACACATCCCCTGGATGAATACACACCAAATTATAAGCCCCATGAAGATCCAGTTTAGAGAACACCTTAGCATGGCGGACTCTTTCCAGTAATTCGGGAATCAGAGGCAAAGGGTAACGGTTTCGTACGGTTACCTTATTGAGTTCTCAATAGTCAACACAGGGTCTCAGGGTCCCATCCTTCTTCTTTACAAAAAAGATAGGTGCCCCTGCTGGTGAGGAAGAAGGATGTATGAAGCCTTTGGCCAGATTTTCATCAATATACTCCTTTAAGGCTTGAAGCTCAGGTGCCGCCAAAGGGTATACGTTACCAAAAGAAATGGCTGCCCCGGGAAGCAGCTCAATGGGACAGTCATAATGCCTGTGTGGAGGAAGCTGATCTGCATTCTTCTTGTCACAGATGTCAGAGAACTCTTTTTAAGCTGGAGGTAAAGAAAATACCTGTACATGTGGTTCCGTAGCCGTGGACTCAGGGACAGCTTCTGTTAACGCTGAGTTGCTCCTTGTTGGGAAGAAACTCTCCTTGGTCTCCCGGTTGATAATTGGGTTCTAAGAATGCAACCAAGGAATGCCTAAAATCACAGGAAAGTGAGGAGAAGAAATTAGCAAGAAAGAAAGTTGCTCCTGATGATTAGGCTCCAACAAAATTTCAAGGGGTACGGTCTCCTGATCCACAGGCCCAGAGATTAAACGTGACCCATCCACTGTTTCCATGGTAATTGGAGAGGCTTTTTGCTGAATTTTAATACCATGTTCCTTGGCAAATGCGATATCCATGAAATTGCCACCTGCACCAGAGTCAATCATAGCTGAACTGGAAATCCACTGTCCTGAACTCAGGATCTTAATAGGGAGAGAGCAGTGAGAGTTATTTTCCTTCAGCTCCTTGGGGGGTGAAGTCATAGAAAGTGAATGGAATACAGCATTTAAAGGCAGGCTACATTCAGAGATGTCAGATTCATCATCACAGTTGTCATACTCCCCTATTGCTGCTAGCACCTTGTTAGGCTGTCTAGGACACTTAGGACAATTGATCAAGAAGTGGTCAGACTGGCCACAGTAGAAACATAGACTTTCACGAAGGCGATGCTCCCGGTGCTCATTGATCTCGCGCCTCTGAACAGAATCAATTTGCATGGGCACCTACTCCACCTCCCGAGAGGTTTTACCTGCAGGCTCTTTGGAAGGAAGGGAAAAGTTAGAAACACGGTTATATGCAGCAAATTTCTCCTGCCTACGCTCAGCAAGGCGAATGTCTATGCGCACACAATGCTGTATAAATGTCTATAGCTCTTGTGGTGACTCAGAGCGTGCTAGTTCATCTTTTACAATACTAGACAGACCCCTTTTAAAAATAGGCAATTGTGCATAACTGTCCCAATTGGTATCTACCGCTAACCGCTAATCTCCTGAATTCAGTGGCATACTCAATAACAGAACGTTTAGCCTTGCGTAAAGACAACAAAGCAGATTCAGCAGTTGCACGGCGATTAGGGTCATCAAACATTAATGCCATAGCGGCAAAGAAATCATCCAAGTTATTTAACCGTGGGTCACGAGACTCAGTCATCGGATTCGCCCAGGCGAGCGCTCGTGAGGTCAGTAGCATTATTACACACAATACTTTGGATCTATCAGTAGGAAAACGGTCAGCATGCACATCAAAATATAGCATACATTGATTCACAAAGCCACAAAATTTGTCGCGATCACCATTAAATCTAAATGGGGGCAACTTAGGTGGGCTAGCTGGTGGCGGTTGCCCAGAGGGTAAAGTCACTTGCGCAGCTATTTGCGTGCTTATGTCCTGAAAAGCCCGTCCATACTGGGACTCTATGCCAGCAAGTTTGTTTTCCTGGGCTGCCATGCGGTTGCTAAAGTCCTGCAAAGTTTGTCCAAACACTTGTTTATTGTGCTCAAAGCTTCCAAACTTATTTTGCAGACCTTCCACATCTTTCTGCAGTGATCTAATTATGGAAAACACCTGCTCTAATCTGCTTTCTGCAGTCATTGTTCCAGCAGTCTCCTTTTTTTTTAGGCTAGAATATCCTGTAATAATTATAGGGGATAACTCAGGAGACTCTTTGCGTGGAACAAGATAACTACAGAACACAGTTTTATAAGTGGTAAAGTCTATATTATCACACGGTGATTCAAACAGGTGCAGAGAGAAACTCAAGTCCATAACACTTGGTGCAAATAATAAACGCAGCTTAGCAGTCTATAGGAAACTTCAGAGGAAAATGCAATCAAGCAGAAAGTCTATGAAGCACAGTTATTCTTGAGAATACTTAACATGAATAAATCCTTGTCTTAGTCCAGACACATATAGATATGCTCATAAGGCAGTTCCAAATCAAATCTTAGCTCAACCAGGGATGCCTGGTTAATAGTCTCAGGTTATTGCAAAGCAGCAACAGCTTACATGTCCAGAAAATGCAGATGGAAGTAAACACGAGCAGCAGATGAAGGAGGATTGCTGGAAACTTGTGTATGCAGCAGGAACTCAGAGCAGAGTAGCAGGATCACCACACAGGTTCACAGGAGCAGGTGTATAGCGAGGGAGTAATCAGAGGTCAGGAGCTGGATGCAAGGCAGAATACTCTAGCACAGACTGAAGGCTGGGGTGGAGTTTTATAGCAGGAAGACATAGTGCACATGAGACCAAAGACGCCATCTTGGAAAAGGGCAGTAATGCACAAAAGGTAAAAATGTTCAGAGTCCTGAAAGTGTGTTTGGGGTCATTGTCCTGGTGAAAAATAAATGATGGTCCAACTAAACGCAAACCAAATGGAATAGCATGCGCGCATCAAGATGCTGTGGTAGTCATGCTGGTTCATTATGCCTTCAATTTTGAATAAATCCCCAACAGTGAACTATACCCCACTACTTAATAATACCATAGAATTAATGAAGTCCTGGAGAGCCCCCTATGTTTCATGGTTGGGATGGAAAAATCTGTTGAAAGGCTTTATACTTCCTAAATTTAGTTACATTTCAAGAATGTTACCAATAGCTGTCCCTAACGCATTCATTTCCGGGATCCGTTCGATGTTCGGGAGGTATATTTGGGAGAGTAGAAAAAAGCAAAAATCTATATCCTGACTGTAAGTCACATAGACAAAACCACTATAATTCATATATATAACAAAGCAAAAGTGGAAAATATAAAACGTAACTTTTATTAACTAAAGCCACAAACAAAAAACAAACCAAACACCCAAGTGAATAAAAATGAGGACAGATGTCTTTAACAAGTGGTGTACTGACCAAAAAGACCAATTGTCCCCTAACAGGATCGGTTGATTAATCTATATATATTTTCTTGAGAAATCAACTTGACACTAGGATATATCTTGTAAGAGGGCTGAAGTCAAAATACATAAATAACACTCAGCATCATCATATACCTAGTTCCATGTAAAAACAATATATTGCCAGTAGCAGACACATATACAAATGCCACTGGTAACTAAGTACATATAGTAAAAACAGGAACAATCTCACCCGTTCCTAGGTGTAGGCTGAGGAGCACCGGATAACCTCTGATCAGGGAAAAAATCCGGAGGAAAGAGACGACAGTCCCTATGTCAGTCCCTATGGGGCTATCAATGCGCTATCCCCCAATGCTCCTGCCCTTACAAGGGCAGTCCACAGCTACCCCTGCACACACATGCCCTGCACTCTCCCTATTGATGATACGTCCCAAGGTATATTTGGAGAGATTCTAGACCCAGAATTAATTATGTGACACTTTCGCTTCCCAAATCTAAGGGAGGTATGGGGGCCCCAGACACTCAAAAATACCACACTGCAGCGACCTTATCTTTGATAGTAGATTGGTGGAAAGGAGATGCCCAAAAACTCTGGACGCAAATCGCGGACACCTCAATCCCAGTACCCCTACATGCTATAATTCACGCCTCCAAGGAATTCATTCATAAGATTAAAATCCCAAATGCAATATCCAAAAATATTATCAGAACATGGTCAAGACACTCACAGCTGCTAATGCCCTTGCCATCTCCATTAGTCAGAGTAGTTGTTTTACCGGAGCTTTATCCAAAAGACTCTATAACCGCAATCTCAGACCCCCTATACAAGATCAGAGACAATTTAGAATGTATAATGAGTGACGGCACTCTACTCCCACTCCCGGAGCTTCAAACAAAATTTCCCCAACTCCATCTAAACTTCATTCATCATAATAGGCTTAAAAATGCAATAAAATGCTATCTCAGAGTCGGCCACCTGACAATTTTTGAGAAACTTTTAGTTAATAAAAATCCATCAAGGGGAGTTTTGACCAAAATATACCAAGTAATCGTAGTTAACACAACGCCACTCAAAAGAGCTTTTATAACTGGGAGAAAGACCTTGGTATTGAACTACAGGACTGGGAGGTGGATCAAATTTACAAAAACTCACATGGTCCATCGCGCTGTGTAAGGGTACAAGAAAATTCATACAAGGTCATCACTAGATGGTACACCACCCCGACTCTATCCCACCTTTGGTACCCTAAATCCACATCAACCTGTTGGAGGTGCTCTAAAGACACTGGGACTTTTTTGCACATGTGGTGGTCTTGCGAAATTTTACAAACCTTTTGGAAGGGAGTATTGAAACACACAACTAAAATATGTAAATTACAACACCCTCCTTCTCTGACACTCATTTTTCTGAATTGGAGAGGAGACAAATCAAAATATAAAAATAAATCCCTACTGGCATTTCTACTGTCGGCAGCTAAGCTCCTCATTCCAGTTCATTGGTTGACTAAAAATTACCCGAGCCTTGCAGATAGGGTTAATAAAGTGGACCAGTTATACTACATAGAAGAAATATCCGCATTCACCTATTTTTTACAAGAGAGATTTTACACAACATGGGCTCCCTGGAAATCTTTAAGAACTAGCGATGAATACTTGGATATCATTAACAATTAAGCGTCTCTTTGGATGTTTGGATTCCTTTCCAACTCGAAGGTACATTCTCCGATATGTCCTATTAACCTCCTGGTTATTATATTATGATAAGCCGGATGTTCTCCCTTTTAAAGAGTCAACCCCAAACCCCTCTTTCCCCTGTCTTTCTCTCTTTCTTTTTCTATTATTCTAAATTATCTGTTGAATAGATGTATTATCTGAGAGTTGCCGGTCTCGGCTTCGAGTTCGGTCATCAGGAAGATACAAGAGGTTGTAGACCGAACCTTATTAAAAGTAGTAATCGATCGTGACTTGATTTTTAATCATCAGGTCATTTCTGATAATGTTTATTGAGATGTATTGGCCACTTGGTGAGCCTTGATTGTTGACTCGCTAGTATATCTTTATTGTTACCTGCTGTTTGTTATGTTAAAATTTAATAAAAAGAAATTGAAAAAAAAAAAATCCCCAGCAAAGCACCCCCACACAATCACTCCTCCACCATGCTTCACGGTGGGAACCAGGCATGTAAAGTCCATCCGTTCACCTTTCCTGTGTCGCACAAAGACACGGTGGTTGGAACCAAAGATCTCAAATTTGGACTCATCAGACCAAAGCACAGATTTCCACTGGTCTAATGTCCATTCCTTGTGTTCTTTAGCTCAAACAAGTCTCCTGCTTGTTGCCTGTCTTTAGCAGTGGTTTCCTAGCAGCTATTTTACCATGAAGGCCTGCTGCACAAAGTCTCCTCTTAACAGTTGTTGTAGAGATGTGTCTGCTGCTAGAACTCTGTGTGGCATTGAACTGGTCTCTAATCTGAGCTGCTGTTAACCTGCGATTTCTGACGCTGTTGACTTGGATAAACTTGTCCACAGAAGCAGAGGTGACTCTTGGTCTTCCTTTCCTGGGGCGGTCCTCATGTGAGCCAATTTCTTTGTAGCGCGTGATGGTTTTTGCCACTGCACTTTGGGACAATTTCAAAGTTTTCCCAGTTTTTTGGACTGACTGACCTTCATTTCGTAAAGTAATGAACGCCACTCGTTTATCTTTACTGAGCTGCTTTTTTTCTTGCCATAAATTCTAACAGTCTATTCAGTAGGACTATCAGCTGTGTATCCACCAGACTTCTGCTCAACACAACTGATGGTCCCAACCCAATTTATAAGGCAAGAAATCCCACTTATTAAACCTGACAGGGCACAACTGTGAAGTGAAAACCATTTCCAGTGACTACCTCTTGAAGCTCATCAAGAGAATGCCAAGAGTGTGCAAAGCAGTCATCAAAGCAAAAGGTGGCTACTTTGAAGAACCTAGACTATAAGTCATATTTTCAGTTGTTTCACAACTTTTTTTTGCGAAATATATAATTCCACATGTGTTAATTCATAGTTTTGATGCCTTCAGTGTGAATTTACAATTTTCATAGTCATGAAAATACAGAAAAATCTTTAACTGAGAAGGTGTGTCCAAACTTTTGGTCTGTACTGTGTATATACACTCACCGGCCACTTTATTAGGCACACCATGCTAGTAACGGGTTGGACCCCCTTTTGCCTTCAGAACTGCCTCAATTCTTCGTGGCATAGATTCAACAAGGTGCTGGAAGCATTCCTCAGAGATTTTGGTCCATATTGACATGATGGCATCACACAGTTGCCGCAGATTTGTCGGCTGCACATCCCAAAGATGCTCCATACAAGGCAGGATGGATCCATGCTTTCATGTTGTTTACGCCAAATTCTGACCCTACCATCCGAATGTCGCAGCAGAAATCGAGACTCATCAGACCAAGCAACGTTTTTCCAATCTTCTACTGTCCAATTTCGATGAGCTTGTACAAATTGTAGCCTCAGTTTCCTGTTCTTAGCTGAAAGGAGTGGTACCCGGTGTGGTCTTCTGCTGCTGTAGCCCATCTGCCTCAAAGTTCGACGCACTGTGCGTTCAGAGATGCTCTTAGGCCTACCTTGGTTGTAACGGGTGGTGATTTGAGTCACTGTTGCCTTTCTATCAGCTCGAACCAGTCTGCCCATTCTCCTCTGACCTCTGGCATCAACAAGGCATTTCCGCCCACAGAACTGCCGCTCACTGGATTTTTTTTCTTTTTCGGACCATTCTCTGTAAACCCTAGAGATGGTTGTGCGTGAAAATCCCAGTAGATCAGCAGTTTCTGAAATACTCAGACCAGCCCTTCTGGCACCAACAACCATGCCACGTTCAAAGGCACTCAAATCACCTTTCTTCCCCATACTGATGCTCGGTTTGAACTGCAGGAGATTGTCTTGACCATGTCTACATGCCTAAATGCACTGAGTTGCCGCCATGTGATTGGCTGATTAGAAATTAAGTGTTAACAAGAAGTTGGACAGGTGTACCTAATAAAGTGGCCGGTGAGTGTATATATATATATATATATATATATATATATATATATATATATATATATATATATACATTTAAAAATTCAGTTTTGGAGCATAGATCATTTACGGTCTACTTTTATGGTGGAAATAATGCAGGAAATCTACACTTAGTTTTTTAATTTATTTTAATTATGGAGCATTGATTTGTAGAGTTGAGCGACTTTTGCTTTTTTAGGATCGAGTCGGGTTTCGTGAAACCCGACTTTGGCAAAAGTCGGGTCGGATGAAATTGTCCGATTATTGCGAAAAGTCGGGGATCCGACCGTAACACGAAACCCAATGCAAGTCAAAGGGGAATCAAAGTCGGCAGTGAGTGGAGGACAGGAAAACACCTACAGTGCCCATTTTAATGCCAAAAACATCAATTCTTGTTACTGAAGCTTGTCAATCTTAATTTACCTTATAACAATAGTTAGGGATTGGAAATTGGGGGTCATTAGGCTAAGTTTTTCGTGGGCCCAGGAAACGCGGACTACGTCACGGCGGTAAAGCAGGGAGAGGTAAGTATTTCAACTTTGCAAGTGCTGTGATCCTGATCAAGCAGGGGGGCCCACTCGTTCGCATTTGCACTGGCACAGGGCCCCTCAAAGTACGGCGGTGTGTTCGCACGGCGGGGGCGCCTCCCACCGGCAGCGACACTTTTGCGTACTCTGAGGGGCCCTGTGCCAGTGACGTCGCCAACGAGTATGCCCCCCCACCTGATGAAGGAACCTGCACTTTCATCTGCACCTTCCTCTTTGTCGCCATGTAAGGTGGTATAGTATGCGGGAAGGGGAACCTGACTTTCAGCAGGGTCAGATTGTGGCTGTGTAGCATGCAAGGGGAATGTAGTGGTCTGGGTCAATGTACCACAAGACTCATCTAGCACTGGCTGGGCAATGGGCAGGATGAGGAGGAAACACAGATATAGGCCCAAATAATAAAGTGGGCTAAATGCAGTTCAAAATTGGTAACAGGACTAACCAGGCGGCATTGCTTTGTTCAGTGGAGTAGAAAACCCAGGAGCGGCAGACACCGTTAGTAGGGCCCAACCACACTAGTAGGCCAAATGCAGTTTAATATTAAAAATATAGGCCGAAAGCCTGAAGATTGAAGCTCAGGAAAATAACACAGGACAACACCAAGGTGCAGCAGACACCGTTACTAGGCCCAACCAAAGTAGTAGGACAAATGCAGTTTAATATTTAAAATGTAGGCCGAAAGCCTGAAGATTGAAGCTCAGGAAAATAACACAGGAGAAAAACAAGGAGCGGCAGACACCGTTTTAAGGGCCCAACCACACTAGTAGGCCCAATGCAGTTTAATATTAAAAATATAGGCCGAAAGCCTGAAGATTGAAGCTCAGGAAAATAACACAGGACAACACCAAGGTGCGGCAGACACCGTTTTAAGGGCCCAACCAGACTAGTAGGCCCAATGCAGTTTAATATTAAAAATATAGGCCGAAAGCCTGAAGATTGAAGCTCAGCTATATTCAGTGGAGGAGAACACCAAGGAGCAGCAGACACCGTTACTAGGGCGCAACCAAACAAGTAGGCCAAATGCAGTTTAAAAATTACTATAGGCCGAAAGCCTGAAGATTGAAGCTCAGCTATATTCAGTGGAGGAGAACACCATGTTATGATAGGGCTAACGGAACGCACCTAATGAAAGTATATATTTTATTAGGATAGATGCGTTCGCAGCCCGGGGTCCACCGTGCAGGAGAACCTGCTGCTAGTAAATAGCGGAAATAATGGCAGTGTTAGCTGTTACTTCACAGAGCAGCCGTGAACTCAAAGCGCTATGACCTGTTAGACTCCACAGAGGCACAGGCTAACTGTCTAAACAAGAGCAGTTAGTGGTCTTGCACGCACACGAAACTCCTCACCGGAGGTGCCAGCATTCTAGGGGCTTATTTCGGCCAGGTCCCTGAACACACAAGCATACGAACTCCTCGCCGGAGGTGCCAGCATTCTAGGGGCTTATTTCAGCCGGGTCCCTGAACACACTCATACAAGACCACACTGGCACAAAGTACATAAATGAAACCAATACTAGCGCATGGCCGTGCGGCCATGCGAGCCTTATATAGCTGCAGCAAGAAAAAGACCTTCCCAGAAGGACCAATGAGAGACTGCCATACTTGAGCATGTGACCCTAAATCTCCACTGAGAGATCTTGCCCTGGGCATGCTCAGTGTGTGCAAAGCAGGACTTAGTCCTAGCACCTACAGGACCTTCCTGAAGGGACCAATGGACTTAGCTGCAGTATCTGACCACGTGACCCTCGATCTCCACTGAGAGATCTTACTCAGGGCATGCTCAGAACGAGAAAAGCAGGACTTAGTCCCAGAATCATCTGCTCGCCGCTGCCCAGCACTGACTTCAATGGCAGAAGCAGGAAAAGCAGCAGTAACTCTTTGTACAGAGTGGGACTGAGCAAGACGCTGGGACCGACGTCTCTGCTGAGCAGGCTCCACTGGGGCAGGAGAAGAATGGGAGACCGCAGCGGAGATGGCCCGAGATTCCCCCTGTGCAGAGGCGGGAACTCGACCCCTAACATACGCTGGCTCAACAACTCGAGACTTAGGTGCTATTTTGATTTTCCCTCTACCAACCGATGCTCCACCACCATCAGCATTACCAGATGGCAATGACCACCCACCGCCACGACCTCTTCCACCAGCCTTCCTCATTCTTGGAAAAATGTAACCAAACTAAAAACCGTTATATGGTACTGAAAAACTATGTAGAAGGTGTATGTTAACTTGTTGCGAATATAAATCTCCCTTCTTATGTGTGGGTGAGTGCTGAATAAATCTGGCCCACTGTATTACAGTATAGTTTCTGTGGCAAAAAATGACTGACTGAGATACCACAGACAGGACTGGCACAGATGCACAGATTTGGCAATATTAATCTCCCTTTTTTTTGGGAGGGGAGACTAGTGAATAAATCAGGCCCACTGTATTACAGTATAGTTTCTGTGGCAGAAGATGACTGACAGAGTTACCACAGACAGGACTGGCACAGATGCACAGATTTGGCAATATTAATCATCCTTTTTTTTTTTTTTTGGGAGACTAGTGAATAAATCAGGCCAACTGTATTACACCACAGTTTCTATGTCAGAAAATGACTGACAGAGATACCACAGACAGGACTGGCGCAGATGCAATGATTGGCAATATTAATCTCCCTTTTTATGTGTGGGAGTCTAGTGAATAAATCAGGCCCACTGTATTACAGTATAGTTTCTGTGGCAGAAAATGACAGACTGAGATACCACAGACAGGACTGGCACAGATGCACAGATTTGGCAACTTTAATCTCCCTTTTTTTTAGTTTTTGGGAGACTAGTGAATAAATCAGGCCCACTGTATTACAGTATAGTTTCTGTGGCAGAAAATGACAGACTGAGATACCACAGACAGGACTGGCGCAGATGCACTGATTGGCAATATAAATCTCCCTTTTTTGGGGGGGAGACTAGTGAATAAATCAGGCCAACTGTATTACACCACAGTTTCTACTGTATGTCAGAAAATGACTGACAGAGATACTACAGACAGGACTGGCGCAGATGCACTGATTGGCAATATTAATCTCCTTTTTATGTGTGGGAGACTAGTGAATAAATCAGGCCCACTGTATTACAGTATAGTTTCTGTGGCAGAAAATGACAGACTGAGATTCCACAGACAGGACTGGCACAGATGCACAGATTTGGCAATATTAATCTCCCTTTTTTTTTTCGGAGACTAGTGAATAAATCAGGCCCACTGTATTACAGTATAGTTTCTGTAGCAGAAAATGACTGACAGAGATACCGCAGAGGCACTGATTGGCAATATTAATCTCCCTTTTTTTGGGGGGGAGACTAGTGAATAAATCAGGCCAACTGTATTACACCACAGTTTCTATGTCAGAAAATGACTGACAGAGATACCACAGACAGGACTGGCGCAGATGCACTGATTGGCAATATTAATCTCCCTTTTTATGTGTGGGAGACTAGTGAATAAATCAGGCCCACTGTATTACAGTATAGTTTCTGTGGCAGAAAATGACAGACTGAGATACCACCGACAGGACTGGCACAGATGCACAGATTTGGCAATATTAATCTCCCTTTTTTTTTGGGGGGGGGAGACTTGTGAATAAATCAGGCCCACTGTATTACAGTATAGTTTCTGTGGCAGAAAATGACTGACAGAGATACCACAGACCGCACTGGTGCAAATGCACAGATTTGGCAATAATAAACTCCTTTTTTTGTTTTTGGGAGGCTAGTGAATAAATCTGGCCTACTGTATTACAGTATAGTTTCTGTGGCAGAAAATGACAGACTGAGAAACCACAGACAGGACTGGCACAGATACACAGATTTGGCAATATTAATCTCCCTTTTTTTTTTTTGGGAGACTAGTGAATAAATCAGGCCCACTGTATTACAGTATAGTTTCTGTGGCAGAAAATGACTGACAGAGATACCACAGACAGCACTGGCGCAGATGCACAGATTTGGCAATAATAAACTCCCATTTTTTTGTTTTTGGGAGACTAGTGAATAAATCTGGCCCACTGTATTACAGTATAGTTTCTGTGGCAGAAAATGACTGACAGAGATACCACAGACAGGACTGGCGCAGATGCACAGATTTGGCAATATTAAACTCCCTTTTGTTGTTTTTGGGAGACTAGTGAATAATTCAGGCCCACTGTATTACAGTATAGTTTTTGTGGCAGAAAATGACAGACCGAGATACCACAGACAGGACTGGCACAGATGCACAGATTTGGAAATATTAATGTCCCTTTTTTGGGGGTTTTGGGAGACTAGTGAATAAATCTGCCCCACTGTATTACAGTATAGTTTCTGTGGCAGAAAATGACAGACTGAGATACCACAGACAGGACTGGCACAGATGCACAGATTTGGCAATATTAATCTCCCTTTTTTTTTGGGGGGGGGAACTAGTGAATAAATCAGGCCCACTGTATTACAGCATAGTTTCTGTGGCAGAAAATGACTGACAGAGATACCACAGACAGGACAGGCGCAGATGCACTGATTGGCAATATAAATCTCCCTTCTTAGGTGTGGGACAGTGCAGAAAAATACAGGCCCACTGTTTTACACTACACAGTTTCAGGGGCAGAAAGTGGCTGGAAGATATATATATATAAAAAAAGAAAGAAAAAAAAAAGGGACTGTCCTACAATTACTATCTCCCTATAATAATCTCAGAAAAGTATGGCAGGCAGCAATAAAAAGGACTGCTGCACACAAAAGTGTGGACAAACAAACAAGATAGCTGTGCAGAAAGGAAGGAGCAACAGGATTTGTGCTTTTAAAAAAGCAGTTGGTTTGCACAGCGGCATACAAACAGCAATGCAGCTATCAGGGAGCCTTCTAGGGCAGCCCAATAAGCTACAGAGCTGATGAAGAAAAATCTAGCCTCCACTGTCCTTGCAAAGAAAAGGTGGTGTTGGACAGTGGAAATCACTACAGCACAGGAGGTTTGGGGGTTAATGTACCCTGCCTAATGCTATCCCTGCTTCTGACGAAGCGGCAGCAACCTCTCCCTATGCTCAGATCGGCAGCAGTAAGATGGCGGTTGGCGTGCATGCCCCTTTATAGCCCCTGTGACGCCACAGAGAGCAAGCCAATCACTGCCATGCCCTTCTCTAAGATGGTGGGGACCGAGACCTATGTCATCACGCTGCCCACACTCTGCGTCCACCTTCATTGGCTGAGAAAAGGTGCTGAAAGCGTCATACAAAACGCGACTTTGGCGTGAAGATCGCCGACTGCGTGGCTGACCCCACACTAGGATCGAGTCAGGTTTCACGAAACCCGACTTTGCCAAAAGTCGGCGATTTATGAAAATGACTGATCTGTTTTGCTCAACCCTATTGATTTGCTGTTCATAAATAAACTGTATATGTTTACACAGATGTGCACATTGTCATTGTATTGTCTTTTCCCCTCCCTATTTTATTCACTATTATTTCCAACACTGATGTAGCACCCTTATATATAAATACTGCATATTATTGGCAGCACATCGTTTTTATTAGATATGTTACTATGTTTTTCTGCATAGTTGAGTCCCGTGACCCTATTCTCATGTCGAAAGTTTGGCTTTTTGGCTGTAGTGCATTCATAAAGTCTTCTTCTGGCCAGACTTCTCAAAAAATTCTATGTTTGTAGGTCGGTCCCACTGGTTGCTACAAGTTCTAAGCTAATGGCACTGCTTTTGTTTTAGACAGGAAGACTTCATCTACTGCTTCTACTGTTATTAAGATTTCTCACATGTTGACTCACTTTCCATTTTTATAATAAAAATAAACTATTAACTAGAGATAAGCGAACCTTTCAAGATTTGGGTTTTTTGGATTGGCGAACCTCCCAATGTTCACCTAAAATATCCAAACACCACTGAATTCAATGCACACTAAAAGCCACACCATCGCCCATTCTGCAACTGGGGTTCAAAAGTCATTGGATATCCATGACTTGTTCATCTTGATAGGTAGGTGGTCTACACTTTTCAGGGGACAGCCAGATGCACTTATCCATCAGGATGCCACCAGCAGCACTGAAGACACATTCTAAGAGAACGCTGGCTTCAGGGCATGACAAGACCTCCATGGCGTGATAGGCGAACTCAGGCCATTCTTCCATTTTTGAAGACCAAAATGCACAACTTGTCAGACTTGTACTCTGTTCTGCTGGTGCATGTGCTGGTCTTAAAAATGTGTGAAACGACTCGCAAAAATTGCTTCTGCCACTTACACTGTTGCTGCTGCTAATATTTTTGAGTTGATGACTCGACGTTCCCAGGGTTAGAAGTCTATAACTGCAATGCACACTGTGTGCCTCACTGCTGTCTTGGGGAAAACCACTCTTAGGACTCATACTCATCTGTGAGGAAAATGGATGAATGCACGCTGATAAAAAATCGGATTGCACTCCGATCAATTTTAATCTATTATTACATCATATCTGCAATTTTATTTAGCAGCTGAAATCGGACTGAGAAAAAGATCTTATGCTGCGATTGTCCTCATGTCTTGGACAAAACTTTGCAAGTCAATGGTGGTGAGAAAAAAATCACACGGCACTAGGACCATGCAAGTGTCTTCTGATTTTTACACGGATGTCCTTTGAAAAGCTGGCAATTCATTTGCCATGTACAGTAAAATCACAGAGAGACCTGACAAAATATAATAGAATAGCTATGTACACTTAGAATAGATAGATAGACAGATAGATGATAGATAGATAGATAGATAGATAGATAGATAGATAGATAGATAGATATTGAGATGTCAGTCACATATATAACTAGTACAGTGCTTTTATTGCTTACTGTACATGTATTTATTACTTACTAAATTATTTTCTGAATAAAATGGTGTGTAATCTCTTAACATTTTAATAACCAGCAGAGAGGGAAAGGGACAGCTGGGGGCAGATGTTTAAAACAAACACCCAGAATAAAGTTTTTTAATTGAAAGCATGACACAGGTTCCTTTAATTAATCTAAATTAAACCATACTCACGTCATAGCCCAATCCCCTGAAGTTAATGTCACCTGTAACAGAATTAAAATAATAAACAACCACATTTCTCACCTGTCTGATGAGAGGATAATAATCCATTTGTCCCTCGATGGATGTAGCTCTGCTACATCTAGATGGCAGGCCGCATTGTTGCATGATGAAACTATACAGCCTGCCATCCAGCAGAGACACTAAGCTGTGCATGCTTGCTCTGCTCAGTTCCTGACGGTAAACTCCTGTCACTTCACTGAGGTCACTGCGAGCGTGAGAAAGTTCATACACTCTTGGTGCCTTCAGAAAGATCCTGGGAGTTCACAGCCAATGAACTGAGTCCAATTTACTGACATCAGAGGGAGAACTTTTCCAATGGCTCTCATGTGGACAACAGATTGGAGATAATGAAGTTCAAGCTCTTAGCTTTGGCATGTGTAGGAAGAAACATTATTTCATGTGACCACAAATGCAGGACTGAGTGCTTACTGCTGTGCTGAGAAAGGGTGAAGAGTGTACATGAAAAACTGCTGTACTGTGAGTGAGATGCACTCGGAGATGTTATGGTAGACTGAAAAAGATGTGGTGTGCTCAGTAAAGCAAAACAGCAGGCTTCTCCACTTTCACTTTCACAATTTCACTCACCCCAATTGTAGGGGGTAAACAAGAGGAGTTTCTGCTGCAAAAGACCTGTGTGAGAAAACTTGCCATGATGATGAAGGAGGAAGAAACAGCAGATGCGGTTGATGGGATGGCCGGTGAGGCCCGTTAGTCAGCATTTTAGCACAGGGAGTTTCCCAAACTAATGCATGTTGATCGCACATGTGCCGGTTCATGCATGTACAAGTCAAATTATTGCAATTCTTGCCTCTACTGAGTCGTTTTTTTGCAAGGTTGGCAGATAACATGAGTTGTGTCATCCTTTGCTATCTCAAAAAAGGCCCAGGCAAGGCAACCTGTTATGGACCTGGTGGTTAGGTGCACCTGGAATGACCTGATGGTTAAACTAGAAGACAGGACGAGCTCTGGGAAGTGGGAACTCTGCTGACCACAAATCCTAATCCTATAACACACACACTAGAAATAGCTGTGGAGCGTACCTAACTCTCCCTAGACGCCTCTTCACAGCCTAAGAGCTAACTACCCCTAAAGATAGGAAAATAAGCCTTACCTTGCCTCAGAGAAAAATCCCCAAAGGTAAAGGCAGCCCCCCACATATATTAACTGTGAGTTAAGAGGAAAGTCACAAACACAGGGATGAAACAGGTTTCAGCAAAGGAGGCCAGACTTACTAGATAGACTGAGGATAGGAAAGAGATCTATGTGGTCAGCACAAAAAACTACAAAAAGCCACGCAGAGTGTGCAAAAAGACCCCCGCACCGACTCACGGTGCGGAGGTGCCACTCTGCAACCCAGAGCTTCCAGCTAGCAAGGCAATATCATGTTAGCAAGCTGGACTAGAACTTAGCAAGTACTAAGAAATATATTCAGTACACAATGAACAACAAATGAACTAGCAGGGACTTAGCTTCTGCTGGAGTAGACAGGTCATCAGAAAGATCCGAGAGAGATCTGAACCAGTGCTAATACATTGACAGCTGGCATGGAGTAACGATCTGAGTGGAGTTAAATAGAGAAGCCAACCCAGCCGCAAACAAGGGCAGCTGAGGAAGCAACCTCAGAACCAGCAGTTCCACTCACAGCCACCAGAGGGAGTCCACGGACAGAACTCGCCAAAGTATCATTCATGACCACAGGAGGGAGTTCAAGAACGGAATTCACAACAGCAACCTGTGCTTCCTCTGCAAGCTGCAGATCTTTGACCACTGCTGGCCACAGTCAGAGTTATGGTTGAGAACGCAGTGCTTGTTGCGGTTGCATCACTCCGTGCCTGTACGGCAAACCACAAAGTAACCTCCTCATCTTCCTCCTCCTCCACTTCTTCTGCTGAGCTACACAGCTGTGTGCCTCTGGGTTCACACTAAGTGGGATCTACAACCTCATCGTAATCCTGATGAGATTAGATTCTGAAATGTTGACTCCTGGCTTGACTACACTGTTAGCCCAAATGATTTAGATGTTGGAAGGTCGATTTCACACAGTATCCTATCTATCTGAACTGTTTGAGTACTTGCAACAGCAGCAGAAGCAACCTTTGTGCGATGTTACACTGACAAAATTTTGCAAAAACAACATGTCCACTTTTTAAATGGAGAGGGACATGTGACTTTGGCAGCCAATGACATAAGACCTTGTGACCTCTACAGACATCCTCCCCTTATCAAACACGTCCCCTCCGCTCATCATACAGCACTACTATCCTAGACAAATTCCTAGTAAAAACGTGAACAATTACCAAACTTTGCCAAATTTTGCCTATTTTTGAGAAAAATGCTCGGGAATTCGAAAACAAATCCGAATGTGCAATGTTCGTGCCGAATTTGAGATTGGTGAACATTTTCTGAACAAGTTCTCTCATCTCTACTATTAACACTTCTCTTTTTCAAAGCATTTTTGATTTGTGACATTTTTTCTGTCTAAAAATTAATATTATTTAAATTGAATATGAAAATATATAATTTTATTACAGTTATAGATTTTAATTATTTTGCACTAATTTTTCACATTTAGACAATTTGTTTTTTTGTATTATCATTTAAGAGAACCTGACAGTGGATACATGCTGCCTAAACTACGGGCAGTATGGATCATCCATTGGCTCTATAATTTCAGCCAGGTATGGTTTTTTCGAAATATAGCGGCAGTTCAAAGAAAACATATATTCTAAAACTAGCTAGAGACAATGCTGTTAGAGTTACCAGTTCTAGGGGCTGGTCCCTTGCAGTTTCCCCATGCCCTTTTATTCTTACAAATCTCTCACTATGTGTGTCTATAGTGAGAGTCCTGTCAGCCTAGGTGATTGGGGCAGGAGAAGACCTTGGGTTCCAGACATTTGAGTGACAGGAACCCCAACCAGCTTTTAATTGTATGTTTTTGTTGAAAGGCTACAGCAGTTGAGAGTAAAATACATCTGTCTGGATTCCCCATTACATACATAAACTTAATTTTTATTTTATCTATTTGGACTGGCAAGCATTATTAGCAAACATTTTACAGTTTCCATTAATTCTGCACGTTATTCAGTAATGTGTTATCTCAGCAAGTGACCCTTTTAAATGGAGTAATTTTATTACTTGTTTATATTAGTTTACCACTTTATTTGTATTGTTCCCTGGGGTACTGTTATTTGTGAACTGCTGCTTTGTAGATTTTATTTCAAATTTAACAAAACATTTTCTCTAAGCAAAAGTTCTGTATGAGGATTAATAAAGAAAGTGGAAATCTTGCTATTGGAACATTTCGTTAGAGTGATATCTGAGAACGCTGCAAGCCGTTACACATAAAAAGTAAAAGATGTATTATACATGATATGGGTTTTAGAGTACAGTGACAGAAGGTGTAAGAAGAATTTAGCCTAAGAAATTGGTCAAACTCTTTCAGGTCTTAACACCTTCAAAGGGAAATTTGTAGTTAAAATTCTGCGCTGCCGCTAAGATGAATTTCAGGAGAGTATAGTTGATTCACAGTGGTTTTATTCAACGCGTTTCAGGGGTCTCATGCCCCCTTCATCAGGAAATACCACACCAATACCAGTAGTCTGATACCCCTAAATAAAATCCTGAGTTGCCAATTGCCTCTATGAGTCACATAATTATTAAATTGTTCCCCGTGTGTAATTTATGTTCTATAACTACAGCTGTTTTGGAAGGCCTCAGAGATTTATTTGAGAATATTAGGGATAAAACAGCATCTCCAAAAACAAGGAACACACCAGACATGTCAGGGATAAAACATGGTTAGGTTCTAAAAAAAATAGGGCAAGCTCTGAACATCTTATGGAGCACTGTTCAATCCATCATCTTAAAATGGAAGGAGTATGGCACAACTGCAATTATACCATGGCCATCCACCTAAACTGACATCCCAAGAAAGGAGAACATTACATAGATCAGCAGCCAAGAGGCACATGGTCATTTCGAAGGAGCTACAAAGTTCCACAATTCAGGTGGCAGAATCTATCCACAGGATAACTATTAGTTGTATACTTAAAAAATCCTGCTTTTATAAAAGAGTGGTAAGAAGTAGAGATGAGTGAGCACTAAAATGCTTGTGTGCTTGTTGCTCGAACCAAGCAATTCCTAGTACGCAAATGCTCATTTTGAGTAACAAGTAGTGTTGAGCGATACCTTCTGATATCCATAAGTATCGGTATCGGATTGGATCGGCCGATATCCCAAAAATATCGGATATCGCTGATACCTGATACCAATGCAAGTCAATAGGACACAAATATCGGAACGTAAATAAGCCCTTTCTGTCCTTCTACATCCTGTTCTGGAGGGGGGAAGAGTGTGGGTGGTGCGTGGGCGGTGCGTGGGTGGACACTGTGCATGTCTGTGTGTGCGGGCAGGGTCTGTGCGGGCCTGCCAGGGATCTGTACATGCTTCTTGGGGCTCTGTGCGGCCTGCCGGAGCTCTGTGCGGCCTGCTGGGGGGTCTCTGCGGCCTGCCGGGGGTCTGTATGGCCTCTCGGGGGCCTGTGTGGCCTGCTGGGGGTTCTGTGCGGGCCTCTCGGGGGTCTGTGTGGGTCTGCCTGGGGTCTTTGTGTCTGTGCAGGCATCGCCCGATGGGACTACAAGTCCCATCGGACGATGCCTGCTACAATGACAGTGATTGACACATTAGCCAATGATGGGACAGTAGTAGTCTGTTAGGGGTCGAGTTCCCGCCTCTGCACAGGGGGAATCTCGGGCCATCTCCGCTGCGGTCTCCCATTCTTCTCCTGCCGCAGTGGAGCCTGCTCAATGGAGACGTCTGTCCCAGCGTCTCGCTCAGTCTGACTCTGTACAGAGAGTTACTGCTGCTTTTCCTGCTTCTGCCATTGAAGTCAGTGCTGGGCAGCGGCGAGCAGACGCTTCTTGGACTAAGTCCTGCTTTTCTCATTCTGAGCATGCCCAGAGTAAGATCTCTCAGTGGAGATCGAGGGTCACATGATCTGACACTGCAGCTAAGGCCATTGGTCCTTCAGGAAGGTCCTGTAGGTGCTCACGCTCTGTGGCAGCCTCTCATTGGTCCTTCTAGGAAGGTCCTGTACGTGCTGCAACTATTTAAGGCTCGCATGGCCGCACGGCCATGTGGTAGTATTGTTCTATGTTGTACTTTGCGCCAGTGTGGTCACATATGATTGTGTTCAGGGACCCGGCTGAAATAAGCCCCTAGAATGCTGGCACCTCCGGCGAGGAGTTTGTGTGTTTGATTATTCAGGGACCTGGCTGAAATAAGGCCCTAGCATGCTGGCACCTCCGGCGAGGAGTTTTGTGTGCATGCATGACCACTGACTGCTCTCGTTTGGGTAGTTAGCCTGTGCCACTGTGAAGTTTAAAAGGGTGCAGTGCTTTGAGTTCACGGCTACTCTGTGAAGTAACAGAGGTAGCTCATACCGCCATTTAGTTCCGCCATTTGCTAACAGCAGGTTCTCCTGCACGGTGGACCCCGGGCTGCGAACGCATATATTATAATAAAGTCTCTATATCCATTTGGTGCGTTCCGCTAGCCCTAACAGTAGTCCATCATCCGGCTAATGCGTTGAATGTAAAAAAAAATACTACATACATGCTACATACATACTACATACATGCTACATACATGCTACATACATGCTACATGCATACTACATACATGATACATACATGCTACATACATACTACATACATACTACATACATGCTACATACATACTACGTACATACTACGTACATTCTACGTACATGCTACATACATGCTACATACTACATACATACTATATACATACTACATACATACATGCTACATACAAGCTACATACAAGCTACATACATGCTACATACTACATACATACTATATACATACTACATACATTAAAATAACAAACAAACAATTTTCTCCCTGTCCGCAGAAATCCACGAGTGTCCCATGACGTTCTCCCGTGGAGAGCGGCAGCATCAGCTGATGCGACCGCTCTCCAGGGGCTCCAGGAACACAATGATGGAAGGAAGGTATCCTTCCGCCACTGTATTCCTCCGCTGCTGTAAAAAAATAGTCCCTAGTCTCACTTTATGCCATTGCTGTGTGAGAAATTTTCCCACACAGCAATTGCCATAAAGTACAGCTTTGAACTTTAGTAACCTCAGTGATGCACTGCAGGAGCCATTGTCTCCTGTCAGCGTGTCATTGAGGGTCCTATAGAGCAGTGACATCACCCGATGTCACTGTTCTATAGGGGAGATCGTCGTGGGACACTCGCTATTAATTGGACTACGGCGGACAGGTAGTATACGGTTTATTATTTTACATTTTTTGCAGGCGCTGAAGTATGGTAAGTATGGTTAAATGAAGAATATTAAAATACTTTTTTCCTAATGTGTGTGTGCTTTATTAACCCTTTATTACTATTGGATTAACAATGGATAAGCATCTTATTGATGCTTCTCTGTTATTAAACCGGCTTAATGTCACCTTTGCGTGGGAGCCAACGCCATTTTTTTCCATTTGTGCACGACGTGGGCAGCGGATGCAGTTTTTCAACACATCCGCTGCCCATTCTGAAGTCCGTGGAGGAGGGGGCGGAGTTTCGGCCACGCATGTGCGGTAGAAAAAGACGGACGCGATGGACAAAAAAAGGTCACTTAAACGTTTTTTCGTGCTGACGCTCCGCCAAAACACGACGGATCTGTTGCATGACAGATGCGACGTGTGGCCATCCGTCACGATCCGTCGCTAATACAAGTCTATGGGAAAAAACGCATCCTGCGAGCACATTTGCAGGATCTGTTTTTTCCCACCGGATCCGTTTTTTTTCGCCGGATCGTTTTTTTTCCGCCAGATCCTTTTTTTTATTCCGCTGTATCCTTTTTTTCCGCTGGATCCATTTTTTCCGACTGATCCGTTTTTTTTTCCGCCGGTTCCATTTTTTCCGCCAGATCCGTTTTTTTCTCATAGAGTTGTATTAGCACCGGATTGCGCCTGATGGCCACACGTTTCATCCGTTTTTTGCCAAATCCATCAAAAAAGCTGTTTCCGCCAGACGGAAAACACATACAGAGAAACGTTTCTTCTGTCCGGCGAAAAAACGCACAGCGATGGATCTGGCAAAAAACGTATGAAGCTGAGATGTGAAATGATGAATCCGGCCTCCTAATCCGTTTTTTCATGCATGTTTCCATTCAAATCAAGCACATTTTCCATTTATTTATTTCCAAAAACCGCATCAAAACCAGCATCAAAAACTGCATCAAAACTGCACCAAAAACTGCATCAAATCTGCATCAAAACTGCACAAAAAACTGGATTGAAAAGCGCATCAAAAACCGCACCAAAAACAAACACAAAAAAGACACAAAGACCCCCCGGCTGCCCGCACAGAGCCCAGAGGGGCCCGCACAGACCCCCCGGCAGGCCACACAGACCCCCGAGAGGCCGCACAGATCCCCCGGCAGCCAGCACAGAGCCCCGGCAGGCACGCACAGACCACCCATGGTCCCGCACAGAGACATGCAGTCTCCACCCACGCACCGCCCACACTCCATTACAGTGCATAATTTCACTATGGGAACTTCCGATTCCAGTATCTGATATCGCAAAAATATCGGAACTCGGTATCGCAATTCCGATACAGCGAATATCGGCGATACCCGATATTTGCAGTATCGGAATGCTCAACACTATTAACAAGCATAATGGGAGTCAATGGGAACTCTGAGCTTTTTTCCGGCAGACCCTATAAAGCGGTCTGGGGAGCAGTGAAAATGTTCAAAAGGATGGGAAAAGTGCTGACTGGAAGGAGAACAATATGGAGAAGACAACTGGAAGCATTTTTGTCTCCCAGATCGCTGCGGATAACAATGGTGTCACACTTTTACGACACTTTAAGGAGTGACAATAAAACATTCCAAACCAACAAGAAATTGCATTTTACAGGAGAAAAAAAATGTTACAAATATTTTTTCCTGTATAATGACTTGTAAATAAGGCCAAATTAAAAAAATATATAATTTAAGTAAACAAATTTTTATTTTATTAAACAAATAGGAAATTTCTGTTTAATTTAGGAAGGAAGCAAGAACTGCCCAAAATTAGGGACTCATATGGACTCAGATGCACCCTGTATTAGACATAATGGAGGGCCTCATACACACTATGTTCAAATTGTCATGTATTAATACTTCTATAATAATAAAGGCTATACACTAAGTGAAAAAACTGCCAAACATTACAAGCGGGGTCATCCATACACCCTTGAAGGCACTAATTGTATTGCCTCATTGAAAATTCTGAGCAAAGTGTAGTTGTGGTACTCCTATGCTCATAAAGGCTTGCAAAAAGTTCAAAACCAAGAAAAATATTTAGAATTGAGAGTCCTCAGTGGTTGATACCTTTTAATGGCTAACTGAAAAGATGGTAACAAATTGCAAACTTTTGAGACTACTCGGGTCTCTTCATCAGGCATAGACTAAAAGAAATTCTGGAGAATCACATATTTGTGCACAACACATCACAGAAAAAACCCAAAAACAAACAAGCAAACAAAAAACAAAGATAAGACAGGTGACATGAAGTAGAATTACCATGAGTGATAAACAGTTATGTCCATAAATATTGGACCAGTTCTTAGATAAGGAATGCTTTATTGTCCTCTGATTGGGGTCTGGTTCTGTTGTGATGACCCCACATGGTCTGAGGGGCAAAGTCCTTAGTTCCTTAGTTGATGTAAAAAGGCATAAATCCATGCGACACATTCATCCCTGCACTAAGAGTGTCAAAGGTCATCATCATCTTATATTCTCAAAATCTTCTGTCTCTTAGAGATTTGAAGTTACCTTTTAATACAAATAATTTCATGTCCATAATGTTATGATTGGGGAGACAAAGATGTATTGCCACAGGTAGATCCATTCTTTTTTCTCTTATTGTATGGCGATGAGAGTTCATCCTTGTTTTCAATTTCTGCCCTGTCTCTGCCACATACAGACCCCCAGTTGGACATTTAGTACAAATGATTAGGTACACCACATTAGAAGTGACGCAGCTGAAAGTACCTGGTATCTTGTAGTCCTGATGTGAATTGGGGATCTTTATCTTGTCCGTGGTCATTATAAATGGACAGGTTTTACAATTTTTCTGATTGCAAGGAAAGGTTCCTGCAGCTGTTGGAGAGGACAGTAAAATGGCCTCACAGTATGCAAATTTTTTCATGGCCAAGCTTGAAAGTGATTTTTTGTCCTCATGTCCCATCAGGCCCCTGGCCTACTACTGCTACACTGATGATATTTTAATCATCTGGATGGAGTCTGGGCCGCAACTAAAGACTTTCCATGAACAGTTTAATCAATTTCACCCTACCATCAACTTGACACTCAAATACTCCTGCACTGAAATTAACATTTTGGACACTATCATTAAGCTGCAGAACAATGAAATAGAAACATCCCTGTATCAGAAGACAATCGACCGTCCAACATACCTTAAATGGGACAGTTTCCATCCAAAACACATAAAAAATTCTATTGTCTACAGCCAAGCCATCAGATACAGTCGTATATGTTCCAACCCCATGGATTGAGATGAACACCTTGGTCGCCTTAGAAAAACCTTTTTGAATCAGGGCTACCATCCAAGAACAATTGAAAACCAGATTACCAGAGCCACCAGAATATCAAGGAATCACCTGCTACATTACAAAGCTAAAGAAGAAAATAACTGGGTGCCTCTAGTGGTCATCTACAATCCAAATCTGGAGGTGCTAAGGGGAGCTGTATGGAAATTACAACCTTTACTACAAAAAGATGCCTGCTTACACTCCATTTTTCCAGACCCCCCACTACTGTGTTTTAGGCAGCCCCCAAATCTAAGAAGCATCATTGACAGGAGCTCCCTGTCCTCTCCAACAGCTGCAAGTATCTTTCCTTGCAACCAGAAAAAATGTAAAACTTGTCCATTAATAATGGCCAAAGACAAGATGAAGATCCCCAATTCACATCAGGACTACAAGATCCCAGGTTCCTTCAGCTGCACCACTTCTTTTTTTTTTTTTTTTTTTTTTTTTTTTTACTTTTTTAGTAACTTTAAGTTACTACATTTGTTTTTTTCAGTCGAAATGGGGTGCAGAGTGTACATTAATGAGAAAAAAATGAACTTTTTTGAATTTACCAAATGGCTACAATGAAACAAAGAGTGAAAAATTTATAGTATGAATACTTTCTGTTCCCACTGTATATTGCACAGTAACACACAACTAGAATAAAGTATTTTATTTGAAATAAATGCAAAACACATGTAACACCTGCACTGGGAACTGTCAGGGCAGCTACTGGTATAATGGGATTTACAGACACTAATACGAGCTTTGCAGCTGCTGTTAAACAGGGACATACAGACATTAGCAGATTTTCCTCTGAGCTGCAGTGGACTAAAACTCCCAGGGATCCTTGTTTCAGTCAGATGACACAGCCTGGATTGGATGAGGAAGGACTTGGAAGGAGGAGCTGGGCAGAAAGTGAAAGCAAGAATTCAGAGAAAGAAAAGAGCATGGCATCTTGCTGGGAGAGACTGAGCACGGTGGATTTGCATCGCACCACACTGCAGGGTTGCTGTCCCCTCGGATATACCCATGCTGCTGGAGAGAGAGCGGCTTTGTTTTACCTTCTGGAGCAAGTTGCATCAAGAACTTGGGGAGTTCTGCCGGCACTCCCACTGTATAAAGGACTGAATCCGGCCGTCCCACAGCTGGTGTCCAGAGAACCATCCGACCATTGGAGACGCACAGTGAGTGCCCTTCTGAGACTTGTGGACCTACCAGCGCTATTTACAGTGAGTACATTACAGCCCAGACTATTGCCATTAATATTCGTCTAAGTGCACCAACTGTTCTAATTTGCGCGCCAACATCCGTGGCAACTGGGCCCCAACGTTTGGACTGAGTTAAACCAGAAGAAACAAAAAACCCCTGCTACGTTATACTTGCAGGGTTGAAGTAGAATTAGAGTGTGACGTGTATATGACTTTGACAGAGCACAGTTACTTGTATTGCATGTTATTCTTTTAAATCCATCTCATCTATGCTGCATAGCAATAAACCTGTTAAACTGCTTTACTCCTGATCCCTGTAAGTGTGTACTGAGTGTGGCAGGGGCTTCCCGAGTCAGCCCCTGGCAGAAGATAATAGTCCTTCTGTAGTCCCAGAGAGAGCTCCAATCAAGATTCGGGTGGAGGCACTGCACCCTGGAGAGGTGAGACCCCCCCATAACACCCAGTGTACCGTGGTAGCCCTAAAGGGGTGTTACAGTGGAGGCACTGCTGAGATACAGAACTAACACAGGAGTATTTACTATGGAGACTAACAGAATGAGAAGTGTATTTGTGGTGTGAAGAGATGGATGTTCCCACCAAACAAAGCTTTGCAGTGGGTGGTGAGCTCTGCGATGCGTCTGATGAAGAGATACTGAAAATAGTTAACCAACTCACTGAACTTGCCCACCCTAAAGTGGTCGACCGCCTTAAGGAAAAGGGGGGACAGTTACCCACAGCTCTGATTTCAACTGGGCAGATCTTGAGGAAAGAATACTTCCCATCCATGGTAGTCGTGTCTACAGAGTATGGTCAACAATGGCAGATCACTTGGCTGTCATGGTTCTCAATGGCAAGAGAACGTAATTAAGCATACAAAAGGACTAGCTCTTGGAAGATGGGAACTCGAGCTGACCATGAGCTAAACCTACCGCACAACTAACAGTGGCCGGTTAGCGTGCCTACGTTTTATCCCTAGACGCCCAGCGCCAGCCGGAGAACTGACTGACCCTAGCAGAGGAAAATACAGACCTGGCTTACCTCTAGAGAAATTTTCCCCAAAAGGCAGACAGTAGCCCCCACATATATTGGCGGTGATTTTAGAGGAAAATGACATACGAAGTATGAAGATAGGTTTAGCAAATTGAGGTCCGCTTACTAGATAGTAGGAAGACAGAAAAGGGAACTTCACGGTCAGCTGAAAACCCTTTCAAAATACCATCCTGAAATTACTTTAAGACTCTAACATCAACTCATGACACCAGAGTGGCAATTTCAGCTCACAAGAGCTTCCAGCCTCAGAAATATTCAATCACAGAGAACTGGAACAAAAATGCAAAACAAACTTAGGACAACAAGTCCAACTTAGCTGATAGTAGTCTAGGAGCAGGAACATGCAACAGAAAGGCTTCTGGTAACATTGTTGGCCGGCATAGAAATGACTGAGGAGCAAGGCTAAATAGAAAACTCCCACATACTGATGGAAAACAGGTGAACAGAGGAGATGAAGCACACAAGTGCAGTACCACCAGAAACCACCGGAGGAGCCCAGAAACCAATTCACAACAGTACCCCCCCCTCAAGGAGGGGACACTGAACCCTCACCAGAACCACCAGGGCGATCAGGATGAGCCCTATGAAAGGCACGGACCAAATCGGAGGCATGAACATCAGAGGCTGTCACCCAAGAGTTATCCTCCTGACCGTAGCCCTTCCACTTGACCAGATACTGAAGTCTCCGTCTGGAAACACGGGAGTCCAAGATCTTCTCGACAACGTACTCCAACTCACCCTCAACCAACACCGGAGCAGGAGGCTCAACGGAAGGCACAACCGGTACCTCATACCTGCGCAACAATGACCGATGGAAGACATTATGAATAGAAAAAGATGCAGGGAGGTCCAAACGAAAGGACACAGGGTTAAGAATCTCCAATATCTTGTACGGGCCGATGAACCGAGGCTTAAACTTAGGAGAAGAAACCTTCATAGGGACAAAACGAGAAGACAACCACACCAAGTCCCCAACACAAAGACGAGGACCAACACGACGACGGCGGTTGGCAAAATGCTGAGTCTTCTCCTGGGACAACTTCAAATTGTCCACCACATGCCCCCAAATCTGATGCAACCTCTCCACCACAGCATCCACTCCAGGACAATCCGAAGACTCCACCTGACCGGAAGAGAAACGAGGATGAAACCCCGAATTACAGAAGAAAGGAGAAACCAAGGTGGCAGAACTAGCCCGATTATTGAGGGCAAACTCCGCCAAGGGCAAAAAGGCAACCCAATCATCCTGATCCGCAGACACAAAACACCTCAAATAAGTCTCCAAGGTCTGATTAGTTCGCTCGGTCTGGCCATTAGTCTGAGGATGGAAAGCAGACGAAAAAGACAAATCAATGCCCATCCTAGCACAGAACGCTCGCCAAAATCTAGGCATGAATTGGGTTCCCCTGTCAGAAACGATATTCTCCGGAATACCATGCAAGCGCACCACATTTTGAAAAAACAGAGGAACCAGCTCGGATGAGGAAGGCAATTTGGGCAAGGGAACCAAATGGACCATCTTAGAGAAACGGTCACACACCACCCAGATGACAGACATCTTCTGAGAAACAGGGAGATCAGAAATAAAATCCATGGAGATGTGAGTCCAAGGCCTCTTCGGAATAGGCAAAGATAACAACAATCCACTAGCCCGAGAACAACAAGGCTTGGCCCGAGCACAAACATCACAAGACTGCACAAAACCTCGCACATCTCGCGACAGGGAAGGCCACCAGAAGGACCTAGCCACCAAATCCCTGGTACCAAAGATTCCAGGATGACCTGATAACGCAGAAGAATGGACCTCCGAGATGACTCTACTGGTCCAATCATCAGGAACAAACATTCTACCAGGCGGGCAACGATCAGGTCTATTCGCCTGAAACTCCTGCAAGACCCGTCGCAAGTCTGGGGAAACAGCAGATAATATCACTCCATCCTTAAGGATACCTGTAGGTTCAGAATTACCAGGGGAATCAGGCTCAAAACTCCTAGAAAGGGCATCCGCCTTCACATTTTTAGAACCTGGTAGGTAAGAAACCACAAAATTAAACCGAGAGAAAAATAACGACCAGCGCGCCTGTCTAGGATTCAGGCGCCTGGCAGACTCAAGATAAATCAAATTCTTGTGGTCGGTCAATACCACCACCTGATGTCTAGCCCCCTCAAGCCAATGACGCCACTCCTCAAAAGCCCACTTCATAGCCAAGAGCTCCCGATTACCAATATCATAATTTCGCTCAGCGGGCGAAAATTTACGAGAAAAGAACGCACAAGGTCTCATCACGGAGCAGTCGGAACTTTTCTGCGACAAAACCGCCCCAGCTCCGATTTCTGAAGCGTCAACCTCAACCTGAAAAGGAAGAGTAACATCAGGCTGACGCAATACAGGGGCGGAAGAAAAGCGGCGCTTAAGCTCCCGAAAGGCCTCCACAGCAGCAGGGGACCAATCAGCAACATCAGCACCCTTCTTAGTCAAATCAGTCAACGGTTTAGCAACATCAGAAAAACCAGTTATAAATCGACGATAAAAATTAGCAAAGCCCAAAAACTTCTGAAGGCTCTTAAGAGAAGAGGGTTGCGTCCAATCACAAATAGCCTGAACCTTGACAGGGTCCATCTCAATGGAAGAGGGGGAAAAAATGTACCCCAAAAACGAAATCTTTTGAACCCCAAAAACGCACTTAGAACCCTTTACACACAAGGAATTAGAGCGCAAAACCTGAAAAACCCTCCTGACCTGTTGGACATGAGAGTCCCAGTCATCCGAAAAAATCAAAATATCATCAAGATACACAATCAAAAATTTATCCAAATAATCACGGAAAATGTCATGCATAAAGGACTGAAAGACTGAAGGGGCATTTGAAAGACCAAAAGGCATTACTAAATACTCAAAATGGCCCTCAGGCGTATTAAATGCGGTTTTCCACTCATCCCCCTGCTTAATTCGCACCAAATTATACGCCCCACGAAGATCAATCTTAGAGAACCACTTGGCCCCCTTTATTCGAGCAAACAAATCAGTAAGCAGTGGCAAAGGATACTGATATTTAACCGTGATTTTATTCAAAAGCCGATAATCAATACACGGCCTCAAAGAGCCATCTTTTTTAGATACAAAGAAAAAAACGGCTCCTAAGGGATAGGGTTGAGCGAAACGGGTCGATCATTTTCAAAAGTCGCCGACTTTTGGCTAAGTCGGCGTCTCATGAAACCCGATCCGACCCCTGTGCTTGTCGGCCATGCGGTACGCGACTTTCGCGCCAAAGTCGCGTTTCAATGACGCGAAAAGCGCCATTTCTCAGCCAATGAAGGTGAACGCAGAGTGTGGGCAGCGTGATGACATAGATCCTGGTCCCCACCATCTTAGAGAAGGGCATTGCAGTGATTGGCTTGCTGTCTGCGGCGTCACAGGGGCTATAAAGGGGCGTTCCCGCCGACCGCCATCTTACTGCTGCTGATCTGAGCTTAGGGACAGGTTGCTGCCGCTTCGTCAGAAGCAGGGAGAGCGTTAGGCAGGGTCCACTAACCACCAAACCGCTTGTGCTGCAGCGATTTCCACTGTCCAACACCACCTTCGGTGTGCAGGGACTGTGGAAGCTATTTTTTTTTTTTTTTCCCCTCAGCGCTGTAGCTCATTGGGCTGCCCTAGAAGGCTCCGTGATAGCTGTATTGCTGTGTGTACGCCACTGTGGAAACCAACTGCTTTTTTCAAAGCACATATCCTCTTGTTCCTTCCTTTCTGCACAGCTATCTTTTTTGTTTGTCCACACTTTTTATTTAATTTGTGCATCAGTCCACTCCTATTGCTGCCTGCCATACCTGGCTTACATTACTGCAGGGAGATAGTAATTGTAGGACAGTTTTTTTTTTTTTTTTGTTTTTTTTTTGTGGGAGATTAAGATTGGCATTTCTGCTACAGTGCCATCCCTGTGTGTGCCATCTCTCACTGAGTGGGCCATAGAAAGCCTATTTATTTTTTCCGTGATTTGTGTTCTAAAATCTACCTCAACACAAAAACACTACATCAATCAGTGGGAGAAAAATATTGGCCTCAGTCAGGGCTTGTGTGCCACTGCTGTGTGTGCTATCTCTCATTCAGTGGGCTATAGCAAGCCTATTTTTTTTTTTTTTTTTTAATATTATTTGGTTTCTAAAGTCTCCCTGAAAAAAAAAAAAAACCTAAAAAAACAGTGGGAGAGTAATATTGCCCTTTCAGCTTGTGTGCCAGTCTTGACTCCTGGGTGTGCCACCTCTCTCCCTCTCATTCAGTGGGCCATAGAAAGCCTATTTATTTTTTTTTTTAAATATTATTGGGTTTCTAAAGTCTCCCTGAAAAAACAAAAAATACATAAAAAAACAGTGGGAGAGTAATATTGCCCTTTCAGCTTGTGTGCCAGTCTTGACTCCTGGGTGTGCCACCTCTCTCCCTTTCATTCAGTGGGCCATAGAAAGCCTATTTATTTTTTCCGTGATTTGTGTTCTAAATTCTACCTCAACACAAAAACACTACATCAATCAGTGGGAGAAAAATATTGGCCTCAGTCAGGGCTTGTGTGCCACTGCTGTGTGTGCTATCTCTCATTCAGTGGGCTATAGCAAGCCTATTTTTTTTTTTTTTTTTTCAATATTATTTGGTTTCTAAAGTCTCCCTGAAAAAAAAAAAAAAACCTAAAAAAACAGTGGGAGAGTAATATTGCCCTTTCAGCTTGTGTGCCAGTCTTGACTCCTGGGTGTGCCACCTCTCTCCCTCTCATTCAGTGGGCCATAGAAAGCCTATTTATTTTTTTTTTTTAATATTATTTGGTTTCTAATTCTCCCTGAAAAAAAAAAAAAAAACCTAAAAAAACAGTGGGAGAATAATATTGCCCTTTCAGCTTGTGTGCCAGTCTTGACTCCTGGGTGTGCCACCTCTCTCCCTCTCATTCAGTGGGCCATAGAAAGCCTATTTATTTTTTTTTTTAAATATTATTGGGTTTCTAAAGTCTCCCTGAAAAAACAAAAAATACATAAAAAAACAGTGGGAGAGTAATATTGCCCTTTCAGCTTGTGTGCCAGTCTTGACTCCTGGGTGTGCCACCTCTCTCCCTTTCATTCAGTGGGCCATAGAAAGCCTATTTATTTTTTCTGTGATTTGTGTTCTAAATTCTACCTCAACACAAAAACACTACATCAATCAGTGGGAGAAAAATATTGGCCTCAGTCAGGGCTTGTGTGCCACTGCTGTGTGTGCTATCTCTCATTCAGTGGGCTATAGCAAGCCTATTTTTTTTTTTTTTTTTTTTTTTTTTAATATTATTTGGTTTCTAAAGTCTCCCTGAAAAAAAAAAAAAAGCCTAAAAAAACAGTGGGAGAGTAATATTGCCCTTTCAGCTTGTGTGCCAGTCTTGACTCCTGGGTGTGCCACCTCTCTCCCTCTCATTCAGTGGGCCATAGAAAGCCTATTTATTTTTTTTTTTTAATATTATTTGGTTTCTAATTCTCCCTGAAAAAAAAAAAAAAAACCTAAAAAAACAGTGGGAGAATAATATTGCCCTTTCAGCTTGTGTGCCAGTCTTGACTCCTGGGTGTGCCACCTCTCTCCCTCTCATTCAGTGGGCCATAGAAAGCCTATTTATTTTTTTTTTTAAATATTATTGGGTTTCTAAAGTCTCCCTGAAAAAACAAAAAATACATAAAAAAACAGTGGGAGAGTAATATTGCCCTTTCAGCTTGTGTGCCAGTCTTGACTCCTGGGTGTGCCACCTCTCTCCCTTTCATTCAGTGGGCCATAGAAAGCCTATTTATTTTTTCCGTGATTTGTGTTCTAAATTCTACCTCAACACAAAAACACTACATCAATCAGTGGGAGAAAAATATTGGCCTCAGTCAGGGCTTGTGTGCCACTGCTGTGTGTGCTATCTCTCATTCAGTGGGCTATAGCAAGCCTATTTTTTTTTTTTTTTTTTTAATATTATTTGGTTTCTAAAGTCTCCCTGAAAAAAAAAAAAAAACCTAAAAAAACAGTGGGAGAGTAATATTGCCCTTTCAGCTTGTGTGCCAGTCTTGACTCCTGGGTGTGCCACCTCTCTCCCTCTCATTCAGTGGGCCATAGAAAGCCTATTTATTTTTTTTTTTTAATATTATTTGGTTTCTAATTCTCCCTGAAAAAAAAAAAAAAAACCTAAAAAAACAGTGGGAGAATAATATTGCCCTTTCAGCTTGTGTGCCAGTCTTGACTCCTGGGTGTGCCACCTCTCTCCCTCTCATTCAGTGGGCCATAGAAAGCCTATTTATTTTTTTTTTAAAATATTATTGGGTTTCTAAAGTCTCCCTGAAAAAACAAAAAATACATAAAAAAACAGTGGGAGAGTAATATTGCCCTTTCAGCTTGTGTGCCAGTCTTGACTCCTGGGTGTGCCACCTCTCTCCCTTTCATTCAGTGGGCCATAGAAAGCCTATTTATTTTTTCCGTGATTTGTGTTCTAAATTCTACCTCAACACAAAAACACTACATCAATCAGTGGGAGAAAAATATTGGCCTCAGTCAGGGCTTGTGTGCCACTGCTGTGTGTGCTATCTCTCATTCAGTGGGCTATAGCAAGCCTATTTTTTTTTTTTTTTTTTTAATATTATTTGGTTTCTAAAGTCTCCCTGAAAAAAAAAAAAAAACCTAAAAAAACAGTGGGAGAGTAATATTGCCCTTTCAGCTTGTGTGCCAGTCTTGACTCCTGGGTGTGCCACCTCTCTCCCTCTCATTCAGTGGGCCATAGAAAGCCTATTTATTTTTTTTTTTTAATATTATTTGGTTTCTAATTCTCCCTGAAAAAAAAAAAAAAAACCTAAAAAAACAGTGGGAGAATAATATTGCCCTTTCAGCTTGTGTGCCAGTCTTGACTCCTGGGTGTGCCACCTCTCTCCCTCTCATTCAGTGGGCCATAGAAAGCCTATTTATTTTTTTTTTTAAATATTATTGGGTTTCTAAAGTCTCCCTGAAAAAACAAAAAATACATAAAAAAACAGTGGGAGAGTAATATTGCCCTTTCAGCTTGTGTGCCAGTCTTGACTCCTGGGTGTGCCACCTCTCTCCCTTTCATTCAGTGGGCCATAGAAAGCCTATTTATTTTTTCCGTGATTTGTGTTCTAAATTCTACCTCAACACAAAAACACTACATCAATCAGTGGGAGAAAAATATTGGCCTCAGTCAGGGCTTGTGTGCCACTGCTGTGTGTGCTATCTCTCATTCAGTGGGCTATAGCAAGCCTATTTTTTTTTTTTTTTTTTTTTTTTTTTAATATTATTTGGTTTCTAAAG
Organism: Ranitomeya variabilis; assembly: GCF_051348905.1. NCBI lineage: Eukaryota > Metazoa > Chordata > Amphibia > Anura > Dendrobatidae > Ranitomeya > Ranitomeya variabilis. Next base: position 467,883,249 of record NC_135232.1, on the reverse strand, counting down.
TCTCCCTGAAAAAAAAAAAAAAACCTAAAAAAACAGTGGGAGAGTAATATTGCCCTTTCAGCTTGTGTGCCAGTCTTGACTCCTGGGTGTGCCACCTCTCTCCCTCTCATTCAGTGGGCCATAGAAAGCCTTTTTTTTTTTGGTTTTTTTAATATTATTTGGTTTCTAAAGTCTCCCTGAAAAAAACAAAAAAAACATAAAAAACAGTGGGAGAGTAATATTGCCCTTTCAGCTTGTGCGCCAGTCTTGACTCCTGGTTGTGCCACCTCTCTCTCTCTAATTGTGGGCCATAGAAAGCCTTTTTTTTTTTTTTTTTTAATATTATTTGGTTTCTAAAGTCTCCCTGAAAAAAACAAAAAAAACATAAAAAACAGTGGGAGAGTAATATTGCCCTTTCAGCTTGTGCGCCAGTCTTGACTCCTGGTTGTGCCACCTCTCTCTCTCTAATTGTGGGCCATAGAAAGCCTTTTTTTTTTTTTTTTTTAATATTATTTGGTTTCTAAAGTCTCCCTGAGAAAAAAAAATAAATAAATTAGGTGGGAGATTAATATTGACATTAGTGCTTGAGTGACAGTCCTGCGTGTGTGTCATCTCTGTGATTTTGTGCCACAGAAAACAGAGTGTGTAACATTGTGCCTGATTTTCCTTGTGGTCTCACCAACCTGTTAAGGGATATTGAAATCATACTGAAGTTATAGCTCACCGTGTAAGTTGTTTGACAGCAACAAATAAAGTTACTTTGGTTAAGATTTTAAAACAATGAGGAAGTCTGGTGCAAGAGGTCGTCGTGGGCGTTCATTGTCAGCTGGTAATGATGGTAGTGGTAGTGGAGCATCAGGTGGTCGTGGGGATAAAAATATTCCACCTAAGTCTGGAGCTGTTGAGCCAGTTTCGTCGTCAGGCTACACAAGGCCTCGAACGCTCTCTTTTCTGGGAGTAGGAAAACCGCTTTTAAAGGCGGAGCAGCAACAGCAAGTTTTGGCTTACATTGCAGACTCAGCCTCTAGCTCTTTTGCCTCCTCTTCCGAAACTGGTAAATGTAAAAGCAGCGCGTCGCTTGTGGATGTTCACGGTCAGGGACAAGTCGCTTCCTTGTCCTCCTCAGCAAAAACTACAACAAGAGAGAAGGATGCAGCAGGCGACACAACGGGTCACTCCATGGAGCTCTTTACACATACCGTCCCTGGCTTAGAAAGTGAAACATTTAACAGGCCATGCCCATTACAAGTATATTCTGACATGGAGTGCACTGATGCACAGCCACAGCCAGAGTACTATGCTGCTCCTTTGACTCAGACCACCACATTGCCCTCTCAGGGTACAGATCCACAATCAGACCCTGATGAGACTATGTTGCCCCGCCACGAACGCTATACCACCGACCGACACAGTGACACAGACGAAGTTGCACACGAGCTCGAAGAGGAGGTAATAGATGACCCAGTTATTGACCCCGATTGGCAGCCATTGGGGGAACAGGGTGCAGGCGGCAGTAGTTCAGAAGCGGAGGTGGAGGAGGGGCCGCAGCAGGCATCAACATCGCAACAGGTTCCATCTGCCGGGCCCGTATCTGGACCAAAACGCGTGTCAAAGCCAAAACCTGTTGGAGCACAGCGTTGCCATCCGGTTAAAGCTCAGTCTGCAATCCCTGAAAAGGGATCCGAGTCTAGGAAGAGTGCAGTCTGGCATTTTTTTAAACAACATCCAACTGATCAGCGCAAAGTCATCTGTCAAAAATGTTCAACTAGCTTAAGCAGAGGTCAGAATCTGAAAAGTCTAAATACTAGTTGCATGCATAGACACTTAACCACCATGCATTTTCAAGCCTGGACTAACTACCAAACGTCCCTCAAGGTTGTAGCACCCTCGGCCAATGAAGCTAGTCAGCAACGCAACATCCCTTCCGTCACTGTAAGGCCACCATTTTCCGCACCACCGGCAGTATCTGTGCAGGTTTCTTTGCCAGCCAAAAGCAGTCAGGGTCAGGGAATCACCAGTTTTGTAGGAGGAAATATTGCATCTAGGGCACCGGCGGAAACAATACCGTCTCCAACCGTCTCTCAGTCTGCCATGTACACCGGCACACCCGAAAGTTCCACGATCTCCAGCTCTCCAGTCCAGCTCACCCTACATGAGACTCTGGTTAGAAAAAGGAAGTACTTATCCTCGCATCCGCGTACACAGGGTTTTAACGCCCACATAGCTAGACTAATCTCGTTAGAGATGATGCCCTACCGGTTAGTTGAAAGCGAAGCTTTCAAAGCCCTGATGGAGTACGCTGAACCACGATACGAGCTACCCAGTCGACACTTTTTTTCCAGAAAAGCCATCCCAGCCCTGCACCAGCATGTTAAACAGCGCATCGTCCATGCACTCAGGCAATCTGTGAGTACAAAGGTGCACCTGACTACAGATGCATGGACCAGTAGGCATGGCCAGGGACGTTATGTTTCCATCACGGCACACTGGGTGAATGTGGTGGATGCAGGGTCCACAGGCGACATCAATTTAGGGACAGTTGTGCCTAGCCCACGGTCTAGGAAACAGTTGGCTGTAGGCGTTCGCACCCCCTCCTCCTCCTCCTCCTCGTCCTCCTGCAGAAGCTACAGCTCTTCCACAGAACGCAGTCTGCCAACCACTCCATCGGCAGATGACACTGTTGCACACCAGTTGTCCCATTATGGGCCAGCTACTGCCAAGCGTCAGCAGGCTGTATTGGCTATGAAGTGCTTGGGCGACAATAGACACACCGCGGAAGTTCTGTCCGAGTTCTTGCAACAAGAAACGCAGTCGTGGCTGGGCACAGTAGATCTTGAGGCAGGCAAGGTAGTGAGTGATAACGGAAGGAATTTCATGGCTGCCATCTCCCTTTCCCAACTGAAACACATTCCTTGCCTGGCTCACACCTTAAACCTGGTGGTGCAGTGCTTATTGAAAACTTATCCTGGGTTCTCCGACCTGCTCCTCAAAGTGCGTGCACTTTGCTCACATATCCGACGTTCGCCTGTACACGCCAGCCGTATGCAGACCTATCAGCGGTCTTTGAACCTTCCCCAGCATCGCCTAATCATAGACGTTGCAACAAGGTGGAACTCAACACTGCACATGCTTCAGAGACTGTGCGAACAGAGGCGTGCTGTTATTTATTTGTGGGAGGATACACGGGCAGGCAGTAGGATGGCAGACATGGAGTTGTCAGGTGTGCAGTGGTCTAAGATACAAGACATGTGTCAAGTCCTTCAGTGCTTTGAGGAATGCACACGGCTGGTTAGTGCAGACAACGCCGTAATAAGCATGAGCATCCCCCTAATGCGTCTGCTGATGCAAAGTTTGACGCACATAAAGGAGCAGGCGTCTGCACCAGAGGAAGAGGAAAGCCTTGATGACAGTCAGCCATTGTCTGGTCAGGGCAGTGTACAGGACGAGGTAGCGGGCGAAGAGGAGGTGGAGGACGAGGAGGATGATGGGGATGAGTATATTTTTAATGCCGAACCTTTCCCGGGGGCACAGGAATTTGGTTGCGTGTCACGGCCGGGTTCTGGTTTTTTGAGGGACACAAGTGACGTAGATTTGCCTGCAACTGCCCCTCAACCAATCACAACCGGAGATTTGACAACTGGAACTTTGGCCCACATGGCGGATTATGCCTTACGTATCCTAAAAAGGGACACACGCATTACGAAAATGATGAACGATGACGATTACTGGTTGGCCTGCCTCCTTGATCCACGCTATAAAGGCAAATTGCAAAATATTATGCCACATGAGAACTTGGAACTAATATTAGCAACCAAACAATCAACTCTTGTTGACCGTTTGCTTCAGGCATTCCCAGCACACAGCGCACGTGATCGTTCTCACACGAGCTCCAGGGGGCAGCAGACTAGGAGTGTTAGGGGTGCACACATCAGAAGTGGCGTTGGACAGAGGGGTTTTCTGACCAGGTTGTGGAGTGATTTTGCTATGACCGCAGACAGGACAGGTACTGCTGCATCAATTGAAAGTGACAGGAGACAACATTTGTCCAGTATGGTTACTAACTATTTTTCATCCCTTATCGATGTTCTCCCTCAACCGTCATTCCCATTTGATTACTGGGCCTCCAAATTAGACACCTGGCCAGAATTGGCAGAATATGCATTGCAGGAGCTTGCTTGCCCGGCAGCAAGTGTCCTATCAGAAAGAGTATTCAGTGCTGCAGGTTCAATATTAACCGAAAAAAGGACTCGTTTGGCTACCCAAAATGTTGACGATCTAACATTCATTAAAATGAACCACAACTGGATTTCGAAATCTTTTGCCCCACCTTGCCCGGCCGACACCTAGCTTTCCTATGAAAAGCTCTTGCCTGTGAATTACTTTTCTAATGTCTAATTTGCTGCAGCTGATTGTACAGCATACGACATGTTTACACCTCCCTAAATGGCAAAACTCCCCACACGGGGCCGTGGTATCGCGACTTGGCGCAAGCACCCGTGAGACTGCTGTTTGTCTGAAGAGGTGGGTGTGCTCGCTTTTGGTTGACGGCATTGCTACTGGGTCCCTCATAGTACAATGTAGTGTCTCTGGCGGTGGTGGTGCGCACCCAACGTCAGACACACCGTTGTAACATGAGGGGCCCTGGGGCGGTCCCGCCGGCCTCAAGAGAGTTCCCCCCTACCCCAGCTCAAAATGTGCTCTACCACGTGCAAAATTATGTCGCACAGCTCCACCAATCTTTAGTCTATTCGCTGACATCATTCAATGTCTGGCACTGACAATACAAATTTGTAGACATCTATGATGCAACTTAAAGTAGTCTGTGTCTGTGTCCTATATTGGCACCATTAAATAGTTACTGCCAAATTACTATGTCAGAAACTCAGTAGATGAGCCCACCCCTGTACCTAAGTATGCCACCTTTTTTTTTTGTTTTGGTTGTTTTGCGAGACATTAACATCTATTTATATTTTGGGAGTACTGGGACAGACACTCCTTGCACTACTCCTCCACTCACCACCAAGCTGCCTGTGTATCCATGTAACCGCTGTAAAACTGCCATGAGCCTATTGTTTGTTATTTTAGGCCTTTGATAGCCTGTCTGCGGCCCCTACTTGCAATACTCCTCCACTGACCACCAAGCTGCCTGCCCGTGTATCCATGTAACCGCTGTAAAACTGCCATGAGCCTATTGTTTGTTATTTTAGGCCTTTGATAGCCTGTCTGCGGTCCCTACTTTAAATACTCCTCCACTGACCACCAAGCTGCCTGCCCGTGTATCCATGTAACCGCTGTGAAACTGCCATGAGCCTATTGTTTGTTATGTTAGGCCTTTGATAGCCTGTCTGCGGTCCCTACTTTAAATACTCCTCCACTGACCAGACCACTGCTGCCCGTGTACCCCTGGAACCAATTATAAAGTGCCTACAGCCAGCCCATTTTCTTATGTTAGGCCTTTGAAGCCTGTCTGCGGTCCCTACTTTAAATACTCCTCCACTGACCAGACCACTGCTGCCCGTGTACCCCTGGAACCAATTATAAAGTGCCTACAGCCAGCCCATTTTCTTATGTTAGGCCTTTGAAGCCTGTCTGCGGTCCCTACTTTAAATACTCCTCCACTCACCACCACCAAGCTGCCTGCCCGTGTATCCATGTAACCGCTGTGAAACTGCCATGAGCCTATTGTTTGTTATGTTAGGCCTTTGATAGCCTGTCTGCGGTCCCTACTTTAAATACTCCTCCACTGACCAGACCACTGCTGCCCGTGTACCCCTGGAACCAATTATAAAGTGCCTACAGCCAGCCCATTTTCTTATGTTAGGCCTTTGAAGCCTGTCTGCGGTCCCTACTTTAAATACTCCTCCACTGACCAGACCACTGCTGCCCGTGTACCCCTGGAACCAATTATAAAGTGCCTACAGCCAGCCCATTTTCTTATGTTAGGCCTTTGAAGCCTGTCTGCGGTCCCTACTTTAAATACTCCTCCACTCACCACCACCAAGCTGCCTGCCCGTGTATCCATGTAACCGCTGTGAAACTGCCATGAGCCTATTGTTTGTTATGTTAGGCCTTTGATAGCCTGTCTGCGGTCCCTACTTTAAATACTCCTCCACTGACCAGACCACTGCTGCCCGTGTACCCCTGGAACCAATTATAAAGTGCCTACAGCCAGCCCATTTTCTTATGTTAGGCCTTTGAAGCCTGTCTGCGGTCCCTACTTTAAATACTCCTCCACTCACCACCACCAAGCTGCCTGCCCGTGTATCCATGTAACCGCTGTGAAACTGCCATGAGCCTATTGTTTGTTATGTTAGGCCTTTGATAGCCTGTCTGCGGTCCCTACTTTAAATACTCCTCCACTGACCAGACCACTGCTGCCCGTGTACCCCTGGAACCAATTATAAAGTGCCTACAGCCAGCCCATTTTCTTATGTTAGGCCTTTGAAGCCTGTCTGCGGTCCCTACTTTAAATACTCCTCCACTGACCAGACCACTGCTGCCCGTGTACCCCTGGAACCAATTATAAAGTGCCTACAGCCAGCCCATTTTCTTATGTTAGGCCTTTGAAGCCTGTCTGCGGTCCCTACTTTAAATACTCCTCCACTCACCACCACCAAGCTGCCTGCCCGTGTATCCATGTAACCGCTGTGAAACTGCCATGAGCCTATTGTTTGTTATGTTAGGCCTTTGATAGCCTGTCTGCGGTCCCTACTTTAAATACTCCTCCACTGACCAGACCACTGCTGCCCGTGTACCCCTGGAACCAATTATAAAGTGCCTACAGCCAGCCCATTTTCTTATGTTAGGCCTTTGAAGCCTGTCTGCGGTCCCTACTTTAAATACTCCTCCACTCACCACCACCAAGCTGCCTGCCCGTGTATCCATGTAACCGCTGTGAAACTGCCATGAGCCTATTGTTTGTTATTTTAGGCCTTTGATAGCCTGTCTGCGGTCCCTACTTTAAATACTCCTCCACTGACCACCAAGCTGCCTGCCCGTGTATCCATGTAACCGCTGTAAAACTGCCATGAGCCTATTGTTTGTTATTTTAGGCCTTTGATAGCCTGTCTGCGGCCCCTACTTGCAATACTCCTCCACTGACCACAATGCTGCCTGGAGTGCCTGCCTGTGTATCCATGTAACCGATGTAAAACTGCCATGACTGCCTACTGTTTGTTATTTTAGGCCTTTGATAGCCTGTCTGCAGCCCCTACTTGCAATACTCCTCCACTGACCACACCAATGCTGCCCGTGTACCCCTGGAACCTATTTAAAAGTTCATAGAGCCTAGTTATATATTTTATTTACTATTAATAAGGCCATGATGGACTACGCTGTACCACGCTACAAGCTAACCAGTCGACACTTCTTTTGCGAGAAAAGCCATCCCAACCCTCCACCAGCATGTAGAAGACCGCATTGTCCATGCACTCTGGCAATCTGTGAGTACAAAGGTGCACCTGACAACAGACGCATGGACCTGTAGGCATGGCCACGGAAGATTACGTGTCCATTACGGCGCAATGGGTTAATGTGGTGGATGCATGGTCCACAGGGGACAGCCTACTAAGTCTGTCTGCAGTCCCTAATTCAAATTGTCCTCCACTGTCTAAATCGGAACTTCCACCTTCTGGCTTTCGGCCTATAGTATCAGAAATTAAACTGCATTTGGCCTTCAACTTTGGTTAGGGCCTACTAACGGCTTCTGCCCCTCCCTGGTGTTGCCCTCAACTAAATAAAGCTGAGCTTCAACCTTCTGCTCCAAATTACCATTTTGAAAAATGCAATAGGCTTTTCAGGCCTACTAAAGGTGTCTGTCTGTGTGCCCCTGCCTGGTGTTGTCCTCAACTAAATAAAGCTGAGCTTCAACCTTCCGGCTCTCATTATGTGGTTTTAAAAAAAAAAATGGTGGTTAGGGCCTACTAACGGCTTCTGCCCCTCCCTGGTGTTGCCCTCAACTAAATAAAGCTGAGCTTCAACCTTCTGCTCCAAATTACCATTTTGAAAAATGCAATAGGCTTTTCCGGCCTACTAAAGGTGTCTGTCTGTGTGCCCCTCCCTGGTGTTGTCCTCAACTAAATAAAGCTGAGCTTCAACCTTCCGGCTCTCATTATGTGGTTTTAAAAAAAAAAATGGTGGTTAGGGCCTACTAACGGCTTCTGCCCCTCCCTGGTGTTGTCCTCAACTAAATAAAGCTGAGCTTCAACCTTCCGGCTCTCATTATGTGGTTTTAAAAAAAAAAATGGTGGTTAGGGCCTACTAACGGCTTCTGCCCCTCCCTGGTGTTGCCCTCAACTAAATAAAGCTGAGCTTCAACCTTCTGCTCCAAATTACCATTTTGAAAAATGCAATAGGCTTTTCAGGCCTACTAAAGGTGTCTGTCTGTGTGCCCCTGCCTGGTGTTGTCCTCAACTAAATAAAGCTGAGCTTCAACCTTCCGGCTCTCATTAAGTGGTTTTAAAAAAAAAAAATGGTGGTTAGGGCCTACTAACGGCTTCTGCCCCTCCCTGGTGTTGCCCTCAACTAAATAAAGCTGAGCTTCAACCTTCTGCTCCAAATTACCATTTTGAAAAATGCAATAGGCTTTTCAGGCCTACTAAAGGTGTCTGTCTGTGTGCCCCTGCCTGGTGTTGTCCTCAACTAAATAAAGCTGAGCTTCAACCTTCCGGCTCTCATTATGTGGTTTTAAAAAAAAAAATGGTGGTTAGGGCCTACTAACGGCTTCTGCCCCTCCCTGGTGTTGTCCTCAACTAAATAAAGCTGAGCTTCAACCTTCCGGCTCTCATTATGTGGTTTTAAAAAAAAAAATGGTGGTTAGGGCCTACTAACGGCTTCTGCCCCTCCCTGGTGTTGCCCTCAACTAAATAAAGCTGAGCTTCAACCTTCTGCTCCAAATTACCATTTTGAAAAATGCAATAGGCTTTTCAGGCCTACTAAAGGTGTCTGTCTGTGTGCCCCTGCCTGGTGTTGTCCTCAACTAAATAAAGCTGAGCTTCAACCTTCCGGCTCTCATTAAGTGGTTTTAAAAAAAAAAAATGGTGGTTAGGGCCTACTAACGGCTTCTGCCCCTCCCTGGTGTTGCCCTCAACTAAATAAAGCTGAGTTTCAACCTTCTGCTCCAAATTACCATTTTGAAAAATGCAATAGGCTTTTCAGGCCTACTAAAGGTGTCTGTCTGTGTGCCCCTCCCTGGTGTTGTCCTCAACTAAATAAAGCTGAGCTTCAACCTTCCGGCTCTCATTATGTGGTTTTAAAAAAAAAAATGGTGGTTAGGGCCTACTAACGGCTTCTGCCCCTCCCTGGTGTTGCCCTCAACTAAATAAAGCTGAGCTTCAACCTTCTGCTCCAAATTACCATTTTGAAAAATGCAATAGGCTTTTCCGGCCTACTAAAGGTGTCTGTCTGTGTGCCCCTCCCTGGTGTTGTCCTCAACTAAATAAAGCTGAGCTTCAACCTTCCGGCTCTCATTATGTGGTTTTAAAAAAAAAAATGGTGGTTAGGGCCTACTAACGGCTTCTGCCCCTCCCTGGTGTTGTCCTCAACTAAATAAAGCTGAGCTTCAACCTTCCGGCTCTCATTATGTGGTTTTAAAAAAAAAAATGGTGGTTAGGGCCTACTAACGGCTTCTGCCCCTCCCTGGTGTTGCCCTCAACTAAATAAAGCTGAGCTTCAACCTTCTGCTCCAAATTACCATTTTGAAAAATGCAATAGGCTTTTCAGGCCTACAAAAGGTGTCTGTCTGTGTGCCCCTCCCTGGTGTTGTCCTCAACTAAATAAAGCTGAGCTTCAACCTTCCGGCTCTCATTATGTGGTTTTAAAAAAAAAAATGGTGGTTAGGGCCTACTAACGGCTTCTGCCCCTCCCTGGTGTTGTCCTCAACTAAATAAAGCTGAGCTTCAACCTTCCGGCTCTCATTATGTGGTTTTAAAAAAAAAAATGGTGGTTAGGGCCTACTAACGGCTTCTGCCCCTCCCTGGTGTTGCCCTCAACTAAATAAAGCTGAGCTTCAACCTTCTGCTCCAAATTACCATTTTGAAAAATGCAATAGGCTTTTCAGGCCTACTAAAGGTGTCTGTCTGTGTGCCCCTGCCTGGTGTTGTCCTCAACTAAATAAAGCTGAGCTTCAACCTTCCGGCTCTCATTAAGTGGTTTTAAAAAAAAAAAATGGTGGTTAGGGCCTACTAACGGCTTCTGCCCCTCCCTGGTGTTGCCCTCAACTAAATAAAGCTGAGCTTCAACCTTCTGCTCCAAATTACCATTTTGAAAAATGCAATAGGCTTTTCAGGCCTACTAAAGGTGTCTGTCTGTGTGCCCCTCCCTGGTGTTGTCCTCAACTAAATAAAGCTGAGCTTCAACCTTTCGGCTCTCATTATGTGGTTTTAAAAAAAAAAATGGTGGTTAGGGCCTACTAACGGCTTCTGCCCCTCCCTGGTGTTGTCCTCAACTAAATAAAGCTGAGCTTCAACCTTCCGGCTCTCATTATGTGGTTTTAAAAAAAAAAATGGTGGTTAGGGCCTACTAACGGCTTCTGCCCCTCCCTGGTGTTGTCCTCAACTAAATAAAGCTGAGCTTCAACCTTCCGGCTCTCATTATGTGGTTTTAAAAAAAAAAATGGTGGTTAGGGCCTACTAACGGCTTCTGCCCCTCCCTGGTGTTGCCCTCAACTAAATAAAGCTGAGCTTCAACCTTCTGCTCCAAATTACCATTTTGAAAAATGCAATAGGCTTTTCAGGCCTACAAAAGGTGTCTGTCTGTGTGCCCCTCCCTGGTGTTGTCCTCAACTAAATAAAGCTGAGCTTCAACCTTCCGGCTCTCATTATGTGGTTTTAAAAAAAAAAATGGTGGTTAGGGCCTACTAACGGCTTCTGCCCCTCCCTGGTGTTGTCCTCAACTAAATAAAGCTGAGCTTCAACCTTCCGGCTCTCATTATGTGGTTTTAAAAAAAAAAATGGTGGTTAGGGCCTACTAACGGCTTCTGCCCCTCCCTGGTGTTGTCCTCAACTAAATAAAGCTGAGCTTCAACCTTCCGGCTCTCATTAAGTGGTTTTAAAAAAAAAAAATGGTGGTTAGGGCCTACTAACGGCTTCTGCCCCTCCCTGGTGTTGTCCTCAACTAAATAAAGCTGAGCTTCAACTTTCCGGCTCTCATTAAGTGGTTTTAAAAAAAAAATGGTGGTTAGGGCCTACTAACGGCTTCTGCCCCTCCCTGGTGTTGCCCTCAACTAAATAAAGCTGAGCTTCAACCTTCTGCTCCAAATTACCATTTTGAAAAATGCAATAGGCTTTTCCGGCCTACTAAAGGTGTCTGTCTGTGTGCCCCTGCCTGGTGTTGCCCTCAACTAAATAAAGCTGAGCTTCAACCTTCTGCTCCAAATTACCATTTTAAAAAATGCAATAGGCTTTTCCGGCCTACTAAAGGTGTCTGCCCCTCCCTGGTGTTGTCCTCAACTGAACAAAGCTGAGCTTCCACATTCTGGCTTTCGCCCTATACTATCAGATATTAAACTGCATTTGGCCTACTAGTGTGGTTAGGCCCTTGAAACAGTGTCTGCTGCTCTTGGGTTTGCTACTCCACTGAACAAAGCAATGCCGCCTGTTTAGTCCTGTTACCAATTTTGAACTGCATGTAGCCTACTTTATTCTTTGGCCCTATATCTGTTTCCTCCTCATCCTGCCCATTGCCCAGCCACTGCTAAATGAGTCTGCTGGTACATTGACCTAGACCACTACATTCCCCTTGTACTCTACACAGCCAGAATCTGTCCCTGCTGAAAGTAAGGTTCCCCTTCCCGCTTGTTATACCACCTTACACAGGGACAAAGAGGAAGGTGCAGATGAAAGTGCAGGTTCCTTCATCAGGTGGGGGGGCATACTCGTTGGCGACGTCACTGGCACAGGGCCCCTCAGAGTACGCAAAAGTGTCGCTGCTGGTGGGAGGCGCCCCCGCCATGCAAACACACCGCCGTACTTTGAGGGGCCCTGTGCCAGTGGCAATGCGAACGAGTGGGCCCCCCCCCTGCTTGCTCAGGATCACAGCACTTGCAACTTTTAAATACTTACCTTTCCCTGCAACACCGCCGTGACGTAGTCCGCATTTCCTGGGCCCACGAAAAACTTGAGCCAGCCCTACTCCCCCCACAACTTTCCCCCAATTCCCTATGCCCAACTATTATTATACAGTTAATTAAGATTGGCAAGCTTCAGAAACAAGAATGGATGTTTTTGGCATTAAAATGGGCACTGTAGGTGTTTTCCTGGCCTCCACTTACTGCCGACTATGCTTCCCCATTGACTTGCATTGGGTTTCGTGTTTCGGTCGATCCCCGACTTTTAGCGATAATCGGCCGACTGCACTCGACTCGACTCTGGACAAAATCGGGTTTCCCAAAACCCTACTCGATCTTAAAAAAATGAAAGTCGCTCAACCCTACTAAGGGAGATGACGAAGGACGAATATGTCCCTTTTCCAAGGACTCCTTACTATATTCCCGCATAGCAGCATGTTCAGGCACAGATAGATTAAATAAACGACCCTTTGGAAACTTACTGCTCGGAATCAGATCTATAGTACAATCGCAATCTCTGTGCGGAGGTAGTGAACCAAGTTTAGGCTCCTCAAAAACGTCACGATAATCAGATAAAAATTCCGGAATCTCAGAGGGAATAGATGACGAAATGGAAACCAAAGGTACGTCCCCATGAGTCCCCTGACATCCCCAGCTTAACACAGACATTGCCCTCCAGTCGAGGACTGGGTTATGAGATTGCAGCCATGGCAATCCAAGCACCAACACATCATGTAGATTATACAACACAAGGAAGCGAATAATCTCCTGGTGATCCGGATTAATACGCATAGTTACTTGTGTCCAGTATTGTGGTTTGTTACTAGCCAATGGCGTGAAGTCAATACCCTTCAGAGGTATAGGAACTTCCAGAGGCTCTAAATCAAACCCACAGCGTTTGGCAAAGGACCAATCCATAAGACTCAAAGCGGCGCCAGAGTCGACATAGGCGTCCGCGGTAATAGACGATAAAGAGCAAATCAGGGTCACAGATAGAATAAACTTAGACTGTAAAGTGCCAATTGAAACAGACTTATCAACTTTCTTAGCACGTTTAGAGCATGCTGATATAACATGAGTTGAATTACCACAATAGAAGCACAACCCATTTTTTCGCCTAAAATTCTGTCGTTCGCTTCTGGACAGAATTCTATCACATTGCATAATCTCTGGCGCCTTCTCAGTAGACACCGCCAAATGGTGCACAGGTTTGCGCTCCCGCAAACGCCGATCAATCTGAATAGCCATTGTCATGGACTCATTCAGACCTGTAGGCACAGGGAACCCCACCATAACATCTTTAATGGCATCAGAGAAACCCTCTCTGAATTTCGCCGCCAGGGCGCACTCATTCCACTGAGTAAGTGCAGCGCCCCAGAGTCCTGGTCGTTGCAGTATCATGGCTCAGCCACTAAGGGGGGCCATGGTGCGTTCGATGGCACTGAAGGAGTTCTCTGAGCAGGTATCACAGTCACCAATACATTTCACAGCTGGGCCTCCGGGGGGAGCTAAGGGTGCTATTCATTAGGCCACTCCCCACCATAGTGGGTAAACTGGGGGTCAGGCAGGAAGTTAGAGAGAACGCTGACGGGATTGAACGGAGCAACACCTGGTGGCAGAGGGTGTTGTGAAGGGAGAGACTGTAGGGTCTCTGCCAGGGGTGGGATCCTGGCAGAGGCTTGGCATGGAAAGAACGTAAAGGGACCGTGCCTGCTCAGCATAGCGGCGGTGCCCAAGGAAGGACTAAGAAGCGAGATAGATTGTGCTGAGTGAGAAACGAAATCAAGCGAAAGGAGATACCAGTGAGGGTTGTGCTGAAAGAGGCAGCACCTTACTGAGGCGCACTACCGGTGGCCGGAACGCCGAGGAGGTAAAGAGTTTCAAGCCATACCTCAGACCTACGGCAGGGCAGTTAGCTTGAGGCGGACTGTCTCACGCATCACCCAGGAAGGCAAAGGGGGGTTCCAACAGGAGAGGGGCGCAGATAGAGTCCCGGAAGATCTCCGAGCCTCCCCGTCATACGGGTGCGTTCCTACCATAGTATCTGGAGGGACGAGGAAGATCATTGCGAATTAAGTTGTTGTGAGGGAACACGAGAAACAGACACAACAGTTGTGGGGTACTTTCCGTAAGCACAGCAGGGAAGGACTGCAACACATAGCGCTAGAAGGAAGGCACCGATTTCCACCTGCAAGGAGAGCTCTGGAAGTGCCATTGGACCGGCCGGACTTGCGCAGCCTGGTGAGCCGTATTCCGGACTGAGGACCCAGAGAGCTTCAGTAAAGAGGTAAAGAGACTGCAACCTGGTGTCCTCGTTATTTACCGCGACCTGCACCCCACAACTGCACCGCTACAACATCACTTATTGCACCGGACGTCCCCCACTGACAGACAGGGCCACGGACCGGGTCTAGCTACCGTGACAACCCCAGGACTGAGACCTAGAGGCCCGGCTCCGGGTACCCCTCGGCCCTGTGGCGGTGTGGGGGCGCTCCAACTTGGCGTCACGAACAGGATCTACTTAAGCCTGAAGAATCAGGTCATGTGTGCCTAGAGACTGTGATTTACTGTGCTTGAACTGTACTTTATTGAGAGGACTGTGTGTTGCCACTTGCCGCCAGAAGTTCCTGCCAAAACCGCCGCCATTACAGCGCTAAGGAGAGCGCAGGAGAAGAAGAAGGGCGTGGAAGTGGGCGTGAACAAGCTGAAGAGCGCGAAAGACAATGGCCGCCCAGTCTAAATATCTCGGCCCCTTGAGGACGTGTCCGTCAGCAGCCGAGATCCGCCTCCTGATCCTTAATGGTGGGCAGAGACAACGAAAACGAAACCGCCCACGAAGAAGAGAGCGGGAAAAGGACCAGGAAGAAGGAGCGAGCGACATGGAGGACGCCATGGCGAGCCGCCCGGAGCCGGAGCGTGGGGTCGGAGCAGAGGACTCCCCCAGCCACCCGGAGGGGCACCGCAACCAGGCCTCCACCGCTGATGCTGAATTCCTGCAGGCCGGAGTGGACGAGCTCAGCGACCGACCCCGGCGGACGCAGCTGAGCACCGAGGCCGGGTGGAAGAAGGCCATCATCAGGAGCCTCACCGGACATCTGTCGGCAGCCTCATCTGGTCCGGAGCAGGGAAGAAGTCCCAGCGCTCCGAAGCTGGAAAGCGAGGTGCTGCAAGCAGAGATGACAGCGTCGCGGAACAAGGCCCTGCAGCCAGCGTTCCAGACCCCAGCGGAGACGGAGCAGACCGGCACCGGAGGAACCGCATCTGAAGCAGGTAGGAAGAGCCACCCTGCCCTGACGACCGACACCACCCCAGCGACTGCTAGTGCCACAGCTGCTGACTCCGTTCCAGTGACTGATCTTGCAGCAGCCGCTACCTCTGCTGCAGCAGATGCCCATACTCAAGCTGCGCAGACCTCCATCGCTGCGCATGATTTAATCGTACATGAAAGACGGATTAACGGCGTTTGTCCAGCACTGGGTGTAACCCTGGACCTCACTTTGCCCAGGCCAAGAAGGGTTAAGTGCCAGGTGCAGCCCTGGAAGCCGTCCAACTAAGCCTCGGAAACCTGAAACTGTAAATAGTTAACTGTTTATTTCCTTGCTATTTTGCTGCTAAAACCCGTCCTGGGTTAACTCTTAAAGGGATCCCTTTGTTTACCCGGGATCCCTATTGCTTTTTATTTTTGCTTTCACTTTCATTTTTGCTTTTTGTTCCACAATGTTATAAAAACTGCTGAATCATGGACTGTGCATGATTCGAACTTTCCTGTAAATAGTTTGCACTTTCTTAAAGGTGCTCCCTACTGGTTTTAGTCAAAAGACACTTTGCGAAGAAACCGTTCCTACTGGTCCTAGTTAAAGACACTTTGTGAAGATACCGGACCGGAACTTTGCATGAGACTGGTAGGCTGAGAAGACGAGCTACCTCAGAGAGACCTGGTCCCCTCTTAAAGGGGATGTGAAGAATTGTACTTGAAAGCGATACTGTTACCGAACAGTAATGTGGTAATGATGCCTTGAAAAGAAAATGTAACTGTTTTACATGCCGAGTTATATGTGTTGAATTTGTTAAAATGTGAGATTTGAATAATGTTTTGAAGACAGGAAAGATGCAGAGAGCCCGTAGGGGTAGAAGTAGAGGTCTGCATAGTTGAAAGTAAGAGAAGTAATAATGAGGGTGAGGATAGAAGGTAAACCCTGCGTCCCCATTGAAAAGTTACTTTATTGCTAAGGACAGAGAGTGAACCCGTAGGGGTTAGAGAGTGAGTCCTTAAAGGGGCCGAGTAGAGCTGGCTCAGAGTTCTTCAACTGAAAGGAATGTTATGTCTATACTGTGTATAGTAGCGAAAGGCAGTAGGCCCTGGCTGAACAGGGCGGTCCTGTAGAAGAAAGGAGAGGCAGTAGGCCTGGTGCCGTAGGGACAGGCGGTCCTGCAGGTTCACAAGAAGGAGAATGTAAAGTTGAAATGCCTTATAATGTGATTATAGGAAGGCCTTTGATAGACTAAGAGTGTGAGTTTCTTAAAGGCAATGTTAAGTTATTGTTCCAAAAATTGCACTAAGTAGAATACCCGGTTGGGTAACAGAAGTTACTTATGCTCTGTAATTTATAATGTTGATTATGTTTGTAACGTTAAAAGTGTCCTCACCTCCCATAAAGGGAAGCTTACTTAAGTATACTTACTGTTATTTGCACTCAACAAAATTGTATGTCTTGTTGCTAACCTGTATTGCTGTTTTTCTTCCCAGTCCCGGAGTACTGTGTTTAACCAGGGGGGAGTGCAGCGCCCCAGAGTCCTGGTCGTTGCAGTATCATGGCTCAGCCACTAAGGGGGGCCATGGTGCGTTCGATGGCACTGAAGGAGTTCTCTGAGCAGGTATCACAGTCACCAATACATTTCACAGCTGGGCCTCCGGGGGGAGCTAAGGGTGCTATTCATTAGGCCACTCCCCACCATAGTGGGTAAACTGGGGGTCAGGCAGGAAGTTAGAGAGAACGCTGACGGGATTGAACGGAGCAACACCTGGTGGCAGAGGGTGTTGTGAAGGGAGAGACTGTAGGGTCTCTGCCAGGGGTGGGATCCTGGCAGAGGCTTGGCATGGAAAGAACGTAAAGGGACCGTGCCTGCTCAGCATAGCGGCGGTGCCCAAGGAAGGACTAAGAAGCGAGATAGATTGTGCTGAGTGAGAAACGAAATCAAGCGAAAGGAGATACCAGTGAGGGTTGTGCTGAAAGAGGCAGCACCTTACTGAGGCGCACTACCGGTGGCCGGAACGCCGAGGAGGTAAAGAGTTTCAAGCCATACCTCAGACCTACGGCAGGGCAGTTAGCTTGAGGCGGACTGTCTCACGCATCACCCAGGAAGGCAAAGGGGGGTACCAACAGGAGAGGGGCGCAGATAGAGTCCCGGAAGATCTCCGAGCCTCCCCGTCATACGGGTGCGTTCCTACCATAGTATCTGGAGGGACGAGGAAGATCATTGCGAATTAAGTTGTTGTGAGGGAACACGAGAAACAGACACAACAGTTGTGGGGTACTTTCCGTAAGCACAGCAGGGAAGGACTGCAACACATAGCGCTAGAAGGAAGGCACCGATTTCCACCTGCAAGGAGAGCTCTGGAAGTGCCATTGGACCGGCCGGACTTGCGCAGCCTGGTGAGCCGTATTCCGGACTGAGGACCCAGAGAGCTTCAGTAAAGAGGTAAAGAGACTGCAACCTGGTGTCCTCGTTATTTACCGCGACCTGCACCCCACAACTGCACCGCTACAACATCACTTATTGCACCGGACGTCCCCCACTGACAGACAGGGCCACGGACCGGGTCTAGCTACCGTGACAACCCCAGGACTGAGACCTAGAGGCCCGGCTCCGGGTACCCCTCGGCCCTGCGGCGGTGTGGGGGCGCTCCATAAGCACAGACCACTTACGAAATTTTTGGCAGTATATTTCAGCCTCATTTTGCCCTTGAGACAGGGCCATTAAGGCTTTTTCAGCCTGAATCTCTAAATGAGGTTCCTCATAAAGCAACCCCAAAGCCAGGAAAAACGCATCCACATTGAGCAACGCAGGATCCCCTGGTGCCAAAGCAAATGCCCAATCCTGAGGGTCGCCCCGGAGCAAGGAAATTACAATCCTGACCTGCTGTGCAGGATCTCCAGCGGAGCGAGATCTCAGAGACAAAAATAATTTACAATTATGTTTGAAATTCTGGAAGCGAGATATATCCCCAGAGAAAAATTCAGGTAAAGGAATTCTAGGTTCAGATGTAGGAGCATGAATAACAAAATCCTGTAAGCTTTGAACCTTCATAGCGAGATTATTCAAACCTGTAGCTAAACTCTGTGGATCCATATTAATCAGGTGAAATCAGAACCATTCAAGGATTAGAAGGAGAGAGAGACGAAGGCTGCAGTAAGCAGAGATGCTAGAGAATCAACTAATGAGCAAACTCAGGAAAAAAAAAAAAATTCTCTGCAGACTTCTTTTCTCTCCTTTCTTCTGCCAATTATTTTAACCCTCGGCCGGCCAAACTGTCATGGTTCTCAATGGCAAGAGAACGTAATTAAGCATACAAAAGGACTAGCTCTTGGAAGATGGGAACTCGAGCTGACCATGAGCTAAACCTACCGCACAACTAACAGTGGCCGGGTAGCGTGCCTACGTTTTATCCCTAGACGCCCAGCGCCAGCCGGAGAACTGACTGACCCTAGCAGAGGAAAATACAGACCTGGCTTACCTCTAGAGAAATTTTCCCCAAAAGGCAGACAGTAGCCCCCACATATATTGGCAGTGATTTTAGAGGAAAATGACATACGAAGTATGAAGATAGGTTTAGCAAATTGAGGTCCGCTTACTAGATAGTAGGAAGACAGAAAAGGGAACTTCACGGTCAGCTGAAAACCCTTTCAAAATACCATCCTGAAATTACTTTAAGACTCTAACATCAACTCATGACACCAGAGTGGCAATTTCAGCTCACAAGAGCTTCCAGCCTCAGAAATATTCAATCACAGAGAACTGGAACAAAAATGCAAAACAAACTTAGGACAACAAGTCCAACTTAGCTGATAGTAGTCTAGGAGCAGGAACATGCAACAGAAAGGCTTCTGGTAACATTGTTGGCCGGCATAGAAATGACTGAGGAGCAAGGCTAAATAGAAAACTCCCACATACTGATGGAAAACAGGTGAACAGAGGAGATGAAGCACACAAGTGCAGTACCACCAGAAACCACCGGAGGAGCCCAGAAACCAATTCACAACACTTGGCCTACTGAGTCCGAAGTTGAGACCCGGCAACAGGAATCAACCACTCAGCCTAGAATGACTAGTATATATCCACCCTCTACTCCACCTAGATTCTGTCCTGAAGAGACAGTGGCCTCTGCTGATGTGCTTATGACAGCTATGGAAAAGTTAGTCAGTCATTTTGCCAAGATGTAGCCAGAAGGGAACTACCGTCGTCTAAGAACTTTCTCGGGTGCCCTCCCCACCCCTGCTGGAGAAGAAGGATATGATACTTGGAGGGATGTCACTTTACAGTGCCTAGAAGAGTGGCAGTGCACTGATGCTGTAAAGAAGCAGAGAATAGTAGAGAGCTTGAAGGGTACTGCTATGGAGGTGGTGCAGGCTGCTTGGCGGATCAAGCCTCTGGCAACTTATCAAGATTATATGAGTGCTTTAGAAGATGCTTTTGGATCCCCTGAAGATGCTACTGATCTACTCTATAAACTCCGTACCACCTACCAACAGCCAGATGAGAAGATGTCCGACTATCTATTCCGACTGGATAAGCTGGTTCATAGAATAGTATCTAAAGGTGGCATCAGCCCTAAAGAAGCTGATCAGTGTCGTCTGGAACAAGTACTCAGAGGAGCTCTCACTCATGATCCAATTGCCCAGTGGATGAGGTCTTGTGATAGAGAGAAGATTCCTGGTTCTTTTCATGAGTTGCTTAAGGAAGTTCAGAAGGAGGAGGTTATTTTGGCCGGAAGAGAGAAGACATCCCCTCGGGTGACTACTGTTGTCTTGAAGCCAGCAGCCGACTGCCGAGAGATAGAACTGTTGAAAGTCATTGAGAAACAGGGGGAGAAGATTACACAACTGTTAAGTGCTCAGGCCAAGACAATACAGCGGCTACAAAATGCTGCGGAGGTAGACGAGAAGCAAACCCTTTTTTCAGGAAGAGAGAATGATGACCTCGGTAGAGTAGAGAGTAGGAAACCAGAAGGGTGCTTTGACTGTGGGAGTCCAGGCCATATAGCTCGTCAGTGTCCGAAGAGGTGGAGCCCAAAGAACTCTTCACATCTTCCCCATCACCCTCAGAGGCAGTCGGGAAATGGGAAAGGGGGGCCAGTAGAACCCCATACTGAGCCCATATCAGCAACTAAGACCTACTCTACCGCCCCATCCAATAGTGCATCATCGAAAACCCTGCCTGAAGATTTAGTGGGACCATCCCCACATGTCCCCACATATATCAATGGTCAACCTTGCACAGTATTACTGGATAGCGGGTCTCAAGTATCCATCATCTTTGAAGGATGGTATAAGAGATATTTATCCAACGTGCCTCTGAAACTGTTGTCTGGACTCGTGGTGTGGGGACTGAGTGAGCACAGCTACCCCTACAGAGGATACGTGTCCGTGATGCTACGATTCTCAAAGACTGTTGTTGGAGTGGATAAAGAGATACCCATCATAGCGCTAATCTGCCCAGAGGCCGAGGCAGATGAGAGACCAACATCTGTCATAGTGGGAACAAATGCCAACATCTTCCATACGTTAGCTCAGTGGTGTCAGGAAGTTGGGGGAAAAAATTACTCGCAGACTCTATCCATCCACGCAGTCTGCCTGGAGGCCTATGTGAGAACGAAGGAGGAGAAGAGGGAACTACGGCCTGAAAGCTTTGACCCTTGTTTTGAAGGAAGCGAGCTAAAAGGAGAAGAGAGGGGGTTGGTCATTGATGGCCTTATGATGCAAGGTGCAGTTTTTTCTCTAGGTGAATGGGACATGGGCCTCGCCCAAGGAGTGGAGCATCGCATTCGGTTGAAGGATCAAAAGCCTTTTCGAGAGAGACCCCGAAGAATGGCCCCAGCAGATATCAAAGATGTCAGGCAGCATCTACCCGGTATGTTAGACACAGGAGTCATCATAGAGTCTAGTAGCCCCTATGCTTCCCCCATCATGATAGCTCGAAAGAAAAATAGAGCTATTCGGATGTGTGTGGATTATCGTACCTTGAATAAACGTACGATCCCTGACCAGTACACTGTGCCCCGAATCAATGAAGCTTTGGATTGCCTGCCAGGGAGCCAATGGTTTTCTGTGTTAGATCTCAGGAGTGGCTGCTATCAGATACCCATGTCAAAATAAGATCAAGAGAAGACCGCTTTTATCTGCCCCATTGGGTTCTTCAAGTTTCAAAGACTGCCTCAAGGACTGACAGGTGCTCCGGCCACTTTTCAGAGATGTATGGACAAAGTAGGGGGGACATGCACTTACGTGAGGTCCTGGTTTATCTAGATGATCTTATTGTTTTTGGGAAGACTCTGGAAGAACACAACCAGCGGTTGTTCAAGGTGCTGGATCGGTTGAAGGAGACTGGGTTGAAGTTGTCCCTTGACAAGTGCTGGATTTGCCAGACGACTGTGAAATATGTGGGGCACATAATCAGCAGAGAAGGAATTTCCACTGACCCCGCCAAAGTGGAGGCTGTTGTAAACTGGCCTAAACCCACCAAACTGAAGGAGCTTAGGTCCTTTTTAGGATTTTGTGGATACTCTCGAAGATTTGTACCCCAGTACTCTCTGATTGCGAAGCCGTTAACTGCTCTTACTCAGGGGTATCCCCCTTCCGGGAGGACAGCCCACTCCTCAAGGTCAGGAAAGAGGGTCTACTTCAAAGTTAATGAACTTTTTGGGGATAGATGGACACCAGCATGCGATGAGGCATTCAAGAAACTGAAGTCATGCTTGACCCAAACCCCAGTGTTGGCCTATGCAGACCCCAGTAAACCATATGTGTTACATGTAGATGCTTCTCTTGATGGACTAGGAGGGATTCTCTATCAAGACCATGAAGGCTGTCTGCGTCCCGTCTACTACATTAGTCGAGGATTGACTCCCAGTGAACGCAACTACTCAGCTCACAAACTGGAGTTTCTGGCTTTGAAATGGGCTGTAGTGGACACGCTGCATGACTACCTCTATGGGGTACCCTTTGTGGTTCATACTGACAACAATCCATTAACCTACATGAGAACCACGGCAAAACTGGATGCCACGGGGTACCGGTGGCTTGCCGCACTCTCTTTGTACGATTTCAGCTTAAAGTATCGACCGGGGATCAGTAACATTGATACAGACACACTCTCTCGCCTGCCTAGGGAACCCTTAAATGAGGAAGAAGAAGGAGGATGGATAGAGGTCCCTGCCCCTGAGGTGAAGACTCTGTGCCATAGACATCAAACTAATGCTCTCCCTATGCAGGGTTGTGCTGAATTCTTAGGAGTATCCAGTGAAGCGCTCCCGTTGTTGTACTGCCGAGTGACAAATATAACCCCAGACTTTCTCCCTCAACTGACTCGCAATCAAGTCCAAAAGGCGCAGCAAAAGGATCGATCGGTGGGGGTAGTCCGATTGTGGGTTGAGGGGCTGGAGGCCCGAAAAGAATGCATTACAAACAGAGGAATCTGTCCTGCTGACTCGGCAGCTAGAGGCTCTGGTAATAAGAAATGGACTACTATACCGGGATGCAAAGCGCCAGAAGGGAGGAGTCCGCCGACAGCTGGTGTTACCCACCCGATTTTGGAGGATGGTCATGAAGTCCCTGCATGATGACCATGGACATCTTGGCATCGAAAAGACCACGAGTCTTGTGGCTGAAAGATTTTACTGGCCTCAAATGGAAGCAAATATTGAAGAATACTGCAAATTATGCTCCTGGTGTGTGTTGAGAAAAACCTTGCCTTTGAGAACAGCCCCCCTTGTGAACATTACCAGTGATGGCCCACTTGAGCTAGTGTGCATTGATTTCCTCTCCATGGAGCTTGATGAAAGCAATGTCAGTAATGTGTTAGTGGTCACTGACCATTTCACCCGATATGCCCAAGCCTACCCCACCAAAGATCAAAGGGCAACTACTGTAGCAAAAAAACTATGGGAGAAGTTCTTCATGCATTATGGGCTGCCTGCCCGCATCCATACCGATCAAGGAAGAGATTTCGAAAGTAGACTAATCAAGGAGCTATGCGCCATCTGTGGGATCAAGAAATCCAGAACCACCCTGTATCACCCCCAAGGGGACCCTCAACCTGAGAGGTTCAACCGTACCCTTCTGAACATGTTAGGCACTTTGGATCCCAGGAAGAAGGGACAATGGAGCAGGCATGTGAGTCAGTTGGTTCATGCCTACAATTGCACCACAAATGAGTCAACGGGATACTCACCTTATTTTCTCATGTTTGGAAGAAAAGCCCGGCTACAGTGGATATTAGTTTTGGGACATCCTTTGACAATTCTAATGGGAAGACCTACTTAAAATATGTGTCCCAGCTAAAAGAAGATTTGAAAAAAGCTTACAGATTGCCAGAGCAGGCCTCTGGTCGATCAGGGAAGCGCAATAAGACTTGCTACGACTGTAGAGTTCGGGAACAAGTTTTACTGCCTGGAGATAAAGTCCTTATCCAACTTCTAGGTCTTCCTGGAAAGCACAAGCTTGCTGATCGGTGGTGTCCTGACCCTTATGTGGTGATGGAGAAGCTGCCTGGTGTCCCGGCCTACAGAGTGAAGCCCGAGAAAGGGGGTGTAGCTGTCAAAACCTATCATCGACAACCATTTGTTGCCTGTGGGAAAAAACATCCCGTTACCGCCATTGCCAACCCAAGGAAGTCATACAACCCTTCCATGCAATAGGAGAAGTCGTAGGTGTCAACAACCACCCCAGCCTGGAGTTGCTTCAGGAGGAAGTGACAGCGAGTCTGGGGATGAATGGGGACCCGACGGTCAATGGAGCTACAGGTGGACTGAGGACCCATACCCCATAGGCGGGGGCCCTGAAAACCAGACTCCTGAAGTGGAAGCACAAAAAAGGGACATTTGTCAGGAAGCGAGTGCGCTCTGCCCACCATCGGGGGAGAGTTCAGAAGAGGGACATTTATTAAATGAAGAGATCCACCTAGAGGAGCCCATTCTTGACAGACAAGAATCGGGGGCTGAGGAGGGGGCCCCCTCAGTACACACTCGTCCCAAACGGGACACTAGGCCACGCATGATGCTGACCTATGATAGAATGGGACAAACCACTGAGGTCCCACAGGCTGATACACTTTAATTCAAATTCTGTTTGGCCTTATTTCCCAGTATCTCCCATGTGTCCAGGAGGTGGTTTGTGTGCATATAAATTTGGTGTTACTCAGGATGCTTTAACCCCCATTCATGTTTCAGGTGGTGAGTCCTCATGTCGTGATGGGACACTTTCAATAACTCACCAGGGGGAGAATGTAACACCTGCACTGGGAACTGTCAGGGCAGCTACTGGTATACTGGGATTTACAGACACTAAGAAGAGCTTTGCAGCTGCTGTTAAACAGGGACCTACAGACATTAGCAGATTTTCCTCTGAGCTGCAGTGGACTACAATTCCTAGGAACCCTTGGACTACAATTCCCAGGGATCCTTGTTTCAGTCAGATGACACAACCTGGATTGGATGAGGAGGGACTTGGAGGGAGGAGCTGGGCAGAAAGTGAAAGCAAGAATTCAGAGAAAGAAAAGAGCGTGGTATCTTGCTGGGAGAGACTGAGCACGGTGGATTTGCATCGCACCACACTGCTGGGTTGCTGTCCCCTCGGATATACCCATGCTGCTGGAGAGAGAGCGGCTTTGTTTTACCCTCTGGAGCAAGTTGCATCAAGAACTTGGGGAGTTCTGCCGGCACTCCCACTGTATAAAGGACTGAATCCGGCCGCCCCCCAGCTGGTGTCCAGAGAACCATCCGACCATTGGAGACGCACAGTGAGTGCCCTTCTGAGACTTGTGGTCTTACCAGCGCTATTTACAGTGAGTACATTACAGCCCAGACTATTGCCATTAATATTCGTCTAAGTGCACCAACTGTTCTAATTTGCGCGCCAACATCCCCGGCAACTGGGCCCCAACATTTGGACTGAGTTAAACCAGAAGAAACAAAAAAAAACCCTGCTACATTATACTTGCAGGGTTGAAGTAGAATTAGAGTGTGACGTGTATATGACTTTGACAGAGCACAGTTATTTGTATTGCATGTTATTCTTTTAAATCCATCTCATTTATGCTGCATAGCAGTAAACCTGTTAAACTGTTTTACTCCTGATCCCTGTGAGTGTATACTGAGTGTGGCAGGGGCTTCCCGAGTCAGCCCCTGGCAGAAGATAATAGTCCTTCTGCAGTCCCAGAGAGAGCTCCAATCAAGATTCGGGTGGAGGCACTGAGCCCTGGAGAGGTGAGACCCTCCATAACACCCAGTGTACCTTGGTAGCCCTAAAGGGGTGTTACACACACATTTCCATTTGTATTGAAAAATAACAAACACGTAACTCACCTAACGCCCATTCCATTGAAGCCCTCGTCTCCTGTAATAAAACAAAAAGAAAAAAAAAGAAAAAAACAAACAACCATATATCTTACTTGTCTATCGTTCTGTACCATGCTGTAATCCATGTCTGGGGATAAGCTAAGCAGTTTTCCATCTGGACGGTGCCAAGATGCGAACGTCCAGGCTGAGAACCTCTGGGAGAATGAGCTGCTGAGATCTCAGCATCAATGACTAGTGGTGATGTCATTGAGGTTGCCGCCGATCACTGAGGCTGCATGGGGTGGACAGATGGATGAGGGATGGATGGTTTAGGGATGGATGGAAGGATGACTGTATGAGCGAAGGCTGGATGGATGGATGAATTGAAGAATGGCTGGATGGATGAGGGATGGATAGAGGTATGGCTTGATGTATAGATGGAGAAATAGCTGGATGAGGGATGGATGAAGGTATGACCAGATGGATGGATGAGGAATGGATGGAGAGATGAATGGAAGTATGGCTGTATGGATGAGTGAGGGATGGTTGGATGAATGGAAGGATGGCTGGATAGATGGATGATGGATGGATGTGGGATGAGGGATGGATGGAGGGATGGCTGGAGAGATGGATGGATGGAGGATGGATGGAGGGGTGGCTGGATGGTTGGATAGCTGGAATCCATAGTGTCCCATGCCGTAATCCATCTGTGTGACATGTACTCTTCAGCATGAACTGTGCCATAATGCGACTGCTCATGCTGAGAAGCAAGGAAGAATGAGCTGCAGTGAGTGGACCCCTAAGTAGTAGTCCCATAAGACAATGCCAGTGACTGGTAAACTTTTTTTAACTTCCATCGCAGCTGCAGGTTCATGCTCTGATTTACAGCATGGGAACCATGGCTGTCTGACCGGCAGAAATGATTTTACTGCTGATCAGAAGCAGTGTTTGCTGTGCTGTCATGCATATGACAGCGTGACAAGCACCCTGTGTTTTGGGGGCAGAACCAAATGATAACACGGACTTCCTGGTGAAGTCCGTGTTCAGTGTACGTTCCCAAACAGTAGGTGTTCGGTACGAACACCAAACTTTACTGTTCAGGTTCACCCATCTCAACTGAACAACACCCTAAAAGCACATCCTCATTGGCAAACATGGTGGTGGCAGCATCATGCTGTGGAGATGCTGTTCTTCAGTAGGGAATTTCGTCAGAGTAGAGGAGAAGATGAATGCAGCTAAAATCAGGGCAATCCTAGAGGAAAATGTGTTAGAATTACAAAAGGCTTGAGACTGGGGTGTAGGACAATGGCCCTAATCATAATGCCAGTGCTACAATAGAATGGTGTAGATCAAACCTAGGAGGGTAACGTAGCCAAAAGGTTACCAAGTGTTCACTGGGACTCCTGAAAGTAGAGTCAGGCTTTGCAGGTAGCTGCCAGGTACCACTACTAGGCAGTCCCCAGTACAGCATGTACGCAGACACGAATAAGACTAGGGCTCCATTCAGATTAATAAGTTCTGAATCCTCTGCAGAATGGTTACTGACAAATAGTTTCAGACTGGCCTGATTGGGAGACTGGTTGTAACAGTCTGAATATACAGGGTACTTGGATGGGCACACGTCCAGACAGGATTATGAGTTCAGGACTGGCCGCACAAGGACCAGAGACTATGGGTTCAGAACTGGCCACACAAGGACCATGGCCTATGGGTTGAGGACTAGCCGTGCAAGGATCAGGGACAACGGGTTGAGGATTTGCCACAAAAGGACCAGGGACTACAGGTTCAGGACACTGGCCACACCAGGACCAGGAGACCTCACAACTCATTTGAAGACCACCACAATATTTAATAATTCACTGTTTTCCTTTGCACCTCCCTAATGGAGATGGTGCCTTTTAAACAAGATGCTTCCTAGCTATTGACTGGGGGCATTTTACTACGTGCGAAGGCTCCTCCTTTAAGACCAGGAAGTGTGTGCACACTAGGTGCACCACCAGGACTTAAAAGCAGGAAGGAAGCATGGAACATGCCGGGGACAATGCCATGCGGCCAGGGAGGTGAGTATGCTGGCGTCCCTGCTTGGAGTTGGAAGAAGAACCATGCAGGAGTGCTGGCAATAGCATTACAGTACCTCCCTTACACCACCTCTTTTTCAAGCCTATGAGGACTCTGCAGATATTTTGGAAGCTGACACCTATTCACTGACTGCCACGACTTCTCTTCAGGACCATGGCTTCTCCTGTCCAATAGAAGAAAAGTCACACCTCTCACCATCGTTTCACCTAAGATGCTTCTCTTCATCAACTCATCCTCGGCATAGGACGAAATGAGCATAGTATCAGGACATTGGCAATGGGAAGTCACTCTTCATTCATTGAGATCAGCTACCACCCTGGAGGATTCAAAAACCAACTGAAGTTCCTCAGCCTGTTTGATGGATTACAGAGATTTGGAAGATGTCACCGCCTTGACGTTATCCTCACCAGACTAACTAGAAACTGAAGATACCTACTCTGGGTCCATCTACAGCCTGGTCCCCATAATGACATGTGTCATGGTTCTCAATGGCAAGAGAACGTAGTAAAGCATACAAAAAGGACTAGCTCTTGGAAGATGGGAACTCGAGCTGACTGTGAGCTAAACCTACCGCACAAATAACAGTGGCCGGGTAGCGTGCCTACGTTTTATCCCTAGACGCCCAGCGCCAGCCGGAGAACTGACTGACCCTAGCAGAGGAAAATACAGACCTGGCTTACCTCTAGAGAAATTTTCCCCAAAAGGCAGACAGTAGCCCCCACATATATTGTCGGTGATTTCAGAGGAAATTGACATACGAAGTATGAAGATAGGTTTAGCAAATTGAGGTCCGCTTACTAGATAGTAGGAAGACAGAAAAGGGAACTTCACAGTCAGCTGAAAACCCTTTCAAAACACCATCCTGGAATTACTTTAAGACTCTAATATCAACTCATGACACCAGAGTGGCAATTCCAGCTCACAAGAGCTTCCAGCCTCAGAAATAAACAATCACAGAGAACTGGAACAAAAATGCAAAACAAACTTAGGACTACAAGTCCAACTTAGCTGATAGTAGTCTAGGAGCAGGAACATGCAACAGAAAGGCTTCTGGTAACATTGTTGGCCGGCATAGAAATGACTGAGGAGCAAGGCTAAATAGACAACTCCCACATCCTGATGGAAACAGGTGAACAGAGGCGATGAAGCACACAAGTTCAGTACCACCAGTGACCACCGGGGGAGCCCAGAAACCAAATTCACAACAGACATGGCCTTGAGTCAGGGAGGTTGGAGGCACATCATTGGAACAATTGTCAGGACTGTGTTGGGACATTGCCTCAGCTTCCCTTCCTCCGGAGATGCCAGCACACGATGAGTTGGTGAATAGCAGACCTGGTGGAGAAGATAGTGACACTGTTGACTGACCAGGAGTATGGGCACCAGACACCTCTTGTGACTCAACTGTCCCCAACAAAGCATCACACAGATTCTCCAGACTAGCTTTGGATGTCCTATGGGAAAACCAGACAGCACATCAAAGGCAATCTTCTCAGTATACAATGCTCCAATCTGGAGTTTAAGTTGCTTAGAAATGACTTGGCTGTCTTTTCGTAGGGCTCGTCCTTCACCTGACAATGCCCTCACCGGATTCCAGAACTGTTGGATGGGAATATGACACTGACTCTTCACAGCCTGCAGCACAAACTGTCCCGCTGAACAGAAGCCTCCACTTGCCATGGATACACAGTCATTAGTGGAGAGTGAGTACTCTCTTCAATGGCAGCCCCCTATTGGCCCAAGGCTTTGGAGTATTTTAGGTTTCTCTGGACAAAGACGGTCAGAATGTTCCACACAACAGCAGCGATACCACAATCCCTTTTCACAACTGTGTTCCAGCTCCTGCTCAGCCAGCCAAATACGAGCAACTTTCATGGCTTCTGAAAGGTAAGCTGCCTCAACAGACTGGGGAATGGGTGGTCTTCAGCAGGACAGAGCAAGACGTGACGGCTTCTTCACATGCGTCACCTTTCTGGTCTGCTCCCAGAAGCTGGAAAGGGAAGATATTGAAAAAGATTTTGGATTCAGCTCATTGAAAACCTTTCTGCAGACCATCAGGATGGCCTGTAGGTCCAAGGTGATAGGAGACCATTTTCCCATGGGGTGTCTAGCTACGCTAGGGGATCTACTTATAGAAAGGACATTGGGAATCCCACCTTGACCTGGTCGGAAGAAAACTGATGGTTCAAAACTTCACAATGCCGCATGCACTGCTCTAGGAACCCACAGCACTGTTTCCAATCCTCATAGTACTGTTTCGGATCAGACAGGACGGGTTCCACTCCAGAGTTTCAGGTAGAATAGGCAAAACTATAGGTACTGCAACCTGGGCTGGCTCAACTGATGTTAGGGCTTCCAATCGGGCATCTCATGTCTGCAGACGGAACAACATTTTTTCCTGGCTTTCTCCCTGGTAGCTCAGTTGCTGACAAAGCTCTAAGCGCAGGAGGACTGGAGATCAGTGGGACCCATGACCTAGCAAGCTGTTATGCATGCAGGTGGCATACGTGTTTCGGGGCCTGGCATTACAGCATGAACAACATATGCAATATATACAATATGTACATGTCCCTGGATGGGAAAAGCTATATTTCAAAGAGACATAGCGAAACACATGTGCCAACCTTGTATAGATCAGTGCAGGCCTATGCTGAAGCAGTGGTCTATGTAATTAGACCCATTGTGTTGGATGTTAGTAGAAGGGAACCAAAAAATTCTCAAACATACAGACACTGCTGGTGGATAGAGTTCAGCAAGTTTGGATGTAACAGACCCTGGCAATCATGAGAAAGTATGGAGAGGGGAGAATAGTGGGTAAGTTAAACAATGTGATGACAGGAGCAGATTGTTCTATTGGCAAATGGGAATATAAGGATGTGTGGATGCAGAGGGCTACTTCAGCAGGACTAAAGGGGGAGGTCTCGATGGAGAGGAGGTAGTGGAAATTTTATGACACATTACCTTGTGGAGGAGACCCGTGCCAAAACCTGTGGCATCTGGGTATGCAGTGCAGCGTTAAGCTAAGCTAAATAGCTGGTGTAGTTCCCTGGGTTGAAAGTATGCCCCCCGGAAGACGTGTCATTGTGGAGATGACATGGCACTGAAAATAGAGGTGGAACAGAGTGTCCCGGCTACCACGGATGAGGGGAAGCCCACGCAAGTGCAGGGGTGTGTTGGAACACACAATGCAGGGGGAGAGCAGAAGACTGTGATTGCATATCTGGAGTTTTCTATGCACTTTTTTTGTATTACTGGATTCTGATGTTGTGTTATTTTTCATGTGAGTGGTACCTGGCTTCTACCTGCAGCCAAGCTTGACTTCACCATCAGGAGCTCTAGTGAACACCTAATAGCTGCTAGGATACGCCCCTTCTGGGCAAGCCCAGCCCCGTGGCACAGTGGGTCCACGAACCACATGCAGCACATGCATACGGAACAATCTCACTGAGTTAGAGCTATTTTGCAAAGAAGAATGGACAACAATTTCAGCTCTAGATGTGCAAAACTGGTAGAGACATACCCCAAAAGACTTGCTGCAGTAATTGCAGCAAAAAGTGGTCTTGCAAAATATTGGTTCAGGAGGGCTGAATACAAATGCACATCTCAATTTTCAGATTTATATTTTTACATAATTAGAAAATCATGAGTCATTTACTTTACACTTCACAAACACTTGCAACTTTGTGTTGATATATCACATATATTTTCATAGTGTATGAATACTTTTTTCAAGACACTGTATGTGAATCACCCAGGGGGCCCTGGTGCAAGTGGGCTCAAAACTCCCTACATGATCAGTGCTAGGCATAGAACACTTGACGCTCTATATACAGGCAGGACACCTGCTGCAGTATGAATATATATAATAAAAACTGTCATAAATGGCATCTTTCCGCTCCTCACTTATCAGGTGGATAGGTGTCCACCAATTTTCCCTCATTGCTTTGTCCATATACTCAAGAGGAGATGTAGCTGAATGCACAACATAGTTATCTTTCCATACAAATGTTTAGAGCTTGCGTTAGCTGGAAAATTGCGCACAAGTGTTAGGTAATATTTGCCTGTAGCTGTAGAGTGGGCCCTCAGAAGCAATGTTATCGGTTGGCCCCTGGCACCCCATCCGACACTGTGTGAGCTAATCTAGGAACAGTGGTATTGATACATGAGATGCAGAGGTAGCTGTTGCATTTATTTTTTAGTTTTTGCATTTTTGTTTTATCCTCTCCTTTTTAAAAGAGCCATAACATGTTTATGTTGTCATAAATCTAAGGGCTTGTTTTTTTTAGTATTTAAAAATTTGTGAAAGAAAATTGGTTTGTGTCTCCATTTTCTGAGATCTGTAACTTTTTTAATCTGTTGATTGAGCTGGGTCAAGGCTTGTTTTTTGCAGGGCGAGCTGACGTTTTTTATTGATACCATTTTGGTGATACATACAATGTATGATTGCCTGTTACTGCATTTTTCAAAACTGTTATGGCCACCAAAAAGACAATAATTTTCACGTTTTTGTTTTTTGGGGTTGATGGGCTCCCGTAACTGTGCACCCTGGACCGTGAACTCAAGGATTGACAGTGGCATTTAAAAGCAGCAATCAATTGGCAGACGCTGGCTGTATATTATGCCCATACGCCAGTTTGTGAGCCTACTCCATACACCTGTAGTGTGTGATTGACCGGAAGAGGATAAATTGTAATTATTATAAATATACCGTGTGTGTGTATCTATATATATATATATATATATATATATATATATATATATATATATATATATATATATATATATATATATATATATATGTTTGCCCTGAAGTCTATCACAGCACTTACAAATATCACCAAAGTTACATATATCACTGATATTTCATTAAATAACCACTAGATGGAGGTAGTGTTCCTTATTTTCTTCTATTCCTATAGCAGCAGTATAAAAAAAAAATCAACTGCAGTTTGGGAAGTTACATGTGCAAAGCCTAAATGATTTCAATTGCAGCCTGATAATAATATATTAAACAAATCTACTGTAAAATTCAAATACGAACGAATTAAATAAGATCTATCATATATTTATTTTTGTAATAAAAAAGTCATTCTGTATTTAAACTGTTTGAATATGCAATATTTGATTTCAAGATTTACCCTAAACTCTATTTAATATTTTATTTTAATTTAGCCAAAGTTGGTAAAATATAATAATCTTTTTATCGTAGATGTAATAATCTTTTTTATTAGGTGCCATAATCTTGTTATCTTAGTCACATGCACAATATACAGTTTTTTTGCACATATAATGGTATCTGACCAGCAGTATTCTAGCCTGGCAATGATTTTTTTTCCCAGGCTTATTTGCATCCGTATATTTCTTCACTCCATTATGGACACTTAGTCATGTGATCCATGGTCCAGCAAAATCTTTCATGTATAGATGGAAAATCAGTTTCTGACTGTCTGTAATATGTGTACTGCATGCAGAATCTCTAGGACACTGCTGTGCTGGCAAAGAGAAAAAAAGCTGCATCACATTGAAATACACCTAGACTCTAACATATGCATCAAGGAACAGCAGTTCTATGTCGCTGGCCTATCACTGAGTGTCATCAGATAGGAGAATGATCAATTTGATGAGACTATAAAATCGGAAAGTGCAATGTGAGAAAAACTGGCATTGAACTCGCCACAATGTTATTCAATTAGGCAGAGTTCATCTGCGAGTTATTGTGATGAAGAAATACTCACAGCATGCTGCGAATGGCAGTGTAAAACTGCTGACGCTCACCAATGCAAGTTAATGGATGGGAGAAAAAAAATGTTTACGCACCCATCTCATAGCATACCCAACATTTCATCAGCCGTGTACAGTAAATTGACTTCATGAATAGAATAGATATATCAGATATATACTATAGATAGAATCGATAGAAAGGTGTCATTGTGATATAGAATTAGCACAGTGTGTGTAGTTTGCTGTACAAGTATTTAGCTAATAATTAAATCAATAAAAGAAAAAAATGGCGTGGGATCTCCCTTATTTTTCTTAACCAGCCGAGGTAAAGCTGACAGCTGGGGGCTGTTGTTTATAGTCTTGTAAGGTGGAAATAAACATGGAGCTTCCCAGGCTATTAATATCAGGTCACAGCTGTTTACTTAGCCTTAACTGTTTAATAACAAGCAGGGACCCCCCAGAAGTGATGGAGAGTCCCCCTTAATTTTAATAATCAGAAAAGGCTAAGCAGACAACTGCAGAATGATATTAATAGCCTAGGAAGGGGCAGTGGATATTATCTCCCCTCAGAGTAATAACACTGCCCTCAGCAGCCCCAGAAATGGCGCATTCGTTAGCTGCGACAATTCTGTGGCTTACTCTTGGCTCTTTCCAATTGCCCTGGTGCATTGACAAGTGGGGTAATGGTTTTGGGGTTCCTGTCAGCTTTGCAATGCCCCAGGTTTAGTAATGGAGTGGCCTCTATAAAACACCCCCTTACTAACCCTGTAAGTCTAAGTAAAAAACAGACACAGAGAGCAAAGTCCTTTATTCGAACAAAACAGTCATAGACCCTCTAATACCCATTCATTAAGATCCAAATAAAAATAAAAAAGCTAAATAATCCTCCCCTGTTTGCAGATAATCTCTAATGATGATGTCCCATTACGAAAAGTAGTTTTCGACCACATATGGGGTATCGGTGTACTCTGGATTAATTGCATAACAAATGTTGAGGTCCATTTTCTCCTGCTATCTTTCTGAAAATATAAAAATTTGTGGCTAAAGCAACATTTTCACAGCTCAATGTTGTAAAGCACCTGGGGATTCAAGGTACATTAATTCTAATAGATAATTCAGATAATTCTTAGATAAATTCCGTGAGGGGTCTAGCTTCCAAAATGGGGTCACTTGTGGGAGGGTTACTCTTTGTAGGCACATCAGGGGCTCTCCAAAAGCAACTTGACATTCACAGACCATTCTATCAAAGCCTGCATTCCAGTTTATCACCCCTTCCTTTTGGAACATCATTTTTAAGTACCGTAGTTTTCCTTTAATTAGAATCACCTGGAAAACTAATGATCACATGTGTTTAAGATTGATTCCAGTGATCCATTGAGCCCTGAGACACAATACCATCCACGAGTTTATTTGAAAAACAAAACAATTAAATCTTTGTGACACTTAAATCCAATCTGCATAATAATTTGGAACACAGTGTAATGTTCCCTATCCTGAGTTTTTTCCAGTAATAATGTCCTCTGTCCTTGGCTCCTTACTGTAATAATGTCCCCAGTCCTGGCCTCTTTCTGTAACAATGACCCTCATTCTGGTATAATGTACACCATCATGGGCACCTTCCTAATATAATGTCTCTCTTCCTATAGTAATGTCTGCTATTCTTGGCCTTTTCATGCTATAATGAACCCCATCTTGGACCCCATTCTGGTATAATGAGCCCCATCATGGATTGATCCCATCTTATAATAATATCTGCCATCATTGGCCTATTCCTGAAATAATGACCCCCATTCTGTACAGCATTCTTACATAATGACACCCCATCCGGAGCACCTTCTTTGTGTAATGACCCCCATCCTTTACCCTATTCTGGTATGATAAACCCCATTCTAGTGTAATGGCCTCCATCCCCACCCCATTCAGGTATAATGCCTCCCATCCTGGGCCCCTTTCTATTATAATGTCCATTCTGTTTTCCAAAACAGTAAAAAAAAAGATTCTGATTACCTTCCTCCTCTCCCACAAAGTGGTGTGGCATCCTTTTCTGTAGTTGGGAGCTAACTTCAGTGTGCTGGCATGGGCAAACCATGACGTCACTGCCATGCGCCTCTCATGACTGGCTTGCAAACATCAGCTACCGGCCTCTGATTAGCTGACAAAGTGTATTGCAGCACTGGTAGCCGGCGGGTCTTTGCACCACAATACATTTCAGCTGAATGTAAGTCCTTGGACACACATCCAGCTGAAGAAAGCGCTGGCGTCGAGAGGCACTCCTCCAGAACAGACACTTTCTGCGACTGCAATTTTTACACTCCTGCCCTCGTCCTCACCAGCATCCTGTAATACTGTCCTGATTCTGGCCCTTATCTTATAGTTATGTCTCCTGTTCTGGCTTTCATTCTATAATAATATCTTCAGTCCAGGTCTATATCCTGTAATAATGTCCACCATCTTGTAATAATGTTCCACATCCTGTAATAATATCACCTGTCTAGGCCCTTCCTTAAAAATTAGTACTCCATCTTGGCCTCCATCGTGTAATAATTTCCCCGGACCTAGCTCCTACCTGTAATGTTCCCCATCCTCCTCCCATTCTGAAGTAATGTACCCTGCCCTGACCCTTTACTGCACTAATGCTCCTCACCCAGTACCTTCCTGTAATAATGTTCACCATCCTGGTGGCTTACTGTAATAATATACACCCAGTATTGGACTCTTCCTGTAATAATGTCCTCCGTCCTGTCATTCCTCTCCAACACATAAAATAAAAAGACAATTCTTTTCACCTGTCCTCTATCTCCTCGGACATATATTCAGCCTAATAAAAGACACATCCCTGGAATAAGGGTCTCAGTATCTATATTATGCTACTCTCAGATTAATCAGCTCATTTATGCAGAGCACTGTACATAGATTGTATACACTTTATATAGTGGCATGTAAAACTGTGGGCATGCCTGGTCAAAATTACTGTTACTGTAATCAGTTAATCAAGTTAAAGATGAAATGATCTAGAAAAGGCTTAAAGTTAAAGATGACACATTTCCTTTATATTTTATTCAAAAAACATATATATTATTTTCATCTTTAACATTTCATAAATTATATAAGGGAAAATGGGCCGATGCAAAAGTTTGCTTCATGGTTAGATTTTATTAGCACCCCCTTTTGAAGGTATCACATCTTGTAAATGCTTTTTGCAGTCAG
The DNA here is from genome assembly GCF_051348905.1 of Ranitomeya variabilis. Lineage (NCBI taxonomy): Eukaryota > Metazoa > Chordata > Amphibia > Anura > Dendrobatidae > Ranitomeya > Ranitomeya variabilis. The sequence goes on along the minus strand of NC_135232.1, from coordinate 467,846,647 downwards.
ACAAGAGTCTTACAATTCTTGTATGAGGGACTTTCATCCATTCTTCCAGTTCTGTGAGATTCCTGGGTTGTCTTGCATGCACTGCTGTTTTGAGGACTAGCCACTAGGGATGAGCGATAGTGCTCAGTGATACTCGGATAATACTCAAGCATCTGGGTGCTCGGATGTGCTCAGCACTTGACGAGCATTAGCTGATGCTCAGATTTGAAGCATGAATCACCACCCCGCAGTGCATGCCAGTCACTTCAATGCCGCAGCCATCTTGGTAGTGGAGTTACTGTGATTTGCTGGCTGCATTACCTCATCAGAGATTACAAAAGGACTGGCGCCAACGAGCTCAGCTCATTGGCACCATTGCACAGCTCAGGGACAGTTCTGATAGGAAAATGTGTTGAAAATGTTTCTTTATTCAATTATTCATCTATAGAGTATTACGTGCTTTCTGTTAAATTTCCATGGTATGCAATACTCAAAAAAAGTATCCGAAAAATTTTCTGGACTGAATTAGTAATCCATACAGTGTAAGGCCGGCATCACACTGGCGAGTTTTACGGATGTAAGAGCGCAGAAACTACGTCCGTAAAACTCGCATAACATACGGCACAATTATTCTCAATGGGGCTGCTCCTATCAGCCGCATATTACGGTTCAGTATTATACGGCTTTCTACGGCCGTACAAAATCACAGCATGCTGCGTTTGTCAGCGTATTGTGCAAAAAAATCGCCAATGAAAGTCTATGGGGGCGAGAAAAATACGGATTCCACACGGACCAGCAGTGTGACTTGCGAGAAATACGCAGCGGTGTTAGTGAAAAGCCGGTAATTCAATTGCCGGCTTTTCATTTCTCCTGCCTAAACCCGACAGGATATGAGACATGGTTTTCATACAGTAAACCATCTCATATCCCCCTTTTTTTTGCATATTCCACACTACTAATGTTAGTAGTCTGTATGTGCAAAATTTCAGCGCTGTAGCTGCTAAAATAAAGGGTTAAATGGCGGAAAAAATTGGCGTGGGCTCCCACGCAATATTCTCCGCCAGAATGGTAAAGCCAGTGACTGAGGGCAGATATTAATAGCCAGGAGAGGGTCCATGGTTATTGGCCCCCCGTGGCTAAAAACATCTGCCCCCAGCCACCCCAGAAAAGGCACATCTGGAAGATGCACCTATTCTGGCACTTGGCCACTCTCTTCCCACTCCCTGTAGCGGTGGGATATGGGGTAATGAAGGGTTAATGCCACCTTGCTATTGTAAGGTGACATTAAGCCAGATTAATAATGGAGAGGCGTCAATGATGACACCTATCCATTATTAATCCAATTGTCTGAAAGGGTTAAAAAACACACACACATGATTTAAAAGTATTTTAATGAAATAAACACAGCGGTTGTTTTAATAATTTATTGCTCTCTCAATCCATTTTCAGGCCCTCGCTTGGCAAAATAATAAACGCACAAGATACATACCCTCAGCTGAACCGTCACGTCCCACGAAGTAATCCATCTGCAGGGGTTAAAATATTTTACAGGCAGGAGCCCTGCTAATGCAGCGGTGTGCTCGTGCTTGTAATTCCCCGGCGAATGAATGAAATGTAGATCATTGACCTACATTTCCTTCAGTCGCGGTGATGCGCCCCTTGGTGGATGTCCTCATATGACCTGGAGCATGGGAAAAAGTTCCCAGGCTGCAGTTCATGAGAACATCCAGCAGGGGCGCATCACCGCGACTCAATGTAAGTACAGATCCAGCTTTCCTTTCAGCACCCGGGGATTACAGGCACAAGCGAGTGGTTTATCGCAGCTCATGCCTGTAATATTAGTTAACCCCTTCAGATGGACGTGATAGGTCATCTGAAGGTATGTATCTTGTGCGTTTATTATTTTGCCAAGCGAGGGCCTGGAAATGGATTGAGAGAGCAATAAAATACTAAAACAACCTGTTTGTTTATTTCATTAAAATACTTTTAAATCATGTGTGTGTGTGTTTTTTAACCCTTTCAGACAATTGGATTAATAATGGATAGGTGTCATAATTGACGCCTCTCCATTATTAATCTGGCTTAATGTCACCTTACAATAGCAAGGTGACATTAACCCTTCATTAACCCATATCCCACCGCTACAGGGAGTGGGAAGAGAGTGGCCAAGTGCCAGAATAGGCACATCTTCCAGATGTGCCTTTTCTGGGGTGGCTGGGGGCAGATGTTTTTAGCCACGGGGGGGGCCAATAACCATGGACCCTCTCCTGGCTATTAATATCTGCCCTCAGTCACTGGCTTTACCATTCTGGCGGAGAAAATTGCGCGGGAGCCCACGCCAATTTTTTCTGACATTTAACCCTTTATTTTAGCAGCTACAGCACTGAAATTTTGCACATACACACTACTAACATTAGTAGTGTGGAATATGCAAAAAAAAGGGGATATGAGATGGTTTACTATATGTAAACCATGTCTCATATCCTGTCGGGTTTGGGAAGGAGAAATTAAAAGCCGGCAATTGAATTACCGGCTTTTCACAGATATCGCGCTGAATGAAATCTAAATACAGAATATATATATGTGTCTCAATGACATATATATATATATATATATATATATATATATATATATATATATACTGTATATATGTTTTCCCGAACATTTGAGCACATAAATCCATTAGATGTCGGTTTTGCAAGCCTGCGCGAAAATTTTGCAGTACGGATGCCATACGGATTACTGTCATGATTCCCCTATGGCATGGGAACATCAGAAACACAAAATAACAGACTAGCCCTCGGGTGATGGAAACTCAAGCTGACCGTGACCTAAATCTACCACACAACTAACAGTAGCCAGGAAGCATTCCTACGGCTGCCTAGATGCCATGCGCCAGCCGGAGAACTAACTACGCCTGGAAGAGGAAGGAACAGACCTGGCTTACCTCTAGTGAAATTCCCCAAAGATGATAGTAGCCCCCACATATATTAACGGTGAGTTCAGAGGAAAAGACATACACAGTATGAAGGTAGATTTAGCAAAGCGAGGTCCACTTACTAGATAGAGGAAGGATACAAAAGAGGACTTCACGGTCAGCTGAAAAACCCTTTCAAAAACCCATCCTGAAATTACTTTAAGACTCCTGTGTCAACTCATGACACAGGAGTGGCAATTTCAGTCCACAAGAGCTTCCAGTAACAGGAAATGACAAACTGTAAACTGGACAAAAAATACAAAACAAAAGGACAAGAGTCCACTTAGCTGATCAGCAGACTGGTAGCAGGAACATGCAACTGAAAGACTCAGGTTACAATGATGACCGGCAAGGAAGTGACTGGAGAGCAAGGCTAAATAGGGAACTCCCAAAACTGATGGAAGCAGGTGAGCTGAGGCAGAAAAGAACACACAAGTCTCCAGTACCACCAGCCACCACTAGGGGAGCCCAAAAAGCGGATCACAACAGTACCCCCCCTTAAGGAGGGGGCACCGAACCCTCACAAGAACCGCCAGAGCGACCTGGATGAGCCCTATGAAAGGCACGAACCAAATCCGAGGCATGAACATCAGAGGCAGTTACCCAAGAATTATCTTCCTGACCATAGCCCTTCCATTTAACCAGATACTGGAGTCTCCGCCTGGAAATACGGGAGTCCAAGATCTTCTCTATAACGTACTCCAATTCACCCTCAACCAGCACAGGAGCAGGAGGCTCAGCAGAAGGAACCACCGACACCTCGTATCTCCGCAACAACGACCGATGGAACACATTATGGATAGCGAAAGATGCCGGGAGGTCCAAACGAAAGGAAACAGGGTTAATAATCTCCAAAATCCTATAGGGACCGATGAACCGAGGCTTAAATTTAGGAGAAGAAACCCTCATTGGGACAAAACGGGAAGACAACCACACCAAGTCCCCAACACGAAGGCGAGGACCAACCCGACGCTGGCGGTTAGCAAACCGCTGAGTCCTCTCCTGGGACAAATTCAAATTGTCCACCACTTGTTCCCAAATCCGATACAACCGATCCACCACAGAATCTACTCCAGGACAATCCGAAGACTCCGCCTGACCAGAAGAAAAACGGGGATGAAACCCCGAATTGCAAAAGAAAGGGGAAACCAAAGTGGCCGAACTAGCCCGATTATTAAGAGCAAACTCCGCCAACGGCAAAAAGGCAACCCAATCATCCTGATCCGCAGACACAAAACACCTCAAATACGTCTCCAAAGTCTGATTAGTTCGCTCCGTCTGGCCATTAGTCTGAGGATGGAAGGCAGATGAAAAAGACAAATCAATGCCCAACCTGGCACAGAATGCCCGCCAAAATCTAGAAACGAACTGGGTACCCCTATCAGAAACGATATTTTCAGGAATACCATGCAAGCGAACCACATTTTGAAAAAACAAAGGAACCAACTCAGACGAGGAAGGCAACTTCGGCAATGGCACCAAATGAACCATCTTAGAAAAACGGTCACACACCACCCAGATAACAGACATCCTCTGAGAGACAGGAAGATCAGAAATAAAGTCCATCGAGATGTGCGTCCAAGGCCTCTTCGGAATAGGCAAGGGCAACAACAACCCGCTAGCCCTAGAACAACAAGGCTTGGCCCGAGCACACACATCACAAGACTGCACAAAAACACGCACATCTCGAGACAGAGATGGCCACCAGAAGGATCTAGCCACCAAATCCCTGGTACCAAAAATTCCAGGATGACCCGCCAGCGTAGAAGAATGAACCTCCGAGATGACTCTACTGGTCCAATCATCAGGAACAAACAGTCTACCAGGTGGACAGCGATCAGGTCTATCCGCCTGAAACTCTTGCAAAGCACGTCGCAGATCTGGGGAAATAGCGGATAATATCACTCCATCCTTAAGGATACCTGTAGGTTCCGAATCACCAGGGGAATCAGGCTCAAAACTCCTAGAAAGGGCATCTGCCTTCACATTCTTAGAACCTGGTAGATATGAGACCACAAAATTAAACCGAGAGAAAAACAACGACCAGCGCGCCTGTCTAGGATTCAGGCGCCTGGCAGACTCAAGATAAATCAGATTCTTGTGATCAGTCAAAACCACCACCTGATGTCTAGCACCCTCAAGCCAATGACGCCACTCCTCAAATGCCCACTTCATGGCCAAAAGCTCCCGATTACCGACATCATAATTTCTTTCGGCGGCAGAAAATTTTCGAGAAAAGAACGCACAAGGTCTCATCACTGAGCAATCGGAACTTTTCTGCGACATAACCGCCCCCGCTCCGATCTCGGAAGCATCGACCTCAACCTGAAAGGGGAGAGAGACATCAGGCTGGCGCAACACAGGGGCAGACGAAAAGCGGCGCTTAAGTTCCCGAAAGGCCTCCACAGTGGCAGAGGACCAATTGGCAACATCAGCACCCTTCTTAGTCAAATCCGTAAGAGGCTTAGCAACACCAGAAAAACCAGTTATAAATCGACGATAAAAATTAGCAAAGCCCAAGAACTTCTGAAGACCCTTTAGAGAAGTAGGCTGCGTCCAGTCACAAATAGCCCGAACCTTGACAGGGTCCATCTCAACAGAAGAAGGGGAAAAAATGTACCCCAAAAAGGAAATCTTTTGAACCCCAAAAACACACTTAGAACCCTTTACACACAGAGAATTCTCCCGCAAGACCTGAAAAACCCTCCTGACCTGCTGAACATGAGACTCCCAGTCCTCAGAAAAAATCAAAATATCGTCCAAATACACAATCATAAATTTATCCAGATATTCACGGAAAATATCATGCATAAAGGACTGAAAAACTGAAGGTGCATTAGAAAGGCCGAAAGGCATTACTAAATACTCAAAGTGGCCCTCAGGCGTATTAAATGCGGTTTTCCACTCATCCCCTTGCTTAATTCGCACCAAATTATACGCCCCACGGAGAACAATCTTGGAGAACCACTTAGCCCCCCTTATGCGAGCAAACAAATCAGTAAGCAGCGGCAACGGATACTGATATTTGACAGTAATTTTATTCAGTAGTCGATAATCAATACAAGGCCTCAGCGAGCCATCCTTTTTAGAGACAAAGAAAAACCCAGCTCCTAAAGGTGATGAAGAAGGACGAATATGTCCCTTTTCCAGGGACTCCTTAACATACTCTTGCATGGCAGCATGCTCAGGTACAGATAGGTTAAACAAACGACCCTTTGGAAATTTACTGCCTGGAATCAGATCTATGGCGCAATCACACTCTCTGTGGGGAGGGAGAGAACCAATTTTAGGCTCTTCAAAAATATCCCCAAAATCCGACAAAAATGCCGGAACCTCAGAGGGAATAGATGACGAGATAGAAACCAAAGGTATGTCCCCATGAGCCCCCCGACATCCCCAGCTTAACACAGACATAGTTTTCCAGTCCAGTACTGGGTTATGAGATTGCAACCATGGTAATCCAAGCACTAACACATCATGTAAATTATGCAACACGAGGAAGCGAATCATCTCCTGATGGTCTGGAGTCATACGCATAGTCACTTGCGTCCAGAACTGTGGTCTATTACAAGCCAGAGGTGTAGAATCAATACCCTTCAGAGGTATAGGAACTTCCAGAGGCTCCAAATCAAACCCACAGTGCCTGGCGAAGGACCAATCCATGAGACTCAGAGCGGCGCCAGAGTCCACATAGGCATCCACGGTAATAACTGATAATGAACAAATCAGAGTTACAGACAGAAGAAATTTAGACTGTAAAGTGCCAATAGAAACAGACTTGTCAACCTTCCTAGTACGTTTAGAGCATGCTGATATAACATGCGCGGAATCACCACAGTAGAAGCACAAGCCATTTTTGCGCCTATAATTCTGCCGCTCGCTTCTTGACAGAATTCTGTCACATTGCATTTTCTCTGGCGTCCCTTCAGAAGATACCGCCAAATGGTGCACAGGTTTGCGCTCCCGCAAACGCCGATCAATCTGAATCGCCATTGTGATGGACTCATTCAGACCTGTGGGCGTAGGAAACCCCACCATGACATCCTTAACGGCATCAGAAAGGCCTTCTCTGAAAATTGCCGCTAGGGCACACTCATTCCACTGAGTAAGCACAGACCATTTACGAAATTTTTGGCAGTATATCTCAGCTTCATCTTGCCCTTGAGACAGGGCTATTAAAGCTTTTTCAGCTTGAATCTCCAAATTAGGTTCCTCATACAGCAACCCTAAAGCCAGAAAAAACGCATCCACATTGAGCAACGCAGGATCCCCTGGTGTCAATGAAAATGCCCAATTTTGAGGGTCACCTCGCAGCAAAGAAATCACAATCTTAACCTGCTGAACAGGATCTCCAGAGGAGTGAGGTCTGAGAGAAAGGAATAATTTACAATTACATTTGAAATTCAGAAACCGAGATCTATCTCCGGAAAATACCTCTGGTGTAGGAATCTTAGGTTCAGAAATAGGAGTACGTATAACATAATCTTGTAAATTCTGAACCTTCGTAGCAAGATTATTTAAACCTGCAGCCAAACTCTGAGAGTCCATCCTTAAACCGGAGAGATCAGAGCCATTCAAGGATTAGGAGAGAAAGGCAAGGCTGTAAATAGAGCAGAAATACAACTGAGCCAACTAAGTAGCAAACATGTGAGGAAAAAAAAAAAAAAAAATCTACAGACTTCTTTTACTCTCCTTTCTTCTGCCAATTACTTTAATCTTGGCCGGTCATACTGTCATGATTCCCCTATGGCATGGGAACATCAGAAACACAAAATAACAGACTAGCCCTTGGGTGATGGAAACTCAAGCTGACCGTGACCTAAATCTACCACACAACTAACAGTAGCCAGGAAGCATTCCTACGGCTGCCTAGATGCCATGCGCCAGCCGGAGAACTAACTACGCCTGGAAGAGGAAGGAACAGACCTGGCTTACCTCTAGTGAAATTCCCCAAAGATGATAGTAGCCCCCACATATATTAACGGTGAGTTCAGAGGAAAAGACATACACAGTATGAAGGTAGATTTAGCAAAGCGAGGTCCACTTACTAGATAGAGGAAGGATACAAAAGAGGACTTCACGGTCAGCTGAAAAACCCTTTCAAAAACCCATCCTGAAATTACTTTAAGACTCCTGTGTCAACTCATGACACAGGAGTGGCAATTTCAGTCCACAAGAGCTTCCAGTAACAGGAAATGACAAACTGTAAACTGGACAAAAAATACAAAACAAAAGGACAAGAGTCCACTTAGCTGATCAGCAGACTGGTAGCAGGAACATGCAACTGAAAGACTCAGGTTACAATGATGACCGGCAAGGAAGTGACTGGAGAGCAAGGCTAAATAGGGAACTCCCAAAACTGATGGAAGCAGGTGAGCTGAGGCAGAAAAGAACACACAAGTCTCCAGTACCACCAGCCACCACTAGGGGAGCCCAAAAAGCGGATCACAACAGATTACATACGGAGGATGCCATGCGCAAAATACGCTGACACACCCTGACTACGGATCACTATTTTGGGAACATTTCTCTGTATTACGGCCGTATTACGGCCGTAAAATACGGACCGTATTGTCTTACGCCGAGTGTGACGCCGGCCTAACATGCATAGAGGGTGACAAGTCGATAAAGATTGCAAAATCCTGCGAGACTCCCCAGGGATTAACCGCAGGAATATTGGAGCCAGAACAAACTGGCGTGACCGCAGAGGTGGCAGGAACCTCTGTGCTGGAACTGGTTCTTTCCTGGAATGTCCAAGGCCCAAACCCAAGCCGCAGCCTTCATCACTGGGGTTCTTGTGGACTGCAGATGGGACAGCCAGGATCCTGCAACTAGAGAGAGGACTACGGGGACAAGGCTGCTCAGAAGAGACAGAAGTGAGCCAATACAAGGGCTGGAGACATGCTAGCGGGCTCACCAGCCACAAGGTACCGAGAGTTGGCACCCCAGGGAGAGATCTTTACCTAAAACTGACAGCAGAAATGGGGCTCTATAGAAGAGTTTGGGACCTGTCATCACATCTCCTTCAACGAGCGGGCACTAGAGATGGAATTCTTGCCTTGAAGGCTGCAAGAGCAGACAGCTGGAATCAGGGTCATGTTCTTCAAAATGGATGGGCAACATTGCTGGTATACAGTAGGTGGAATCCAAGAAGGAAGGGAGCAGGTTGAACTCTTCTTGCGAAATGAACGGGCTTGGGAGAGGCTTCTCAAAGCGACTACCATCCCTGAGAGTTTGGACTGTCCTTGGGGTTCCCCAACATCTATGTGGGTGTAGGCGATGATGCACTTGACACAGGGGATGTTACCCATTTCTTCATGTCAAGGGCTCCAGCATTCGGATATCAGACTCCAGGAAGCAGGTGGAAGCAGTCCCCCCAGTCTCCCAAGTAAGTGGAAGAAGAAGCGGACACCTGAGCAGGATTACTGTATTAACATCCTTATAATTTTTTCCTGGCTTTGAACTTTGTGCAAAGCCTCTATGAGTGTAGGAGTATATCAAATACAGTTTCAAAATATTTATGAAAAAAAAAGAATTCTGGATTTAATTTGTCATCCATAGAGTATTATGTGCTTTGTATTACTTTATAGTGGTATCTAAAACTCAAAAAAAGTTCAAAATGTTTTTCTGGATTCAATTAGTCATCCATACAGTTTAAGGCGGTTATTGTAAGATTACGAAGGAATCTAAAACAAAAAAATCAACACTTTTTCTGGACTCAATTAGTTATTCATACAGTTTAAAGTTGTTATTGTTATATTACAATGGTATATAAAACTAGAATATGTTTTTGATCACAATGTCTCTAGTATTTTTCCGGAATAACTGTTCTATAGTAGAATATAGTTAGCATATAGAAACACAATTACGGTGCATTATTGGAGTAAAGACATTATATTTTAAAGGACCCGTGAGTGCCCCAACTTTTTCTTCTTAAATACATGTTTGCATATGCAAATGTGTATATAAAGTGGAAATGACATAGGATAAAACATATTCCACTGAGAAAGGAATGTAGTAACATTTCACCTCTGGATTATGATTATTTGGATACAGAATACACATTCTGTTAATATGATTTGAATGCACAGAATGAACCTGAGCAACAATGTTTTTTTTTTTACTTCTTTAGATTTGCCGTCATTTGATGCACATCCTTAGAGCTCGCTCACGTGAGTTTATAAATCGCATGAGTGCTATCCTATGTTTTAAAGGATAGAACTTGAACCAATGTTATTCTATGGAGCAGTGCTTGTCAGAAGGGGTTTTTTTATGACATGTTGGCTTGAGAAAAAAGTTGCAGTATGCTGCGAGTTGCAGCAAAAAATGGATAGCATGCCCCGATTCAAGTCAGAAGATGCATGGAAATCATGGGACTGCACCCGGATTCACAGAATGATGGAGAAATTTTGTTCACCATTTTCTCCATCTTCTCCTTACAGTGTGCTCTGATTCTCTCATCTAACAGAACATCACAAAAAAAGAAAATAAGGCAAATTGGACATAGTTTCACACAAAACCCCTAAAATGGGCAGGACAAAATTGTCATCACCTTTTCAAATTTGTGGGTAAAAAACTTTGTTTCAAACATTTGATGCTTGCTATAGCTCACCTATGACAAGCAACAGGTGTGTGCAATATGAAAATTACACCTAAAATGAGACAAAAAGGGGACAAGTTGACTCAATCTTTCCATTGTGTATCTGTATGTGCCACACTAAGCTTGGAGAACAGAAAGAGAAGAATAGAACTGCCTGAGGATTTGTAACCTTGAGATTGTTCATATTTTTCAACAATTTGGGTTCTCAAGTCCATCTCAAGAGATCTTAATGTTCCTTTGTCCACAATGCACAGCATAATCAACAAGATTACACCCCATAGCACTACAGCTAAATTCCCGGGACATGGACGGAAGATAAAAATTGATTAAAGGTTGAAACGTTGGATTGTCCGGTTGGGGGATAAGCAACCCAGTCAAGTTCTTAAGAAATTCAAGCTGTGCTGGAGGCTCAGGATGCATCAGTGTCAGTGAAAATATCCATCAACATTTGAATGAAATGAAACGCTATGTGAAGAGACCCAGGCGAGCACCATTGCTTGCCAAGCGGTACATGAGTAAGCCAAAATTCTTCTGGGAAAGTATCTTGAGGACAGATGAGATTAAAATAAAGCTGTTTGGTAAAGCACATAATTTTACTGTTTACTGAAAATGGAATGAGGCCTACAGAAAAAAACAGTACCTAACGTCAAATATGGTGGAAAATCAAGGATGTTTTGGGGTTGTTTTGCTGCCTTTGGCACTGGGTGCCTTGACTGTGTGCAAAGCATCATGAAATCTAAAGATTACCAAAGGATTTTAGGTTGCAATGTAGTGTCCAGTGTCAGAAAGCTGGGTTTGCATCCTAGGTCATGAGTCTTCCAACAGGACAATGATCCCAAATATACTTCAATAAGCACCCAGAAATGGATGGAAATAAAGCGCTGTAGAGTCCTAAAGTGGCCATCAATGAGTCCGGATCTAAATCCCATTGAACGCCAGTGGAGAGATTTTAAAATTGCTATTGGGAGAAGGCACACTTCAAATATGAGGCACCTGGAGCAGTTTGCAAAAGAAGAGTGGTCCAAATATCCAATTGAGAGGAGTAAGAAACTTGTTGATGGTTATATGAAGTGATTGATTGGAGCTATTTATTCCAAAGGGTGTGCAGCCAAATATTAATTTGAAGGTGCCAACAATTTTGTCAGGTTCATTTTTGGGGTTTTGTGTGAAGTTAATTTATTTCAGTTCTTCAATACAAAAAGTGAAACTCATATACAGTGCCTTACGAAAGTATTCGACCCCCTGGAAATTTTCAATCTTTTCCCACATATCATGCTTCAAACATAATACCAAATGTAAATTTTTGGTGAAGAATCAGCAAGTGGAAGTGGAACACAATTGTGAAGTTGAACAGAATGTATTGGTTATTATACATTTTTGTGGAAATTCAAAAACTGAAAAGTGGGGCGTGCAATATTATTTAGCCCCTTTAACTTAATACTTTGTTGCACCACCTTTTGCTGCTATTACAGCTGCAAGTCGCTTGGGGTATGTCTCTATCAGTTTTGCACATCAAGAGACTGAAATTCTTGCCCATTCTTCCTTGGCAAACAGCTCGAGCTCAGTGAGGTTTGATGGAGATTGTTTGTGAACAGTAATTTTCACCTCTTTCTACAGATTCTCGATTGGATTGAGGTCTGGACTGTGACTTGGCCATTCTAACACCTGGATAAGTTTATTAGCTAACCATTGTAGATTTTGCTTTATGTTTGGGATCATTGTCTTGTTGTAAGACAAATCTCCGTCCCAGTCTCAGGTCTTTTTGCAGACTCCAACAGGTTTTCTTCAAGAATGGTCCTGTATTTGGCTCCATCCATCATCCCATCAATTTTAACCATCTTCCTGTCCCTGCTGAAGAAAAGCAGGCCCAAAACACGATGCTGCCACCATCATGTTTGACCGTGGGGATGGTGTGTTCAGGGTGATGAGCTGTGTTGCCTTTATGCCAAACATATCATTTGGCATTGTTGCCAAAAAGTTAGATTTTGGTTTCATCTGACCAGAGCACCTTCTTCCACATGTTTGGTGTGTCTCCCAGGTGGCTTGTTGCAAACTATCAATGACACTTTTTATGGATATCTTTGAGAAATGGTTTTCTTCTTGCCGCTCTTCCATAAAGGCCAGATTTGTGCAGTGTACGACTGATTGTTGTCCTATGGACAGACTGTCCCATCTCAGCTGTAGATCTCTGCAGTTCATCCAAAGTGATCATGGGACTCTTGGATGCATCTCTGATCAGTCTTCTCCTTGTTTGAGATGAAAGTTTAGAGGGACGGCCGGGTCTTGGTAGATTTGCAGTGGCATGATACTCTTTCCATTTCAATATGATCACTTGCACAGTGCTCCTTGGGATGTTTAAAATTTTGGAAATCATTTTGTATCCAAATCTGGCTTTAAACTTCTCCACAATAGTATCACGGACCTGCCTGTTGTGTTCTGTGGTCTTCATGATGCTCTCTGTGCTTCAAACAGAACCCTGAGACTATCACAGAGCAGGTGCATTTATAAGGAGACTTGATCACACACAGGTGGATTATATTTATCATCATTAGGCATTTAGGACAACATTGGATCATTCGGAGATCCACAATGAACTTCTGGAGTGAGTTTGCTGCACTGAAAGTAAAGGGGCCGAATAATATTGCACGCCCCTCTTTTCAGTTTTTTGAATATCCACAAAAATTTACAATAACCAATACATTTAATTCATCTTCACAATTGTGTTCCACTTATTGTTGATTCTTCACCAAAAATTTATATTTGGTATCTTTATTTTTGAAACATGATATGTGGGAAAAGGTGGAAAAGTTCCAGTGGGCCAAATACTTTCGAATGGCGCTGTATTATACTAGCTGTTTCCATCCAGCTAACACTCGACATGCTCATTGCTATCCAATTAACGCTGCTAGTGATTAAACTAAAGTAAATAATGACAACATTCAATAGCGCTTACGCAGGTGGTAAATTAACTTAAAATTAAGTTAATAACAACAATAATAATAATTAAAAATCAGAATAATACTAATACATTTTATTCACAGTGTAAAATCAAAAGCAAACTGGATTTGTGTGGTAATTTGTGGGGACAGAGCCTCGTGTGGTAATGTGTGAGGACGGAGCCTCGTGTGGTAATGTGTGGGGACGGAGCCTCGTGTGGTAATGTGGAGGGACGGAGCCTCGTATGGTAATGTGTGGGGACAGAGCCTTGTGTGGTAATTAGTGATGAGCATTCCGATACCGCAAGTATCGGGTATCAGCCGATACTTGCGGTATCAGAATTCCGATACTGAGATCCGATACTTTTGTGGTATCGGGAATCGGTATCGGATCCATATAACTGTGTAAAAATAAAGAATTAAAATAAAAAATATTGATATACTCACCTCTCCGGAGGCCCCTGGACATCACCGCTGGTAACCGGCAGCCTTCTTTACTTAAAATGAGCGCGTTTAGGGCCTTCCATGACGTCACGGCTTCTGATTGGTCGTAATGGTAATGTGTGGGGACAGAGCCTCGCGTGGTAATGTGGGGGGACGGAGCCTCATGTGGTAATGTGTGGGGACAGAGCCTCATGGGGTAATGTGGGGGGGATTATGTGTGGTAATATGGTGGGAGGGCGGGATTATGTGTGGTAATGTGGGGGTGGCGGGAATGTGTGGTAATGTGGTGGGGGGCGGGATTATGTGCGGTAATGTGGTGGGGGGCGGGATTATGTGTGGTAATGTGGTGGGGGAGGGATTATGTGTGGTAATGTGGTGGGGGGCGGGATTATGTGTGGTAATGTGATGGGGGGCAGGATTATGTGTGGTGATGTGGTGAGGGGCGGGATTATGTGCGGTAATGTGGTGGGGGGTGGGATTACGTGCGGTAATGTGGTGGGGGGCGGGATTATGTGCAGTAATGTGGTGGGGGCGGGATTATGTGCGGTAGTGTAATGGGGGGTGGGATTATGTGTGGTAATGTGGTGGGGGGCGGGATTATGTGCAGTAATGTGGTGGGGGTGGGATTATGTGTGGTAATGTGGTGCAGGGGTGGGAATATGTGTGGTAATGTGGTGGGGAGTGGGATTGTGTGTGGTAATGTGGTGGGAGGGCGGGATTATGTGTGGTAATGTGGTGGGGGGCGGGATCATGTGCGGTAATGTGGTGGGGGGTGGGATTATGTGTGGTAATGTGGTGGGGGAGGGATTATGTGTGGTAATGTGGTGGGGGGCGGGATTATGTGTGGTAATGTGATGGGGGGCAGGATTATGTGTGGTGATGTGGTGAGGGGCGGGATTATGTGCGGTAATGTGGTGGGGGGTGGGATTACGTGCGGTAATGTGGTGGGGGGCGGGATTATGTGCAGTAATGTGGTGGGGGCGGGATTATGTGCGGTAGTGTAATGGGGGGTGGGATTATGTGTGGTAATGTGGTGGGGGGCGGGATTATGTGCAGTAATGTGGTGGGGGCGGGATTATGTGCGGTAATGTGGTGGGGGGCAGGATTATGTGCGGTAATGTGGTGGGGGGCGGGATTATGTGCAGTAATGTGGTGGGGGGTGGGATTATGTGTGGTAATGTGGTGGGGGGAGGGATTATGTGTGGTAATTTGGTGGGGGGCGGGATTATGTGTGGTAATGTGGTGGGGGGGCAGGATTATGTTTGGTGATGTGGTGGGGGGTGGGATTATGTGTGGTAATGTGGTGGGGGGCGGTATTATGTGGTAATGTGGTGGGGGGTGGGATTATGTGTGGTAATGTGGTGCAGGGGTGGGAATATGTGTGGTAATGTGGTGGGGAGTGGGATTGTGTGTGGTAATGTGGTGGGAGGGCGGGATTATGTGTGGTAATGTGGTGGGGGGTGGGATTATGTGTGGTATTGTGGTGGGGGTGCAGGATTATGTGTGGTGATGGGGTGGGGGGCAGAGCTACTGTGCAGGGGGTGGGATTATCTGTGGTAATGTGGTGGGGGAGCGGGATTGTGTGTGGTATTGTGGTGGGGGGCGGGATTATGTGTGGTGATGGGGTGTGGGGCGGGGCTACTGTGCAGGGGGTGGGATTATCTGTGGTAATGTGGTGGGGGAGTGGGATTATGTGTGGTAATGTGGTGGGGGGGCGGGATTATGTGTGGTAATGTCGTGGGGCGGGATTATGTGTGGTAATGTGGTGGGGGGGTGGGATTGTGTGTGGTAATGTGGTGGGTGGGCGGGATTATGTGCGGTAATGTGGTGGTGGTGGGATTATGTGCGGTAATGTGGTGGGGGCGGGATTATGTGCGGTAATGTGGTGGGGGGGCGGGATTATGTGTGGTATTGTGGTGGGGGGCGGGATTGTGTGTGGTGATGTGGTGGGGGGGTGGGATTATGTGTGGTAATGTGGTGGGGGGTGGAGCTACTCTGCAGGGGGCGGGATTAGCGAGTAGTCACAATGCCTTTTATATATATATAGATAGAGTTATTATAAACAGAGTGATCTATCTCAGGTGTTTCTTTCTGTTAATGTTGATGATTATGGCTTACAGTCAATGAAAACCCAAAAGTTATTATCTCAGTAAATTAGAATACTTTATAACACCAGCTTGAAAAACTATTTTAAAACCCGAAATGTTGGCCTACTGAAATATATGTTCAGTAAATGCACTCAATACTTGTTCGGGGCTCCTTTTGCATCAATTACTGCATCAATGTGGCGTGGCATTGAGGCGATCAGCCTATGGCACTGATGAGGTGATATTGAAGCCCAGGTTGCTTTGATAGCAGCCTTCAGCTCGTCTGCATAGTTGAGTCTGGTGTCTCTCATTTTCCTCTTGACATAGATTCTCTATGGGGTTAAGGTCAGGCGAGTTTGCTGGCCAATCAAGCACAGTGATGCTGTTGTTTTTAAGCCAGGTATTGGTACTTTTGGCAGTGTGGACAGGTGCCAAGTCCTGCTGGAGAATGACATTTCCATCTCCAAAAAGCTTATCAGCAGAGAAAACCAAGAAGTGCTCTAAAATTTCTTGGTAGATGGCTGCTCTGACTTTGGTCTTGATAAAACACAGTGGACCTACACCAGCAGAAGACATGGCTCTCCAAACCATCCCTGATTGTGGAAACTTCACACTAGACCTCAAGCAGCTTGGATTGTCTGTCTCTCCACTCTTTCTCCAGGCTCTAGGACCTTGATTTCCAAATGAAATGCAAAATTTACCTTAATCTGAAAACAACACCTTGGAGCACTGAGCAACAGTCCAGTTCTTTTTCTCCTTGGCCCAGGTAAGACACTTCTGGTGTCTGATCTATTGGTCCTCAGTGGCTTGACACAAGGAATTCGACACTTGTAGTCCATGTCCTGGATATGTCTGTGTGTGGTGGCTCTTGACGCAACTCTTTGTGAATTTCCCTTAAATTTTTGAATGGCCTTTTCTTAACAATCTTTTCAAGGTTGCGGTTATACAGGTTGCTTGTGCACCTTTTTCTCCCACACTTTTTCCTTCCATTCAGCTTTCTATTAATATGCTTGGATACAGCCAGTTTCTTTAGCAATTACCTTTTGTGGCTTATCCTCCTTGTGGAGTGTGTCAATGACTGCCTTCTGGACATCTGTCAAGTCAGCAGACTTCCCCATGATTGTGGAGCCTACTGAAACAGACTATGGGACCTTTTTAAAAACTTAAAAAGCCTTTGCAGGTGTGTTTGGTATTTATTCTAATTTATTGAGATAATGACTTTGGAGTTTTCATTGGCTGTAAGCTATAATCATCAACACAAATAACATAAATAAACACTTGAAATAGATCACTCTGTACTGACTCTTTATAATATATGAGTTTCACTTTTTGTATTGAAGAACTGAAATAAATTAACTTTTTGATGATATTCTAATTTAGTGAGAAGCACTTGTATGTACATTTTCTCCTGTATTAAACCAACCGAACATTAAAGTAATGGCCGTCAACAAATATTGGCATATCTGGGCAATTAAAAATGCTCAATTGGAATTAAGTGGCTCATGGAGATTTTTCAGTATGCAAATTGCCTCTTCAGAGAAAAATAGGACTTGAACTCTATAGCCTCATCTGTTGGAAGTAACGATCCCTTTAACGAGAAAGCCTTTTCTTTTAAATATTCTGTTAACCATCATTGTCTAGCTTGCCACCTGATGAAGATGGCAGAACACCGTTAAAAAGCATTGTGGATTATCTTTCAATAAAGGTCTGCACTTTAAAAAAAAAATAATAATAATAATATTTTTTTTTATTGCTTCCGCCATTTTCAACTCAGCGCTCCACACCAGACCACGATTTTGTTTCCTATGACTGCTATTCTCCCTCTCTGAGGGTGTGCGGCAGGAGCTGCTCTCACAGATGCCTCAGAGGCAGATCAGGACCTTCCATCACGTGACCGCAATGACCTACGGTCACGTGACTCCAAGCGTGCACCACAGTCCTTCCAGGCATTGCACAGAGAATGTCCCTTCAGCAGGGAATACTGAAGCCCTGCCTGGCTCCCACAGCTGATCACCTTGCCACCACTCGCAGCTGTCAGCTATCTACCCCTTGGACACATCACCATCCATCACGCGCACACCGAGGTTAAGCAGGGATGCATAAACTCCTAAGGTTAGTGGCTACACAGCTTTACCCACAGTCTTTTCCTCCACTATTCATGCGTGGCGCTATCCTCTTTTCTTTTGCTTTAAATCTGATAGACACATGTCCAAGGATGGCCCCAAGCCCAGGCAATGCTTCAACTTTCTTCTGTAGTTTCTGCACAATACCTTTTTTTGTGGCCTTGATTGACTTCAGCGCATAATGGGAACTTTTCATGTAAAAGAAAGCTATTATCTTACAGATGTGAGGTTAGTCTGCAGGTTAATAACGTTCTGACACCATGAAGCCACCACACTGATAGCCCCGCTGCCGAGATGAAATTAACTTTGTTCCTCCTGGCAGCCTTAGTCTTTCAGTCATGCAGTATGAGTGGTGTCGGCATGGCTTCAGTCAACAATAAGTGCATAAAGAGGGGCACCTTTAGCCATGCCCCCAGTACTGACTGACAACAGGCTCATTATTAGAGTTGGCTTTCAGTCAGTGTGAGGAGCCCAGTTATAGCTGCCGCTCCCTAAGAAAAAAGCAGTGACTGAAACCATAGTGGCGCAACCCCTATGACTGAAAGACTGAACTCACTGGGAGGAATTAAGTTAATTTCCTCCTGGCAACGGAGCTCTCAATGTGGTGGTCGCACATTCTCAGAATAATATTATCCTGTAGATTATCCCCATATTTGCAGCATTTTGAAGCTGTCAATAAAATCTAAAAGCGAGCCATTGGGCAGGATTTACTGAGGAGAGATAGCGCACTTGAAGGGCTTTCATCCATCCTTGGGGTACTTGGTAAGGAACAAAATTATTTTCATTTACTGTAATGACTATTTAAACCCTTGAAGGAGTTATCCACTCGAAGTTGATAATTCTGCATTCACTCTTTGTGACTGCAGACTTCTGAATCCCCCCCAGCTCACACACTGTGCGCTGGATGGAATTGCCAGTTTCTGTGCTATGCATATGCATAATCGCATCCACTTGTATTGAGCGAGGCTGTGCCCACTAGATGGTTTTCTCACAGGAGTATGCATATCACATACATCACAGTCGTTCCCTGCTCAGAAACTGGCACAGTGCGTTTGCTGGGAGGTAGTCAAAAGTCTGCAGGCACATAGAGTGACTGCAGACTTATCAATTTAGGTAGGACAACTCCTTTAATCCCTTATCTTTAGAAAGCTAATGTATCATCTTATTTACTTCCTTCTAAATAGAAATATATACTGTAACATACACTACAGTTCAAAAGTTTAGGGTCACTCAGACAATTTTGTGTTTTTCATGAAAACTCATACTTTTATTAATCAAATGAGTTGCCAAATGAATTGAAAATCTAGTCCAGACATTGACAAGGTTCGAAAAAAAGATTTTTATTTGAAATAATAATTTTCTCCTTCAAACTTTGCTTTCGTCAAAGAATGCTCCCTTAGCAGCAATTACAGAATTGCAGACCTTTGGCATTCTAGCAGTTAATTTGCTGAGGTAATCTGGAGAAATTTGCATCCAGGAGCCCCTCCTACAAGTTGGCTTGGCTTGATGGGCACTTTCTGCGTACCATACGGTCAAGCTGCTCCCACAACAGCTCAATGGAGTTGAGATCTGGTAACTGCGCTGGCCACTCCATTACAGATAGAATACCAGCTACCTGCTTCTTCCCTAAATATTTCTTGCATAATTTAGAGGTGTGCTTTGGGTCATTGTCCTGTTGTAGGATGAAATTGGCTCCAGTCAAGTGCTGTCCATAGAGTATGGCATGGCATTGCAAAATGGAGTGATAGCCTTCCTTATTCAAAATCCCTTTTACCTTGTACACATCTCCCACTTCTCCAGCACCAAAGCAACCCTTGACCATCACATTACCTCCACCATGCTTGACAGATGACGTCAGGCACTCTTCCAGCATCTTTTCAGTTGTTCTGTGTCTCACAAATTTTCTTCTGTGTGATCCAAACACCTCAAACTTTGATTCGTCTGTCCATAACACTTTTTTCCAATCTTCCTCTGTCCAATGTCTGTGTTCTTTTGCCCAAATTAATCTTTTCCTTTTATTAGCCAGTCTCAGATATGGCTTTTTTTTGCCACTCTGCCCTGAAGGCCAGCATCCCGGAGTCGCTTCTTTACTGTAGACGTTGACACTGGTGATTTGCATGTACTATTTAATGAAGTTGCCAGATGAGGACCTGTGAGGCGTTGATTTCTCAAACTACAGACCCTAATGTACTTGTCTTGTTGCTCAGTGGTGCAGCAGGGCCTCCCACTTCTCTTTCTACTGTGGTTAGAGCCTGTTTGTGCTCTCCTCTTAAGGGAGTAGTACACACCATTGTAGGAAATCTTCGGTGTCTTGGAAATTTCTCGCATGGAATAGCCTTCATTTCTAAGAACAAGAATAGACTGGCGAGTTTCACATGATACTTCTTTTTTTCTGGCCATTTTGAGAGTTTAATGGAACCAACAAATGTAATGCTCCAGATTCTCAACTAGCTCAAACGAAGGTCAGGTTTATAGGTTTTCTAATCAGCCAAACTGTTTTCAGCTGTGCTAACATACTTGCACAAGGGTTTTTGTTATGACCTGGTGGTTATGGAGTGGTACTGAGATGACCTGGTGGGTAAAACCAATAATGGACAAGCTCAGAGGAGGTGGCAGCTCCACAGACAGTAATCATCAATGTGACCAAGTGATTACAGAGCAGCACTGAAATGACCTAGTGGGTAAAACAAATAATGTACTAGCTCTGAGGAGGTGGTAGCTTTACTGACCGCAATCCCTACTCCTAACACCAACACTAGAAATAGCCGTGGAGCGTTCCTATCTCTGCCTAGACACCTCTTCACAGCCTAAGAACTAGCTACCCCTGAAGATGGAAACGGAAAACTATCTCGCCTCAGAGAAACCCCCAAAGGAGGGATAGCCCCCCACAGATATTGACGGTGAGTGAAGAGGGAAATGACAAACTCAGAAATGAAACTAGATTTTTAGCAAAAGGAGGCCAATACTATTTAAATAGACAGAGATAGAAAAGGCTACTGTGCGGTCAGTATAAATACTAAATGTCCACGCAGAGTTTACAAAAATAACCTCCACACCGACTCACGGTGTGGAGGGGCAAAACTGCAACCCCAGAGCTTCCAACTAGCCGGAATATTTCATAATGACAAGCTGGACAAAAGAGACATAACTTAAACAGAACAGAAGGTCATAAGCAGGGAAAACCCCAAAACTAGCAGAACTTATCTTAAGCTGAAATGGACTGGCCAACAGAGAACTTCCAGGAAAGGACTGAATCCACAGGAAGAAACATTGACAGCTAGCATCAACTACAGCCAAAAGCCCAGTTAAATAACAAGGCCAGGGAACCGATTAGTGAGAGCAGCTGCTAAGTTCCACTTGAAACCACCAGAGAGAGCCAAAGAACAGAACTCCCAAAAATACCATTCGCAACCACAGGATGGAGCCCAAGAACGGAATTCACAACAGGTTTTCAAGGGTATTCTAACCATTCATTAGCCTTCTTACACAGTTAGCAAACACAAAGTACCATAAGAACCTTGAAGTGATGGTTGTTGGAAATGGACCTCTATACACCTGTGAAGATATTGCATTACAAACCAGACGTTTGCAGCTAGAATAGTCATTCACCACATTAACAATGTATAGAGTGTATTTCTGAGTCATTTATTGTTAGCTTCATTGGAAAAAACTGTGCTTTTCTTTCAAAATAAGGACATTTCTAAGTGACCCTATACTTTTGAACGGTAGTGTATATGTTCTCCAATCTTTATTTTCTGATTGTATATTTCATTATTATTATCATAATTATTATCATTTATTGTATTTTCTTCACGCGACTATGAGAACAGTCTTTTTGTCTGAGTTACGTCTCTGTGAACAATACTTTAAGAATTTGCTTTACAATAAGCACATGGACATAAAAACATAACCTATTGCTTTCTATGAGACAGAGGGATCTAATTGCACTGTGTGACATTTGCAGAGATTCAGGGACACCTTTCCTTTGTTTCTGTACAAACACCTATTGTCACTGATGTGGTATTGTATTATTTTTCTTCAGCTTTGTCACAAAGATGTTGCCTGGCAATGTAATGTTGCTCTATGATGAATAACAGTGCTCCATCTACTCAATGCAAAACTTAAAGACCTCATAGATGACATGCTGATTAAAGGCAGATGTTTCCTTTAAGATCCTAATAGTATAATTCTAGTGTGTTAAAAAACTGACCTTTTCAATAGATCCCATAATTTGGTAAATGTCAAGAACAGTACTACTACTGTGTGATCTGAGTGAAATTCAAAAGTATATTACTGTCATATTTTCCTATTTAGGGGTTATTTTTAAGTGTTGTAAAACCAGTCTGTGCTACTAACCCCATATCATATTTTATAAGTAATTTCTATGATAACTGCTCATCAGGCCTCTTTAACCATCTCTAAGTTGTATCAGGAATTAAATGGGTTGTCCACCACTGAGACCTTTTTTTAATCTTAAGTGTATGTATTTGTGGTGATTTTTTTTTTCCGCAATTTAGTTGCATTACAAATTTTCCATGGTTTTGGTTTTACAGGTTCGTTGTTTCACTGCATAATCAACTTTCATGTGGAGTTAAAAAAGTCAGACAAGTGACAAAGTCGGAAAGATTTCATAAAACTCATTCTGCAGCCACCAGCAGACACAGCCACTATACAGGGCAAGCAGTGCAACATTATATTTTTTACAAAAGCAATTACAACAAAGTTTTTTAGCCAAAAATACATTCATCTGAGAAAGAAAAAACGTGCGCCCAAATGTGGACAACCCTTTCAATGACTTCTTGCCTTACAAATAGTGATAGCCATCAATCATTCAGTAGGATTGTCCTTTGGACTCAAACCTAAATTGATTCAGATTTAAATTAATAAATTGCAAATTATACTTACTCTTTTCCCATAATCATATATACTGTATTTATACAGCTCTGGCAAAAATTAAGAGACCACCACATCAAAACCCTGTCATGGGCAGCCCAATCTCCAGACCTGAACCCCATTGAAAACCTCTGGAATGTAATCAAGAGGATGATGGATAGTCACAAGCCATCAAACAAAGAAGAACTGCTTACATTTTTGCGCCAGGAGCAGTGTGAAAGACTGGTGGAAAGCATGCCAAGACACATGAAAGCTGTGATTAAAAATCATGGTTATTCCACAAAATATTGATTTCTGAACACTTCCTGAGTTAAAACTTTAGTATTGTTGTTTCTAAATGGTTATGAACTTGTTTTCTTTGCATTACTTGAGGTCTGAAAGCACTGTTTTTTTTTTTTATTCTGACCATTTGTCAGAAAATAAATACAAAAGTAATTGCTTGGAAATTCGGAGACATGTTGTCAGAAGTTTATAGAATAAAAGAAAAAATTACATTTTACTCAAAAATATACCTATAAATCAGTCAAACTGAACATTTTGCAGTGGTCTCTTAATTTTTGCCAGAGCTGTATACAGTATAGTATTAATACTAGATGTTTCCAGCCAGCTAACGCTCGGCTCGCTCATTGCTATCTAATTAACGCTGCTGGTGATTAAACTAAAGTAAATAATGACAACATTAATTAACAATAGCGCTTACGCAGGTGTTAAATTAACTTAAAATGAAGTTAACAACAACAGTGTGGTGATGTGTTGGTGGGTGGGATTATGTGTGGTGATGTGGTGGGGGAGGGATTATGTGTGGTAATGGGGTGGGGGGCGGGATTATGTGTGGTAATGGGGTGGGGGGCGGGATTATGTGTGGTGATGTGTTGGGGGGGCGGGATTGTGTGTAGTAATATAGTGGGGGGCGGGATTATGTGTGGTGATGTGGTGGGGGGCGGATTATGTGTGGTGATAGGATGGGGGGTGGGATTATGTGTGATGATGTGGTAGGGGGTGGGATTATGTGTGTTGATGTGTTGGGAGGACTGGATTATGTGTGGTGATGTGGTGGGAGAAGGATTATGTGTGGTGATGTGGTGGGGAGGGATTATGTGTGGTAATGTGGTGGGGGGCTGGATTATGTGTTGTAATGTGGTGGGGGGCGGGATTATCTGTAGTAATGGGGGGGCGGGATTATGTGTGGTAATAAGGTGGGGGGCGGGCATCTGTGTGGTAATGTGGTGGGGGCGTGATTATGTGTGGTAATGTGGTGGGGAGCAGGATTATCTCTGGTAATGTGGTGGGGGGCAGGATTATGTATGGTAATGTGGTGGGGGGATTATCTGCAGTAATGTGGTGGGGGCGGGATTATGTGTGGTAATGTAGTGGGGGCGGGGTTATCTGTGTTAATGTGGTGGGGGTGGGATTATGTGTAGTAATGTGGTGGGGTGGCGGGATTATGTGTGGTGATGTGGTGGGGGGCGGGATTATTTGTGGTAATGTGGTGGGGGTGGGATTATGTGTGGTAATGTGGTGGGGGGTGGGATTATCTGTGGTAATG
The DNA here is from genome assembly GCF_051348905.1 of Ranitomeya variabilis. Lineage (NCBI taxonomy): Eukaryota > Metazoa > Chordata > Amphibia > Anura > Dendrobatidae > Ranitomeya > Ranitomeya variabilis. The sequence goes on along the minus strand of NC_135232.1, from coordinate 467,822,062 downwards.
TGGTGAGGGGTGGGATTTTGTGTGGTGATGTGTTGGGGGGCGGGATTATGTGTGGTGATGGGGTGGGGGACGGGATTATGTGTGGTGATGTGTTGGAGGGGCGGGATTATGTGTGGTGATGTGTTGGGGGCGTGGAATTATGTGTGGTGATGTGGTGGGCAGGCGGGATTATGTGTGGTGATGTGGTGGGCGGGCAGGATTATGTGTGGTGATGTGCTGGGGTGCGGGATTATGTGTGGTAATGTGTTGGGGGCGGGATTATGTGTGGTGATGTGGTGGGGTGGCGGGATTATGTGTGGTGATGTGGTGGGGGGCGGGATTATTTGTGGTAATGTGGTGGGGGTGGGATTATGTGTGGTAATGTGGTGGGGGGTGGGATTATCTGTGGTAATGTGGTGAGGGGTGGGATTTTGTGTGTTGATGTGTTGGGGGGTGGGATTATGTGTGGTGATGGGGTGGGGGACGGGATTATGTGTGGTGATGTGTTGGAGGGGCGGGATTATGTGTGGTGATGTGTTGGGGGCATGGAATTATGTGTGGTGATGTGGTCGAGGGGCGGGATTATGTGTGGTGATGTGGTGGGCGGGCGGGATTATGTGTGGTGATGTGGTGGGCGGGCAGGATTATGTGTGGTGATGTGGTGGGGTGCGGGATTATGTGTGGTAATGTGGTGGGGCGTGATTATGTGTGGTGAAGTGGTGGGCACGGGATTATGTGTGGTAATGTGGTGGGGGCTGGATTATGTGTGGTAATGTGGTGGGAGGGCGGGATTATCGGTAGTAATGTGGGATTATGTGTGGTAATGTGGTGGGGGGCGGGATTATGTGTGGTAATGTGGTGGTGGGGATTATCTGTATTAATGTGGTGGGGGCGGGATTATGTGTGGTAATGTGATGGGGGCGGGATTTAGTGTGGTAATGTGGTGGTGGGGCGGGATTATGTGTGGTAATGTGGTGGGGGCGGGATTATGTGTGGTAATATTGTGGTGGGGTGGGATTATGTGTGGTAATGTTGTGGGGGCGGTTTTATGTGTTGTAATAAGGTGGGGGGCGGGATTATGTGTGGTAATGTGGTGGGGGGCGTGATTATGTGTGGTAATGTGGTGGGGAGCAGGATTATCTCTGGTAATGTGGTGGGGGGCAGGATTTTGTATGGTAATGTGGTGGGGGGATTATCTGCAGTAATGTGGTGGGGGCGGGATTATCGGTAGTAATGTGGGATTATGTGTGGTAATGTGGTGGGGGGCGGGATTATCTGTGGTAATGTGGTGGGGAGCGGTACTATATGTGGTAATGTGGTGGGGGGCGGGACTATCTGTAGTAATGTGGTGGGGGCGGGATTATGTGTAGTAATGTGGTGGTGGGGCGGGATTATGTGTGGTAATGTGGTGGGGGCGGGATTATGTGTGGTAATATTGTGGTGGGGTGGGATTATGTGTGGTAATGTTGTGGGGGCGGTTTTATGTGTTGTAATAAGGTGGGGGGCGGGATTATGTGTGGTAATGTGGTGGGGGGCGTGATTATGTGTGGTAATGTGGTGGGGAGCAGGATTATCTCTGGTAATGTGGTGGGGGGCAGGATTTTGTATGGTAATGTGGTGGGGGGATTATCTGCAGTAATGTGGTGGGGGCGGGATTATGTGTGGTAATGTGGTGGGGGCGGGGTTATCTGTGTTAATGTGGTGGGGGTGGGGTTATGTGTAGTTATGTGGTGGGGTGGCGGGATTATGTGTGGTGATATGGTGGGGGCGGGATTATTTGTGGTAATGTGGTGGGGGTGGGATTAAGTGTGGTAATGTGGTGGGGGGGATTATCTGTGGTAATGTGGTGAGGAGTGGGATTGTGTGTGGTGATGTGTTGGGGGGCGCGATTATGTGTGGTGATGGGGTGGGGGACGGGATTATGTGTGGTGATGTGTTGGAGGGGCGGGATTATGTGTGGTGATGTGTTGGGGGCGTGGAATTATGTGTGGTGATGTGGTGGGCGGGCGGGATTATGTGTGGTGATGTGGTGGGCGGGCAGGATTATGTGTGGTGATGTGCTGGGGTGCGGGATTATGTGTGGTAATGTGTTGGGGGCGGGATTATGTGTGGTGATGTGGTGGGGGGCTGGATTATGTGTGATAATGTGGTGGGAGGGCGGGATTATCTGTAGTAATGTGGGATTATGTGTGGTAATGTGGTGGGGGGCGGGATTATGTGTGGTAATGTGGTGGGGGCAGGATTATCTGTGGTAATGTGGTGGGGGGGCGGGGTTGTGTGTGGTAATGTGGTGGGGGGGCGGGATTGTGTGGTAATGTGGTGGTGGGGCGGGATTATCTGTGGTAATGTGGTGGGGAGCGGTACTATATGTGGTAATGTGGTGGGGGGCGGGACTATGTGTGGTAATGTGGTGGGGCGGGATTATGTGTGGTAATGTGGTGGGGTCGGGATTATGTGTGGTAATGTTGTGGGGGGTGGGATTTTCTGTGGTAATGTGGTGGGGGGGCGGGATTATGTGTAGTAATGTGGTGGGGTGGCGGGATTATGTGTGGTAATGGGGTGGGGGGGCGTGATTATGTGTGGTAATGGGGTGGCGTGCGGGATTATGTGTGGTGATGTTTTGGTGGGGCGGGATTGTGTGGTGATGTGGTTGGGGTGGGATTATGTGTGGTAATGTGGTGGGGGGCAGGATTATCTGTGATAATGTGGTGGGGGCAGGAATATGTGTAGTAATGTGGTGGGGTGGCGGGATTATGTGTGGTAATGGGGTGGGGGCGTGATTATGTGTGGTAATGGGGTGGTGGGGATTATCTGTAGTAATGTGGTGGTGGGCGGGATTATGTGTGGTAATGTGGTGGGGGCGGGATTATCTGTGGTAATGTGGTGGGGGGTGGGATTATGTGTAGTAATGTGGTGGTGGGGCGGGGTTGTGTGTGGTAATGTGGTGGGGGGGCGGGATTGTGTGGTAATGTGGTGGTGGGGCGGGATTATCTGTGGTAATGTGGTGGGGAGCGGTACTATATGTGGTAATGTGGTGGGGGGCGGGATTATGTGTGGTAATGTGGTGGGGTCGGGATTATGTGTGGTAATGTTGTGGGGGGCGGGATTATCTGTGGTAATGTGGTGGGGGGGTGGGATTATGTGTAGTAATGTGATGGGGTGGCGGGATTATGTGTGGTAATGGGGTGGGGGGGCGTGATTATGTGTGGTAATGGGGTGGCGTGCGGGATTATGTGTGGTGATGTTTTGGTGGGGCGGGATTGTGTGGTGATGTGGTTGGGGTGGGATTATGTGTGGTAATGTGGTGGGGGCAGGATTATCTGTGATAATGTGGTGGGGGCAGGATTATGTGTAGTAATGTGGTGGGGTGGCGGGATTATGTGTGGTAATGGGGTGGGGGCGTGATTATGTGTGGTAATGGGGTGGGGGGCGGGATTATGTGTGGTGATGTTTTGGGGGGGTGGGATTGTGTGGTGATGTGTTGGGGGCGGGATTATGTGTGGTGATGTGTTGAAGGGGCGGGATTATGTGTGGTGATATGGTGGGGAGCGGGATTATGTGTGGTGATGTGGTGGGGGCAGGATTATGTGTGGTGATGTGGTGGGGGAGGGATTATGTGTGGTAATGGGGTGGGGGGTGGTATTATGTGTGGTAATGGGGTGGGGGGTGGGATTATGTGTGGTAATGGGGTGGGGGGTGGGATTATGTGTGGTAATGGGGTGGGGGGTGGGATTATGTGTGGTAATGGGGTGGGGGCAGGATTATGTGTGGTAATGTGGTGGGGGGACAGGATTATCTGTGGTAATGTGGTGGGGGCGGGACTATATGTGGTAATGTGGTGGGGGCGGGACTATATGTAGTAATGTGGTGGGGGCGGGATTATGTGTGGTAATGTGGTGGTGGGGTGGGATTATGTGTGGTAATGTGGTGGGGGTGGGATTATGTGTGGTAATGTGGTGGGGGTGGGATTATCTGTGATAATGTGGTGGGGGGGCGGGATTATGTATAGTAATGTAGTGGGGTGGCGGGATTGTGTGTGGTAATGGGGTGGGGGGCGTGATTATGTGTGGTAATGGGTGGGGGGCGGGATTATGTGTGGTGATGTTTTGGGGGGGTGGGATTGTGTGGTGATGTGGTGGGGGTGGGATTATGTGTGGTAATGTTGTGGGGGGTGGGATTATCTGTGGTAATGTGATGGGAAGGCGGGATTATGTGTAGTAATGTGGTGGGGTGGAGGGATTATGTGTGGTAATGGGGTGGGGGCATGATTATGTGTGTTAATGGGGTGGGGGGTGCGATTATGTGTGGTTATGTTTTGGGGGCGCGGGATTGTGTGGTGATGTGTTGGGGGCAGGATTTTGTGTGGTGATGTGTTGAAGGGGCGGAATTATGTGTGATGATGTGGTGGGGAGCAGGATTATGTGTGGTAATGTGGTGGGGTGTGATTTGTGGGGTCAGGATTGTGTGTGATGATGTGGTGGGGGGCAGGATTATGTGTGGTGATGTGGTGGGGAGGGATTATGTGTGGTAATGGGGTGGGGGGCGGGATTATGTGTGGTAATGGGGTGGGGGGCGGGATTATGTGTGGTAATGTGGTGGGGTGGCGGGATTATGTGTGGCGATGTGGTGTGGGGGATTATGTGCAGTAATGTGGTGGGGTGGCGGGATTATGTGTGGCAATGTGGTGGGGTGGCGGGATTATGTGTGGTAATGTGGTGGGGGCAGGATTATGTGTAGTAATGTGGTGGGGGGCAGGATTATGTGTGGTGATGTGTTGGGGGGCAGAGCTACTGTGCAGGGGGCGGGATTAGCGAGTAATCACGATCCCTCTTATATATATAGATATACTGTATATAATTTTGCTAAGCGTCTCCTCATTCAGAACATGCTTTTTTTATTTACTTGTAGGTATTCATATCTACTTAAACTATAAAGGTGTACATCCATAGTATTTTTATTAATTATCTTAGTATATGCTATTTAGAACTATTTAATGTGACAGTGACTCAACTCCTTAGTAGTGTTGAGTATTCCGATACCGCAAGTATCGGGTATCAGCCAATATTTGCAGTATCGGAATTCCGATACCGAGTTCCGATATTTTCCGTATATTGGATACCGGAATCGGAAGTTCCCAGAATTCAAACTGCCCGAATTCAGCCAATGAGGACTGATTAGAAGTGTGGGCACATCCTGTTCTGCATGGTGGGCATGGAAGTACTGGCATGGCTGTGATTGGCTGCTGAAATGATGTCATGATGCACTATAAAAGTCACTGCCGCCATTTAGGGCTCACTCTGCTGTGAATTCAGTAAGGGACAGGATGCTGTGTTCAGACTGAGGGCCAGTTTAGAGATAGCGATTTGCTTCATTGTGCTTTACCCAGGCTAATTTAGCAACCGCTGTGTGAGAACCTTGCTTTTGCCTTGCAGCGCTGTTCACATCTGTCTGCAAGGTCCCTGTGTGAGTGCACATCACTCTGTAGTCTGTGTGCAGCCACAGCCGGTTGTATTCAGCTCAGGGTGCGTCACTGCCTCATACCGTTCTATCCATTGTCCTTTTTTGCTATTAGTGCAGCCTGATGCACTTTTTTCAAATATTTCCTATTCGTGGCTTTCCACCCGTATCCAGCTACATTGTGGAAAAACACTACATAGGATAACATAGAGGAGGTTTTTTTGGCCTTGCAGCGCCGTTTACGGCTGTCTGCATGGTCTCTGTGTGAGTGCACATCGCTCTGTAGTCTGTGTGCAGCCACAGCCGGTTGTATTCACCACAGGGTGCGTCAGTGCCTAATACCATTCAATCCATTGTCCTTTTTTGCAATTAGTGCAGCCTGCTGCACACTTTTTCAAATATTTCCTATTAGTGGCTTTCCACCCGTATCCAGCTAAATTGTGGAAAAACACTACATATGATTACATAGAGGAGCTTTTTTTGGCCTTGCAGCGCCGTTTACGGCTGTCTGCACAGTCTCCGTGTGAGTGCACATTGCTCTGTAGTCTGTCCACAGCCACAGCCGGTTGCAGTAAGCTCAGGGTGCATCAGTGCCTCATACCGTTAAATCCATTGTCCTTTTTTGCAATTAGGGCAGCCTGCTGCACATTTTTTCAAATATTTCCTATTAGTGGTTTTCCACCCGTATCCAGCTAAATTGTGGAAAAACACTACATTGGATTACATTGAGGAGCTTTTTTTGGCCTTGCAGAGCCATTTATGGTTGTCTGCACGGTCTCTGTGTGAGTTCACATCGCTCTGTAGTCTGTCCGCAGCCACAGCCGGTTGCAGTAAGCTCAGGGTGCGTCAGTGCCTCATACCATTAAATCCATTGTCCTTTTTTGCAATTAGGGCAGCCTGCTGCACGTTTTTTCAAATATTTCCTATTAGTGGCTTTCCACCCGTATCCAGCTAAATTGTGGAAAAACACTACATATGATTACATTGAGGAGCCTTTTTTGGCCTTGCAGAGGCGTTTACGGCTGTCTGCACAGTCTCTGTGTGAGTGCACATCACTCTGTAGTCATTTCTGCAAAAAAAATAAAAATAAACAATAAAGTTCACCAAACACACCACTTTACAGTTGTGTAGGCCACATTAGCTCATATTACAGTCTAGTCCACACTTTAGAAAATTAGTGTATCTTATACCTGTTAGGAGCTGTTCAGGAATAAGCACACTAAGCCCTTAGTACTTTTCCGCTTATCTTTATCAGTCAACCAAGATGAAGAGGGCAGGGAGTAAGTCACATGGGCATGGGCGTGGGCGCGGAGCAAGGAGAGGACGTGGGGATTCTGTGCCTGCTGTGGGCACCGGTGACTCATCATCACCCAGTTTCAGCAGGGATCAGTCCTTCATGAGCAGCTTTGTAGGAGATCACCGTACACCGCTGCTGCGTGAAGAACAAATTGAAGCCGTTGTCGGATGGAAGGAAGCTAACGCATCGACTTCAATTAGTGCCACATCCTCTCAGGCACAGAGCACTGGAGAGCACCCATCTGTCTCTTCACCACCTGCCAAATTGCCCAGGCAGTCAGAGAGCCCAGGACAGGAGCCATCTCTACTTCTGTTCTCTGAATCTCTTGGCTTGGAAACAGGAGGCCAGCCAAGCAGCATTGGAGAAATGGAAGAAGAGGCAGTGTGCAGTGATGCCCAACAACTTTGTCTCTCTGACTCTGAAGAGGCGGGTGGGCCAGTGCCTCCGGTCACCACACCGCAGTATGCATCTGATGATGAGACTCAGGTGCTACTTTCTGGTGCGTACTGTGCTGCCGAGACTACCCAGGAGGAGCAGTTGGTGGCAGAGGGTAGTGTAGATGATGAGGTCCTTGACCCATCATGGCGTGAGGTACAGGAAGGTGGTGGGAGCAGCTCTGAGGAAGAGATTCTCCGAACGGGCCAAAGAGGGAGAGGGAGGGGGAAGACTGCGGTTCCTGTAGCCTCCACTTCGGCACATGTTAGGAGCATGCCTCTTCCAAAAGCCAAAACGGGCGCTCCCAAGACATGCAGTGCCTGGTCCTTTTTTGACACAGTTGCAGATGACATTTGCTTTGTCAAATGCAAGGTGTGTCATCAGAAAGTCAAAAGGAGGAAAAATGTCAGCAACCTCAATACCACAAATATGTGGAAACATGTGCGGACCAGGCACGCGGCGGAGTTACAGAAACGCACTGAAGAGGTAGGCCAACCAACAGCGGCACCTACCACCTCTTCAGCTCATGTTGTTGCTTCTTCCTCCAGCTCACACACAGCTGGTTCGGCTTCCTCACAAGATCGCCATGGAAGAACCTCTGGCACTGTTGTCCAGAGACCAGTGTAATTCCACCAGCAGCACCACGTTCCCAGTCATCCTCACACTCCCAGCCCAGTCTACAGCCATCGGTAGCACAGGCATGGGAGAAAAGGTGGCCATTCTCGGCAAACCACCCCCGAGCACAGGCTCTGAATGCTGGCATTGCAAAACTACTGTCCCTTGAAATGCTGTCATTCAGGCTGGTGGAGACTGACAGCTTCCGTAACTTGATGGCATTGGCAGTCCCACAATACAATGTGCCCAGCCGCTTTTATTTCAGCAGGCAAGCCGTCCCTGCCCTGCACAAGCATGTGGAGGGACACATAAAACACGCGCTACTGAATGCCGTCAGTAGCAAGGTCCACCTCACCACCAATGCGTGGACCAGTCACCTTGGACAGGGGCGATACCTTTCCCTCACTGCCCATTGGGTTAATGTTGTTGAGCCAGGTACAGATCGTGCTAGTGGCGCAGGACGTGTTTTGCCAACTCCAAGGATTGCAGGAATCCAGTCTGTCCGCATTGACTCCTCCTCATACACAAGTTTCTCAGAATCATCGCTGCAGGAGCTATCACAGTCCACCTCCACATGGACCCATGAACGTTTACCTGTTACGGCCGACATGAGCACAGCTGTGGCCAAAGGTCAACAGGCCGTCTTGAAATTAATTTCTTTGGGGAATCAAAGCCACACAGCGCAGGAGCTCTGGAATGCCATCAAGCAGGAGAGCGACGTGTGGTTTGTGCCAGCGAATCTCCAGCCAGGCATGGTAGTGTGTGACAATGGCCAAAATCTGGTGGCAGCTCTGGCCCTAGGCAACCTCACTCACATCCCATGTCTGGCACATGTGCTCAACTTGGTCGTGCAGAGTTTTTTGAGGGACTAGAGGGACTAGAGAGTGTGCTCACTTGCGGCATTCCAGCATGGCAAGATCGTGCATTGCAGCTCTGCAGCGCCGATTCCGCCTTTCGGAACATCGCATCATATGTGACCTACCCACCAGGTGGAATTCCACATTACATATGTTGGAGTCTTTGTGTGAGCAGCAGCCAGCAGTAATGGAGTACCAGCTGCATCAGGCGCAAAGAAGTCGCACTCCGCGCAGTTCAGACTTCACAACCACTGAGTGGGCCACTATGAAGGATGTCTGCCAGGTTTTGCGTTCCTTCAATGATTCTACGCAGATGGCGAGTGCAGATGATGCACTAGTCGGCATGACTGTCCCCCTTATCTGCCTGCTTCAGCAAACACTGCAAGCGCTAAGGGATGATGTTGTGGAAGAGGTGGAGGATGAGGAGTCACCAATTCCATCAGCTTCTGGACAGTCAGCACTACGTGGTTGCTCACAAAGGCCTAGGCAGGGGACACTTTGTGAGGAGGATGAGGAGGAGTCAATGGAGGAGGAAGACGTCAGTCCAGAGGAGGGAGTTACACAATTCTCCAGTAGTCAGTGTGTAGAGCGAGGGTGGGGTGATGCAGAGCAGGCAGAGATCACGCCTCAAGCAGGGGACAGTGCTTCTTGGCCAGTTGGCAGTCTGCAGCACATGGCTGATTACATGCTGCAGTGCCTGAGAAACGACCGCCACATCGCCCACATTCTGAACACGGCTGATTATTGGGTGTACCCCCTCCTAGATCCTCGCTACCGGGACAACTTATAAAGCCTCATAACACCGTTGAACCGGGAGCGTAAAATGCAGGAGTACCAAGACACACTGGTGAATTCCATCATCTTCTCCAGTCCAAGTGAGAGCAGTGCTGCTAGTGCTTTACAAAGCAGCTCAGTGCGTCGAGGCAGTGGAGGAAGCTCTGCACAAAGAGGGAGCAGAATCAGTGCCTCAGCACAAGGCAAGACCAGTATAGCCCAACTGTGGCACAGTTTTGTGTGCCCGCCACACATGTCTACACCATCACAGACGGCTCCAGTCAGCAGGAGGCAACGTTTCTGTCAGATGGTGACAGACTACATGTATTGCCCTCTTACTGTACTCCCAGACGGCTCTTCCCCCTTCAAATTTTGGGTCTCTAAGCTGGATACATGGCCAGAGCTAAGCCAGTATGCATTGAAGGTGCTGGCTTGCCCTGCTGCTAGTGTATTATCGGAACGCGTCTTTAGTGCCGCAGGTGGTGTACTAACAGACCGTCGCATGTGACTATCCTCCGATAACGTTGACCGGCTTACTTTTCTGAAAATGAACAAGGCCTGGATCTCGCAGGAATTTGCCACTCCTCTTCTAGATTAAATAATTGGTTGGCTACAGTATCCAGGTCTCCTGTTGCCTACATGTTTCTACCACCTGAACTGTAATCCCTGGGCTCCAACACTGCCAGTTGATGCTCAGAAGTGCAGGCTGCACAGTCAAAACACATGACCCAGTGTTATTGGGTTTTAGTAACGTCAGCTGATCCCGAGCTGTGTAGCCGGCAATGTGTCCTGCGACCGGCACGCTGACACAACTACTGAAATTTAAGGGAACCTGTCCCCCCCCAGGCGTTTGTTACTGAAAGAGCCACCTTGTGCAGCAGTAATGCTGCACAAGGAAAAGGTAGCTCTTTTAGTAGACAACAAGTGATATCAGAAGACGGGCAGCGGTAAGTGCACATGGCCAAGGGATTACATAACAGCGCAGGCTCCGGGACAGAATCAAACAACGCTGAGGAGGCGGCGCACGTCGCCAGGGGGGTAGGAATGACGGCTGTGCTGCGTCCCATTACGAAGGAAAGTCCCACCTCCGGGACGGTCTCACGATGTGAGGGGACACATTTCATAAGTGTCTAGTTCTGCGTTTGCAAGGAACAAAATAAAAAGAGCCACCTTTTCCTTTTGCAGCATTAGTGCTGTACAAGATGGCTCTTTCAGCTACAAACGCCTGGGGGGGTTAAAGGTTCCCTTTCAACTTGCTCCAATTAGGCCTCAGCCTACACTCCGCTCCTCCTTGATTCCCTGGGCTCTAACACCGCCATTTGGTGCTCGGAAGTGCTGGCTGCACAGGGAAAAACACTCGCCACTGTGTCAGTGGGGTTCAGTAACGTCAGCTGTTCCCCTGCTGTGTAGCCAGCAGCGTGTCCTGCAAACACCACGCAGACACAACAGACAATAAGCTGCCTCCAGTGCAGGCTTCAGCCTACACTCTGCTCCTCCTTGATTCCCTGGGCTCTAACACCACCAGTTGGTGCTCAGAACCTTTGGCTTAGGTGCCTCCTTCTGGGTATCCGAGTTCCACCAACGTCAGGTGGTCCTTGGTAGTGCTTTCAGGCACGGGTACCTCCTGCTTAGTAACCGGGTTCCAGTAACGTCAGCTGGTCCTCGGTAGTTCCATTGGCTCTTGGACCTTCGGCTACCCATCCGGGTTCCAGTACCGTCTGCTGGTTCTCGGCAGTGTCTTTTGCTCTTGTACCTTCTGCTCCCCATCCTGGTTCCAGTACCATCAGCTGGTTCCAGGCAGAGCCTTTGGCTTAGGTGCCTCCTTCTGGGTATCCGAGTTCCACCAACGTCAGGTGGTCCTTGGTAGTGCTTTCTGGCATGGGTACCTCCTGCTTAGTAACCGGGTTTCAGTAATGTCAGCTGGTCCTCGGTGGTTCCATTGGCTCTTGGACCTTCGGGTAGCCATCCGAGTTCCAGTTCCATCAGCTGATTATCGGCATTTTCTCAGCCTTCTTGTACCTTCTGCTACATTTCCAAGTTCAAGACCCTAAAGACGACGACCCGGAAGACCGAGAAGCAGAAGAACAAGAGGCTGCAGAACAAAGAGCAGAAGAACATTAAGCACAAGACTAAACATCAGAGCAAAAGATATTATCTAAATTATAAGCAGAAGAAGACTAAGCAGCGTATGGGGGTGACTCCGTTCCTCCTCGTGGTGCCCCTGGAAAAAGCCTGCTGCTGCAGGCCTAACTGAACACGGACAAATCCTGTTGTAACTCTTTTGTGACAGGCAGAATGGAAGGTGTAATCTTCAAACTGTTATAGATAACAACTACAGGAATGCATGTCACAAATAAGAATATGATGAAGAAGTAGAATATGAAGAAGAATAATAGTTTACTAAAAAGAATATGAAGAATGTAACAGAAAAAAAATAATAGGTAGAAGATGAAGAAGAAGATGAATAAGGTGAAGAAGAAGTTGATGTCAAAGATGCTGCTGCTGAGGATGATGAAGAAGAGAGTGTCGGAGAAGTAAAAAAGAAGGTGAAGGGCATGGAAGTAGTGAAACATCAATATCTGACAAAATAAAAAAAATCTTAACATAGTCAATATCTTTGTAACTCCGAACGTCTTAAAAAAAAAAAAAATTCCTGCTATTCTATTTGATTGGGCTAAACCTCTATGCCTTTAATGTCTCTGCCACCTCCCCCAATACATCCTACATTATTCTTAGTTGTTTTCCTTCATGTAGAATGAACCTACAAGGAAAGAAAGGGTTTTAATGCCGATATTTTGGTCCCATTGATTTGCATTGGTATCGGGTATCGGTATCGGCGATAGCCGATATTTTTTTTAATATCGGCCGATCCAATCCGATACCGATACTTTCCGATATCGGAAGGTATCGCTCAACACTATTGCTTAGTGTTCTACCTGCCTTTTTTTGGCAATACATTACAGATTAGTGGGCATAGGTTGCTACTGCCTTCTAAGGTTATGTGTCCACCCCCTGTTGTGCGCTCGGTGATTCCAGATATGTTCATTGAACATATGCGGAATCACCGCATCATATACATAGATGGTGATATTTTTCTTGCGGAGATAGAGCATCTCTGCAAGATACATAGACATGCTGCGGTCTATAAAGACGCTCCACTTAACCAAGTGGTTCAGCATTAACATGGGTAAGAGGCTGTGATATTTTGACTCTGCATGAGTTTGTGTGGCATTCTTATTTGGTCACTATTGATCATTATCACCAATTACCAGAATGTGTTTCATGCCCGTCAGAAGATCGGTGTAACATATGCGCGTGTTTGACTCGGCCTAAAAAATGCCTGTCAAAAATATGTTGCCAAAACAAAGATGCACGTGTCTGTCTAAAGGGCAAAGTGCAACATGTTCGTGAGATCCTGAATTATAGAAAGCAGATCAATGTTGGTGTTGGAGGAAAACCAAACAAACTGATGGATGCTTGTGAAAAACTAAGTTTAAAGAGGAGTGCACCGTCTGTAACTATAAACACACCCGTGGCACAAGCTTCTTCATCTTCATCCATACATATTACCAATAATATCCAAATGTCGCAGTCGAAAATTATTTGTTCTCGTGTAACGAACACTGTTAAAGAAATGCCACAAAACGTAGATAACCACGACCCTGGGAAACACCAGATTTCCTCTTTACAAGATATGGACTATGATGGTGTTGATGGCGACTTTGAAATTCACCACATCAACACCAAGAAGATAAAGATCACAGCTGCAAAAAATGTGCAAGAAAGGCCGTGAATGTCCGGAAAATCATTTTCCCTTGGGCAAACTTTCCCTCTTGCTAAAGTGGTACCGAATGATGCATACACAGCTCTCATGTCTATTTAGCATGAGATGGTTGAAAGATGATGTATTCTGTTTTGTTCATGTCCACTTTTTGAAAGCGAACATAAAAGAAGGATAAAATAGCGGCAAGATGTGTGATTTTGGTCAGTAAGGAGGTAATGTCAGGTACAGATAGGTAGATCTGCGTGTCATCGGCGTACTGATGATATTGCAAACTGTGCCATTACATCAGCTATCCCAGGCCGAAGGTGTAGATGGAGAAGAGTAGGGGTCCTAGATCTGAGCCTTGGGGAACACCGAAAGACCGTGGTCAAGGTGAGGCGGTGGTGTGGGAGAGGGAGACACTGAATGTACCCGTAACACCCTGGCTGTTTTTTAAAGACTCTGCCGATAACCCTCAAAAGGCCATTTGCACCAATGCCCATTCCTGCATCAGCAGGGATAGCAAAGCTCCCATCCTAACCATCACAAGCATGATCAGGCACATGGCAGCAAAGCACCCTACTTTGCTAGTTGAACACAAGGCTCCATGAACAGTGTCTGCAGGTGATACCACTGCTTCTTCCGATGTTGTGCATGCAAGCCAATCCCCTGTCCATGGTGCAGGCAAAGATGCCTCATGCCCTGCATTTGCAGTTGCACACAAACTCAACTAGCACCATCAACAAGCACGTCCACATTCATGTCCCAGTGCAGTGTTCAGTTGTCCATACCCCAGTCTTTGGAACGCAAGCGGAAATAAGCAGCCAATGCCACAGTACTAAATTCACACATTTCTCATCTGCTTGCACTCGAAAAGTGGCATTTTAGGCCCGTGGGAGACGTAAGCTTTCCACAACCTGATGCTGGTGACCATCACAAGGTACTCGTTACCCAGCCGCCACAATTTTTCCCTGCTGTCACGACATTACACAAGCAAGCACGTGCCCCATACATTACCCGGGCCCTCTACAATGCTTTTACAGGGAAAATGCACCTAAACACGGACACTTGGACAAGTGCATGTGGGCAGGGATGGTACATCTTGCTAACGGCAGACTGGCTTAGCATAGAGGAAGCCATGACCCAGTCGGACATTGGGAGACCATGCTGCAGATGTATGGAGACAGGTTGTGGAAGGCTTTTTCGGTCATAGTTTGGGTTTTGAACTGTAGCCTCTGGGCAATTGGAAGGCACTGATGGGCCTGGCAGAGAGGAGAGGCTGGGGAGTAACAGAGGGGCAGTTGGATTACTTGGGCATCAGACTTTAGAATAGATTGGAATGGTGCAAGAGTGCTAGAGGGTAGGCCAGGGAGTAGAAGGTTGCTATAGTGGAGGTGAGAGATCATGAGGGCGTGCGCAAACATTTTTGCAGCTTCTTGGAATGTACGGATCCTGGAAATGTTTTTGAGTTGCAATGGGCAGGAGGAGGCAAGGGCTTGGATATGTATCTTGAAACAGAGGGCCTTGTTATATTTTTTGAAGCGTAATAGTGCTGTATAGAATTAGAGTATCAGACAGCAAAAAAAGGGTCCATCAGCCTACAATGACCAAACTTGGAGCATGCAGATATATGCGGACTGTCACGGAAATACCACACTGGCAAATATGTGGCCTTGTTATATTTTTTGAAGCGTAATAGTGCTTGTAGAATTAGAGTATCAGACAGCAGAAAAAGGGGTCCACTGGCTTACAATGCCCAAACTTGGACAACGCAGATATATGAGGGGTGTCATGGAAATACTACATTGGCAAATATGTGGCCTTTTCATATTTTTTTTAAGTTAAATAGTGCTGTATAGAATTACAGTGTCAGACAGCATTAAAAGGGATCCTCCGGCCTACAATGCCCAAACTTGGAGCACGCAGATATATGAGGGCTGTCACGGAAATATCACACTGGAAAATATGTTTCCTTTATATATTTTTTTAAGCTAAATAGTTCTGTATTGAATTAGAGCATCAGACACCAGAAACAGTGGCAAAACGGCCTAAAATGCCAAAACTTGGAGGACGCAGAAATGTGAGGGCTGTCACGGAAATACCACACTGGCAAATATGTGGCCTGTTTTTTTTTTAAATGCCAAACAGTGCTGTATATAATTAGAGCAACAAACAGCAAAAACAGTGTCAAAACGGCCTAAAATGCAAAAACTTGGAGCACGCAGATATAAGAGGCCTTTTTCGGTGAATTTAAAACACAAAAAAAAGTGGCACAAGTCTAGCACACACAACTATGCTATGTATGCCTGACAAACTGTGATTTTTCAACAGGCCTCAGTCTGACAGAACAGACTGTATATTTTTGTTTTTTTGGATGAATTTAAAAAAAAAATAATAATGCAACTAGGTATATAGTAAAGAAGCTGCAGCGGCAGACAGTTATAGTGCTTTGGGAGGGATGCAGTGGGAGCAATGGACGCACATACAGGGCCTGCAGGCCTTGCACTGATGTGGATATGCCGTGCCCTGCCTACCTAGCGCTGCAATATCGGGACCCATGAATTAGCTCTAAAAAGGACTTTTGGTTTCTGAGGAGTTGTGGATTTAAGAGTTGCAGACCTACACTAACTCTAAAAACCACGATTCTGACCCTATCTTGGCAGCAGCTCTCCCTACTCTCGCTGAATCAGGAACAGAATGCGGCGAGCAGGGCGGCACCAAGTCTCTTATACTCGGGATGATGCTGTGCAGCCAAGCCAATCACTGCATGACCACAACAAAGATGGCTGCAGCGTTTCATGGCCTTCAGACAATCCCTGCACCGTAATTGGGTCTCTAAAGCCTTCCAAAAACACTGGGTGGAGACACCAGTTACCGCCGAATAATCCCAGAAATGCTCGGTGCTCGCCGAGTACACCGAGCATAGTGATACTCGGGCGAGTAACAAGCAGTGGAAAGCACATTCGCTCATCACAAGTAAATAACTCATGAAAGAATAAAGTTATGTTAAAACCAAGCACACCATTGTTTTTCTTGTGAAATTCTCAATAAGTTTAATGTGTCACTTGACCCTCTTCCCATTGGAAAAAATAAAGTTGAATCCAAAATGGCCGACTTCAAAATGTCCGCCATTGTCACCACTAGGGTTGAGCGACTTTTATTTTTATAGGATCGGGTCGGGTTTCACGAAACCCGACTTTCTCAAAAGTCGGGTCGAGTGAAATCGGCCGATCCTATAAAAAAGTCAGGGTCGGGGTCGGCCAAAACACGAAACCCAATGCAGTGCAATGGGATACTATGGTTCCCAGGGTCTGAAGGAGAGAAAACTCTCCTTCAGGCCCTGGGATCCATATTAATGTGTAAAATAAAGAATCAAAATAAAAAATATTGATATACTCACCCTCGGACGTGCCCTGGTACTAATCGGCAGGCTTCCTTCCTAAGAATGAGCGCGTGAATGACCTGCGGTGACGTCGCGGCTTGTGATTGGTCGCGAGCGGTCACATGGACAAGCCGCAATGTCATCTAAGGTCCTTCACGCGCTCATTCTTAGGAAGGAAGGCTGCCGGAAAGAAGCAGAGCGCGTCCGAGGGTGAGTATATTCCCCTGGACGAAGCATTTCCGTGCGAAACGCGCGTCGGGTGTGGTGGGTCCCCGGTTCTCATCCTCTTGGTAACTATACCCATATATTATATGGCACACTTGTGCCGCATATACACTTATAATATGTTTGTTTTATTGATCATTTCAGCCTAGTTGCTTAATTTTCTGAGTCTATTGTGTGCAGCAGTATTTCCTGCACTAGTGCACATAGTAAATATTCATTGCACTTTTGCATATCAGCACTTTATTGTATTTACTTTTATAGTACTTATTTATGATATATGTATTTATACACACTTTCTGAGGCTGTATTTTATTATTATTGTTCTATATTACTGCTGTGTATATTTGTATTGAGGTCAGGCCCGTGTTGGTCCCACCGTTGTTTCTGCACTGGTGGCATCCATTATGTTTTTACTTCTGTGTATGTTTGTCTTTAATAAATATTCATATATTCTTTAATTATTTGGTCTCTGAGTGAAGGTTCTTTTTTCGGTTGTGTTATATGTTATCCTTCATGACCCTATAAGGGATATTATTTGGTGTTTTCCGATACCAATACAAGTCAATGGGACTCAAGTATTGGACGGTATCCCTGATGGTTCCCAGGGTCTGAAGGAGAGGAAACTCTCCTTCAGGCCCTGGGATCCATATTAATGTGTAAAATAAAGAATTAAAATAAAAAATATTGCTATACTCACCTCTCCGACGCAGCCTGCACCTTACCGAGGGAACCGGGAGCGTTCTTTGCTTAAAATTTGCGCGTTTACTTCCTTACGTGAAGTCCCGGCTTGTGATTGGTCGCGTGCCGCCCATGTGGCCGCGACGCGACCAATCACAGCAAGCCGTGACGTAATTTCAGGTCCTTCAGGATTTTAAAATTACGTTCTGGCTTGTGATTGGTCGCGTCGCGGTCACATGGGCGACGCGACCAATCACAAGCCGTGACGTCACGGGAGGCTGGACACGCGCGCATTTTAAAATGCGCACGTGTCCAGCCTCCGGTGACGTCACGGCTTGTGATTGGTCGCGTCGCCCATGTGGCCGCGATGCGACCAATCGCAAGCCAGAACGTAATTTTAAAATCCTGAAGGACCTGAAATTACGTCACGGCTTGCTGTGATTGGTCGCGTCACGACCACATGGGCGGCACGCGACCAATCACAAGCCGAGACTTCACGTAAGGAAGTAAACGCGCGAATTTTAAGCAAAGAACGCTGCCGGTTCCCTCGGTGAGGTCCAGGCTGCGTCGGAGAGGTGAGTATAGCAATATTTTTTATTTTAATTCTCTCTTTTTCCCCATTATTACATTAATGTTGTTTCGATACCGATACCCGATACCACAAAAGTATCGGATCTCGGTATCGGAATTCCGATACCCGCAAGTATCGGCCGATACCCGATACTTGCGGTATCGGAATGCTCAACACTAGTCACCACCCATCTTGAAAAGTTTTCCTTCTCCCATATACTAATGTGCCACAAACAGGAAGTTGATATCACCAACCATTTAATTTAGGTGTATCCATATACATTGCCCACCCTGTATAACACGGGGCATTATAATGCTTGTTGAAATATATATTTATTTAACGTATCGAAGCAAGGGATGCTGTGAGATGTAGA
This sequence comes from Ranitomeya variabilis, assembly GCF_051348905.1. Lineage (NCBI taxonomy): Eukaryota > Metazoa > Chordata > Amphibia > Anura > Dendrobatidae > Ranitomeya > Ranitomeya variabilis. Next base: position 467,803,656 of record NC_135232.1, on the reverse strand, counting down.
TCAGTGGTGATATCAGTGATGGAGAAAGCATTTTTTTTTACATAAATCAATACACTTGTAAGTCTAGTACATAACTAAGTAAAGCCAAGGGAGAAAGGAAAAAAACAGATTTGTTTGTAACTAGACACATTCCTGAATAGTTGATGTTCAAATTTCTGGGAGTAAACATCATTAAAATATTTCCTTATTATTAGCACAAAGACATCTCATAACATTCTAGAGAAAAAGAGAATATGAAGGCAGAAACGAAAATGTACCCTTCAGGCAGATAATATATTTCAATCATTGCTAAAGTATGTTCCCTGCAAGCAAGAGGTTGTCAGAGGGGCCATTTGAGAACAACTTTAAAGCTCCTTTGGGCTGCAAATTCAACAACCTGCTAGATTATTGCAATTTTATTGGATTTTGTTGTACATTTAATAAATGTATTAAATTTTCTGGGCAAATAAATAGAAAATAAATAGCAAGCAACATTAGTTCTAATATCTAAGTGACTATTTGTACAGATATGAGAATTTTCATTTTGATAAGAATGGTCAGTAACAGGTCATTAAAGTCTTCTTTATGATATATGATGGATTCTTTATTACCTGGGTTATTGGCTATTTAGAATGTTCAACACGTAAACTTAGAAGGAACTGCTTTAAATGTTCATAGACTCCAGTAATTATCGCCACCTACAGTAGATGTAAATGACAGACATTTATCAAGTGACTATACAGTATATTGCTAAGAATTGTTATGTATATGAAAATAACTTCACATCTTACACAATCTAATTACTAGTAGAGAATGACATCTACTAAAAAGAGTGAATCAATTCAAATCAAAATTCACAGGTCCCAGTGAAGTTTAATAATTTGAGAATAAATTCACTTGAATCACCAGAAAAATGTCCACTGACTTTTTGCACATTGCAAGAGATTACATTAGGCAAAGAAGGCTGAAATAGCCTGAGGAGCGAACATAAAGCTTTGCAGCTATTAGAGCACACGGTATAGCACAGTCAGTAGAAGAGGACTATTATCATCTTTCTAAAAGCCCAGTCAGAGAATGCAGCAGCCATATTTGGGTGATGTAGAATAGTAAGATTTGGTTAAAAGCCACATCTCAGACAGCAATAGAGAAGGGAAGAGAAAGCCCTAAAGCCCAGGACAAAAACTTCAGTCGGTAATGTGTTGGGCAACTGCAGCACTGAATAGAATGAGTGTATTAATCTGTGAATAATACAGGGTCAATTCATAAAGAATTAAAAAGATAGGAGAGACAGGAGCAGGGACAGATTCAGTGTGAATGGTCAGTGCTATTGTGTAGCTGGCATCTGTACTACTGCAGTGGAATAACAATTACACATTTTTTTCTTTATTCATAATACACTAGAAAGGAGCAGTATGACAGCACAACATTTTTTACAGAAAAAAATCTGAAATCATTGTCACTCACAGACAGAGCACTTGCTTGTCACAATCAACTCTACTGAGTTTTTACATTTCACATGGAATTCTTGTTGTGAAAGAGGGGATACTTTTTCTTTTAAAAATATCGAAGTTCCTCAAAATCCAGAAATTTACTTGTGACTGCTTCAGAATGTGTGTGTGTGTCACAAGCAATTTTATTCTAATTTATTTTACAAGTCAAATTTTACCTCCCAATTTACATGACCAATTGTTAACACCTTGTTACTGGAGTTTAGTACTACCAAACCAGCATTTCTTTTTAAGTCATTTTTGAGACTGAGGTTAAATTTGAAAAAAAATAGTAGAAAAAAAATCTTTAACCTCTTACCAAAGTTGGACATACTGGTATGTCTAATATTAGCTTCCTGTCTTTTATGCAGGCTCATAAGCTGAATCTGCACCTTTGCCAGCAGATGATGACTGTTAGGGCTAGCGGAACGCACCAAATAATAACAAAGATAGAGTAAGGTGTGTTCGCAGCCCGAGGTCCACCGTGCAGAGATGGAACCTGCTGCCAAGTAATGACGGACTATATGGCGGTACAATGTGGATACACACACGGCTTAACTTCACCCTGTGTGAAGGAAGCGAACCCTGTTGCATCACAGGGCCGCAATACCGCACCAAGAGCACAAGCAAGGAGTCTCAGAAATCAATCCCAAGACACAGGATTTGAGTTAATATAGACCTCTTGCGCTCGACACCGCAACTGGGGTGTCAGAGTGAAAGAAATAATAATAATAAAGATGCACGCAAGTGCGTGCGGTGCCGCACTGGTGGACGCCACTAACCACACAGGTTGGGTCAGGAAAGCGCTGTGAAAGCGCACAGCACCGCACTGGCGGTCACAGCAATAGACGCTGTTTAGTGTGTTACGTGCTGATGGCTAAGTCGGGCGCTAGATATCAATCATCCACCTTACACGAGCAGTCATACACAAGGGAGGGGATAATTAATGAACGACTTTCACACATCAACACACACACGTTTACACTAGCGCATGGCCGTGCGGTCATGCAAACCTTTTATAGCTGCAGCATGTACAGGACCTTCCCAGAAGGACCAATGAGAGACTGCCACAGTAGTTGAGCACCTTCAGGACCTTCCTGGAGGACCAATGGGATCTGCTGCAGTATCTGAGCATGTGACCCTCAATCACCAACAGGAGATCTTGCCCTGGGCATGCTCAGAAGGGGAAAAGCAGGACTTAGTCCCAAAAGCGTCTACTCGCCACTGCCCAGCACTGGCTTCAATGGCAGAAGCTGGAAAAGCAGCAGTAACCCTATGCACAGAGTGCGACTGAGCAAGACATTGGGACCAACGTCTCCGCTGAGCAGACTCCACTGTGGCTGGAGAATATTGGGAGACCACAGCAAAGATGGTTTGAGATTACCCTGTGATGAGGTGGGAACTCAACACCTAACAATGACTACATTATTATTTTTCATGCTCGTCTAAAACTTATGATTAGAAGTGTTGATTTGTGAAATCGGCATTTACAATATGTGTTTGGGAGGGGGAAGTTTAACTGACTGTCAGCACCCAAATGATACAGCTATGATTTGCCGATGGATTGCCATGACAGCGGGACCACCTTTTTTTTTCATACTACCAAGTCCCACCGGAAAGAAAAAAAAAAAACTATGCTGGAATTACATTTTTTAGGTTTTTAATTGCACTTCAAAATTTTTCTTATTTCCAGCACTTGACTTGATAAAATAGATAGTGTCATTCAAAAGTACAATTTGTCCTGCAAAAAATAACCATAAAAAGTACATCTATTTTGACAGAAGGGGTTAATAAATATACACAATAGTGTCTGTTTTTGCAAACCTGTGTGAAGATCTAAGGCTGGGGTCACACTTGGCGTAAGACAATACGCCACGTATTATACGTCTGTACTACGGCCGTAATACGGAGAAATGTTCCCAAAATATTGATCCGTAGTCAGGGTGTGTCAGCGTATTTTGCGCATGGCATCCTCCGTATGTAATCCGTATGGCATCCGTACTGCGATATTTTCTCGCAGGCTTGCAAAACCGACATCTAATGGATTTATGTGCTCAAATGTTAGGGAAAACATATATACAGTATATATATATATATATATATATATATATATATATATATATATATATATATATGTCATTGAGACACATATATATATAGTCTGTATTTAGATTTCATTCAGCGCGATATCTGTGAACAGCCGGTAATTCAATTGCCGGCTTTTCATTTCTCCTGCACAAACCCGACAGGATATGAGACATGGTTTACATACAGTAAACCATCTCATATCCCCTTTTTTTTTGCATATTCCACACTACTAATGTTAGTAGTGTGTATGTGCAAAATTTCAGCGCTGTAGCTGCTAAAATAAAGGGTTAAATGACGGAAACAATTGTCGTGGGCTCCCGCGCAATTTTCTCCGCCAGAGTGGTAAAGCCAGTGACCGAGGGCAGATATTAATAGCCAGGAGAGGGTCCATGGTTATTGGCCCCCCCGTGGCTACAAACATCTGCCCCCAGCCACCCCAGAAAAGGCACATCTGGAAGATGCGCCTATTCTGGCACTTGGCCACTCTCTTCCCACTCCCTGTAGCGGTGGGATATGGGGTAATGAAGGGTTAATGCCACCTTGCTATTGTAAGGTGACATTAAGCCAGATTAATAATGGAGAGGCGTCAATTATGACACCTATCCATTATTAATCCAATTGTTTGAAAGGGTTAAAAAAACACACACACATGATTTAAAAGTATTTTAATGAAATAAACACAGCGGTTGTTGTAATAATTTATTGTTCTCTCAATCCATTTCCAGGCCCTCGCTTGGGAAAATAATAAACGCACAAGATACATACCCTCAGCTGAAACGTCACGTCCCACGAAGTAATCCATCTGAAGGGGTTAACTAATATTACAGGCACGAGCTGAGATAAACCACTCGCTCGTGCCTGTAATCCCCGGGTGCTGAAAGGAAAGCTAGATCTGTACTTACATTGAGTCGCGGTGAGGCGCCCCTGCTGGATGTTCTCATGAACTGCAGCCTGGGAACTTTTTCCCACGCTCCAGGTCATATGAGGACATCCACCAGGGGGCGCATTACCGCGACTGAAGGAAATGTAGGTCAATGACCCACATTTCATTCATTCGCCGGGGAATTACAAGCAGGAGCACACCGCTGCATTAGCAGGGCTCCTGCCTGTAATATTAGTTAACCCCTTCAGATGGATTACCTCGTGGGACGAGACGGTTCACCAGAAGGTATGTATCTTGTGCGTTTATTGTTTTGCCAAGCGAGGGCCTGGAAATGGAATGAGAGAGCAATAAATTATTACAACAACCGCTGTGTTTATTTCATTAAAATCCTTTTTAATCATGTGTGTGTGTGTTTTTTTAACCCTTTCAAACAATTGGATTAATAATGGATAGGTGTCATAATTGACGCCTCTCCATTATTAATCTGGCTTAATGTCACCTTACAATAGCAAGGTGGCATTAACCCTTCATTACCCCATATCCCACCGCTACAGGGAGTGGGAAGAGAGTGGCCAAGTGCCAGAATAGGCGCATCTTCCAGATGTGCCTTTTCTGGGTGGCTGGGGGCAGATGTTTTTAGCCACGGGGGGGCCAATAACCATGGACCCTCTCCTGGCTATTAATATCTGCCCTCAGTCACTGGCTTTACCACTCTGGCGGAGAAAATTGTGCGGGAGCCCATGACAATTTTTTCCGCCATTTAACCCTTTATTTCAGCAGCTACAGCGCTGAAATTTTGCACATACACACTACTAACATTAGTAGTGTGGAATATGCAAAAAAAAAGGGGATATGAGATGGTTTACTGTATGTAAACCATGTCTCATATTCTGTCGGGTTTGTGCAGGAGAAATGAGAAGCCGGCAATTGAATTACCGACTTTTCACTAGCACCGCTGCATATTTCTCGCAAGTCACACTGCTGGTCCGTGTGGAATCTGTGTTTTTCTCGCCCCCATAGACTTTCATTGGCAATTTTTTTGCGCAATATGCTGACAAACGCAGCATGCTGCGATTTTATACGGCCGTAGAAAGCCGTATAATACTGAACCGTAATATACGGCTAATAGGAGCAGCCCCATTGAGAATAATTTTGCCGTATTTAATGCGAGTTGTACGGACGTAGTTTCTGCGCTCTTACGTCCGTAAAACATGCATGTGTGACCCCGGCCTAAGGGTGAGGGTTGTAATAATCACCTAGGCAGGTTAATGATGCAGCTAGCTTTATTTCTTCTATCCACGGTCCTTAAGCAACTCCAGGTAGATGCCCAAATTACAATGCCCACAGTTCACATGTTCAGTTCCTGCACCTGTACCAGACGATACCCACTGTCTTCTAACTTTTGGTTGGCCATCAGCTTTTGATATCTCCTGCTGATATAGTCTGCAGTCACAGCCTATGTTCCTCCAGACGAAAGATATTATGGCCGTAGCACGTGTATACCCCTCCAGCCAGCAACAATCTCTCCTTTGCCTCGTCAGAGTCCTAAATACCCAAACAGCTCATAGGAATTGAGCCCAGCCCGAGGAAAACACCCTGTTAGGGCTAGCGGAACGCACCGAATAATAAAGAGGTAGCTATGAGGTGCGTTCGCAGCCCGGGGTCCACCGTACAGAGATGGTACCTGCTGCTGAGTAATGGCGGATGGACACTTGCTCACACGTGGGTTAGACTTCATCCAGTGTGAATGGAAGTGAACTCTGTTGCTTCACAGAGTCGCCAAAATATGCTGAGCCCTGTTAGCAGTGACAGGGTGCAGCTGCAAGACACTAGTGGGATCCCTATGAATCACCCCCAATAAACTCGTGATTGGACTCGCTCTGACCCTCGGTGGCTTTTGAGCCCACGCCTGAGGATGCCCCGAGTCAGATGCAGAGCCCAAGCGGGAATTCCCACCCTACACTGACAGGCTGTCAGGAAAGCGCACTGGTTGCGCACTGTGCCGTACAGACGGGCACTGCAAAAAAACACTGTAACGTGTGCTACGTGCGCAGGTAGCACTGTCGGGTGCTAGATAGCTTCCACCATTCGCGAGCAGTCAACACCACAAGGAATGGGAATGATTAAGGTGCTTTCATCCATCGACAGTCATTCATCTACACACACACGTTATCAAGATTATACTAATGCATGGCCGTGTGGCCATGCGAACCTTTTATAGCGGAAGCTCTCCGAGACCTTCTTAGTGATCTAATAGGAGCTGCTACAGGACCTGAGCATGTGACCCCCCCGACCTCCAATGAGTGGTCGTCCCTTGGGCATGCTCAGTAGAGGAAAAGCAGGACTTAGTCCCAGGAGCATCTGCTCACTGCTGATCAGTGCTGGTTACAATGGCTGGACCTGGAAGGGCCGCAGTATGTAAGCGTACAGTATCTGCCTGAGCCAGACGCTGGGACCGATGTCTCTGCTGAGCAGGCTCCACTGCAGCTGGAGAAGAATGGGGGACCTCAGTGGACATGGTTCAAGATTCCCCCTGTACAGCAGCGGGAACTCGACACCTAACAATGGCCCCCCTCCTTGGGCCTCACTACGTTCAAAGACTGCAATGAGCAATGGAGCCCGAATGTGCTCCACAGGTTCCCAGGTTCAGCCCTCTGGGCCATGACCCTTCCAGTCCACCGGATAGTACTGTTTGTCACGTACCACCTTACACCCCATGATGGCGTTCACCACGTAATCTTCTGTAGACGAACCAGATGTCCCGGCATATGACTCGGAAAACCAGGATATGTGAATGGGCTTTAAGAGGGACACATGAAAGGTGTCAGTGATGCTTAGGCGTGGAGGAAGGGCCAGATGGTAGACCACAAGGTTAACCTGGTCCAGGACCTTGAAGGGACCCAAGTAGCGAGGTGCAAACTTAGTGGACTCAACTCGCAACCTGATGTTACGGGTGGAGAGCCACACTAAATCGCCAGGAGCTAAAGGTCGGAGCGGGCCGCCGATCTGCATCGGCGGAGACCCTCATTCTCTCCTTGGAGGCCCGGATGGCATCCTGTGTGTGGTCCCAAATGTCATGTGCCTCCACAGCCCAGTCTGCCACCCTGGAGTCGGCGGAAGTCACGGGTATGGGCACAGGAATCTGCAGATGCTGGCCTTAGTTAAGGAGGAATGGGGTCTGCTATGGAGTAGGCTATGGCGTCGTTCAGCGCAAACTCTGACCATGGTAGCAAGGAAGCCCAGTCATCCTGCCTGGCTGAGAAAAAATGTCACATGTATGTGACCAGGGTCTAGTTGGCCCTCTCTACCAACCCATTCGTCTTGGGATGGTATGCTGAAGAGAGATTCAGCTCGATGCTGAGAAGATGACAAAGCTCTCTCCTGAACTGAGATGCAAACTGGGGACCCCGGTCACTGACAATTTTGTCAGGCATACCGTGTAGGCAGAAAACGTGCTTAATAAACAACGCTGCCAAGGCCCGTGCAGAATTTAGCCGTGGAAGAGGCACCAAGTGCACCATTTTGGAAAAATGGTCGGTGACTACGGGACTTGGGTAAGCCCACCACAAAGTCCATCCTGACCATTTCCCAGGGCCTGTCCACCACCGGCAGGGGGTAAAGTAGTCCAGCAGGCCGTTGTCGAGGACACTTATTCTTGGCGCAGGAGACACAAGCCCGAATATAGTCTCCGATATCACAGGCCATATGCGGCCACCAGTACGTCCTCGCCAGAAGCTCAGATGTACTTTTGGTTCCAAAGTGTCCACCCACCCTGGACGAGTGAGCCCAAGAGAGAACCTCTGGTTGCAAATTAGAAGGCACAAAAGCGATACCGGGGCCACGGTCCTCAGGCTCTCAGAAGGGACAATAAGCCGAGGCTCCTCCTCCTCTGATGACACTGCTGAGCGAGAGAGAGCGTCGGCACAAATGTTCTTCTCCCCGGAGAGAAAATGGAGGGTGAAATGGAACCGGGAAAAGAACAGGGACCATCTAGCCTGGTGAGAATTTAGCCGCTGGGCAGTCTGTATATACACCAAATTATTGTGGTCAGTGTAAACTTGGAAGGGAAAGCGAACCCCCTCCAGGAAGTGTCTCCACTCCGAGAAAACCAACTTCATGGATAGCAACTCATTGTCCCCGATGGAATAATTCCTCTCTGCTGGTGTGAAGGTCTTGGAGAAGAAGAAGAAAGGATGCTTTTGACCTTGAGCATCCTTCTGGAAGAGGACTGCTCCAGCACCGACAGAAGAGGCATCCACCTCCATGATAAATGGTTTATCAACATCGGGGCGATGTAAAATGGGAGTGCCAGCGAAGTGTGACTTGATAGAGAGAAAGACCTTGGAGACCTCCTCCAACCACAATTTGGGATTTGTTCCCTACTTGGTGAGGGCAACCAAGGGAGCTACCAAAGTTGAGAAGTGGGGAATGAACTGGCAATAATAATTAATGAACCCCATAATGCGCTGCACTGCTTTAAGAGAATGGGGTTCCTGCCAGTCCATCACAGCATGTAGCTTGGCAGGATCCATGGCCAATCCCCGGCAGAGATGATATAGCCCAGGAAAGGTAAGGACTCCTGCTCCAACACACACTTCTCCAACTTGGCATAGAGGGAGTTTGCCCGAGGAGGTCGAAGACTTTGCAAACATCTCTCTGGTGGGTGTCTATATCTGGAGAGTAGATGAGAATATCATCCAGATAGACTATGACCGAGGTGGTGAGCATATCCCAGAAGATATAATTCACAAAGTCTTGGAAAATGGTAGAAGCATTACAGAGCCCGAAGGGCATCACCAGGTATTCATAGTGCCCGTCCCTGGTGTAAAATGCCATTTTCCATTTATCCCCCTCACAGATGCGAATCAGGTTGTAAGCACCCCGCAGATCTGTCATGGTCTGCTGAATTTCTGGGATTAGGTGGTTTTAGGGTTAACTTGGATGTCCTCGCTCTGGGATTCTGGAAGGCTTTTTAAAGCCTCATTGTGGAGCCATCCTCTGTCGCTTATACTCTGACTCTTAGCCGAGTGTGTGTGACCCTGTGGTGCCTGTGTTTTGTTCCTGCGCTTTATGCCTGTGCTAATTTATGCTTGTCTGGTTCTGTCCCCATTTAGAGTTCTGTCTGTCCCTTTTGTACTGCGCTGCTATCTCTGTGTATGACTATTGGCTTACGTTCTGACTATTCTCTGCTCACCTCTTCTGTACCGTGCCGCCCTCTCCGTGTCTGACCCCCCGTTTGTACGACTTGAGTTTTCCTTTCCCCTATTTCAGGCTGCCTGTAGAATCCTGCACTTATCTCCAGTAGCAGGACTCTAAGCCCCGCCCCTGTGGTCACATGATCGTAGGTCTTTCTACTTTCTGCTACCTTCAGCACGCTGCGCAGGTCCTGTCTGCTTGATCTTTCCCTGTGCCATCTGACCCCGGGCTCTCCCGCAGTGTAGGTGAGTCACCCTGCTCAGCCGTGGCAGTGCGCCGGTGCTGACAGGGTCCTGATAAGATCAAGCTTAGTAAATACCCTCGCTCCCTGCAACCTATCAAATAGCTCAGATGTCAGAGGCAGAGGTTTTTGTTCTTAACCGTGATGGCGTTAAGACCCCTGTAATCTATGCATGAACATAATTCTCCGTTCCTCTTCTGCACAAAGAAAAACCCTGCCCCTGCAGGTGACACTGACTTCCTAATGAATCCTCTTGCTAGATTCTTCTGAATGTATTGGGTCATCGCCTCCCTCTCCGGGAGAGAAAGGGGATAGACTCGACCCCAGGGAGGATCTGCACCAGGCAAGATATCAATAGGACAGTCATAGGGGCGGTGGGGCAGAGGGGTCTCTACAGCCCTCTTGGAGAACACGTCCGCATAGGGTCAATAGTGCTTGGGGAGAGAGGAAACATCTGCGGGTATTTCAGTTGTAGCAACCTGAACGCACTCCCTCAGACATCTACCCTAACAAGACTCACTCCATCCCAGAATTCTCAAAGAGGATCACTCTATATGAGGAGAGTGGTAGCGTAGCCATGGTATTCCTAACAGGACCTCATCGATTCCCTCGGGAATTACTAGCAGGGAGATAATCTCCTGATGAGATGGAGATATGGACAAAGTAAATGGGTTGGTCAGGTGTGATATTTGTGAGGGCGGAGTCGACCCATTCACCACTCGTACAGTCACTGGCTTGGCGAGCATCACCAGGGGTATTGCGTGGCATTGGGCAAAGGCAGAGGACATAAAATTCTCCTCCGCTCCGGAATCCACACAAAGCTCGACTGTAAGAGTGGTTGGGCCTAAAGTGATTGTCCCTTTGAATGACAGTTTGGAAGAAAACAATCATTAAACAAAAACTTGGTACTCAATAGTTCATAAAGTGAAAAATTGCTGATTTTATTGCACATCCAGACACAGAACCAATAGTTGTTCCAATAGTTGTTGAACATTTTCGGTCCCGAGTGGACCTTCCTCAGAACAGTTTTAGTTTATCAATGTTCACCTGGGTTGCTGGATTATCACATCTAAACAGATGGAACAACCCTCTGGGTTATCACTGCAAGACGTTGCAATGTACAGGTATAAGGGCTCTTGGTGTGCTATGTCGCTAGGGAGTACAGTGGCACATGCTCGGTGTGAGAGACTGCAGCGCTGATGGCGTTTTCTGTCGTCAGGAAAGCGCACTGGTTGCGCATGGTGCCGTACAGACGGGCACTGCAAAAAGGTACTGTAACGTGTGCTACGTGTGCAGGTAGCACTGTCGGGCGCTACATAGCTTCCACCATTCGCGAGTAATCAACACCATAAGGAATGGGAATGATTAAGGAGCTTTCATCCATCGACAGTCATTCATCTACACACACACATTATCAAGTTTATACTAGTGCATGGCGACCATGCAAACCTTTTATAGCAGAAGCTCTCTGGGACTTTCCTAGTGATCCAATAGGAGCTGCTACAGGACCTGAGCATGTGACCTCCGACCTCCAATGAGAGGTCGTCCCTTGGGCATGCTCAGTAGAGGAAAAGCAGGGCTTAGTCCCAGGAGCGTCTGCTCGCCGCTGATCAGTGCTGGTTACAATTGCTGGACCTGGAAGGGCAGCAGTAACCAAGCGCACAGTATCTGCCTGAGCCAAACACTGGGACCGATGTCTCTGCTGAGCAGGCTTCGCTGCGGCTGGAGAAGAATGGAAGACCGCAGTGGACATGGTTCGAGATTCTCCTGTGCAGCGGCGGGAACTCGACACCTAACACATTCCTTCCCCAAAGCTAACAGTGCATTGGTGGTGGTATGTTTCTCAGGCCATGTCCTATCACCTGTGACTGCATGTGAGACCCCCTGTGATGACAGCTCTACTGGGTCTACTATCCTAATTCACATAATGGGACAAGTGACTGGGAGAACAATGGCTTGAGGCATCTGAGACACTGAGGAGAGTAATGGATTGATTGCCTTACTTGATTATCAATCTTAAATCTGGCCTTATGTATACATAGGATCCAGCCCGCACATCTTCCTCTGCTTACTGTTATTGAATGGAAACATTGATGCCTGAGGCTGACTTGACAAGTAAAAAATCTGTAATAAAATAAAGCAAAGAAATCTCTAATAAGAGACAGCAAGCAAATCTCTAATAAAACATAACAATAAGTCATGCGTAAGCGATGCTCCATGCTGGAAAAAGTCTGCATCCCTTAGAGCTGTGGACTCCGCTCTATGTGCATTGGTCCTTTAGTCTTTAGTAAGTGGCCAGCTTCTCACAATTTGATTCACTGGTCTAATTTGACAACTGTACATGCCACACCTATACTACAACTTTCTGCCACATTTTGCTTTCTGTATGTATACCTACTTACCTAGTGACTTATTGTCATTTTTAACAAAGGTTGAATAGTTGGGGGTGCTGTTTGTCACCTAAACAAATTAGTTTCAGCAGAGCCTATTGCCACTTTGCCGAGGCAGTGCTGCAGTGCTTCCAGCTTGCGAGGTGTTCATAGATGACAATTTGGAGATGAAAGCTGAGGAGAAGGAGGGGGTGCAGATGTGAGCAGGTAGGAAGATGCAGTAACGGGTCGGAGGCAGAGCAAGTGTTAACGTGGGGTTTAATTTAACAGGTATACTCCTCGCAGGGAGAAAACAGATAAAACAGTATAAAGGAACACAGGATATAGCAAGCATAGGGTAGGAAGTTCAAGGATAGCAAACGTATCAGTCTGACGACTTCAGAATGCGGTTAGTTCAGGATGTGGACATTGGCACCAAAGCAGTGGCGCATAAGGGGTCCAGTATGGTACTTGAAAAGATGATGTCTTGGCTCCTGGCGGCGACGGTGATTCCTTGTGGTCCGGTCGATGATCAGTGCATCAGGAAACGATGAGTCAGACAGAGCACAGTCTTTCCCCCTGTCAGCGTACAGAGACAACGATCAACTCGATTCAGGTACAAAGGGAAAACCCTCACAGAGGGTGTCCCAATTCTCCCAAAGGTGCATGCGCAGGCTTATGTCCTGACTGGTCATCCTGTCACTCATGGTCAGCGATGTCAGCGGGGACCAGGTACATCGTTGTCGGCAGTCTCTGTTGACAGCTTTTAGCCTCTGATGGTTCTCTGGCAGTTGGCCCCCTGCAAAAGCCCTGATACTGCCCGCCTGCACAATGCACGTTCCCACAGCAACTAACTGATTTGCCGCGTGTTGTAGCCCTTTTATCTTAGCCACTCCCCCTACTTGGAGGAAACACGGATGGAACTAGGGCCTGCAATCCTCAGTGTCTGGCTTGGTCCCTTGCTTCACAAATTTCACTCAGTGTGCCATCAGAGAAATGTAGCATCCCTGACCACAAGCACTTGTCAATGAATCTTTAAAATGGACCTTCCCAGTAACTGCTTTATTCAGGGCAGAGGTGATGTTATGGGACACATAGTGGTATAAGAAGGGGATGGCACATTGGAAAAAAAAGTGGTGCCTGGGGGTGAGAACCAAGGGATGGCTGCCATCATGAGGTTGTTGAAAGCCTGTGTCCATGTAATAATCTGCAGGTACGGAGAAGGTCACCACGGATTTGAGGCAGACCAAGAGATAAAGGCTTAATTATAGGTATAATCACTCCACGCATGGAGGAGCACTTGGGGGAATGAATGCAACAAGTAATGGGTTAAACAGTGTTTTCAGAAAATAAACAGAGGCAGATGCAAACTTATCAGTCCGTAGAAGGCTTGATTGAAGAGGTCTAATTTTCCAACGTTGGCACCGTCAACAGTGGCACATTCAGTCTCTCAGGTCCCAGTCCATGGTGAAGATATGGTTCCCAAGCAGGTAACAGGATGGTGTGGGGTCAGGCAAGGTCTTGCTCTCACCTGTCTTGGTCACAAAGCTCCATCCAGAATGAGTCACAACAGGAACGGTACTCTCTCCTCGGTCAGTCCAAATACTCCTCTCAGGGGCTTAGGCCTACTACTCAGTTCACCGGGCCTGCCCACACCAGCGTCTGCCTCTAGCCTGTCAGGTAAGTCTCCTCCCATCATGGGGGCTGGTGGGAACATGCAACAACAGGTGCAGGGTGAGAGGAATCCTCACCAGCATCCTCAACAAGTTGCCAAGCACACAGCAAAGTGGAAGAGACAATAGTATCAGACACTGATTGTGGACCCAGGCATTCGATCCACCAGGTGGTCAGGCTGTTAGTCATCTGGCTCCTGCTCAGCTTGATAGGGCACAGGTTGTAGAGTGTAGACGCTCTGGGGAACACTAGCCTGCCTTTTCCCTCTGGCTACCCAATTGCCTTTTGCCTGCCTGTTGCCCTCCCTCTCTGTACTGCTGTGTTTGCTCTGTATGGCACCTTCCTAGGTCGGGTCAGTGACTTCATTGTGCACCACCTTTTCTTCTACCACACTCCTGTCCTCCTGAATTGTTGACCTAACAACATCACATCAATTGTTGGCAACTGTGTCTCATCATTTACCTCTTGAGACACTAATTGCTGTTTCGACCATCATCTTCTTCTGACTGTGGCTGCTCAAATATCTCCTCATGACCCTTTTATAACATAAAATAAAGTGAGAGGCCAAAATTAAGGATGAGTGAGTATATTCGTTAGGATTTGGTACTCGACGAGTAATGGAGTACTCGCGGTATTCGAATCCTAGCGAATATGTCACTACTCGCCTCGCAATATTGGTATCTCTCACCCAGCATTAGCCAATCACATTAATGCCACAGCTTTCTTGGTTATGGGTGGCATTACTGTGATTGGCTGGCTGCACCAGGGCCGTGCAAGTGCCGGGGCCCTGGCGAGATGGGGGGCCCATTTATGGTACTAATGTACAAGTACTGAGTCTGTACACACACATGCGCAGTGCTCCTGGGGGCCCCGCAGCTGGAATACATCCCTGCTGTGTGTGACTCTTACATACACGCAGTCATTCAAATCCCTCTCCCAGCCAGGTCTCAGAGCCTGGCGGAGCACATCCATCATCCCCGGCAGCAGGCGGCACAGAGCTCTCTGAGGGTTTCGCAGGAGCTGCACAGCTGCAATACTCACCTCCGCCGTCACCATGGATATGAAGAGAGTCACTTCCGGGCCGGCGGTCATCTGTCCTGTGTCACTTCCGGTCGGTGAGAGTGTCTAGAGCTCAGAGAAGAATTCCACGTCCACCGTCCAGGACAGGTCCAGCGGCAGCGCCAAGCAGAAGATGAGCTGCAGTCAGGTGCGGACGGTGCATGGTCGGTGCATGCACCCTGTCCCTGTGTCCACAACGGGGGCATCAGCGCCGTGTGAAGCAGTGAGTGAGTAGGGGCACGGGGATGCAGCCTGCTATGGTAATGGTATGTTAGCAATCCTGGGAGTGGGACTTGTAGTTATAGTCATAGACTACTCACTACTGTATATACAGTGGGGAAAAAAAGTATTTAGTCATTCAGCAAAAGTGCAAGTTCCACCACTTAAAAAGATGAGAGGCGTCTGTAATTTACATCATAGGTAGACCTCAACTATGGGAGACAAACTGAGAAAAAAAAATCCAGAAAATCACATTGTCTGTTTTTTTATCATTTTATTTGCATATTATGGTGGAAAATAAGTATTTGGTCAGAAACAAAATTTCATCTCAATACTTTGTAATATATCCTTTGTTGGCAATGACAGAGGTCAAACGTTTTCTGTAAGTCTTCACAAGGTTGCCACACACTGTTGTTGGTATGTTGGCCCATTCCTCCATGCAGATCTCCTCTAGAGCAGTGATGTTTTTGGCTTTTCGCTTGGCAACACGGACTTTCAACTCCCTCCAAAGGTTTCCTATAGGGTTGAGATCTGGAGACTGGCTAGGCCACTCCAGGACCTTGAAATGCTTCTTACGAAGCCACTCCTTCGTTGCCCTGGCGGTGTGCTTTGGATCATTGTCATGTTGAAAGACCCAGCCACGTTTCATCTTCAATGCCCTTGCTGATGGAAGGAGGTTTGCACTCAAAATCTCACGATACATGGCCCCATTCATTCTTTCATGTACCCGGATCAGTCGTCCTGGCCCCTTTGCAGAGAAACAGCCCCAAAGCATGATGTTTCCACCACCATGCTTTACAGTAGGTATGGTGTTTGATGGATGCAACTCAGTATTCTTTTTCCTCCAAACACGACAAGTTGTGTTTCTACCAAACAGTTCCAGTTTGGTTTCATCAGACCATAGGACATTCTCCCAAAACTCCTCTGGATCATCCAAATGCTCTCTAGCAAACTTCAGACGGGCCCGGACATGTACTGGCTTAAGCAGTGGGACACGTCTGGCACTGCAGGATCTGAGTCTATGGTGGCGTAGTGTGTTACTTATGGTAGGCCTTGTTACATTGGTCCCAGCTCTCTGCAGGTCATTCACTAGGTCCCCCCGTGTGGTTCTGGGATTTTTGCTCACCGTTCTTGTGATCATTCTGACCCCACGGGGTGGGATTTTGCGTGGAGCCCCAGATCGAGGGAGATTATCAGTGGTCTTGAATGTCTTCCATTTTCTAATTATTGCTCCCACTGTTGATTTCTTCACTCCAAGCTGGTTGGCTATTGCAGATTCAGTCTTCCCAGCCTGGTGCAGGGCTACAATTTTGTTTCTGGTGTCCTTTGACAGCTCTTTGGTCTTCACCATAGTGGAGTTTGGAGTCAGACTGTTTGAGGGTGTGCACAGGTGTCTTTTTATACTGATAACAAGTTTAAACAGGTGCCATTACTACAGGTAATGAGTGGAGGAAAGAGGAGACTCTTAAAGAAGAAGTTACAGGTCTGTGAGAGCCAGAAATCTTGATTGTTTGTTTCTGACCAAATACTTATTTTCCACCATAATATGCAAATAAAATGATAAAAAAACAGACAATGTGATTTTCTGGATTTTTTTTTCTCAGTTTGCCTCCCATAGTTGAGGTCTACCTATGATGTAAATTACAGACGCCTCTCATCTTTTTAAGTGGTGGAACTTGCACTATTGCTGAATGACTAAATACTTTTTTGCCCCACTGTATATGGCTGGCTGTGTTATATACAGCGTCACGGGGCTGTGCTATACTACGTGCGCTGTGCTGTATACTACGTGAGCTGTGTTATATACTACTGGGCTATGCTGTATAATGCATGGGGCCATGGGCTGTGTTATATACTACGTGGCTGTGCTATATACTGCATGGGCTGTGCTATATACTGCGTGTGCTGTGTTATATAATGCGTGGGCTGTGTTATATACTGCGTGACTGTACTATATACTGCCGGCTGTGTTATATATTGCGCGTGCTGTGTTATATATTGCGCGTGCTGTGTTATATATTGCGAGTGCTGTGTTATATATTGCGCGTGCTGTGTTATATATTGCGCGTGCTGTGTTATATATTGCGAGTGCTGTGTTATATATTGCGCGTGCTGTGTTATATATTGCGCGTGCTGTGTTATATATTGCGCGTGCTGTGTTATATACTGCGCTGTGCTGTGTTATATACTGCGCTGTGCTGTGTTATATACTGCGCTGTGCTGTGTTTTATACTGCACTGTGCTGTGTTATATACTGCGCTGTGTTAAAGGGGGGGGGCCCACTGAGACTCTTTCGCCCGGGGCCCTCAAAAACCTGGAGCCGGCCCTGGCTATGACTCATAGGCTCTATACAAGCCCTGCTGGCACAATTTTCTGCACATTGCATCTGTAACACAGCTAGTGCTAGCATAGGGAGAGTGTGAGCAGCTGCTAGGGAGAGTTGTGCCTTTGGAAATCGTCCACAAATCATCTAAAAAAAACACAAAAGCTCTTGTGAGAGCTATTCTAGTAGTAGGTGACTGTAGTAGTATGGGGAGGCAGGCAGGAGAGTTATTACAGCACATACATAGTACCTCAATATCTCATCTCTTGCTGAAAGTACTGTATAATGTCAGGGAGTAGTGACAGTTTTCCCAGCTAATTTTTGGGTCACATTTACCCCTGCAGGCCAATTTTTTTGCTCTTGCGATGCTGTTTGCACACCGAATGGCACGAATGGTACTGCACAACTGAGATGCAGTCAGCATCGTTGTCTTCTGTGGTGACTGGTGAGTAGTGTTGAGCATTCCGATACCGCAAATATCGGGTATCGGCCGATATTTGCGGTATCGGAATTCCGATACCGAGATCCGATACTTTTGTGATATCGGGAATCTCACGCGACCAATCACAAGCCGCAACGTCATCTAAGGTCTTTCAAGCGCTCATTCTTAGGAACGGAAGCTGCCGGTTACATCGGTAAGGTCCAGGCTGCGTCGGAGAGGTGAGTATATCAATATTTTTTACTTTTATTCTTTATTTTACACATTAATATGGATCCCAGGGCCTGAAGGAGAGTTTCCTTTCCTTCAGACCCTGGGAACCATACAGGATACCTTCCGATACTTGATGTCCCATTGACTTGTATTGGTATCGGGTATCGGCCGATACTATCCGATACCGATACTTTCAAGTATCGGACGGTATCGCTCAACACTACTGGTGAGTAAAATATTCGGCTTTAAACTCAGGCCAATTTTTTTTACATTGCAGACAGTCCTCCTGTTTGTACAACACAAAGCAGTAGTAGGCCATAGTGCTACCTTCCACAAAGCACAAACTGCTCCTTGTTCCCCAATATCTGCATCTGAACATCTGCAACTATGTCACAAAAACCCCAAATTCCCAAAAAACCTATTGTGAAGGGACAGGGATGTGGAAATGGACGTGCGGTTGTCAGTGGTGCCCGACAAGGCACTGAGTCTGTGAGACAGAAGAAGGTTGATGCATCTATGTTCCTGACAAAAATTCCCGGTCTCGAATGTAAATGTGTCTGGAAGCCAGAAGAGCAAGAGCAGATACTGTCTTGGATGGCAGATAAGGCCTCAATGAAATTTTCTGGTAGCACCCAATCCTCCATGACCACACAGTCTACTATCGATACACAGAATGCTGGTTAATCCAATCCTCAACCTGTTCCTACTTCCTCCCCCCCACAGCAGTCACAGGAAACATTTGACCCCATGCTTGGCCACTCCGATGATCTGTTTAGTGCATATGATCCTTTGGTTGCCTCTGGCCTCTCAATGTGCAACATTGAAGAGGAACGTGAGGAGGTATCATCTGTTCATGGCCAAATATTTGAAAACCCACAGACAGAAGAAAGCCGCTTTCTGCCACGTGATATACCGGCTAAAAACGTGGAGGCTGATGATGATTAGACACAGTTGCCATCTGGCCAGCCGACAGTATCAACAGGGAAGGAGGATGACATGGATGATGAGGTGGTCGATGATGAGTCCGTTGGACCGTTGGTATGCATACCCAATACAGCAGCACAGAAGAAGAAGGTAGCACCAACAAAGGCACCAAGAGCTACTGGTTTGAGCAGAGTGCGAAGTGTGTCAACAGTTGCCAAGAGCAATCCCTTGTGCCCCAAGTCAAGGCAAGGGGGCGTTCATCCTGGAATTTTTTTTCAGATACCAAACTGAACCAAACATTGTCATCTGTAGCATCTGTCATACGAATCTGAGCAGAGGCCTGGGCAAAGGCAACCAGAGCACCACCAGTATGCGGAAACACATGGCAGCCAAGCACCCTAGTCGGTGGGAGGAGCAACAGGGTACCAAATCAGTGTCTGCGGGTCAAACCACTGCCATGTCACCTGTGATCCATCCTTCCCAATCTGCTGGCCAGGAAGCAGTTGCTCATACTTTCTGCTCACAAGCTGCAGTTGCAGAGGCACAGGACACAACAGTCCCATCCACTTGTTTGTCCCAGCCAAGAGTCCAGTTGTCCGTGCCCCAGATCTATGAAAGGAAGTGTGAATACCAACCCACGCACCCACAAGCACAAATACTAAACGCGCACATTGCCAAGTTGCTAGCCATGGAGATGTTGCCATTTAGGCTTGTGGGGCCACAGTCTTTCCGTGATCTCTTGGCTGTGGCTGCTCCACGAAACTCTGTTCCCATCCAGCAGTATTTTTCCTGGTGTACTGTCCCTGCGTTACATCAGCATGTGTTAAACAATCTAAAGCGTGCTCTCACCAAAGTCGTAATCGGGAAGATCCACGTAACAGACATTTATTGGGTGTGGATTGGTGACATTTGTGAGGTGCTTGATAACTTTGAGTACTGCACCAACCTCGTGAGCGGTGATCAGGCTATTATCAGCATTATCATCCTGATGCTATGTACGCTGAAAAAATCGCTGCACAATCTAAACATGGTACCTTTGAGTGCCCATCAGCAGGATATGGAGCAAGATTTCACACTGGGTGATCCTACCCAGCCCAGCCAATATCATGATGAGGCAAGATTGGGTGATGAAGATGAGGAGGAAGATAAGGAGGGAGAGGACTTATTTTTATGTGGTACTGATTGGACCTATGATGCTACAGAGGGGACTCCCAACCCCAGCTTCAGGTCTGTCCAGCATGTGTGGGCTGGAGTGGAGGAGGAGGAGGAGAGTCAGTGTGAGGAGAGGATGGGTATTGTTCCTGTTTCTGGGGCCACAGAACATTTGCCTCATTGCAGATTGGCACACATGGCACAGTTCGTGTCTAAAAATATAAAAAGGAGAGAAAGGACTGCACTGCCAGCTGGTTCTATCACCTTATAAAACTGAATGTAACTCAGATACCGAGAAGCAAGATTGGATATCGGGTGCACACACTGAAATAAGTCCAAATCACCGCTGCTTGCAAATAGAAGAAAAAGCGGGCACTCACCATCCAAATAAAATTCCAAACTTTATTCTGACAACATGTCAAATGCAGGACAAGCAGGGAAACACGAGCTTCCAAAGACGACAGCCGTTTCGCGCAGTTGCGCTTCCACGGGTCTTGACAGTTCGTGTCTAATTGTCTGTCCCAAGACCCTCTCGTGATCCACATTTTCAACTGCAACCTATACTGGTTGACCACCTTTCTCGACCCACGGTACAAGGACAAATTTCCTTCGCTACTGTTGCAGTCATCAAGGGGTTTCACAATTGAATCCATCAAGAGGGCCGTTATCGATCATTTGATGATGACATCAGACTCAGACACCGCTGGTAGCAGAGGTTCCAGCTCTTTGCAACAGCATGCATTGATGGGGAGAGACACGCCCAGCAGGTCCAAAAGAGGTGGGGGGAAAATGTCCACAAAATGGGCCATCTTCAATAAACTGGCTCATCAGCAAGGGCAATCTGGACCGGTAACAATGTCAAGGAGGCAAACGTTGAACAACATGATCAACGAGTATCTAAGTGATCATACCTGCGTCCTTCCTGATGCTTTGGCTCCATTTAATTACTGGGTATCCAAGCTGAACAGTTGGGCAGACCCCTCCTTATATGCCATGGAGGTGCTGGCCTGCCCTGCTGCTAGTGTGGTGTCAGAGCGTGTTTTCAGTGCCGCTGGGGCGATCATCACAGATACACGCACACGGCTGACTACAGAGAATGCAGACAGGCTTACTCTGATAAAATTTAACAAGGACTGGATTTCACCACAGTTTTTAAGCACTCCAGATGACATCATCCCAACCTAAAGTCACCCAAAACGTTCTTTTATGCTACTGGTGATCACGTTCATCCCATGCAATATAGACCCCTTTCCCCTTCTAAGGCTGGAGACACACATAACGTCTAAAAATTGGTCAGTTTTTTTACAGCCGAGAATCGCATCAATGTTCCTTGAACAGTGATCCGTATGTCACCTGTGCGCAACGCGAGGATGCGATTTTCTCGCATCAAAGTATCCATGTGACATCCGTATGTTATCCGTATGGCATTTGTATGGCAAGATTTTCTCTCCGGCTTGCAAAATGGACATATAATGTATCCATAGCCCCAAATATTTGTGAAAACATATATACAATCTGTATATACAGGTGTATATATACTGTGTATATATATATATATATATATATATATATATATATATATATATATATATATATATATATATATATATATATATATATATATATATATATATATATATATATATATATATATATATAAAAAAAAATGGAACAGCACAATGCTCACCGGTGGGTGCCTGGCCTCCTGGATAGAATGGTCCACTCATCTACCCAACATGTATATCAAATAGAAAAAAGAAGGCAGCACTCCAAATCCTTTTCAAGGTGAAAAAAGTGTGTAGTTTATTCAACCCACATCTCTGTGCGACGTTTCGGCTCCACTGAGCCTTTCTCAAGCAGTGGGTGTTGCTAACAATTGTGCTTTTATAGGTATAATCTACAATCATTTGCATATTATAATAGCCATTGATACATACATAATTTATCATATCATATATATAACAAAATTCTGAGTGCAATCCATATACATTAAAGTGCAATGTGCTAAAGTGACAATAAGCTCCTAAATCCTCACAGTTATTCCTTTTGTTTATAATGTGCTCTCATAATTCATATCTTAATAAGCATGTGTCACGTGTTATTTATATTTATATCAACTTATATCCCTCACCATGCCGTATCCAGGTCAAGCCACATGGAGGACGCTGCATCTGCCATTATCGGCGTTCTATCATGCCTACTGCGCATGTCCTAGGATCGTTCCGCCCTGTGATACACTGTCAGCCAATCAAACTACAAGTGCGGCTTACTTCTCTTTGCGCTTGCGCACTATCGTTGTGTCAGTGTCTCAGCACCATCTTGGATGTGGCTAAATGCCTTAGGCTACTTTCACACTAGCGTCGGGCTCGGCCCGTCGCTGTGCGTCGGGCCGAGGTTCCCGACGCTAGCGTTGTCTCTGCCACACAACGGGGGCATCGGATGCATTTTTCCAGCGCATCAGCTGCCCCATTGTGAGGTGCGGGGAAGTGCGGGGAGGTGGGGGCGGAGTTCCGGCCGCGCATGCGCGGTTGGAAAAAGCGGACCGTCATGAGCAAAAAACGTTACATGTAGCGTTTTTGGTCCCGACAGTCCGCCACAACACGGCGCAACCATCGCATGACGGTTGCGACGTGTGTCAATACGTCGCTTAATGTCAGTCTATGGGGAAAAAACGCATCCTGCAAGCACTTTTGCAGGATGCGTTTTTTCGGCAAAACGACGCATTGTGGCGGATTGCAGTTAACGCTAGTGTGAAAGTAGCCTTATTGTGCGCCCAACTTATATATACTCCTATACAACTTCTTTGTATGGCGGTAAGCATACGGTGTAATAGTGTAAACAATCCGCTATGCTTTTCAATGTATTCCTCAGTTGTAGATACTTATTGGCTTAGTAACTTTAATTTTACACTCTGACTCAACGGACGGCACCTTCTTCAGGCTGTCTCCATTAGTCAATGCACCTCCAAATTGATGTGTAGCCTTTCCAGACCACAACATTACTATCGGATGATACAAATAAGTGAATATGTCTATTGCCAAGAATCTACATATTAATGGAACAAACTTTCATATACAGTTACTTTTTCTATGCACTGATTTTATTGAGAAGTAAATCATTATTATTGGCCGACAGTTATGATATATTATACAATATATAAAAAATTAGGAAAATTTTTTTGAAAAAAATGAATAAAAAAATAATAAAAAACAAAGAAAAATAATTTTTTTAGATGCATTCCATCCTCCATGCGGTCATTCCATGCGCCGGCATGCTGAAGGTTACATGTGAGTTGCTAGTCGTGAAGAAGTCACTAAAATAATTCAAAGATAAAAGATAATTAAAATTGGAGCACTGTGCAGACATCATTTATGCACCGTGCCTCAAAACTTTTTATCCAGGAGTCCATATACATCTAATTCACAGGTATATCCTTACGGGGCTATTACATATCAGTGTAAATTTTAAATTCCACATTGAGTCCTTTCGGTTTCAAAGTATTAAGTTCATAAATCCATCTAAGTTCTTGTCTTTTCAGGAGGCATACTCTATCCCCTCCTCTTCTTTGTATGGGGATCTTATCTATTACCCTAAATTTGAGATCTTTCTCTGTATGTTTCATTTCCACAAAGTGTTTTGAGACCGGGAGATCTAAACGCTTTTTTCTAATTGAATGTCGGTGATTATTTATACGTACTTTTAGTTCACAGGTCGTTTCCCCCACATACCACAATTTGCAGGGGCATTCTAGTAAATAAATAACATGGTCAGAATTACATGTTAAAAATTGCTTAATTGTATATATTATATTATTTGTGTCCGGATGTTTGAAGGTGGACCCCTTTAACATGTATGCACAATTTACGCAAGATAGGCAAGGGAAAAAACCTTTCTGGTTCACCCCGGTAATTGTAGTCTGGCAAGGATTTCTGAGGGGGCCAATATCTGATTTCACTAAATAATCTTTAATGTTCCTGCCCCTGCGATATGAAAACAGTGGGGGCTCCCTGAGCTCTTTTATACCTGGTAAACAATTGCCAAGCATTCATGTTGTGAATTTACCTTTTTGGCTCCCTCTAGTGGTTACTAGTGATTTGACTCTGGGAATGTCTGCCATCCCTTGTATGCTCACCTGGGTCGTTAAGGTCAGGGGTGTTGCTATATAAGCTCCCTGGACCTTTAGTTCAATGCCTGGCAACGTTGTAATCAGAGCTAATCTGTTGTGCTCTTGTCTACTGATCCTGGTTCCTGCTAGATTAAGCTAAGTCTGCTTTCTTGCTTTTTGCTATTTGTTTTTGTTTGCATTTTTGTCCAGCTTGTACATAATCTGTATCCTTACCTTGCTGGAAGCTCTAGGGAGGCTGGAGTTCTCCCCCCGGGCCGTTAGACGGTTCGGGGGTTCTTGAATTTCCAGTGTGGATTTTTGATAGGGTTTTTGTTGACCATATAAGTTATCTTACTACATTCTGCTATTAGTAAGTGGGCCTCTCTTTGCTAAACCTAGTTCATCTCTGTGTTTGTCATTTCCTCTTACCTCACCATTATTATTTGTGGGGGGCTTGTATCCAACTTTTGGGGTCTATTCTCTGGAGGCAAGAGAGGTCTTTGTTTTCCTCTTCTAGGGGTAGTTAGTCCTCCGGCTGGCGCGAGACATCTAGCGACCAACGTAGGCATGTTCCCCGGCTACTTCTAGTGTTGGCGTTAGGAGTAGATATATGGTCAACCCAGTTACCACTGCCCTATGAGCTGGATTTTTGTACTTCGCAGACTTACTTGTTCCTCTGAGACCCTCGCCATTGGGGTCATAACAGTTTGCCAGGCCAGTATTAAATGTTAAATGCATTGCAGAAGCGGGATTATAAGAAAGAAAATTCTGAGTTTTTTTTTCTCTTTCTCATTTTTTTTCTTTTCCCCTTTACCTCTGAGTGGCTTGTGTTTGCTGCAGACATGAATGTCCAGACCTTGATTACAGGTGTGGACCAGCTTACTGCTCGTGTGCAGGGCATACAAGATTATGTTATCAGAAATCCTATGTCAGAACCTAAGATACCGATTCCTGAACTGTTTTCCGGAGACCGATTTAAATTTAGAAATTTCAGGAATAATTGTAAATTGTTTTTGTCCCTGAGACCCTGTTCATCTGGAGACTCCACTCAGCAAGTGAAAATTGTTATTTCTTTTTTACGGGGCGACCCTCAGGATTGAGCCTTCTCGCTGGCGCCAGGAGATCCGGCATTGGCTGATGTTGATGCGTTTTTTCTGGCGCTCGGTTTGCTTTATGAGGAACCCAATCTTGAGATTCAGGCAGAAAAAGCCTTGCTGGCTATGTCTCAGGGCCAGGACGAGGCTGAAGTGTATTGCCAAAAATTTCGGAAATGGTCCGTGCTGACCCAGTGGAACGAGTGTGCATTGGCTGCAAATTTCAGAAATGGCCTTTCTGAAGCCATTAATAATGTGATGGTGGGTTTTCCCATTCCCACAGGTCTGAATGATTCCATGGCCCTGGCAATTCGAATCGACCGGCGGTTGCGGGAGCGCAAAACCGCAAATTCCCTCATGGTGTTGTCTGAACAGGCACCTGATTTAATGCAATGTGATAGAATCCTGACTAGAAATGAGCGGAAAATTCATAGACGCCAGAATGGCTTGTGTTACTATTGTGGTGATTCTACACATGTTATCTCAGCATGCTCTAAACGTCTTACTGCTGCCCTGAGTCTGATGGATCTGTCATTTGCCAAGCGCTGCGGTTTTGTTCTGGAGCCATTAGAAAATCCTATCCCTCTTAGGGGTATTGATGCTACGCCTTTGGCAAAAAATAAACCGCAGTTTTGGACACAGGTTACCATGTGCATGACTCCCGAACATCGGGAGGTGATACGTTTTCTTGTTCTGCATAAGATGCATGATTTGGTTGTTTTGGGTTTGCCATGGTTACAGACCCATAATCGAGTCTTGGACTGGAAGGCAATGTCGGTGTCAAGTTGGGGCTGCCATGGAATTCATGGAGATTCCCTGCCCTTGTCTATTGCTTCTTCTACGCCCTCGGAAGTTCCGGCGTATTTGTCTGATTATCAGGATGTCTTCAGCGAGTCTAAGTCCAGTGCACTGCCTCCTCATAGGGAATGTGACTGTGCAATAGATTTGATTCCTGGCAGTAAGTTTCCTAAGGGGAGACTGTTTAATTTGTCGGTACCTGAACATACCGCGATGCGTTCATATATCAAGGAGTCTCTTGAGAAGGGGCATATCCGTCCTTCTTCTTCCCCTCTTGGTGCGGGATTCTTTTTTGTGGCCAAAAAGGACGGATCTTTGAGGCCGTGTATTGACTATCGGCTTTTAAACAAGATCACTGTCAAATTTCAGTATCCTTTGCCGCTGTTGTCAGACTTGTTTGCCCGGATTAAAGGTGCCAAGTGGTTCACCAAGATAGACCTTCGTGGTGTGTACAACCTTGTGCGCATTAAGCAAGGCGATGAATGGAAAACCGCATTCAATACGCCCGAAGGTCATTTTGAGTACTTGGTGATGCCATTTGGGCTCTCTAATGCACCTTCAGTTTTTCAGTCCTTCATGCATGACATTTTCCGGAAGTATCTGGATAAATTTTTGATTGTTTATCTGGATGATATTCTGTTTTTTTCTGATGATTGGGACTCGCATGTGGAGCAGGTCAGGATGGTTTTTAAGATTTTGCGTGAAAATTCTTTGTTTGTTAAGGGCTCAAAGTGTCTCTTTGGTGTACAGAGGGTTCCCTTTTTGGGGTTCATTTTTTCCCCTTCTGCTGTGGAGATGGACCCAGTCAAGGTCCGAGCTATTCATGATTGGACTCAACCCTCGTCAGTTAAGAGTCTTCAGAAGTTCTTGGGTTTTGCTAACTTCTACCGTCGTTTTATCGCAAATTTTTCTAGCGTTGTTAAACCATTGACGGATATGACCAAGAAAGGCTCTGATGTAGCTAACTGGGCTCCTGCTGCCGTGGAGGCTTTCCAGGAGTTGAAACGCCGGTTTACTTCGGCGCCTGTTTTGTGCCAACCTGACACCTCACTTCCCTTTCAGGTGGAGGTGGATGCTTCGGAGATTGGGGCAGGGGCCGTTTTGTCGCAGAGAGGCCCTGGTTGCTCTACTATGAGACCTTGTGCCTTTTTCTCCAGGAAGTTTTCGCCGGCAGAGCGAAATTATGATGTGGGCAATCGGGAGTTGTTGGCCATGAAGTGGGCATTTGAGGAGTGGCGTCATTGGCTCGAGGGTGCTAAGCATCGTGTGGTGGTCTTGACTGATCACAAAAATCTGATGTATCTCGAGTCTGCTAAACGCCTGAATCCTAGACAGGCCCGCTGGTCATTGTTTTTCTCCCGTTTTGACTTTGTGGTCTCGTATTTACCAGGTTCTAAGAATGTGAAGGCCGATGCTCTGTCTAGGAGCTTTGTGCCTGATGCTCCTGGAGTCGCTGAACCTGTGGGTATTCTCAAGGAAGGAGTTATCTTGTCAGCTATTTCTCCTGATCTGCGGCGTGTGTTGCAGAGATTTCAGGCTGGTAGGCCTGACTCTTGTCCATCTGACAGATTGTTTGTGCCTGCTAAATGGACCAGCAGAGTCATTTCCGAGGTTCATTCCTCAGTGTTGGCAGAGCACCCGGGAATTTTTGGCACCAGAGATCTGGTGGCCAGGTCCTTTTGGTGGCCTTCCTTGTCAAGGGATGTGCGGTCATTTGTGCAGTCCTGTGGAACTTGTGCTCGAGCTAAGCCTTGCTGTTCTCATGCCAGCGGGTTGCTCTTGCCCTTGCCTGTCCCGAAGAGACCTTGGACACACATCTCTATGGATTTCATTTCTGATCTTCCGGTGTCTCAGGGCATGTCTGTCATCTGGGTGATATGTGATCATTTCTCCAAGATGGTCCATTTGGTTCCTTTGCCTAAGCTGCCCTCCTTTTCTGATCTGGTTCCTGTGTTCTTCCAGAACGTGTTCGTTTGCACGGCATTCCTGAGAATGTTGTGTCGGACAGAGGATCCCAGTTTGTTTCCAGGTTCTGGCGATCCTTTTGTGGTAGGATGGGCATTGATTTGTCGTTTTCGTCCGCTTTTCATCCCCAGACTAACGGACAAACGGAGCGAACTAATCAGACTCTGGAGGCTTATTTGAGGTGTTTTGTCTCTTCTGATCAGGATGATTGGGTGACCTTCTTGCCGTTGGCTGAATTTGCCCTTAATAATCGGGCTAGTTCCGCCACCTTGGTTTCGCCATTTTTCTGCAACTCTGGTTTCCATCCTCGTTTTTCCTCGGGACATGTGGAGCCTTCTGACTGTCCTGGGGTGGATTCTGTGGTGGATAGGTTGCAGCGGATCTGGAGTCATGTGGTGGACAACTTGAAGTTGTCACAGGAGAAGACTCAGCGTTTTGCCAACCGCCGCCGCGGTGTGGGTCCCCGACTTCGCGTTGGGGATTTGGTATGGCTGTCTTCTCGATTTGTTCCTATGAAGGTCTCCTCTCCCAAATTTAAGCCTCGCTTCATTGGTCCTTACAAGATATTGGAAATCCTTAATCCTGTATCCTTTCGCCTGGATCTTCCGGTGTCGTTTGCCATTCACAACGTATTTCATAGGTCCTTGTTGCGGCGGTACGTTGTGCCTGTGGTCCCTTCTGCTGAGCCTCCTGCTCCGGTGTTGGTTGAGGGCGAGTTGGAGTACGTGGTGGAGAAGATCTTAGATTCTCGTCTCTCCAGGCGGAGGCTTCAGTACCTGGTCAAGTGGAAGGGCTATGGTCAGGAGGATAATTCCTGGGTGGTCGCCTCTGATGTGCATGCGGCCGATTTGGTTCGTGCCTTTCACACCGCTCATCCTGATCGCCCTGGTGGTCTTGGTGAGGGTTCGGTGACCCCTCACTAAGGGGGGGGTACTGTTGTGAATTTACCTTTTTGGCTCCCTCTAGTGGTTACTAGTGATTTGACTCTGGGAATGTCTGCCATCCCTTGTATGCTCACCTGGGTCGTTAGGTCAGGGGTGTTGCTATATAAGCTCCCTGGACCTTCAGTTCAATGCCTGGCAACGTTGTAATCAGAGCTAATCTGTTGTGCTCTTGTCTACTGATCCTGGTTCCTGCTAGATTAAGCTAAGTCTGCTTTCTTGCTTTTTGCTATTTGTTTTTGTTTGCATTTTTGTCCAGCTTGTACATAATCTGTATCCTTACCTTGCTGGAAGCTCTAGGGAGGCTGGAGTTCTCCCCCCGGGCCGTTAGACGGTTCGGGGGTTCTTGAATTTCCAGTGTGGATTTTTGATAGGGTTTTTGTTGACCATATAAGTTATCTTACTACATTCTGCTATTAGTAAGTGGGCCTCTCTTTGCTAAACCTAGTTCATCTCTGTGTTTGTCATTTCCTCTTACCTCACCGTTATTATTTGTGGGGGGCTTGTATCCAACTTTTGGGGTCTATTCTCTGGAGGCAAGAGAGGTCTTTGTTTTCCTCTTCTAGGGGTAGTTAGTCCTCCGGCTGGCGCAAGACATCTAGCGACCAACGTAGGCATGTTCCCCGGCTACTTCTAGTGTTGGCGTTAGGAGTAGATATATGGTCAACCCAGTTACCACTGCCCTATGAGCTGGATTTTTGTACTTCGCAGACTTACTTGTTCCTCTGAGACCCTCGCCATTGGGGTCATAACACATTCCCCAGTGCTTTCTAATAATCCCTGCTATCTTTCCACTCTCTTCAGTATATCTCATCACGCATGGTATTCTAGTTAATGTTTTTTTCTTTGCCTGACAATTCTTCCCCAGTAGTTCCTTTCGATCTTTTTTTAGAACTGTACACTTTGCAATATCTATAATTTCTTGTGGGTACCCCCTATTTAAAAATTTCTTTACTAGGGTATCTATAACACCTTTTATCTCCCTATCTTCTTTTACAATCCTACGTACCCTCAAGAGTTGGCTGAGATGTATTGACCTTACTATACTTCGAGGGTGTTGGCTGTCATACGTTAGGAGATTGTTTTTATCAGTTTCCTTGACAAACAAGGTAGTTGTCAATTCTCCATCTTTTTGTATAACGGAGACATCTAAGAATTGTATACTGCTCCTGGAGAAATTCAAAGTAAATTTAATGGTCTCATCTATTTCATTCAGATATTGGTAAAAATCTTCCAGTTCTTTTTCTGTACCACTCCATAGGAGGAAGACATCGTCTATATATCTCCACCACACAAGCACATGCTGAAAGTGGTGGGACACATAGACGAGGTCTTCCTCCAGGACACTCATGACAAGGTTTGCATATGCGGGGGCCATATTGGCCCCCATCGCCGTACCTCTCTGTTGTGAATAGAAGGTATCGCCAAATAGGAAGTAGCTCCTATTCTAACTCATCGGGTATTCTAGAATATGCATGTCCACGTAGTATATTGCACAGCCCACATAGTATATTGTCCAGCCACGTAGCATATTGCCCAGCCACGTAGTATATTGCCCAGTTAGGTAGTATATTGCCCAGTAACATAGTATATTGCCCAGCCACGTAGTATATTGCCCAGTTATGTAGTATATTGCCCAGTGACATAGTATACAGCACAGAGCCATGTAGTATATTGCACAGCGACGTAGTATACAGCAGAGAGCCACGTAATATATTGCCCAGCCACGTAGTATATTGGTCAGTCACGTAGTATATTGCCTAGCTACGTAGTATATTGCCCAGCCACGTATGTCACAGGTTAAAAAATAAAAAATGAACATACTCACCTTCCGAGGGCCCCTTGTAGTTCTGTCGCCTGTGTGCGGTGCACGCGGCAGCTTCCGGTCCCAGGGTGTGATGACGTCACAGTCACATGACCGTGACGTCATGGCAGGTCCTTCTCGCATACCATCCTTGCCACCGGAACCTGCCGCTTGCATGGAGCGGACACTGGAGCGTCGCGAGGAGCGGGAAAGGTGGCGGAAGTTGAGTATATAATGATTTTTTATTTTTTTAATTATTTTTAACATTAGATGTTTTTACTATTGACGCTGCATAGGCAGCATCAATAGTAAAAACTTGGTCACACAGGGTTAATAGCGGCGGTAATGGAGTGAGTTACCTGCGGCATAATGCGGTCCATTACCGCTGGCATTAACCCTGTGTGAGCGGTGACTGCGGGGAGTATGGAGCTGGCGCTGGGCACTAGGGAGGGACTAATCGGACTGTGGCCATCGCTGATTGGTCAAGGCAGCCATGACAGGCAGCTGGCGAGACCAATCAGGGACATGGATTCCATGACAGATAGAGGCCGCGACCAATGAATATCCGTGACAGACAGAAGGACAGACAGACAGACAGAAAGACGGAAGTGACCCTTAGTGTCATGTCGGACGCTGTTCACACTAGGGTGTCCGACAGACAGCAGTAATTCCACTTATGTCCACTACACGCTCAGTGGCATCGGCTAGATTTTATCCAGCTTGCTCGGGGTTAATCTAGCTGGTAATCAGGTTGGAGGCTGGGTCACGCCCACGGCCTTTAAATAGTCGCGCTGGACTTTGGGCGTCGCCGATTATTGCTTGTGCTTTGCCTGGTGATTCCGGACTTGAGTGGTGGTCTTGTTGCAGGAATATCGTATCTGGTGGTGTATAATCCTTTGTCATATTCCTCCTTCCTATTTGTATTTGTTTTGCCCTGTGCACATTATAGTGTGTTCCTGTGTGTCTGCGGCGTGGTGCATTTTTCAGTTTTCCCTGTCTGTGCTTTCTGTGGGGATTGGTGTGTGGTCTCTTCACTGGGTGGCGGGAGGTGGTTTCAGCTTAGGGCTGAAACAGGAGTCAGGGTCAGGCCTGGCAGCCCAGACATGCACACCTTTAGTGTAACTTCTCGGAAAGGGACAGACAGGGTTTTCCTAGCCTGAGGGATATTGCAGGGGCCCGGGTAACCTACCTTAGTCTACCAGTTCCCCCGTGACATATTCAGCCCAAAATAAAATAAAAAATATATATATATATTTTTGTATATCATGGATCCCATGACTTCCATAAACCGCCAGTTGAGGGCGCTGTTTTTACAGGTCACTGAAATGAAGGGGGCAGTTCAGCAACAGGGTCTGGTGGTATCTAATGTGCAAGTGGAAACTGCAGGTAGAGTTGCGGAGCCAAAAATCCCTTTACCTGAGAGGTTTGCTGGGGAACGCAGTAAATTTGTTGTTTTCCGTGAAGCTTGCAATTTGTATTTTCATATGCGCCCGCTTATTTCAGGTAATGAGGCTCAGCATGTGGGCTTGGTTTTGTCATTACTGAACGGAGACCCCCAAGCATGGGCGTTTTCATTACCTTCTGATTCAGCTGCATTTAACTCAATAGAGAGTTTTTTTTCTGCTCTTGGACTCATTTATGATGATCCTGACAGATTGGCTCTAGCAGAATCTAAAATACGCACTCTCTGCCAGGGGGAGCGAATGGCGGAGGATTACTGTTCTGAATTTCACCACTGGGCACACAATGGAATGACCCGGAGCTGCGGAGTCAGTTTGTATGTGGGGTTTCGAGAAGGGTTAAACAAGCCCTTCTGATGTATGAGACTTCTGCTTCTCTAGAGTCTGCCATGAGTCTTGTTGTCCGCATTGATCGCCGTTTGCATCAGGGGGCGCTAGAGATGCCGCCTATGGTGGAGGTTGTAGGTGCACGTGAGGTTGCTGCAGGTGAGCCCACGGAGCCTATGCAAATCACAGCGGTGTCACGTCAGCAATACCCCTCGCTCAGGAAGCAGGGACTCTGTTTTTTCTGTGGTAAAAAGGGACATTATGTAAATGATTGTCCTCTGTTTTCTAAAAAAAAGCGCAACGGCGGAAATCTACTAAGCTCAGAGGGTGTGGAGGAGGCCAATCTGAGCTTATGCATATCCTTCATGGTGGTCTCTCAATGTATGCTCCCTGCCAGAGTTTTGGTCGCTGGTAGAGAGCTGCCAATCACTGTTTTTGTGGATAGTGGTTCGGCCACTAATATCATTGATGAGGAGTTTGCGCGCACGGCCGGGTTCACGGTTGAAAAATTGCCTCATCCTATCCGGGTGGTCACCATCAATGCTACCCCTCTCCCACAGGGGGAGATTACTGAGTTTGTGGCTGAGGTGAAACTCCACATTGGGGTCCTACATTTTGAGCAGGTTACATATAGGGTGCTCAGTAATCTTCCTGCACAAATGGTTCTGGGTTTTCCATGGTTATCTATGCACAACCCGGTTATTGACTGGAAAACTCAGGACATAATTCAGTGGAGCGGATTTTGCCAGGAGAATTGCCTGGCCACATGTGTGTCCGCTGTGACTCCAAGCATTCCTGAGTCACTGCTGGATTTTGCGGATGTGTTCTCAGAGAAGGGTTGCTCAGAATTGCCACCACCCCTATGACTGTACTATTAGGTTTAAACCAGGGGCTAAATTGCCGAAAGCAAGGATGTTCAACATCTCTGGTCCTGAGAGGCAAGCTTTAAAAGATTACATTGCTGAGAGTCTGAGCAAAGGGCACATCAGGCCTTCGTCCTCGCCGGTGGCAGTGGGGTTCTTCTTCATTAAAAAGAAAGATGGCGGACTACGCCCGTGTCTGGATTTCAGGGAGTTAAACCAGATTACGGTTCATGATCCATACCCTATGCCACTGATACCTGATTTGTTCAACCAGGTGGCTGGTGCTAAGTGGTTTTCCAAGCTTGACCTCAGGGGGGCTTACAACCTCATAAGAGTCCGTCAAGGTGATGAGTGGAAGATGGCTTTTAATACTCCTGAGGGTCATTTTGAAAATTTGGTGATGCCATTTGGGTTGACAAAGGCGCCTGCAGTTTTTCAACATTTCATAAATGATGTATTCTCGCATGTTCTGGGGAAATTCGTTATTGTGTACCTAGATGACATTCTCATTTATTCATGCGACCGTGATACTCATTTAGAGCATGTGAGGCAGGTGTTACAGCTTCTCAGGGAAAATAAGCTCTATGCAAAATGTGAGAAATGTGTATTTTCGGTTCAGGAGTTGCCTTTCTTGGGTTATATTGTGTCTGCTTCAGGGTTTAAAATGGACGCCGCTAAGGTGCAAGCGGTGCTGCATTGGGAACGGCCTGATTACCTAAAAGCACTCCAGCGGTTCCTTGGGTTTTCCAACTATTATAGAAAATTTATCAAAGATTTTTCTACCATTGCTAAACCGCTTACTGACATGACGAAAAAGGGTACCAATTTCTCTGCCTGGCCTCGGGCTGCTGTGCATGCATTTGAATTTCTGAAGAACAGTTTTGCTTCGGCCCCCATTCTGGTGCAACCGGACGTATCAAAACCATTTACCGTGAAAGTCGATGCGTCTGAGGTTGGAGTGGGGGCGGTGCTGTCACAAGGCTCATCCTTGGGCGAGTTGCGTCCTTGCGCTTACTTTTCCAAGAAGCTGTCATCTGCCGAACGTAATTACGATATCGGCAACAGGGAGTTGTTGGCTATCAAGTTGGCTTTTGAGGAATGGCGACACTTTTTGGAGGGGTCGGTCCATCAGGTTACAGTTATCACCGACCATAAAAATCTGCTGTATTTGGAGTCAGCCAAGCATCTGTCCCCCAGGCAGGCTCGCTGGGCATTGTTTTTCACTCGGTTCAACTTTTTTGTTGCGTACCAACCGGGGTCTAAGAACACTAAGGCGGATGCTTTGTCCAGGTGTTTTCCCAGGGGAGAACCTCAGGAAGATCCGGTACCCATCCTCCAAAAGGGTGTAGTGGTCTCGGCTCTCACGACCGAGGTTGAGGCTGAGATTGCCGAGGCTCAGGTGGAGGTACCACCAGAGCTTCCCATTAACAAATCGTTTGTACAGCTCCATCTTCGCCTATAGGTGTTGGGTGAGCATCATGATGCTGTCCTGGCTGGCCATCCAGGGGTTAGGGGTACCTTGGAGTTGGTGTCACGTCGGTTTTGGTGGCCCAAAATCCGACAGGACGTGGTCTCATATGTATCAGCATGAACCACGTGCGCTAGGGCTAAGTCATCCCGCTCTCATCCTGCTGGCACACTACATCCTCTCGGGGTACCCAGTAGGCCATGGACGGAAATTTCCATGGATTTTATCACAGATTTGCCCTCCTCTGCTGGGAACACAGTCATTCTGGTGGTTGTTGATCGGTTCTCAAAGATGTCGCACTTTGTGTCCATGCCTTCGTTGACTAATGCTAAGACTCTGGCTCAGGTTTTTGTGCAGGAGGTGGTCAGACTTCATGGGGTCCCATCTGACATCGTGTCTGATAGGGGTACTCAGTTTGTGGCAAAATTTTGGAAAGCTTTTTGCTCACGGCTGGGGATCAAGTTGTCGCAATCTTCTGCATTTCATCCTCAGTCAAATGGTCAGACCAAGCGTATGAACCAGAATTTGGAGCAGTACTTATGCTGTTTTGTTTCTGACAATCAGGAGGAGTGGTCGACGTTCCTTCCTTTGGCTGAGTTTGCTATAAATAATCACCGTCAGGAATCGTCTGGGGAGTCCCCGTTCTTTTGTGTTTACGGGCTCCATCCTCAGTTTTGTACTCTGAGTCAGGGGGGCTCTACTGGTGTCCCGGAGGAGGACCTGTTAGGAGCGCAACTGTCATCCGTTTGGAGGAGAGTGAAACAGCGCTTGCTAAGCGTAGGTGCAAGGTACAAACGAGTGGCTGACAGTAAACGTGGGACAGGTCCGGACCTGAGTGTGGGTTACTGGGTGTGGTTGTCCACAAAAAACATAAAACTCAAGATTCCATCCTTGAAATTGGGTCCAAGGTTTATTGGTCCATTTAGGGTTGCCGCCATCATTAACCCGGTAGCCTACCGTTTGGCGCTCCCTATGGTATATAAAATACACAACGTGTTCCACAGATCTTTATTAAAAAAGGTGGTGGGTTCTGTGGACACGGTGCCTATGCCACCTCCAGTCTTGGTGGATGGCAATTTGGAGTTTGAAGTCTCCAAGGTGGTTGACTCTCGTGTAGTGCGCCGCACATTACAGTACCTGGTGCACTGGTGTGGTTATGGGCCGGAAGAGAGGTCCTGGGTACCAGCCTCAGACATACATGCGGACCGGCTGGTCAGTATGTTTCACCGCCGCCATCCGGACAAGCCGGGTCCTATAAGTCGTGAGGGCCCTGGGGTCCCTCGTAGAAGGCGGGGTACTGTCATGACGGACGCTGTTCACACTACGGCGTCCGACAGACAGCAGTAATTCCACTTACGTCCACTACACGCTCAGTGGCATCGGCTAGATTTTATCCAGCTTGCTCGGGGTTAATCTAGCTTGTAATCAGGTTGGAGGCTGGGTCATGCCCACGGCCTTTAAATAGTCACGCTGGACTTTGGGCGTCGCCTATTATAGCTTGTGCTTTGCCTGGTGATTCCGGTCTGGAGTGGTGGGCTTGTTGCAGGAATATCGTATCTGGTGGTGTATAATCCTTTGTCATATTCCTCCTTCCTATTTGCATTTGTTTTGCCCTGTGCACATTATAGTGTATTCCTGTGTGTCTGCGGCGTGGTGCGTTTTTCAGTTTTCCTGTCTGTGCTTTCTGTGGGGATTGGTGTGTGGTCTCTTCACTGGGTGGCGGGAGGTAGTTTCAGCTTAGGGCTGAAACAGGAGTCAGGGTCAGGCCTGGCGGCCCAGACATGCACACCTTTAGTGTAACTTCTGGGAAAGGGACAGACAGGGTTTCCCTAGCCTGAGGGATATCGCAGGGGCCCGGGTAACCTACCTTAGTCTATCCAGTTCCCCCGTGACACTTAGACAATTATATAGTAGATATATACACTCACCGGCCACTTTATTAGGTACACCATGCTAGTAACGGGTTGGACCCCCTTTTGCCTTCAGAACTGCCTCAATTCTTCGTGGCATAGATTCAACAAGGTGCTGGAAGCATTCCTCAGAGATTTTGGTCCATATTGACATGATGGCATCACACAGTTGCCGCAGATTTGTCGGCTGCACATCCCAAAGATGCTCCATACAAGGCAGGATGGATCCATGCTTTCATGTTGTTTACGCCAAATTCTGACCCTACCATCCGAATGTCGCAGCAGAAATCGAGACTCATCAGACCAAGCAACGTTTTTCCAATCTTCTACTGTCCAATTTCGATGAGCTTGTACAAATTGTAGCCTCAGTTTCCTGTTCTTAGCTGAAAGGAGTGGTACCCGGTGTGGTCTTCTGCTGCTTTAGCCCATCTGCCTCAAAGTTCGACGCACTGTGCGTTCAGAGATGCTCTTAGGCCTACCTTGGTTGTAACGGGTGGCGATTTGAGTCACTGTTGCCTTTCTATCAGCTCGAACCAGTCTGCCCATTCTCCTCTGACCTCTGGCATCAACAAGGCATTTCCGCCCACAGAACTGCCGCTCACTGGATTTTTTTTCTTTTTCGGACCATTCTCTGTAAACCCTAGAGATGGTTGTGCGTGAAAATCCCAGTAGATCAGCAGTTTCTGAAATACTCAGACCAGCCCTTCTGGCACCAACAACTATGCCACGTTCAAAGGCACTCAAATCACCTTTCTTCCCCATACTGATGCTCGGTTTGAACTGCAGGAGATTGTCTTGACCATGTCTACATGCCTAAATGCACTGAGTTGCCGCCATGTGATTGGCTGATTAGAAATTAAGTGTTAACAAGAAGTTGGACAGGTGTACCTAATAAAGTGGCCAGTGAGTGTATATATATATCAGTGAGACACATATATAAATATGTCTTTATATTTCATACAGAACGAAATAGCTGAATAGCAGATAATTTAATTGTCGGGTTCTGTAAAATCATTACAGAACCTGACAGGACATGATACATGGTTTACATACAGTAAACCATTGCATATCCATTAGATTTTTTTATATGTCCCTAACTAATAATGTTAGTAGTGTGTGTGTAAAATTTTGGAGCTGTAGGTGTTAAATTAAAGGACTAATTCTCAGAAAAAAACTGGCGTGGGCTTCCGTGCAATTTTCTCCACCAGAGAGGGAAAGCCAGTGACTGAGGGCAGATATTAATAGCCTAGACAGGGACCATGGTTATGGTCCCCCTCCCCGGCTAAAAAAATCTGGTTAATAATGGGGAGATGTCAATAAGACACCTATCGATTACTAATCCAATATTATGAATGGGTTAAAAAAATACATACACATTAAGAATAAAGTCTTTTATTGAAATAATTAAACAACCAGGTTTTCCAACTTTATTACACTCTCAATGCAAGCAAAGCCCTCATTCTTCAGTAACAAAATCCAAAATAAAAAAGTAACAATACCCTATACCTGTCTGCTGTACAGTCAAGTCCCATGCTGCAATCCATCTCAAGGGGTTAAATAGTTTACAACTGGGAGCGGTGCTAATGCTACCAGCCCAGACTGTAAACCACTGTGTAATGAATGAAAAGCTGCCTGCACAGCCTCCCCGCCTGACTGGACATGAACTCATGACATTGGTATTGTCGACCACCGTGAATAAGTGTCTCGCCAAGGGTCTCCGACCCCTTTCCTTCCCAGCATCCAAATAATGACATGAGTCTCAAGTTGGATATAATTGGCCACAGCGGCCTTTATTATAAACAAACAAAACATATAACCGTAACATGATCTGGGAAGGGGTCCTTGAAGCTAAAAGTCTGGTGTTAACCATATTATAAACAAGTGGACAAGAGACCAACCGTATATTACGCTCAGCCGTTACCCCACAGGCTCGAGAGCACCAAAATACCCCGAAGGGTTCCCGTTGTCCACTTCCAACTTAGGAATCTGGCCCACCATTACCAAGATTCCCCCAAATCACCAGACCCGCAACCAAAACTTATACCAACTGGAGAATCCATATCCCGACGGACCCCCTAGGCCAATTTAGTACCAACTCCAAAGACCCCTCCCCCCGCCTACAGCCACTATGACCCTAAACTAAAATCCAACAAAAATTATCGAATACACACCAAAAGGGGCGGGTGGGCGGGACTGCTCCCAGGTCCTCAGAGCGGGAAGTGACCGGCTCCTCCCCCCACTCACCCCATACCCTCTCCAGGCCAGCATTAACCCTCCCCTCAAAGCGAACTCCCCACCCCCTTTTTCCCTGCTCCAAACCCCCTGTCATGTCGGCTTCCACGTAAGCCGCCCGGGAGAGGGGGTGGGGCTGCTCGCTCCAGCCTGGTCTTTAGAGTGGGAAAGTTTCTGACTATTTTCCCATGCTGTCAAGTTCACCTCAAGTCAGGCGGGTTCTTCGTTACTTTGCATTAGGAGGGTGTCAGTAAGACGAATGAAAAAAATCATAATTTTCTATTGTTTTAAAAAATTGCATTTCTGTATTTAACAGTTGTGTGACTGGCGCAATCTGGGTAGAGATAATCGTATGTGACAATTTAGCAGGGGCAATAATCTTCATTGCTCTGCATTTGCAGTGTCAGCAATACAACTGAAAAAAGATCATAATTTTCTATTGGTTTAAAAAATAACGCATCTTTACCTAGCAGTTGTGTGACTGGCACAATATGGGTGCAGATAATCTTACGTGACAATTTAGCAGGGGCAATAATCTTTATTACTCTGCTGTTGAAGTGTGTCAGCAAGGGAATCGATAGGGAGTGCAAGTTTCACCATTGCACAATGTACAAAACATTAGCCACTTGAGACATACATACAAGACCACTAAGTACTTGTTGCAGAAGCAGGATGGAAATGGATGAATGTTAAGACAGCTTCCAAATAAAACATTTGGGTTGCTTTTACATTATGTTGCTGTCATCTGTATGGATTACAAAATAACCTGAAATACAGGCCTTGTTCAATTTTAGAAGTCAGCATATCTGCATTTTCCGTTGACATGCATGTGTGCCTATCTGTTATGATTGTATCAGCCAAACTAAAACCTCGCTCAGACAACACACTTGCAGTAGGAAGCAATGGAGTATGGAGTTCCATACACATGAATTAGGTTAAAAAAGTGTACATTTTATTACAAATACTATTGCACAGTTTATCACAATATAACACATCAATAGAACAAACAAGAGACCGTAGTAAGAGACAAGTTAAGGTACCGTCACACTCAGCGACGCTGCAGCGATATAGACAACGAGCCGATCGCTGCAGCGTCGCTGTTTAGGTCGCTGTAGAGATGTCAAACACATCAGCTCCAGAACGATGCAGGAGCGATCCTGTGACGTAGCAGTGACTCACTTATCGTTCTCACAGGTCGTTAGCTCCATGTTTAACATTGCTGACATCGTTGCTTTTGCTGTCAAACGTGACGATAAACGCCGATCTGATGACCAAATAAAGTTCTGCAAAAGTGCTTTGGGAGGGTTTTTAGGGTACTAACGTCCTCAACCTCCCGTGCATTTGTAATGTCCCTTACGTGCACCCTTACACGAACACTGAGCTGGCGTGACGTGAGTCCCACATATATCCTAGAGCAAGGACATGTGGCCAAGTATACAACGTGTGTGCTAGTACAACCTATATCATGCCGAATCTGAAATCGTGTTATTCCTTTTGATGACAGAAAATGGGTGCCCCTAATTAGGTTCTTTTCTTTGCATGCTAAACAGTCACCGCAAGGGTAGCATTCCCATGTTGGACGCCTATTACTTGGATTTAGGGGATTGATCACCTTTGCCACGTAATGGCTCTTAACCTTAACCCCTTCATGACCATGGGATTTTCCGTTTTTCCGTGTTCGTTTTTCACTCCCCTCCTTCCCAGAGCCATAACTTTTTTATTGTTCTGTCAATTTGGCCATGTGAAGGCTTATTTTTTGCGGGACGAGTTGTACTTTTGAAAGACATCATTGGTTTTAGCATGTTGTGTACTAAAAAATGGGAAAAAAATTCCAAGTGCAGTGAAATTGCAAAAAAAGTGCAGTCCCACACTTGTTTTTTTGTTGGCTTTTTTGCTAGGTTCACTAAATGCTAAAACTGACCTGCCATTATGATTTTCCAGGTCATTACGAGTTCATAGACACCTAACATGACTAGGTTATTTTTTACCTAAGTGGTGAAAAAAAATTCCAAACTTTGCTAAAAAAAAAAAAAAAAAGCGTCTCTATTTTTCATGTTCTGAGGTCGGTTGAGGGCTTATTTTTTGTGTGCAGAGCTGACATTTTTAATGATAGCATTTTGGTGCAGATATGTTCTTTTCATCGCCCGTTATTGCATTTTAATGCAATGTCGCGGCGACCAAAAAAACATAATTCTGGCATTTTGAATTTTTTTCTCGCTACGCCGTTTAGCAATCAGGTTAATGCTTTTTTTTGTTGTTGATACATCGGGCAATTGTGAACACGGTGATACCAAATATGTGTAGGTTTTTTTATTATTTATTTATTTTGATTGGGGTGAAAGGAGGGTGATTTAAACTTTTATATTTTTTTTATTTTTTTCACATTTTTTTTTCACATTTTTTTCACTTTTGCCATGCTTCAATAGCCTCCATGGGAGGCTAGAAGCAGGCACAGCACGATCGCCTCTGCTACATAGCAGCAATCTGCTGTTCGCTGCTATGTAGCAGAAAATCAGGTGTGCTGTGAGCGCCAACCACAGGGTGGCGCTCACAGCTGCCGGGGATCAGTAACCATAGAGGTCTCAAGGATCTCTATGGTTACTATTCTGAAGCATCGCCGACCTCCGATCATGTGACGGGGTCGGCGACGCCATCATTTCCGGCCGCCCGGC
Source organism: Ranitomeya variabilis (assembly GCF_051348905.1). Taxonomy (NCBI): domain Eukaryota; kingdom Metazoa; phylum Chordata; class Amphibia; order Anura; family Dendrobatidae; genus Ranitomeya; species Ranitomeya variabilis. Next base: position 467,761,771 of record NC_135232.1, on the reverse strand, counting down.
CGGATGCGGTAGTTAAATGCCGCTGTCTGCGTTTGGCAGCGGCATTTAACTAGTTAATAGGTGCGGACAGATTGCGATTCTGCCCGCGCCTTTTACAGGCACATGTCAGCTGTTCAAAACAGCTGACATGTCCCGGCTTTGATGCGGGCTCACCGCCGGAGCCCGCATCAAAGCGGGGCTTCTGACCTCGGACGTACTATCCCGTCAGAGGTCAGAAAGGGGTTAATACTTTTACCATGTCTTGCTGTAAATTGCGGTCTAGTGGGAATATTGGATGCCAAAACTGGATCAGTGAGAACTACTGACCAGTGAGTGTTTATTATTTCTTGCAAGCGTTTCCAATAACAATTATATGTAGAGATGAATCTAATATGATTCTCAGATGTTGGTTTTTTCTCTTTTTTGAAAAGTAATTGGTGTCTCTCTGTTTTTTTGGCTCTCAAATATCCCTGTTTTATACAATGGTTACTAAAACCACGGGCCTTAAACCTATTTTTAAAATTTTCTGCTTGAGCCTCAAATTTCTGAATCATTGAGCAGATCCGCTTCATCCTGAGAAACTGTCCAACTGGGATGGCTTTGATAGTATGTGTGGTATGAGAGGAGGACGCATGTAATAGAGAGTTCACAGCAGTTGTTTTTCTAAAACATCTGTATATAGCGTCCCCATCTCATCCACCTCCAAACAAATATCCAAGAAATCAATTCTCCGTCTGTGTGCTCTGTATGTCAGGTTGACGTTGAATGGGTTGCGGTTGAGCCGACCCATAAACTCAATGATGCCAGTTTCACTACCCTGCCAAATGAAGACAATGTCATCAATATACCTATGCCAACACTGAACCCGGTCCACAGCAGAGACCCCGTCCTGATGGAATAGGGATCTCTCCCATAGACCAAGGAACAGGTTTGCATAGGCTGGGGCACAGGCTGCCCCCATGGCAGTAGCACGTTTTTGCAGGTAGTTCCTGTCTTTGAAAACAAATAAGTTATGGGTCAGCACAAACCGCAACAACTCAACAACAAAACCACAGACCTGGCCATCCCAGTTGCTGTTCCCCAGGAAGAAGCGGACCGCATTAATACCATCATCATGAGAAATACACGTGTATAACGACTCAACGTCGGCTGTAACTAGCCACATGTCCTGCTCCAAGACCATACCCTCAGTTTTGGTCAACATGTCCGTGGTGTCACATATGTATGATTGTAGTGTTTCCATCATAGATTTTAAATAGAAATTAATGTACTTACATACTGGGTCACAAAGGCCATCAATCCCAGAGACGATTGGTCTTCCAGGAGGGTTTTTAGAATCCTTGTGTATCTTTGGTAATAGATACAATGTTGGAACCTTTGGAAATTCCACTGATAAACCATCAAAAATCTTTTTAATTGATGATTCCTTGATCCATTGCATCCTGTAGGATTTTATTCAATTCCATTTGGTATGTGGCTAAAGGACAATGAGACAATCAACAGTAAGTATCTTTACAGCCCAATTGTCTAAATACTTCCCTCTCATATTTAATAGTAGGCCACACAACAACGTTCCCTCCCTTGTCTGCCGCCTTAATCACAACGTCATCCAATTCTCTGAGTTCACCAAGGGCCTGACGTTGAGATTTAGTTATATTGTCTTTTGTGACAAAATTAGGAAGCTTTTTGAAATCCTCTAATACTAATTTAGTAAAAATCTCAGCCTGTGGACATATGGACAAGGGAGGGAACGTTGTTGATTTGGGTAAGATTGACTTTGGGAACGTACCTTGTTCATCAGGTTCCTGTTCCTTTAATAAATCCTCTAGAATGGCCAGTGTCTCTTTTTCGGCCCTGGATGCCAAGTCATGCTCTTCATATTCCCTTTTATTATGTAACTTTTTAAGAATTAGCTTAAGAGAGAACAGATGTAAATCTTTCATAGCTGAAAAATAGTTAAATGAATTATTAGGCACAAATGTTAAACCGAGGGAAAGCATGTATGTATATATTTCTTTATTTGGCTACATAGTGATGTATGCGCTCTTAGGTAATTCTTCACTTAGGCATTTTTAATAATGTGATAGCACATATCATTTTTAAATTTTGCACTTTGCACTTTTCGCCATATAGTTATAATACTATATATTCCGCTCGGGTTCACTTACCAATCCCAAATTACAAATTACTACGCTGCATCTACATATGATGATTGTTCTCGTGCGCATTTCCTTCTCTTTTTTCAGCAGTCAGTATGGTGGTTATGTCCTGCGCGTGCGCCCCGCACCCGCTGGAAGAGCCCTGTGTCTCCGGCTTCATTTTCCCAAGTGCGCACGTCCTTTGACGTCATCAGGGGATTTTCTCTTGACGTGCGCTTTTGGTGAATGCCGGAGAGCAGGTATACTACTTATTACTTCCGGCAGTGGTAGCGGTGCGTACGCGCATAGCGGACATGCTGCATAATGAACGCCACTATAAAGTGCCGGCGTGGGGGAAGCTTGATACATTCCCTTTTGATAAAGCCTACACGAAACACACGTCAGGGGGTGGATCCGGTCCTTTGGCATTATACTACATTCACCATGGGTAAGCTATTTGGCTGCTAGATGCACTGCAAACTGTCTTTCTCCTTTGTATATCTACTGATCATTGTGACAGCCTGAGGGGAACGCACTATGTTAAGGACATCCAATGCTTAGATTAACATGGATTTTATATGTAAAGTAACTGTATTGGATGCCAGAAAGATTCATAGCCAGTACAAGCTGCAGTGGTTTATACTAGTACCATTGTGATGGTTTATATTTACTTTTATGCCTGGGACTTACTTGACTCTTACTAGGCTCTCTTGTTTGTTCTATTGATGTGTTATATTGTGATAAACTGTGCAATAGTATTTGTAATAAAATTTACACTTTTTTTAACCTAATTCATGTGTATGGAACTCCAATTTTTTGCTTCTTAATGTGTATTGGGAGTATACACTTATTATCCGGTTATTCTATGGGTAAATATATGAAACCACTTGGATATTATTTTTTACTATATGGGACCCATATTCTTTCTGTGAGTTTGAATATAACACTTGCAGTAGGGCATGGCAGCATCTCCAAGGTGTCGAAGAAGAGGTCAGGCCAAATGTGGAGCTTGGACAACCAATAGTTAAAGGACATTGAAGAATAAGGAAGGACTCTGGTATAGTCACTTTAGACCCTCACCATCTTGGTCAACTTCTCCATCCTCATCATAGTTACACCAACAGATAGCCCTTGCTAATGTGACGGTCTCATGAAAATATGTCAGTTGGTGGACATTCCTCCCTGCGTTGCACCTGGTGTGTGTGACTCTCCCTTGTAATACTTGTTGGTGAAAAGAGCCAGTACCTCTGCCAGCAGCATTGTCTGAGGGTAATCTTTTAGCAAGTCTTCCACAATGGCACTCTGCCATACATGCACTGAAAGGCATCTGGATATGAACTCTTCAATGTGTGTCAGACTACAAGGAGTCAAATGTTCAATGTCCTCACCAGGAAGAACACTAACCATCCTCTCCTCCTCATGATGCATAGACTCTTCCTCCTCCTCCTTCTCCTCTTCAGGCTGTCCATGCTGGACAGGCATGAAGATGGGATTGGCAGTCCCCTCTGTAGTGCAGACCAAAAACTCCTGTTCCTTGTCATAACCCAATGTGGCTTGAGAATATTGTGTGAGGCTGGGCTGTGTGGAATCAGCCACTGTAAAATCTTGCTCTATAGCCATGTGCTTGGCATTCAAAGCTTCCTCTTTGAGATTCTGCAGTGATTGTTTTTATAGACAGAGGAGAAGGATGACTATGCTGACTATAGCATCATCAGCACTCACTATCTTGGTGCAGTACTCAAAGTTTTGAAGGACCTTAGAAATGTCATAGATCCACACCCACTTGGCAGTTGTTATGTGTGGTGGCTGAGTGTTACTCTGACGGGCATTGAGAAGCTGGAATTCAGTCACTGCTCTCTGCTGCTCACTAAGCCTTGACAACATATGAACCAACTACGCCTCAACACATTTATCTAGCAATCCGTGTGTTGCTCGTTCAAAATTTTCTTTATAACCAGTCTCCTTGTATCATGTTCTCACATGCTTTATGCATTTAGTAGCCCTCTGTGTCTGTACTTTTACACATACAGGTTGTTAACCGGTTCATGAAGCAAGCATTACATGAACACCCAATTGCTTACATTATGGCTAGTTAGAACAATGAAAGCAATTATTACCATCCACTTTTTGTGTCTCCCCTATTTCCTCATATCCTGTTGTGCTCAAAAGTTTACATACCCCTGTAGAATTTTTGCTTTCTTGGCCTTTTTTTAGAGAATATGAATGATAATACCAACACTTTTTCTCCACTCATGGTTAGTGGTTGGATGAAGCCATTTATTTTCAAACTACTGTGTTTTCCCTTTTTAAATCATAGTGACAACCCAAAACATCCAAATTCAAAAGTTTACATACCCCATTTCTTAATACCGGGTATTGCCCCCTCTAACATCAATGACAGCTTGAAGTCTTTTGTGGTAGTTGTGGATTAAGTTCTTTATTTTTTCAGATGGTAAATCTGCCTACTCTTCTTGGCAAAAAGCCTCCAGTTCCTGTAAATTCCTGGGCTGTCTAGCATGAACTGCGTGCTTGACAACTCTCCAGAGTGGCTCAATAATTTTGAGGTCAGGAGACATAGATGGCCACTCCAGAACCTTCACTTTTTTCTGCTGTAGCCATTGACAGGTCGACCTGGCCTTGTGTTTTGGATTGTTGTCATGTTGGAACATCTAAGTACATCCCCTGCACAGCTTCTGGGCTGATGAGTGCAAATTTACCTACAGTATTTGCTGATAACATGCTGCTTTCATCTTTTCTTCAACTTTGACCAAGTTTCCTGCGCCTTTGTAGCACACACATCCCCAAAACATCAGTGATCCACCTTGTGCTTTACAGTATGAATGGTATACCTTTCATCATAGGCCTTGTTGAATGTAATGCTTATGGTTGTGGCTAAAAAGTTAAATTTGGTCTCATCACTCCAAATTGACTTGTTCCAGAAGTTTTGTGGCTTGTCTTTGAGCTGTTTTGCGTATTGTAGGTGAGATACTTTGTGGCATTTGCGCAGTAATGGCTTTCTTCTGGCGACTCGACCATGCAGCCCATTTTTCTTCAAGTGCCTCTTTATTGTGCATCTTGAAACAGCCACACCGCTAGTTTTCAGAGAGTCTTGTATTTCAGCTGATGTTATTTGTGTGTTTTTCTTTGCAACCCAAACAATTTTCCTGGCAGTTGTGCACAACATTTTTGTTGGTCTACCTGACCGTGGTTTTTGTTTTTACAGAGACCCTGATTTTCCAATTGTTAATCACAGTTTTAATGTTGCTCACTAGCATTATGAATTCTTTGGATATCTTTTTGTATCCCTTTCCTGTTTTATACAGTTCAACTACCTTTTCCCATAGATCCATTGACAATTGTTTTGCTTTCCCCATGGCTCACAATCCAGAAATGTCAGAGGCTCCTTAAAAGATACAAGAGTCTGACTGGATCCCAGAAACTCACTTAGCTTTTATGCACACACACTGATTACAAGCAAACAGGTCACAGGTGAGGATGTTACCTTTAGTTCCCATTCACATCCATTTGTTTCAACTTCTGTGCATGTTATCAGGCCAAAATAACCAGTGTATGTAAACTTTTGATCAGGATCATTTGGATGTTTTGGGTTATCATTATGATTTAAAAAAGAGAAAACACAGCAGTTTGACAATAAATGGCTTCACCCAACCACTAACCATGAGTGGAGAAAAAGTTTTCGTGTTATCATTCATATTCTCTGAAAAAAGGCCAAGAAAGCAAAAATTCTGCCGGGGTATGTAAACTTTTGAGCATAACTGTATTGTAAGCTTGCGAGCAGGGCCCTCATTCCTCTTGACATCTGTTGTTTATGTGATTATTGTTATTCTTTGAAGTCTTTTATTGTCTGTACAAGTCCCCTCTAAAATGTAAAGTGTTGCGGAATATGTTGACGCTGTAGAAATAAAATTATTATTCATTATTATTATTATTATTATTATTAAAGGTCAAATTATAGCATATGGGCAGGTCAGAAATCAGTTGGTGATGTGACAAATTAAAGAGCTGCTGCAGCAAAGCTAGTCTGCCGAAAGCCTGAGATGACTTTCGGAATTGTGTGCTGACACGCTGTACCTTGGTAAGAAGGTCTGGCAAGTCAGGATATGTTTTTAAAAAATGCTGTACAACCAAATTCAGCATGAGGCCATTCATGGAACGTGTTTACCAGCTTGCCAAGCTTTAAAGCCGCCACCAAATTTCATACATTATCGCACACAACTAGATTGCAATAGTCTGACAACATTATTCCCAGATACCATTTGTGAGTCAGAAAGGCATGTAGGCATCTTCTCTCTGCTGTTCCCATTTAGTTTTAGCTCTTTCCCATCCATTTCTGCTTTTTTTCTCAGGCCCCCAGACCTGTTTGTTGGGTCCAGCTGAACAATATTCGGCTTTCCCATTGACTTGCATTGGATTTGTTATTCGGTATGTATATTAGAAATTTTTTGTGCCGATTTTCCCAAATCCGAATATTTCACTATTCGATCATCACTAATTCTTACCCATAATATTAGTATATTTTTCGATTGCCCTACCACATCCATTCCCTATTCAATATTTAGGTTTAGAATACATTTTGGATACAAGTATATCATATAATTTGTTTCAAAGGTTAGCTAACAAACTTAGCCAACCCCAGAAAAAAATAACATCAACCGGAAATGCCAGGCACTGGCAAGGTTTGCATAGTGGAAAAAAGCATAATTCAATCACAGCCTGAGCATATCATCAGTATAGTGTGTATGTGTTTAAAATTTGACAATTTAAACAGTGTTCCCTCGTCAAAGCCATAGGCGAAAAAAGCGTCGGGCTCATGCCGTAACTGGGGTTAGAATTCACCATCTATTGTCAACCTTGTACATGATGCTGCTGTACCATTTAGCTCACTCTGTTTCTATGTGTGAACAGCGACCTTTCTGGTATATATAACCTCTTCGCACTGCCTTGTTGTTTGCACTAGTCACGTTAATATATTAATTATACCACTTGGTTTTTCCATATTATAATTAATTGAAGTGACCTTTAGAGTTGAGCGACTTTCATTTTTTTAAGATCGAGTCGGGTTTTGTGAAACCCGATTTTGTCCAGAGTCGAGTCGAGTGCAGTCGGCCGATTATCGCTAAAAGTCGGGGATCGACCGAAACACGAAACCCAATGCAAGTCAATGGGGAAGCATAGTCGGCAGTGAGTGGAGGCCAGGAAAACACCTACAGTGCCCATTTTAATGCCAAAAACATCCATTCTTGTTTCTGAAGCTTGTCAATCTTAATTAACTTTATAATAATAGTTGGGCATAGGGAATTGGGGGTCATTTGGCAAAAGTTGTGGGGGGAGTAGGGCCGGCTCAAGTTTTTCGTGGGCCCAGGAAATGCGGACTACGTCACGGCGGTGTTGCAGGGAAAGGTAAGTATTTCAACGTTGCAAGTGCTGTGATCCTGAGCAAGCAGGGGGGGCCCACTCGTTCGCATTGGCACTGGCACAGGGCCCCTCAAAGTACAGCGATGTGTGTTTGCATGGCGGGGGCGCCTCCCACCAGCAGCGACACTTTTGCGTACTCTGAGGGGCCCTGTGCCAGTGACGTCGCCAACGAGTATGCCCCCCCACCTGATGAAGGAACCTGCACTTTCATCTGCACCTTCCTCTCTGTCCCTGTGTAAGGTGGTATAACATGCGGGAAGGGGAACCTTACTTTCAGCAGGGTCAGATTCTGGCTGTGTAGAGTATAAGGGGAATGTAGTGGTCTAGGTCAATGTACCAGCAGACTCATCTAGCAGTGGCTGGGCAATGGGCAGGATGAGGAGGAAACAGATATAGGGCCAAAGAATAAAGTAGGCTAAATGCAGTTCAAAATTGGTAACAGGACTAAACAGGCGGCATTGCTTTGTTCAGTGGAGTAGCAAACCCAAGAGCAGCAGACACTGTTTCAAGGGCATAACCACACTAGTAGGCCAAATGCAGTTTAATATCTGATAGTATAGGGCGAAAGCCAGAATGTGGAAGCTCAGCTTTGTTCAGTTGAGGACAACACCAGGCAGGGGCAGACAGACACCTTTAGTAGGCCGGAACAGCCAATTGCATTTTTAAAAATGGTAATTTGGAACTGAAGGTTGAAGCTCAGCTTTATTCAGTTGAGGACAACACCAGGCAGGGGCAGACAGACACCTTTAGTAGGCCGGAACAGCCAATTGCATTTTTAAAAATGGTAATTTGGAACTGAAGGTTGAAGCTCAGCTTTATTCAGTTGAGGACAACACCAGGCAGGGGCAGACATTCACCTTTAGTAGGCCGGAACAGCCAATTGCATTTTTAAAAATGGTAATTTGGAACAGAAGGTAGAAGCTCAGCTTTATTCAGTTGAGGACAACACCAGGCAGGGGCAGACATTCACCTTTAGTAGGCCGGAACAGCCAATTGCATTTTTAAAAATGGTAATTTGGAACAGAAGGTTGAAGCTCAGCTTTATTCAGTTGAGGACAACACCAGGCAGGGGCAGTCAGACACCTTTAGTAGGCCGGAACAGCCAATTTTTTAAAAAAACAGCAGTTAGTAAGAGGCAGAAGGTAGAAGCTCAGCTTTATTCAGTTGAGGACAACACCAGGCAGGGGCAGACATTCACCTTTAGTAGGCCGGAACAGCCAATTGCATTTTTAAAAATGGTAATTTGGAACAGAAGGTTGAAGCTCAGCTTTATTCAGTTGAGGACAACACCAGGCAGGGGCAGTCAGACACCTTTAGTAGGCCGGAACAGCCAATTTTTTAAAAAAACAGCAGTTAGTAAGAGGCAGAAGGTAGAAGCTCAGCTTTATTCAGTTGAGGACAACACCAGGCAGGGGCAGACAGACACCTTTAGTAGGCCGGAACAGCCAATTGCATTTTTAAAAATGGTAATTTGGAACAGAAGGTTGAAGCTCAGCTTTATTCAGTTGAGGACAACACCAGGCAGGGGCAGACAGACACCTTTAGTAGGCCGGAACAGCCAATTTTTTAAAAAAAACAGCAGTTAGTAAGAGGCAGAAGGTAGAAGCTCAGCTTTATTCAGTTGAGGACAACACCAGGCAGGGGCAGACAGACACCTTTAGTAGGCCGGAACAGCCAATTGCATTTTTAAAAATGGTAATTTGGAACTGAAGGTTGAAGCTCAGCTTTATTCAGTTGAGGACAACACCAGGCAGGGGCAGACAGACACCTTTAGTAGGCCGGAACAGCCAATTGCATTTTTAAAAATGGTAATTTGGAACAGAAGGTTGAAGCTCAGCTTTATTCAGTTGAGGACAACACCAGGCAGGGGCAGACAGACACCTTTAGTAGGCCGGAACAGCCAATTTTTTAAAAAAACAGCAGTTAGTAAGAGGCAGAAGGTAGAAGCTCAGCTTTATTCAGTTGAGGACAACACCAGGCAGGGGCAGACATTCACCTTTAGTAGGCCGGAACAGCCAATTGCATTTTTAAAAATGGTAATTTGGAACAGAAGGTTGAAGCTCAGCTTTATTCAGTTGAGGACAACACCAGGCAGGGGCAGACAGACACCTTTAGTAGGCCGGAACAGCCAATTTTTAAAAAAAACAGCAGTTAGTAAGAGGCAGAAGGTAGAAGCTCAGCTTTATTCAGTTGAGGACAACACCAGGCAGGGGCAGACAGACACCTTTAGTAGGCCGGAACAGCCAATTGCATTTTTAAAAATGGTAATTTGGAACAGAAGGTAGAAGCTCAGCTTTATTCAGTTGAGGACAACACCAGGCAGGGGCAGACATTCACCTTTAGTAGGCCGGAACAGCCAATTGCATTTTTAAAAATGGTAATTTGGAACTGAAGGTTGAAGCTCAGCTTTATTCAGTTGAGGACAACACCAGGCAGGGGCAGACAGACACCTTTAGTAGGCCGGAACAGCCAATTGCATTTTTAAAAATGGTAATTTGGAACAGAAGGTTGAAGCTCAGCTTTATTCAGTTGAGGACAACACCAGGCAGGGGCAGACAGACACCTTTAGTAGGCCGGAACAGCCAATTTTTTTAAAAAACAGCAGTTAGTAAGAGGCAGAAGGTAGAAGCTCAGCTTTATTCAGTTGAGGACAACACCAGGCAGGGGCAGACATTCACCTTTAGTAGGCCGGAACAGCCAATTGCATTTTTAAAAATGGTAATTTGGAACAGAAGGTAGAAGCTCAGCTTTATTCAGTTGAGGACAACACCAGGCAGGGGCAGACAGACACCTTTAGTAGGCCGGAACAGCCAATTGCATTTTTAAAAATGGTAATTTGGAACTGAAGGTTGAAGCTCAGCTTTATTCAGTTGAGGACAACACCAGGCAGGGGCAGACAGACACCTTTAGTAGGCCGGAACAGCCAATTTTTTAAAAAAACAGCAGTTAGTAAGAGGCAGAAGGTAGAAGCTCAGCTTTATTCAGTTGAGGACAACACCAGGCAGGGGCAGACATTCACCTTTAGTAGGCCGGAACAGCCAATTGCATTTTTAAAAATGGTAATTTGGAACAGAAGGTAGAAGCTCAGCTTTATTCAGTTGAGGACAACACCAGGCAGGGGCAGACATTCACCTTTAGTAGGCCGGAACAGCCAATTGCATTTTTAAAAATGGTAATTTGGAACAGAAGGTTGAAGCTCAGCTTTATTCAGTTGAGGACAACACCAGGCAGGGGCAGACAGACACCTTTAGTAGGCCGGAACAGCCAATTTTATAAAAAAAAAGCAGTTAATAAGAGGCAGAAGGTAGAAGCTCAGCTTTATTCAGTTGCAGCTTCTTGGCAATAATATAAAGAAGACGCGACAGGACAACACTCGGTGGATGCCATATCTGTGTTTTCAATGGAAAAAATCCTTTCAGTTAACTACTTGCAGGAGCAAGTTTTTGTAGCTGGTGGACAATTTTTTTTAAAAAAAGCAGTTAATAAGAGGCAGAAGGTAGAAGCTCAGCTTTAATCAGTTGCAGCTTCTTGGCAATAATATAAAGAAGACGCGGCAGGACAACACTCGGTGGATGCCATATCTGTGTTTTCAATGGAAAAAAACCTTTCAGTTAACTACTTGCAGGAGAAAGTTTTTGTAGCTGGTGGCCAATTTTTGTACTGTACCAGTTTTTTGTTGTATGTGTTTTTGTTTTTAATGTTAAAATGTCTGCATTTGATATCTCTCCAGTATTTTCTTTTTTATAAGCAAAATACTGCAGTTTTACATCGGTTACATGGATACACAGGCAGCTTGGTGGTGAGTGGAGGAGTATTTAAAGTAGGGACCGCAGACAGGCTATCAAAGGCCTAAAATAACAAACAATAGGCTCATGGCAGCTTTACAGCGGTTACATGGATACACAGGCAGCTTGGTGGTGAGTGGAGGAGTATTTAAAGTAGGGACCGCAGACAGGCTATCAAAGGCCTAAAATAACAAACAATAGGCTTATGGCAGTTTTACAGCGGTTACATGGATACACGGGCAGGCAGCTTGGTGGTCAGTGGAAGAGTATTTAAAGTAGGGACCGCAGACAGGCTATCAAAGGCCTAAAATAACAAACAATAGGCTCATGGCAGTTTTACAGCGGTTACATGGATACACGGGCAGGCAGCTTGGTGGTCAGTGGAGGAGTATTTAAAGTAGGGACCGCAGACAGGCTATCAAAGGCCTAAAATAACAAACAATAGGCTCATGGCAGTTTTACAGCGGTTACATGGATACACGGTCAGGCAGCTTGGTGGTCAGTGGAGGAGTATTTAAAGTAGGGACCGCAGACAGGCTATCAAAGGCCTAAAATAACAAACAATAGGCTCATGGCAGCTTTACAGCGGTTACATGGATACACAGGCAGCTTGGTGGTGAGTGGAGGAGTATTTAAAGTAGGGACCGCAGACAGGCTATCAAAGGCCTAAAATAACAAACAATAGGCTCATGGCAGTTTTACAGCGGTTACATGGATACACGGGCAGGCAGCTTGGTGGTCAGTGGAGGAGTATTTAAAGTAGGGACCGCAGACAGGCTATCAAAGGCCTAAAATAACAAACAATAGGCTCATGGCAGCTTTACAGCGGTTACATGGATACACAGGCAGCTTGGTGGTGAGTGGAGGAGTATTTAAAGTAGGGACCGCAGACAGGCTATCAAAGGCCTAAAATAACAAACAATAGGCTCATGGCAGCTTTACATCGGTTACATGGATACACAGGCAGCTTGGTGGTCAGTGGAGGAGTATTTAAAGTAGGGACCGCAGACAGGCTATCAAAGGCCTAAAATAACAAACAATAGTCTCATGGCTGTTTTACATCGGTTACATGGATACACGGGCAGGCAGCTTGGTGGTCAGTGGAGGAGTATTTAAAGTAGGGACCGCAGACAGGCTATCAAAGGCCTAAAATAACAAACAATAGGCTCATGGCAGTTTTACATCGGTTACATGGATACACAGGCAGCTTGGTGGTGAGTGGAGGAGTATTTAAAGTAGGGACCGCAGACAGGCTATCAAAGGCCTAAAATAACAAACAATAGGCTCATGGCAGCTTTACAGCGGTTACATGGATACACGGGCAGGCAGCTTGGTGGTGAGTGGAGGAGTATTTAAAGTAGGGACCGCAGACAGGCTATCAAAGGCCTAAAATAACAAACAATAGGCTTATGGCAGTTTTACAGCGGTTACATGGATACACAGGCAGCTTGGTGGTGAGTGGAGGAGTATTTAAAGTAGGGACCGCAGACAGGCTATCAAAGGCCTAAAATAACAAACAATAGGCTCATGGCAGTTTTACAGCGGTTACATGGATACACAGGCAGCTTGGTGGTGAGTGGAGGAGTATTTAAAGTAGGGACCGCAGACAGGCTATCAAAGGCCTAAAATAACAAACAATAGGCTCATGGCAGCTTTACAGCGGTTACATGGATACACGGTCAGGCAGCTGGTGATGAGTGGAGGAGTATTTAAAGTAGGGACCGCAGACAGGCTATCAAAGGCCTAAAATAACAAACAATAGGCTCATGGCAGCTTTACAGCGGTTACATGGATACACAGGCAGCTTGGTGGTGAGTGGAGGAGTAGTGCAAGGAGTGTCTGTCCCAGTACTCCCAAAATATAAATAGATGTTAATGTCTCGCAAAACAACCAAAACAAAAAAAAAGGTGGCATACTTAGGTACAGGGGTGGGCTCATCTACTGAGTTTCTGACATAGTAATTTGGCAGTAACTATTTAATGGTGCCAATATAGGACACAGACACAGACTACTTTAAGTTGCATCATAGATGTCTACAAATTTGTATTGTCAGTGCCAGACATTGAATGATGTCAGCGAATAGACTAAAGATTGGTGGAGCTGTGCGACATAATTTTGCACGTGGTAGAGCACATTTTGAGCTGGGGTAGGGGGGAACTCTCTTGAGGCCGGCGGGACCGCCCCAGGGCCCCTCATGTTACAACGGTGTGTCTGACGTTGGGTGCGCACCACCACCGCCAGAGACACTACATTGTACTATGAGGGACCCAGTAGCAATGCCGTCAACCAAAAGCGAGCACACCCACCTCTTCAGACAAACAGCAGTCTCACGGGTGCTTGCGCCAAGTCGCGATACCACGGCCCCGTGTGGGGAGTTTTGCCATTTAGGGAGGTGTAAACATGTCGTATGCTGTACAATCAGCTGCAGCAAATTAGACATTAGAAAAGTAATTCACAGGCAAGAGCTTTTCATAGGAAAGCTAGGTGTCGGCCGGGCAAGGTGGGGCAAAAGATTTCGAAATCCAGTTGTGGTTCATTTTAATGAATGTTAGATCGTCAACATTTTGGGTAGCCAGACGAGTCCTTTTTTCGGTTAATATTGAACCTGCAGCACTGAATACTCTTTCTGATAGGACACTTGCTGCCGGGCAAGCAAGCTCCTGCAATGCATATTCTGCCAATTCTGGCCAGGTGTCTAATTTGGAGGCCCAGTAATCAAATGGGAATGACGGTTGAGGGAGAACATCGATAAGGGATGAAAAATAGTTAGTAACCATACTGGACAAATGTTGTCTCCTGTCACTTTCAATTGATGCAGCAGTACCTGTCCTGTCTGCGGTCATAGCAAAATCACTCCACAACCTGGTCAGAAAACCCCTCTGTCCAACGCCACTTCTGATGTGTGCACCCCTAACACTCCTAGTCTGCTGCCCCCTGGAGCTCGTGTGAGAACGATCACATGCGCTGTGTGCTGGGAATGCCTGAAGCAAACGGTCAACAAGAGTTGATTGTTTGGTTGCTAATATTAGTTCCAAGTTCTCATGTGGCATAATATTTTGCAATTTGCCTTTATAGCGTGGATCAAGGAGGCAGGCCAACCAGTAATCGTCATCGTTCATCATTTTCGTAATGCGTGTGTCCCTTTTTAGGATACGTAAGGCATAATCCGCCATGTGGGCCAAAGTTCCAGTTGTCAAATCTCCGGTTGTGATTGGTTGAGGGGCAGTTGCAGGCAAATCTACGTCACTTGTGTCCCTCAAAAAACCAGAACCCGGCCGTGACATGCAACCAATTTCCTGTGCCCCCGGGAAAGGTTCGGCATTAAAAATATACTCATCCCCATCATCCTCCTCGTCCTCCACCTCCTCTTCGCCCGCTACCTCGTCCTGTACACTGCCCTGACCAGACAATGGCTGACTGTCATCAAGGCTTTCCTCTTCCTCTGGTGCAGACGCCTGCTCCTTTATGTGCGTCAAACTTTGCATCAGCAGACGCATTAGGGGGATGCTCATGCTTATTACGGCGTTGTCTGCACTAACCAGCCGTGTGCATTCCTCAAAACACTGAAGGACTTGACACATGCCTTGTATCTTAGACCACTGCACACCTGACAACTCCATGTCTGCCATCCTACTGCCTGCCCGTGTATCCTCCCACAAATAAATAACAGCACGCCTCTGTTCGCACAGTCTCTGAAGCATGTGCAGTGTTGAGTTCCACCTTGTTGCAACGTCTATGATTAGGCGATGCTGGGGAAGGTTCAAAGACCGCTGATAGGTCTGCATACGGCTGGCGTGTACAGGCGAACGTCGGATATGTGAGCAAAGTGCACGCACTTTGAGGAGCAGGTCGGAGAACCCAGGATAAGTTTTCAATAAGCACTGCACCACCAGGTTTAAGGTGTGAGCCAGGCAAGGAATGTGTTTCAGTTGGGAAAGGGAGATGGCAGCCATGAAATTCCTTCTGTTATCACTCACTACCTTGCCTGCCTCAAGATCTACTGTGCCCAGCCACGACTGCATTTCTTGTTGCAAGAACTCGGATAGAACTTCCGCGGTGTGTCTGTTGTCGCCCAAACACTTCATAGCCAATACAGCCTGCTGACGCTTGGCAGTAGCTGGCCCATAATGGGACAACTGGTGTGCAACAGTGTCATCTGCCGATGGAGTGGTTGGCAGACTGCGTTCTGTGGAAGAGCTGTAGCTTCTGCAGGAGGACGAGGAGGAGGAGGAGGAGGGGGTGCGAACGCCTACAGCCAACTGTTTCCTAGACCGTGGGCTAGGCACAACTGTCCCTAAATTGATGTTGCCTGTGGACCCTGCATCCACCACATTCACCCAGTGTGCCGTGATGGACACATAACGTCCCTGGCCATGCCTACTGGTCCATGCATCTGTAGTCAGGTGCACCTTTGTACTCACAGATTGCCTGAGTGCATGGACGATGCGCTGTTTAACATGCTGGTGCAGGGCTGGGATGGCTTTTCTGGAAAAAAAGTGTCGACTGGGTAGCTCGTATCGTGGTTCAGCGTACTCCATCAGGGCTTTGAAAGCTTCGCTTTCAACTAACCGGTAGGGCATCATCTCTAACGAGATTAGTCTAGCTATGTGGGCGTTAAAACCCTGTGTACGCGGATGCGAGGATAAGTACTTCCTTTTTCTAACCAGAGTCTCATGTAGGGTGAGCTGGACTGGAGAGCTGGAGATCGTGGAACTTTCGGGTGTGCCGGTGTACATGGCAGACTGAGAGACGGTTGGAGACGGTATTGTTTCCGCCGGTGCCCTAGATGCAATATTTCCTCCTACAAAACTGGTGGTTCCCTGACCCTGACTGCTTTTGGCTGGCAAAGAAACCTGCACAGATACTGCCGGTGGTGCGGAAAATGGTGGCCTTACAGTGACGGAAGGGATGTTGCGTTGCTGACTAGCTTCATTGGCCGAGGGTGCTACAACCTTAAGGGACGTTTGGTAGTTAGTCCAGGCTTGAAAATGCATGGTGGTTAAGTGTCTATGCATGCAACTAGTATTTAGACTTTTCAGATTCTGACCTCTGCTTAAGCTAGTTGAACATTTTTGACAGATGACTTTGCGCTGATCAGTTGGATGTTGTTTAAAAAAATGCCAGACTGCACTCTTCCTAGACTCGGATCCCTTTTCAGGGATTGCAGACTGAGCTTTAACCGGATGGCCACGCTGTCCTCCAACAGGTTTTGGCTTTGACACGCGTTTTGGGCCAGATACGGGCCCGGCAGATGGAACCTGTTGCGATGTTGATGCCTGCTGCGGCCCCTCCTCCACCTCCGCTTCTGAACTACTGCCGCCTGCACCCTGTTCCCCCAATGGCTGCCAATCGGGGTCAATAACTGGGTCATCTATTACCTCCTCTTCGAGCTCGTGTGCAACTTCGTCTGTGTCACTGTGTCGGTCGGTGGTATAGCGTTCGTGGCGGGGCAACATAGTCTCATCAGGGTCTGATTGTGGATCTGTACCCTGAGAGGGCAATGTGGTGGTCTGAGTCAAAGGAGCAGCATAGTACTCTGGCTGTGGCTGTGCATCAGTGCACTCCATGTCAGAATCTACTTGTAATGGGCATGGCCTGTTAAATGTTTCACTTTCTAAGCCAGGGACGGTATGTGTAAAGAGCTCCATGGAGTGACCCGTTGTGTCGCCTGCTGCATCCTTCTCTCTTGTTGTAGTTTTTGCTGAGGAGGACAAGGAAGCGACTTGTCCCTGACCGTGAACATCCACAAGCGACGCGCTGCTTTTACATTTACCAGTTTCGGAAGAGGAGGCAAAAGAGCTAGAGGCTGAGTCTGCAATGTAAGCCAAAACTTGCTGTTGCTGCTCCGCCTTTAAAAGCGGTTTTCCTACTCCCAGAAAAGAGAGCGTTCGAGGCCTTGTGTAGCCTGACGACGAAACTGGCTCCACAGCTCCAGACTTAGGTGGAATATTTTTATCCCCACGACCACCTGATGCTCCACTACCACTACCATCATTACCAGCTGACAATGAACGCCCACGACGACCTCTTGCACCAGACTTCCTCATTGTTTTAAAATCTTAACCAAAGTAACTTTATTTGTTGCTGTCAAACAACTTACACGGTGAGCTATAACTTCAGTATGATTTCAATATCCCTTAACAGGTTGGTGAGACCACAAGGAAAATCAGGCACAATGTTACACACTCTGTTTTCTGTGGCACAAAATCACAGAGATGACACACACGCAGGACTGTCACTCAAGCACTAATGTCAATATTAATCTCCCACCTAATTTATTTATTTATTTTTTCAGGGAGACTTTAGAAACCAAATAATATTAAAAAAAACAAAAAAATAAATAGCCTTTCTATGGCCCACTGAATGAGAGAGAGAGGTGGCACACCCAGGAGTCAAGACTGGCACACAAGCTGAAAGGGCAATATTACTCTCCCACTGTTTTTTTAAGTTTTTTTTTTTTTATTTTCAGGGAGACTTTAGAAACCAAATAATATTAAAAAAACCAAAAAAATAAATAGCCTTTCTATGGCCCACTGAATGAGAGAGAGAGGTGGCACACCCAGGAGTCAAGACTGGCACACAAGCTGAAAGGGCAATATTACTCTCCCACTGTTTTTTTATGTATTTTTTGTTTTTTAAGGGAGACTTTAGAAACCCAATAATATTTAAAAAAAAAAATAAATAGGCTTTCTATGGCCCACTGCATGAGAGAGAGGTGGCACACCCAGGAGTCAAGACTGGCACACAAGCTGAAAGGGCATTATTACTCTCCCACTGTTTTTTTTTTTTTTTTTTTTCAGGGAGACTTTAGAAACCAAATAATAAGAAAAAAAATAAATAAATAAATAGGCTTTCTATAGCCCACTGAATGAGAGATAGCACACACAGCAGTGGCACACAAGCCCTGACTGAGGCCAATATTTTTCTACCACTGATTGATGTAGTGTTTTTGTGTTGAGGTAGATTTTAGAACACAAATCAAGGAAAAAAAAAAAATGCTTTCTATGGCCCACTGAATGAGAGAGGTGGCACACCCAGGAGTCAAGACTGGCACACAAGCTGAAAGGGCAATATTACTCTCCCACTGTTTTTTTATGTATTTTTTGTTTTTTAAGGGAGACTTTAGAAACCCAATAATATTTAAAAAAAAAAAAAAATAGGCTTTCTATGGCCCACTGAATGAGAGAGGTGGCACACCCAGGAGTCAAGACTGGCACACAAGCTGAAAGGGCAATATTACTCTCCCACTGTTTTTTTATGTTTTTTTTTTTTTTCAGGGAGACTTTAGAAACCAAATAATATTAAAAAAACCAAAAAAATAAATAGGCTTTCTATGGCCCACTGAATGAGAGAGAGGTGGCACACCCAGGAGTCAAGACTGGCACACAAGCTGAAAGGGCAATATTACTCTCCCACTGTTTTTTTTTTTTTTTTTTTTTTCAGGGAGACTTTAGAAACCAAATAATAAGAAAAAAAATAAATAAATAAATAGGCTTTCTATAGCCCACTGAATGAGAGATAGCACACACAGCAGTGGCACACAAGCCCTGACTGAGGCCAATATTTTTCTACCACTGATTGATGTAGTGTTTTTGTGTTGAGGTAGATTTTAGAACACAAATCAAGGAAAAAAAAAAATGCTTTCTATGGCCCACTGAATGAGAGAGGTGGCACACCCAGGAGTCAAGACTGGCACACAAGCTGAAAGGGCAATATTACTCTCCCACTGTTTTTTTATGTATTTTTTGTTTTTTAAGGGAGACTTTAGAAACCCAATAATATTTTAAAAAAAAAATAAATAGGCTTTCTATGGCCCACTGAATGAGAGAGGTGGCACACCCAGGAGTCAAGACTGGCACACAAGCTGAAAGGGCAATATTACTCTCCCACTGTTTTTTTATGTTTTTTTTTTTCAGGGAGACTTTAGAAACCAAATAATATTAAAAAAAACAAAAAAATAAATAGGCTTTCTATGGCCCACTGAATGAGAGAGAGGTGGCACACCCAGGAGTCAAGACTGGCACACAAGCTGAAAGGGCAATATTACTCTCCCACTGTTTTTTTTTTTTTTTTTTTTTCAGGGAGACTTTAGAAACCAAATAATAAGAAAAAAAATAAATAAATAAATAGGCTTTCTATAGCCCACTGAATGAGAGATAGCACACACAGCAGTGGCACACAAGCCCTGACTGAGGCCAATATTTTTCTACCACTGATTGATGTAGTGTTTTTGTGTTGAGGTAGATTTTAGAACACAAATCAAGGAAAAAAAAAATGCTTTCTATGGCCCACTGAATGAGAGAGGTGGCACACCCAGGAGTCAAGACTGGCACACAAGCTGAAAGGGCAATATTACTCTCCCACTGTTTTTTTATGTATTTTTTGTTTTTTAAGGGAGACTTTAGAAACCCAATAATATTTAAAAAAATAAATAAATAGGCTTTCTATGGCCCACTGAATGAGAGAGGTGGCACACCCAGGAGTCAAGACTGGCACACAAGCTGAAAGGGCAATATTACTCTCCCACTGTTTTTTTATGTTTTTTTTTTTTTCAGGGAGACTTTAGAAACCAAATAATATTAAAAAAACCAAAAAAATAAATAGGCTTTCTATGGCCCACTGAATGAGAGAGAGGTGGCACACCCAGGAGTCAAGACTGGCACACAAGCTGAAAGGGCAATATTACTCTCCCACTGTTTTTTTTTTTTTTTTTTTTTTTTCAGGGAGACTTTAGAAACCAAATAATAAGAAAAAAAATAAATAAATAAATAGGCTTTCTATAGCCCACTGAATGAGAGATAGCACACACAGCAGTGGCACACAAGCCCTGACTGAGGCCAATATTTTTCTACCACTGATTGATGTAGTGTTTTTGTGTTGAGGTAGATTTTAGAACACAAATAAAGGAAAAAAAAAAATGCTTTCTATGGCCCACTGAATGAGAGAGGTGGCACACCCAGGAGTCAAGACTGGCACACAAGCTGAAAGGGCAATATTACTCTCCCACTGTTTTTTTTATGTATTTTTTGTTTTTTAAGGGAGACTTTAGAAACCCAATAATATTTAAAAAAATAAATAAATAGGCTTTCTATGGCCCACTGAATGAGAGAGAGGTGGCACACCCAGGAGTCAAGACTGGCACACAAGCTGAAAGGGCAATATTACTCTCCCACTGTTTTTTTTTTTTTGTTTTTTTTTTAGGGAGACTTTAGAAACCAAATAATAAGAAAAAAAATAAATAAATAGGCTTTCTATAGCCCACTGAATGAGAGATAGCACACACAGCAGTGGCACACAAGCCCTGACTGAGGCCAATATTTTTCTACCACTGATTGATGTAGTGTTTTTGTGTTGAGGTAGAATTTAGAACACAAATCACGGAAAAAATAAATAGGCTTTCTATGGCCCACTCAGTGAGAGATGGCACACACAGGGATGGCACTGTAGCAGAAATGCCAATCTTAATCTCCCACAAAAAAAAACAAAAAAAAAAAAACAGGGACTGTCCTACAATTACTATCTCCCTGCAGTAATCTAAGCCAGGTATGGCAGGCAGCAATAGGAGTGGACTGATGCACAAATTAAATAAAAAGTGTGGACAAACAAAAAAGATAGCTGTGCAGAAAGGAACAAGAGGATATGTGCTTTGAAAAAAGCAGTTGGTTTCCACAGTGGCGTACACACAGCAATACAGCTATCACGGAGCCTTCTAGGGCAGCCCAATGAGCTACAGCGCTGAGGAAAAAAAAAAAAAAAATAGCTTCCACTGTTCCTGCACACCGAAGGTGGTGTTGGACAGTGGAAATCGCTACAGCACAAGCGGTTTGGTGGTTAGTGGACCCTGCCTAACGCTCTCCCTGCTTCTGACGAAGCGGCAGCAACCTGTCCCTAAGCTCAGATCAGCAGCAGTAAGATGGCGGTCGGCGGGAACGCCCCTTTATAGCCCCTGTGACGCCGCAGACAGCAAGCCAATCACTGCAATGCCCTTCTCTAAGATGGTGGGGACCAGGATCTATGTCATCACGCTGCCCACACTCTGCGTTCACCTTCATTGGCTGAGAAATGGCGCTTTTCGCGTCATTGAAACGCGACTTTGGCGCGAAAGTCGCGTACCGCATGGCCGACAAGCACAGGGGTCGGATCGGGTTTCATGAGACGCCAACTTAGCCAAAAGTCGGCGACTTTTGAAAATGATCGACCCGTTTCGCTCAACCCTAGTGACCTTCTCTAATAGTATGCATAACACTTTAATGTATTATTGATATACCAGTTTTAGCATACTGCTAACACACATAAATAGCTATATCACATAGGATTCCTTTATTCAATAGTCTGAGCTATTGATTAATATTTCTGTGACATATTGACTATAACCTGGATATAATAACTGTACATATAATACATATATGTTTTATTTTGCTCTATCGCAGTATTTAACAGCTTATTTCACTGGTTTTGGTATATAGAATTAATTTATTTATTGTATTGCTATTTTATATTCTAATAACCTCACTAGTCTACACTTTTCTGAGGATCTTTTTCCCTTGACGCACTTTAACTGATTTTATATTATGTGATTAATAAAATTATATTTTTTTTTGAGAATTTACCATAGTTGTGTGTCATGTTTATTGGTTTATATAGTTCAGTGGATACACAACACATATTTACTAATTTATCTAGTGTTAATTAAAACTGGTGAGGCAAAGCAGACCTGAACAGATAAATATCTTGATTTACTGTAATCATTTACTTACAAATTTTTGGTTGAAGCACATGAATTCCTTTTGCCCCAATAGGTCCAAATAAAAATAAATGCAAGGTAGGAGCACTGCCTAAAAATGCTGCAATACACCACAGAATAGCTACAGTGGCTTGCAAAACAAACATGCCCTGGACCAAAGGTTCATACCCAGGGTAAAGAATAGGACTATTTAGTAAAAACCAGTAACTTTTTATTGAAAAAGTAAATCTAAAAAACAGGTATGAGATAAAATCGCAACACAGTGCTCAGTGGCGAAACGCGCGTTGGGGCTCCTTTGGTTCTATACTTTCAGGTACTTACGTTTATGTATGGTTATGGTTAAGGATTTAGGAATTCATGTGTATTTCTTGTATTAACTACTTACCTACTGGGTTGTGATTGTTTCTTGGAGTTGGGTTACTCACGATAGGATTATCCCTGCATATTTTTCTCTAGGACTATTGTGCCATTTTCAAAATAACTTTAATTAAGGTTAAAAAGTCCATTCCATTCTGAGCATGCATCTGGTGTCAATCCACACTTCATCAGTGGAATTACTTTTTGGAATCTGATTGTACGAGGTATTTCCTATATATAAAAAGGTCTATTTTGGGTCGATCATTATCTGACCTGATATAATTTCCTGAATATATTACTAATCTTATCATGTATAATTCCATTATACAACTTTTCCACCTTTTGAGCAGGGTAATATTGCTGATGCTATGGCATCTCCCTGACTGAGCACTCTCTTACGATTTTATCTCATACCCGCTTTTTAGCTTTATTTTTTCAATTAAGTGTTAGACGTTTTTACTAAATGGTCCTCTTCTCTACACTGAATATGAACCTTTGATCTAGAGCATGTTTGTTTATTCTTGTTTGAAGTGCCATTAACATCTGCCATTAATAGTGGCTTGTAAAACTATTCACACTACCCTTGTTTTTTTCCTGTTTTGCTACCTGGACAACCTTGCATCAGTTCATGTAAAGAACCTGTGACGCAAAAAACAAATAGGATAAAATAACTGAAAACTTCAGTGTGCATAACTATTCACCCATCTAAAATCCGTACTATTTAGAGCCTTGTTTTGCACCAATTACAGCTGTAAGTCACTTTAAATAAAGCGCTATGAGTTTTCTGCATCTTTCCACTGTGATTTTTGTCCATTCCTCAAGGTAAAACTGTTTAGCTACTTAACTACTTCAAGTTAGATTGGTTTCCTTTTGTGTATAATGTATGTGCTGTGATGCTCCTTGTGTTTTGCATTGTTATTAACATGTACTGTAGTGTGCTGTGTTTGCCATGCACATGTTAGAGGCAGAGACAGAAGGGCAAAACTCAGGAGGCTGGGCTAGCAGCTTCCAAGCAGACATGAAGTCCTTGTCTGCAGCTCAGCACCCAGGCAGGCTTGCCTGTGGCTGGGTGTGCTTCTCTGCTGGGAGCTGGCCATACCCCTGGATGGGAACAGAGCTGCCAGTGGACTGTCAGGCAGTGGGCACAGGGACTGCGTGTGTGCCCCTCAAGAGACTTGCAGCTCCCGCGATCTGTCTGGGAGTTACCGAAGAGACTTGCAGCTCCTGTAGTTTGTCTGGAGCTACTGCCTCTGCTGCTGCCGCCATTGCTGGAGATAGGGACAGCTCAGGAATTGTACCTTCCTTTCCTCATCACCTTTATTAAATACAAGTTGCCACTGTAGGGCCCTACAACGTGCGACCCGTGGTGCATCTGTTCCAGCATGGAGAGGAGCCAGATGTTTGAAGTAACCCACTTTGACCCAGGGCTGGGACTAGAACTGTCATTTCATGTGCAAGGGGCCGGGGTGCTCACTGACTGTGACCTAGTGGACTCGGCTATGACTACCACCCCGTGCCACCTTATTACAATTCAGCCATGTTGGAGAGCCCTGAGCTTGCATCTGAGCTCAGTTAGCCACTCCTGTTTTCTTTATAATCTGAGCTCTGATGCAAATCCTTGTCAGAGAGAGCATTTGCTGCATGGTTTCAGGAGGAAGAGGTATTCATATGAGAAGGAGTGTTGGAGGAGTTATCTGTGAATGTCGCGTGATTTGTAAATGTGGTAAATCCCTTTCCTTTCTTTACTTCTGCTTATCCCTCATCCTCCACTCCCCGATGCATTCCTCTGTTATATGTGAGTGAATATTTTGTATGCCTGGAGTTTTCTGTTAACCCTTGTTTGTGTAACTTTGTTTGTTGGGTTGGTATACTGCAGTGCACAACAGTGCCCCTCTTCCCTGGGTGGGGGAAAAGAACAAACAGAGGGCTAACTCAGGAGCTAAGGCAAGGGTGGAGGCCCCAGCATCTTCACCTTCAGAAGAATCCCGGGGAATAGGGTGAGCTAGAGCGCCCTCTAGTGGTAGAGAGAGGGAATTAGCCCCTGGTCCTGGGTCACCCGACAGCTGTGTCATGACATTAGCACTGAGGGGTATAATATTGACCCTCTTTGCTTGCACAGTGTGATAAAAAAAATCAGCTACTAAGGTGCTGTTACCAGAGATGTGAATCTAGGTTGAGGTGACATTCTAAAATGTTAATTCAGTGTATTGTAACCATCAAGAGGGCACACAGAAGGAATTACTATTTTGTAAGGCAGTCACAGAAGTCAGTAATATTTTCAAGGGGGAAATGTTACCTTGTAGAAGGCTCACAAAAGGCAATAACCGCAGTGCAGATTAGAGACCAGGTCAATGCCACACAGAGTTCTAGCAGCAGACACATCTCTACAACAACTGTTAAGAGGAGACTTTGTGCAGCAGGCCTTCATGGTAAAATAGCTGCTAGGAAACCACTACTAAGAACAGGCAACAAGCAGAAGAGACTTGTTTGGGCTAAAGAACACAAGGAACAGACGATAGACCAGTGGAAATCTGTGCTTTGGTCTGATGAGTCCAAATTTGAGATCTTTGGTTCCAACAACCGTGTCTTTGTGCGACGCAGAAAAGGTGAACGGATGAACTCTACATGCCTGGTTCCCACCGTTAAGCATGGAGGAGGAGGTGTGATGGTGTGGGGGTGCTTTGCTGGTGACACTGTTGGGGATTTATTCAAAATTGAAGGCATACTGAACCAGCACGGCTACCACATACCACAGCATCTTGCAGCAGCATGCTATTCCATCCGGTTAGCGTTTATTTGGACCATCATTTTTTTTTCAACAGGACAGTGACCACAAACACACCTCCAGGCTGTGTAAGGATTATTTGACCAAGAAGGAGAGTGATGGGGTGCTACGCCAGATGACCTGACCTCCACAGTGACCAGAACAGAACCCAATCGAGATGGTTTGGGGTGAGCTGGACAGCAGAGTGAAGGCAAAAGGGCCAACAAGTGCTAAGGATCTCTGGGAACTCCTTCAAGATTGTTGGAAGACCATTCCTGGTGACTACCTCTTGAAGCTCATCAAGAGAATGCCAAGAGTGTGCAAAGCAGTCATGAAAGCAAAAGGTGGCTACTTTGAAGAACCCAGAATAGAAGACATATTTTCAGTTGTTTCACACTTTTTTGTTAAGTTTATAATTCCACATGTGTTAATTCATAGTTTTGATGCCTTCAGTGTGAATGTACAATTTTCATAGTCATGAAAATACAGAAAAATCTGTATATATATATATATATATATATATATATATATATATAAATATATATATATATATATATATATATATACACAGTGGGGCAAAAAAGTATTTAGTCATTCAGCAATAGTGCAAGTTCCACCACTTAAAAAGATGAGAGGCGTCTGTAATTTACATCATAGGTAGACCTCAACTATGGGAGACAAACTGAGAAAATAAAATCTAGAAAATCACATTGTCTGTTTTTTTATCATTTTATTTGCATATTATGGTGGAAAATAAGTATTTGGTCAGAAACAAAATTTCATCTCAATACTTTGTAATATATCCTTTGTTGGCAATGACAGAGGTCAAACGTTTTCTGTAAGTCTTCACAAGGTTGCCACACACTGTTGTTGGTATGTTGGCCCATTCCTCCATGCAGATCTCCTCTAGAGCAGTGATGTTTTTGGCTTTTCGCTTGGCAACACGGACTTTCAACTCCCTCCAAAGGTTTTCTATAGGGTTGAGATCTGGAGACTGGCTAGGCCACTCCAGGACCTTGAAATGCTTCTTACGAAGCCACTCCTTCGTTGCCCTGGCGGTGTGCTTTGGATCATTGTCATGTTGAAAGACCCAGCCACGTTTCATCTTCAATGCCCTTGCTGATGGAAGGAGGTTTGCACTCAAAATCTCACGATACATGGCCCCATTCATTCTTTCATGTACCCGGATCAGTCGTCCTGGCCCCTTTGCAGAGAAACAGCCCCAAAGCATGATATTTCCACCACCATGCTTTACAGTAGGTATGGTGTTTGATGGATGCAACACAGTATTCTTTTTCCTCCAAACACGACAAGTTGTGTTTCTACCAAACAGTTCCAGTTTGGTTTCATCAGACCATAGGACATTCTCCCAAAACTCCTCTGGATCATCCAAATGCTCTCTAGCAAACTTCAGATGGGCCCGGACATGAACTGGCTTAAGCAGTGGGACACGTCTGGCACTGCAGGATCTGAGTCCATGGTGGCGTAGTGTGTTACTTATGGTAGGCCTTGTTACATTGGTCCCAGCTCTCTGCAGTTCATTCACTAGGTCCCCCCGCGTGGTTCTGGGATTTTTGCTCACCGTTCTTGTGATCATTCTGACCCCACGGGGTGGGATTTTGCGTGGAGCCCCAGAGGGAGATTATCAGTGGTCTTGAATGTCTTCCATTTTCTAATTATTGCTCCCACTGTTGATTTCTTCACTCCAAGCTGGCTGGCTATTGCAGATTCAGTCTTCCCAGCCTGGTGCAGGGCTACAATTTTGTTTCTGGTGTCCTTTGACAGCTCTTTGGTCTTCACTAGGGTTGAGCGACCTTTACTTTTATAGGATCGGGTCGGGTTTCACGAAACCCGACTTTTTCAAAAGTCGGGTCGAGTGAAATCGGCCGATCCTATAAAAAAGTCGGGGTCGGGGTCGGCCAAAACTCGAAACCCAATGCAGTGCATTGGGTTTCCAATGGTTCCCAGGGTCTGAAGGAGCGGAAACTCTCCTTCAGGCCCTGGGATCCATATTTAAGTGTAAAATAAAGAATTAAAATAAAAAATATCGCTATACTTACCATCTGACGGGCCCTGGTACTAACCGGGAACCTTCCTTCCTTAGAATCAGCCTTCCAGGACCTCGCGGTGACGTCGCGGTGACGACGCGGCTTGTGATTGGTCGCGTGGCCGCCCATGTGACCGCTCGCGCGACCAATCACAAGCCGCGACGTCACCGTGACGTCACCGAAGGTCCTGGAAGGGCTGATTCTTAGGAAGGAAGGCTGCCGGAAAGAAGCAGGGCGTGTCCGAGGGTGAGTATATACCTAATAGGAATATACTCACCCTCGGCTTCGTTCCGGCAGCCTTCCTTCCTAAGAATCAGCCCTTCCAGGACCTTCGGTGATGTCACGATGACGTCGCGGCTTGTGATTGGTCGCGCGAGCGGTCACATGGGTGGCCGCGCGACCAATCACAAGCCGCGACGTCACCGTGACATCACCGAAGGTCCTGGAAGGCTGATTCTAAGGAAGGAAGGTTCCCGCTTAGTACCAGGGCGCATCAGATGGTAAGTATGGCGATATTTTTTATTTTAATTCTTTATTTTACACTTAAATCTGAATTCCGATACCAATTACCAATATCTTAAACATATCGGGAATCGGTATCGGAATTCCGATTCCAGATTCAGAAGATCGCCGACTTCATGGCCGACCCCACACAGGGGTCGGGTCGGGTTTCATGAAACCCGACTTTGCCAAAAGTCGGCGACTTCTGAAAATTGCCGACCCGTTTCGCTCAACCCTAGTCTTCACCATAGTGGAGTTTGGAGTCAGACTGTTTGAGGGTGTGCACAGGTGTCTTTTTATACTGATAACAAGTTTAAACAGGTGCCATTACTACAGGTAATGAGTGGAGGAAAGAGGAGACTCTTAAAGAAGAAGTTACAGGTCTGTGAGAGCCAGAAATCTTGATTGTTTGTTTCTGACCAAATACTTATTTTCCACCATAATATGCAAATAAAATGATAAAAAAACAGACAATGTGATTTTCTGGATTTTTATTTCTCAGTTTGCCTCCCATAGTTGAGGTCTACCTATGATGTAAATTACAGACGCCTCTCATCTTTTTAAGTGGTGGAACTTGCACTATTGCTGAATGACTAAATACTTTTTTGCCCCACTATATATATATATATATATATATATATATATACTTATTTGTTAAGGTTTTGTATAGTTTTGGAACAACCATTTAGCTTTATCTGGGCAGAAATTTAGAAAGTGAGTAACTATTAAATGAGAAGTACACACACTAAGCACATCCTTCCATGTGCTATCTGTAGATCTTTTTCTGTCAAGAAGACATATTTTATTGTGCACAAAATATAAAACATTTCATTTTTTCCCCCAAATGAAACATTTTTTTTTTCAATTTCTGCTTCACTCCCAGATTGTATAAAAAGCCATTTGTGATTTCACAGTTTCAGTAAGTTTTTGGACAGTTTGATGTATCAGTCACATAAAATAAAAAAACAAAGACATATTGCCTGTAGAGTGTTCTGCTCTCTGATATAATATTCTTTGAATTAAATCCCACTATTCCTTCACTTTCGGCAGTTGATGTAATGAGCAATGCTATCTGCACTCTCGGGCACCTTATCAAAGAGATGGAAGACACAAGACAGCAATTCCTACCTCTTTCTGGCTCCTAGGTTTTTGTTTCCAACTCTCACATGGGTCAGATGAGTTTTCTTTAAGATCGCCAACGAAACATCAATCACAGTGTTTGCCGCTATGATCTTTGGTGTTACAAGCAATTCCAAATCTTGTAATAGCAGTGTAAAATATAAAAACAAAAAAGGGCAATTAGCCTCCCTGGGCAAGTGTCACTTGAAGAATGATTGACACAATTCAAAACATTTTAATATATTATGATTTATTCTTGCTTCCAAGAAACTAGAAAGATAAATTGCATCTGCATGTTGATGGTGTAGTAAGGAGTCACATTCAATATATCACTGAATGCTTCCTTCAATTAGGGATTCAATTTTGTTACTTATTTGCTTAAGGCACATTTTTGTGAAAGCTGTCTCTGGAGTTGGCTGATTTAAATATTTCATTGGCTAATGCAAATTTTAGTATATTTTTTTAATAGTATTAGAAAACATGAGATGAGAGTAAGAAGAGCTAAAAACTGCTGTTAGTTTCCATATATTGCACAAAATGACATATGAACAAAAAAATGTACTAGACTAGTTGGATTTGCCGAGTTTCCTGCTTTTATCTGTATTTGCAAATTAGTTTGAATACAATACAAAAAAATCCCCAAAAGACATAAAGCTCTTTTAGGCTGTTTTGACTTAAACATTATTCAGAAGGCTATTTTTTATTTCAAGAAAAAACTATTGTTGGGCTATGTGCACACGTTCAGGATTTTTCGCATTTTTTCGCATTTTTTTTGCCATAAAAACGCGATAAAAATGCTTAAAAATGCATACATATGCATCCCATCATTTATAATGCATTCCGCAATTTTTGTGCATGTGTTGCATTTTTTTCCGCAAAAAATACGCATTGCAGTAAAAAACGCAGCATGTTCATTAATTTTGCGGATTTTTTGCGGATTTCCCACTATATTATTGGGAACCTCTGGAAATAAACACAAAAAATCCCCCCAAAAAACACGAAAAAAACGCATGTGGATTTCTTGCAGAAAATGTCCGGTTTTGTTCAGCAAACTTCTGCAAGAAATCCTGACGTTTGTGCATAGCCTTAAGGTGCTACATCCAATTTTTATCCATTTTTGGCTCATGTGTCAGTTTTTTCCATTGATGTGGCTCTATTTTTTTCACTGAGGCCTCATTCACATCAGTATTTTTGCATTAGCCCGGCATCACACTTAACGTATTAAAAATCGGTCAGATTCTCTCAGCCGAGAGTGGCACAAGTGTTCTCCATATGGTCATCTCTGTGTAATTCGTTTGCAATGCAATGATGCGATTTCCTCACATTTATGTATCTACAGTTAGGTCCATATATATTTGGACAGAGACAACCTTTTTCTAATTTTGGTTATAGACATTACCACAATGAATTTTAAACAAAACAATTCAGATGCAGTAGGAGTTCAGACTTTCAGCTTTCATTTGAGGGTATCCACATTAAAATTGGATGAAGGGTTTAGGAGCTTCCGCTCCTTAACATGTGCCACCCTGTTTTTAAAGGGACCAAAAGTAATTGGACAATTGACTCCAAGGCTATTTCATGGACAGTTGTGGGCAATCCCTTCATTATGTCATTCTGAATTAAGCAGATAAAAGGCCTGGAGTTGATTTGAGGTGTGGTGCTTGCATTTGGAAGGTTTTGCTGTGAAGTAAACATGCGGTCAAAGGAGCTCTCCATGCAGGTGAAACAAGCCATCCTTAAGCTGCGAAAACAGAAAAAAAACCATCTGAAAAATTGCTACAATATTAGGAGTGGCAAAATCTACAGTTTGGTACATCCTGAGAAAGAAAGAAAGCACTGGTGAACTCATCAATGCAAAAAGATCTGGGCGCCCACGGAAGACAACAGCGGTGGATGATCGCAGAATAATCTCCATGGTGAAGAGAAACCTCTTCACAACAGCCAACCAAGTGAACAGCACTCTCCAGGAGGTCGGCGTATCAATATCCAAATCTACCATAAAGAGAAAACTGCATGAAAGTAAATACAGAGGGTTCACTGCACGGTGCAAGCCACTCATAAGCATCAAGAATATAAAGGCTAGACTGGACTTTGCTATAAAACATCTAAAAAAGCCAGCACAGTTCTGGAAGAACATTCTTTGGACAGATGAAACCAAGATCAACCTCTACCAGAATGATGGAAAGAGAAAAGTATGGCGAAGGCGTGGTACAGCTCATGATCCAAAGCATACCACATCATCTGTAAAACACTGCAGAGGCAATGTGATGGCTTGGGCATGCATGGCTGCCAGTGGCACTGGGTCACTAGTGTTTATTGATGATGTGACACAGGACAGAAGCAGCCGAATGAATTCTGAGGTATTCAGAGCCATACTGTGTGCTCAGATCCAGCCAAATGCAGCCAAACTGGTTGGTTGTCATTTCATACTACAGGTGGACAATGACCCAAAACATAAAGCCAAAGCAACTCAGGAGTTTATTAAAGCAAAGAAGAGGAATATTCTTGAATGGCCAAGTCAGTCACCTGATCTGAACCCAATTGAGCATGCATTTCACTTGTTATAGACTAAACTTCAGACAGAAAGGCCCATAAACAAACAGCAACTGAAAACCACTGCAGTGAAGGCCTGGCAGAGCATCAAAAAGGAGGAAACACAGCGTCTGGTGATGTCCATGAGTTCAAGACTTCAGGCAGTCATTGCCAACAAAGGATTTTCAACCAAGTACTAGAAATGAACATTTTATTTACAATTATTTAATCTGTCCAATTACTTTTGGTCCCTTTAAAAACAGGGTGGCACATATTAAGGAGCTGAAACTCCTAAACCCTTCATCCAATTTTAATGTGGATACCCTCAAATGAAAGCTGAAAGTCTGAACTTCAACTGCATCTGAATCGTTTTGTTTAAAATTTATTGTGGTAATGTCTAGAACCAAAATTAGAATAATGTTGTCTCTGTCCAAATATATATGGACCTAACTGTATACGACATCCGTATTGAATTTCTATGCAATGCGATTTTAACATGAGCTTTTACATACAGCAGTTCTCTGTCATTTACACATCGTTTTAAAATGAAATATTCTTCAAAACACACACACATAAGTACTGTATATATATATATATTTATTAGATAGATAGATAGATAGATAGATAGATAGATAGATAGATAGATTAAAAGCCGGCAAATGATCTGCCAGGTGCAGATGGACAGGTTATAATAGAATAAGTAGAATAGAAACACACACAGAGACACAGAGAATACATATGTATATACATGTCAGTAACACACACATATATATATATATACACTCACCGGCCACTTTATTAGGTACACCATGCTAGTAACGGGTTGGACCCCCTTTTGCCTTCAGAACTGCCTCAATTCTTCGTGGCATAGATTCAACAAGGTGCTGGAAGCATTCCTCAGAGATTTTGGTCCATATTGACATGATGGCATCACACAGTTGCCGCAGATTTGTCGGCTGCACATCCCAAAGATGCTCCATACAAGGCAGGATGGATCCATGCTTTCATGTTGTTTACGCCAAATTCTGACCCTACCATCCGAATGTCGCAGCAGAAATCGAAACTCATCAGACCAAGCAACGTTTTTCCAATCTTCTACTGTCCAATTTCGATGAGCTTGTACAAATTGTAGCCTCAGTTTCCTGTTCTTAGCTGAAAGGAGTGGTACCCGGTGTGGTCTTCTGCTGCTGTAGCCCATCTGCCTCAAAGTTCGACGCACTGTGCGTTCAGAGATGCTCTTAGGCCTACCTTGGTTGTAACGGGTGGCGATTTGAGTCACTGTTGCCTTTCTATCAGCTCGAACCAGTCTGCCCATTCTCCTCTGACCTCTGGCATCAACAAGGCATTTCCGCCCACAGAACTGCCGCTCACTGGATTTTTTTTCTTTTTCGGACCATTCTCTGTAAACCCTAGAGATGGTTGTGCGTGAAAATCCCAGTAGATCAGCAGTTTCTGAAATACTCAGACCAGCCCTTCTGGCACCAACAACCATGCCACGTTCAAAGGCACTCAAATCACCTTTCTTCCCCATACTGATGCTCGGTTTGAACTGCAGGAGATTGTCTTGACCATGTCTACATGCCTAAATGCACTGAGTTGCCGCCATGTGATTGGCTGATTAGAAATTAAGTGTTAACAAGAAGTTGGACAGGTGTACCTAATAAACTGGCCAGTGAGTGTATATATATATATATATATATATATATATATATATATATATATATATATATTTATTTATATTGCGCAGAAATAAAGATAGAAGAAAAGCTGGTAATTCATCTGCAGGGTTCTGTAAGGCTGTGTGCACACGTTGCAGATTTTTCACGTTTTTTTCGCATTTTTTCCCGATAAAAATGCTATAAAACCGCAAAACATCTGCATACATTATGCATCCCATCATTTTTAATTAATTCCGCAATTTTTGCACACATTCGCGGAAAAAAACGCATTGCGGTAAAAAACGCAGCATGTTCATTAATTTTGCGGATTTTTCGTGGATTTCCCACTATATAATGCATTGGGAAATGTCCGGAAAAATCCGCAAAAAAAACGCGGTAAAAACGTGATAAAAACGGCCAAAAAACGCGCAATAAACCCATACAGATTTCTTGCAGAAAATCTCAGGATTTTTTCAGGAATTTTCTGCAAGAAATCCTGAACGTGTGCATATAGCCTTAAATCACTGCAGGAGCCGACAGGATACAAGACTTTATTCTGGCTGTGTCTTTATATAACATGTAACAACTATAGGATTAGTAATGGATATGTGTCTTATTGACACCTCTCCATTACTAAGCCATGGGCTTGATGTCACCTTACTATACAAAGGTGATATCAACCCCACTACTATTACTCAACTTGCCACTGATATAAAAGGGTTAATGTTTTGCCTTTAATTGTCTTTTGCCTTTAATTGCTAGAATGTATTCTTATGACACTGTTGTCTGTTAAGGCCCTGTCTCACATATCGATTTACCAACGATCACGACCAGCGATACGACCTGGCCGTGATCGTTGGTAAGTCGCTGTGTGGTCGCTGGGGAGCTGTCACACAGACAGCTCTCTCCAGCGACCAACGATCAGCGGAACGACTTCGGCATCGTTGAAACTGTCTTCAACGATGCCGAAGTCCCCCTGCAGCACCCGGGTAACCAGGGTAAACATCGGGTTACTAAGCGCAGGGCCGCGTTTAGTAACCCGATGTTTACCCTGGTTACCAAAAAAAAAAAAACACTACATACTCACTATCTGACGTCCGTCAGGTCCCTTGCCGTCTGCTTCCTGCTCTGACTGAGCCGCCGTACAGTGAGAGCAGAGCGCAGCGGTGATGTCACTGCTGTGCTCTCACTTTACGGCGGCAGTCAGAGCAGGAAGCAGACGGCAAGGGACCTGACGGACATCAGATGGTGAGCATGTACTGTTTTTTTTTTTTTACATTTACGCTGGTAACCAGGGTAAACATCGGGTTACTAAGCGCGGCCCTGCGCTTAGTAACCCGATGTTTACCCTGGTTACCAGTGAAGACATCGCTGGATCGGTGTCACACACACCGATTCAGCGATGTCAGCGGGACCTCAACGACCAAAAAAAGGTCCAGGCCATTCCGACACGACCAGCGATCTCACAGCAGGGGCCTGATCGCTGGTACGTGTCACACATAGCGAGATCGCTACTGAGGTCGCTGTTGCATCACAAAACTAGTGACTCAGTAGCGATCTCACTAGCGATCTCGCTATGTGAGACGGGGCCTTAAGTCTCCTCTTCAAGGATTTTATACTTCTTATCTTGTATGCTTTCAATAGTCAACAAACAGCATGTTCTGGGTACGTGAGAAATAAAGGTCAGTATCACTCGGGGTAACAGGGGAGAGCTACATGAATTACATTGAGAGTTGCATTTGTTGTAAATGGTATAAAATACTGCCTCTTGCTGCATTACATCAGATAAAAGTGACTTTGCTCATAGAACGTGTGTGCGTTGTCCTTTGTCTCCAAGCGCTTGTAATTGAAGGGCGTAACCTCCTGATTTGGCCTCACTTGTGATCGGACATGTCTGACATTGGGTTAGAACGCAAACAGCTACAACAGTTTTGGCGCCTGAACTGGGGCCGTGGTAACGAGCCTATTCGGAATCCGTATGTGGGAGCTTGCTGCGAGTGCTGTGCATTTTTTTCTTGCACCCATAGACTCGGCTGATATACGCATAAAATCACAGCATGCTGCGATTTCTATCACGCGTAGAATACGCCAGAGGAAAAAAACGGTGATGTAAGCTTCCCCACAGATTAACATTGGTCCGAGTGCTATACAATGTTTTCTCGCATAGCACTCGTCCGTACTGTAAGCTAGTTAGACCACAACCTTAGTGTTTGTACTCCAAAACCAGGAGTGGAACTTACAGAGAAATACTATATTGGAAGATTGACTTCTGTTCTGTCTTTTGGAGACACTCCTGATTTTGGCATAAAAATACTGATAAAATGCTGATCAAATACAATGACGTGTGAATAAGGCCTTAAGCAGATAGGAAAAAACATCTCAACCTTCTCCTACAAAGTAAATAGTAAAAAATGACCAGTATTCGGATGTCATACAAATGCAATTGTTTTTTTAACCTTTATTCATTTGAATGACAACCTAAAAAGCATGGCTTAATGCAAACCTGTCAGCAGGATTTTGCTAAGTAAACTACAGGCATTTTCAGGTTGGCAGTGTTACACTGATTAAAATGATACCTGGGGTGACAAAATCCGTCTTGTGGTTCTCGTGTATTCAGTGTTAGAAGTTTTCAGTTAATGACATGCTGTGCTCTGGGGTGGGATTGTAGGCAGAGTCTTATCTTCCTGCTCTAAAGGTACCGTCACACTAAACGATATCGCTAGCGATCCGTGACGTTGCAGCTGTTGTGGATTCTGTTTGCGGGCTCCCTCTGGTGGTTACTGCTGGTACTGGGTGACTTTGGTGGGTTGCGGCCTTTGGTTTCCATCTGTCCATCAGAGGCTGGGTGTTTCCTATTTTACCTGGCCTCTCTGTTATTTCCCTTGCCGGCTATCAATGTGTTCAGATGTGCTCTGTTTGGTTCCTGCCTACCTGCTCCCAGATCTTTCAGGATAAGCTAAGTGCTGATTTTCAGTTGTTTGTTTTTTTGTCCAGCTTGCTTAGAATGTCTCTTTGTTAGCTGGTTGCTCTAGTGGACTGAGGTTCTCCCCATGTGCCATGAGTTGGCACATGGGTTCTTGTAATCTCAGGATGTTTTTTTTGATTAGGGTTTTTTGCTGACCGCTCAGTCCCCTTTTGTGTCACTCTGCTTTCTAGTTTTCAGCGGGCCTCTATTTGCTAAAGCTATATACATCATCTCTATGTATGTGCCTTCCTCTCATTTCACCATCAATACATGTGGGGGGCAACTATATCTTTGGGGTTAATTCCTCTGGAGGCAAGTGAGGTCTTTGTTTTCTCTGCAGTACTAGTTAGCTCTTAGGCTGGTGCGTGGCGTCTAGAACCAACGTAGGCACGCTCCCTGGCTATCTCTAGTTGTGTTTGTCAGGCGTAGGGCAGCGGTCAGCCCAGGTTCCATCACCCTAGAGCTCGTCCGATATTTATTATACTTTGCTTATCCTGTGCTATCCCTAGCCATTGGGGATTCATGACAGTATAGCCGGCCCACAAAGTGTTAATTGTTTGGGCTGAAGCAGGAGAAAAAGAAGTGTTCAAGGAACATTTTTTTTTTTTTTTTTTTTCCTTCAGAGTTTTGCTGCCTAGCCCTTAATTGCTGTCTAGCTGCTTCTTACCTCCTCTTAACCCTTGAATGGCTCTGATCTTAGCTGTTTATCATGGATGTCCAGAGTTTGGCTTCCAGCCTGAGTAATCTCGCGGCAAAGGTTCAAAACATACAGGATTTCGTTGTTCACACTCCCATGTCTGAACCTAGAATTCCTATTCCAGAGTTTTTTTCTGGAGATAGATCTACCTTCCTGAATTTCAGGAACAATTGTAAATTGTTTCTCTCTTTGAAATCTCGCTCCTCTGGAGACCCTGCTCAACAGGTCAAGATTGTTATATCGTTCCTACGGGGCAACCCTCAGAATTGGGCATTTGCATTGGCACCAGGGGATCCTGCATTGCTCAGTGTGGATGCGTTTTTTCTGGCATTGGGATTGCTCTATGAGGAACCTAACCTAGAGATTCAGGCTGAAAAGGCTTTATTGACCCTCTCTCAGGGGCATGATGAAGCGGAAATATATTGTCAGAAATTTCGGAAATGGTCGGTGCTTACTCAGTGGAAGGAGTGCGCCCTGGCTGCAAACTTCAGAAATGGTCTTTCTGAGGCCATTAAGGATGTTGTGGTGGGGTTCCCTGCGCCTACAGGTCTGAATGAGTCTATGGCTATGGCCATTCAGATTGATCGGCGTTTACGGGAGCGCAAACCCGTGCACCAGTTGGCGGTGTCTTCTGAACAGGCACCTGAGACTATGCAAGGTGATAGAATTCAGTCCAGAAGTGAACGGCAAAATTATAGGCGGAAAAATGGTTTGTGTGTTTATTGTGGTGATTCAGCTCATGTTTAGTGTTGAGCATTCCGATACCGCAAGTATCGGGTATCGGCCGATACTTGCGGTATCGGAATTCCGATACCGGGATTCCGATACTTGCCGCGTATCGGATACCGGAATCGGAAGTTCTAAGATTCAAAAAGCAGAAATTCAGCCAATGAGATTGATTCCAAGTGTGGGCACATCCTGTTTAGCATGGAGGGCATGAAACTACTGGCAAGGCTGTGATTGGCTGGTGTAATGATGTCATGATGCAGTTTAAAAGTCGCTGGCGCCATTTTGCGATCACTCTGCTGTGAATTCAGTTAGTGACAGGACGCTGTTTGCTGACTGAGGGACAGTTTAGAGATAGCGATTTGCTTCTTTGTGCTTTCCAAAGGCTAATTTAGCAACCGCTGTGTTCACCTACTATTCACCTTGCTTTTGCCTTGTAGCGCTGTTTTCACAGCGATCTGCAGGGTCTGTGTGTGTGTGTGTGTGAGTGCAGCCCAGTCTCCAGTCTGAGTGCAGCCACATAGGCCATCCATAGTTGGTTGTATTCAGTTCAGGGAGGGTGGTTCATTGCCTCATACTGTTCCTTTTTTTTTTTTTTTCCCAAGTAGTGTAGTCTGCTGCTAATTTATTCAAAAAAATCCTATTAGTGTCTTTCCACCCGTCTCCAGCTAATTTGTGGAAAAACACTACATAGGATAAAGTAGAGGAGGGTTTTTGGGCCTTGCAGCGCCGTTTACGGCTGTCTGCACGGTCTCCGTGTGACTGCAGCTCGCCCTGTAATCTGTGAGCAGCTGTAGCCTGGTTGTCTCCAGCTCAGGGTTTTTCACTGCGTCATACCGCCAAATCAATTTTCTTTTTTTTCAAAGTAGTGTAGTCTGCTGCTAATTAATTTTAAAAAATCCTATTAGTGTCTTTCCACCCGTCTCCAGCTAATTTGTGGAAAAACACTACATAGGATAAAGTAGAGGAGGGTTTTTGGGCCTTGCAGCGCCGTTTACGGCTGTCTGCACGGTCTCCGTGTGACTGCAGCTCGCCCTGTAATCTGTGAGCAGCTGTAGCCTGGTTGTCTCCAGCTCAGGGTTTTTCACTGCGTCATACCGCCAAATCAATTTTCTTTTTTTTCAAAGTAGTGTAGTCTGCTGCTAATTAATTTTAAAAAATCCTATTAGTGTCTTTCCACCCGTCTCCAGCTAATTTGTGGAAAAACACTACATAGGATAAAGTAGAGGAGGGTTTTTGGGCCTTGCAGCGCCGTTTACGGCTGTCTGCACGGTCTCCGTGTGACTGCAGCTCGCCCTGTAATCTGTGAGCAGCTGTAGCCTGGTTGTCTCCAGCTCAGGGTTTTTCACTGCGTCATACCGCCAAATCAATTTTCTTTTTTTTCAAAGTAGTGTAGTCTGCTGCTAATTAATTTAAAAAAATCCTATTAGTGTATTTCCACCCGTCTCCAGCTAATTTGTGGAAAAACACTACATAGGATAAAGTAGAGGAGGGTTTTTGGGCCTTGCAGCGCCGTTTACGGCTGTCTGCACGGTCTCCGTGTGACTGCAGCTCGCCCTGTAATCTGTGAGCAGCTGTAGCCTGGTTGTCTCCAGCTCAGGGTTTTTCACTGCGTCATACCGCCAAATCAATTTTCTTTTTTTTCAAAGTAGTGTAGTCTGCTGCTAATTAATTTAAAAAAATCCTATTAGTGTCTTTCCACCCGTCTCCAGCTAATTTGTGGAAAAACACTACATAGGATAAAGTAGAGGAGGGTTTTTGGGCCTTGCAGCGCCGTTTACGGCTGTCTGCACGGTCTCCGTGTGACTGCAGCTCGCCCTGTAATCTGTGAGCAGCTATAGCCTGGTTGTCTCCAGCTCAGGGTTTTTCACTGCGTCATACCGCCAAATCAATTTTCTTTTTTTTCAAAATAGTGTAGTCTGCTGCTAATTTATTCAAAAAAATCCTATTAGTGTCTTTCCACCCGTCTCCAGCTAATTTGTGGAAAAACACTACATAGGATAAAGTAGAGGAGGGTTTTTGGGCCTTGTAGCGCCGTTTACGTCTGTCTGCACGGTCTCCGTGTGACTGCAGCTCTATCTGTTGTCAGTTCAGCCCCCAAAAAATAAATAAATAATAAAGTTCACCAAACACACCAGTTACACCACTTTACATTTCTGTAGGCCACATTAGCTCATATTTGTGTCTAGTCCACACTTTAGATAATTAGTGCTTCTTATACCTGTTAGGAGGAGTTGCTCAGGAATAAGCACACAAATCCGTTAGTACTTTTCTGCTTATCTTTATCAGTCAACCAAGATGAAGAAGGCAGTGAGTAAGGCACGGGGGCGTGGGAGCCGTCGCGGAGCAGGGAGGGGACGTGGGGATTCTGTGCCTGCTGCGGGCACCGGTGACTCATCAGCACCCACTTTCACCAGGCAACAGTCGTTCATGCGAAGCTTTGTGTCCGAGCGCCGTACACCGCTGCTGCGTGAAGAACAAATTGAAGCTGTTGTCGGATGGATGGCAGCTAATGCATCAACTTCCATTAGTGCCACATCCTCTCAGACACAGAGCACTGGAGAGCAGCCATCTGTCTCTTCACCACCTGCCAAATTGCCCAGGCAGACAGAGAGCCCAGGACAGGAGCCGTCTCTACTTCTGTTCTCTGAATCTCTTGGCTTGGAAACAGGGGGCCAGCCAAGCAGCATTGGAGAAATGGAAGAAGAGGCAGGGTGCAGTGATGCCCAACAGCTTTTTCTGTCTTCCTCTGAAGAGGCGGGTGGGCCAGTGGCTCCGGTCACCACATCGCAGGCCGCATCAGCTGATGATGACACTCAGGTGCCACTTACTGGTGCGTGCTCTGCTGCTGAGACTACCCAGGAGGAGCAGTTGGGGGCAGAGGGTAGTGTAGATGATGAGGTCCTCGACCCATCTTGGCGTGAGGGACAGGAAGGTGGTGGGAGCAGCTCTGAGGAAGAGATTCCCCGTACGGCCCAAAGAGGGAGAGGGAGGGGGAAGACTGCGGATCCTGCAGCCTCCGCTTTGGCACCCGTTAGGAGCATGTCTCTTCCAAAAGCCAAAAAGGGCGCTCCCAAGACTTGCAGTGCCTGGTCCTTTTTTGACACAGTTGCAGATGACATTTGCTATGTCAGATGCAACGTGTGTCATCAAAAAGTCAAAAGAGGTCGAAATGTCAGCAACCTCAATACCTCCAACATGTGGAAACATGTGCGCAACAGGCACCCGGCGGAGTTAGAAAAACACACTGAAGAGGTAGGCCAACCAACAGCGGCAGCTACCACCTCTTCAGCTCGTGTTGCCTCTTCCTCTACCTCACACGCAGCTGGTTCGGCGTCCTCCCAGGATCGCCGTGGAAGAACCTCTGCCCCTGTTGTCCAGAGACCCGCTGTAATTCCACCCGCAGCGCCACTTTCCCAGTCATCCACACACTCCCAGCCCAGTCTACAGCCATCGGTAGTACAGGCATGGGAGAAAAGGCGGCCTTTCTCGTCAAACCACCCACGAGCACAGGCTCTGACTGCAGGCATTGCCAAACTTCTGTCACTGGAAATGCTGTCATTCAGGCTGGTGGAGACTGACAGCTTCCGTGACTTCATGTCATTGGCAGTCCCACAGTACAAAGTGCCCAGCCGCTTTTACTTCAGCAGGCAAGCCGTCCCTGCCCTGCAGAAGCATGTGGAGGGACACATAAAACACGCGCTACTGAACGCCGTCAGTAGCAAGGTCCACCTCACCACCGATGCGTGGACCAGTCAACATGGACAGGGGCGATACCTTTCCCTCACTGCCCATTGGGTTAATGTCGTTGAGCCGGGTACAGACCGTGCGAGTGGCGCAGGACGTGTCCTGCCCACTCCAAGGATTGCAGGAATCCATTCTGTACGCATTGACTCCTCCTCTTACACCAGTTCCTCAGAATCATCGCTGCAGGAGCCGTCACAGTCCACCTCCACATGGACCCGTGATGAACGTGTACCTGTTACGACCGACATGAGCACAGCCGTGGCCAAACGTCAACAGGCCGTCTTGAAATTAATTTTCTTGGGGAATCGTAGCCACACAGCGCAGGAGCTCTGGAATGCCATCAAGCAGGAGAGCGATGTGTGGTTTGTGCCAGCGAATCTCCAGCCAGGCATGGTAGTGTGTGATAATGGCCGAAATCTGGTGGCAGCTCTGGGCCTCGGCAACCTCACTCACATCCCATGTCTGGCACATGTGCTCAATTTGGTCGTGCAGAGCTTTTTGAGGGACTATCCGGATCTTGATGCACTGCTGCACAAGGTCCGCCTAGAGTGTGCTCACTTGCGGCGTTCCAGCACGGCAAAAGCGCGCATTGCGGCTCTGCAGCGCCGACACCGCCTGCCGGAACATCGCATCATATGTGACCTACCTACCAGGTGGAATTCCACGTTACATATGTTGGAGCGGTTGTGTGAGCAGCAGCAAGCTGTAATGGAGTACCAGCTGCTTCAGGCGCAAAAAAGTCGC
The DNA here is from genome assembly GCF_051348905.1 of Ranitomeya variabilis. NCBI lineage: Eukaryota > Metazoa > Chordata > Amphibia > Anura > Dendrobatidae > Ranitomeya > Ranitomeya variabilis. The sequence continues at coordinate 467,719,831 of NC_135232.1, read as the reverse complement.
AGTCAGCGCCGTACAGACTTCACAACCACAGAGTGGGCCACTATGAATGACGTCTGCCAGGTTTTGCGTCCCTTTGATTATTCCACGCGGATGGCGAGTGCAGATGATGCACTAGTCAGCATGACTGTCCCCCTTATCTGCCTGCTTGAAAAATCACTGCAAGCGCTAAGGGATGATGTTGTGGAAGAGGTGGAGGATGAGGATTCACCATTTCCATCATCTTCTGGACAGTCAGCGCCACGTGGTTCCTCACAAACGCGTAGGCAGGGGACCGTTTGTGAGGAGGATGAGGAGGAGTCAATGGAGGAGGAAGACATCCGTCCAGAGGAGGGAGTTACACAATTGTCCAGTACTCAGTGTGTACAGCGAGGGTGGGGTGATGACGAGCGGGCAGAGATCACGCCTCCAGCAGGGGACAGCGTTTCTTGGGCAGTTGGCAGTCTGCAGCACATGGTGGATTACATGCTGCAGTGCCTGAGAAACGACCGCCGCATCGCCCACATTCTCAACATGTCTGATTATTGGGTGTTCACCCTCCTCGATCCTCGCTACCGGGACAACGTAGAAAGCCTCATCACACCGTTGAACCGGGAGCGAAAAATGCGGGAGTACCAAGACACACTGGTCAATTCCATCATCTTCTCCATTCCAACTGAGAGAAGTGCTGCTAGTGCATTCCAAAGCAGCTCAGTGCGTCCAGGCCGTGGTGGAGGCTCTGCACAAAGAGGGAGCAGAAGCAGTGCCTCTGCCCAAGGCAAGACCAGTATGGCCGAACTGTGGCACAGTTTTCTGTGCCCGCCACAAAAGTCTACACCATCACAGACGGCTCCAGTCAGCAGGAGGCAACGGTTCCGTCAGATGGTGACAGACTACATGTCTTGCCCTCTTGCTGTACTCCCAGACGGCTCTTCCCCTTTCAAGTTTTGGGTCTCAAAGCTGGATACATGGCCAGAGCTAAGCCAGTATGCATTGGAGGTGCTGTCTTGCCCTGCGGCCAGTGTATTATCGGAACGTGTCTTTAGTGCTGCAGGTGGTGTACTAACTGACCGTCGCATGCGACTATCCTCCGATAACGTTGACCGGCTTACTTTCCTGAAAATGAACAAGGCCTGGATCTCGCCGGAATTTGCCACTCCTCCTCCTGATTGAATAATTAGGTCACTGTATACGTTATCCAGGTCTCCTGTTGTGTTCATCTTTCTACCACCTGAACTTAAATTCCTGGGCTCCAACACCGCCAGTTGAGGCTCAGACGTGCCGTCTGCACAGTCAAAACATACGACCCAGTGTTATTGGGTTTCAGTAATGTCAGCTGATCCCCAGCTGTGTAGCCGGCAATGTGTCCTGCGACCGCCACGCTGACACAACAACTGAAATGTAAGGGAATCTGTCCCCCCCCCCCCAAGGCGTTTGTTACTGAAAGAGCCACCTTGTGCAGCAGTAATGCTGCCCAAGGAAAAGGTAGCTATTTTTGTTTAGCTCCTTGCACACGCAGAACTTAACACTTATAAAATGTGTCCACTGATACCGTAAAACCGTCCCGGAGGTGGGACTTTACTTCGTAATGTGACGCAGCCCAGCCGTCATTCCTACCCCCCCGGCGCCGCGCACCGGCTCCTCAGCGTTGTTTTATTCCGTCCTGGAGCCTGCGCTGTTATGTTATCCCGTGGCCAGGCACACTTAGCGCTGCCCGTCTTCTGGCATCATTTGGTGTCTGGATGGCTGCGCCTGTGCGGCCGCGCTGGCAGAGAGCCCGCCTCGCAGTGTCTTCTGATTTAATCCCACTGGGGGCCTGGGATCCATGGACATGCGCAGTGCATATCTGAACCTCCACCTCTCACTCATTTCCCTATGGCTTCTTCAGACTGTTCGGTGTCAGCTGGTCCCTAACAGCATGCCACGGCCGTGACACCGCACAGTCTGAAGAAGCCATAGGGAGATGAGTGAGAGGTGGAGGTTCAGATATGCACTGCGCATGTCCATGGATCCCAGGCCCCCAGTGGGATTAAATCAGAAGACACTGCGAGGCGGGCTCTCTGCCAGCGCGGCCGCACAGGCGCAGCCATCCAGACACCAAATGATGCCAGAAGACGGGCAGCGCTAAGTGTGCCTGGCCACGGGATAACATAACAGCGCAGGCTCCTTGACGGAATAAAACAACGCTGAGGAGCCGGTGCGCGGCGCCGGGGGGGTAGGAATGACGGCTGGGCTGCGTCACATTACGAAGGAAAGTCCCCCATCCGGGACGGTTTTACGGTTGCAGGGGACACATTTTATAAGTGTTTAGTTCTGTGTTTGCAAGGAGCATGATGAAAAGAGCCACCTTTTCCTTTTGCATCTTTTGTGCTGCACAAGCTGGCTCTTTCAGCTACAAACGCCTTGGGGGGGGGTTAAAGGTTCCCTTTCGACTTTCTCAGGCTTCGGCCTACATTGTGTTCCTCTGCTTTTCCACCTGTCCCTGGGCTCCAACACCGCCAGTTGCCGTCCAGAAGTGCTGTACGCACAGTCAACAGTCCCTCCTCTGTTATTGGGGTTCAGTAACGTCAGCTGTTCCCCTGCTGTGTGTGTGGCAATCCCTCCTACCTCCTCCAACCTCCTCCTCCTCCACCCGTCCCTGGGCTCCAACACCGCCAGTTGCCGTCCAGAAGTGCTGTACGCACAGTCAACAGTCCCTCCTCTGTTATTGGGGTTCAGTAACGTCAGCTGTTCCCCTGCTGTGTGTGTGGCAATCCCTCCTACCTCCTCCAACCTCCTCCTCCTCCACCCGTCCCTGGGCTCCAACACCGCCAGTTGCCGTCCAGAAGTGCTGTACGCACAGTCAACAGTCCCTCCTCTGTTATTGGGGTTCAGTAACGTCAGCTGTTCCCCTGCTGTGTGTGTGGCAATCCCTCCTACCTCCTCCAACCTCCTCCTCCTCCACCCGTCCCTGGGCTCCAACACCGCCAGTTGCCGTCCAGAAGTGCTGTACGCACAGTCAACAGTCCCTCCTCTGTTATTGGGGTTCAGTAACGTCAGCTGTTCCCCTGCTGTGTGTGTGGCAATCCCTCCTACCTCCTCCAACCTCCTCCTCCTCCACCCGTCCCTGGGCTCCAACACCGCCAGTTGCCGTCCAGAAGTGCTGTACGCACAGTCAACAGTCCCTCCTCTGTTATTGGGGTTCAGTAACGTCAGCTGTTCCCCTGCTGTGTGTGTGGCAATCCCTCCTACCTCCTCCAACCTCCTCCTCCTCCACCCGTCCCTGGGCTCCAACACCGCCAGTTGCCGTCCAGAAGTGCTGTACGCACAGTCAACAGTCCCTCCTCTGTTATTGGGGTTCAGTAACGTCAGCTGTTCCCCTGCTGTGTGTGTGGCAATCCCTCCTACCTCCTCCAACCTCCTCCTCCTCCACCCGTCCCTGGGCTCCAACACCGCCAGTTGCCGTCCAGAAGTGCTGTACGCACAGTCAACAGTCCCTCCTCTGTTATTGGGGTTCAGTAACGTCAGCTGTTCCCCTGCTGTGTGTGTGGCAATCCCTCCTACCTCCTCCAACCTCCTCCTCCTCCACCCGTCCCTGGGCTCCAACACCGCCAGTTGCCGTCCAGAAGTGCTGTACGCACAGTCAACAGTCCCTCCTCTGTTATTGGGGTTCAGTAACGTCAGCTGTTCCCCTGCTGTGTGTGTGGCAATCCCTCCTACCTCCTCCTACCTCCTCCTCCTCCACCCGTCCCTGGGCTCCAACACCGCCAGTTGCCGTCCAGAAGTGCTGTACGCACAGTCAACAGTCCCTCCTCTGTTATTGGGGTTCAGTAACGTCAGCTGTTCCCCTGCTGTGTGTGTGGCAATCCCTCCTACCTCCTCCAACCTCCTCCTCCTCCACCCGTCCCTGGGCTCCAACACCGCCAGTTGCCGTCCAGAAGTGCTGTACGCACAGTCAACAGTCCCTCCTCTGTTATTGGGGTTCAGTAACGTCAGCTGTTCCCCTGCTGTGTGTGTGGCAATCCCTCCTACCTCCTCCAACCTCCTCCTCCTCCACCCGTCCCTGGGCTCCAACACCGCCAGTTGCCGTCCAGAAGTGCTGTACGCACAGTCAACAGTCCCTCCTCTGTTATTGGGGTTCAGTAACGTCAGCTGTTCCCCTGCTGTGTGTGTGGCAATCCCTCCTACCTCCTCCAACCTCCTCCTCCTCCACCCGTCCCTGGGCTCCAACACCGCCAGTTGCCGTCCAGAAGTGCTGTACGCACAGTCAACAGTCCCTCCTCTGTTATTGGGGTTCAGTAACGTCAGCTGTTCCCCTGCTGTGTGTGTGGCAATCCCTCCTACCTCCTCCTACCTCCTCCTCCTCCACCCGTCCCTGGGCTCCAACACCGCCAGTTGCCGTCCAGAAGTGCTGTACGCACAGTCAACAGTCCCTCCTCTGTTATTGGGGTTCAGTAACGTCAGCTGTTCCCCTGCTGTGTGTGTGGCAATCCCTCCTACCTCCTCCAACCTCCTCCTCCTCCACCCGTCCCTGGGCTCCAACACCGCCAGTTGCCGTCCAGAAGTGCTGTACGCACAGTCAACAGTCCCTCCTCTGTTATTGGGGTTCAGTAACGTCAGCTGTTCCCCTGCTGTGTGTGTGGCAATCCCTCCTACCTCCTCCTACCTCCTCCTCCTCCACCCGTCCCTGGGCTCCAACACCGCCAGTTGCCGTCCAGAAGTGCTGTACGCACAGTCAACAGTCCCTCCTCTGTTATTGGGGTTCAGTAACGTCAGCTGTTCCCCTGCTGTGTGTGTGGCAATCCCTCCTACCTCCTCCAACCTCCTCCTCCTCCACCCGTCCCTGGGCTCCAACACCGCCAGTTGCCGTCCAGAAGTGCTGTACGCACAGTCAACAGTCCCTCCTCTGTTATTGGGGTTCAGTAACGTCAGCTGTTCCCCTGCTGTGTGTGTGGCAATCCCTCCTACCTCCTCCAACCTCCTCCTCCTCCACCCGTCCCTGGGCTCCAACACCGCCAGTTGCCGTCCAGAAGTGCTGTACGCACAGTCAACAGTCCCTCCTCTGTTATTGGGGTTCAGTAACGTCAGCTGTTCCCCTGCTGTGTGTGTGGCAATCCCTCCTACCTCCTCCAACCTCCTCCTCCTCCACCCGTCCCTGGGCTCCAACACCGCCAGTTGCCGTCCAGAAGTGCTGTACGCACAGTCAACAGTCCCTCCTCTGTTATTGGGGTTCAGTAACGTCAGCTGTTCCCCTGCTGTGTGTGTGGCAATCCCTCCTACCTCCTCCAACCTCCTCCTCCTCCACCCGTCCCTGGGCTCCAACACCGCCAGTTGCCGTCCAGAAGTGCTGTACGCACAGTCAACAGTCCCTCCTCTGTTATTGGGGTTCAGTAACGTCAGCTGTTCCCCTGCTGTGTGTGTGGCAATCCCTCCTACCTCCTCCAACCTCCTCCTCCTCCACCCGTCCCTGGGCTCCAACACCGCCAGTTGCCGTCCAGAAGTGCTGTACGCACAGTCAACAGTCCCTCCTCTGTTATTGGGGTTCAGTAACGTCAGCTGTTCCCCTGCTGTGTGTGTGGCAATCCCTCCTACCTCCTCCAACCTCCTCCTCCTCCACCCGTCCCTGGGCTCCAACACCGCCAGTTGCCGTCCAGAAGTGCTGTACGCACAGTCAACAGTCCCTCCTCTGTTATTGGGGTTCAGTAACGTCAGCTGTTCCCCTGCTGTGTGTGTGGCAATCCCTCCTACCTCCTCCAACCTCCTCCTCCTCCACCCGTCCCTGGGCTCCAACACCGCCAGTTGCCGTCCAGAAGTGCTGTACGCACAGAGCCAAACACCTCGCCAATGTGTTAGTGGGGTTCAGCACCGCCAGCTGGTCCCCTGCTGTGTATACGGCAACGTGTACTGCGACCGCCACGCAGACACAACAAGTTAAATGTAAGGGAACCTGACCCCCCCCCCCCCCAGGCGTTTGTTACTGAAGGAGCCACCTTGTGCAGCAGTAATGATGATGCAAAGGGAAAAAGTGCCTCTTTTCGTGATGCTCCTTGCACATGCTGAACCAAACACTTATGAAATGTGTCCCCACACAGCGTTACACCGTCCGGTAGGTGGAACTTTCCTTTGTCGTGTGACGCAGCACAGCCATCATTTTTACCCCCTTGGCGCCGTGCGCCCCCTCCTCAGCGTTGTTTGAATCTGTCCCGGAGCCTGCGCTGTTAGGTTAGCCCTTGGCCATGCACACATGTTGCGCTGCCCGTCTTCTGACCTCATTTGGTGTCAGGCTGGCTGCGCCTGTGCGGGTGCGCTGGCCGAGATCCCGCCTCGCAGTGTCGTCTCATGTAATCCCACCGCGGGCCTGTGATCCGTGCCCGTGCGCAGTGCATATCCTCTCCTCTCACTCCCCTCCCTACGGCTTCTTCAGACTGTGCGATGTCAGCTGGTCCCTAATAGCATGCCACGGCCGTGACACCGCACAGTCTGAAAAAGCCGTAGGGAGGGGAGTGAGAGGAGAGGATATGCACTGCGCACGGGCACAGATCACAGGCCCGCGGTGGGATTACATGAGACGACACTGCGAGGCGGGATCTCGGCCAACGCACCCGCACAGGCGCAGCCAGCCTGACACCAAATGAGGTCAGAAGACGGGCAGCGCAACATGTGTGCATAGCCATGGGCTAACCTAACAGCGCAGGCTCCGGGACAGATTCAAACAACGCTGAGGAGGGGGCGAACGGCGACAAGGGGGTAAAAATGATGGCTGTGCTGCGTCACACGACAAAGGAAAGTTCCACCTACCGGACGGTTTAACGCTGTGTGGGGACACATTTCATAAATGTTAGGTTCCGCATGTACAAGGACCATAATTAAAAGAGCTAAGTTTACCTTTTCCAGCATTAGTGCTGTACACAATGGCTCTTTCAGCTACAAACGCCTGGGGGGGGGGGGGGTTAAAGGTTTCCTTTCAACTTGCTCGAGTGCAGGCTTCGGCCTACACTCCGCTCCCCCTGCTCCTCCTGCTGTCCCTGGGCTCTAACACACCGCCAGTTTTTGCCCAGATGTGCTAGCTGCACAGAGAAAAACACCAGCCAATGTGTCAGTGGGGTCCAGCACCGCCAGCTGTTCCCCTGCTGTGTAGCCGGCAAAGTGTCCTGCGACCGCCACGCAGACACAAGAACTGAAATTGAAGGGAACCTGTCCCCCCTCCCCCAGGTGTTTCTATGTTTTACAGCTACCTTGAACAGCAGTAATGCTGCATGTGTTCAAGGTGGCTCAGAAACTTATTCTCCTTGCCCATGTTGAAGTGAACACGTCTAAAATGTGTCCTCTGTGACCATTAAAACGTCCCTCAGGTGTGATTTGACTTTGTATTGACACACGCAACAAGCTCCTTGGTAACGCTGCCCGTCTTCTGGCATCATTGTTTGGCTGGCTGCGCTTCTGCGGCCGCCCTGACCCACACAACGCCCCTCGGTGTCTTATTTATTGGGACTGCGAGGGTGTGATTGATGGGCAGGATCAGTGCATCAGTTCGCCTGTCCCTCCTCTCCTTCCGCCTTGTTCGGACTGTGCGGCTTCATGGCCGTGGCATGCGATAAGGGATCAGATGACGCCGCACAGTCTGAAGCGGGTGTAAGGACCCGAGTGTGAGAGGCCAACATATGTGCTGCGCCAGGCCCTGAATCCCAGCCCCGCAGTGTTTTAACAATGTTAAGACACTGCGGGGCTGGGATTCATGGTCATCGCGAACCGCACCGGCCGACATTACATGATGCCAGAAGATGGGCAGCGCTAACGGCGCTAGGCCAGGGGATAACACGACAGCGCAGACTCCTGTACAGCAAATAACAACGCTCGGGAGGCTGCACCCAGCACCAAGGTGGGATTCTTGACACCTGTGCTGCGTCTCATTACAAAGGGAACTCGCGCCTCCATTACACAGTTTGACTGTATAAAGGGCTAAATGTTATACGTGTTTCATTCAGCGTGTGCAAGGAGAAAAATTAAAAGAGCAACCTTTGACTTGTGCAGCACTACTGCTGCATAAGCTGTGGCTCTTCTACTTTCTAACCCCTGAGGGGGGGTTAAAGGTGACCTTTGAAATCGGTTCAAGTAGGCTTCGGCCTACACTCTGCTCCACCTGCAGAGCCCGGGCTCCAACAACGCTAGTTGCTGTCCGGAAGTGCTGGCTGCACAGAGCCAAACACCTCGCCAATGTGTCAGTGGGGTCCAGCACCGCCAGCTGTTCCCCTGCTGTGTAGCCGGCAACGTGTCCTGCAAAAGCCACGCAGACACAACACACCCAAAGCTGCCGCCAGTGCAGGCTTCGGCCTACACTCCCCTCCCCCTGCTCCTCCTCCTCCTGCTCCTCCTCCTGCTGTCCCTGGGCTCTAACACACCGCCAGTTTTTGCCCAGATGTGCTAGCTGCACAGAGAAAAACACCAGCCAATGTGTCAGTGGGGTCCAGCACCGCCAGCTGTTCCCCTGCTGTGCAGCCGGCATCGTGTCCTGCAAAAGCCACGCAGACACAAGAACTGAAATTGAAGGGAACCTGTCCCCCCTCCCCCAGGCGTTTTTACGTTATCCAGCCACCTTGTACAGCGGTAATGCTGCATGTGTGCAAGGTGGCTCAGAAACGTATTCTCCTCGCACATGTGGAACTGAAAACACGTCCGCAATGTGTCCTCTGTGTGACCATTTAACCGTCCCGGTGGTGTGACTTTCCTTTGTAATGACACGCTGCAACCCCCTTGGTAGCGCTGCCCGTCTTCTGGCATCATTGTTTGGCTGGCTGCGCCTCTGCGGCCGCCCTGACCCGCACAACGCCCCTCGGTGTCTTATTTATTGGGACTGCGAGGGTGTGATTGATGGGCAGGATCAGTGCATCAGTTCGCCTGTCCCTCCTCTCCTTCCGCCTTGTTCGGACTGTGCGGCTTCATGGCCGTGGCATGCGATAAGGGATCAGATGACGCCGCACAGTCTGAAGCGGGTGTAAGGACCCGAGTGTGAGAGGCCAACATATGTGCTGCGCCAGGCCCTGAATCCCAGCCCCGCAGTGTTTTAACAATGTTAAGACACTGCGGGGCTGGGATTCATGGTCATCGCGAACCGCACCGGCCGACATTACATGATGCCAGAAGATGGGCAGCGCTAACGGCGCTAGGCCAGGGGATAACACGACAGCGCAGACTCCTGTACAGCAAATAACAACGCTCGGGAGGCTGCACCCAGCACCAAGGTGGGATTCTTGACACCTGTGCTGCGTCTCATTACAAAGGGAACTCGCGCCTCCATTACACAGTTTGACTGTATAAAGGGCTAAATGTTATACGTGTTTCATTCAGCGTGTGCAAGGAGAAAAATTAAAAGAGCAACCTTTGACTTGTGCAGCACTACTGCTGCATAAGCTGTGGCTCTTCTACTTTCTAACCCCTGAGGGGGGGTTAAAGGTGACCTTTGAAATCGGTTCAAGTAGGCTTCGGCCTACACTCTGCTCCACCTGCAGAGCCCGGGCTCCAACAACGCTAGTTGCTGTCCGGAAGTGCTGGCTGCACAGAGCCAAACACCTCGCCAATGTGTCAGTGGGGTCCAGCACCGCCAGCTGTTCCCCTGCTGTGTAGCCGGCAACGTGTCCTGCAAAAGCCACGCAGACACAACACACCCAAAGCTGCCGCCAGTGCAGGCTTCGGCCTACACTCCCCTCCCCCTGCTCCTCCTCCTCCTGCTCCTCCTCCTGCTGTCCCTGGGCTCTAACACACCGCCAGTTTTTGCCCAGATGTGCTAGCTGCACAGAGAAAAACACCAGCCAATGTGTCAGTGGGGTCCAGCACCGCCAGCTGTTCCCCTGCTGTGCAGCCGGCATCGTGTCCTGCAAAAGCCACGCAGACACAAGAACTGAAATTGAAGGGAACCTGTCCCCCCTCCCCCAGGCGTTTTTACGTTATCCAGCCACCTTGTACAGCGGTAATGCTGCATGTGTGCAAGGTGGCTCAGAAACGTATTCTCCTCGCACATGTGGAACTGAAAACACGTCCGCAATGTGTCCTCTGTGTGACCATTTAACCGTCCCGGTGGTGTGACTTTCCTTTGTAATGACACGCTGCAACCCCCTTGGTAGCGCTGCCCGTCTTCTGGCATCATTGTTTGGCTGGCTGCGCCTCTGCGGCCGCCCTGACCCGCACAACGCCCCTCGGTGTCTTATTTATTGGGACTGCGAGGGTGTGATTGATGGGCAGGATCAGTGCATCAGTTCGCCTGTCCCTCCTCTCCTTCCGCCTTGTTCGGACTGTGCGGCTTCATGGCCGTGGCATGCGATAAGGGATCAGATGACGCCGCACAGTCTGAAGCGGGTGTAAGGACCCGAGTGTGAGAGGCCAACATATGTGCTGCGCCAGGCCCTGAATCCCAGCCCCGCAGTGTTTTAACAATGTTAAGACACTGCGGGGCTGGGATTCATGGTCATCGCGAACCGCACCGGCCGACATTACATGATGCCAGAAGATGGGCAGCGCTAACGGCGCTAGGCCAGGGGATAACACGACAGCGCAGACTCCTGTACAGCAAATAACAACGCTCGGGAGGCTGCACCCAGCACCAAGGTGGGATTCTTGACACCTGTGCTGCGTCTCATTACAAAGGGAACTCGCGCCTCCATTACACAGTTTGACTGTATAAAGGGCTAAATGTTATACGTGTTTCATTCAGCGTGTGCAAGGAGAAAAATTAAAAGAGCAACCTTTGACTTGTGCAGCACTACTGCTGCATAAGCTGTGGCTCTTCTACTTTCTAACCCCTGAGGGGGGGTTAAAGGTGACCTTTGAAATCGGTTCAAGTAGGCTTCGGCCTACACTCTGCTCCACCTGCAGAGCCCGGGCTCCAACAACGCTAGTTGCTGTCCGGAAGTGCTGGCTGCACAGAGCCAAACACCTCGCCAATGTGTCAGTGGGGTCCAGCACCGCCAGCTGTTCCCCTGCTGTGTAGCCGGCAACGTGTCCTGCAAAAGCCACGCAGACACAACACACCCAAAGCTGCCGCCAGTGCAGGCTTCGGCCTACACTCCCCTCCCCCTGCTCCTCCTCCTCCTGCTCCTCCTCCTGCTGTCCCTGGGCTCTAACACACCGCCAGTTTTTGCCCAGATGTGCTAGCTGCACAGAGAAAAACACCAGCCAATGTGTCAGTGGGGTCCAGCACCGCCAGCTGTTCCCCTGCTGTGCAGCCGGCATCGTGTCCTGCAAAAGCCACGCAGACACAAGAACTGAAATTGAAGGGAACCTGTCCCCCCTCCCCCAGGCGTTTTTACGTTATCCAGCCACCTTGTACAGCGGTAATGCTGCATGTGTGCAAGGTGGCTCAGAAACGTATTCTCCTCGCACATGTGGAACTGAAAACACGTCCGCAATGTGTCCTCTGTGTGACCATTTAACCGTCCCGGTGGTGTGACTTTCCTTTGTAATGACACGCTGCAACCCCCTTGGTAGCGCTGCCCGTCTTCTGGCATCATTGTTTGGCTGGCTGCGCCTCTGCGGCCGCCCTGACCCGCACAACGCCCCTCGGTGTCTTATTTATTGGGACTGCGAGGGTGTGATTGATGGGCAGGATCAGTGCATCAGTTCGCCTGTCCCTCCTCTCCTTCCGCCTTGTTCGGACTGTGCGGCTTCATGGCCGTGGCATGCGATAAGGGATCAGATGACGCCGCACAGTCTGAAGCGGGTGTAAGGACCCGAGTGTGAGAGGCCAACATATGTGCTGCGCCAGGCCCTGAATCCCAGCCCCGCAGTGTTTTAACAATGTTAAGACACTGCGGGGCTGGGATTCATGGTCATCGCGAACCGCACCGGCCGACATTACATGATGCCAGAAGATGGGCAGCGCTAACGGCGCTAGGCCAGGGGATAACACGACAGCGCAGACTCCTGTACAGCAAATAACAACGCTCGGGAGGCTGCACCCAGCACCAAGGTGGGATTCTTGACACCTGTGCTGCGTCTCATTACAAAGGGAACTCGCGCCTCCATTACACAGTTTGACTGTATAAAGGGCTAAATGTTATACGTGTTTCATTCAGCGTGTGCAAGGAGAAAAATTAAAAGAGCAACCTTTGACTTGTGCAGCACTACTGCTGCATAAGCTGTGGCTCTTCTACTTTCTAACCCCTGAGGGGGGGTTAAAGGTGACCTTTGAAATCGGTTCAAGTAGGCTTCGGCCTACACTCTGCTCCACCTGCAGAGCCCGGGCTCCAACAACGCTAGTTGCTGTCCGGAAGTGCTGGCTGCACAGAGCCAAACACCTCGCCAATGTGTCAGTGGGGTCCAGCACCGCCAGCTGTTCCCCTGCTGTGTAGCCGGCAACGTGTCCTGCAAAAGCCACGCAGACACAACACACCCAAAGCTGCCGCCAGTGCAGGCTTCGGCCTACACTCCCCTCCCCCTGCTCCTCCTCCTCCTGCTCCTCCTCCTGCTGTCCCTGGGCTCTAACACACCGCCAGTTTTTGCCCAGATGTGCTAGCTGCACAGAGAAAAACACCAGCCAATGTGTCAGTGGGGTCCAGCACCGCCAGCTGTTCCCCTGCTGTGCAGCCGGCATCGTGTCCTGCAAAAGCCACGCAGACACTTGCTCTTGTACCTTCTGCTCCCCATCCTGGTTCCAGTACCGTCAGCTGGTTCCGGGCAGAGCCTTTGGCTTAGGTGCCTCCCTCTGGGTATCTGAGTTCCACCAACGTCAGGTGGTCCTTGGTAGTGCTTTCAGGCACGGGTACCTCCTGCTTAGTAACCGGGTTCCAGTAACGTCAGCTGGTCCTCGGTAGTTCCATTGGCTCTTGGACCTTCGGCTACCCATCCGGGTTCCAGCACCGTCAGCTGGTTCTCGGCAGTGTCTTTTGCTCTTGTACCTTCTGCTCCCCATCCTGGTTCCAGTACCGTCAGCTGGTTCCGGGCAGAGCCTTTGGCTTAGGTGCCTCCCTCTGGGTATCCGAGTTCCACCAACGTCAGGTGGTCCTTGGTAGTGCTTTCAGGCACGGGTACCTCCTGCTTAGTAACCGGGTTCCAGTAACGTCAGCTGGTCCTCGGTAGTTCCATTGGCTCTTGGACCTTCGGGTAGCCATCCGAGTTCCAGTTCCATCAGCTGGTTCTCGGCATTTTCTCAGCCTTCTTGTACCTTCTGCTACATTTCCAAGTTCAAGAGACTAAACACGATGACCCGGAAGAACACCCCTAAGATGACGACGACACCAGAGACGACAACCACCGTGATGACGACGACCCTGGAGACGATGACCCTGAAGACCACCCCGATGACGACGACCCCGGAGACCACCCCGATGACGACGACCCCGGAGACGACGACCCTGGAGACGACGACGACCTGGAAGACCGAGAAGCAGAAGAACAAGAGGCTGCAGAACAAAGAGCAGAAGGACATTAAGCATAACACAAAATATCAGAGCAAAAAAATATTATGTAAATTATAAGCAGAAGAAGACTAAGCAGTGTATGGGGGTGAGTCCGTTCCTCCTCGTGGTGCCCCTGGATAAAGCCTGATGCTGCAGGCCAAACTGAACGCGGACAAATGTAACTGGTTTGTGACAGGCAGAACGGAAGGTGTAATCTTCAAACTTTTATAGATAACAACTACGGGAATGCCTGTCACAAATAAGAATATGATGAAGAAGTTGAATATGATGAAGATAATAGTAAAATAAAAAGAATATGAACAATGTAACCCAAAAAATAATAGGTAGAAGATGAAGAAGAAGATGAATAAGGTGAAGAAGTTGATGTCAAAGAAGCTGATGATGAGGATAATGAAGAAGAAAGCGTGGGAGAAGTAAAAAAGAAGGTGAAGGGCGTGGAAGTAGTGAAACATCAATATCTGACATAAAAAAAAAAAAAAATAACATAGTCAAATTCTTTCTAACGCCGAACTTCATAAAAAAAAATTAAAAATCCTGCTATTCTATTACATTGGGCTAAACCTCTGTCCCTTTAATATCTCCGCCACGTCCCCCAATACATCCTACATTATTCTTAGTTGTTTTCCTTCATGTAGAATGAACCTACAAGTTTATAAAGGGTTTATTTTAATTCCGATATTTTCGTCCCATTGACTTGCATTGGGATCGGGTATCGGTATCGGATTGGATCCGATATTTTGACGGTATCGGCCGATACTTTCCGATACCGATACTTTCCGATATCGGAAAGTATCGCTCAACACTACTCATGTTATATCAGCATGCTCTAAACGCACAAAAAGGGTTGATAAATCTTTTGCCATTGATACTCTGCAGTCTAAGTTCATTTTGTCTCTGACTCTGATTTTTTCACTGTCTTCCATTTCCGTCGATGTCTATGTGGATTCAGGCGCTGCCCTGAGTCTTATGGATTGGTCATTTGCTAAACGCTGCGGTTTTAGTCTAGAGCCTCTGGAAGTTCCTATTCCTCTGAAGGGAGTTGATTCTACACCATTGGCTATGAATAAACCGCAGTATTGGACACAAGTGACCATGCGCATGACTCCCGTTCATCAGGAGGTGATTCGCTTCCTTGTACTGTATAATTTACATGATGTACTAGTGCTTGGTCTGCCATGGTTACAAACTCATAATCCTGTCCTGGACTGGAAAACAATGTCTGTGCTAAGCTGGGGATGTCACGGGGTTCATGATGATGCACCTCCGATTTCTATAGCTTCATCTACTCCTTCGGAGATCCCTGCGTTTTTGTCGGATTATAGGGATGTTTTTGAGGAGCCTAAGCTCAATTCGCTCCCTCCCCATAGAGAGTGTGACTGTGCTATAGAATTGATTCCTGGCAGTAAGTTCCCTAAGGGTCGTTTATTTAATCTGTCACTGCCAGAGCATACTGCTATGCGGAATTATATTAAGGAGTCCTTGGAAAAGGGACATATTCGTCCATCTTCGTCCCCTCTGGGAGCAGGTTTTTTTTTCGTGGCAAAAAAAGATGGTTCCCTGAGGCCTTGTATAGATTATCGCCTTCTGAATAAGATTACAGTCAAATACCAGAATCCATTGCCATTATTTACTGATTTGTTTGCTCGCATTAAGGGGGCTAGGTGGTTCACTAAAATAGATCTTCGTGGTGCGTATAATCTGGTGCGGATAAAACAGGGTGATGAGTGGAAAACCGCATTTAATACGCCTGAGGGCCATTTTGAGTATTTGGTAATCTCCAATGCTCCGTCAGTCTTTCAGTCCTTTATGCACAATATTTTCCGTGAATATCTGGATAAGTTTATGATTGTGTATTTGGATGATATTTTGGTGTTTTCTGATGACTGGGAGTCTCATGTTCTACAGGTCAGGAAGGTGTTTCAGGTTTTGCGGGCCAATTCTCTGTTTGTGAAGGGCTCAAAGTGTCTCTTCGGAGTCCAGAAGATTTCTTTTTTGGGGTACATTTTTTCTCCTTCTACTATTGAGATGATCCCGTTAAGGTTCAGGCTATTTGTGACTGGACACAACCTACATCTGTTAAGAGCCTTCAGAAGTTCTTGGGGTTTGCTAATTTTTATCGTCGGTTCATTGCTAATTTTTCCAGTATTGTTAAACCTTTGACTGATTTGACTAAAAAGGGTGCTGATGTTGCTGATTGGTCTCCTGCGGCCGTGGAGGCCTTTCGGGAACTTAAGCGCCGGTTTTCTTCTGCTCCTGTGTTGTGTCAACCGGATGTTTCACTTCCTTTCCAGGTGGAGGTTGATGCTTCCGAGATTGGAGCGGGGGCGGTTTTGTCACAGAGAAGTTCTAATGGCTCGGTGATGAAGCCATGTGCTTTCTTCTCTAGAAAATTCTCGCCCGCCGAGCGCAATTATGATGTGGGTAATCGGGAGCTTTTGGCCATGAAGTGGGCATTTGAGGAGTGGCGTCATTGGCTTGAGGGTGCTAAACATCGCGTGGTGGTCTTGACTGATCACAAGAATCTCATTTACCTTGAGTCTGCCAGGCGTTTGAATCCTAGACAGGCTCGTTGGTCGTTATTTTTTTCTCGTTTCAATTTCGTGGTTTCATACCTGCCAGGTTCAAAGAATGTGAAGGCAGATGCTCTTTCCAGGAGTTTTGTGCCTGACTCTCCTGGAGACACTGGGCCTGCTGGTATCCTTAGGGATGGGGTAATATTGTCCGCCGTATCCCCAGACTTGCGACGCGCATTGCAGGAGTTTCAGGTGGATAAACCGGATCGATGTCCACCAGAAAGACTGTTTGTTCCGGATGATTGGACCAGTAGAGTCATCTCCGAGGTCCATTCTTCTGTGTTGGCTGGTCATCCTGGAATATTTGGTACAAGAGACTTGGTGGCCAGGTCTTTTTGGTGGCCTTCCTTGTCTAGGGATGTGCGTGCCTTTGTGCAGTCTTGTGAAGTGTGTGCTCGAGCTAAGCCTTGCTGTTCACGGGCTAGTGGGTTGTTGTTATCCTTGCCCATCCCGAAGAGGCCTTGGACGCACATTTCCATGGATTTTATTTCTGATCTCCCGGTTTCACAGAAAATGTCCGTTATCTGGGTTGTGTGTGACCGCTTTTCTAAGATGGTTCATTTGGTGCCCTTGCCTAAGTTGCCCTCCTCCTCTGAGTTGGTTCCTTTGTTTTTTCAGAACGTGGTTCGTTTGCATGGGATTCCGGAGAATATCGTTTCTGACAGGGGATCCCAGTTTGTGTCTAGATTTTGGCGGACGTTTTGTGCCAAGATGGGCATTGATTTGTCTTTCTCGTCTGCATTCCATCCTCAGACGAATGGCCAGATGGAGCGAACTAATCAGACCTTGGAAACTTATTTGAGGTGTTTTGTTTCTGCTGATCAGGATGACTGGGTTGCTTTTTTGCCACTGGCCGAATTTGCTCTTAATAATCGGGCTAGTTCGGCCACGTTGGTTTCTCCTTTTTTTTGTAATTCGGGGTTTCATCCTCGTTTTTCCTCTGGTCAGGTGGAGTCTTCGGATTGTCCTGGAGTGGACGTGGTGGTGGACAGGCTACATCACATTTGGAATCAGGTGGTGGACAATTTGAAGTTATCTCAGGAGAAGACTCAGCAGTTTGCTAATCGCCGTCGCCGCGTGGGTCCCCGACTTCTTGTTGGGGACTTGGTGTGGTTGTCTTCTCGTTTTGTCCCTATGAAGGTCTCTTCTCCTAAGTTCAAGCCTCGGTTCATCGGTCCTTATAGGATCTCGGAGATTCTTAACCCTGTATCTTTCCGTTTGGATCTCTCAGCATCGTTCGCTATTCATAATGTGCTCCATCGGTCGTTGTTGCGGAGGTATGAGGTGCCTGTTGTTCCTTCGGTCGAGCCTCCTGCTCCGGTGCTGGTGGAGGGAGAATTGGAGTATGTTGTTGAGAAGATCTTGGATTCTCGTGTTTCCAGACGCAGACTCCAGTATTTGGTTAAGTGGAGGGGTTATGGTCAGGAGGACAATTCCTGGGTGGTCGCCTCCGATGTTCATGCGACTGATTTGGTCCGCGCCTTCCATAGAGCTCACCCTGATCGCCCTGGGGGTTCTCGTGAGGGTTCGGTGACCCCTCCTCAAGGGGGGGGTACTGTTGTGGATTCTGTTTGCGGGCTCCCTCTGGTGGTTACTGCTGGTACTGGGTGACTTTGGTGGGTTGCGGCCTTTGGTTTCCATCTGTCCATCAGAGGCTGGGTGTTTCCTATTTTACCTGGCCTCTCTGTCATTTCCCTTGCCGGCTATCAATGTGTTCAGATGTGCTCTGTTTGGTTCCTGCCTACCTGCTCCCAGATCTTTCAGGATAAGCTAAGTGCTGATTTTCAGTTGTTTGGTTTTTTGTCCAGCTTGCTTAGAATGTCTCTTTGTTAGCTGGTTGCTCTAGTGGACTGAGGTTCTCCCCATGTGCCATGAGTTGGCACATGGGTTCTTGTAATCTCAGGATGGTTTTTTTGATTAGGGTTTTTTGCTGACCGCTCAGTCCCCTTTTGTGTCACTCTGCTTTCTAGTTTTCAGCGGGCCTCTATTTGCTAAAGCTATATACATCATCTCTATGTATGTGCCTTCCTCTCATTTCACCATCAATACATGTGGGGGGCAACTATATCTTTGGGGTTAATTCCTCTGGAGGCAAGTGAGGTCTTTGTTTTCTCTGCAGTACTAGTTAGCTCTTAGGCTGGTGCGTGGCGTCTAGAACCAACGTAGGCACGCTCCCTGGCTATCTCTAGTTGCGTTTGTCAGGCGTAGGGCAGCGGTCAGCCCAGGTTCCATCACCCTAGAGCTCGTCCAATATTTATTATACTTTGCTTATCCTGTGCTATCCCTAGCCATTGGGGATTCATGACATGCAGCGTCCTGGATAGCGATATCGTTGTGTTTGACACGCAGCAGCGATCAGGATCCTGCTGTGATATCGCTGGTCGTTGATTAAAGTTCAGAACTTTATTTGGTCGTCAGATCGCCGTGTATCGTTGTGTTTGACAGCAAAAGCAATGATACCAGCGATGTTTTACAATGGTAACCAGGGTAAATATTGGGTTACTAAATGTAAAAAAAACAAACAGTACATACTCACCTTCGCGTCCCCCGGCGTCCGCTTCCTGCACTGACTGAGTGCCGGCCCTAACAGCAGAGCGGTGACGTCACCGCTGTGCTTTCACTTTATGGCCGGTGCTCAGTCAGTGCAGGAAGCGGACGCCGGGGGACGCAAAGGTGAGTATGTACTGTTTGTTTTTTTTACATTTTACACTGGTAACCAGGGTAAACATCGGGTTACTAAGCGCGGCCCTGCGCTTAGCAACCCGATGTTTACCCTGGTTACCCAGGGACCTCGGCATCGTTGGTCGCTGGAGAGCGGTCTGTGTGACAGCTCTCCAGCGACCAAACAGCGACGCTGCAGCGATCGGCATCGTTGTCTGTATCGCTGCAGCGTCGCTTAGTGTGACGGTACCTTAAGCCAGAGAAACCAAGGAAAGACCTGCCCACAGGCCGCCCCGAAGCACAAACAGTCTTTTTCTCTCTCTCTGTCTCTATGATGAGGAACATATTTGTGCTTCGGGGTGGCCTGTGGGCAGGTTTCTCCCTGATTTATCTGGCCTAGAGCATGAAGATAAGACTGCCTACAGTCCGGCCCTGAGCATCTAATTAACTGAAAACTTCTATCACTGATTGCACAAGAACCACAAGATGGATTTCTTCACCCCAGGTATCATTTTAATGAGTGTAACAATGTCAACATGATACTGTCTGTAGTTTAATTAGCAAGCTCCCGCTGACAGGTTTGATTTAAGCTTATTAAGAAAGAATCATTTTAGCAAAAAATGTTATCCAAACTGAAAAACTCTTTCATTGAGCACTACACTACATGTTACTGTACCAGAAACTATTAATGTATGTCTAAATAGACATCACACTGATGCGCTTATAGCCTTTTCTTTTATAGTTAGCTCATTGGACTGCAGACACCTGTTTTTGAAAGCAAATTATCACTGTCTGCCTTACTACAGATACCATGTAGCTGTAACTCGGTCACTCCGTCTACAAGACTGCAAGTTTAGAGAACACATTGCCCCATATCTTTCTTCAACAACAAGACTCTATCCAGCTTTTTAGTTCCCTGTAAAGATTCTGTGAGCACTTACTATTTTTATATGATATTCAAGTTATTTTTAAATTCAGTTTATCTATTATAGATGAATTTATATTTCCTGAGCACTCTTATCTTGCACTTGTAATTGTTCATGAATTAAATACAAAATTGTATTTTTGTAATGCTTTTCCATCTTTCTAGTGCCGTCACCTTCTTTTCAAGAAACACTTATCTCTCCATTTATATGGAAACAAGCTGTGAGACCTTGGTCCTGCCTGCATCATTATAATGAAATAATGAGTCTGTTTTGTGACTTTTGTTAGTGTTGGAAGCTAAATCCTGAGCCTTTTAACATGCGGCTTTTTTTATGCAAAGAAATCTGTCATGTGCTTTACCTTCTAGGTAATTAAAATTAATTTTATCATTTTTACTCCTTATTGTTAGACCTATATGATCTAAAAAAAACATTTGTTGAAATGCAAAAAAAATACAACAAAACAGTAATATCTGTTACTGCTAAACCAAAACCTTAGCTGTATGCTCAACTAGTGAGTTTTTAAAAAAATGAATGAATGGTTGTTAGTAAACATGATCAGAATGATTTGATGTAAATTAAATTCAAGTACAATTTTTTTTTAAATTTGTAGGTCACAAAAAGGAAATTTATGCTGCTTTCTTACACAATGCAGAAGATTACATCAGTCACAGAAGGCTGACAAGATCTCATGCTTGACCGCCAATGCTTTTCATCTATCACATCACATCACATGATATAACACAGCATATCAGTAGGACTATTAGGCCGGCGTCACACTCAGCGTATGAAAATACGGTCCGTATTTTACGGCCGTAATATGCAGAAATGTTCCAAAAATAGTGGTCCGTATGTCATCCGTAGGCAGGGTATGTCAGCGTATTTTGTGCATGGCATCCTCCGTATGTAATCCGTATGGCATCCGTACTTGCAAAACCGACATCTAATGGATTTATGTGCTCAAATGTTCGTTAAAACATATATACAGTATGTATATATATATATATATATACATATATATATGTCATTGAGACATATATATATATATATACTGTATATATATTCTGTATTTATAATTAATTCAGCGCAATATCTGTGAACAGCCGATAATTCAATTGCCGGCTTTTCATTTCTCCTTCCCAAACCCGACATGATATGAGACATGGTTTACATACAGTAAAGTTAACCATCTCATATCCCTTTTTTTTTTTTTGCAAATTCCACACTACTAATGTTAGTAGTGTGTATGTGCAAAATGTGGGCACTCTAGCTTGTAAAATAAAAAATGGGCTCCCACGCAATTTTCTCCACCAGAGTGGTAAAGCCAGTGACTGAGGGCAGATATTAATAGCCTAGAGAGGGTCCATGGTTATTGGCCCCCCCTGGCTACAAACATCTGCCCCCAACCACCCCAGAAAAGGCACATCGTCCTGTAACAAAGGAAAAATAAAAACTCAAAAATGTTACGTGACATGTTTTATCCAATGTTGTACTGAATTGTACTTCTGGTTTTTTTTTAAATAATTTTTTAATGCAATCACAGGGGGCTGCCATTGTCCTCATATGAACTCGAGCGTGGGAACATTTACCAGGCTCCAGTTCATGAGGACATCCAGCAGAGGGCGCCTCACCGCAACTCAAGGTAACTACAGGTCATTCCCCTGCAATCCATTAATTCCCGGGGGTTTTACAGCCACGAGCACTGCTTTAGCACAGCTTCTGGCTGTAAAATGATTTAACACCTTCAGATGGATTTACTTCGTGGGACTTGACCTGAGCATCGGAAGGTATGAGATATTGTCGAGTTTTCATTTTTCCTTTGTTACAGGACGAGGGTCATCAGGTGGATTACCAGTATAATAAAATATTACAACAACCTGTGTCTTTATTTCATTAAAATACTTGTAAAAAATGTGTGTGTTTTATTAACCATTTCGTACTATTGGATTAATAATGGATAGGTGTCATAATTGACACCTCTCCATTATTAACCTGGCTTAATGTCACCTTACAATAGCAAGATGACATTAACCCACCATTATCACATATCCCACCGCTACACAGGAATGGGAAGAGAGAGGCCAAGTGCCAGAATAGGCGCATCTTACAGATGTGCCTTTTCTGGGGTGGCTGGGGGCAGATGTTTGTAGGCGGGGGGGCCAATAACCATGGACCCTCTCTAGGCTATTAATATCTGCCCTCAGTCACTGGCTTTACCACCCTGGTGGAGAAAATTGCGCGGGAGCCCACGCCAATTTTTTCCACGATATAACCCTTTATTTTACAAGCTACAGTGCCCAAATATTGCACATACACACTACTAACATTAGTAGTGTTGAATATGCAAAAAAAAGGGATATGAGATGGTTTATTGTATGTAAACCATGTCTCATATCCTGTCGGGTTTGGGAAGGAGAAATGAAAAGCCGGCAATTAAATTACCGGCTTTTCTATAGAACACTGCTGCGTATTTCTCGCAAGTCACACTGCTGGTCCATGTGTAATCCATATTTTTCTCGCCCCCATAGACTTTCATTGGCGATTTTTTTGCGCAATACGGTGACAAACGCAGCATGCTGCGATTTTGTATGGCCGTAGAAGACCGTATAATACGGATCCGTAAAATACGGCTGATAGGAGCTGGGCCATAGAGAATCATTGGGCCATGTGTTATGCGTATTTTATGGGTGTATTTTCTGCGCTCATACGTCCGTAAAACTCGCCAGTGTGACGCCGGCCTTAGAGCCAGTGTAATAGTCAATGCAGGGAATACAGCAGCCCCCTACTTTACAATTCAGAGATTCATATACAACAGTCATAAGTAACAGACTTAAAGATAATGCAATAAGTAAAGCAAAAATGACGACCCTGTCATGCACAGAGTAGGAAAGGCTAAGTTCAACATGAAGGGATGATGAGAAGGGAGCCCAACACTAGGGAAGGGGGAGTGGAGGCCACTAGGCTGATCTAAAGTCACCCTGTCAGCCCAAAATGTCCATATATAGGTTCTGCACCTATCGTTGAACAGGAACTTAATGCTTGCTTCACCCTGGCGATAAACCCTGCTTACTGAAGGATGGGATGGGCACTAGTCAATCCCAATGCCCACTAAAGACAGCTGGTATAGACAAACAAGGGGAACTCTGTCTTGAGACTATTCAGAAATGTAACACAGATGTCCTCCAGCAATGCCAAAGAGGAAGATAGCCGACTGCTATGGCTTCAAGCTATAGCTCCAAGGGTAATGTGGGACACCGCTCTGCCCACTTTTATGGGAGCAATAGGATAATGTGTGACACTTCTCTGTTCACTCCTATGGGAGCAGAAGGGTAATGTGGGACACCGCACCCACTTCTATGGGAACAGTGGTGTAATGTATGACACCGCTCTATCCACTCCTATGGGAGCAGTAGGGTAATGTGTGACACCACTCTGTCCACTTCTATGGGAGCAGTGGTGTATTATGTGACACCGTTTTGTCCACTTCTATGGGAGCAATGGTGTATTATGTGACACCGTTTTGTCCATTTCTATTGGAGCAGTGGTTTAATGTGGAACACTGCTCTGCCCACCTCTATGCGAGCAGTAAGGTAATGTTTCAGCCCAGTCTGTCTACTTCTATTGGAACAGTGGTGTAATGTGTGACACCGCTCTGTCCACTTCTATGGAAGCAGTAGTGTAATGCATTACATAGCTCTGTCCACTTCTATGAGAGCAGAAGTGTAATGTGGGACCTTGTTCCATCCACTTTTATGGGAGCAGTAATGTAATGAATGACACCGCTCTGTTCACTTCTATGGGAGTAGTAGGGTAATGTATGACCATGCATGACTCTACATGCAACCCCCGAAATCACCTGCCTCCCCACTTAACCTGCTTCCACCTGACATCACATGCCTCCCCCCATATAACATGCCTCCCCCATATAACATGCTTCCCTCTGACATCACTTCCCTTACATTCCTGCCTAACTAATATGACATCACCCTGATTCCTGTAGAAATAACATGATTTTAGCTTCAGCAATAAAGGCACCATCCAGTCGCCTGGCCATTCATCACTGCAACCCTGATACTCATGAAAGTTTGATACAACAAATGTTACTGAACAGAAGATGAGCTCTATGCTGCACCTCCGGTCCTCGCTGTGTGCTGGTATTCGTAAGCTTGTCCTCCCCACAACCAGATTACAGTTCCTGGCTACAGAGTGAAAGTGAAGCCCAGTGGACAGCACCATTATATAATGGCACCGGTCACACCTACAGCTGTGAATTGGGCATCCACCACAGGCACTCTCAGTTCACAGCTTTGACACTGCACAAGGAAAATAACGTAAAGTGGACCCTCTGGACCGTGACGACGAACCCCTCATGGACGAGCTGACCTGGTGGACCGCCCCCTATACAGGGAGAGTTAGGGGCAGGCCCGTGAGGGACTATCGCCACAGAAGCTGGGAAGACTATACAGAAAAGGACCAAAAGACATAGTGGAACTAAAAAGGAAAACCTGGAGAGACACAGAGAGAGTTAGGTAGAGACATGGGAGAGAGGGCAGGGGTGAGGAGATGCAGGACTGTATAGACAGAGGCTGCTGGGACTCAGGACCATAAAGGAGCCGGACTACAATGATAGGAGGAAAATGGGGAAGGACTTGCAGAGACCCAGAGAGGCACTGGACAGGGAGTACAGGACAGAAGGAGGCCAGGTATGGAGGAACCCAGGGGGAAGGAAGAGACACAGGTATGGCGCCGAAGGCAGAGGAACAAGATCAGGAGGAGGAAGGACTACATGGAAGAAGCGGGGGACCAGGAGCACATGTGAAACACAAATGATCTACTGGCACAGAGGAAAGGAGGAGAGCTGCTTACGTATCGACGCGAAGCAGCACTTCGGGGTGAAGATCCTCCAGGACGATCGAGAGGAGGAGAAGGAGCGCCGGCAGTGAAGATCAACGGTACCAACGCGCAGTGCAGAAACTGGTGTGCGCGCGTGCCCGACGGAGAGGAGCGGCTGGGAGCGAGCGCAGATAAGAGGACACCGCAGGAGAGGAGGCGTGCCGGAACGCCGAAGACTGGTGAGTATGAAGAGGCGGCGGCGACAGCGGCGTGACAACAGCTGATGCAGCTATGGTGCAGGAAATAGGGTTAGAGTGCCAGTGCTGTCTCCTATACAAAGGGGCTGCCATATCTGCAGAGTGTGTTACACACCTGCAAAGTAAAATGGCAGCCCCCTGTGATTGCAATAAAAAATGATAAAAAAAAAACAGAAGTACAATTCAGTACAACATTGGATAAAACATGTTACGTAACATTTTTTCATTTATTAAATAATATAAAAATGCGGCACTTTCCCTTTTTTAGAACGTTTACTGCAAAACGGAGACTCTAATTTCTCCCAGTCTTGCCAATTGTTCCCTATGCTGAAATCATTATGCAAACATTGTCGCTATGAAGACTTTTGCAGCTGGTTAAGGTACCTTCACACTAAGCGACGCTGCAGCGATATCGACAACGATGCCGATCGCTGCAGCGTCGCTGTGTGGTCGCTGTAGAGCTGTCACACAAACAGCTCTCCAGCGACCAACTATGCCGAAGTCCCCTGGTAACCAGGGTAAACATCAGGTTACTAAGTGCAGGGCCGCGCTTAGTAACCCGATGTTTACCCTGGTTACCAGTGTACATGTAAAAAAAACCCAAACACTACATACTTACATTCCGGAGTCCGTAACGTCCCCCGGCGTCCGCTTCCTGCACTGCCTGTGATTGCCGGCCATAAGGCACAGCACAGCGGTGACGTCACCGCTGTGCTCTGCTTTTACTTTACGGCCGGCAATCACAGGCAGTGCAGGAAGCGGACGGCGGGGGACATGTGACAGACAGCAGAAGGTGATTATGTACTGTTTGTTTTTTTAACTCTTACATTGGTAACCAGGGTAAATATCGGGTTACTAAGCGCGGCCCTGCGCTTAGTAACCCGATATTTACCCTGGTTACTATTGTAAAACATCGCTGGCATCGTTGCTTTTGGTGTCAAACATGACGATACACACCGATCTGACAACCAAATAAAGTTCTGAACTTTCAGCAACGACCAGCGATATCATAGCAGGATCCTGATCGCTGCTGCGTGTCAAACACAATGATATCGCTATCCAGGACGCTGCAACGTCACGGATCGCTATCGTTATCGTTGCAAAGTCGTGTAGTGTGAAGGTACCTTAAGACTTAGCACACAAATGATTAGATGACATGCTGCTTGTCCAGTACAGAGTATTGCTGATAAATTGAATATTGGATACAGAGTAAAATAGCTTAAATTTAAATGTGCAGAAAGGGAACAGTATAAATACTCCAAATTAACAGGTTGAATTCGCAGCATAATGTTGTCTTCTTATAAGCTTTAAAAATAAAAAGCAATTTAAAATAAGTTATACCATTATCATATGAAATGTACAATTAGGAAGGGGCTGTAAGGTAAAGTACCTGGCAGCGGTCACTAAATAGAGTACAGGGCTGCAGTACTTCGCTCAGTGCATAGCTTATATGCACTGAAGATAACAACTGATCAGTAGAGGTGCCAGATGTCATAAATCACAAAACTGATACAGTTGTGCTCAAAAGTTTACATACCCTTGCAGAATTTTTGATTCTTGGCCTTTTTTTTCAGAGAATATAAATGATAACACCAAAACTTGATGGGGGATGAGGTTTTTTAATATCTCAGATGGTAAAGCTGCTCACTCTTCTTGGCAAAAAGCCTCCAGTTCCTGTAAATTCCTGGGCTGTCTAGCATGAACTGCGCACTTGAGATCTCCCCAGAGTGGCTCAATGACATTGAGGTAAGGAGACTGAGATGGACACGCCAGGACATTCACTTTGTTCTGCGGTAGCCAATGACAGGTTAATTTGGTCTTGTGTTTTGGATCGTTGTCATGTTGGAACGTCCAAGTACGTCCCAGGCACAGATTCGGGGCTGATGAGTGCAAATTTGCCTCCCGTATTTACTTATAACGTGCTGAATTAATTTTTCCTTTAACTTTTACCAAGTTTCATGTGCCTTTGTAGCTCACACATACCCAAAACATCAGTGATCCATCTCTGTTCTTTACAGTAGGAATGGGGTTCCTTTCATCATAGTCCTTGCTGACCTCTCTCTCCAAATGTAACATTTTACATATTGCAATGGGTGTGCAGTATTATATCTCAATATCACTCATTAACATGGTATGGAATATGAAGAGTTTACAGAAAAAATCACAGGGTATCACAGGTGAGTATAAACTAGCCTCCTTTTCACATCTTTTAGGATACATCGGGGGCTTATCTACAGCATTACAGAATGCTGTAGATAAGCCCCTGATGCTGGTGGGCTTAGCTCACCTTCGATTTTGGGGTGACAGGTTCCCTTTAACAGTTCAAGACTGGACAGAGTACATGAGACAAAGAGAGTGCTCCAGGACAGCAGTTCCATAGCATCACTAGCAGAGAAGGTAATTACCAGCTATATTGACAACTCGGGTTGAGCGACCTTTACTTTTATAGGATCGGGTCGGGTTTCACGAAACCCGACTTTTTCAAAAGTCGGGTCGAGTGAAATCGGCCGATCCTATAAAAAAGTCGGGGTCGGGGTCGGCCGAAACTCGAAACCCAATGCAGTGCATTGGGTTTCCAATGGTTCCCAGGGTCTGAAGGAGCGGAAACTCTCCTTCAGGCCCTGGGATCCATATTTAAGTGTAAAATAAAGAATTAAAATAAAAAATATCGCTATACTTACCCTCTGACGGGCCCTGGTACTAACCGCCCATGTGACCGCTCGCGCGACCAATCACAAGCCGCGACGTCACCGTGAAGGGCTGATTCTTAGGAAGGAAGGCTGCCGGAAAGAAGCAGGGCGTGTCTGAGGGTGAGTATATACCTAATAGGAATATACTCACCCTCGGCTTCGTTCCGGCAACCTTCCTTCCTAAGAATCAGCCCTTCCAGGACCTTCGGTGACGTCACGGTGACGTCGCGGCTTGTGATTGGTCGCGCGAGCGGTCACATGGGCGGCCGCGCGACCAATCACAAGCCGCGACGTCACCGCGACATCACCGCAAGGTCCTGGAAGGCTGATTCTAAGGAAGGAAGGTTCCCGGTTAGTACCAGGGCCCGTCAGAGGGTAAGTATAGCGATATTTTTTATTTTAATTCTTTATTTTACACTTAAATCTGAATTCCGATACCAATTCCCGATATCTTAAACATATCGGGTATCGGAATTCCGATTCCAGATTCAGAAGATCGCCGACTTCATGGCCGACCCCACACAGGGGTCGGGTCGGGTTTCATGAAACCCGACTTTGCCAAAAGTCGGCGACTTCTGAAAATTGCCGACCCGTTTCGCTCAACCCTACTGACAACCTAGTTACCTTGAGGGGAAAGAAAAGGCAGAACAGCGGGTTGAGAATAGGATTCTTGCTCACTGGACTGTAGCACTGATCTGGGTTGTGGTGAAGTAGAGTGAAACAGAGGAAGTAGAGAATAAACGAGTAAGGGGAGAGGAATACAGACTGTGTTTGAAAATGCTCTATATGGCGAAGGGAATGTTCATAAAGTTGAGTACCCACTACCTATTGTACATAATTCCAACAAAGTTAGGGTTAATAGTAAAAAGCATATTTTCAACTGGTGGATTCCCTCATTGTAGTCCTCAACATCTGGTCTGGACAACCAAAGTCATCGGTAGCATGTGGCCTGCAAGGGTGTAGCGCCCCCATAGCACAAGTCCAAACACCTATCCAGGACCCACACCTTCATGTAATGTGTCGGGGGGTAAGAGATGTGTCATGGTTCCCAATGGCAGGGGAACGTCAGGACACATAAATAATGAACGAGCTCTTGGGTGATGGAATCTCGAGCTGACCGTGAGCTAAACCTACCACACAACTAATAGTGGCCGGGGGGCGTGCCTACGTTTTATCCCTAGACGTCTCTCGCCAGCCGGAGAACTAACTTACCCTAGTAGAGGAAAAAACAGACCTGGCTTACCTCTAGGGAAATTCCCCCAAAAAGGAGACAGAAGCCCTCCACATATATTGACGGTGAGTTCAGAGGAAAGGACATACGCAGTATGAAGGTAGGTTCAGCAAAGCGAGGTCCGCTTACTAGATAGTAGAAAGATACAAAAGGGAACTGCACGGTCAGCTGAAAACCCTTTTAAAATACCATCCTGAAATTACTTTAAAACTCATGTGTCAAATCATGACACCGGAGTGGTAATTTCAGCCCACAAGAGCTTCCAGCTACAGAGAAAGACTTAACTGTAAACTGGAACAAAAATTCAAACAAACTTAGGACTGAGTCCAACTTAGCTGATCAGTAGTCTAGGAGCAGGAACATGCAACAGAAAGGCTCTGGTTACATTGATGGCCGGCAAGGCAATGACTGAAGAGCAGGATTAAATAGGAACTCCCCACTACTGATGAAAACAGGTTAACTGAGAAAGAAAACACACCCGAGTCACCAGTACCACTAGCCACCACCAGAAGGAGCCCAAAAGCAGATTCACAACAGTACCCCCCCCTCAAGGAGGGGGCACCAAACCCTCACAAGAACCACCAGGGCGATCCGGATGAGCCCTATGAAAGGCACGAACCAAATCAGAGGCGTGAACATCAGAAGCAGTTACCCAAGAATTATCTTCTTGACCATAGCCCTTCCACTTAACCAGATATTGTAGTCTCCGTCTGGAAATACAGGAGTCCAAAATTTTCTCTACAACATACTCCAATTCACCCTCAACCAGCACAGGAGCAGGAGGCTCGGTAGAAGGAACAACCGGCACCTCATACCTCCGCAACAACGACCGATGGAAGACATTATGGATAGCGAAAGATGCCGGAAGGTCTAAACGAAAGGATACAGGGTTAAGAATCTCCAAAATCCTATAAGGACCGATGAACCGAGGCTTAAACTTAGGAGAAGAAACCCTCATAGGAACAAAACGGGAAGACAACCACACCAAGTCCCCAACACAAAGACGAGGACCAACACGACGACGGCGGTTAGCAAAATGCTGAGTCTTCTCCTGGGACAACTTCAAATTGTCCACCACCTGTCCCCAAATCCGATGCAACCTATCCACCATAGTATCCACTCCAGGACAATCCGAAGACTCCACCTGACCGGAAGAAAAACGAGGGTGAAACCCCGAATTGCAAAAGAAAGGGGAAACCAAAGTGGCAGAACTAGCCCGATTATTGAGGGCAAACTCTGCCAACGGCAAAAAGGCAACCCAGTCATCCTGATCCGCAGACACAAAACACCTCAAATAAGTCTCCAAGGTCTGATTAGTTCGCTCAGTCTGGCCATTAGTCTGAGGATGGAATGCAGACGAAAAAGACAAATCAATGCCCATCCTAGCACAGAATGCACGCCAAAATCTAGACACGAACTGAGTCCCCCTGTCAGAAACGATATTTTCCGGAATACCATGCAAGCGAACCACATTTTGAAAAAACAGAGGAACCAATTCGGATGAGGAAGGCAACTTCGGCAAGGGTACCAAATGAACCATCTTTGAAAAACGGTCACACACCACCCAGATGACAGACATTTTCTGAGAAGCAGGGAGATCAGAAATAAAATCCATAGAGATGTGAGTCCAAGGCCTCTTCGGAGTAGGCAAGGATAACAACAATCCGCTAGCCCGAGAACAACAAGGCTTGGCCCGAGCACAAACATCACAAGACTGCACAAAAACTCGTACGTCTCGAGACAGGGAAGGCCACCAGAAGGACCTAGCCACCAAATCCCTAGTGCCAAAGATTCCAGGATGACCTGCCAACGCAGAAGAATGAAACTCCGAGATGACTCTACTGGTCCAATCATCAGGAACAAACAGTCTACCAGGCGGGCAACGATCAGGTCTATCCGCCTGAAACTCCTGCAAAGCCCGTCGCAGGTCTGGGGAAACAGCAGATAATATCACCCCATCCTTAAGGATACCTGTAGGTTCAGAATCACCAGGGGAATCAGGCTCAAAACTCCTAGAAAGGGCATCTGCCTTCACATTTTTAGAACCTGGTAGGTATGAGACCACAAAATTAAACCGAGAGAAAAACAACGACCAACGCGCCTGTCTAGGATTCAGGCGCTTGGCAGACTCAAGATAAATCAGATTCTTGTGATCGGTCAATACCACCACCTGATGTCTAGCCCCCTCCAGCCAATGACGCCACTCCTCAAAAGCTCACTTCATAGCCAAAAGCTCCCGATTACCAATATCAAAGTTTTGCTCGGCGGGCGAAAATTTTCGAGAAAAGAACGCACAAGGTCTCATCACGGAGCAGTCGGAACTTTTCTGCGACAAAACCGCCCCAGCTCCAATCTCGGAAGCGTCGACCTCAACCTGAAAAGGAAGAGCAACATCAGGCTGACGCAACACAGGGGCAGAAGAAAAGCGGCGCTTAAGCTCCCGAAAGGCCTCCACAGCAGCAGGGGACCAATCAGCAACATCAGCACCCCTTTTAGTCAAATCAGTCAAAGGTTTAGCAACATCCGAAAAACCAGTTATAAATCGACGATAAAAATTAGCAAAGCCCAAGAATTTCTGAAGGCTCTTAAGAGAAGTAGGTTGCGTCCAATCACAAATAGCCCGAACCTTGACAGGATCCATCTCAATGGAAGAAGGGGAAAAAATGTACCCCAAAAAAGAAATCTTTTGAACCCCAAACATACACTTAGAACCCTTCACACACAAGGAATTAGCCCGCAAAACCTGAAAAACCCTCCTGACTTGTTGGACATGAGAGTCCCAGTCATCCGAAAAAATCAAAATATCATCCAGATACACAATCATAAATTTATCCAAATATTCACGGAAAATGTTATGCATAAAGGACTGAAAGACTGAAGGGGCATTTGAAAGACCAAAAGGCATTACTAAATACTCAAAATGGCCCTCGGGCGTATTAAATGCGGTTTTCCACTCATCCCCCTGCTTAATTTGCACCAAATTATACGCCCCACGAAGATCAATCTTAGAGAACCACTTAGCCCCCTTTATTCGAGCAAACAAATCAGTCAGCAGTGGCAAAGGATACTGATATTTGACTGTAATTTTATTCAAGAGTCGATAATCAATACACGGCCTCAAAGAGCCATCTTTTTTAGATACAAAGAAAAAACCGGCTCCTAAGGGAGATGAAGAAGGACGAATATGTCCCTTTTCCAGGGACTCCTTAATATACTCTCGCATAGCAACATGTTCAGGTACGGATAAATTAAACAAACGACCCTTTGGAAATTTACTGCCTGGAATCAGATCTATGGTACAATCGCAATCTCTGTGAGGAGGGAGTGAACCAAGCTTAGGCTCCTCAAAAACATCACGATAATCAGACAAAAATGCCGGAATCTCAGAGGGAATAGATGATGAAATGGAAACCAAAGGTACGTCCCCATGAGCCCCCTGACATCCCCAGCTTAACACAGACATTGCTTTCCAGTCAAGGACTGGGTTATGAGATTGTAACCATGGCAATCCGAGCACCAAAACATCATGTAGATTGTACAACACAAGGAAGCGAATCACCTCCTGATGGTCTGGAGTCATACGCATAGTCACTTGTGTCCAGTATTGTGGTTTATTACTAGCCAATGGCGTAGAATCAATACCCTTCAGAGGTATAGGGACTTCCAGAGGCTCTAGATTAAACCCACAGCGCCTGGCAAAGGACCAATCCATAAGACTCAAAGCGGCGCCAGAGTCGACATAGGCATCCGCGGTAATTGACGATAATGAACAAATCAAGGTCACAGATAGAATAAACTTAGACTGTAAAGTGCCAATTGAAACAGACTTATCAACCTTCTTTGTGCGTCTAGAGCATGCTGTTATAACATGAGTTGAATCACCACAATAGAAGCACAACCCATTTTTTCGCCTAAAATTCTGCCGTTCGCTTCTGGACAGAATTCTATCACATTGCATATTCTCTGGCGCCTTCTCAGAAGACACCGCCAAATGGTGCACAGGTTTACGCTCCCGCAAACGCCAATCAATCTGAATAGCCATTGTCATGGACTCATTCAGACCTGTAGGCGCAGGGAACCCCACCATAACATCCTTAATGGCATCAGAGAGACCCTCTCTGAAATTCGCCGCCAAAGCGCACTCATTCCACTGAGTAAGCACAGACCATTTACAAAATTTTTGGCAGTATATTTCAGCTTCAACTTGCCCTTGAGATAGGGCCATCAAGGCTTTTTCAGCCTGAATCTCTAAATTAGGTTCCTCATAAAGCAACCCCAAAGCCAGAAAAAACGCATCCACATTGAGCAACGCAGGATCCCCTGGTGCCAATGCAAATGCCCAATCTTGAGGGTCACCTCGGAGCAAGGAAATTACAATCTTAACCTGCTGTGCGGGATCTCCAGCGGAGCGAGGTCTCAGAGAAAGAAATAATTTACAATTATATTTGAAATTCAGAAAACGAGATCTATCTCCGGAGAAAAACTCTGGTATAGGAATTCTAGGTTCAGATATAGGAGCATGTATAACAAAATCCTGTAAATTTTGAACTTTAGTGGCAAGATTATTCAAACCTGTAGCCAAACTCTGAGGATCCATTTTAAGCAGGTGAGATCAGAGCCATTCAAGGGTTAGAAGGAGAGGGAGACAAAGACTGCAATTAGAGCTGAAATGCAACTGATTCAACTATAGAGCAAGCACCAAGGAAACAACAAAAAAAAAAAATTGCAGACTTCTTTTTCTCTCCTTTCTTCTGCCAACAGTTTTAACACTTGGCCGGCCATACTGTCATGGTTCCCAATGGCAGGGGAACGTCAGGACACATAAATAACGAACGAGCTCTTGGGTGATGGAATCTCGAGCTGACCGTGAGCTAAACCTACCACACAACTAATAGTGGCCGGGGGGCGTGCCTACGTTTTATCCCTAGACGTCTCTCGCCAGCCGGAGAACTAACTTACCCTAGTAGAGGAAAAAACAGACCTGGCTTACCTCTAGGGAAATTCCCCCAAAAAGGAGACAGAAGCCCCCCACATATATTGACGGTGAGTTCAGAGGAAAGGACATACGCAGTATGAAGGTAGGCTCAGCAAAGCGAGGTCCGCTTACTAGATAGTAGAAAGATACAAAAGGGAACTGCACGGTCAGCTGAAAACCCTTTTAAAATACCATCCTGAAATTACTTTAAAACTCATGTGTCAACTCATGACACCGGAGTGGTAATTTCAGCCCACAAGAGCTTCCAGCTACAGAGAAAGACTTAACTGTAAACTGGAACAAAAATGCAAACAAACTTAGGACTAAGAGTCCAACTTAGCTGATCAGTAGTCTAGGAGCAGGAACATGCAACAGAAAGGCTCTGGTTACATTGATGGCCGGCAAGGCAATGACTGAAGAGCAGGATTAAATATGAACTCCCCACTACTGATGAAAACAGGTGAACTGAGAAAGAAAACACACCCGAGTCACCAGTACCACTAGCCACCACCAGAAGGAGCCCAAAAGCAGATTCACAACAGAGATGAGTATCTCACCCACGGCTACCCCCTCGAGCCTCGTTACATAGGTGCCAGTCAAAGCGTTTATATGATACAGGAACATTATGTACACTGTGTGCAGAATTATTAGGCAAGTTGTATTTTGATCACATGATACTTTTTTACACATGTTGTCCTACTCCAAGCTGTTCAGGCTTAAGAGCCAACTACAAATTAAATAAATCAGGTGATGTGCATCCCTGTAATGAGGAGGGGTGTTGTCTAATGACATCAGAACCCTATATAAGGTGTGCTTAATTATTAGGCAGCTTCCTTTCCTTTGGCAAAATGGGTCAGAAGAGAGATTTGACTGGCTCTGAAAAATCCATAATTGTGAGATGTCTTGCAGAGGGATGCAGGAGTCTTGAAATTGCCAAACTTTTGAATCGTAATCACTGAACAATCAAGCGTTTCATGGCAAATAGCCAACAGGGTCGCAAGAAGCGCGTTGGGCAAAAAAGGCGCAAAATAACTGCCCATGAATTGAAGAAAATCAAGCGTGAAGCTGCCAAGATGCCATTTGCCACCAGTTTTACCATATTTCAGAGCTGCAACGTTACTGGAGTAACAAAAAGCACAAGGTGTGTGATACTCAGGGACATGCCCAAGGTATGGAAGGCTGAAAAACGACCACCTTTGAACAAGAAACATAAAATAAAATGTCAAGACTGGGCCAAGAAATATCTGAAGACTGACTTTTCAAAGGTTTTATGGACTGATGAAATGAGAGTGACCTCTTGATGGGCCAGATGGATGGGCCAGAGGCTGGATCAATAAAGGGCAGAGAGCTTCACTGATGAACTTGTGGGATCTTTTCGGGTTGAGGATGGAGTGAAGCTCAACTCCCAGACCTACTGCCAGTTTCTGGAAGATAACTTATTCAAGCAGTGGTACAGGAAGAAGTCGGTATCGTTCAAGAAAAACATGATTTGCATGCAGGACAATGCTCCATCACATGCCTCCAACTACTCCACAGCGTGGCTGGCCAGTAAAGGTCTCAAAGAAGAAAAAATAATGACAGGGCCCCCTTGTTCACCTCATCTGAACCCCATAGAGAACCTGTGGTCCCTCATAAAATGTGAGATCTACAGGGAGGGAAAACAGTACACCGCTCGGAACAGTGTGTGGGAGGCTGTGGTGGCTGCTGCATGCAATGTTGATCATAAACATATCATGCAACTGACAGAATCTATGGATGGAAGGCTGTTGAGCGTCATCATAAAGAAAGGTGGCTATATTGGTCACTAATTTTTTGGGGTTTTGTTTCTGCATGTCAGAAATGTTTATTTCTAAATTTTGTGCAGTGATATTGGTTTACCTGGTGAAAATAAACAAGTGAGATGGGAATATATTTGGCTTTTATTAAGTTGCCTAATAATTCTGCACAGTAATAGTTACCTGCACAAACAAATATCCTCCTAAGATAGCCAAATCTAAAAAAAAACCTCTCCAACTTCCAAAAATATTTGCTTTTGATATTTATGAGTCTTTTGGGTTGATTGAGAACATAATATGCCTGATACAAAAAAAGGATGCTTTTCAGGAATTTAATTATATTTGAAAAATGTATTTTTTCCAGATTTTTTGGATAGAACGTGCTTTTTTATCTGGTAAAACAGTTAAAAAGATTTAGGAAGGCCCAGCATACACTTGCCTGCTTAAACTATATTTTCTTGTATTTCTGTGCTCTAGTATATTCATATATTTTAACTCAATTTTACAAGACTTTTATGTTTCTGGTTGCAGTTTCCTTTGCACATAAAGGCAAATATTTGCTCTAACAGCAATGATCATGGACTTTTTAGCCAAGGCTTTACTATTCCTGTTGAGGTAAAGAATTCAGTATTTAGCGTTCTTAAAAAGTCACAAAGTTTTTTCAGCTGTGATAACCTGGAGAAAAGTGCACACAAATAGCTGTGATGTGATGTATGTGAAGCTTTTCAAGTTTTCTTGTTCAGGTATAATGCTCCTTTAGAGAAAATTGTACAATCTTCAGCATACAAAAAAAAAAGGTACAAGTATCTTCCAAAAGAGTCAATGTCTGGCTCCACAAATCACTACATTGAATTAGCACATAAACTTGGAATGTTCCCAACACATGTTGCTCAAAGTAGGATTATTGTTCAATCTGGAAAAGTGCCCTATATATTTTAGAGTAAATGCAAAATCTGAAACTGTTGCGTTGCATGACAAGTTATTGCTATGATTGAAGAAAGAATGCAATTGCAAACAGAAAAATTACATATCAGCCTCAGTAAAAAGCATCATGCTGTTTCCTAATATAAGATTGCATTATCCTATGCCTACCTATCAACTTGTTCTCATTTATTTAATATGGTAAAGTGCATTTAAAATTACAAAATATATGTTTTTTTCAGTCTTTTTAACTTCTCCAATTTATAGAGATCATCTAAAGATCATAAACATTTCATAAGTCTGACGACAATTCTCATTCTGAGATCCCTAGCATTTTTCTGAGAATGGTTTCATACTGGCAGATGTACTTTATCACCATTACAAACTCATTATACAAAATAAAACTGTGGGTATGGAATATGAAGATAACGGGCTTAAAAAAAGTGAAAAATAAATTGTCATGGAAATAAGTTGTTATTTCAGATTGGCTACCACCGTACCATTCATAGACGTCCGGTAAGAAAAAAATAAAACAGCTGCACGTAATAGAAGAGTAGACGGCTGCAAAAAATATCTGTTACATTAAATTAGGTATTAAAAACAAGATGATTTTATTACTGTTTTATGAATCTGTAAACTACACTGAATATCATTATTTATACGTGCGTTAATGCTTGAGAACAAAAAGCCTCAGTGTGTACCTTCTTATTAGTATCGTTTCTTAGTGTCCTCTGTTATGGTAAGTAGTTTGTCCGAGGTAAGAGACACAGATTCTGTTACAATCGGATAATTTTAGTTTTCTATTGTCTTCTAGCTCATGCTACAGTTATATCTGGCATCAGGGCCTCATTTGCCATGCAGTAAAATGAGCATCTTGCTTCAGGCGGTGGTTTGAGATATCGCTCAGGGGGAAGTAAAATCCTCCTGCTCTTGATTTTTGCCAACCAACCAGCCCCGGCAACACAATGACGTGCGTTGGCTGCACCATACCCAAGAATGATTCTGCCTCCCCTCAGAGAGACCGGTCAAGCAGTGTCACTGCCTGTCACCTATAGTTGAATAATTATAGCTCTGCCGCCCTCTGTTCTGTAGTGTGAGCAGAGGCTACTGCATGGAGCTAGTGAAAGATGGATTTTAGCTGATTGCAGCCCGTACCAATGTCTAGTTTGAGTTTGTCAGTGGGAAAGGAGCTAAACAAGAGGATACTCAATCCAGCATGGGGCAAATGGGAAAGATTGAAAGAATGGTACAGAGCAATAGAAAAACTGAGTAAGTGTCATGCTGGAGAGTCTGTTGTGCAGAATTTCACCTTACTGCTGCTCAGCCTGAGAGTGGGCAACTGCGGTGGTTTGCTCACTGATGTGGCAGGAGTTAACTTTTTGATTAGTAGCTGAGCCTGCTGGGAACACTTTCTCCCTTTCAGTATGCCTCAGAACATTCCTGGATGCCAACTATAGCATTTGCTTGCCCCGTGCATACTGGTCCTGTTTTGGAGTAGCTGTTGACACTCTAATCCTAATTTGGAGTCTGATGAAATATACTTTGTTGTTTGTACATTCTCTATTTTGTATGGTTTTTCCCCCTGCACTCATATTGCGTCATCCTGATAATTTGCGTTGTGGTGCAGTTTTCTTTATGCCTGTCAATTTTTAACTGTGGTTTCTCTTACAGTTCACCTCCTGGAATGGGGATTGGGGGTTAGCACAGGGCTGGCCAGGAGATAGGGACAGGTTGGTGACTCGGGCCTCCCTACCATCAAGGGTACCCCTGAGTTAAGGACAGACAGTGCACAAAAAGTGCTTTAGTAAGTCAGTAAAAAGTAGGTAGGAGTATTTAAAACAAGAAAATGATAAGGGTGCCCATACTTATGCACCTGTCAAATTTTGTTTGAATGCAGATTGCACATTTTCTGTTAGTACAATAAACCTCATTTCAAGGCAGAAACATTACTGTGTCCAACAGTTATTAGATGTATGAAACTGAAATAGCTGTTGCAAAAAAAACAATTTTTATAAAACATTAAGCTGAAGATTGATAGGGGTGCCCAAACTTTTTAATATAACTATATATCCTCCATGATGGCATCTCAGTGTATTCTCCCCACAAGGGTAATAATCGGTGATCAGGAGGTTTCTATTGAGGTTTTCTTGGATAGTAGTTCCGAGGCAAATATAAATGACAATCATTTCGCCCGCACATACGGGTTAAGAGTCAACAAATTTCCTAGTCCTATACAGATTGTGGCCATTGATGCATCTCCACTCTCTCAAGTGGTTTTTAAGGAGTGAATATTGGATTTGGAACTCCACATCGGGATCCTCCATTAGGAGCGTTTAACATGCAATGTGCTAAAGAAACTACCCACACAGATGGTTTTTGGGTTTTCTTGGTTGTCGGTTCACAATCCAGTAATTTAATGGAAGACACAGGACAAAGTCCAGTGGAGCGCATTCTGCAAAGAGAACTACCTAGGCACATGTATTTCAGCTGTGATTCCTAGTATCCCTGAACCTTTACAAGAGTATTCTGATATATTCTTTGAAAAGGGGTGTCCGGAGTTGCCACCGCACCAGCCCTATGACTGCACTATAAGGCTGAAAACAGGGGCCAAACTTCCTAAGTGCAGAATGTATAATCTTTCCAGTCCGAAGAGACAAGCCCTGAAAGAGTACATTACTGAAAGTTTGAGCAAGGGTCATATTAGACCATCATGGACTCCAGTGGCAGCCGGCTTCTTCTTTGTCAAGAAGAATAATGGCGGATTACATCCATATCTGGACTTTAGGGAGCTTAACTAGATTACAGTTTGTGATCCGTATCCTATGCTGCTGACTCCGGATCTGTTTAGTGAGGTGTCAGGTGCCCAATGGTTTACTAAACTTGACCTCAGAGGGGCGTTCAACCTCATAAGAGTCTGTCAAGGGGATGAGAGGAAGACGGCTTTTAATACTCCTGAGTGTCACTTCGAAAATTTAGTAATGCTTTTTAATTTAACCAACGTGCTGGCAGTTTTTCAGCATTTTATAAATGATGTATTTGCTCATATCTTAGGTAAATTTGTGATAACACTGGTCAACGCAATTTTTCTGGCAAAAGGTTTTAAAACATTTTAAGTCAATTTTGGCTGCTGATTATGAATATGAACTCCGTTTTTAGCTATCACATCAGGATTTCAAGATATTTTCAATTTTTGATGAAAATTACTCCTAATGTTTTATGATAAAAACACATGATTTTCCGTACTACATTTTGTATATTTTTAATCAAGGAATAACAAAAATTACAAAGTCTATGTACAGCAAATCAAATATACTTACAGAATTAAACTACAAAATATAAAAACACATATATATGGCACACAGATGAATGACAAATGGCAGTTATTTGAACTTTCTTTTCTTGGCTGATCTGTGATGTACAGCTTCTGAGTTATCTCTCATCAAGCTCCAGCAATAGTCAGCCATCATGTGTGAGTCCCACTGGCCTTGATACCTTTCTTCCATTGTTTTAATGTCCTGTTGAAAACGCTCCCCTTGTTCCTCGCTCACATCCCCAAGGTTCTCTGGAAAAAAATCCAAATGGCTGTGTAAATAGTGAATCTTGATACTCATTCTACATCCAAGATTTTGCAGACTCATTAATAGCTCTTCCACAATCTCTTCATAGTTGTCTGCTTTCTTATTCCCTAGAAAATTCTGCACCACATTACAAAATGCATTCCAAGCTCTTTCTTCTGTCTCATTCATTGATGTGATAAAATTTGGGTCTCTCATAAGTGTTCTTATTTGAGGTCCATCAAATATCCTAGCCTTTTTCTTCTCTTCACTAAGACCAGGAAAAGTTGAACATATATACAGTAGTTAAAGCATTCTCCACTGTCATTGAGAGCTTTGACGAACTGCTTCATCAATCCAAGTTTTATGTGTAAAGGAGGAAAGACAATGTCCTTCCTATCCACTAGAGGATCATGGATGACATTCGTATCGCCAGATGCCAAATTCTGTCGCTGAGGCCATTCGGTTTTCACCCAATGCTCTGCTGTAGCTCTACTGTCCCAGTAGCACAGAAAACAAAGGTGTTATGATAACAAATGGGAATTATGCATGTTCAAAGAAAACAAAGATATTCTCACATTTATTGGGAGACTAAATGAAAACTAAATTTACCTTAGTGAACCGTATAAACCGGCACTTTTCATACACTACTTATATTTATCATAGAATTCATGAAAATGGGCTATATACTGTACCTATAGCACAATAACATGATGTGATAGAGAAATTATAAGATCAGATTTGAATTCAGCACCCTCAAATTAGTCTAAAACTGTTCTTAAAGTCCATGCCAGAAAATATACATATATTTTTGTAGACCAGTGTAATTTATTTGGATGACATTCTCATTTATTCACTTATAATAATAATAATCTTTTATTTTTTTATATAGCGCTAACATATTCCACAGCGCTTTACAGTTTGCACACATTATCATCACTGTCCCCAATAGGGCTCACAATCTAAATTGCCTATCTGTGCGTTTTTGGAATGTGGGAGGAAACCGGAGTACCCGGAGGAAACCCACGCAAACACGGGGAGAACATACAAACTCCTTGCAGATGTTGTCCAAGGTGGGATTTAACCCCGGACCTCAGCGCTGCAAGGCTGCAGTGCTATCCACTGAGCTTCCGTGCTGCCCTTGACCACTTGACCGCTATTCACACATGGAGCATGTTAAACAGGTGTTGCAATTGCTCAGGAAGAACAAACTATACACCAAACTTGAAAAGTGTGTTTTCGCCGTACAAGAATTACTGTTCCTGGGATACATAATTTCCACTTTGGGGTTTAGGATGAATCCCGCTAAGTTGCAGGCTGTGTTAAATTGGGACCGTCCCGATAACCACAAAGCGTTACAGCGATTCTTGGGTTTTTCGAATTATTGCATGAAGTTCATCAAAAACTTTTCTGTGGTTTCTAAACCTTTAACTGACATGACTAAAAACGGTATGGACTTTACTAACTGGTCTGAGAGAGCTGTGCGTGCTTTTGATTGTTTGTAGAGAAGCTTTGCTTTGGCGCCCGGATGTGTCCCTTCCTTTCACTGTGGAGATGGATGCTTCTGAAGTAGGGGTGGGGGCAGTGTTGTCTCAAGGCCCGTCTCTTGGTAAATTGTGCCCTTGTTCCTTTTTCTCGAAGAATTTGTCGCCAGCAGAGCACATCTATGACATAGGTAATAGAGAATTGCTAGCCTGTCATGGTTCCCAATGGCAAGGGAACGTAAGAAACATGTAAGTAACGAACAAGCTCTCGGGTGATGGAAACTCGAGTTGACCGTGAGCTAAATCTACCACACAACTAACAGTAGCCAGGGAGCATACCTACGGCTTCCTATATGCCACGCGCCAGCCGGAGGACTAACTACGCCTGGTAGAGGAAGAAACAGACCTGGCTTACCTCTAGGGAAATACCCCAAAAGATGATAGCAGCCCCCCACATGTAATAACGGTGAATTAAGAGGAAAAGACATACACAGTATGAAAGTAGATTTAGCAAAGAGAGGTCCACTTACTAGATAGCAGAAGGATACAAAAGAGGACTTCACGGTCAACTGAAAACCCTTTCAAAAACCATCCTGAAATTACTTTAAGACTCCTGTGTCAACTCATGACACAGGAGTGGCAATTTCAGCCCGCAAGAGCTTCCAGCTACAGAGAATTACAAAAACTGCAAACTGGACAAAAGGTACAAAACAAAAGGACAAAGTCCACTTAGCTGATCAGCAGACTAGTAGCAGGAACATGCAACCGAAGGCTCTGGTTACAATGATGACCGGCAAGGAAATGACTGGAGAGCAAGGCTAAATAGGAAACTCCCAAACACTGATGGAAGCAGGTGAACAGAAGAAGCAAAGTGCAAACAAGTCACCAGTACCACCAGCAACCACCAGGGGAGCCCAAAAAGCGGATACACAACAGTACCCTCCCCTTAAGGAGGGGGCACCGAACCCTCACAAGAACCGCCAGGGTGATCTGGATGAGCCCTATGAAAGGCACGAACCAAATCCGAGGCATGAACATCAGAGGCAGTTACCCAAGAATTATCTTCCTGACCATAGCCTTTCCATTTAACCAGATATTGAAGTCTCCGTCTGGAAATACGGGAGTCCAAGATCTTCTCTACGACGTACTCCAATTCACCCTCCACCAGCACAGGAGCAGGAGGTTCAGTAGAAGGAACCACCGGTACCTCATATCTCCGCAACAACGACCGATGGAACACATTATGGATAGCGAAAGATGCCGGGAGGTCCAAACGAAAGGAAACAGGGTTAAGAATCTCCAAAATCCTATAAGGACCGATGAACTGAGGCTTAAATTTGGGAGAAGAAACCCTCATAGGGACAAAACGGGAAGACAACCACACCAAGTCCCCAACGCGAAGGTGGGGACCAACACGACGACGACGGTTAGCAAACTGCTGAGTCCTCTCCTGGGACAATTCCAAATTATCCACCACTTGTCCCCAAATCCGATGCAAACGATCCACCACCGCATCCACTCCAGGACAATCCGAATATTCAACCTGACCAGATGAAAAACGCGGATGAAACCCTGAATTGCAAAAGAAAGGAGAAACCAAAGTGGCAGAACTAGCCCGATTATTAAGAGCAAACTCCGCCAACGGCAGAAAGGCAACCCAATCATCCTGATCCGCAGACACAAAACACCTCAAATAAGTCTCCAAAGTTTGATTAGTTCGCTCCGTCTGGCCATTGGTCTGAGGATGGAATGCAGACGAAAAGGACAAATCAATGCCCAACCTGGCACAGACTGCCCGCCAAAATCTAGACACGAACTGGGTACCCCTGTCAGAAACGATGTTTTCCGGAATACCATGCAAGCGAACCACATTTTGAAAAAACAGAGGGACCAACTCAGATGAGGAAGGCAACTTAGGCAATGGCACCAAATGAACCATTTTAGAAAAACGGTCACACACCACCCAGATGACAGACATCTTCTGAGAAACAGGGAGATCCGAGATAAAGTCCATAGAGATGTGCGTCCAAGGCCTCTTCGGAATAGGCAAGGGCAACAACAACCCACTAGCCCTAGAACAACAAGGCTTGGCCAGAGCACACACATCGCAAGACTGCACAAAAACACGCACATCTCGAGACAGGGAAGGCCACCAGAAGGATCTAGCCACCAAATCTCTGGTGCCAAAAATTCCCGGATGACCTGCCAGAGTAGAAGAATGAACTTCCGAGATGACTCTAGTGGTCCACTCGTCAGGAACAAACAGTCTACCAGACGGACAACGATCAGGTCTATCCGCCTGAAATTCTTGCAAAGCACGTCGCAAATCTGGAGAGACAGCAGACAAAACCACTCCATCCTTAAGGACACCAGCAGGTTCAGAATTCCCAGGAGAGTCAGGCTCAAAACTCCTAGAAAGAGCATCTGCTTTCACATTCCTAGAACCCGGTAAGTACGAGACCACAAAATTAAACCGGGAAAAGAACAACGACCAACGTGCCTGTCTAGGATTCAGGCGCCTGGCAGACTCCAAATAAATCAAATTCTTGTGATCAGTCAAAACTACCACCTGATGTCTGGCACCCTCAAGCCAATGACGCCACTCCTCAAATGCCCACTTCATGGCCAAAAGCTCCCGATTACCAACATCATAGTTTCGCTCGGCGGCCGAAAATTTTCGCGAAAAGAACGCACAAGGTCTCATCACTGAGCAGTCGGAACTTTTCTGCGACAAAACCGCCCCCGCTCCGATCTCGGAAGCATCGACCTCAACCTGAAAGGGAAGAGAAACATCAGGCTGGCGCAACACAGGGGCAGACAAAAAGTGGCGCTTAAGCTCCCGAAAGGCCTCCATGGCAGCAGGGGACCAATTGGCAACATCAGCACCCTTTTTAGTCAAATCCGTCAGAAGTTTAGCAACGCCAGAAAAACCAGCTATAAATCGACGATAAAAATTAGCAAAGCCCAAGAATTTCTGGAGACTCTTCAGAGAAGTAGGCTGCGTCCAGTCGTAAATAGCCCGAACCTTGACAGGGTCCATCTCAATAGAAGAAGGGGAAAAAATATACCCCAAAAATGAAATTTTTTGAACCCCAAAAACACACTTTGAACCCTTTACACACAAAGAATTCTCCCGCAAAACCTGAAAAACCCTCCTGACCTGCTGAACATGAGAC
The DNA here is from genome assembly GCF_051348905.1 of Ranitomeya variabilis. Lineage (NCBI taxonomy): Eukaryota > Metazoa > Chordata > Amphibia > Anura > Dendrobatidae > Ranitomeya > Ranitomeya variabilis. Next base: position 467,675,414 of record NC_135232.1, on the reverse strand, counting down.
TCCCAGTCATCAGAAAAAATCAAAATATCATCCAAGTACACAATCATAAATTTATCCAAATATTCACGGAAAATATCATGCATTAAGGACTGAAAGACAGAAGGTGCATTAGAAAGGCCGAAAGGCATTACCAAATACTCAAAATGGCCCTCAGGCGTATTAAATGCGGTCTTCCACTCATCCCCCTGCTTAATTCGCACCAAATTATACACCCCACGAAGATCAATCTTAGAGAACCACTTAGCCCCCCTTATGCGAGCAAACAAATCAGTCAGCAAAGGCAACGGATACTGATATTTGACTGTAATTTTATTCAGGAGACGATAACCAATACAAGGCCTCAGAGAGCCATCCTTTTTAGAGACAAAGAAAAAACCGGCTCCTAAAGGTGATGAAGAAGGACGAATATGTCCCTTTTCCAGGGACTCCTTAATATACTCGCGCATAGCAGCATGTTCAGGTACAGATAGGTTAAACAAACGACCCTTTGGAAATTTACTGCCAGGAATCAGATCTATGGCGCAATCACAATCCCTGTGAGGAGGGAGTGAACCAATCTTAGGCTCTTCAAAAATATCACGATAATCAGACAAAAATGCCGGAATCTCAGATGGAATAGATGACGAAATGGACACCATAGGAGTGTCCCCATGAGCCCCCCGACATCCCCAGCTTAACACAGACATAGCCTTCCAGTCAAGGACTGGGTTATGAGACTGTAACCATGGTAATCCAAGCACCAAAACATCATGTAAATTGTACAACACAAGGAAGCGAATCACCTCCTGATGGTCTGGAGTCATACGCATAGTCACTTGCGTCCAGAACTGTGGTTTATTACAAGCCAAAGGTGTAGAATCAATACCCTTCAGAGGTATAGGGACTTCCAGAGGCTCTAAATCAAACCCACAGCGCCTGGCAAAGGACCAGTCCATAAGACTCAGAGCGGCGCCAGAGTCCACATAGGCATCCACGGTAATAACTGATAATGAACAAATCAAGGTTACAGACAAAATAAATTTGGACTGTAAAGTGCCAATTGAAATGGACTTGTCAACCTTCCTAGTACGCTTAGAGCATGCCGATATAACATGAGCAGAATCACCACAATAGAAGCATAACCCATTTTTACGCCTATAATTCTGCCGCTCGCTTCTGGACATAACTCTGTCACATTGCATTTTCTCTGGCGTCTCTTCAGAAGATACCGCCAAATGGTGCACGGGTTTGCGCTCCCGCAAACGCCAATCAATCTGAATTGCCATTGTCATGGACTCATTCAGACCTGTAGGCGCAGGGAACCCGACCATAACATCTTTAACGGCATCAGAAAGGCCCTCTCTGAAATTTGCCGCTAAGGCGCACTCATTCCACTGAGTAAGCACAGACCACCTGCGAAATTTTTGGCAGTATATCTCCGCTTCATCTTGCCCTTGAGATAGGGCTATCAAAGCTTTTTCAGCTTGAATCTCCAAATTAGGTTCCTCATAAAGCAACCCTAAAGCCAGGAAAAACGCATCCACATTGAGCAACGCAGGATCCCCTGGTGCCAATGAAAATGCCCAATTTTGAGGGTCACCTCGCAGCAAAGAGATTACAATCTTAACCTGCTGGACAGGATCTCCTGAGGAGTGAGGTCTGAGAGAAAGGAATAATTTACAATTATATTTGAAATTCAAAAACCGAGATCTATCTCCGGAAAACACCTCTGGTGTAGGGATTTTAGGTTCAGAAATAGGAGCATGTATAACAAAATCTTGTAAATTTTGAACCTTCGTAGCAAGATTATTTAAACCTGCAGCCAAACTCTGAGGATCCATCTTTAAACAGGTGAGCTCAGAGCCATTCAAGGATTATAAGGAGAGAAAGGCAAAGGCTGTAATTAAAGCTGAAATACAACAGATCCAACTATGGAGCAATCATAGAGGAAAAAGGGAAAAAAAAAATCTACAGACTTCTTTTTTCTCTCCTTTCTTCTGCCAATAAGTTTAACCCAGGCCGGTCATACTGTCATGGTTCCCAATGGCAAGGGAACGTAAGAAACATATAAGTAACGAACGAGCTCTCGGGTGATGGAAACTCGAGTTGACCGTGAGCTAAATCTACCACACAACTAACAGTAGCCAGGGAGCATACCTACGGCTTCCTATATGCCACGCGCCAGCCGGAGGACTAACTACGCCTGGTAGAGGAAGAAACAGACCTGGCTTACCTCTAGGGAAATACCCCAAAAGATGATAGCAGCCCCCCACATGTAATAACGGTGAATTAAGAGGAAAAGACATACACAGTATGAAAGTAGATTTAGCAAAGAGAGGTCCACTTACTAGATAGCAGAAGGATACAAAAGAGGACTTCACGGTCAACTGAAAACCCTTTCAAAAACCATCCTGAAATTACTTTAAGACTCCTGTGTCAACTCATGACACAGGAGTGGCAATTTCAGCCCGCAAGAGCTTCCAGCTACAGAGAATTACAAAAACTGCAAACTGGACAAAAGGTACAAAACAAAAGGACAAAGTCCACTTAGCTGATCAGCAGACTAGTAGCAGGAACTAGGGTTGAGCGAAACGGGTCGATCACTTTCAAAAGTCGCCGACTTTTGGCTAAGTCGGCGTCTCATGAAACCCGATCCGACCCCTGTGCTTGTCGGCCATGCGGTACGCGACTTTCGCGCCAAAGTCGCGTTTCAATGACGCGAAAAGCGCCATTTCTCAGCCAATGAAGGTGAACGCAGAGTGTGGGCAGCGTGATGACATAGATCCTGGTCCCCACCATCTTAGAGAAGGGCATTGCAGTGATTGGCTTGCTGTCTGCGGTGTCACAGGGGCTATAAAGGGGCGTTCCCGCCGACCGCCATCTTACTGCTGCTGATCTGAGCTTAGGGACAGGTTGCTGCCGCTTCGTCAGAAGCAGGGAGAGCGTTAGGCAGGGTCCACTAACCACCAAACCGCTTGTGCTGCAGCGATTTCCACTGTCCAACACCACCTTCGGTGTGCAGGGACTGTGGAAGCTATTTTTTTTTTTTTTCCCCTCAGCGCTGTAGCTCATTGGGCTGCCCTAGAAGGCTCCGTGATAGCTGTATTGCTGTGTGTACGCCACTGTGGAAACCAACTGCTTTTTTCAAAGCACATATCCTCTTGTTCCTTCCTTTCTGCACAGCTATCTTTTTTGTTTGTCCACACTTTTTATTTAATTTGTGCATCAGTCCACTCCTATTGCTGCCTGCCATACCTGGCTTAGATTACTGCAGGGAGATAGTAATTGTAGGACAGTCCCTGTTTTTTTTTTTTTTTTTTTGTGGGAGATTAAGATTGGCATTTCTGCTACAGTGCCATCCCTGTGTGTGCCATCTCTCACTGAGTGGGCCATAGAAAGCCTATTTATTTTTTCCGTGATTTGTGTTCTAAATTCTACCTCAACACAAAAACACTACATCAATCAGTGGGAGAAAAATATTGGCCTCAGTCAGGGCTTGTGTGCCACTGCTGTGTGTGCTATCTCTCATTCAGTGGGCTATAGAAAGCCTATTTATTTTTATTTTTTTTTTAATATTATTTGGTTTCTAAAGTCTCCCTGAAAAAAAAAAAAATACCTAAAAAAACAGTGGGAGAGTAATATTGCCCTTTCAGCTTGTGTGCCAGTCTTGACTCCTGGGTGTGCCACCTCTCTCTCTCATTCAGTGGGCCATAGAAAGGCTACTTTTTTTTTTGTTTTTTTTAATATTATTTGGTTTCTAAAGTCTCCCTGAAAAAAAAAAAAAACATAAAAAAACAGTGGGAGAGTAATATTGCCCTTTCAGCTTGTGTGCCAGTCTTGACTCCTGGGTGTGCCACCTCTCTCCCTCTCATTCAGTGGGCCATAGAAAGCCTATTTATTTATTTTTTTAAATATTATTGGGTTTCTAAAGTCTCCCTTAAAAAAAAAAAAAAAACATAAAAAAACAGTGGGAGAGTAATATTGCCCTTTCAGCTTGTGTGCCAGTCTTGACTCCTGGGTGTGCCACCTCTCTCCCTCTCATTCAGTGGGCCATAGAAAGCCTATTTATTTTTTTTAAAAAATATTATTGGGTTTCTAAAGTCTCCCTTAAAAAACAAAAAATACATAAAAAAACAGTGGGAGAGTAATATTGCCCTTTCAGCTTGTGTGCCAGTCTTGACTCCTGGGTGTGCCACCTCTCTCTCTCTCATTCAGTGGGCCATAGAAAGGCTATATTTTTTTTTGGTTTTTTTAATATTATTTGGTTTCTAAAGTCTCCCTGAAAAAAAAAAAAAAACATAAAAAAACAGTGGGAGAGTAATATTGCCCTTTCAGCTTGTGTGCCAGTCTTGACTCCTGGGTGTGCCACCTCTCTCCCTCTCATTCAGTGGGCCATAGAAAGCCTATTTATTTTTTTTTTTAAATATTATTGGGTTTCTAAAGTCTCCCTTAAAAAACAAAAATACATAAAAAAACAGTGGGAGAGTAATATTGCCCTTTCAGCTTGTGTGCCAGTCTTGACTCCTGGGTGTGCCACCTCTCTCTCATTCAGTGGGCCATAAAAAAGCATTTATTTTTTTTTCCTTGATTTGTGTTCTAAAATCTACCTCAACACAAAAACACTACATCAATCAGTGGGAGAAAAATATTGGCCTCAGTCAGGGCTTGTGTGCCACTGCTGTGTGTGCTATCTCTCATTCAGTGGGCTATAGAAAGCCTATTTATTTATTTATTTTTTTTCTTATTATTTGGTTTCTAAAGTCTCCCTGAAAAAAAAAAATAAAAATAAAAAAACAGTGGGAGAGTAATATTGCCCTTTCAGCTTGTGTGCCAGTCTTGACTCCTGGGTGTGCCACCTCTCTCCCTCTCATTCAGTGGGCCATAGAAAGCCTATTTATTTTTTTTTTAAAATATTATTGGGTTTCTAAAGTCTCCCTTAAAAAACAAAAAATACATAAAAAAACAGTGGGAGAGTAATATTGCCCTTTCAGCTTGTGTGCCAGTCTTGACTCCTGGGTGTGCCACCTCTCTCTCATTCAGTGGGCCATAGAAAGCTTTTTTTTTTTTTTCCTTGATTTGTGTTCTAAAATCTACCTCAACACAAAAACACTACATCAATCAGTGGGAGAAAAATATTGGCCTCAGTCAGGGCTTGTGTGCCACTGCTGTGTGTGCTATCTCTCATTCAGTGGGCTATAGAAAGCCTATTTATTTATTTATTTTTTTTCTTATTATTTGGTTTCTAAAGTCTCCCTGAAAAAAAAAAAAAAAAAAAAAAAAAAACAGTGGGAGAGTAATATTGCCCTTTCAGCTTGTGTGCCAGTCTTGACTCCTGGGTGTGCCACCTCTCTCCCTCTCATTCAGTGGGCCATAGAAAGCCTATTTATTTTTTTAAAAAAATATTATTGGGTTTCTAAAGTCTCCCTTAAAAAACAAAAAATACATAAAAAAACAGTGGGAGAGTAATATTGCCCTTTCAGCTTGTGTGCCAGTCTTGACTCCTGGGTGTGCCACCTCTCTCTCTCATTCAGTGGGCCATAGAAAGGCTATATTTTTTTTTGGTTTTTTTAATATTATTTGGTTTCTAAAGTCTCCCTGAAAAAAAAAAAAAAACATAAAAAAACAGTGGGAGAGTAATATTGCCCTTTCAGCTTGTGTGCCAGTCTTGACTCCTGGGTGTGCCACCTCTCTCCCTCTCATTCAGTGGGCCATAGAAAGCCTATTTATTTATTTTTTTTAAATATTATTGGGTTTCTAAAGTCTCCCTTAAAAAACAAAAATACATAAAAAAACAGTGGGAGAGTAATATTGCCCTTTCAGCTTGTGTGCCAGTCTTGACTCCTGGGTGTGCCACCTCTCTCTCATTCAGTGGGCCATAAAAAAGCATTTTTTTTTTTCCTTGATTTGTGTTCTAAAATCTACCTCAACACAAAAACACTACATCAATCAGTGGGAGAAAAATATTGGCCTCAGTCAGGGCTTGTGTGCCACTGCTGTGTGTGCTATCTCTCATTCAGTGGGCTATAGAAAGCCTATTTATTTATTTTTTTTTTTTCTTATTATTTGGTTTCTAAAGTCTCCCTGAAAAAAAAAAATAAAAATAAAAAAACAGTGGGAGAGTAATATTGCACTTTCAGCTTGTGTGCCAGTCTTGACTCCTGGGTGTGCCACCTCTCTCCCTCTCATTCAGTGGGCCATAGAAAGGCTATTTTTTTTTTTGGTTTTTTTAATATTATTTGGTTTCTAAAGTCTCCCTGAAAAAAAAAAAAAAAACATAAAAAAACAGTGGGAGAGTAATATTGCCCTTTCAGCTTGTGTGCCAGTCTTGACTCCTGGGTGTGCCACCTCTCTCCCTCTCATTCAGTGGGCCATAGAAAGCCTATTTATTTTTTTTAAAAAATATTATTGGGTTTCTAAAGTCTCCCTTAAAAAACAAAAAATACATAAAAAAACAGTGGGAGAGTAATATTGCCCTTTCAGCTTGTGTGCCAGTCTTGACTCCTGGGTGTGCCACCTCTGTCTCTCATTCAGTGGGCCATAGAAAGGCTATTTTTTTTTTTGGTTTTTTTAATATTATTTGGTTTCTAAAGTCTCCCTGAAATAAAAAAAAAACTTAAAAAAACAGTGGGAGAGTAATATTGCCCTTTCAGCTTGTGCGCCAGTCTTGACTCCTGGGTGTGCCACCTCTCTCTCTCTAATTGTGGGCCATAGAAAGCCTTTTTTTTTTTTTTTTTTTTTAATATTATTTGGTTTCTAAAGTCTCCCTGAGAAAAAAAAATAAATAAATTAGGTGGGAGATTAATATTGACATTAGTGCTTGAGTGACAGTCCTGCGTGTGTGTCATCTCTGTGATTTTGTGCCACAGAAAACAGAGTGTGTAACATTGTGCCTGATTTTCCTTGTGGTCTCACCAACCTGTTAAGGGATATTGAAATCATACTGAAGTTATAGCTCACCATGTAAGTTGTTTGACAGCAACAAATAAAGTTACTTTGGTTAAGATTTTAAAACAATGAGGAAGTCTGGTGCAAGAGGTCGTCGTGGGCGTTCATTGTCAGCTGGTAATGATGGTAGTGGTAGTGGAGCATCAGGTGGTCGTGGGGATAAAAATATTCCACCTAAGTCTGGAGCTGTGGAGCCAGTTTCGTCGTCAGGCTACACAAGGCCTCGAACGCTCTCTTTTCTGGGAGTAGGAAAACCGCTTTTAAAGGCGGAGCAGCAACAGCAAGTTTTGGCTTACATTGCAGACTCAGCCTCTAGCTCTTTTGCCTCCTCTTCCGAAACTGGTAAATGTAAAAGCAGTGCGTCGCTTGTGGATGTTCACGGTCAGGGACAAGTCGCTTCCTTGTCCTCCTCAGCAAAAACTACAACAAGAGAGAAGGATGCAGCAGGCGACACAACGGGTCACTCCATGGAGCTCTTTACACATACCGTCCCTGGCTTAGAAAGTGAAACATTTAACAGGCCATGCCCATTACAAGTATATTCTGACATGGAGTGCACTGATGCACAGCCACAGCCAGAGTACTATGCTGCTCCTTTGACTCAGACCACCACATTGCCCTCTCAGGGTACAGATCCACAATCAGACCCTGATGAGACTATGTTGCCCCGCCACGAACGCTATACCACCGACCGACACAGTGACACAGACGAAGTTGCACACGAGCTCGAAGAGGAGGTAATAGATGACCCAGTTATTGACCCCGATTGGCAGCCATTGGGGGAACAGGGTGCAGGCGGCAGTAGTTCAGAAGCGGAGGTGGAGGAGGGGCCGCAGCAGGCATCAACATCGCAACAGGTTCCATCTGCCGGGCCCGTATCTGGCCCAAAACGCGTGTCAAAGCCAAAACCTGTTGGAGCACAGCGTTGCCATCCGGTTAAAGCTCAGTCTGTAATCCCTGAAAAGGGATCCGAGTCTAGGAAGAGTGCAGTCTGGCATTTTTTTAAACAACATCCAACTGATCAGCGCAAAGTCATCTGTCAAAAATGTTCAACTAGCTTAAGCAGAGGTCAGAATCTGAAAAGTCTAAATACTAGTTGCATGCATAGACACTTAACCACCATGCATTTTCAAGCCTGGACTAACTACCAAACGTCCCTCAAGGTTGTAGCACCCTCGGCCAATGAAGCTAGTCAGCAACGCAACATCCCTTCCATCACTGTAAGGCCACCATTTTCCGCACCACCGGCAGTATCTGTGCAGGTTTCTTTGCCAGCCAAAAGCAGTCAGGGTCAGGGAATCACCAGTTTTGTAGGAGGAAATATTGCATCTAGGGCACCGGCGGAAACAATACCGTCTCCAACCGTCTCTCAGTCTGCCATGTACACCGGCACACCCGAAAGTTCCACGATCTCCAGCTCTCCAGTCCAGCTCACCCTACATGAGACTCTGGTTAGAAAAAGGAAGTACTTATCCTCGCATCCGCGTACACAGTGTTTTAACGCCCACATAGCTAGACTAATCTCGTTAGAGATGATGCCCTACCGGTTAGTTGAAAGCGAAGCTTTCAAAGCCCTGATGGAGTACGCTGAACCACGATACGAGCTACCCAGTCGACACTTTTTTTCCAGAAAAGCCATCCCAGCCCTGCACCAGCATGTTAAACAGCGCATCGTCCATGCACTCAGGCAATCTGTGAGTACAAAGGTGCACCTGACTACAGATGCATGGACCAGTAGGCATGGCCAGGGACGTTATGTGTCCATCACGGCACACTGGGTGAATGTGGTGGATGCAGGGTCCACAGGCGACATCAATTTAGGGACAGTTGTGCCTAGCCCACGGTCTAGGAAACAGTTGGCTGTAGGCGTTCGCACCCCCTCCTCCTCCTCCTCCTCGTCCTCCTGCAGAAGCTACAGCTCTTCCACAGAACGCAGTCTGCCAACCACTCCATCGGCAGATGACACTGTTGCACACCAGTTGTCCCATTATGGGCCAGCTACTGCCAAGCGTCAGCAGGCTGTATTGGCTATGAAGTGCTTGGGCGACAACAGACACACCGCGGAAGTTCTGTCCGAGTTCTTGCAACAAGAAACGCAGTCGTGGCTGGGCACAGTAGATCTTGAGGCAGGCAAGGTAGTGAGTGATAACGGAAGGAATTTCATGGCTGCCATCTCCCTTTCCCAACTGAAACACATTCCTTGCCTGGCTCACACCTTAAACCTGGTGGTGCAGTGCTTATTGAAAACTTATCCTGGGTTCTCCGACCTGCTCCTCAAAGTGCGTGCACTTTGCTCACATATCCGACGTTCGCCTGTACACGCCAGCCGTATGCAGACCTATCAGCGGTCTTTGAACCTTCCCCAGCATCGCCTAATCATAGACGTTGCAACAAGGTGGAACTCAACACTGCACATGCTTCAGAGACTGTGCGAACAGAGGCGTGCTGTTATTTATTTGTGGGAGGATACACGGGCAGGCAGTAGGATGGCAGACATGGAGTTGTCAGGTGTGCAGTGGTCTAAGATACAAGACATGTGTCAAGTCCTTCAGTGTTTTGAGGAATGCACACGGCTGGTTAGTGCAGACAACGCCGTAATAAGCATGAGCATCCCCCTAATGCGTCTGCTGATGCAAAGTTTGACGCACATAAAGGAGCAGGCGTCTGCACCAGAGGAAGAGGAAAGCCTTGATGACAGTCAGCCATTGTCTGGTCAGGGCAGTGTACAGGACGAGGTAGCGGGCGAAGAGGAGGTGGAGGACGAGGAGGATGATGGGGATGAGTATATTTTTAATGCCGAACCTTTCCCGGGGGCACAGGAAATTGGTTGCGTGTCACGGCCGGGTTCTGGTTTTTTGAGGGACACAAGTGACGTAGATTTGCCTGCAACTGCCCCTCAACCAATCACAACCGGAGATTTGACAACTGGAACTTTGGCCCACATGGCGGATTATGCCTTACGTATCCTAAAAAGGGACACACGCATTACGAAAATGATGAACGATGACGATTACTGGTTGGCCTGCCTCCTTGATCCACGCTATAAAGGCAAATTGCAAAATATTATGCCACATGAGAACTTGGAACTAATATTAGCAACCAAACAATCAACTCTTGTTGACCGTTTGCTTCAGGCATTCCCAGCACACAGCGCACGTGATCGTTCTCACACGAGCTCCAGGGGGCAGCAGACTAGGAGTGTTAGGGGTGCACACATCAGAAGTGGCGTTGGACAGAGGGGTTTTCTGACCAGGTTGTGGAGTGATTTTGCTATGACCGCAGACAGGACAGGTACTGCTGCATCAATTGAAAGTGACAGGAGACAACATTTGTCCAGTATGGTTACTAACTATTTTTCATCCCTTATCGATGTTCTCCCTCAACCGTCATTCCCATTTGATTACTGGGCCTCCAAATTAGACACCTGGCCAGAATTGGCAGAATATGCATTGCAGGAGCTTGCTTGCCCGGCAGCAAGTGTCCTATCAGAAAGAGTATTCAGTGCTGCAGGTTCAATATTAACCGAAAAAAGGACTCGTCTGGCTACCCAAAATGTTGACGATCTAACATTCATTAAAATGAACCACAACTGGATTTCGAAATCTTTTGCCCCACCTTGCCCGGCCGACACCTAGCTTTCCTATGAAAAGCTCTTGCCTGTGAATTACTTTTCTAATGTCTAATTTGCTGCAGCTGATTGTACAGCATATGACATGTTTACACCTCCCTAAATGGCAAAACTCCCCACACGGGGCCGTGGTATCGCGACTTGGCGCAAGCACCCGTGAGACTGCTGTTTGTCTGAAGAGGTGGGTGTGCTCGCTTTTGGTTGACGGCATTGCTACTGGGTCCCTCATAGTACAATGTAGTGTCTCTGGCGGTGGTGGTGCGCACCCAATGTCAGACACACCGTTGTAACATGAGGGGCCCTGGGGCGGTCCCGCCGGCCTCAAGAGAGTTCCCCCCTACCCCAGCTCAAAATGTGCTCTACCACGTGCAAAATTATGTCGCACAGCTCCACCAATCTTTAGTCTATTCGCTGACATCATTCAATGTCTGGCACTGACAATACAAATTTGTAGACATCTATGATGCAACTTAAAGTAGTCTGTGTCTGTGTCCTATATTGGCACCATTAAATAGTTACTGCCAAATTACTATGTCAGAAACTCAGCAGATGAGCCCACCCCTGTACCTAAGTATGCCACCTTTTTTTTTGTTTTGGTTGTTTTGCGAGACATTAACATCTATTTATATTTTGGGAGTACTGGGACAGACACTCCTTGCACTACTCCTCCACTCACCACCAAGCTGCCCGTGTATCCATGTAACCGCTGTAAAACTGCCATGAGCCTATTGTTTGTTATGTTAGGCCTTTGATAGCCTGTCTGCGGTCCCTACTTTAAATACTCCTCCACTCACCACCAAGCTGCCTGCCCGTGTATCCATGTAACCGCTGTAAAACTGCCATGAGCCTATTGTTTGTTATGTTAGGCCTTTGAAGCCTGTCTGCGGTCCCTCCTTCCACTAGTCCTCCACTGGCCAGACCACTGCTGCCCGTGTACCCCTGGAACCAATTATAAAGTGCCTACAGCCAGCCCATTTTCTTATGTTAGGCCTTTGAAGCCTGTCTGCGGTCCCTACTTTAAATACTCCTCCACTCACCACCAAGCTGCCTGCCCGTGTATCCATGTAACCGCTGTAAAACTGCCATGAGCCTATTGTTTGTTATGTTAGGCCTTTGATAGCCTGTCTGCGGTCCCTACTTTAAATACTCCTCCACTCACCACCAAGTTGCCTGCCCGTGTATCCATGTAACCGCTGTAAAACTGCCATGAGCCTATTGTTTGTTATGTTAGGCCTTTGATAGCCTGTCTGCGGTCCTTACTTTAAATACTCCTCCACTCACCACCTAGCTGCCTGTGTATCCATGTAACCGATGTAAAACTGCCATGACTGCCTACTGTTTGTTATTTTAGGCCTTTGATAGCCTGTCTGCGGCCCCTACTTGCAATACTCCTCCACTGACCACAATGCTGCCTGGAGTGCCTGCCTGTGTATCCATGTAACCGATGTAAAACTGCCATGACTGCCTACTGTTTGTTATTTTAGGCCTTTGATAGCCTGTCTGCGGCCCCTACTTGCAATACTCCTCCACTGACCACAATGCTGCCTGGAGTGCCTGCCTGTGTATCCATGTAACCGATGTAAAACTGCCATGACTGCCTACTGTTTGTTATTTTAGGCCTTTGATAGCCTGTCTGCGGCCCCTACTTGCAATACTCCTCCACTGACCACAATGCTGCCTGGAGTGCCTGCCTGTGTATCCATGTAACCGATGTAAAACTGCCATGACTGCCTACTGTTTGTTATTTTAGGCCTTTGATAGCCTGTCTGCGGCCCCTACTTGCAATACTCCTCCACTGACCCCAATGCTGCCTGGAGTGCCTGCCTGTGTATCCATATAACCGATGTAAAACTGCCATGACTGCCTACTGTTTGTTATTTTAGGCCTTTGATAGCCTGTCTGCGGCCCCTACTTGGAATACTCCTCCACTGACCACAATGCTGCCTGGAGTGCCTGCCTGTGTATCCATATAACCGATGTAAAACTGCCATGACTGCCTACTGTTTGTTATTTTAGGCCTTTGATAGCCTGTCTGCGGCCCCTACTTGCAATACTCCTCCACTGACCACAATGCTGCCTGGAGTGCCTGCCTGTGTATCCATGTAACCGATGTAAAACTGCAATGAGTGCCTACTGTTTGGTATTTTAGGCCTTTGATAGCCTGTCTGCAGCCCCTACTTGCAATACTCCTCCACTGACCACACCAATGCTGCCCGTGTACCCCTGGAACCTATTTAAAAGTTCATAGAGCCTAGTTATATATTTTATTTACTATTAATAAGGCCATGATGGACTACGCTGTACCACGCTACAAGCTAACCAGTCGACACTTCTTTTGCGAGAAAAGCCATCCCAACCCTCCACCAGCATGTAGAAGACCGCATTGTCCATGCACTCTGGCAATCTGTGAGTACAAAGGTGCACCTGACAACAGACGCATGGACCTGTAGGCATGGCCACGGAAGATTACGTGTCCATTACGGCGCAATGGGTTAATGTGGTGGATGCATGGTCCACAGGGGACAGCCTACTAAGTCTGTCTGCAGTCCCTAATTCAAATTGTCCTCCACTGTCTAAATTGGAGCTTCCACCTTCTGGCTTTCGGCCTATAGTATAAGAAATTAAGCTGCATTTGGCCTTCAACTTTGGTTAGGGCCTACTAACGGCTTCTGCCCCTCCCTGGTGTTGCCCTCAACTAAATAAAGCTGAGCTTCAACCTTCCGGCTCTCATTAAGTGGTTTTTTTAAAAAAAAATGGTGGTTAGGGCCTACTAACGGCTTCTGCCCCTCCCTGGTGTTGCCCTCAACTAAATAAAGCTGAGCTTCAACCTTCTGCTCCAAATTACCATTTTAAAAAATGCAATAGGCTTTTCCGGCCTACTAAAGGTGTCTGTCTGTGTGCCCCTGCCTGGTGTTGTCCTCAACTAAATAAAGCTGAGCTTCAACCTTCTGCTCCAAATTACCATTTTAAAAAATGCAATAGGCTTTTCCGGCCTACTAAAGGTGTCTGTCTGTGTGCCCCTGCCTGGTGTTGCCCTCAACTAAATAAAGCTGAGCTTCAACCTTCCGGCTCTCATTAAGTGGTTTTTTAAAAAAAAATGGTGGTTAGGGCCTACTAACGGCTTCTGCCCCTCCCTGGTGTTGCCCTCAACTAAATAAAGCTGAGCTTCAACCTTCTGCTCCAAATTACCATTTTAAAAAATGCAATAGGCTTTTCCGGCCTACTAAAGGTGTCTGTCTGTGTGCCCCTGCCTGGTGTTGTCCTCAACTAAATAAAGCTGAGCTTCAACCTTCTGCTCCAAATTACCATTTTAAAAAATGCAATAGGCTTTTCCGGCCTACTAAAGGTGTCTGTCTGTGTGCCCCTGCCTGGTGTTGCCCTCAACTAAATAAAGCTGAGCTTCAACCTTCCGGCTCTCATTAAGTGGTTTTTAAAAAAAAAAATGGTGGTTAGGGCCTACTAACGGCTTCTGCCCCTCCCTGGTGTTGCCCTCAACTAAATAAAGCTGAGCTTCAACCTTCTGCTCCAAATTACCATTTTAAAAAATGCAATAGGCTTTTCCGGCCTACTAAAGGTGTCTGTCTGTGTGCCCCTGCCTGGTGTTGTCCTCAACTAAATAAAGCTGAGCTTCAACCTTCTGCTCCAAATTACCATTTTAAAAAATGCAATAGGCTTTTCCGGCCTACTAAAGGTGTCTGTCTGTGTGCCCCTGCCTGGTGTTGTCCTCAACTAAATAAAGCTGAGCTTCAACCTTCTGCTCCAAATTACCATTTTAAAAAATGCAATAGGCTTTTCCGGCCTACTAAAGGTGTCTGTCTGTGTGCCCCTGCCTGGTGTTGCCCTCAACTAAATAAAGCTGAGCTTCAACCTTCTGCTCCAAATTACCATTTTAAAAAATGCAATAGGCTTTTCCGGCCTACTAAAGGTGTCTGTCTGTGTGCCCCTGCCTGGTGTTGTCCTCAACTAAATAAAGCTGAGCTTCAACCTTCTGCTCCAAATTACCATTTTAAAAAATGCAATAGGCTTTTCCGGCCTACTAAAGGTGTCTGTCTGTGTGCCCCTGCCTGGTGTTGTCCTCAACTAAATAAAGCTGAGCTTCAACCTTCTGCTCCAAATTACCATTTTAAAAAATGCAATAGGCTTTTCCGGCCTACTAAAGGTGTCTGTCTGTGTGCCCCTGCCTGGTGTTGCCCTCAACTAAATAAAGCTGAGCTTCAACCTTCCGGCTCTCATTAAGTGGTTTTTAAAAAAAAAAAATGGTGGTTAGGGCCTACTAACGGCTTCTGCCCCTCCCTGGTGTTGCCCTCAACTAAATAAAGCTGAGCTTCAACCTTCTGCTCCAAATTACCATTTTAAAAAATGCAATAGGCTTTTCCGGCCTACTAAAGGTGTCTGTCTGTGTGCCCCTGCCTGGTGTTGTCCTCAACTAAATAAAGCTGAGCTTCAACCTTCTGCTCCAAATTACCATTTTAAAAAATGCAATAGGCTTTTCCGGCCTACTAAAGGTGTCTGTCTGTGTGCCCCTGCCTGGTGTTGCCCTCAACTAAATAAAGCTGAGCTTCAACCTTCCGGCTCTCATTAAGTGGTTTTTAAAAAACAAAATGGTGGTTAGGGCCTACTAACGGCTTCTGCCCCTCCCTGGTGTTGCCCTCAACTAAATAAATCTGAGCTTCAACCTTCTGCTCCAAATTACCATTTTAAAAAATGCAATAGGCTTTTCCGGCCTACTAAAGGTGTCTGTCTGTGTGCCCCTGCCTGGTGTTGCCCTCAACTAAATAAAGCTGAGCTTCCACATTCTGGCTTTCGCCCTATACTATCAGATATTAAACTGCATTTGGCCTACTAGTGTGGTTAGGCCCTTGAAACAGTGTCTGCTGCTCTTGGGTTTGCTACTCCACTGAACAAAGCAATGCCGCCTGTTTAGTCCTGTTACCAATTTTGAACTGCATTTAGCCTACTTTATTCTTTGGCCCTATATCTGTTTCCTCCTCATCCTGCCCATTGCCCAGCCACTGCTAAATGAGTCTGCTGGTACATTGACCTAGACCACTACATTCCCCTTGTACTCTACACAGCCAGAATCTGACCCTGCTGAAAGTAAGGTTCCCCTTCCCGCATGTTATACCACCTTACACAGGGACAAAGAGGAAGGTGCAGATGAAAGTGCAGGTTCCTTCATCAGGTGGGGGGGCATACTCGTTGGCGACGTCACTGGCACAGGGCCCCTCAGAGTACGCAAAAGTGTCGCTGCTGGTGGGAGGCGCCCCCGCCATGCAAACACACCGCCGTACTTTGAGGGGCCCTGTGCCAGTGCCAATGCGAACGAGTGGGCCCCCCCCTGCTTGCTCAGGATCACAGCACTTGCAACGTTTAAATACTTACCTTTCCCTGCAACACCGCCGTGACGTAGTCCGCATTTCCTGGGCCCACGAAAAACCTGAGCCAGCCCTACTCCCCCCACAACTTTCCCCCAATTCCCTATGCCCAACTATTATTATACAGTTAATTAAGATTGGCAAGCTTCAGAAACAAGAATGGATGTTTTTGGCATTAAAATGGGCACTGTAGGTGTTTTCCTGGCCTCCACTCACTGCCGACTATGCTTCCCCATTGACTTGCATTGGGTTTCGTGTTTCGGTCGATCCCCGACTTTTAGCGATAATCGGCCGACTGCACTCGACTCGACTCTGGACAAAATCGGGTTTCCCAAAACCCTACTCGATCTTAAAAAAATGAAAGTCGCTCAACCCTAGCAGGAACATGTAACCGAAGGCTCTGGTTACAATGATGACCGGCAAGGAAATGACTGGAGAGCAAGGCTAAATAGGAAACTCCCAAACACTGATGGAAGCAGGTGAACAGAAGAAGCAAAGTGCAAACAAGTCACCAGTACCACCAGCAACCACCAGGGGAGCCCAAAAAGCGGATACACAACACTAGCCATTAAGCTCGCTTTTGAGGAATGGTGACATTTCTTGGAGGAAGCCGCTCATCCTGTTACATAATTGCTGACCAAAAGAATCTCTTGTATCTGGAGTCAGCCAAGCGTCTTTCATCTAGACAGGCTCGCTAGTCACTGTTCTTTAACAAGTTCAATTTCTTCATTACTATCTGTCCGGGTTTGAAAAACACAAAGGCTGATGCATTGTCCGGAAGTTTTCCTGGTGGAGAACCACATGAGGAGTCGGTTCCCATCCTCCAGATGGGTGTGGTAGTGTCAGCTCTCAGTACCTCTACAGAGGTAGAAGCTGAGATAGCTGAGTCTCAGGAGGAGGTACTGCCAGATCTTCCGGTTGGTTAACAGGTCTTTTGTTCCTCTGCACATACGTTTTAAGGTGTTGGTGGATCATCATGATTCGGTCCTGGCTGGTCATCCAGGGTTTAAAGGCACGTTGGAGCTTCTGTTGCATCGATTTTGGTGACCCAAAATTCGGAGGGATGTTGCCTCCTCTGTATCAGCCTGTTTGACTTGTGCGAGTTCGAAGTCTTTGCACTCTCGTCTTTCTGGTACATTGTTTCCGCTTAGGGTGCCTAGCAAACCGTAGACAGATATTTCCATGGATTATATTACGGATCTACCTTCCTCTACTGGTATCACTGATATTTTGGTGGTGGTCGGCCGTTTTTCTAAAATGACACATTTCGTTGTGCTACCGTTCTTACCGAATACCAAGACACTGGCTCAGATATTCACACGTGAAGTGGTCAGACTCCATGGGATTCCATCTGACATTGTGTCTGATAGGGGTACCCAGTTTGTTGCTAATTTATGGAAAGATTTCTGTCCTCGCTTGGGGATTAAGTTATCTCACTCGTTGATTTTCCATCCTCAGTTGAATGGACAAAGAGAGCAAATGAATCAAAATCTAAAACAGTATTTGCTCTGCTTTGTCTTTGACAATCAGGAGGAGTGGTCAGATTTTCTTCCTCTCGTGGAGTTTGCCATTAATAATCATCATCATGAGTCCTCTGGGGAGTCCCCATTTTTCTGTGTTTATGGTCAACAACCTCAATTCAGTACTGAGTGTCAAGTGTATTCTTCCGGTGTCCCTGAGGAAGATCGGGTGGGTGCGTCATTATCGTCTACATGGAACAAGGTTAAGCAGCGCTTACTTAGTATGGGTTCTAGGTAAAAGTGGGTGGCTGACTGTAGACGTGTGCCTGGTCCAGACCTGGATGTGGGTGATTTGGTGTGGTTATCCACTAGGAACATCAAACTCAAGTTACCATCACTTAAGTTGGGTCCCCGCCTTATCGGTCTGTTCAGAATTTCAGCTGTCATCAACCCACTGGCCTTCTGTTTGGACTTACCTGCCATCTACAGGATTCATAATGTTTTCCATAAGTCTCTTCTGAAGAAGTTTGTGGGTTTGGGGACGCTACTCCTGCTCCTCAGCTGCCAGTCTTAGTGGATGGTTCTTTAGAGTTTGAGGTATTCAGGATTGTTGATTCTCATATTGTTTGTCATTCTCTACAATATCTGGTGCATTGGCAAGGCTATGGTCCAGAGGAGAGGACTTGGGTGCCTGCGACAGATATCCATGCTGATTGACTAGTCGATGTTTTTCATCGTCGTCACCGTGATAAACCATAAAAACCATAAACCCTCATAGAGGGCAAGGTACTGTCATGCCGGCTTCAGACTCTGTTCACACTGGAGAGTCTATAGTGCAGTCTTAATAATTCACAGATTGTCAAAGGCAGTGCAGTCTTAGACCTTCCTGTTGCTCAGCCTGAGTTTGGGCAA
Organism: Ranitomeya variabilis; assembly: GCF_051348905.1. Classification (NCBI taxonomy): domain Eukaryota; kingdom Metazoa; phylum Chordata; class Amphibia; order Anura; family Dendrobatidae; genus Ranitomeya; species Ranitomeya variabilis. Next base: position 467,657,115 of record NC_135232.1, on the reverse strand, counting down.
TGGCAGTAGTTTGTTCACTGATGTTCAGCTTGGGAGGAGTTAACTTTTTGATTAGTTGGTGAGGCTGCTTGCAACGCCTTCTCCCTTTAAGTATGGCTCAGAACATTCCTGGATGCTGACTAAAGCATTTGCTTGTCCCTTGCATACCAGTCCTGGGGATGTATGCTTTGTTGCTTGTTCATTTCCCTATTTTGTATGGTGTTTTCCCCTGCACACATACTGCGTCTTCCTGACAATTTGCGCTGTGGTGCAGTTTTCTCTATCCCTGTCAATCTTTAACTGTGGTTTCTCTTATGGTTCACCTCTTGGGGTGGGTGTTGGGGATTAGCTTAGGGCTGGCCAGGAGTTAGGGAAAGGTCAGCGACTCAGGCCTCCGTACCATCAAGTATACCCATGAGTTAAGGACAGACAGGGCACCCCTAGCCTGCAGGGCAGTTCAGGGACCCAGGTTCCTTATCTCTTGTTTTACCATTGCTCCCCGTGACAGACGGCTTCCAAGCCACTGACATATGCTATATTCGTATAGACTGATTCAACATCTTTTAAACTAGTATTGTTCTTGGAGGAATAACTAATTCCTCTATTTGTTACATCAAATGCATTGAGTCACTTACATATGAATTCAATTTCTGAACTAGAGGCTGTAAAAATTGACATACATACTACCCTTTCACAGAGTCCTCCAATGTCAGTTGTAATAGGTCTTACTGGAGGTGATTGAGGTGAAAATAAATACTTGTGAGTAGGGTTGAGCGAAACGGGTCGATCATTTTCAAAAGTCGCCGACTTTTGGCTAAGTCGGCGTCTCATGAAACCCGATCCGACCCCTGTGCTTGTCGGCCATGCGGTACGCGACTTTCGCGCCAAAGTCGCGTTTCAATGACGCGAAAAGCGCCATTTCTCAGCCAATGAAGGTGAACGCAGAGTGTGGGCAGCGTGATGACATAGATCCTGGTCCCCACCATCTTAGAGAAGGGCATTGCAGTGATTGGCTTGCTGTCTGCGGCGTCACAGGGGCTATAAAGGGGCGTTCCCGCCGACCGCCATCTTACTGCTGCTGATCTGAGCTTAGGGACAGGTTGCTGCCGCTTCATCAGAAGCAGGGAGAGCGTTAGGCAGGGTCCACTAACCACCAAACCGCTTGTGCTGCAGCGATTTCCACTGTCCAACACCACCTTCGGTGTGCAGGAACAGTGGAAGCTATTTTTTTTTTTTTTTCCCCTCAGCGCTGTAGCTCATTGGGCTGCCCTAGAAGGCTCCGTGATAGCTGTATTGCTGTGTGTACGCCACTGTGGAAACCAACTGCTTTTTTCAAAGCACATATCCTCTTGTTCCTTCCTTTCTGCACAGCTATCTTTTTTGTTTGTCCACACTTTTTATTTAATTTGTGCATCAGTCCACTCCTATTGCTGCCTGCCATACCTGGCTTACATTACTGCAGGGAGATAGTAATTGTAGGACAGTTTTTTTTTTTTTTTTGTTTTTTTTTTGGGGGAGATTAAGATTGGCATTTCTGCTACAGTGCCATCCCTGTGTGTGCCATCTCTCACTGAGTGGGCCATAGAAAGCCTATTTATTTTTTCCGTGATTTGTGTTCTAAAATCTACCTCAACACAGAAACACTACATCAATCAGTGGGAGAAAAATATTGGCCTCAGTCAGGGCTTGTGTGCCACTGCTGTGTGTGCGCTATCTCTCATTCAGTGGGCTATAGCAAGCCTATATTTTTTTTTTTTTTTTTTTTTTTAATATTATTTGGTTTCAAAAGTCTCCCTGAAAAAAAAAAAAAACCTAAAAAAACAGTGGGAGAGTAATATTGCCCTTTCAGCTTGTGTGCCAGTCTTGACTCCTGGGTGTGCCACCTCTCTCCCTCTCATTCAGTGGGCCATAGAAAGCCTATTTATTTTTTTTTTTAAATATTATTGGGTTTCTAAAGTCTCCCTGAAAAAAACAAAAAATACATAAAAAAACAGTGGGAGAGTAATATTGCCCTTTCAGCTTGTGTGCCAGTCTTGACTCCTGGGTGTGCCACCTCTCTCCCTCTCATTCAGTGGGCCATAGAAAGCCTTTTTTTTTTTTGGTTTTTTTAATATTATTTGGTTTCTAAAGTCTCCCTGAAAAAAACAAAAAAAAACATAAAAAACAGTGGGAGAGTAATATTGCCCTTTCAGCTTGTGCGCCAGTCTTGACTCCTGGTTGTGCCACCTCTCTCTCTCTAATTGTGGGCCATAGAAAGCCTTTTTTTTTTTTTAAAATATTATTGGGTTTCTAAAGTCTCCCTGAAAAAACAAAAAATACATAAAAAAACAGTGGGAGAGTAATATTGCCCTTTCAGCTTGTGTGCCAGTCTTGACTCCTGGGTGTGCCACCTCTCTCCCTCTCATTCAGTGGGCCATAGAAAGCCTATTTTTTTTTTTTTTAATATTATTTGGTTTCTAATTCTCCCTGAAAAAAAAAAAAAAACCTAAAAAAACAGTGGGAGAGTAATATTGCCCTTTCAGCTTGTGTGCCAGTCTTGACTCCTGGGTGTGCCACCTCTCTCCCTTTCATTCAGTGGGCCATAGAAAGCCTATTTTTTTTTTTTTTAATATTATTTGGTTTCTAATTCTCCCTGAAAAAAAAAAAAAAACCTAAAAAAACAGTGGGAGAGTAATATTGCCCTTTCAGCTTGTGTGCCAGTCTTGACTCCTGGGTGTGCCACCTCTCTCCCTCTCATTCAGTGGGCCATAGAAAGCCTATTTTTTTTTTTTTTTAAATATTATTGGGTTTCTAAAGTCTCCCTGAAAAAACAAAAAATACATAAAAAAACAGTGGGAGAGTAATATTGCCCTTTCAGCTTGTGTGCCAGTCTTGACTCCTGGGTGTGCCACCTCTCTCCCTTTCATTCAGTGGGCCATAGAAAGCCTATTTTTTTTTTTTTTAATATTATTTGGTTTCTAATTCTCCCTGAAAAAAAAAAAAAAACCTAAAAAAACAGTGGGAGAGTAATATTGCCCTTTCAGCTTGTGTGCCAGTCTTGACTCCTGGGTGTGCCACCTCTCTCCCTTTCATTCAGTGGGCCATAGAAAGCCTATTTTTTTTTTTTTTAATATTATTTGGTTTCTAATTCTCCCTGAAAAAAAAAAAAAAACCTAAAAAAACAGTGGGAGAGTAATATTGCCCTTTCAGCTTGTGTGCCAGTCTTGACTCCTGGGTGTGCCACCTCTCTCCCTCTCATTCAGTGGGCCATAGAAAGCCTATTTTTTTTTTTTTTTAAATATTATTGGGTTTCTAAAGTCTCCCTGAAAAAACAAAAAATACATAAAAAAACAGTGGGAGAGTAATATTGCCCTTTCAGCTTGTGTGCCAGTCTTGACTCCTGGGTGTGCCACCTCTCTCCCTTTCATTCAGTGGGCCATAGAAAGCCTATTTTTTTTTTTTTTAATATTATTTGGTTTCTAATTCTCCCTGAAAAAAAAAAAAAAACCTAAAAAAACAGTGGGAGAGTAATATTGCCCTTTCAGCTTGTGTGCCAGTCTTGACTCCTGGGTGTGCCACCTCTCTCCCTTTCATTCAGTGGGCCATAGAAAGCCTATTTTTTTTTTTTTTAATATTATTTGGTTTCTAATTCTCCCTGAAAAAAAAAAAAAAACCTAAAAAAACAGTGGGAGAGTAATATTGCCCTTTCAGCTTGTGTGCCAGTCTTGACTCCTGGGTGTGCCACCTCTCTCCCTCTCATTCAGTGGGCCATAGAAAGCCTATTTATTTTTTTTTAAAAATATTATTGGGTTTCTAAAGTCTCCCTGAAAAAACAAAAAATACATAAAAAAACAGTGGGAGAGTAATATTGCCCTTTCAGCTTGTGTGCCAGTCTTGACTCCTGGGTGTGCCACCTCTCTCCCTCTCATTCAGTGGGCCATAGAAAGCCTTTTTTTTTTTTGGTTTTTTTAATATTATTTGGTTTCTAAAGTCTCCCTGAAAAAAACAAAAAAAACATAAAAAACAGTGGGAGAGTAATATTGCCCTTTCAGCTTGTGCGCCAGTCTTGACTCCTGGTTGTGCCACCTCTCTCTCTCTAATTGTGGGCCATAGAAAGCCTTTTTTTTTTTTTTTTTTAATATTATTTGGTTTCTAAAGTCTCCCTGAGAAAAAAAAATAAATAAATTAGGTGGGAGATTAATATTGACATTAGTGCTTGAGTGACAGTCCTGCGTGTGTGTCATCTCTGTGATTTTGTGCCACAGAAAACAGAGTGTGTAACATTGTGCCTGATTTTCCTTGTGGTCTCACCAACCTGTTAAGGGATATTGAAATCATACTGAAGTTATAGCTCACCGTGTAAGTTGTTTGATAGCAACAAATAAAGTTACTTTGGTTAAGATTTTAAAACAATGAGGAAGTCTGGTGCAAGAGGTCGTCGTGGGCGTTCATTGTCAGCTGGTAATGATGGTAGTGGTAGTGGAGCATCAGGTGGTCGTGGGGATAAAAATATTCCACCTAAGTCTGGAGCTGTGGAGCCAGTTTCGTCGTCAGGCTACACAAGGCCTCGAACGCTCTCTTTTCTGGGAGTAGGAAAACCGCTTTTAAAGGCGGAGCAGCAACAGCAAGTTTTGGCTTACATTGCAGACTCAGCCTCTAGCTCTTTTGCCTCCTCTTCCGAAACTGGTAAATGTAAAAGCAGCGCGTCGCTTGTGGATGTTCACGGTCAGGGACAAGTCGCTTCCTTGTCCTCCTCAGCAAAAACTACAACAAGAGAGAAGGATGCAGCAGGCGACACAACGGGTCACTCCATGGAGCTCTTTACACATACCGTCCCTGGCTTAGAAAGTGAAACATTTAACAGGCCATGCCCATTACAAGTATATTCTGACATGGAGTGCACTGATGCACAGCCACAGCCAGAGTACTATGCTGCTCCTTTGACTCAGACCACCACATTGCCCTCTCAGGGTACAGATCCACAATCAGACCCTGATGAGACTATGTTGCCCCGCCACGAACGCTATACCACCGACCGACACAGTGACACAGACGAAGTTGCACACGAGCTCGAAGAGGAGGTAATAGATGACCCAGTTATTGACCCCGATTGGCAGCCATTGGGGGAACAGGGTGCAGGCGGCAGTAGTTCAGAAGCGGAGGTGGAGGAGGGGCCGCAGCAGGCATCAACATCGCAACAGGTTCCATCTGCCGGGCCCGTATCTGGACCAAAACGCGTGTCAAAGCCAAAACCTGTTGGAGCACAGCGTTGCCATCCGGTTAAAGCTCAGTCTGCAATCCCTGAAAAGGGATCAGAGTCTAGGAAGAGTGCAGTCTGGCATTTTTTTAAACAACATCCAACTGATCAGCGCAAAGTCATCTGTCAAAAATGTTCAACTAGCTTAAGCAGAGGTCAGAATCTGAAAAGTCTAAATACTAGTTGCATGCATAGACACTTAACCACCATGCATTCTCAAGCCTGGACTAACTACCAAACGTCCCTCAAGGTTGTAGCACCCTCGGCCAATGAAGCTAGTCAGCAACGCAACATCCCTTCCGTCACTGTAAGGCCACCATTTTCCGCACCACCGGCAGTATCTGTGCAGGTTTCTTTGCCAGCCAAAAGCAGTCAGGGTCAGGGAATCACCAGTTTTGTAGGAGGAAATATTGCATGTAGGGCACCGGCGGAAACAATACCGTCTCCAACCGTCTCTCAGTCTGCCATGTCCACCGGCACACCCGAAAGTTCCACGATCTACAGCTCTCCAGTCCAGCTCACCCTACATGAGACTCTGGTTAGAAAAAGGAAGTACTTATCCTCGCATCCGCGTACACAGGGTTTTAACGCCCACATAGCTAGACTAATCTCGTTAGAGATGATGCCCTACCGGTTAGTTGAAAGCGAAGCTTTCAAAGCCCTGATGGAGTACGCTGAACCACGATACGAGCTACCCAGTCGACACTTTTTTTCCAGAAAAGCCATCCCAGCCCTGCACCAGCATGTTAAACAGCGCATCGTCCATGCACTCAGGCAATCTGTGAGTACAAAGGTGCACCTGACTACAGATGCATGGACCAGTAGGCATGGCCAGGGACGTTATGTGTCCATCACGGCACACTGGGTGAATGTGGTGGATGCAGGGTCCACAGGCGACATCAATTTAGGGACAGTTGTGCCTAGCCCACGGTCTAGGAAACAGTTGGCTGTAGGCGTTCGCACCCCCTCCTCCTCCTCCTCGTCCTCCTGCAGAAGCTACAGCTCTTCCACAGAACGCAGTCGGCCAACCACTCCATCGGCAGATGACACTGTTGCACACCAGTTGTCCCATTATGGGCCAGCTACTGCCAAGCGTCAGCAGGCTGTATTGGCTATGAAGTGTTTGGGCGACAACAGACACACCGCGGAAGTTCTGTCCGAGTTCTTGCAACAAGAAACGCAGTCGTGGCTGGGCACAGTAGATCTTGAGGCAGGCAAGGTAGTGAGTGATAACGGAAGGAATTTCATGGCTGCCATCTCCCTTTCCCAACTGAAACACATTCCTTGCCTGGCTCACACCTTAAACCTGGTGGTGCAGTGCTTATTGAAAACTTATCCTGGGTTCTCCGACCTGCTCCTCAAAGTGCGTGCACTTTGCTCACATATCCGACGTTCGCCTGTACACGCCAGCCGTATGCAGACCTATCAGCGGTCTTTGAACCTTCCCCAGCATCGCCTAATCATAGACGTTGCAACAAGGTGGAACTCAACACTGCACATGCTTCAGAGACTGTGCGAACAGAGGCGTGCTGTTATTTATTTGTGGGAGGATACACGGGCAGGCAGTAGGATGGCAGACATGGAGTTGTCAGGTGTGCAGTGGTCGAAGATACAAGACATGTGTCAAGTCCTTCAGTGTTTTGAGGAATGCACACGGCTGGTTAGTGCAGACAACGCCGTAATAAGCATGAGCATCCCCCTAATGCGTCTGCTGATGCAAAGTTTGACGCACATAAAGGAGCAGGCGTCTGCACCAGAGGAAGAGGGAAGCCTTGATGACAGTCAGCCATTGTCTGGTCAGGGCAGTGTACAGGACGAGGTAGCGGGCGAAGAGGAGGTGGAGGACGAGGAGGATGATGGGGATGAGTATATTTTTAATGCGGAAACTTTCACGGGGGCACAGGAAATTGGTTGCGTGTCACGGCCGGGTTCTGGTTTTTTGAGGGACACAAGTGACGTAGATTTGCCTGCAACTGCCCCTCAACCAATCACAACCGGAGATTTGACAAGTGGAACTTTGGCCCACATGGCGGATTATGCCTTACGTATCCTACAAAGGGACACACGCATTACGAAAATGATGAACGATGACGATTACTGGTTGGCCTGCCTCCTTGATCCACGCTATAAAGGCAAATTGCAAAATATTATGCCACATGAGAACTTGGAACTAATATTAGCAACCAAACAATCAACTCTTGTTGACCGTTTGCTTCAGGCATTCCCAGCACACAGCGCACGTGATCGTTCTCACACGAGCTCCAGGGGGCAGCAGACTAGGAGTGTTAGGGGTGCACACATCAGAAGTGGCGTTGGACAGAGGGGTTTTCTGACCAGGTTGTGGAGTGATTTTGCTATGACCGCAGACAGGACAGGTACTGCTGCATCAATTGAAAGTGACAGGAGACAACATTTGTCCAGTATGGTTACTAACTATTTTTCATCCCTTATCGATGTTCGCCCTCAACCGTCATTCCCATTTGATTACTGGGCCTCCAAATTAGACACCTGGCCAGAATTGGCAGAATATGCATTGCAGGAGCTTGCTTGCCCGGCAGCAAGTGTCCTATCAGAAAGAGTATTCAGTGCTGCAGGGTCAATATTAACCGAAAAAAGGACTCGTCTGGCTACCCAAAATGTTGACGATCTAACATTCATTAAAATGAACCACAACTGGATTTCAAAATCTTTTGCCCCACCTTGCCCGGCCGACACCTAGCTTTCCTATGAAAAGCTCTTGCCTGTGAATTACTTTTCTAATGTCTAATTTGCTGCTGCAGATTGTACAGCATACGACATGTTTACACCTCCCTAAATGGCCAAACTCCCCACACGGGGCCGTGGTATCGCGACTTGGCGCAAGCACCCGTGAGACTGCTGTTTGTCTGAAGAGGTGGGTGTGCTCGCTTTTGGTTGACGGCATTGCTACTGGGTCCCTCATAGTACAATGTAGTGTCTCTGGCGGTGGTGGTGCGCACCCAACGTCAGACACACCGTTGTAACATGAGTGGCCCTGGGGCGGTCCCGCCGGCCTCAAGAGAGTTCCCCCCTACCCCAGCTCAAACTGGGCTCTACTACGTGCAAAATTATGTCGCACAGCTCCACCAATCTTTAGTCTATTCGCTGACATCATTCAATGTCTGGCACTGACAATACAAATTTGTAGACATCTATGATGCAACTTAAAGTAGTCTGTGTCTGTGTCCTATATTGGCACCATTAAATAGTTACTGCCAAATTACTATGTCAGAAACACAGCAGATGAGCCCACCCCTGTACCTAAGTATGCCATCTTTTTTTTTGTTTTGGTTGTTTTGCGAGACATTAACATCTATTTATATTTTGGGAGTACTGGGACAGACACTCCTTGCACTACTCCTCCACTCAGCACCAAGCTGCCTGCCCGTGTATCCATGTAACCGCTGTAAAACTGCCATGAGCCTATTGTTTGTTATTTTAGGCCTTTGATAGCCTGTCTGCGGTCCCTACTCCTCCACTGACCACCAAGCTGCCTGCCCGTGTATCCATGTAACCGCTGTAAAACTGCCATGAGCCTATTGTTTGTTATTTTAGGCCTTTGAAGCCTTTCTGCGCTCCCTCCTTCCACTAGTCCTCCACTGACCAGACCACTGCTGCCCGTGTACCCCTGGAACCAATTTTAAAGTGCCTACAGCCAGCCCATTTTATTGTGTTAGGCCTTCGAAGCCTGTCTGCGGTCCCTCCTTCCACTAGGCCTCCACTGACCAGACCACTGCTGCCCGTGTACCCCTGGAACCAATTTTAAAGTGCCTACAGCCAGCCCATTTTATTGTGTTAGGCCTTCGAAGCCTGTCTGCGGTCCATACTTCCACTAGGCCTCCACTGACCAGACCACTGCTGCCCGTGTACCCCTGGAACCAATTTTAAAGTGCCTACAGTCAGCCCATTTTATTGTGTTAGGCCTTCGAAGCCTGTCTGCGGTCCATACTTCCACTAGGCCTCCACTGACCAGACCACTGCTGCCCGTGTACCCCTGGAACCAATTTTAAAGTGCCTACAGCCAGCCCATTTTATTGTGTTAGGCCTTTGATAGCCTGTCTGCGGTCCCTACTTTAAATACTCCTCCACTCATCACCAGCTGCCTGCCCGTGTATCCATGTAACCGCTGTAAAACTGCCATGAGCCTATTGTTTGTTATTTTAGGCCTTTGATAGCCTGTCTGCGGTCCCTACTTTAAATACTCCTCCACTGACCACCAAGCTGCCTGCCCGTGTATCCATGTAACCGCTGTAAAACTGCCATGAGCCTATTGTTTGTTATGTTAGGCCTTTGATAGCCTGTCTGCGGTCCTTACTTTAAATACTCCTCCACTCACCACCTAGCTGCCTGTGTATCCATGTAACCGATGTAAAACTGCCATGACTGCCTACTGTTTGTTATTTTAGGACTTTGATAGCCTGTCTGCGGCCCCTACTTGCAATACTCCTCCACTGACCACAATGCTGCCTGGAGTGCCTGCCTGTGTATCCATGTAACCGATGTAAAACTGCCATGACTGCCTACTGTTTGTTATTTTAGGCCTTTGATAGCCTGTCTGCGGCCCCTACTTGCAATACTCCTCCACTGAGCACAATGCTGCCTGGAGTGCCTGCCTGTGTATCCATGTAACCGATGTAAAACTGCCATGACTGCCTACTGTTTGTTATTTTAGGCCTTTGATAGCCTGTCTGCGGCCCCTACTTGCAATACTCCTCCACTGAGCACAATGCTGCCTGGAGTGCCTGCCTGTGTATCCATGTAACCGATGTAAAACTGCCATGACTGCCTACTGTTTGTTATTTTAGGCCTTTGATAGCCTGTCTGCAGCCCCTACTTGCAATACTCCTCCACTGACCACACCAATGCTGCCCGTGTACCCCTGGAACCTATTTAAAAGTTCATAGAGCCTAGTTATATATTTTATTTACTATTAATAAGGCCATGATGGACTACGCTGTACCACGCTACAAGCTAACCAGTCGACACTTCTTTTGCGAGAAAAGCCATCCCAACCCTCCACCAGCATGTAGAAGACCGCATTGTCCATGCACTCTGGCAATCTGTGAGTACAAAGGTGCACCTGACAACAGACGCATGGACCTGTAGGCATGGCCACGGAAGATTACGTGTCCATTACGGCGCAATGGGTTAATGTGGTGGATGCATGGTCCACAGGGGACAGCCTACTAAGTCTGTCTGCAGTCCCTAATTCAAATTGTCCTCCACTGTCTAAATCGGAACTTCCACCTTCTGGCTTTCGGCCTATAGTATCAGAAATTAAACTGCATTTGGCCTTCAACTTTGGTTAGGGCCTACTAACGGCTTCTGCCCCTCCCTGGTGTTGCCCTCAACTAAATAAAGCTGAGCTTCAACCTTCCGGCTCTCATTATGTGGTTTAAAAAAAAAAAATGGTGGTTAGGGCCTACTAACGGCTTCTGCCCCTCCCTGGTGTTGTCCTCAACTAAATAAAGCTGAGCTTCAACCTTCCGGCTCTCATTAAGTGGTTTTAAAAAAAAAAAAATTGGTGGTTAGGGCCTACTAACGGCTTCTGCCCCTCCCTGGTGTTGTCCTCAACTAAATAAAGCTGAGCTTCAACCTTCCGGCTCTCATTATGTGTTTTTAAAAAAAAAATGGTGGTTAGGGCCTACTAACGGCTTCTGCCCCTCCCTGGTGTTGTCCTCAACTAAATAAAGCTGAGCTTCAACCTTCCGGCTCTCATTAAGTGGTTTTTAAAAAAAAATGGTGGTTAGGGCCTACTAACGGCTTCTGCCCCTCCCTGGTGTTGTCCTCAACTAAATAAAGCTGAGCTTCAACCTTCCGGCTCTCATTAAGTGGTTTTAAAAAAAAAAAAATTGGTGGTTAGGGCCTACTAACGGCTTCTGCCCCTCCCTGGTGTTGTCCTCAACTAAATAAAGCTGAGCTTCAACCTTCCGGCTCTCATTATGTGGTTTAAAAAAAAAAAATGGTGGTTAGGGCCTACTAACGGCTTCTGCCCCTCCCTGGTGTTGTCCTCAACTAAATAAAGCTGAGCTTCAACCTTCCGGCTCTCATTAAGTGGTTTTTAAAAAAAAATGGTGGTTAGGGCCTACTAACGGCTTCTGCCCCTCCCTGGTGTTGTCCTCAACTAAATAAAGCTGAGCTTCAACCTTCCGGCTCTCATTATGTGGTTTTAAAAAAAAAAAAATGGTGGTTAGGGCCTACTAACGGCTTCTGCCCCTCCCTGGTGTTGTCCTCAACTAAATAAAGCTGAGCTTCAACCTTCCGGCTCTCATTAAGTGGTTTTTAAAAAAAAATGGTGGTTAGGGCCTACTAACGGCTTCTGCCCCTCCCTGGTGTTGTCCTCAACTAAATAAAGCTGAGCTTCAACCTTCCGGCTCTCATTATGTGTTTTTAAAAAAAAAATGGTGGTTAGGGCCTACTAACGGCTTCTGCCCCTCCCTGGTGTTGTCCTCAACTAAATAAAGCTGAGCTTCAACCTTCCGGCTCTCATTAAGTGGTTTTAAAAAAAAAAAAAATGGTGGTTAGGGCCTACTAACGGCTTCTGCCCCTCCCTGGTGTTGCCCTCAACTAAATAAAGCTGAGCTTCAACCTTCTGCTCCAAATTACCATTTTAAAAAATGCAATAGGCTTTTCCGGCCTACTAAAGGTGTCTGCCCCTCCCTGGTGTTGTCCTCAACTGAACAAAGCTGAGCTTCCACATTCTGGCTTTCGCCCTATACTATCAGATATTAAACTGCATTTGGCCTACTAGTGTGGTTAGGCCCTTGAAACAGTGTCTGCTGCTCTTGGGTTTGCTACTCCACTGAACAAAGCAATGCCGCCTGTTTAGTCCTGTTACCAATTTTGAACTGCATGTAGCCTACTTTATTCTTTGGCCCTATATCTGTTTCCTCCTCATCCTGCCCATTGCCCAGCCACTGCTAAATGAGTCTGCTGGTACATTGACCTAGACCACTACATTCCCCTTGTACTCTACACAGCCAGAATCTGTCCCTGCTGAAAGTAAGGTTCCCCTTCCCGCATGTTATACCACCTTACACAGGGACAAAGAGGAAGGTGCAGATGAAAGTGCAGGTTCCTTCATCAGGTGGGGGGGCATACTCGTTGGCGACGTCACTGGCACAGGGCCCCTCAGAGTACGCAAAAGTGTCGCTGCTGGTGGGAGGCGCCCCCGCCATGCAAACACACCGCCGTACTTTGAGGGGCCCTGTGCCAGTGGCAATGCGAACGAGTGGGCCCCCCCCTGCTTGCTCAGGATCACAGCACTTGCAACTTTTAAATACTTACCTTTCCCTGCAACACCGCCGTGACGTAGTCCGCATTTCCTGGGCCCACGAAAAACTTGAGCCAGCCCTACTCCCCCCACAACTTTCCCCCAATTCCCTATGCCCAACTATTATTATACAGTTAATTAAGATTGGCAAGCTTCAGAAACAAGAATGGATGTTTTTGGCATTAAAATGGGCACTGTAGGTGTTTTCCTGGCCTCCACTCACTGCCGACTATGCTTCCCCATTGACTTGCATTGGGTTTCGTGTTTCGGTCGATCCCCGACTTTTAGCGATAATCGGCCGACTGCACTCGACTCGACTCTGGACAAAATCGGGTTTCCCAAAACCCTACTCGATCTTAAAAAAATGAAAGTCGCTCAACCCTACTTGTGAGTTTTTGGCACATGTCGAAAGTATTAGTTTTTGGCCTCTCCACTTTCAAGAAACCAAACTCTTTCTTGTTAAGATTTCCAAAGTGCTATGAAGTCTGGCTACTTTAGTACTGAAAATTTATGTGGGATCAGAAGGTAAGTTCATATAGTAGCTCTTGTTAGTAAGCTGCCTTTTTGCTTCCTTCACATATTGTTCAAAAGGTCATAAAATAACATTTCTCTCCACTGTTTGTTTCTTTGATGAGAAATTATTTATTCCTAAGAAAATATGCAACGGCTCTACATAATAAAAGTGTAATATTCTTATGTTTATTCCTACCTATCTTCAGACTCCAAATATCCCTTTCAACTGAATCATTAAAAAGTTGAACCACAGGGAAGGGGGCAAAATGATGAGGCACATTCAGAAGACAAAGAATATGGGAAATGACTCTTACCTTTGTTTGATTCAATCACCTTGTGAAATTCCAATAGATCCGGAAAAATGGTGTAGATTTAGAAAGCAAAGAATAAGGGAAATCATGCCTCAATGTGTTTCCTTCAGTCTTCTTGCGTAATTCCAATGAATCCAGAAAATAGCAATCCTAAAAGTCAATGTCAACCCCTTAATGAGTCTTGCCACATGACTTAAGAAAAGACGCTAAACCCTGTAGCGTCCACACGGTGTAAGGAATTTAAGAGAGAGTAAGCTTTAACTGTATTTTATTATTCTCCTCTTTTCCTCCAGCACACAGTATAACAGCAGCATAACATTTCCTCCTCAGGCTAGAACTGAAACTAAGCTCAACTCCCACCCTTACTTTCTTAAAGAGACAGATCTAATTCTTATACATTACATCATCCCCCCCTTTTATATATATATATATATATATATATATATATATATATATTAACAACCTAAAACAAATATTGACAATGCAACAACACGAAAACGTCCAAGAAAAACCATATGTCTGTATTGTCTTATTCCCCCTTTTTTTAACACTATATCTCTTCAATAAGTCTCGATGGAGCCCTTCTTTCCCGTGTAGGGTAATGTCTGGGTTCATTGGGGGTGTCCAGTGTTGACGGATCAGTCACCTCTTGTTGGTCCTCTCCACCGTCGGGTATCAAATTTTCCACTGGTGGGAATTCATTACCATTGTTCTGCGGTATGATTTTAAAATGTGAGGAATTTCGAGTGATGGAGTGTCCGTCTCGCTCAGCCGTGACCATATTGCCTTTTCTCTCAGTAACATTATATTTTGCAGGACTATATACAGCTGAGGTTTTGTTGGTTGATTTTTGACGCATAACAACCATATTACCTCTTTTGATGGCACATGGCTGTGCCCGTCGCCTTCTGTCTGCATAATGTTTCATGGCTTGCTTGTTAAAGAAATCCGTTGATTGCACTGAAGAGTCATTTGGTAAGGGATGACTAGTCACATCAGGAACCCATGTACGAAGAGTTCTGCTGAACATGAGATGAGATGGAGCAGCATTAGTGGTGGAATGTGGCGTGTTGCGGTAATTGCGCAGGAATTTGTATAGTGACTGTTTCAGTGGGGTGTGCTCCAGACTAGCTGCCTTGATTCGTTTCCCCATGGTGTGTATGAAATGTTCCACGATTCCATTAGCTTGCGGCCAGCAAGGTGTGATTTTTCTGTAGCTGAACCCCAAGTATTCAGAAAACTGTGCAAACACATGTCCATTGAATGGAGGTCTATTATCTGTTTTGACCACTCTCGGAATGCCATATGCAGAGAATATGTCGTCCAGTTCTGGTATGACACTATTAGCAGACGTTGAAGAGATGAATGAAATGACAGGGTATCTAGAATATTCATCAATTGTTACTAGAATGTATTGGCCATTTGGTAATGGTCCATATATGTCGACTGCCACTTCCTCCCATACAGCAGTGGGTAACGGAGACATTTGTAATGGCTCTAGAGTTGATGATGGAGTAATTAATTAACAAGTGGAGCAATGTCTAATCTTCTCTTCCACCAATTTATCCATATTTGGGAACCACACTTTTTCTCTGAGTAACTTTTTTGTGCCAACAATTCCTAGATGACCTTCGTGTGCTATCTGTATGACTAGGTTGCGCAAGGCCTTAGGTACAACCAGTTTGGTACCACGAAGGATGAGTTGGTCTTCAGTGACAGATAATTCCTCATGTACATTTGAAAATAGTTTTAACTCCTTCAGATCAATCCCATCTTCAGGAAATTTTTTCTTTTGAATTTCATGCCACCTTCTATTTTGGATAATTTGTATTAAGGCACAGAGTGTCTTGTCACTTGTTGTTGTATTCACAAACTGATCAACAGAAAGTGCTTTTGGCACGGCGTGAGCTGCAACAAAGTGGATGTATTCTTTAATGGAGGAATTCACAGGTAAATCATCATTCGTAGGATGTCTTGAGAGATAATCAGCAGGATTGCTGTATTTTCCAGGTTTGTGAACAATTTTGTAATTATAGTCCTGTAGACGTAGACACCATAGTTCGATCCATGCCGGCATTTTAGCTCTGGGATTTCCAAAAATTGTCAGGAGAGCTTGATGATCTGTGACAATAGTAAAGGGAGCGCCATAGAGAAGTAAGTGAAAGTGTTCACATCCCCAGACGACTGCCAAGCTTTCTTTTTCAGGTTGCGAATACTTTCTTTCAGTGCTTGTTAAGCTTTTACTTGCATAAGAAATGATGTGGGGACTTTGATTGTCATCCTTGTATTGTGCTAAAATTGCACCCAGTCCCACGGGACTGGCGTCCACAATCAGTTCGGTTCGAAGAGCTGGATCAAAATAGGCCATTTTGGTTGTTGAGCAGAGTTCGTTTTTGATTGTTTCAAAAGAGGCCTGACAGTCTTGGGACCATTGAAAAACACAATTTTGTTTCGTAAGTTCCCTTAATGGAGTGCTGATTGTTGAAAAATTTGGAATATATCTAGCACAGTAACTTACCATTCCAAGAAAAGAGCGCACTTCACTGGCATTCTGTGGAATTGAAGCAGCTCTGATGGATTCCACTTTCTTGGGATCAGGTCGTACTCCTTCCGCCGAGAAAATGTGACCATAGAACTCCAATGAATTTTTATCAAATTCACATTTTTCTTTGTTTAAAGTGAGTCCAGCAGAGAGCAGACATTCAAAGATAGCATATAGATCACGATTATGTTCAGCTTGAGTTTTCCCAAAAACCAGTATGTCATCACTGTAATTAATGGCATTTGGAATATGTTGAATGACGCTCCTTATCACATCTTGAAAAATTTCCGCTGCTGAGCAGACCCCAAACGTCAATCTTTTGTATCTTCTGAGACCCACATGGGTGGAAAATGTTGATAAGTATCTGGATTCTGGACTCAATTCTAATTGATGATAGCCCTTATTGAGGTCGAGCTTTGAAAAAACTGTTCCTCCATTTAATAAATGAATAATGTAATTAATTGTGGGTGAGATATGTCTTTCCCTCTGAATAGCAGTGTTGGGCAGGCGCATGTCAACACACAGTCTCACCTGCTCTGGAGTCTTTGGTTTTGGAACTACCACAAGTGGAGAGACCCACGGAGTGGGACCAGAAACAGTTTCAATGACATCATCATCCATGAGTAATTGGAGTTCCTTTTCTACCTTCTTTCTTAGGTGAAATGGAATACGCCTGTGAGCCTGGGCTACTGGACGAACACTGTCATCCACATGAAGATGCACTTGAGAGTCCTTTAATTTCCCCAATCCATTATATAGGGAGGGAAAACTGTTCACCATGGCTTGTACATCCAGGTCCGCAGGGTCGGTTATGGTATGAACAATCTGGATGAGTCCTAGCTTCAAGGCAGTGTGATAGCTGAGAAGACAGCCTCCCGATCCTTGTAATGTGTGAAAAGTTGTTTTCTGCCTATTTTCTTTATAGCTAAGTTCAGCATCAAATTGTCCCATTGTAACTAGAGGTGTTTTAGATCCATATGGAAAGATTTTAGTATGCACTTGCTGTAAAACTGGCTTTGTTTTCAACTGTTCATAAGTATTGCTGTCTATGATATCCACTGAAGCTCCTGTATCTATTGTAAAGGTGACATCCGTGTTGCAGATGGTGAGTGTAATACATGGAGACTGCACTGAGCCAGTAACAGAAGTCGTGAACACATAGTTCTCAGCCACAGACATTTCTTCTATATCCTGATTTACCATTTTTATAATTGTAGGCTTTGTCATTGGCAGAGGAGACTTGATAGGCGCTGATTTGCAGACAACTGCAAAATGGTTCCCTTTTCCACATTTACTGCAAGTTTGTCCTATAGCTGGACATTTGTTTATGTGGTGAGGGAAATCTTGTCCACATCTATAACATTTCTTCTGTTGCGGGGCTTGCTTGCCTTGTACACTTTTATGTTTGAGATTATGCACATGTAAATTATCCCCCTTCTCCATTGCACTTTCCTGATGATCTGCTATCTCTATAGCATGGGCCATCTTGAGTAAATCATGCAGAGAGAGATCCTGCTGCAGAGCTTTACGCCTTATGTTATTAGACGAGCAGGTGACAATTACTTGAGTTAAGATTTCATCATCTACGTCAGTAAATGCACACCCATGTGCTAGGTCTTTTAGCCGGGTGACATAGGTGTCTATGGATTCTTCTGGAAGCTGCTTAGCAATCCTGAACTTGTATCTTTCATATCTGATGTTTTGTTTAGAGTTGAAGTAGTCAGTGAGAGCTTTGGAGCATTTGCTGTACGTGTCTGTCTCCGATGCCGGTAATGTGCTGTATATGTCATAGACTCCTGTGCCCGCACAATGCAGGAACACGGCTCTCTTTCTGTTCTCCTCTTTTATATCTGTTGCTTCCAGGAAATTCTCAAATCGATTTAACCATTTTCTCCAATTATGAGAGAGATTAGTGACATCAGTCATATCAAACTGTTGGAACGTGTGCAAGTATTCAGCCATGATGGAGTCTCTCAGTGGTGCTGGCGTGTGAAGCAGTAAAGCAGGGGTCAGTACTCACAGCAGCAGGTGATTCATCCCATCCTCGTCGCCAGTTGTAGCGTCCACACGGTGTAAGGAATTTAAGAGAGAGTAAGCTTTAACTGTATTTTATTCTTCTCCTCTTTTCCTCCAGCACACAGTATAACAGCAGCATAACATTTCCTCCTCAGGCTAGAACTGAAACTAAACTCAACTCCCGCCCTTACTTTCTTAAAGAGACAGATCTAATTCTTATACATTACAAACCCTAAACTCCATTTGCAGACACGTTTCATCGTATTCGTACCTCAATCGTGCAAAGCACTAGACGTCCTTTCAGAGACCTCTCACCTTACCAAGTCAGATGTTATGCTTTACAATGGTGAGGGTGAAACCTGCGAAACACATGTCTGCAAATAGAGTTTCATGTTTGGCTTTTTATCCTAAGAAATGTGACAAGTTGATACTGACCTATAGGATTCCTATTTTCTATAGGTGGTGCTAGTCTTCAAGTTCTCTTCCTCTTTGATGAGGGGATTTGCATATTTAAATTCCCAGAGGAGCATTGCATGGTTTGTAAGACTACTTACACCTTTTTGGCACTTTCCACTGAGAGAAACGTTCCACCTTATACTCCCTAATAAGACCTGTAATGGCACACAGCCTTGCTCACCTCCCCAGTTCGCACGTCTCACTACTGGCATGTGCAGTGATTATAAGTAGGAAAAGTGGAGAGGAAATATGCAGACACCTCTCTGCATCTATTTCAGTTATAGTGTAAAAATGCCATAATAGCTGGTAAAATATTGGTATTGTGGTATTGTTTGTGACACACTGCAGTGCTCATGTCAGCTCTGGTCTAATTTCGGACCTCTCACACTGCCAGTGAAATAAAACTGCAGCGTGTTCCATAAATCTCACTGAATCTTTGGCAGCTGTCAAGGCAATATTTCCTGATGCCAGGGATAGATGCATAAATGTGTTTATAATGACACACAGTACTGATCTTTATCCCCTTCATGACCTTGGGATTTTCCGTTTTTCCGTGTTCTTTTTTCACTCCCCTCCTTCCCAGAGCCATAACTTTTTTATTTTTCCGTCAATTTGGCCATATGAGGGCTTATTTTTTGCGGGACGAGTTGTACTTTTGAAAGACATCATTGGTTTTACCATGCAGTGTACTAGAAAATGGGAAAAAAATTCCAAGTGCGGTGAAATTGCAAAAAAGTGCAATCCCACACTTGTTTTTTGCTTGGATTTTTTGCTAGGTTCACTAAATGCTAAAACTGACCTGCCATTATGATTCTTCAGGTCAGTACGAGTTCATAGACACCTAACATGACTAGGTTATTTTTTATCTAAGTGGTGAAAAAAAAATCCAAACTTTGCTTAAAAAAAAAAAAATTGTGCCATTTTCCGACACTCGTAGCGTCTCCATTTTTCATGGTCTGGGGTCGGTTGTGGGCTTATTTTTTGTGTGCTGAGCTGGCGTTTTTAAGGATAGCATTTTGGTGCAGATACATTCTTTTGATCGCCCGTTATTGCATTTTAATGCAATGTCATGGTGACCAAAAAAACGTAATTCTGACGTTTCGAATTTTTTTCCCGCTACGCCGTTTAGCGATCAGGTTAATGATTTTTTTTTTGTTGATGGATAGGGCGATTATGAATGTGGCGATACCAAATATGTGTAGGTTTGAGGTTTTTTTAATTGATTTATTTTGATTGGGGCGAAAGGGGGGTGATTTAAACTTTTATATATTTTTTATTTTTTTCACATTTTTTTTTATTTTATTTTTTTACTTTTGCCATGCTTCAATAGCCTCCATAGGAGGCTAGAAGCAGGCACCACTCGATCGGCTCTGCTACATAGCAGCGATCTGATGTTCGCTGCTATGTAGCAGAAATGCAGGTGCGCTATGAGCGCCGACCACAGGGTGGCGCTCACAGCTGCCGGAGATCAGTAACCATAGAGGTCTCAAGGACCTCTATGGTTACTATTCTGAAGCATCGCCGACCTCCGATCATGTGACGGGGTCGGCGATGTGATCATTTCCGGCCGCCCGGCCGGAAGCGGTAGTTAAATGCCGCTGTCTGCATTTGACAGCGGCATTTAACTAGTTAATAGGTGTGTGGCAGATCGCGATTCTGCCCGCGCCTATTACGGGCACATGTCAGCTGTTCAAAACAGCTGACATGTCCCGGCTTTGATGCGGCTCACCGCCGGAGCCCGCATCAAAGCGGGGCTTCTGACCTCGGACGTACTATCCCGTCCGAGGTCAGAAAGGGGTTAATGATGATAAATTTAAAAAAGTAATGAAAACACATTTTAGTCTGCTCTGTAGTCACAATTTATAATGTGTACAGATTAACATGCTAAAACTGGTGAAAGGTAGCATAGGATCTGTGTCAGTTGTCAGGGCATTATTTATTGATGCCAGGGATAGATGCAGAGAGGTGTTTGTAAGGACAACTCTGCCCCTCTCTAAAACTATGCCCCTGCTTGTAATCACTGTGGATGCTAGAAGTGAGATCTGTGTGACCTTGTGAGGAGAGCAAAGCTGTGTATCATTACATGTCTTACTAATTCTTACAGAGAGAACCTTGATTCTTAATTTATCTAGAGGCATTTTCTTCTTTTTTTTTTTCCTGCATGAGACTGTTCAAAAATAGCTAAGGAGGATAGCCACTAAATAAAACATAACTTTTAATACTCAGATTAAAAACCTTAGATCCCAACAAAGGCACATATATAACAAAAAACAACGTGCTAAAGTGAACCAGTGCTCAAGATAAAAAACCGGAACAGTCTTACCAGTTCAGATGGACGTATAAGGGTAATGCCTCCCAATATCCAAAACAATGGTGGTTCCAGAGCATGGGGTAAGGAGTAAGGGTAGGGGCACTTCCACTATCTTCCCTGTAAACCCATATATAGCTCCTGTCCTGACAAGGACAGGCCCCAAGTGTGTCCTACTATGGACGCCCACCATACAGTCTGTAGACCCGAAAATGTCTCTTATTTCCCAACGCGTTTCAACTCCCGTGCAGGAGAATCATCAGGGGAGTCTTGAAATGAAAAAATGCCAGTGGGCTCAGTCACTCATCCAGAAGTAAAGTTCATATAAGTCTGTTCATATAAGGTCCAGCAGTGGCTCACCCTAAATCCCCCTCAGCCGCCCCCCCTCTTGCCCCTTTCCCCATCCTTCCCCCCCCTTTTTTTCTCCTCCTAGTTACCGTTTCAACATCATTTGTATAAGTTTATATTCATCTATGTTACTGAATCTGGCTTCTGAGTCTGCGGGCCTGTAGTTAAAAAGACAGCCAAAGAAAACAAAGTATTTGTGTGTTGTATCATATAGTAAAGGTGCCACTGCCTTTTTGCTATGACAACCTTCAATATATAGATCTATGGGAACTCTAAAGTAGAGTTAAACCCCATTAACATGTTGAAGGGTTTTTTTCCTCTTGGAACCTAACTTTTATGACATGCAGGTGGTCCTCTTGTATATGTGTATGCCTGTATATTTATAGAAAAGGGTGCCCTCTTAGTTTTATATTCTATCTTATAGTGTGTTTGGGCACTTTTGGGAATTTCAGCGTAATTTGCATAATTGGGAGTAAATCCCTCCCCCCCTTTACCCCCTACTGAGCTCCTGCACTTTTTGAACTTAGAGCCACTTGATTAAGATACATGTGATTGACTTTCTATTGCTCCCGGGGGTGCGCAGGGCTTGATCCTGTGTGTCAACACTCCTGACTATGATGACGATCTGGGCGCACACAAAATGGCACCGACACTTCCGGCGATCCGCACCAGGCAGTATACAGGACTCCTTTTAGATGGTGGGCAGAAGTGACGTATGCAAAATGGCGTCGCCACTTCCGGTGGCGTGCGCTCCAGCTGCCTAACGCAATTGTTTCCTGATTAGGATGACGATCTGGGCGCACACAAAATGGCGCCGACACTTCCGGCGACTCGCACCAGGCAGTGTATAGGACTCCTTTTAGATGGAGGGTGGAAGTGATGTAACCAAAATGGCGTTGCCACTTCCGGTGGCGTGCGCTCCAGCCACTTAATGCGACTGTGGCCTGATGGTACATCGGTTACCATGTGAGGTGTGTTTACGTCTGACAGCCCCTCATGGAGCTCTTCAGGTATGACGTTATGGGGGTTTTTGGGGGCGGCGCTGTATATTTTTGGGCAGGCTTTATAAGGTAGAACCATTAGTTTGATGTTGAGGACTTACCACAAGCTGCAGAGATAGCTAACCTTGCTGACTACCTAGGGTGCCCAGCCACCGAGGGACGTTATATGAACAGACTTATATGAACTTTACTTCTGGATGAGTGACTGAGCCCACTGGCATTTTTTCATTTCAAGACTCCCCTGATGATTCTCCTGCACGGGAGTTGAAACGCGTTGGGAAATAAGAGACATTTTCGGGTCTACAGACTGTATGGTGGGCGTCCATAGTAGGACACACTTGGGGCCTGTCCTTGTCAGGACAGGAGCTATATATGGGTTTACAGGGAAGATAGTGGAAGTGCCCCTACCCTTACTCCTTACCCCATGCTCTGGAACCACCATTGTTTTGGATATTGGGAGGCATTACCCTTATATGTCCATCTGAACTGGTAAGACTGTTCCGGTTTTTTATCTTGAGCACTGGTTCACTTTAACACGTTGTTTTTTGTTATATATGTGCCTTTGTTGGGATCCAAGGTTTTTAATCTGAGTATTAAAAGTAATGTTTTATTTAGTGGCTATCCTCCTTAGCTATTTTTGAATTGTAAAGTCCTGAGTATATACATACGGCGTGAATGGTTGCACGTCATAGCTATTCCCTGCATGAGACTGACTGCTTACGATTGGTCAACATCATGCAGGAGAAAACAGTTAACTCCCCCAGAGAGCAATCTATACTATCACACTCTTGGTTATAAAGGAAATTAGCATAAAAACTAAAACCCTTAGTGACCACCAATACCTCTTTTTACTGACCTGCGATATAAGAGACAAGCATCCCCTGACAGGTGACAATCCTGTAGCTGTCAGATGCAATATAGCTGACAAAATGTTGCTTCAGCCACAATCACAATGTTGGCTCCGACTATGGTCGTTTAACCCCTTAAATGCTTCTGTCAATAATGACCAAAGCATCTAAATGGTTAACAGAGTGTGGGGGCTCCCTGTTTCACCCTGAGATCTTGACTGTGTGGTCCTGATGTTTGCCATGGCAGTTCATGGCCAAATAATGGCCTTAGAGTCTGCCGGCTATAGAGGCTTATTCAAAAGTTATCATAATTTAGGTGGTGAAAACAATCTTTTTCATTCCTGTTATGCCACTTTGCATTAATTCCTGAAAAGCAACTAAAGGGTTAATTAACAACCTGAAAGCAAATTTGAATACGTTGAGGGGTGCAGTTTTTAAAATGGTATCACTTTTGGGGGATTCCAATATAAAGGACCCCCAAAGTCACTTCAAAACTAATCATGCCCCTAAAAAAATAAGTTTTGTACATTTTCTTGAAAAAATGAAAAATTACTGCTACATTTTTGAACCTTCTAAAATGTTAACAAAGAAAACAGCATTTTACAAATGGTGCTGATGTAAAGCAGACATGAGGGAAATGTTATTTATTAATGTTTTTCTGTGGTATCACTATCTGGATAAAAGGGATAATCATTCAAAGTTTGAAAATTGCAATTTTAAAAAAAAAATGTCAAATTTCTGATATTTTTAGAAATTAATTCAAAACTTATCAACCTAAATTTACCATTATCATAAAGTATGATGTGTCACGAAAAAACAATGGGCTATATTGAAGCATTCCAGAGTTATACTTCGTAAATTGTCACTGGTCAGATTTTAAAAAATTGGTTCTGTCACTAAGGGGTTAACAAGCCTGTAACAGAGATGAGAAATAAAAAAAAGATGAAAAAAAACCTTTTTTTTAGCCAGCTAGTCAGCTCTGCAGTCAATCTTCCATGTTTGTGGTATATATCATAGAATCATATAATCATAGAATGTTAGAGTTGGAAGGAACCTCCAGGGTCATCGTGCCCAACCCCCTGCAAAAAGGATTCACTAAACTATCTGAAACAAATGTCTGTCCAGCATCTGTTGAATACTTCTATTAAAGGAAAACTCACCAATAGGGATGAGTGGACAGTGGATGTTTGGGTTCATCGGATACGGCTATTCTGGAGGTAAACATTTGGTTCAGTACTCGAATTTGACCCCAAACTTGAACCCAAACCCTAATCCCATAAACGGCAATGGTGACCCAAACTTTGGTGCTTCAAAATGGCTGTAAAATTGTCATAGTAAGCTCTAGGGGCTGCAAAAGAAAGAAATATGGGGGTAAGAGCAAGACAATTGCCCTGAAAACAAATTTGGATAGGTAAATGACTTATTAAGTACAGTGAAGTTATGGAGGTCCTGAAAAAAAATCAGGATGAGTTTGGCATCTGGTCTGGGGCCTGGAAATTCATAATGAAGTTCAAGCATTTGGGCGGTACTGTAAACCACAACCACAGGAAACAAGGAAGAAGGGGAAGGGGGAAAAAAACTTTCTCCTTCCTCTATCCAGGTGTCAGGACTCTGAACATTTTTTATTACCTTTTTGTGCATTACTGCCCTTTTCCAAGATGGCATCTTTGGTCTCATGTGCACTTTGTCTTCCTGCTATAAAACTCCACCCCAGCCTTCAGTCTGTGCTAGAGTATTCTGCCTTGCATCCAGATCCTGACCTCTGGTGATTCCCTGGCTATATACCTGCTCCTGTGAACCTGTGGGGTTATCCTGTTACTCTGCTCTGAGTTCCTGCTGCATACACCAGTTCCAGTAATCCTCCTTCATCTGCTGCTCGTGTCTGCTTCCATGTGCATTTGCTGGACATGTAAGCTGTTTCTGCTCTGAAAGAACCTGAGACTATTACCCAGACCTCCCTGGTTGAGCTAAGATATTATTTGAACTGCCTTATAAGCATATCTATCTGTGTTTTGGACTAAGCAAGAACTTATTCGTGTCAAGTATCCTCAAGAATAATTGTGCTTCATAGACTTTCTTTGTGATTGCATTTTCCTCTGAAGTTTCCTATAGACTGCTGAGCTGCATTTGATATTTGCACCAAGTGTTGTGGACTTGAATTTCTCTCTGCACCTGTTTGAATCACCGTGTGATAATATAGACTTTATAACTTATAAAACTGTGTCCTATAGTTGTCTTGTTCCACGCAAAGAGTCTCCTGAGTTATCCCCCTATAATAATTACAGGATACTCTAGCCTAAAAAAAAAGGAGACTGCTGGAACAATGACTGCAGAAAGCAGACTAGAGCAGGTGTTTTCCATAATTAGATTACTGCAGAAAGATGTGGCAGGTCGGCAAAAGAAGTTTGGAAGCTTTGAACTCAATCAACAAGTGTTTGGACAGACTTTGCAGGACTTAAGCAACCGCATGACAGCCCAGGAAAACAAACTTGCTGGCATAGAGTCCCAGTATGGACGGGCTTTTCCGGACATAAGCACGCAAATAGCTGCACTAGCGACCTTTCCCTCTGGGCAACCGCCACCAGCTAGCCCACCTAAGTTGCCCCCATTCAGATTTAATGGTGATCGCGACAAATTTCGTGGCTTTGTGAATCAATGTATGCTATATTTTGATGTGCATGCTGACCATTTTCCTAATGATAGATCCAAAGTATTGTGTGTAATAATGCTCCTGACCGCACCAGCGCTCGCCTGGGCGAATCCGATGATTGAGTCTCGTGACCCACGGTTAAATAACTTGGATGATTTCTTGGCCGCTATGGCATTAATGTTTGCTGATCCTAATCGCCGTGCAACCGCTGAATCTGCCTTATTGTCTTTATGCCAGGCAAAACATTCTGTTATTGAGTATGCTACTGAATTCAAGAGATTAGTGGTAGATACCAATTGGGACAGTTATGCACAATTGCCTATTTTTAAAAGGGGTCTGTCTAGTATTGTAAAAGATGAACTAGCTCGCTCTGAGTCACCACAAGAGCTAAAGACATTTATTCAGCATTGTGTGCGCATTGACATTCGCCTTGCTGAGCGTAGGCAGGAGAAGTTTGCTGCATATAACCGTATTTCTAACTTTTACCTTCCTTCCAAAGGGCCTGCAGGTAAAACATCTCGGGAGGTGGAGGAGGTGCCCATGCAAATTGATTCTGTTCAGAGGCGCGAGATCAATGAGCACCGGGAGCATCGCCTTCGTGAAAGTCTATGTTTTTAAAGTGGCCAGTCTGACCACTTCTTGATCAATTGTCCTAAGTGTCCTAGACAGCCTAACAAGGTGCTAGCAGCAGTAGAGGAGTATGACAACTGTGATGATGAATCTGACATCTCTGAATGTAGCCTGCCTTTAAATGCTGTATTCCATTCACTTTCTATGACTTCACACCCCAAGGAGCTTAAGAAAAAGAGCTCTCAATGTTCTCTTCCTATTAAGATCCTGTCTTCAGGACAGTGGATTTCCAGTGCAGCTATGATTGACTCTGGTGCAGGTGGCAATTTCATGGATATCGCATTTGCCAAGCAACATGGTATTGAAATTCAGCAAAGAGCCTCTCCAATTACCATGGAAACAGTGGATGGTCACCTTTAATCTCTGGGCCTGTGGATCAGGAGACCGTACCCCTTGAAATTTTGTTGGAGCCTAATCATCAGGAGCAACTTTCTTTCTTGCTAATTTCTTCTCATTTTCCTGTGATTTTGGGCATTCCTTGGTTGCGTTCTCAGAACCCAATTATCAACTGGGAGACCAAGGAGATTATCTTTCCAACAAGGAGCAACTTAGTGTTAACATAAGCTGTCCCTGAGTCCACGGCTACGGAACCACATGGAAAGGTATTTTCTTTACCTCCAGCATATAAAGAGTTCTCTAACATCTGTGACAAGAAGAATGCAGATCAGCTTCCTCCACACAGGCATTATGACTGTCCTATTGAGTTGCTTCCTGGGGCAGCTATTCCTTTTGGTAATGTATACCCTTTGGCGGCACCTGAGCTTCAAGCCTTAAAGGAGTATATTGATGAAAATCTGGCCAAAGGCTTCATACATCCTTCTTCCTCACCAGCAGGGGCACCTATATTTTTTGTAAAGAAGAGGGATGGGACCCTGAGACCCTGTGTTGACTATCAGGAACTCAATAAGGTAACCGTACGAAACTGTTACCCTTTGCCTCTGATTCCCGAATTACTGGAAAGAGTCAGCCATGCTAAGGTGTTCTCTAAACTGGATCTTCGTGGGGCTTATAATTTGGTGCATATTCGTCCAGGGGATGAGTGGAAGACAGCATTCAGATGCCGGTATGGACACTTTGAATCTCTTGTGATGCCCTTCGGGCGTTGTAACGCCCCTGCAATGTTTCAACACCTTGCTAATGACATTTTCAGAGATTTGTTGGACCAGTTTTTGGTGATCTATTTGGACGATATACTAATCTTTTCTGACTCTCTACAGGAACATGAAGAACAAGTCAAAACTGTTTTAAGACATCTGAAAGAGAACCATCTGTATATTAAGTTGGAGAAATGCGAGTTCCATCATTCTGAGATACAGTTCTTAGGTTATATCATCTCTCCCCAGGGGCTGAACATGGAATCTGGTAAGATTCAGGCAATCCTTGACTGGCCGGTACCCAAGAATGTTAAGGAGGTCCAACGTTTTATTGGTTTTGCAAGTTTCTACAGACGCTTCATTCGAAATTTTTCTGATATTGTCCGTCCCATTACTTCCTTGACAAAGAAGGAAAAGCCCTTTAAGTGGTCATCACAGGCTCAAGAAGCTTTTGATCGGCTTAAGATATGTTTCACAACAGCACTGCTGTTGATACACCCAGATCCAACACTTTCTTTCATTGTGGAGGTGGACGCTTCTGATAATGCTTTGGTGGCTATTCTCTCCCAAAGAACTGGAGAGAAGGGTCTGCTGCATCCTTGTGCTTTCTTTTCCCATAGACTAACCTCAGCAGAGAAGAATTACAACATGGGAGACAAGGAATTGCTGGCTATTATTGCGGCTTTCAAAGAATGGAGGCATCATCTGCAAGGAGCTGCACAACAGATCATAGTGCTAACTGACCATCACAATTTAGAGTTCCTTAGATCCACTAGGTGTCTTTCTCCTCATCAGGCTCGTTGGAACTTATTTTTAAATCAATTTAACTTTGTTATCTCGTACCGTCTAGGTTCTCGTAATGGGAAGGCTGATGCTTTATACCGAATCCATGCTGTGGATTCCGTACCTGGAGCCCCATCCAAGACCATTCTATCTGATGCCAATTTCATCGGAGTTATCCACGATCAGGACTTGTGGAAGGAGTGCAGGGAGACCTATGACGGAGATGTATTTCTGGCCAACCCACCTGTGGATATTAATCTTGTCTTTAAGGGTGGCATGTGGTTCAGAGATCGACGTATCTACGTCCCTGATGTCGTCCGTCTGCAGATCCTCAAGTTGGTACATGACTCCAAGTTGGCTGGTCACAGGGGGCTACAGAAGACACAAAAGTTCCTGAGCCGATTCTTCTGGTGGCCAACTTGCCTGAAGGATACCAAGGACTATGTTCTCTCTTGCAAGGTATGTGCTCGTTACAAGACTCCTCATGTGGCCCCTACGGGTCTTCTACAACCATTACCTGTTCCGTCCTGCCCTTGGGGGTCTATATCAATGGACTTTATTGTGGAGCTGCCTACATCGGGGGGCATGAATACAATCATGGTGGTAGTTGATCGCCTGACTAAAGCTGCTCATTTTGTTCCATGCACCGGACTCCCCTCAGCTAAAGATACAGTGAACTTGGTTATACAGAATGTCTTTCGGTTGCATGGGGTTCCGGATTAGATCATCTCTGACCGTGGAGTGCAGTTCACTTCAAGATTCTGGAAGGGGTTTTGCTCTGCACTCAATATTAATGTCTGTCTCTCTCCCGCTTACCATCCCCAGACAAATGGTCAGACTGAGCGTACCAACCAGACGCTGGAATAATATCTAAGATGCTATGTCAGCCATCTCCAGAATGATTGGTTGGAGTTGCTGCCGTTAGCCAAATATTCATATAGCAATTCTAAGAGAGCCTCCACTAAATTTACACCTTTCTTTGCCAATCTGGGTTATCATGCGTGTATCTTACCTAGGTCTCCAATTAATTCTCTGGTTCCGGCAGTGGAAGAAAGGCTGACTGCGATGAGGCAAAGTCTGGAGGTTCTGAAGGAATCCCTGACCACAGCTCAAGAACGTTATAAGAGATCGGCTGATAGATTCCGTAAACCTGCACTGATGTTCAAGGTAGGAGATTCCGTGTGGTTAGCAACTAAGAATCTGAAGTTAAACGTTCCTTCACAAAAACTTGGACAGAAATTCATTGGCCCTTTCAAGATCAATGGTATTGTGAGCTCTGTGGCCTGCCGGCTGAAGCTGCCTAGGACTATGAAGGTACACCCAGTTTTTCATGAATCTTTACTAAAGCCTGTATCTCCTAATGCCTTCCAGGGACGTGTTGTGCCACCTCCGCAGCCTGTGGTGATTGATGGGCAAGAACAATTTGTGGTGGAGGAAATTGTTGATTCCAGGATTCGCAGGAATCGGCTCCAATATCTGATAAGATGGCAGGGATATCCCCCTGAGGAAGACTCTTGGGAACCTGTGGAAAACATCAATGCCCAACAGAAGATTTCTCGTTTTCATCAGAGATTCCCTGAGAAACCAGGTCCAGGATCGTCCTGAGGCCGCTTCAAAGGAGGGAGTAATGTCAGGACTCTGAACATTTTTTATTACCTTTTTGTGCATTACTTCCCTTTTCCAAGATGGCGTTTTTGGTCTCATGTGCACTTTGTCTTCCTGCTATAAAACTCCACCCCAGCCTTCAGTCTGTGCTAGAGTATTCTGCCTTGCATCCAGCTCCTGACCTCTGGTGATTCCCTGGCTATATAACTGCTCCTGTGAACCGGTGGGGTTATCCTGCTACTCTACTCTGAGTTCCTGCTGCATACACCAGTTTCAGTAATCCTCCTTCATCTGCTGCTCATGTTTGCTTCCATCTGCATTTGCTGGACATGTAAGCTGTTTCTGCTCTGCAAGAACCTGAGACTATTACCCAGACCTCCCTGGTTGAGCTAAGATATTATTTGAACTGCCTTATAAGCATATCTATCTGTGTTTTGGACTAAGCAAGGACTTATTCGTGTCAAGTATCCTCAAGAATAATTGTGCTTCATAGACTTTCTGCGTGATTGCATTTTCCTCTGAAGTTTCCTATAGACTGCTCAGCTGCGTTTGATATTTGCTGTCATGATTCCCAATGGCAGGGAATTTGTCAACATAACACGGGCAAAAACAGGACGAGCTCTAGGGTGATGGAACCTGAGCTGACCGCGATCCTGAACCTCAACACTCAACTAACAGTAGCCGGGGGACGTTCCTGGGGGGCCCCTAGACGTCTCGCGCCAGCCGGAGATCTAGCTTCCCCTATCAGAAGAATAACAGACCTCACTTGCCTCCAGAGAAATATTCCCACAGAGATAGCAGCCTCCCACATATAATGACGGTGAAATGAGAGGAAGGCACAAACGTAGTTATGAAAACAGATTCAGCAAAATGAGGCCCGCTTAAGCTAGATAGCAGAGGATACAAAAGGTGAACTGCGCGGTCAGCTGAAAAACCCTTCAAAATACCATCCTGAAATTACTTAAACTCATGTGCCAACTCATGGTACATGAGTGGTAATTTCAGCCCACTAGAGCAACCAGCAGCAGAGAATTACATATCTGCAAGCTGGACTAAAAAACATGAAAGCAATCATGAAACAGGGAAATACAGACTTAGCTTGTCTTGAAGGCCTGGGAGCAGGTAACAGAGACACACACTGATACATTGATAGCCGGCAAGGGAATGACAGGAAAGCCAGGTTAAATAGGAAACACCCAGCCACTGATGGACAGGTGGAAACCAGAGACCGCAACCCACCAAAGTCACCCAGTACCAGTTGTAACCACCAGAGGGAGCCCAAAAACAGAATCCACAACAGTACCCCCCCCCTTGAGGAGGGGTTACCGAACCCTCACGAGAACCCCCAGGGCGATCAGGATGAGCTCTATGGAAGGCGCGGACCAAATCAGTCGCATGAAAATCACAGGCGACCACCCAGGAATTATCCTCCTGACCATAACCCTTCCACTTAACCAAATACTGGAGTTTACGTCTGGAAACACGAGAATCCAAGATCTTCTCAACAACATACTCCAATTCTCCCTCCACCAGCACCGGAGCAGGAGGCTCAACCGAAGGAACAACGGGCACCTCATACCTCCGCAATAACGACCGATGGAACACATTATGAATAGCAAACGATGCTGGGAGATCCAAACGAAAAGATACATGGTTAAGAATCTCCAAGATCTTATAAGGACCGATGAACCGAGGCTTAAACTTGGGAGAAGAGACCTTCATAGGGACAAAACGAGAAGACAACCACACCAAGTCCCCAACACGAAGTCGGGGACCCACGCGGCGACGACGATTAGCAAACTGCTGAGCCTTCTCCTGAGACAACTTCAAATTGTCCACCACCTGATTCCAAATCTGATGTAGCCTATCCACCACCACGTCCACTCCAGGACAATCCGAAGGCTCCACCTGACCAGAGAAAAAACGAGGATGAAACCCCGAATTACAAAAGAAAGGAGAAACCAAAGTAGCAGAACTAGCCCGATTATTAAGGGCAAATTCGGCCAGTGGCAAAAAGGCAACCCAGTCATCTTGATCAGCAGAAACAAAACACCTTAAATAAGTTTCCAAGGTCTGATTAGTTCGCTCCATCTGGCCATTCGTCTGAGGATGGAATGCAGACGAGAAAGACAAATTAATGCCAATCTTAGCACAAAACATCCGCCAAAATCTAGACACAAACTGGGATCCCCTGTCAGAAACGATATTCTCCGGAATCCCATGCAAACGAACCACGTTCTGAAAAAACAAAGGGACCAACTCACAGGAGGAAGGCAACTTAGGCAAGGGTACCAAATGAACCATCTTAGAAAAGCGGTCACACACAACCCAGATAACGGACATTTTCTGTGAGACAGGGAGATCTGAAATAAAATCCATGGAAATGTGCGTCCAAGGCCTCTTCGGAATAGGCAAGGATAACAACAACCCACTGGCCCGAGAACAGCAAGGCTTAGCCCGAGCACACACTTCACAAGACTGCACAAAGGTGCGCACATCCCTTGACAAGGAAGGCCACCAAAAAGACCTGGCCACCAAGTCTCTAGTACCAAATATTCCAGGATGACCAGCCAACACAGAAGAATGGACCTCGGAGATGACTCTACTGGTCCAATCATCCGGAACAAACAGTCTTTCTGGTGGACACCGATCAGGTTTATCCGCCTGAAACTCCTGCAATGCACGTCACAAGTCTGGGGAGACGGCGGACAATATTACCCCATCCCTAAGGATGCCAGTAGGCCCAGAGTCTCCAGGAGAGTCAGGCACAAAACTCCTGGAAAGAGCATCTGCCTTCACATTCTTTGAACCTGGCAAGTATGAAACCACAAAATTGAAACGAGAAAAAAACAACGACCAACGAGCCTGTCTAGGATTCAAACGCCTGGCAGACTCAAGGTAAATCAGATTTTTGTGATCAGTCAAGACCACCACACGATGTCTAGCACCCTCAAGCCAATGACGCCACTCCTCAAATGCCCACTTCATGGCCAAAAGCTCCCGATTACCCACATCATAATTGCGCTCGGCGGGCGAGAATTTTCTAGAAAAGAACGCACATGGCTTCATCACCGAGCCATCGGAACTTCTCTGTGACAAAACCGCCCCCGCTCCAATCTCGGAAGCATCAACCTCAACCTGAAAAGGAAGTGAAACATGTGGTTGACATAACACAGGAGCAGAAGAAAACCGGCGCTTAAGTTCCTGAAAGGCCTCCACAGCCGCAGGAGACCAATTAGCAACATCAGCACCCTTTTTAGTCAAATCAGTCAAAGGTTTAACAACACTGGAAAAATTAGAAATGAACCGACGATAAAAATTAGCAAAACCCAAGAACTTCTGAAGACTCTTAACAGATGTAGGTTGTGTCCAGTCACAAATCGCCTGAACCTTGACGGGATCCATCTCAATAGTAGAAGGAGAAAAAATGTACCCCAAAAAAGAAATCTTCTGGACTCCGAAGAGACATTTTGAGCCCTTCACAAACAGAGAATTGGCCCGCAGAAGTTGAAACACCTTCCTGACCTGTAGAACATGAGACTCCCAGTCATCAGAAAACACCAAAATATCATCCAAATACACAATCATAAACTTATCCAGATATTCACGGAAAATATTGTGCATAAAGGACTGAAAGACTGAAGGAGCATTAGAAAGTCCAAAAGGCATTACCAAATACTCAAAATGGCCCTCAGGCGTATTAAATGCGGTTTTCCACTCATCACCCTGCTTTATCCGCACAAGATTATACGCACCGCGAAGATCTATCTTAGTGAACCACCTAGCCCCCTTAATGCGAGCAAACAAATCAGTCAATAATGGCAATGGATACTGATATTTGACTGTAATCTTATTCAGAAGGCGATAATCTATACAAGGCCTCAGGGAACCATCTTTTTAGCCACGAAAAAAAAACCTGCTCCCAGAGGGGACGAAGATGGACGAATATGTCCCTTTTCCAAGGACTCCTTAATATAATTCCGCATAGCAGTATGCTCTGGCACTGACAGATTAAATAAATGACCCTTAGGGAACTTACTGCCAGGAATTAATTCTATAGCACAGTCACAATCCCTGTGAGGAGGGAGAGAATTGAGCTTAGGCTCCTCAAAAACATCCCGATAGTCAGACAAAAACGCAGGGACCTCAGAAGGAGTAGATGAAGCAATTGAAATCAGAGGTGCATCATCATGAACCCCCTGACATCCCCAGCTTAACACAGACATTGTTTTCCAATCCAGGACTGGATTATGAGTTTGTAACCATGGCAGACAAAGCACTAGTACATCATGTAAATTATACAGTACAAGGAAGCGAATCACCTCCTGATGAACGGGAGTCATGCGCATGGTCACTTGTGTCCAGTACTGCGGTTTATTCATAGCCAATGGTGTAGAGTCAATTCCCTTCAAAGGAATAGGAACTTCCAGAGGCTCCAGACTAAAACCGCAGCGTTTGGCAAAAGACCAATCCATAAGACTCAGGGCAGCGCCCGAATCCACATAGGCATCGACGGAAATGGATGACAGTGAACAAATCAGAGTTACAGACAAAATGAACTTAGACTGCAGAGTACTAATGGCAAAAGATTTATCAACCTTTTTTGTGCGTTTAGAGCATGCTGATATAACATGAGCTGAATCACCACAATAAAAACACAATCCATTTTTCCGCCTATAATTTTGCCGTTCACTTCTGGACTGAATTCTATCACATTGCATAGTCTCAGGTGCCTGTTCAGAAGACACCGCCAACTGGTGCACAGGTTTGCGCTCCTGTAAACGCCGATCAATCTGAATGGCCATAGTCATAGACTCATTCAGACCTGTAGGCGCAGGGAACCCCACCTTAATATCCTTAATGGCCTCAGAAAGACCATCTCTGAAGTTTGCAGCCAGGGCGCACTCATTCCACTGAGTAAGCACCGACCATTTCCGAAATTTTTGACAATATACTTCCGCTTCATCATGCCCCTGAGAGAGGGCCAATAAAGCCTTTTCAGCCTGAATCTCCAGGTTAGGTTCCTCATAGAGCAATCCCAGTGCCAGAAAAAATGCATCCACACTGAGCAATGCAGGATCCCCTGGTGCCAATGCAAATGCCCAATTCTGAGGGTCGCCCCGCAGGAAAGATATTACAATCTTGACCTGCTGAGCAGGGTCTCCAGAGGAGCGAGATTTCAAAGAAAGAAACAATTTGCAATTGTTCCTGAAATTCAG
This sequence comes from Ranitomeya variabilis, assembly GCF_051348905.1. Classification (NCBI taxonomy): domain Eukaryota; kingdom Metazoa; phylum Chordata; class Amphibia; order Anura; family Dendrobatidae; genus Ranitomeya; species Ranitomeya variabilis. Next base: position 467,622,285 of record NC_135232.1, on the reverse strand, counting down.
GAAGGTAGATCTATCTCCAGAAAAAAACTCTGGAATAGGAATTCTAGGTTCAGACATAGGAGTGTGAACAACAAAATCCTGTATATTTTGAACTTTTACAGCAAGATTATTCAGGCTGGAAGCCAAACTCTGGACATCCATGATAAACAGCTAAGGTCAGAGCCATTCAAGGGTTAAGAGGAGGTAAGAAGCAGCTAGACAGCAATTAAGGGCTAGGCAGCAAAACTCTGAGGGGAAAAAAAAAAATTTCCCTTCAACACTTCTTTTTCTCCTGCTTCAGCCCAAACAATTAACACTTTGTGGGCCGGCTATACTGTCATGATTCCCAATGGCAGGGAATTTGTCAACATAACACGGGCAAAAACAGGACGAGCTCTAGGGTGATGGAACCTGAGCTGACCGCGATCCTGAACCTCAACACTCAACTAACAGTAGCCGGGGGACGTTCCTGGGGGGCCCCTAGACGTCTCGCGCCAGCCGGAGATCTAGCTTCCCCTATCAGAAGAATAACAGACCTCACTTGCCTCCAGAGAAATATTCCCACAGAGATAGCAGCCTCCCACATATAATGACGGTGAAATGAGAGGAAGGCACAAACGTAGTTATGAAAACAGATTCAGCAAAATGAGGCCCGCTTAAGCTAGATAGCAGAGGATACAAAAGGTGAACTGCGCGGTCAGCTGAAAAACCCTTCAAAATACCATCCTGAAATTACTTAAACTCATGTGCCAACTCATGGTACATGAGTGGTAATTTCAGCCCACTAGAGCAACCAGCAGCAGAGAATTACATATCTGCAAGCTGGACTAAAAAACATGAAAGCAATCATGAAACAGGGAAATACAGACTTAGCTTGTCTTGAAGGCCTGGGAGCAGGTAACAGAGACACACACTGATACATTGATAGCCGGCAAGGGAATGACAGGAAAGCCAGGTTAAATAGGAAACACCCAGCCACTGATGGACAGGTGGAAACCAGAGACCGCAACCCACCAAAGTCACCCAGTACCAGTTGTAACCACCAGAGGGAGCCCAAAAACAGAATCCACAACAATTTGCACCAAGTGTTGTGGACTTGAGTTTCTCTCTGCACCTGTTTGAACCACCGTGTGATAATATAGACTTTGCCACTTATAAAACTGTGTCCTGTAGTTGTCTTGTTCCACGCAAAGAGTCTCCTGAGTTATCCCCTATAATTATTACACCAGATGTCTAAGGAAAGCATCACTGGCTCTCCTCTCAATGCTCTCTCCAACCGGTCTCAAGCCCTCAATTACTCTTCTGGGTGGGAGATCGAGGGTGAGTTTCTGTGGTTGGCATCGGCAGGGCTTTCGGGGGATGGTAAGTCCCACTTTCTCGGAGGCACTGTTCTTTCCGGTGAGGGAATTGGTACAGAATTCGGAGATGAGCAAGCGGGTGAAGTTATGCACACTTTGGTGTTCCTCAAAAGGATGGGAGAAGATTCTCCATAATCTGAGGGTGGTGAGGAGGTGAAGTGGTGAGGGAAAAAGCTGGCCATTGAGCTTGATCACTCATAATGGCAGCACTCACCCTGTTGACGCTGGTGACTATTAATGCCGCCAGCATCGAGTCAGATGTGGCCATATTTGTGGCCTTTGATTTTTTCAGCTGTATTGAAGCTGAAGTGTAACTTTTGCAGGTGACCAGACATACAGATATGCGGGCTATACATAAAGCCAAGAGGGAATGCAGGTGCAGACCCTTCAACTATTCTCTTGCGGCTGAGCCATATAGCGAGCTGGCAATCCTTTTTAAGACCGCAGCAGTTGAATGTCGATGAGTGATCAAGGTTGAAATTGGAAGGTGCCTGATCTTAGGTGTCTTCATGGGTCAGGAGTCCAAATGGGGCAGGAAATATCTCTTCTGGAAGATTAAGCACTATATTTTTACGAGCCGGCAGGTGGTCTTTGGAGGGGATTTTAATACTGTCATGAGTTCCCTTGAAAGGGGAGGCTCCAGAGACTGACTGGTTTATAATAGCATAGTTTTCAACAGCATATTTAGTAAAGCTCGCCTGGACGATGTGCAGGTCACGGGAATTTCACCATCATATGGGCAGCAGTAGGTCTAGTATAGACAAGTCTTTTTTAAAGGAGGAAGCTGTCTCTGCAGCAGTACAGCAGTATCCTTTGTTGAGTTGGAGGTCTCCGACCACTGTCTAATTTTGTATTTCTATGAATTCTGCAGAGACCTTACGGATGGGAAGAGGCCTATGGAATTTGAATTCATCTCTTTTGGAGGAGGCGGAGGTCAGACAATCTTTTAAAGCTTTTCTTCAGAGCCAGGTACCCTTGTTGGATCTGTGTAGTAGTAAGTCCAAGTGGTGGGAGATCTTCAATAAAAGGCTAGCAAGGTTCTGCCTCAAATCCTCAAGCATCAGAAGTCTTAACAGGTACTGCCGATACCAGGATCTGAGGCAGAAACTCAAGCAACTTGTCTTGACTGAGAGGACCATGAAAAAATCTCCAGGGTGAAGTCTTCGCTCTAGAAGTGTCAGTATGATAGGCACACATCCTTGTTTTTTTAGATGGATTTCGGAAGGTACAGCTCGGCTGACCTTTACAGAAACTGTAAGATATCAGTGAGTTGTAATGTGTTGACAGGACTGATCAATGGTTCAGTGTCTCTTAATAGGTCCAAATCAGGAATCCTGGATATTGTCAGATCCTTCTACTCATACCTCTTGGGGAAGAGCGATCATGATTGGTGCATGATGCTGGCTTTTCTAGCTGAAGCTATCCCTGAACCAGAAGATGACTCCAGGCTTGTTGATGGAGGCAATAAGGGAAGAGGAAGTGCGACTGGCCATTGATGTGCTTTGACCCAAAAAATCACCAGGTCTAGATGGTTTAACATCCGAGTTCTATAAGACCTTTAGGGACTCCTTGGTCCTCCTCTTGATCAAAGTGTTTATTAAGTGCCTTTACTCAGACACTCTGCACAGGGCAATGAGGCAATCAGCTGTTATTACCATATCAAAGGGTAAAGACTCATCCCATATGGAGAATTGTCATCACATAGCACTTCTCAATACGAACCAAAAGATCCTGGCAAATATGCCGTGTAATCGGCTGGTGAAGTTTGCACCCCAGCATTGCTCAGATCCAGGCCACATCACAAAGAGGCAATGAAACAGAGCAGGATGGGTCAATGGAAGGGGTACATGTGTCCTTAGACCAGACAAATGATATTGATCTGATCAATCATGAGTACCTCTGGTCCTTCCTTTTGAGGTACAGTCAGCCTGGGGGTTTGTCAATTGGTTAAAGGTGGGCAGAGACTTTTCCCCTAGTAAATGGTTGCATTGGTCACTCTTTTGAGGTTCAGTCTGGAGTCTGCCCGGGTTGTTCACTGAGCCCACTCTTATGTTTTTGTGATCGATCCCCTTTAGAGGAGGATGGAGAGTGGACTGTTGGCGTGAGTCGGGATGAATCAGGAAGCACCAGAAGCCACTCTGACGGTGGCAGCATACATTGATGATGCCTCTCTTATTACGTACTCAGAAGGGGAAGCAGAATGGGTCATGTCAGAGGTCAATCACTGCTCGGAGGCATTTGGGTTCATGATCAATCTGGAAATGTGTGTAAGTCTTTGCCTGGTAGAGGGAGATTCTAGTTTTGGTCTCCCAGAAACTCTTCCAGAGCCCCAGGAGTCTTCAAAAATTTTTGGTATCAAATTTGGCCCAAAGGACTACCCTCAACATAATTGGGAAGGCAGACTTAAGATCGCTGCTCAAAAGGTGGACTAATGGAAGTGTTGGTCTTTGACCCTGAGGGAAATGGTTAGCCTTACTAAGTGTTTTTTTCTTCTCTTGTTAATATATCTGTGCAGAGTTTGCATGTTGCTAGAACCTCTTTGGATATGGGTCTACTGTCAGCTTTTCTAAATGTTGCATGGAAATAGACTGAACCTAGTCAAGAGAGATATCACATACCATACAAGGAGACTAGGTGGTTTGGGTCTGGTCAAACTAGTGGTGTTTCTAGTAAATACCTTTCTTAAGACTAACATTGCTAATCTCTGGTGTGAGAGAGCTCCTCCGTGGGTATTCTCCTGCAGTGGGTGGTTCTGGCCTTTCTTTCTGAAATGGGAGACAGGAGGACAATTGAAGAGGCTTTTAGTACTGCATGGGCATCTTCCGGCTTATGCTATCCCGGTTCTGAAGGTAATCCACCAGTGGGGTCTGGGGTTGTGGGAGATCAGGATCATGTAGAAGAAATTCCTTGATAAGAGGGTTTTGTTGACCCATTTCCAGAAGACTCTGGGGCTAAAAATGTGCAAAATCAGGATCTGGAGGTTGGCCTCAGGTTACTAAATTTGGCACTGATCCCCTTGAAATTTTGGGACTTGGCTTGGCACTGCTAACATGGTAAACTGAATGTAAGGGACAACCTGAAATAAAGGCACCCTGAGACACAGGGTTGTCCTCATGAAGAGTGTGGCAACATCCTGGAAAGCATGGATCATTTCCTCCTTCAGTGTCCCTTTAATATGGAGGTCTACAACTGGGTGGGCACTTCTGTAGATTGGCAAGCCTCTACTATGAAGAGTGGGCTTATGGGGTATTCGGGTCACTGGGTGGCCAAAATCAGGGCATGTTATTTCTAGTTAGCTTAGCAACTAGGCATTACACGTGGAATGCACATTGCTCAGTTTCTAAGCAGCAAAAAGTCCTCCCTTGAGATGAACTGCTTAGGAACATCACCACCAGGCTGGGCTGGAAGGTCACCAGCACCAACTATTCATTTGTCTGCTGCTTGATCCCCGTCCACAGCTCCTGTGCATTGTGGCATTGTCTCCTCTTAGCCTTCCTTTTTGCAAGCTAAACATTCCCAGATCCTTTAACCGTTCCTCATAGGGCATAGTTTGCAGTTTGCTATTCATATTTTCAATGTCTTTTTTAAGAACTGGACATAGTATTCCAGATGATTTCTGACCAGGGAGGAGTAGAGGGAGATAATTACTTATTGATTTAATACTTCATAGCAGCATATAAACTTGCACCCAGACAGCCCTGTGATCCATGCCCTTTTTAGTACAATTGAAAAAAGTTAGAGCTAAATATAAAGACCCACATCTCTGGATCTATGTGGAAATTAAATAAATAAATTAATTAATTAAAAAGTGTCATAATCAAGGTAGAAAATTGAATTAAATAGGAGTAAAACTGAAGAGGTAAGTACTGGTCACGTTGTGTTTCCACAACTACAAACAGCTGCTGCAGATCCACAGAACGGTGTCCATTGGTGGATAAATGGAGATAGGGATCCTTACTGCGCTGCTGGAGGCACCAAAAGATTCCTTGTTATATATTACAAAAGTATCTATGAGGCAAAAAAAAAATACTGCAGTTTTTATGAGTCAACGCATTTCGAAGTACACAGACTTCTTCATCAGGGCAATCTACATTGTGGATATTTTTGTCATATACACTGAGAAATCCTTTGGTGCTGCAGCACCCCAGGTGACCGGTTGCTGCAGTGATGTTGCTTTTCCTTCGGGGAGGGTAATGTCATGCTCAAAGGCAATGGAGTTTTCTTCACCAGGTAAGGCACACACATGCAACATATTCTGAATCCAGGCCAGGAGGGGTAGCTCAAGACCCGGATTCAGGGGAGCTTCCCTAGGCTTTATGTATCCTGACCTGGAGGAGGAGTTAGTTAGTTGTTGAGAGACACTGAAGTAGAAGGAAGTCTGGAATTGAATGCAGACCGAGAGGCCTGGCAGCTGCGAGGGAGCTGCAGCCTCTGGAAGGGAAGGGAAGTAGCACAGGAGAGGAACAGAGCTCAGAGGGGAACTGTGGGAGGGCACCATCAGAGCTGAAGCGCAGTACCGGGAACCGGGAGCCCGAGGCTTTTGTGGGACTCTAGGACACAGAGCAGAACTGGAGGGCACGATACTACATGTTAGCTGCTCACACCACGCTTGAGACGCAGCAGCAACTAAGAAGCCTGGGGCGGCACGGTGGCGCAGTGGTTAGCACAGCAGCCTTGCAGCGCTGGAGTCCTGGGTTCTAATCCCACCAAGGACACCATCTGCAAAGAGTTTGTATGTTCTCTCCGTGTTTGCGTGGGTTTCCTCCGGGTACTCCGGTTTCCTCCCACATTCCAAAGACATACTGATAGGGAATTTAGATTGTGAGCCTCATCGGGGACAGTGATGATAATGTGTGCAAACTGTAAAGCGCTGCGGAATATGTTAGCGCTATATAAAAATAAAGATTATTATTATTATTATTATTATAGAGTCCCTGTATGAAGGCTCAAGTTGCCCGTCGTGCAGGTACCTGTCCCAGGACAGGGGGAAACTGGAGGACCCTGTAGGAAGCTTCAGGCAGCAGGGACATCACCTTTAACGATGCTAGTTGGAAAGGCTCACAGACCTCTACTGGAACAAGGGAACTCTCCATTGCCACTGAGCCGGCTGGACCACCATCATCCTTGTCTGGTATCCTGGACTGTGGCCAGCAACCAACAGTAAACCAGGTAATGACTTACAACTTGTCTCCTCCATTTATTCACCGGCACATACTATCATCTCTGCCACACACTATAGGACCCCTGGGGACCCCGCTTCATCTGTGGGAAGTGTAACATCGGTGCTGCCGCAGCATCCCCCAGGGGACCCCTTTAATGCAGCATCAGTCCTACTCCTGACCGAACACCACAGGTGGCATCACAACAAACTTTGAACATTTTCCCCTTTAACGTTGAGGCCCAGGGCCATAGACCACGTCGCAGCCACCATGACATCCCCCCTTGCGACCGGACCCGGTACCGAGTACCCCACTGCCCTGTGCGTGACTCAGTGCCTCTGGCAGCGCAGTAAATATTCTTATCTTCATTTATGCAAGAGTAAAAACTGGACACTTTGATATGGTGACAGATCCACTGAAAGTAGCTTACATACTGTAGATATAAATAAATTCAGCTTATCTATAGTGTAAACTGTAGAGGTGAGAGTGTTTAAAAGAATTTCCAGGCTTCTGGTATTGATGACTTATTTTTAGCATAGGTCATCAATATCAGATCGGTGAGGTTTCGACAACCAAGATCCCAACGATCAGCTATTTTCAGCTCTTGTGGTCAATAATAAAAGTATGTACAACACCTTTAAGGCAAAAGACTCACTGACAGTTTTTTCTCCAAACTGTGTGCTCTGAACGGAAAGCATAGTCGACAGTTCCATTTGCTTACCTACAGCTAGTCAAATGCCATTCATAAACATTTACATCTTAAAAGGGATGATTCTCATCATGTATTTTCCTCCTGAATGCTTCATTAACAAGCTCTGTTATACCACTCTTTGTGCCAGTGTATTTATGTTAATAAGCCAATAAGCCAACTTTGATGTCCAATATCTTACAACGATCTACTGTGCTACCTCTCTATAAATTGCACAGCTTTAAGTCAATACAAAATTCACTGAAGCATTTGAGTGTTAATTGGGGGATTACTGTCGAATGAGACTTTCAAAGCTGAAATATTAGCTCAAAATTCTCAAAATAAAAATAATTTTGTAATATATGACATTGAACTGTGTTTTGTGATTTGTAGGCCAATTTATTCATAGAGTGTAGTTCATGAGTAATCAAAGTACAGAAAAACTTTCTCTAAGTCTAAGCCCTCGAAAATGTGGCACATGGTGAATTTAATGGAAGGTTGTAGAACGATTGAATTATTTAGTAGCAACTCAATGTGTGATCTCATTTCTATTAAAATGTCTCAATTTAAAAGAATGCATATCCCTCCAGGATGTCAAGATGCAAAGGATGTGTTCAACAAAGTAATACTCGCTAAGGAATCTCAAGCCTGTAACCTGTAAGCAGTGGATTATCTGTTGTACAACTTTCGATGATAAAAAACATTATATGTGAGTCTTTAATATTTATTTTGAATGTACTTTTTGCATGAACTAAAAGGGAAAGTATCAAATAGATTTTAGTTTCTTTGGTCTCTTGCACTTTAGTTTGTTCGTGTCTTGTACTTTATTATTTTTAAAAATTTGTGATTTTTTAAAAAGTGATTTTTTTTATTGTGTGTGACTTATAGTAGTTGTGCTGAAAAAAGAGTTAACAGACAGAAAAGTAAAATTAATATAGTGTGATACAGATACAGCACATAGTGTAGAAGAGGAGTTGTGGTGACATTCCTCTTTCTCTACATATGAGAAGCATTTGTGGTCTTGTCCTAGTCTACACAGTAAAGCTTAAAAGTCAGTTGAAAACAAAACTAAAAATATCTGTCTATATTCTTTTGTCATTTTGGTCTGACATATTTATTTTAAACCTCATTGTTTCTTTCTTTACCCTTCTGTTTGGAGAATATCAATTTAAATTTCTCATTATTTACGGATGCGTTCAAAGTGAAAGGTTCTCCATTTTCCATTAGGTAACACTTGCAGTTACTATTGATTTTGTGCTTTTATGATGATTTGATTTATCTATAAGTGTAATTGTTTCTTTTCTAAAGGAGTCTGTTGATGTGATTCAATAAAATTGCTTCTCGCTGTAAAAACTTTAAAAGAATAATAAAACTGTACCATAACATTTTGTTTTGCTGATACTTTTGTTTGCTTTTCCACTTTTACGTAAAGCCAGAACACAGGTCCACCCTATATTTCCTATTTAAATCTATGATTTTCTTTTTATCTCTTCTACAAAGATCTTTAATTTTTACCACATGTTGAGTCTTTAAAGGGAAGGTGTTTCAATTTTTATTTTGTATTAACAATTGTTGATTACATAATTAATTATTTTTAATACAAAGTTATATTCACTGTTTTAGTTTTTTAAATAATTTTTTTCTTCAGCCACTGTAGACTATCGTGTATTTGCTGATGTGTAAAGACAGGTACGCACCTCAAATATGATAGAACATGTGCATAGGGTTCTGCGGTCATTGTCCAACTGCATCTCCAGCAGTTGGACCTGGGCGTGCCCCCGTTGATGTGCAGGTCACAGCTGTGGGAGGAGATTGTGGTCATTTTGTTGTAGCTCACAGCTATGCTGCAAGCTCAAGTTTCCCTCTGTCACCGTGCAGTGACAGGAGCTGTTGGGGAGTGGAGGTGTCCGGGAGCTGTGGTTCGGGGCTAGGTGAGTATCACCGGTGGTGATCAGCAGCCTGGGATTAGTAGTACATTACCAGGCTTCTGATCCCTGCTGTGATTGCAGTGTCCAGAACACAGCAGGGTAATTATGACCCTGCTATTCTCTGATCAGTCACATGGCTCTGTAATAGTACTGTAACACCTCTGAAGAAGGCACACACTGCTATTGTAGAGCTGTGTATGTAATGCTATAATATGTGACACACCACAAAGCCATGGAGTACTATATGGACTATGGGATATGCTTTATACTATATAGATGACTATGGTGTGCATTAAATTGTATGGATGACTATGGGGAGTGTATTAGACTGTATGGAGGGCTATGGGAGTACATTATCCTATAAAAAGGACTATGGGGTGCATTATACTATATGAATGACTATGCGGTGTGCACTGTTTGGAGAACTGTTTGGGGCCATTATACAGTTTGTGGAGCTCTGGAGACCATTATACTGTATGGAGGGCTGCATGGGGAGTCACAGTATGTAATACGAGAATGTAAAAAAATAGATATAAGTGTACCTATTGTTCACAATATCTTTTAAGAAACAAATTATTTTTAAAGGAAATATATAGATGTATCAATGTGCAGGAGCTGCCATGTGACCGAGTCATTAGTGATGGGTGAGCACTAAAGTGCTCAGGTGCTCGTTGCTCGGGTCGAGCAAATTGGAATACCCGGGTACTCGACCCAAGCAACAAGCCCAATGTAAGCCTATGGGAGACTCAAGCATTTTACCGGCAGACCCCCCCCGCATTCTTCACAGGGACTAGAAATTGCAGAAATCAATGGGAACAGTGCTCAAATGACATGGGAACAGCATGGGGAAGACCCCTGGAAGCATTTCTGACTCCCAGGTCACTGCTGTGAACAATATTGTCAGAGTCTTACGCCACTTTTACAGACTCACAAAAAAAACTTTAAGCAATGAACCCAAAATGGATTTTCCTGGGAAGTATGTTACAGAACATCCTTTCCAGGGTAATGACTTGTATATAAGGCAAAATAAATAACCAAAAACAAAAATGCTCCTCCACATCTTGGGTTATGTTCACACGCAGCATTTTTTATGCATTTTTCAATTTTAGCATTGCTTGCAACCAAGACAAATCCATTAACTGGGAAATGTAATTTTAATATTTTACAACTTTATTTGTGGTGTATGACACATCATCAGACACATCCTGTTTCATTTGTGAAGGAGGGACTCTGAAAGTCACGAAGCCTATTTTTATAGGGCCATCAGATGGCCTTTACTATTCTTAAAGGGCCAGCAGTCGGCCCTCACTATTCTTAGAGAGCCTTCAGCCGGCTATGCTTTGTCATTGTATGCCATTATTAACCATTAAACAGTGGGTCTCCTATACTGTTATTGCATATGCAGTGAGTGGCAGGGCTGCCCAAAATTTGGACACATCCCAATAACCCTTTGAAGAGACGTACAGGAGGGCCTCCTGAAAACAATGTTCCCAGTATTAGGAAGTGGGTCTCCCATACTGTTTGTCTATGTAGTGAATGCAAGGGCTGCCAAAAAATTTGGACCTACACCAATGCCCCTTGGAAGAGACGTAGAGGAGGACCTCATGAAAAAAATGTTCCCATTATTAGGAAGTGGGTCTGTCATAGTGTTTGCCTATGCAGTGAATGCAAGGGCTGCCAAAAAATTAGAGGCTCTCCAATGCCCTTTGAAAGAGACATGGAGGAGGGCCTCATAAAAAAATGTTGCCATTAGAAAGGAGCGGGTCTGCTATTCTTGTAATGCCCATGTGTATGGCTGACAAACGTTTACCCCTAGGGGGTTTACATGAACATACTGCATAACAATTTTTTTTATGGGCATCAAACATTCCCTTTAAAAAAATATATGGGTGTTGCATCAAGGACCACGGTTACCCTGTTGATATGGTGGTGAAGGATGAGGATGAGGAAAAGGAGGCGGACAACAGCAAATAGCCAAAACCAGGAAGCATATACCCAGAGGCATAACTTGAAACCATGGGCCCCGAAGCAAAAGCTCCAACGGGGCCCCCTAATATTTTAAATCTTTAATAGCAAAATACTTTTTCTACAGGCCAAAGAGACTTTTAGGGCCTGAATCTTTGGGATCAACAGACTAATGACATGATTTCAGTTTGTTTTGCTGAATTTTCCCAATATATATTTTCTAACCATGATCTTCATCTGACAGCTATATGGGGTATATATTGTTCTCTAATTATTGGGCTTCTTGATAGAATAAAATGTTGGACATTGATCACACTTCCTGTTGTATTGTTTACTATTATTAATTTCTTTTGAAATGAAATCAATTGTCATGGCCAATAAGTCCTGTTTACATTGATTTTCTATTGGATTTATTAACTCCTCATTCTATTTGAAGGCTGATATTTATTATTGATATACTCTTTTGACACTGATATTCATTCTGAGCCTTCTAAATACGGTATACATATACCATGTATCCCATGGGAGGCCACTCCTCTGCTGCATTAATAGCGCGCTTGTACATGTTTTTTTGCGGTTTGCTCTCGCTGGTACCAGCGCACGCGCTTTGTGGTTTTTTTTTTGAAGGCTGCTTCTGCGCATGCGCACGATGCGCCATAGTGGCGGCAAACAGCCACAGCCAGGCATTATTGTCATGCATTGATTGCCTTGACGCAGCTGGCTCTTGGATACCACCAATCCGGATCATGACCCCACACTGGTATGGTCTCTTTCTTATTAATGTACATATTTAAACCTGATGTGTTCACCTTAGACTCACTTCCCCTGATGAAGCTGCTGTGGCAACGATATGCGTGTGGGGCCTTCACCTCACCCCCTTTCTCTCTTATCAGGATCTCAAACCTACATGGCTTCATTTATAAACCTTTTTTGAGCTGGCATTATGGCTATACCTCCTTGCATCTCATGTTCTACAAAGCCTTTCTAGGTTCCCTCATTCAACATCAAGTGACCACTTGTCAGGTTGTATACTAATCTCTTTCTATTAGTGTTGCGATACATCGCAGATCTTTGATTCTTTTTCCCTTTTCTTCCCCATGGGATTATTTACATGTGGGAACTGATCTACTTTTTACACACATTAGGGATACAAACCTGGGATCTGGGGTTTATGACACGTATTTATATGTCTTCTAAAGAATTGCAGACTCATTTACTGCCATACATTTGACAATTTTTCTGCATATCACCCCAGTGTATTTTGTCCAATACATATGTGTTGTTGTTATGTCATAATTCTGATGCATTGTGGGTTGTCATTAGCACACACTTCCTTTATATGTATGTAACCATTATATTAGTCTTGATTCATTATGATCTGGTTTTGACATGTGCTTCTTTCATTAGCCCTCATATTTTTCATGGTGAATTTCTTTTCAATGGCCAATTTGGCCTTCTATGTGGGGGTGTTGGGTATTGGTCATGTTTACATGTGTTTTAAATGTTTTTAACATTTGTCTTGTTTGAGGCGAAATAAAGTTTTTTTGATATTTTATAATTTTTGTGGATGTGTATACCATTATTAGTCTAGTCTTTTTCCTTCTTATATCCCTATTTTAGTAGACCTTTCCACCTCGATAATAAGAGATAGAAAGTTCTCTTTGTATCATGGGTCTAGAAGTGTCACCAGCCAGTAATGACTGTCACCCAAAGTTTTTGAGAACGCGAGGGTCACGGGAAAGGAAGCGTAAGATAAACTCAGCCATGCGTGCCAAACTGCTAACAGGCAAGACTTCTGTGTCCTCACCAAGAGGATGACTGACCATGCTCTCCTCCTCCTCCTCCTAGTCCCTGTCCTCAGGCCATCCGTGCTGAACGATACGACAGTTGTGCTGGTACCGTATGTAGCGCATGAATCTAAATCCTGCTCTTCCTCCTCCTCCTCCTCTTGCTCATTGCCACCCAATCCACATTCAGATAAGATGAGGCTGTTCCTTGCTCCATCTCATCGTGCTCCGCCTGCAATGCATCCTCTTGATTATGAGCTGAGAACTTTTCAGAACACAGAGAAATGGGACAGTGATGCTATTTATGGTGTCATCGCCGCTCGCCATCTTGGTGGAGTCTTCAAAGTTTTGTAGGATGGTACATATGTATGATATCCATGTCCACTCCTGAGGTCTTGTGTGTGGCGTCTGAACTGAATACTGATGGCCTCTTTGATGCTGGTTGTCAACAACTGCCCTCTTCTGCTCTCAAATCCTTTCTAACATCTGCAGTGTAGATTTCCAACATGTGGTGACACCACACACCAGTTGATGAGCCGGAAGCTGCAAATGTTGCTGAAGCACTGCAAGGGCGGCGGGAGCTGTAGCTGACTTTCTAAAATAGGCACACAGGTGGTGTACTTTCACAAGTAGATCCTGTAGCTGATGGCAGGTTTTGATAAACCACTGAACCACGAGATTAAGCAAATGGGCCAGGCATGGTACGTGTGTGAGCTTGCCTCGCCTTGCCTCAGAGCTGCCACCAGGTTCAAGCCATTTTCACACAACCATGCCTGGCTGTAGGTTCAGCAGTGTCAGCCACAGATCTGCCTGCTCTTTCAGAGCTGTCCACGACTCTTCAACGGTGTGTCACCTAAGCATATTAGCTTCAGCACAGCCTGTTGCTACTTGGCTGAGGCAGTGCTGCACTGCTTCCAGCTTGTGACTGATGTGGTTATTTTGGCAATGGTGGCTGAAGAGAGGAAGAGGAGGAGGTGCAGGAACTGTAGACTGTGGGGGCAACCCTGATTGTTTCATCCCAAGGTCCGACTGGGTTCCGGCTTTCACTATGTTAACCTAGTGTGCCATCAGCGAGATGTACTGGCCATGCCCACTAGCACTTGTCCACGTGTACATGGTTAGGTTGACTTTCCCAGTAACTGCATTGTTGAGGGCACAGCTAATGTTGTGGGACACGTGCTTGTGTAATGCCGGGACAGCACACTGGGAGAAACAGTGGCAGCTGAGGATCGAGTACCGAGGGACGTCCACCGCAATCACGTCGCGGAAAGCTTACATCTCCACGAGCCTCAAAGGCAACATTTCAAGCACAAGCAGTGGCAAAATGTGGGAATTTAGTATTGTGGCCTCTGGGGCATTGACTGCGTATTTGCGCTTGCGTTCCAAGGACTGGGGTATGGACAACTGAACGCTGTGCTGGGACAAGTATGTGGACGTGCTTGCTCATGATACTAGTTGAGTGTGATCAATGACAAGTACAGGGCAGGAGGCATCTTCACATGCACCATGGACAGAGGATTAGCTTGCACGCACAACAGCAGAAGAAGCAGTGGTGTCACCCACACTGTTCCTGGACTCTGGGGTTTGACCCATAAAGTCAGGTGCTTTGCTGCCAGGTGCCTGATCATGCTGGTGGTGGTAAGGCTGGTAGTTTTACTACCTCTGCTGATGCTGGCCTGGCAGGTGGTGCAAATGGCCTTTTTGGGGTTATCGGCAGAGTCTTTAAAAACAACCAGACTCAGGAAGACCTATCAGTCGTACTGGCAACTTCTGTCGTGTTGGGGTTACGGGGAATGGTTGCCCAACTTCTGTCTGTGAACACCACAGTTTGTTCCTGCATGTTGGGGTTCTATGCCTCCCTCCCCCTGTCAGTATGTCCTCCTGCCAGCTTGGGTCATTTACTATGTCATCCACCACCTCGTCTTCAACATCCACACCCTGGTTCTCCTCCTTGACTTTCTGGTAATTGCGTCTCATCATCATTCACCTCTTGTTACACTTTCCCACCATCATCTCTGTGTGACCCTGGCTGCTCAATTATTTGGGCACCGCTAGATGCGATCTCATTGGCCCCACTTCAAGTGGACCAGACAAGAGATCCGAATCTATAAATGGAAAAGTGAACAGCTCTTTGAAGTGCCCACATGTGGGTTTTGATTGCACTTGTATGTGATCCGTGTAATGAACAAACCACAGTTTAAAATATCTGGTCTGTAGGTAACAATTTTTAACAGCAAACTGGTGTCAATAACTTTGGCAACATACTGCAACAAATTTTAAATGGAGACCAGAAATGGCAGAATTTTGAGCGCACTTATATGTGATCCATGCGAAGGACAAACCACAGCTTTAAATAGCTGGCCTGTAGGAACCCATATCAAATCTACCATATGAACCTCATCAAGCTATGACAAGACAGTGCGCTGGCTGAAACTCCTTGCTTGCTAGGCAAGTCTGAAGGTGAGGTTGCAGGTGTCACCATAGCAGAAATGCTGTCTATTGCTCCAGAGGAACAGGGAACTGTTTTCAGAATTACCGGGGTGCACAAGGGTCATAGAACACGAAGTTCTGACAAAGCCACATGTGCGCGTCAACATAAAACCTTTTTGCATTCTGAAGGCCCATTGGGAAGTGATCTCTAAGGAAGTGGTGCATATGTTAAAACTCAGGGTCAGAGGAGTCCAAGAGCGGTTGGTCGAGCCCTGGTCTCAAAGCCCGATGGCGAATGGAGGTTCTGCAATTACTATTGGAAGTTAAATGAGGTCTCCAAGTTCGACACTAGTGTTGAGCGATACCTTCCGATATACAAAGGTATCGGTATCGGATTGGATCAGCCGATATCCAAAAAATATCAGATATCGCCGATACCGATACCCGATACCAATGCATATCAATGGGACACAAAATATCGGAATGGTTCCCAGGGTCTGAAGGAGAGGAAACTCTCCTTCAGGCCCTGGGATCAATATTCATGTATAAAATAAAGAATACAAATAAAAAATATTGATATACTCACCCCTCCGACGGCCCCGGCTCTAACAGGTCCAAGCGTCTGCCTCCGTTCCTAAGAATGCAGGGAGTGAAGGACCTTCGATGACATCGCGGCTTGTGATTGGTCACGTGAGCGGTCATGTGACCGCTCACGTGACCAATCACAAGCTGCGACGTCATCAAAGGTCCTTCACTCCCTGCATTCTTAGGAAAGGAGGCACCGCTAAGAGCCAGAGTCCGCCGGAGGGGTGAGTATATCAATATTTTTTATTTTTATTATTTATTTTTTACATGAATATGGATCCCAGGGCCTGAAGGAGAGTCTCCTCTCCTCCAGACCATGGGAACCATACGCACCGCACACTTCCGATTCCGATTTCCAATATCGGAAAAATATCAGAACTCGGTATCGGAATTCCGATACAGCAAATATCGGCCGATACCCGATATTTGCAGTATCAGAATGCTCAACACTATTCGACACACATCCCATGCCATGCGTCGAGGAGCTTATCAAGAGACTTGGATTTGATGAAGGGTTATTGGCAGATCCCCATGGCACTGGGAGCCAAGGAGAAGACTGCATTTTCTACTCCAGACAGATGCTTCCAGTATGTCTAGATGCCATTTGGACTGCAGAGGGCCTCAGCTACCTTCACGGAGCTATGGATAAAATCCTGGCACCCCATAAACAACATGCAGCTGCATACCTGTTGTGAATTCCGTTCTTGGGCTCCATCCTGTGGTTGCGAATGGTATTTTTGGGGGTTCTGCTCTTGGGCTCCCTCTGGTGGTTTCAAGTGGAACTTAGCAGCTGCGTTCACTAATCGGTTCCCTGGCCTTTGTTATTTAACTGGGCTTTTGGCTGTAGTGGATGCCAGCTGTCAATGTATTTCCTGTGGATTCAGTTCTTTCCTGGAAGTTCTCTGTTGGCCAGTCCATTTTCAGCTTAAGATAAGTCTGCTAGTTTTTGGGTGTTTCCCTGCTTATGACCTTCTGTTCAGTTTAATTTTGTCTCTTTTGTCCAGCTTGTTATTATGAAATATTCCGGCTAGTTGGAAGCTCTGGGGTCGCAGATTTGCCCCTCCACACCGTGAGTCGGTGTGGTGGTTATTTTTTGTAAACTCTGCGTGGACTTTTTAGTTTTTATACTGACCGCACAGTAGGCTTTCCTATCTCTGTCTATTTAGATAGTATTGGCCTCCTTTGCTAAAAAATCTAGTTTCATTTCTGAGTTTGTCATTTCCCTCTCCACTCACCGTCAATATTTGTGGGGGGCTGTCTTCCTTTGGGGGTTTCTCTGAGGCAAGATAGTTTTCCGTTTCCATCTTCAGGGGTAGCTAGTTCTTAGGCTGTGCAGAGGCGTCTAGGCAGAGTTAGGTACTCTCCACGGCTATTTCTAGTGTTGGTGTTAGGAGTAGGGATTGCGGTCAGTAAAGTTACCACCTCCTCAGCTAGTACATTATTTGTTTTACCCACCAGGTCATTTCAGTGCTGCTCCATATTCACTAGATCATATCAGTGATTACTGTCTGTGGAGCTGCTACCTCCTCTAAGTTTGTCCATGATTGGTTTTACCCACCAGGTCATCTCAGTACCGCTCCGTAACCACCAGGTCATAACACATACCTGGACGATATCATTATCTTTAGCTCAGACTGGGAGATTTATCTGGAAAAGGTCCAAGCAGTGTCTGATGCTCTAAGGAAGGCAGGATTTTCAATAAACCCGGAGGAGTATGCCTTGGGGAAAGAAGAAGCCAAGTACCTGGGGTATGATGTGGATTGAGACAAGATAAAACTTCAGATCAGAAATGTGGAGGCTATTCAAACATGGCTGAGACCATTATCCAAGAAGCAAGTTAGAGCCTTCCTGGGAATCGTGTGATACTACAGGAGGTTCGCTTTGAACTTTGGCATGATGGACATACCCCTGAGTGACCTCCTTAAGGGGATGAAATCGGTAATGGTCAAATGGTCTGAAGAGGCAGAGACAGCCTTTAAAGAAATGAAAGGGGCTATGTGTAAACAACCATTTCTAGTGACCGCTGATTTTAACAAAGAGTTTATTCTCCAAACAGACGCCTCAGATGTCGGGGTAGGAGTAACCCTTTCCCAGGAGATACACAGGGAGGACCACCCTGTTCTCTACCTGAGTAGGAAGCTATCTTCATGTGAGAGGAATTACTCAGTCGTAGAGAAGGAGAGGGCGGTGGACACATTACGGTACTATTTGGTTGGATGTAAATTTAGGTTGGTATCTGACCATGCCCCACTCAGATGATTGAGGGAAACAAAGGGGAAAAATGCTAGGGTCACCCTTTGTTTTTTAGCTCTACAAGATTTCAACTTCCATGTAGCACATAGAGCAGAGACGTTACATGGTAATGTCGATAGCCTTTCGAGAATCCCTTGTCTGGTAGGGGAAAGTGCCAAGCACCATGGCTTTAGGCAGAGGGGGAAGTATGTAGTGTGGCTAATAGTCGCAAAGTCGATAAGAGGTATGTGACACAGAGATGTCTTGCCTCTGTGATGTAACCTGGAGTATTTTTTCAAGTGCATGAAAGCACTAACAGGTTAGTTTATTGCACCTGAGTCCAGGTTGTGGGTAGTTATGAGAGATAGGTGGGTCTGGCTACCCACATACCTCACCTCTGGGCTAGGTTACAGCACATATAATGGAGGCTGTTGTTTGTCAGATGGTCTGTGTTTTGGGAGGGAGAAGGCCTCCTGTGTTTTGGCTCCAGACCAAGCCTGAGAACTGGATACTAACCCAGCCTGTGTGCCCACAGGCCTGAGGGAGCAGGGCCCTGCTAAGGACATTTTATGTTGTGTTTCACCTGATCTAAAGGCTGTTTATTTTCTGTTTTGCTTCTGAGTTTAACCCTAATCCCAACCCTAACCACACCCCTAATTCCAACACACCCTCAACCCTAATCCCAACCATAACCCTAGCCACACCCCTAACCCTAATCCCAAACCTAATTCCAACCGTAAATGTAATCCAAACCCTAACTTTAGCCCCAAACCTAACCCTAACTTTGGCCCCAACCCTAACCCTAACTGTTGTGAACTCTGTTTTCAGGCTCCCTCTTGTGGTCACTGGTGGTATGGTGTGACTTTTGCTTTGGGCTCCCCCTGGTGGCTTTGTTTGTTATCCTGCTGGTCTCTGGCTATCAGCTGGTTCTTTATCCTCTGGGAGGTTCCTATATAGCTCTGTTTCTCTTCCACTTGTTGCCGGCTGTCGATGTAATCAGTGCTACTCAGATTCCTTCTGACTACCTTGCTCCCAGTCCATCCTGGACAAGCTAAGTTTTGTTTGCTCATTTTTTGATCAGCAGTGTTTATCATGTGTTCTTGTCCAGCTTGCTAAAAATGTGATTCCCTTGCTTGCTGGTTGCTCTAGTGGACTGAATTTCTCCCCACACACCGTTAGTTGGTGCGTGGGTTCTTGAAATCTCAGGATGGATATTTTGTAAGGGTTTTTTATTGATCGCATAGACCCCTGCTCTATTTTCTGCTTTCTAGTACTAGTGGGCCTCTTTTGCTGAATCTGATTTCATCCCTGTGTATGTGCCTTCCTCTTACTTCACCGTTAATATTTGTTGGGGGCTTCTATATCTTTGGGGATTATTTCTCTGGAGGCAAGCGAGGTCTTTCTTTCTCTTTAGGGGTAGCTAGTTCCTCAGGCTGGCTCGAGACGTCCAGTCCAGTTACCATCTCCCTAGAGCTTGTCCGAAGTTTATTCACTTGCTGGTCTATTTGTGATCCTCAGCCACTTAGGATCATAACACCTAACCCTAACTTTAGCCCCAACCCTAACCCTAACTTTAGCCCCAACCATAAGCCTAACTGTAGCCCCAACTCTAGCTTTAGCCCTAACCCTAACCGTAACTTTAGCCTCAACCTAACCCTAACTTTAGCCCCAACCCTAACCCTAACTTTAGCCTCAACCCTAACCCAAACTGTAGCCCCAACCCTAACCCTAACTTTAGCCTCAACCCTAACCCTAACTGTAGCCCCAACCCTAACTGTAGCCCCAATTCTAACTGTAGCCCCAACCCTAACTTTAGCCTCAACCCTAACTTTAGCCTCAACCCCAACCCTAACTGTAGCCCCAACCCTAACTGTAACCCCAACCCTAACTAGCCCCAACCCTAACTTTAGCCCCAACCCTAACCCTAACATTAGCCCCAACCCTAACCCTAACTTTAGCCTCAACCCAAACCCTAACTGTAGCCCCAACCTTAACTTTAGCCCCAACCCTAACCTTAGCCCCAACCCTAGCCCTAACTTTAGCCCCAACCCTAACCCTAAGTTTAGCCCAACCCTAACCCTAGCCCCAACCCTAACCCTAACTGTAGCCCCAACCCTAACCCTAACTTTAGCCTCAACCCTAACCCTAACTGTAGCCTCAACCCTAACTGTAGCCCCAACCCTAACTGTAGCCCCAACCCTAACTTTAGCCCCAACCCTAACTTTAGCCTCAACCCCAACCCTAACTGTAGCCCCAACCCTAACTGTAACCCCAACCCTAACTAGCCCCAACCCTAACTTTAGCCCCAACCCTAACTTTAGCCCCAACCCTAACCCTAACTTTAGCCCCAACCCTAACCCTAACTTTAGCCCCAATCCTAACGCTAAGTTTAGCCCAACCCTAACCCTAACTTTAGCCCCAACCATAAGCCTAACTGTAGCCCCAACCCTAACTTTAGCCCTAACCCTAACCGTAACTTTAGCCTCAACCTAACCCTAACATTAGCCCCAACCCTAACCCTAACTTTAGCCTCAACCCTAACCCAAACTGTAGCCCCAACCCTAACCCTAAATTTAGCCTCAACCCTAACCCTAACTGTAGCCCCAACCCTAACTGTAGCCCCAACCCTAACTGTAACCCCAACCCTAACTAGCCCCAACCCTAACTTTAGCCCCAACCCTAACTTTAGCCCCAACCCTAACCCTAACTTTAGCCCCAACCCTAACCTTAACTTTAGCCTCAACCCAAACCCTAACTGTAGCCCCAACCCTAAATTTAGCCCCAACCCTAACCTTAGCCCCAACCCTAGCCCTAACTTTAGCCCCAACCCTAACCCTAAGTTTAGCCCAACCCTAACCCTAGCCCCAACCCTAACCCTAACTGTAGCCCCAACCCTATCCCTAACTTTAGCCTCAACCCTAACCCTAACTGTAGCCCCAACCCTAACCCTAACTTTAGCCTCAACCCTAACCCTAACTGAAGCCCCAACCCTAACTGTAGCCCCAACCCTAACTGTAGCCTCAACCCTAACTGTAGCCCCAACCCTAACTTTACCCCAACCCTAACCCTAACTTTAGCCCCAACCCTAACCCTAAGTTTAGCCCAACCCTAACCCTAGCCCCAACCCTAACCCTAACTGTAGCCCCAACCCTAACTTTAGCCCTAACCCTAACCCTAACTTTAGCCCCAACCTAACCCTAACTTTAGCCCCAACCCTATCCCTAACTTTAGCCTCAACCCTAACCCTAACTGTAGCCCCAACCCTAACCCTAACTTTAGCCTCAACCCTAACCCTAACTGTAGTCCCAACCCTAACTGTAGCCCCAACCCTAACTTTACCCCAACCCTAACCCTAACTTTAGCCCCAACCCAAACCCTAACTTTAGCCCCAATCCTAACCCTAACTTTAGCCTCAACCCTAACCCTAACTGTAGCCCCAACCCTAACTGTAGCCCCAACCATAACTTTAGCCCCAACCCTAACCCTAACTTTAGCCCCAACCCTATCCCTTACTTTAGCCTCAACCCTAACCCTAACTGAAGCCCAAACCCTAACTGTAGCCCCAACCCTAACTTTAGCCCTAACCCTAACTTTAGCCCCAACCTAACCCTAACTTTAGCCCCAACCCTATCCCTAACTTTAGCCTCAACCCTAACCCTAACTGTAGCCCCAACCCTAACCCTAACTTTAGCCTCAACCCTAAACCCTAACTGTAGTCCCAACCCTAACTGTAGCCCCAACCCTAACTTTACCCCAACCCTAACCCTAACTTTAGCCCCAACCCAAACCCTAACTTTAGCCCCAATCCTAACCCTAACTTTAGCCTCAACCCTAACCCTAACTGTAGCCCCAACCCTAACTGTAGCCCCAACCATAACTTTAGCCCCAACCCTAACCCTAACTTAAGCCCCAACCCTATCCCTTACTTTAGCCTCAACCCTAACCCTAACTGAAGCCCAAACCCTAACTGTAGCCCCAACCCTAACCCTAACTTTAGCCCAACCCTAACCCTAACTTTAGCCCCAGTCCTAACCCTAACTTTAGCCACAACCCTAACCCTAAAGGGAAAATGGAAATAAATACATTTTTTAAAATGTTATTATTTTTTCCTAGCTAAGGCTGGATTGATTTACTTTTATAGCGGGTTTTTTAGCGGATTTTTATGATTGGCAGCCGTCACACACTAAAAGACGCTTTTTATTGCAAAAAATAGTTTTTTGCATCACCACATTTTGAGAGCTATAATTTTTCCATATTTTGGTCCACAGCATCATGTGAGGTCTTGTTTTTTGCCGGATGAGTTGACATTTTTATTGGTACCATATTCGGGCACGTGACATTTTTTGATCGCTTTTTATTCTGATTTTTGTGAGGCAGAATGACCAAAAACCAGCTATTCATGAATTTCTTTTGGGGGGGGGGGCGTTTATATATTTCCACGTTTGGTAAAATTGATAAAGCAGTTTTATTATGTGGGTCAGTAGAATTACAGCGATGCCTCATTTATCTTTTTTATGTTTTGGCACTTTTATATGATAAAAACTATGTTATATAAAAAATTATTATTTTTGCATCGCTTTATTCTGAGGACTATAACTTTTTTATTTTTTCTCTGATGATGCTGTATGGTGGCTCGTTTTTTGCAGGACCAGATGGTGTTTTCAGCGGTACCATGGTTATCTATACCCATCTTTTTGATTGTGTGTTATTCCACTTTTTGTTCAGTGGTATGATAATAAAGAGTTGTTTTTTGCCTCTTTTTTTTTTTTTTTACGGTGTCCACTGAAGGGATTAACTAGTGGGACAGTTCTATAGGATGGGTCGTTACGGACGCGGCGATACTAAATATGTGTACTTTTATTGTTTTTTTTAATTTAGATAAAGTGCTGGATGTAATAATCAGCTGACACCGGCAGCGATCGGCCGCGCTCCCCCCGTGACCACGGCCGATCGACTATGATGTACTATCCCATCACTGGGAATTAAGTCCCAGGTCACATCGACGGGATAGTGCATCATATGGGATTAAAGGGTTAATGATACCTTGGCCTTGTGTAAAGTTTTGTTTTTTGGAGTATTTACACTCATATATTTATACATATGAATGAGATCTCCTCACAGATGATGTGGGGTGCACATGCAAAGGTTAATTTATTTCCACTCAATCCAACACTCAACCTCTTGTTTAGGCTATAAAGTGAGCGTAAATAACCCCGATTTCTTATCATGCTTCTACTAGGGTTGATCGATCACCCTAAAAATCGGATCGGAAAGGTTCGGTCCGATCACACTTGAAAATCGGCGATCGGGATTTCCGATTTCCGATCCTCATTGAAGTCAATGGGGATAAAAAAAATCGGAATTCCTAAAACACCTATTTTACATTGTGGTGTTTTCTAAATGACTAAAAACGCCCCCCCCCAAAAAAAAAATTAGCAAAAACGGCGTGGGCTCCCGTACAATTTTCTGCGCCAGAGGGGGAAAGCTGATGGCCGGGGGCCAATATTTGTAGCCCAGGAAGGGGGTAATACCCATGGCCCCTCCCAGGCTATGAATATCAGCCCACAGCTGTCTGCGTAGCCTTTACTGGCTATTAAAATAGGGGGACCCCCCAAAAAAATTGACGTGGGGTCCCCCTCTATTTTATAGCCAGAAAGGCTATATCTATGTTTGATAGTTTGTGTCCCATCATTGGCTAATGTGTCAATCACTGTCATTGTAGCAGGCACAGCCCGATGGGACTTGTAGTCCCATCGGACGATGCCTGCACACACACACAAAGACCCCCGAGAGGCCCGCACAGACCCCCGACAGGCCCGCACAGACCAAAAACAGTGTCAAAAATGCAGCAGATCCACGGTAAAAACCGCAATGTGTGAACATGGCCTTAAAATGCCTACTAGCGTTTCAGGATGTACCCACACTTCACAGGCTCTTCATTGGGTGGTTCATGTGTCAATCACAAGCATTGTTCAAAAAACAAAATACGCACTTCCGATTTCTGATTTCCGATGACATTCAAAGATCGGAATCGGCATTCGGAATTCCGATCATAGTGAAAATTGGTATAATTCTGATTTTACATGATCGGATCGAGCAACCCTAGCTTCTGCCACTCATCAAACACACGAGGTGATGAGTCCCCAAAACATGTTATTGTGAGACAATCAAAAAGTTCACACAGTCTCTGAAAGGCTATGGATTCTTTAGAGCATACATGGATTACATGTATTAAAGATTTTAAGCGTTAAAATAAAAATATACAACACTTACAATAAAAGATATAAAAAGGTAAAAAATAAAGCAACCCACAAATATGCAAAGCAGTTATAAAATAAAAAGGGAGAAATAACAGTAATATCTAAACGTTTCCGTCTACGGTTATCTTCTGTTTCAGTGAGGGAAGGAGAAATTAATTATGGCTCAAACCAGCATACTAGGTAGCCACTACATGTGAACAACTTCTTTTGTGTCACCCAGCTTTTTAAAGTTCTGATCTTAGGCTCATATTTCTAGGATCACCTAATTGGTCTATTTGAATATTGCTGTTTGGTGACTGGAAGATGAGATAAGGGCCTTGCATTTCAAATATCCTGTGTCTCCCCACACTCCTCTTTATACAGTGAATAGGAAACATCCTGCCTGTATAACTGTGAGCTTAATTGTAAAACTCTGGGCAAAACCGTCAATGAAAATTCCAACCGTAAATGTAATCCAAACCCTAACTTTAGCCCCAAACCTAACCCTAACTTTGGCCCCAACCCTAACCCTAACTGTTGTGAACTCTGTTTTCAGGCTCCCTCTTGTGGTCACTGGTGGTATGGTGTGACTTTTGCTTTGGGCTCCCCCTGGTGGCTTTGTTTGTTATCCTGCTGGTCTCTGGCTATCAGCTGGTTCTTTATCCTCTGGGAGGTTCCTATATAGCTCTGTTTCTCTTCCACTTGTTGCCGGCTGTCGATGTAATCAGTGCTACTCAGATTCCTTCTGACTACCTTGCTCCCAGTCCATCCAGGACAAGCTAAGTTTTGTTTGCTCATTTTTTGATCAGCAGTGTTTATCATGTGTTCTTGTCCAGCTTGCTAAAAATGTGATTCCCTTGCTTGCTGGTTGCTCTAGTGGACTGAGTTTCTCCCCACACACCGTTAGTTGGTGCGTGGGTTCTTGAAATCTCAGGATGGATATTTTGTAAGGGTTTTTTGTTGATCGCATAGACCCCTGCTCTATTTTCTGCTTTCTAGTACTAGTGGGCCTCTTTTGCTGAATCTGATTTCATCCCTGTGTATGTGCCTTCCTCTTACTTCACCGTTAATATTTGTTGGGGGCTTCTATATCTTTGGGGATTATTTCTCTGGAGGCAAGCAAGGTCTTTCTTTCTCTTTAGGGGTAGCTAGTTCCTCAGGCTGGCTCGAGACGTCTAGGAATTTTTTAGGCACGTTCACCGGCTACCTCTAGTTGTGTTGGATAGGTTCAGATTTGCGATCAGTCCAGTTACCATCTCCCTAGAGCTTGTCCAAAGTTTATTCACTTGCTGGTCTATTTGTGATCCTCAGCCACTTAGGATCATAACACCTAACCCTAACTTTAGCCCCAACCCTAACCCTAACTTTAGCCCCAATCCTAACGCTAAGTTTAGCCCAACCCTAACCCTAACTTTAGCCCCAACCATAAGCCTAACTGTAGCCCCAACCCTAACTTTAGCCCTAACCCTAACCGTAACTTTAGCCTCAACCTAACCCTAACTTTAGCCCCAACCCTAACCCTAACTTTAGCCTCAACCCTAACCCAAACTGTAGCCCCAACCCTAACCCTAAATTTAGCCTCAACCCTAACTGTAGCCCCAACCCTAACTGTAGCCCCAACCCTAACTTTAGCCCAAACCCTAACTTTAGCCTCAACCCCAACCCTAACTGTAGCCCCAACCCTAACTATAACCCCAACCCTAACTAGCCCCAACCCTAACTTTAGCCCCAACCCTAACTTTAGCCCCAACCCTAACCCTAACTTTAGCCCCAACCCTAACCTTAACTTTAGCCTCAACCCAAACCCTAACTGTAGCCCCAACCCTAAATTTAGCCCCAACCCTAACCTTAGCCCCAACCCTAGCCCTAACTTTAGCCCCAACCCTAACCCTAAGTTTAGCCCAACCCTAACCCTAGCCCCAACCCTAACCCTAACTGTAGCCCCAACCCTATCCCTAACTTTAGCCTCAACCCTAACCCTAACTGTAGCCCCAACCCTAACCCTCACTTTAGCCTCAACCCTAACCCTAACTGTAGCCCCAACCCTAACTGTAGCCCCAACCCTAACTGTAGCCTCAACCCTAACTGTAGCCCCAACCCTAACTTTACCCCAACCCTAACCCTAACTTTAGCCCCAACCCTAACCCTAAGTTTAGCCCAACCCTAACCCTAGCCCCAACCCTAACCCTAACTGTAGCCCCAACCCTAACTTTAGCCCTAACCCTAACCCTAACTTTAGCCCCAACCTAACCCTAACTTTAGCCCCAACCCTATCCCTAACTTTAGCCTCAACCCTAACCCTAACTGTAGCCCCAACCCTGACCCTAACTTTAGCCTCAACCCTAACCCTAACTGTAGTCCCAACCCTAACTGTAGCCCCAACCCTAACTGTAGCCCCAACCCTAACTTTACCCCAACCCTAACCCGAACTTTAGCCCCAAACCTAACCCTAACTTTAGCCCCAATCCTAACCCTAACTTTAGCCTCAACCCTAACCCTAACTGTAGCCCCAACCCTAACTGTAGCCCCAACCATAACTTTAGCCCCAACCCTAACCCTAACTTTAGCCCCTTCCCTAACCCTTACTTTAGCCTCAACCCTAACCCTAACTGTAGCCCAAACCCTAACTTTAGCCCCAACCCTAACCCTAACTTTAGCCCCAGTCCTAACCCTAACTTTAGCCACAACCCTAACCCTAAAGGGAAAATGGAAATAAAGACATTTTTTAAAATGTTATTATTTTTCCCTAACTAAGGGTGGATTGATTTACTTTTATAGCGGGTTTTTTAGCGGATTTTTATGATTGGCAGCCGTCACACACTAAAAGACGCTTTTTATTGCAAAAAATAGTTTTTTGCATCACCACATTTTGAGAGCTATAATTTTTCCATATTTTGGTCCACAGCATCATGTGAGGTCTTGTTTTTTGCCGGATGAGTTGACATTTTTATTGGTACCATATTCGGGCACGTGACATTTTTTGATCGCTTTTTATTCTGATTTTTGTGAGGCAGAATGACCAAAAACCAGCTATTCATGAATTTCTTTTTTTTTGGGGGGGGGCGTTTATATATTTCCACGTTTGGTAAAATTGATAAAGCAGTTTTATTATGTGGGTCAGTAGAATTACAGCGATGCCTCATTTATCTTTTTTATGTTTTGGCACTTTTATATGATAAAAACTATGTTATATAAAAAATTATTATTTTTGCATCGCTTTATTCTGAGGACTATAACTTTTTTATTTTTTCTCTGATGATGCTGTATCGTGGCTCGTTTTTTGCAGGACCAGATGGTGTTTTCAGCGGTACCATGGTTATCTATACCCATCTTTTTGATTGTGTGTTATTCCACTTTTTGTTCAGTGGTATGATAATAAAGAGTTGTTTTTTGCCTCTTTTTTTTTTTTTTTACGGTGTCCACTGAAGGGATTAACTAGTGGGACAGTTCTATAGGACGGGTCGTTACGGACGCGGCGATACTAAATATGTGTACTTTTATTGTTTTTTTTAATTTAGATAAAGTGCTGGATGTAATAATCAGCTGACACCGGCAGCGATCGGCCGCGCTCCCCCCGTGACCACGGCCGATCGACTATGATGTACTATCCCATCACTGGGAATTAAGTCCCAGGTCACATCCACGGGATAGTGCATCATATGGGATTAAAGGGTTAATGATACCTTGGCCTTGTGTAAAGTTTTGTTTTTTGGAGTATTTACACTCATATATTTATACATATGAATGAGATCTCCTCACAGATGATGTGGGGTGCACATGCAAAGGTTAATTTATTTCCACTCAATCCAACACTCAACCTCTTGTTTAGGCTATAAAGTGAGCGTAAATAACCCCGATTTCTTATCATGCTTCTACTAGGGTTGATCGATCACCCTAAAAATCGGATCGGAAAGGTTCGGTCCGATCACACTTGAAAATCGGCGATCGGGATTTCCGATTTCCGATCCTCATTGAAGTCAATGGGGATAAAAAAAATCGGAATTCCTAAAACACCTATTTTACATTGTGGTGTTTTCTAAATGACTAAAAACGCCCCCCCCCAAAAAAAAAATTAGCAAAAACGGCGTGGGCTCCCGTACAATTTTCTGCGCCAGAGGGGGAAAGCTGATGGCCGGGGGCCAATATTTGTAGCCCAGGAAGGGGGTAATACCCATGGCCCCTCCCAGGCTATGAATATTAGCCCACAGCTGTCTGCGTAGCCTTTACTGGCTATTAAAATAGGGGGACCCCCCAAAAAAATTGACGTGGGGTCCCCCTCTATTTTATAGCCAGAAAGGCTATATCTATGTTTGATAGTTTGTGTCCCATCATTGGCTAATGTGTCAATCACTGTCATTGTAGCAGGCACAGCCCGATGGGACTTGTAGTCCCATCGGACGATGCCTGCACACACACACAAAGACCCCCGAGAGGCCCGCACAGACCCCCGACAGGCCCGCACAGACCAAAAACAGTGTCAAAAATGCAGCAGATCCACGGTAAAAACCGCAATGTGTGAACATGGCCTTAAAATGCCTACTAGCGTTTCAGGATGTACCCACACTTCACAGGCTCTTCATTGGGTGGTTCATGTGTCAATCACAAGCATTGTTCAAAAAACAAAATACGCACTTCCGATTTCTGATTTCCGATGACATTCAAAGATCGGAATCGGCATTCGGAATTCCGATCATAGTGAAAATTGGTATAATTCTGATTTTACATGATCGGATCGAGCAACCCTAGCTTCTGCCACTCATCAAACACACGAGGTGATGATGAGTCCCCAAAACATGTTATTGTGAGACAATCAAAAAGTTCACACAGTCTCTGAAAGGCTATGGATTCTTTAGAGCATACATGGATTACATGTATTAAAGATTTTAAGCGTTAAAATAAAAATATACAACACTTACAATAAAAGATATAAAAAGGTAAAAAATAAAGCAACCCACAAATATGCAAAGCAGTTATAAAATAAAAAGGGAGAAATAACAGTAATATCTAAACGTTTCCGTCTACGGTTATCTTCTGTTTCAGTGAGGGAAGGAGAAATTAATTATGGCTCAAACCAGCATACTAGGTAGCCACTACATGTGAACAACTTCTTTTGTGTCACCCAGCTTTTTAAAGTTCTGATCTTAGGCTCATATTTCTAGGATCACCTAATTGGTCTATTTGAATATTGCTGTTTGGTGACTGGAAGATGAGATAAGGGCCTTGCATTTCAAATATCCTGTGTCTCCCCACACTCCTCTTTATACAGTGAATAGGAAACATCCTGCCTGTATAACTGTGAGCTTAATTGTAAAACTCTGGGCAAAACCGTCAATGAAAATTCCAACCGTAAATGTAATCCAAACCCTAACTTTAGCCCCAAACCTAACCCTAACTTTGGCCCCAACCCTAACCCTAACTGTTGTGAACTCTGTTTTCAGGCTCCCTCTTGTGGTCACTGGTGGTATGGTGTGACTTTTGCTTTGGGCTCCCCCTGGTGGCTTTGTTTGTTATCCTGCTGGTCTCTGGCTATCAGCTGGTTCTTTATCCTCTGGGAGGTTCCTATATAGCTCTGTTTCTCTTCCACTTGTTGCCGGCTGTCGATGTAATCAGTGCTACTCAGATTCCTTCTGACTACCTTGCTCCCAGTCCATCCAGGACAAGCTAAGTTTTGTTTGCTCATTTTTTGATCAGCAGTGTTTATCATGTGTTCTTGTCCAGCTTGCTAAAAATGTGATTCCCTTGCTTGCTGGTTGCTCTAGTGGACTGAGTTTCTCCCCACACACCGTTAGTTGGTGCGTGGGTTCTTGAAATCTCAGGATGGATATTTTGTAAGGGTTTTTTATTGATCGCATAGACCCCTGCTCTATTTTCTGCTTTCTAGTACTAGTGGGCCTCTTTTGCTGAATCTGATTTCATCCCTGTGTATGTGCCTTCCTCTTACTTCACCGTTAATATTTGTTGGGGGCTTCTATATCTTTGGGGATTATTTCTCTGGAGGCAAGCAAGGTCTTTCTTTCTCTTTAGGGGTAGCTAGTTCCTCAGGCTGGCTCGAGACGTCTAGGAATTTTTTAGGCACGTTCACCGGCTACCTCTAGTTGTGTTGGATAGGTTCAGATTTGCGATCAGTCCAGTTACCATCTCCCTAGAGCTTGTCCAAAGTTTATTCACTTGCTGGTCTATTTGTGATCCTCAGCCACTTAGGATCATAACACCTAACCCTAACTTTAGCCCCAACCCTAACCCTAACTTTAGCCCCAATCCTAACGCTAAGTTTAGCCCAACCCTAACCCTAACTTTAGCCCCAACCATAAGCCTAACTGTAGCCCCAACCCTAACTTTAGCCCTAACCCTAACCGTAACTTTAGCCTCAACCTAACCCTAACTTTAGCCCCAACCCTAACCCTAACTTTAGCCTCAACCCTAACCCAAACTGTAGCCCCAACCCTAACCCTAAATTTAGCCTCAACCCTAACCCTAACTGTAGCCCCAACCCTAACTGTAGCCCCAACCCTAACTGTAGCCCCAACCCTAACTTTAGCCCAAACCCTAACTTTAGCCTCAACCCCAACCCTAACTGAAGCCCCAACCCTAACTGTAACCCCAACCCTAACTAGCCCCAACCCTAACTTTAGCCCCAACCCTAACTTTAGCCCCAACCCTAACCCTAACTTTAGCCCCAACCCTAACCTTAATTTTAGCCTCAACCCAAACCCTAACTGTAGCCCCAACCCTAAATTTAGCCCCAACCCTAACCTTAGCCCCAACCCTAGCCCTAACTTTAGCCCCAACCCTAACCCTAAGTTTAGCCCAACCCTAACCCTAGCCCCAACCCTAACCCTAACTGTAGCCCCAACCCTATCCCTAACTTTAGCCTCAACCCTAACCCTAACTGTAGCCCCAACCCTAACCCTAACTTTAGCCTCAACCCTAACCCTAACTGTAGCCCCAACCCTAACTGTAGCCCCAACCCTAACTGTAGCCTCAACCCTAACTGTAGCCCCAACCCTAACTTTACCCCAACCCTAACCCTAACTTTAGCCCCAACCCTAACCCTAAGTTTAGCCCAACCCTAACCCTAGCCCCAACCCTAACCCTAACTGTAGCCCCAACCCTAACTTTAGCCCTAACCCTAACCCTAACTTTAGCCCCAACCTAACCCTAACTTTAGCCCCAACCCTATCCCTAACTTTAGCCTCAACCCTAACCCTAACTGTAGCCCCAACCCTGACCCTAACTTTAGCCTCAACCCTAACCCTAACTGTAGTCCCAACCCTAACTGTAGCCCCAACCCTAACTGTAGCCCCAACCCTAACTTTACCCCAACCCTAACCCGAACTTTAGCCCCAAACCTAACCCTATCTTTAGCCCCAATCCTAACCCTAACTTTAGCCTCAACCCTAACCCTAACTGTAGCCCCAACCCTAACTGTAGCCCCAACCATAACTTTAGCCCCAACCCTAACCCTAACTTTAGCCCCTTCCCTAACCCTTACTTTAGCCTCAACCCTAACCCTAACTGTAGCCCAAACCCTAACTTTAGCCCCAACCCTAACCCTAACTTTAGCCCCAGTCCTAACCCTAACTTTAGCCACAACCCTAACCCTAAAGGGAAAATGGAAATAAAGACATTTTTTAAAATGTTATTATTTTTCCCTAACTAAGGGTGGATTGATTTACTTTTATAGCGGGTTTTTTAGCGGATTTTTATGATTGGCAGCCGTCACACACTAAAAGACGCTTTTTATTGCAAAAAATAGTTTTTTGCATCACCACATTTTGAGAGCTATAATTTTTCCATATTTTGGTCCACAGCATCATGTGAGGTCTTGTTTTTTGCCGGATGAGTTGACATTTTTATTGGTACCATATTCGGGCACGTGACATTTTTTGATCGCTTTTTATTCTGATTTTTGTGAGGCAGAATAACCAAAAACCAGCTATTCATGAATTTCTTTTTTTGGGGGGGGGGCGTTTATATATTTCCACGTTTGGTAAAATTGATAAAGCAGTTTTATTATTTGGGTCAGTAGAATTACAGCGATGCCTCATTTATCTTTTTTATGTTTTGGCACTTTTATATGATAAAAACTATGTTATATAAAAAAATATTATTTTTGCATCGCTTTATTCTGAGGACTATAACTTTTTTATTTTTTCTCTGATGATGCTGTATGGTGGCTCGTTTTTTGCAGGACCAGATGGTGTTTTCAGCGGTACCATGGTTATCTATACCCATCTTTTTGATTGTGTGTTATTCCACTTTTTGTTCAGTGGTATGATAATAAAGAGTTGTTTTTTGCCTCTTTTTTTTTTTTTTACGGTGTCCACTGAAGGGATTAACTAGTGGGACAGTTCTATAGGACGGGTCGTTACGGACGCGGCAATACTAAATATGTGTACTTTTATTGTTTTTTTTAATTTAGATAAAGTGCTGGATGTAATAATCAGCTGACACCGGCAGCGATCGGCCGCGCTCCCCCCGTGATCACGGCCGATCGACTATGATGTACTATCCCATCACTGGGAATTAAGTCTCAGGTCACATCGACGGGATAGTGCATCATGTGGGATTAAAGGGTTAATGATACCTTGGCCTTGTGTAAAGTTTTGTTTTTTGGAGTATTTACACTCATATATTTATACATATGAATGAGATCTCCTCACAGATGATGTGGGGTGCACATGCAAAGGTTAATTTATTTCCACTCAATCCAACACTCAACCTCTAATTTAGGCTATAAAGTGAGCGTAAATAACCCCGATTTCTTATCATGCTTCTACTAGGGTTGATCGATCACCCTAAAAATCGGATCGGAAAGGATCGGTCCGATCACACTTGAAAATCGGCGATCAGGATTTCCGATTTCCGATTCTCATTGAAGTCAATGGGGATAAAAAAAATCGGAATTCCTAAAACACCTACTTTACATTGTGGTGTTTTCTAAATGACTAAAAACGCCCCCCCCAAAAAAAAACCGGACAAAAACGGCATGGGCTCCTGTTGTGAATTTGCTTTTTGCTCCCTCTAGTGGTTACTAGTTTTTTGACTCTGGTTTTTCTGTTATTCCTTTTATCCGCACCTGGGTCGTTAGTTAGGGGTGTTGCTATATAAGCTCCCTGGACCTTCAGTTCAATGCCTGGCAACGTAGTTATCAGAGCTAGTCTGCTGTGCTCTTGTCTACTGATCCTGGTTCCAGTTATATCAGCTAAGTCTGCCTTTTGCTTTTTGCTATTTGTTTTGGTTTTGTATTTTTGTCCAGCTTGTTCCAAATCTATATCCTGACCTTTGCTGGAAGCTCTAGGGGGCTGGTGTTCTCCCCCCGGACCGTTAGACGGTTCGGGGGTTCTTGAATTTCCAGTGTGGATTTTGATAGGGTTTTTGTTGACCATATAAGTTACCTTTCTTTATTCTGCTATCAGTAAGCGGGCCTCTCTGTGCTAAACCTGGTTCATTTCTGTGTTTGTCATTTCCTCTTACCTCACCGTCATTATTTGTGGGGGGCTTCTATCCAGCTTTGGGGTCCCCTTCTCTGGAGGCAAGAAAGGTCTTTGTTTTCCTCTACTAGGGGTAGCTAGATTCTCCGGCTGGCGCGTGTCATCTAGAATCAACGTAGGAATGATCCCCGGCTACTTCTAGTGTTGGCGTTAGGAGTAGATATATGGTCAACCCAGTTACCACTGCCCTATGAGCTGGATTTTTGTATTCTGCAGACTTCCACGTTCCTCTGAGACCCTCGCCATTGGGGTCATAACAGTTTGCCAGGCCAGTATTAAATGTTTAATGCATTGCAGAAGAGGGATTATAAGAAAGAAGATTCTGAGTTTTTTTTTTTTCTCCTTCCCCTTTACCTCAGAGTGGCTATGCTTGCTGCAGACATGAATGTCCAGACCTTGATTACAAGTGTGGACCAGCTGGCTACTCGTGTGCAGGGCATACAAGACTATGTTATCAGAAATCCTAGGTCAGAACCTAAAATACCGATTCCTGAACTGTTTTCCGGAGACAGGTTTAAGTTTAGGAATTTCGTGAATAATTGTAAATTGTTTTTGTCCCTGAGACCCTGTTCATCAGGAGATTCTGCTCAGCAAGTAAAAATTGTTATTTCGTTCTTACGGGGCGACCCTCAGGATTGGGCTTTTTCGCTGGCGCCAGGAGATCCGGCATTGGCTGATCTTGATGCGTTTTTTCTGGCGCTCGGTTTACTTTATGAGGAACCCAATCTTGAGATTCAGGCAGAAAAGGCCTTGCTGTCTATGTCTCAGGGGCAGGACGAGGCTGAAGTGTATTGCCAAAAATTTCAGAAATGGTCCGTGCTGACACATTGGAACGAGTGTGCACTGGCCGCTAATTTTAGAAATGGCCTTTCTGAAGCCATTAAGAATGTTATGGTGGGTTTTCCCATTCCCACAGGTCTGAATGATACTATGGCACTGGCTATTCAAATTGACCGGCGGTTGCGGGAGCGCAAAACCGCAAATTCCCTCATGGTGTTGTCTGAACAGACACCTAATTCGGTGCAATGTGATAGAAAAACCGCAAATTCCCTCATGGTGTTGTCTGAACAGACACCTGATTTAATGCAATGTGATAGAATCCTGACTAGAAATGAGCGGAAAATTCATAGACGCCGGAATGGCTTGTGCTACTACTGTGGTGATTCTACACATATTATCTCAGCATGCTCTAAACGTATAGCTAAGGTTGTTAGTCCTGTCACCGTTGGTAATTTGCAACCTAAATTTATTCTGTCTGTAACTTTGATTTGCTCACTGTCATCTTACCCTGTCATGGCGTTTGTAGATTCAGGTGCTGCCCTGAGTCTCATGGATCTCTCATTTGCTAAGCGCTGTGGATTTACTCTTGAACCATTAGAAAATCCTATTCCTCTTAGGGGTATTGATGCTACACCATTGGCAGCAAATAAACCGCAGTATTGGACTCAGGTTACCATGTGCATGACTCCTGAACACCGCGAGGTGATACGTTTCCTGGTTTTACATAAAATGCATGATTTGGTCGTTTTAGGGCTGCCATGGTTACAGACCCATAATCCAGTCCTGGACTGGAAGGCTATGTCAGTCTCAAGTTGGGGCTGTCGTGGTATTCATGAGGATTCCCTGCCTGTGTCTATTGCTTCTTCTACGCCTTCGGAAGTTCCGGAGTATTTGTCTGATTATCAGGATGTCTTCAGTGAGTCTGAGTCCAGTGCACTGCCTCCTCATAGGGACTGTGACTGTGCTATAGATTTGATCCCAGGCAGTAAATTTCCTAAGGGAAGACTGTTTAATCTGTCGGTACCTGAACATACCGCTATGCGTTCATATATCAAGGAGTCTCTGGAAAAAGGACATATTCGTCCGTCTTCTTCCCCTCTTGGTGCGGGATTCTTTTTTGTGGCAAAAAAGGACGGATCTTTGAGACCTTGTATTGATTATCGGCTTTTAAATAAGATCACTGTCAAATTTCAGTATCCTTTACCGCTGTTGTCTGACTTGTTTGCCCGGATTAAGGGTGCCAAGTGGTTCACCAAGATAGACCTTCGTGGTGCGTACAACCTTGTGCGCATTAAGCAAGGTGATGAATGGAAAACCGTATTCAATACGCCCGAAGGTCATTTTGAGTACTTGGTGATGCCTTTTGGGCTCTCCAATGCGCCTTCAGTTTTTCAGTCCTTTATGCATGACATTTTCCGGAAGTATCTGGATAAATTTTTGATTGTTTATCTGGATGATATTTTGGTTTTTTCTGATAATTGGGATTCGCATGTGGAGCAGGTCAGGTTGGTCTTTAAAATTTTGCGTGAAAATTCTTTGTTTGTCAAGGGCTCAAAGTGTCTCTTTGGTGTACAGAAGGTTCCCTTTTTGGGGTTCATTTTTTCCCCTTCTGCTGTGGAGATATACCCAGTCAAGGTCCGAGCTATTCTTGATTGGACTCAGCCCTCGTCAGTTAAGAGTCTTCAGAAGTTCTTGGGCTTCGCTAACTTCTACCGTCGTTTTATCGCTAATTTTTCTAGCATTGTGAAACCTTTGACGGATATGACCAAGAAGGGCTCCGATGTAGCTAACTGGGCTCCTGCTGCCGTGGAGGCTTTCCAGGAGTTGAAACGCCGGTTTACTTCGGCGCCTGTTTTGTGCCAGCCTGACGTCTCACTTCCCTTTCAGGTTGAGGTGGATGCTTCGGAGATTGGGGCAGGGGCCGTGTTGTCGCAGAGAGGCCCTGGTTGCTCTGTTATGAAACCTTGTGCCTTTTTCTCTAGGAAGTTTTCGCCTGCCGAGCGAAATTATGATGTGGGCAATCGGGAGTTGTTGGCCATGAAATGGGCATTTGAGGAGTGGCGTCATTGGCTCGAGGGTGCTAAGCATCGTGTGGTGGTCTTGACTGATCACAAAAATCTGATGTATCTCGAGTCTGCTAAACGCCTTAATCCGAGACAGGCCCGCTGGTCATTGTTTTTCTCCCGCTTTGATTTTGTTGTCTCGTATTTACCAGGTTCAAAGAATGTGAAGGCCGATGCTCTTTCTAGGAGCTTTGTGCCTGATGCTCCTGGAGTCGCTGATCCTGTTGGTATTCTTAAAGATGGAGTTATCTTGTCAGCTATTTCTCCGGATCTGCGACGTGTGTTGCAGAGATTTCAGGCTGATAGGCCTGAGTCTTGTCCACCTGACAGACTGTTTGTCCCGGATAAGTGGACCAGCAGAGTCATTTCCGAGGTTCATTCCTCGGTGTTGGCAGGTCACCCGGGAATTTTTGGCACCAGAGATCTGGTGGCCAGGTCCTTTTGGTGGCCTTCCTTGTCAAGGGATGTGCGGTCATTTGTGCAGTCCTGTGGGACTTGTGCTCGAGCTAAGCCTTGCTGTTCTCATGCCAGTGGTTTGCTCTTGCCCTTGCCTGTCCCGAAGAGACCTTGGACACATATCTCCATGGATTTCATTTCTGATCTTCCGCTATCTCAGGGCATGTCCGTTATCTGGGTGATATGTGATCGCTTCTCCAAGATGGTCCATTTGGTTCCTTTGCCTAAGCTGCCTTCCTCTTCCGATCTGGTTCCTGTGTTTTTCCAGAACGTGGTTCGTTTGCACGGCATCCCTGAGAATATTGTGTCAGACAGAGGATCCCAGTTCGTTTCCAGGTTCTGGCGATCCTTTTGTAGTAGGATGGGCATTGATTTGTCGTTTTCGTCTGCTTTCCATCCTCAGACTAATGGACAGACGGAGCGAACCAATCAGACTTTGGAGGCTTATTTGAGGTGTTTTGTCTCTGCTGATCAGGACGATTGGGTGACATTCTTGCCGTTGGCTGAGTTTGCCCTTAATAATCGGGCTAGTTCCGCCACCTTGGTTTCGCCTTTTTTCTGCAACTCTGGTTTCCATCCTCGCTTTTCTTCGGGTCATGTGGAGCCTTCTGACTGTCCTGGGGTGGATTCTGTGGTGGATAGGTTGCAGCAGATCTGGAATCATGTGGTGGACAACTTGAAGTTGTCACAGGAGAAGGCTCAGCGCTTTGCCAACCGCCGCCGCGGTGTGGGTCCCCGACTACGCGTTGGGGATTTGGTATGGCTTTCTTCCCGCTTTGTTCCTATGAAGGTCTCCTCTCCCAAATTTAAACCTCGTTTTATTGGGCCTTACAAGATATTGGAAATCCTTAATCCTGTATCTTTTCGTCTGGATCTTCCTGTGTCGTTTGCTATTCACAATGTATTTCATAGGTCCTTGTTGCGGCGGTACATTGTGCCTGTAGTTCCTTCTGCTGAGCCTCCTGCTCCGGTGTTGGTTGAGGGCGAGTTGGAGTACGTGGTGGAGAAGATCTTGGATTCTCGCCTCTCCAGGCGGAGGCTTCAGTACCTGGTCAAGTGGAAGGGCTATGGTCAGGAGGATAATTCCTGGGTGGTCGCCTCTGATGTTCATGCGGCCGATTTAGTTCGTGCCTTTCATGCCGCTCATCCTGATCGCCCTGGTGGTCGTGGTGAGGGTTCGGTGACCCCTCACTAAGGGGGGGGGTACTGTTGTGAATTTGCTTTTTGCTCCCTCTAGTGGTTACTAGTTTTTTGACTCTGGTTTTTCTGTTATTCCTTTTATCCGCACCTGGGTCGTTAGTTAGGGGTGTTGCTATATAAGCTCCCTGGACCTTCAGTTCAATGCCTGGCAACGTAGTTATCAGAGCTAGTCTGCTGTGCTCTTGTCTACTGATCCTGGTTCCAGTTATATCAGCTAAGTCTGCCTTTTGCTTTTTGCTATTTGTTTTGGTTTTGTATTTTTGTCCAGCTTGTTCCAAATCTATATCCTGACCTTTGCTGGAAGCTCTAGGGGGCTGGTGTTCTCCCCCCGGACCGTTAGACGGTTCGGGGGTTCTTGAATTTCCAGTGTGGATTTTGATAGGGTTTTTGTTGACCATATAAGTTACCTTTCTTTATTCTGCTATCAGTAAGCGGGCCTCTCTGTGCTAAACCTGGTTCATTTCTGTGTTTGTCATTTCCTCTTACCTCACCGTCATTATTTGTGGGGGGCTTCTATCCAGCTTTGGGGTCCCCTTCTCTGGAGGCAAGAAAGGTCTTTGTTTTCCTCTACTAGGGGTAGCTAGATTCTCCGGCTGGCGCGTGTCATCTAGAATCAACGTAGGAATGATCCCCGGCTACTTCTAGTGTTGGCGTTAGGAGTAGATATATGGTCAACCCAGTTACCACTGCCCTATGAGCTGGATTTTTGTATTCTGCAGACTTCCACGTTCCTCTGAGACCCTCGCCATTGGGGTCATAACAGGCTCCCGTACAATTTTCTGCGCCAGAGGGGGAAAGCTGATGGCCGGGGGCCAATATTTGTAGCCCAGGAAGGGGGTAATACCCATGGCCCCTCCCAGGCTATGAATATCAGCCCACAGCTGTCTGCGTAGCCTTTACTGGCTATTAAAATAGGGGGACCCCCCAAAAAAATTGACCTTAGGTCCCCCTCTATTTTATAGCCAGAAA
This sequence comes from Ranitomeya variabilis, assembly GCF_051348905.1. NCBI lineage: Eukaryota > Metazoa > Chordata > Amphibia > Anura > Dendrobatidae > Ranitomeya > Ranitomeya variabilis. The sequence goes on along the minus strand of NC_135232.1, from coordinate 467,582,973 downwards.
GACTATATCTATGTTTGATGGTTTGTGTCCCATCATTGGCTAATGTGTCAATCACTGTCATTGTAGCAGGCACAGCCCGATGGGACTTGTAGTCCCATCGGACGATGCCTGCACACACACACAAAGACCCCCGAGAGGCCCGCACAGACCCCCGACAGGCCCGCACAGACCAAAAACAGTGTCAAAAATGCAGCAGATCCACGGTAAAAACCGCAATGTGTGAACATGGCCTTAAAATGCCTACTAGCGTTTCAGGATGTGCCCTCACTTCACAGGCTCTTCATTGGGTGGTTCATGTGTCAATCACAAGCATTGTTCAAAAAACAAAATACGCACTTCCGATTTCTGATTTCCGATGACATTCAAAGATCGGAATCGGCATTCGGAATTCCGATCATAGTGAAAATTGGTATAATTCTGATTTTACATGATCGGATCGAGCAACCCTAGCTTCTACCACTCATCAAACACACGAGGTGATGAGTCCCCAAAACATGTTATTGTGAGACAATCAAAAAGTTCACACAGTCTCTGAAAGGCTATGGATTCTTTAGAGCATACATGGATTACATGTATTAAAGATTTTAAGCGTTAAAATAAAAATATACAACACTTACAATAAAAGATATAAAAAGGTAAAAAATAAAGCAACCCACAAATATGCAAAGCAGTTATAAAATAAAAAGGGAGAAATAACAGTAATATCTAAACGTTTCCGTCTACGGTTATCTTCTGTTTCTGTGAGGGAAGGAGAAATTAAATATGGCTCAAACCAGCATACTAGGTAGCCACTACATGTGAACAACTTCTTTTGTGTCACCCAGCTTTTTAAAGTTCTGATCTTAGGCTCATATTTCTAGGATCACCTAATTGGTCTATTTGAATATTGCTGTTTGGTGACTGGAAGAAGAGATAAGGGCCTTGCATTTCAAATATCCTGTGTCTCCCCACACTTCTCCTTATACAGTGAATAGGAAACATCCTGCCTGTATAACTGTGAGCTTAATTGTAAAACTCTGGGCAAAACCGTCAATGAAAAAGACCTGGGTGTATGGGTGGATGACACATTCACATTTAGTGGCCAGTGTCAGGCAACTGCTACAAAGGCAAATAAAATAATGGGATGTATTAAAAGAGAAATTGAAAATACTGAAAATACTTACAAAAAAAGGCCTAGATATGGGTTTTATCAACAAACAAGAGTTTGATTTTATAAACTGTGGACCTCCTAGATTGGCAGTATTTTATTATCTACCGAAAATACATAAGGATGCTAGTAATCCGCCCGGCAGACCGATTGTTTCGGGCATCCAATGTCTGACAGCCAATATGTCTAAACTTGTGGATTCACATCTACAACCTATTGTACCATCACTGCCATCACATTTGAAAGATAGCTCACATATCCTCCAACTTCTACAAAAAGTAACTTGGAAAAAAGAATATATTATGGGTACTTTGGACATAACCTCATTATACACGGTTATCGACCATAAGAAAGGTTGTGAGGCTGCCAAATATTTTTTAAATAAATTGTCTGTAGTTCCTCCAGAACAAATAGTATTTTTAGGTTAACTCATGCAGTTCATTTTAACTCATAATTATTTCTTATATGAAGAGGACTACTACTCCCAGCAATGGGGTACCGCTATGGGGACCAGGTTCGCGCCCAGTTATGCTAACCTCTATGTAGGCAGGAGGGAGGAACATTATATATACCCGGGGGGTCACCTGCGCGCGAACCTGGTCCTCTGGAGGCGTTTTATCAATGACATTATTTTTATCTGGTCTGGTGGTTGGGACACTCTTAATCAGTTTTTAATGGATATAAATAAAAATCTGTATTTTTTAAAGTTCACTTCCACCACCAGTACCACTGAGATAAATTTTTTAGATTTGAAAATTTTTATTGAGGATTTTAAAATTCAAACATGCACCTTCATGAAACCCACGGACACCAACAGCTATATCCCTCTAGATAGCTGTCATCTCCCTAGCTGGCTGCTCAACATCCCGAAAAGCCAGTTTACCAGGATTCACCGTAATTGCGCTAGGCCCCAGGATTTTGAACTAGAAGCATCAACACTAACAGAAAAATTTTTAGAAAAAGGCTATGACATAAAAATGTTAGAAAAATCGAAGGAAATGGCCCTTACCAAATCGAGAAAGGAGCTAATTAATCCAGCTCCCAGGCATATAGAAAGCTTGGACTTTATTCCTATCATAACCAAATATAACACCAATTCTAACATTTTGCGCAAGATAGTCAGCAGATATTGGCACATCCTAAAAAATGACAAGATCCTGGGGGATAGGATCACGGATAAGCCCCGCTTTGTATACAAAAAATCCCAAAATCTCAGAAATCTGATTGCCCCCACTGTACAGAAAAAGTCCTCTCTGATACAGTCCTCTATATTTCATACGAAGCTACAAGGATTTTTTCCATGCCTTAGATGCCATATGTGCAAACAGACTATCACACGGAAATGCACTGACATTAAAAAAGGGGATATGAAGATTCAAATTAAGGACTTTATAACATGTTCCACTACAGGGGTAATCTACACTATAGAATGCCCCTGTGGGAAATTATATGTGGGGAGGACGAAGCGACCGTTGAAAACAAGAATAGGTGAACACATTAGAAACATTAATAATAATTTTATGGGTCACCCTCTCTCGTAGAACATCATAAAGGACTGTCACGACAAATGAAAGTCTCTGGCATAGCCACAGTATATAGACATTGGAGGGGCGGAGATTATATCAAAGCCATGTCCAGAATTGAGACAAAATGGATTTTTATGTTGGATACTATTGCGCCAAGAGGCCTGAATATGGGCACGGAACTTTTTGGATTTCAATAATCTATATAAGGAATAAGAGTACGGAGCAGGGATCATTCCTGAGGAAGGAGACAGGCGTCTCCGAAACGCGTAGAGACTGATTCTCACTGCACCCCATAGTTGCGTTCACTTTCACTTTCGCTCTCGGGCTCGGGCAAGCGGTCACGTGTTCTGTGACGTCAGGAAGGTCCTGCAAACTATCCGGACTTACCGCTCTCACCACACGCGGTGGCCGGACCGACAGGATCTCGCCCCCTCCCTGGAGGTCAGTTTTCAGGCGGCTGCTACCGGCCGGAGCAGCCACCTGCTTGAACTTTCTTCGATCCACTTGGATCCTTCTCAGAAGTACGACGGTATCTATACAGTCCTCCAGCGCTCCAAGGATTCAGCACTGGAGGTAGGCAAACGTGCATGTACTTTTTCCCTTCTGGCTACTGGAACCTAGCCAGACGACCTCCGTGTAGGTACTCTTTTCTTTTCTTCTATAGCCACTGAATCTAGCCAAACGATCTCTCTGACAAGTGATATTTATGTGGTTATTATATTAGGTACAGTCTCTGGCATTTTAGTATATATAAAAGACACCCATTATTATTATTATTATTTTTCCATCTGCTACTGTTCAGCGCGCACCTGTATACATTTTGGTGTATACTATCTTAAACATTACGTACTTTGTACTAACCATTTGTGGAGGTTTGTCGGAGTCGCTGCAAGGACTTTAGCACATTGATACTTAGCGCCACCAAATATAGATTTTTACATGTATTAAAAGAGGCATAGATGCTCATGAGGAGAACATAATTTTACCTCTATACAAGTCACTTGTGCGACCACACTTAGAATACTGTGCACAGTTCTTGTCTCCGGTGTATAAGAAAGACATAGCTGAACTAGAGCGGGTGCAGAGAAGAGCATCCAAGGTTATTAGAGGACTGGGGGGTCTGCAATACCAAGATAGGTTATTACACTTGGGGCTATTTAGTTTGGAAAAACAAAGGCTAAGGGATGATCTTATGTTAATGTATAAATATATGAGGGGACAGTACAAAGACCTTTCTGATGATCTTTTTAATCATAGACCGGTGACAGGGACAAGGGGGCATCCTCTACCTCTGGAGGAAAGAAGGTTTAAACATAATAACAGACGCGGATTCTTTACTGTATGAGCAGTGAGACTATGGAACTCTCTGCGATATAATGTTGTAATGAGTGATTAATTTACTAAAATTTAAGAAGGGACTGGATGCCTTTCTTGAAAAGTATAATGTTACAGGTTATATATACTAGATTCCTTGATAGGGCGTTGATCCAGGGAACTAGTCTGATTGCCGTATGTGGAGTCGGGAAGGAATTTTTTTCCCCAATGTGGAGCTTACTCTTTGCCACATGGGTTTGCTTTTTCTGCTGCTGCTTGACATTGAGTACTGCTGCTCAGCTTAATTGCAACCAGAATACTTAAGTCCTTCTGTTCTGTAGTCCCGAGTATGCTTCCATTTATTGTATAGGTATCTATAGGATTACTTCATCCTAGCTGCATTACTTCACATTTATCAACATTAAATCTCACTTGCCAACTGTTTTACAATGCAGACATCTTAACCAGATTGTTTTGCAAAATTGTAATGTCAAGGTCAGATTTTAATGTCCTACATAGTTTGGACTCATCACAAAAAACTGACACTTTACTCTAAATCACATCCACAAGCTCATTAATAAAGAAGTTAAAAATAATTGGTCCTAGCATAGATCCCTGTGGTACCTCACTGCTGACTATATTCCATTTAGAGAATATGCCATTTACAGCGACTCTTTGTTTCCTGTCTTTTAGCCAATTCAGTACTCATCTGTATAAAGTTTTCTCTAGTCCCTGCTTCTGTAGCTTCAGTATAAGGCTGTTATGTGGTACAGTATCAAATGCATTTGCAAATTCCAGATAAACCACATCAGCTGCATTACCAACATCCAGATTTGCAGTTACCTCCTCATAGAAACCCAACATGTTGGTTAGATATGACTTATCTTTCATGAATCAGTGCTGCTGGTTAGTTATTATATTATTCTCTGCAGTATATTTCTGAAGGTCATCTCATATGATGCACTTAAAAATTTTGCACACTTCTCATGTCAGACTTACCGGTCGGTAGTTACCTAGATTCACCATCTTACCTTTCTTAAATATCAGTACCACGTTAGCCATCCTCTGATCATGTGGCACCATCCCTGTTACAAGTGAGTTTAAAAATATGAGATACATTGGTTTGTAAATTCGCTCAATATCCTTGGATGAATGCTATCTGGGCTAGGGGATTTGTCAATGTTTAATTTGCTCTGTACTTATTATTTTGTTATACTAGTTATGACAAGTGGTGAACTTAGATTTTTGCCTTTTTGAATGATCCCTTGAACAGTCAGTTTATTAGTGAATATAGATGAAAAGTGCCTGTTTAATATCACAGCCTTTTCTTTGTCCTCTGTTATTACCTTGTCATTATCATCTTTTAGGGAACCAATACCATTTTTTTTTTGGCATTTATATATTTATAAAAAATGTTCTAATTTAATTCAATGTTGTGGCAATTTTTTTCTCTGTTGGTAACTTTGTTAGCTTGATTTATTTTTTACATTTCTTATGGAGATCTTTATACTCCTGAAATGCTATTTCCTTATTCTCAACCTTCAAGCCTTTTGAATGCTATTTGTTTTTGACTTATTAAACTTTATACTGTCTTATTTATCTATAATGGTTTCTTTTTATTCATTATTTATTCAGACATTTTATTTACTGGGGGGTATAAGTTTTCTACAGGATTCTAGTAGTATATCCTTAAACATGCAACATTTATGTTCATTATCTCCAGTTACCATGACATAGTCCCAGTCTACACGATTAAACTCTTCCCTTAATTTGCTGAAATAAGCTTTCCTAAAAATCCAGGATTTTGATTTTTACCTGTGAAATGTTTTACTGAATATTACATTGCAACTTACCATATTATGGTCACTGCATCCCCAATGCCCCCAGTCCTGTAGATGTGAAATTGCATCTGGTCTATTTGACAGGACCGGATCCAGCAGATTATCTGCCCTGGTTATTTCATCTACTAGCTGACATAGGTAATTGTCTTGGACTTACATATTTTGAAATATCTCATTGAATGTCTGGATAGTTAACCCCTTCATGACCGATTCTTTTTCAGTTTTGCTCTTTCGTTTTTCGCTTATCTTTTTCCAGAGCCATAACGTTTTTATTTTTCTGTCAATATGGCCGTGCGGGGGCTTATTTTTTGGGGGGCAAGTTGTACTTTTGAACAACATCATTGGTTTTAGCATGTCATGTATTCAAAATGGGGAAAAATTCAAAGTGCGGCGAAATTGCAAAATAAGTGCAATCTCACACTAGTTTTTTGTTTGGCTTTTTTGCTAGGTTCTCTAATTGCTAAAACTGACCTGCCATTATGATTCTCCAGGTCATTACAAGTTAATAGACACCAAATATGTCTAGGTTATTTTTTATCTAAGTGGAGAAAAAAAATTCCAAAATTAGCAATTTTTTTTTTTTAAATTGCACAATATTTTGATTCCCGTAGCGTCTCCATTTTTCATGATCTCGAGTTGGGTGAGGGATTATTTTTGTCTTGCCGAGCTGTCATTTTTAATGATACCACTTTTGTTTAGATCTTTTGATCTCCCATTATTGCATTTTAATGCAACGTTGTGGCAACCAAAAATCGTAATTCTATTTTTTTTTTATTGATAAGGCAATTCTGAATGTGACAATATAAAATATGTGTATTTTTTATTATATTTTTATTGTTTTATTTTGAATGGGGCGAAAGGGAAGTGATTTGAACTTTTATTTATTTTTTATTTTTTTCATATTTTCAAACATTTTTATTTTCTTTTGGCATGCTTCAAGCTGCCATAACTAGATCACATCTGCTTCATAGAGGCGATGCTCAGATCGCCTCTATGCAGTTGAATTACAGCATTGCTATGAGCACCAACCACAGGGTGGTGCTAATAGCAATCTGGCATCAACAACCATAGAGGTCTCAAGGAGTATTTCCAGACCGATAGCCAGAAGCGTGCGTTAAGTGCCGCTGTCAGAGTTTGACAGCAGCATTTAACTAGTTAATAGGCATGTGCAGATCGTGATTCCGACTGCGCCTATTTTCAACAGCTGACATGTCGTGACTTTGAGGTGGGTCAGCTGACATGTCGTGACTTTGAGGTGGGTTAACCGCCGGAGCACACCTCAAAGCGGGGCTTCTGACATCAACGTACTATCCCGTCTGACGTCAGAAAGGGGTTAAAATCCCCATAATAAGGACCCTATTATTATTTGCTGCCTTTTTAATGTGTTGCAATATTTCATCATCTACCTGTACAGCTAAATTAGGAGGCTTGTAGAAAACTCTATTTAACAGCTTTCCATTATTACCATCCTCATGTAGACTATAATGATACTGTCATTTTTAATTGTGTCATGCCAGGATGTGCTGCAGAATACCAAACAAAATGGAAATCTGTAAAGAAACGTTGTGGATGTGAAAGGTCAAGATATCTAGACAAGATAGGAGTCCAATCAGAGAAGATTTCATACATTAGATGCCTGGATATAAAGGTTTATTTGTTTTACTGGCTACATCTCATCAGTAAATTGGTTCACAGACCATTGTTAAGGACATACCTGGAGTTGTATGTTCATAAGAAACAATTATATGTGGGGCTGATCTGCCATTGCAATTGATATATTTGTGGTGTTGTGTTGTGGTGTATACTAGTGGTGTTTCTGGTGTTGTTTTCCTGTATGATGGTGTTTCTGGTGATGGATTTGTAGTATTAGTTGTTGTGGTGCTATATTTCTGTAATGTTGGTGGTTCTGTTGCTGTATTTATGTACTGAAAGTGTTTATTGTGATGTACTCATGTTCTAATAATTGTTCTGTTGGTGTATTCCTGTACTGATAGTGATTATAATGTTGAATTTCTGCTGTTTTAGTGGTTCTGTTGATGTATTCATGCAATGTTGATGGTTGTGTTGCTGTATTTCTTTACTGATAGTGATTCTTGTGATATTTTCATGTACTGTTATTGTTTCTGATCCTGTACACATGTAACAATCAATAACCTGTCACATAACGTGATTCATGGCTATGTTAATAAAGTGTTGTGCCATCTGACAAGTTAAGAGTTACTGCAGTTTCATTTGCTAGAATCATTATTTAATAAATTATGAACTGTAGTATACCAAATACTGTATACTGTCAGGATTTGGTTCTTCTTGCACGTTCCTTCATAAAATACAAGATATATAAGGTTTTCATACTTAGGTCATGTTGGCTTCTCTTTTTGATTCTCTCAATGAAGAAGGGGTTGTACTTTGTCACTGAACATTGAGAGATTCAGGGAGAAGCTAGCACATGACTTAGTATGCAAATTGCAGTCACATGATAACAATTCAAACCAATCAAGCTTTATATATCAGGCTTCGTCAATCTGATTTCTTGCACCATGTGCTGGCAAAATTAGGTTAGTTCCTGGATAAAACTGCTATCTGTTGATTTTAAGCATAGATGGTTTTATACTTGGTTTATTGCATTATTTGGATTATGCACACTTCTTGTGAGCCTCATAATTTACTTGTGTTTGGATTTGTGTGTTTATTTACTGTGGTGTATAACTGATCTCCAGCCAAATATGAAGGAGTCTTGGAAAAAGGGTCTCACACTCTGCCAATAAAAAAATCTGCTTTTGCAGCTTGCTAAAAGACTTTTGGGGACTTCTAGAGAATACATTTTTGTATACATATTTTTTCTCACGTTTTTTAAGACTTGGCATCCATCTCAAGCTTTTCTAATTTTACATTGTTAAGCCAAGAAATTTACATGCCAAGATCAGACTTTAGACAGGATTTATAGAAGAGAAATATTATATTTGGATCAAAGGTTTTTATCCCTCTTTTTATCTTTGTATTAAATTAGAACCTTTTTGATTCTATTGAAAGTAAAGAATATCTAAATCTCATATGCTGGCTCCTGATTAATTTGGTGCTGCATGTTTGAGATGACTACAAATATGAAAATCAATACGTTTCATTTGTGAAAGGAACAAAGTTCTAACCATCCTGCAATGTAATGCTATTAGGTATTCATTTGTCAAGATTGAATGAGTGTCAGCATGTAAAATATAAAGCGATTTTGAAATTAAATTAATCTTTTTCTCCACATTTTGTGCCTATCAACTTTCAGTCGCACTTTCCTAACTTTGCTCATGTTTTAGAATACAGTCATCAATCATCAAGTTTCTTTCCGAGAACTCTTCAAAAATACCCACAAAGTCCAATAAACATAAAATCTTTTTTTATTGTCTTTCACTGACCTCTTCAAAAAGGTAATCAGTTTTCGGATTCATCAAACATGATGCTTTGCTTCCTTATGAAGTCCATTACAGTGTGGATGAGCAATTAATTTTTCACCCTCATTCTCCACTAGCCTCAAACTGCTGAAATTTCAATTTCACAGATACACATTAAATGCAAATTTCCTTCATAAAAGTTAAAAATACTAGCAAAGGACATAGTGGAGATAATTCAAAACCATTTTAGTTTTATTACTGCACACTGAGGGGCTCAGAAGTGAAAACCTTCATTTAATACCATGGAGGGGATATAAGGGCAAGTTTATTTCTGAGTTTTAAAAGACTCCAAGGGCACATTTTCATATTGATAACAGTTCACACGGACTAAAGAAATACAAGTTGAATCTTACAAAAAAGACAAATCAATCTCATCAGAAGTAAAGAAATCTTCGTATCATGTCCAGTCAATTTCTGCATGTCCAGTGACTACACAGGTTAAGTCACAGTCAAGACTTTTGCCGTCAATCCATGTCCCATGTTAAGACGTGGAAGCTGCTTTTAAGATTCAGCAGTCCTGTTTTTCCTCTGGAACTCTTCTAGTTCATTTTTTCTGTTCATGGCTATTTGCAAGTCTTGCTTAATAACCTGGATCTGTTTTTCCAGTTCTGTCAGTTCCTGCACAACCGAATTTCTAGATAAGTTTAGGGATTCAGCCTTACCATTTGTGGTAAGCAATTTTGGAGTCTCTCTCCTCAACTGCGGCAAAGGCAAATCCTGCTGATGTCTGAAACTTAATTCGTTATGTGCTTCTTTGAGAATATACTTTCTCCTGTTACAGCTGCTTTGGTTGGCAGTGTTCCATACACGAGGCTGACTGTTTCCTGCGTTGCACCTGGAAGTAATGACATAAAAGGTTATTGGATGGTAGCTATTAAAGAAAATCTATCAGTAGATTTGTGCTATATAAACTAAGAGCAGCAGCATTAAGGGACGGAAACCCTGATTTGAGTGATGTATCACTTAGTTTACTGGGTACAGCAGTTGTTGCTGTAGATTTAGTAGAGCTCAGATGCTGAGCCCTATATAACATTGCCAGGGGTGGATTAAGGGTAGCCAGGGCCCCGGGCTGTTCAGACACTGTGGCCCCCCTGGTCATGTAACGGGGTCATCATATACCTGAACCAGATTGTTCCAGAAAAATAGTTGCTGTGTGAAACTATAACCTGTCAAACATCCATTGATCTAGTCAATTTACCCTTCAGTTAGGAAGAAAAAAAAAAGCCCAATACTATCACCATAAGTGCCAGTATTCACAGGAGATCTGTACTTAGTATGCAGTGTCTGTGTAGAGGTTATACAGTGATCACTGGTGACATTATACACAGGAGCTCTGTATATAGCATACAGTGTATAGCAGAGGTGTCAAACTGCATTCCCCGAGGGCCGCCAACAGGTCATGTTTTCAGGATTTCCTTAGCATTCCACAAAGTGCTGGAATCATTCTGTGCAGGTGATTAAATTATCACCTGTGCAATACAAGGAAATCCTGAAAACATGACATGTTGGCGGCCCTCTAGGAATGCAGTTTGGCACCTCTGGTGTATAGTGTCAGTGTATAGGTAACACTGACTCACCAGTGACGTCTCTAGGTGAAGTCCTTCATCTTTCATCCAGCACAGACCACCATCACTTCATCTTTCATCCAGCACAGACCACCATCACTTCATCCAGCCAGGACTTGTCTCTGCAGGAAATAACATAGTTATTTAGAGTTCCGCTTGCAGAACACATTACTTAACTTTTCCCAACTTCTACATTACACCACATGAAGAAAAAGAGGCAACATAGTGTCACTCTACACAGTAACAGGACCGCCCCCCCATTTAAAACAGTGTCCTCAAAAAATAAAATAAATTCATCACTGCAGTAATAATATCCCTTAATTAGCCCCTATGGTAATTATAATATCCCCCATCCTGGCCCTGTGTATCTCATTCCTGGCTCCAGCCATATGTTCTCCCATCCTGCCCTCATGAGTATCCATTCTTCCCCATATGATCTCCCCATCCTGCCCCATCAGTCTCCATTGTATCCATCCTGCCCCATGATCCTGCATGATCTGTCTCCAATCCTGCCCCACATCTTTCATTCTGCCCCGTGTCTCCAATCATGCCCCATATCTACATTCTGCCCATGTCTCCAATCCTGCCCCATCTGTCTCCAGTCCTGCCCCCAGTGTCTCCAGCATTATGCCCCCAGTGTGTCCAGCATCTCTGCCCCCAGTATCCAGCATCTCTGCCCCCAGTGTCCAGCATCTCTGCCCCAATGTGTCCAGCATCTCTGCCCCCAATGTGTCCAGCATCTCTGCCCCCAATGTGTCCAGCATCTCTGCCTCCAGTGTCCATCATCTCTGCACCAGTGTGTCCAGCATCTCTGCCCCCAATGTGTCCAGCATCTCTGCCCCAATGTCCAGCATATTGCCCCAGAGTGTCCAGCATCTCTGCCTCCAGTGTCCAGCATCTCTGCCCCAGTATCCAGAATCTCTGCTATGTGTCCAGCATATTACCCCCAGTGTGTCCAGTGTATTTCCCTCAGTGGGCCCAGCATTTTGCCCCAAGTGTGTCCAGCAATCTGTCCCAGTGTGTCCAGCATATTGCCTCCAGTGTGTCCAGCATATTGCCACCAGTGTGTCCAGCATATTGCCCCATTGTGTCCAGCATATTGCCCCCAGTGTTTCCAGCATATTGCCCCCAGTGTGTCCAGCATATTGCCCCCAGTGTGTCCAGCATATTGCCCCAGTGTGTCCAGCATATTGCCCCAGTGTTTCCAGCATATTGCCCCCAGTGTGTCCAGCAATCTGCACTAGAGTGTCCAGCATATTGCCCCTAGTGTGTTAAGCATATTGCCCCCCGTGTGTCCAGCATATTGCCCCCAGTGTTTCCAGGATATTGCCCCCAGTGTGTCCAGCATTCTGCCCCCAGTGTGTTCAGCATATTGCCCCCAGTGTGTCCAGCAATCTGCACTAGTGTGTCCAGCATTTTGCCCCCAGAGTGTCCAGCATATTGCCCCAGTGTGTCCAGCATATTGCCCCCAGTGTGTCCTGCATATTGCCCCCAGTGTGTCCAGCATATTGCCTCCAGTGTGTCCAGCATATTGTTCCCAGTGTGTCCTGCATATTGCCGCCAGTGTGTCCAGCATATTGCCTCCAGTGTGTTCAGCATATTGCCCCAGTGTTTCCAGCATACTGCCTCCAGTGTGCCCAGCATCCTGCTACCAGTGTGTCCAGCATATTGCCCCCAGTGTGTCCAGCAATCTGCCCTAGTGTGTCCAGCATATTGCCCCCAGTGCGTCCAGCATATTGCCCCCAGTGTGTACAACATATTGCCCCCAGTATGTCCAGCATCCTGCCCCCAGTGTGTCCAGCATATTGCCCCCAGTGTGTCCAGCAATCTGCCCCAGTGTGTCCAGCATATTTTCCCCAGTGTGTCCAGCATATTGCCCCCAGTGTGTCCAGCATATTGCCCCCAGTGTCTCCAGCATATAGCCCCCCAGTGTCTCCAGCATACTGGCCAGGTCCCCCCGGATTGCCGTTTGCAATAAAAAAAAAAAGAGTTCTCCGTCCTCACCTGTCCGGGCTCCTTCGGCGAAGCAGCTCCCTCCAGCAGCGCGCACCCGCCGACGACTGACAATGACGCCAGACGCCGGCCTCCAATTGGCTGGCCGCTGTTAACTATTGACGGGTGGGCAAACTCCCTCACATCAATAGCGTCTGATAACTGCCGCAGCGACGGTAGGGGCCCGGTGAGCAGATGAGACGGGGCCTGTTGCGGGCCCCCTCTGCCCACCGGGCCCATGCTACGCCAATTAGGGCAGTAATGCCCTGATGGCGGCGGGCAATCTGAGCGGTAGCCCAGGGCCCCCCCACACCACTGGGCCCTGGGCTACCGCCCAGATTGACCCTATTATAATCCGCTCCTGAACATTGCCCACACCACTAATTAGCAGCTTTCTGTCACTATACAGTGTACACAGAAATCTGCCAATCAGAGCTGGGGCTTGTTTGGACTAGTAGGCACAAGGCCAGTTGTCCTGTGGGGATATTCTCCTGCTGATAAATCACTGATTGTATTGAAGCAGCAAAACACAGCCCAGTAAGTGACACATTGATGGAATCAGGAATTATTCCCCTATGGAATGTTGCTCTCAGATTACATAGCAAAAAGCTTCCCTTTAAACAGACATAGTTGCAACTCTGTTACTCCGACTATCAAAAAATGCTTGAAAATTGGCTATTAAATCCAGATGGAATTTCTGGAAATCTATAATCATATATTACTCCAGCAGCAGAGCAAATCATTTCCCAGCCTTGTCTTGTGATGCATGCTAGCCTCCAAGAGCGCCTGAATTCTAAATGAGGAGTGGCGGTACAGTCTTCCTTCAATTTGTACCTGCTGACAGGTAACTCACAGAGCATATGATACCTAACACGATTAGACTAGGACTTGATAGCAGCACATGCAGTACAATGGCAGAATTAAAGGACATGGACACATTTGTGGGCTTTTTTTCAACTAATTGCATTTATTTTGGGATAAAATAATATATGGATTCATTAACATTTTTGCAGAGTTTGTCTCCTAGAGCCACTGTCTTGTATTGCCTGTTTATGGCTCAGACCGAGTTATTTAAGAATCTGATGGGGAGCACATTCTGACCAAGTTCCTAACTTTAACCCCTTCCCACCATGGCCAATTTCCGTTTTCTAATTTTCATTTTTTTCTTTCCCTTCTTTCATAAACCCTTTTTTTTTCTCTCCACCTAGATGTATGAGATCTTAATTTTTGCGGAATGAGTTTGGCATTTATTTTACCATATAACGTGCTAGAAAGAAGGAAAAAAAGTGAGGTGAAATTAAGAAAAAAATTGAATATACCTACTCTTGACTTGTGCCATACAGTGAATGTCAGGAACGGATTAAGATGATTTTATTGATCTTCTCTCAGTTGATTCATGATGATCACATTAAATTTCAGTTCTACGTTTGTCCCTGTTCTTAAATCAGCTGAGAGCTTCATAAAAGACAAGTAAAAGCGTTTGAACTCCCTACAGTACGAGTTCACTGAAGGATTCTTAGAATACTCATTCTGCAGCCAGTCGTGTATGTGCAGGGAAACAAACACCCATAAAAGCTAAATGATGCAATATTTTTAATCAATTACAAAACATATATTTAGCATACAATGCGTGTATTAAAGTGCACTTAAATATCAGCAGAAAATGCAGGCACAACGCCAGGACAGATTTTAAAAAATTCTGCATATATTTGTGCATTAGTATGCAGTGCTGGCGGTACCGTTGTGAGTACGTATTTTTTCTGTTCACTTAGTGGCTATTACTTATTCTATATGCAATCTGTAAATAGGGATACGAAGTATATAGAGTAAATGGTGCATTTAATTGAAAAGTAATCATGCGTTACATATGACTGTTCACATCTAAAGTGTTGTCTGCTTTGTAATTAACCTATATTTTGTGTTAAAGATAGCTATTGAAGCCAAATTAGGCAATGGGAAAGCCAGAAACGAAGATTGCTTCTAACAATATACTATTGTCTCATTCTATTAAGATGGCAGAGAGGTTAATGCAGGAGAGGAAAAGACATTAGATAAGAGTGAAAATGAACGTTTTCCTTCTGTATACAAAATGATCATGATCCCAGGGTGCAACGAGCAAAAAATGAAGCCCATTTATCACAGCCACAAAAATTAATGATAGTTTAAAAGTTTAGCAGAAATAGAAGAATAAAATTTTAGCTTTCCAAGTTCTGTGGAAATTATGATGTTTTAAAAGTGCCGTGTGGCTTCTGTAATTGGATTCGGTTCATCTTAGTTAAAAAAGGTACAGTACGCATCATCATAAAGAAGACAGGAGAAATGTAACTGACCCTGAAGGAGGCAGTATAACAAATAGTGAGAAAAATAAGTATTTGATACACTGCGATTTTGCCTACCTGCAAAAAATGGAGAGGTCTGTAATTTTCATCATAGATTCACTTAAAATGTGTTCACCTACCAACCAGCAAAAACTTAACAGACCTGTTAGTTTTTCTTTAAGAAGCCCTCCTACTCTGAATTCATTACATGCACTCATTACCTGTATAAAAGACACCTGTCCACACACTCAATCAATCACACTCCAACCTCTCCACCATGACCAAAACCAAAGAGCTGTCTAAGGACACCAGAGACAAAACTGTTGACATGCACAAGGCTGAGATGGGCTACAGGACAATAGGTACGCAGTTTGGTGAGAAGGCAACAACTGTTGGCACAATTATTATAAAATGGAAGAAACACAAGATGACTGTCAATCTTCCTCGGTCTGGTGCTCCATGCAAGATCTCGCCTCATGGGGAAAGGATGATTCTGAGAAAGGTCAGAAATCAGCCCAAAACTACACAGCGTGACCTGGTCAATGACATGAACAGAGCTGGGACCACAGTCTCAAACATTACCGTTGGTAACACACTAGGCCGTCATAAATGAAAATCCTGCAGGGCATGCAAGGTCCCCCTACTCATGGCAGCACATGTCCAGGTCCGTTTGAAGTTCTCCAATGACCATCTGGATGATCCAGAGGAGTTATGGGAGAAGGTCTTGTGGTCAGATGAGGCCAAAATAGAACTTTTTGGCATTATCTCCACTTGTCTTGATTGGAGGAAGAAAAAAGATCAGTGCAACCCCAAGAACACCGTCTCAGCTGTGAAGCATAGTGAGGGAAACATCATACTTTGTTGCTGTTTTTCTGCAAAGGGGACAGAATGACTGCACTATATTGAAGGGAGAATGGATGTGGTCATGTATCGTGAGATTTTGGCCAATTACCTCCTTCCCTCACTAAAAGCGAAAACCATTAAAGACGGGTCATGGCTAGATCTCCCAGCATGACAATGACACAAAACACCCAGTCAGGACAACTAAGGAGTGCCTCAGTAAGAAGCATTTCAAGATCCTGCAGTGGCCTAGCCAGTCTCCAGACCTGAACCCAATAGAAAATCTTTAGAGAGAGTTGAAATTCAACGTTGTCTTGTGACAGCCCTGAAACCTGAAAGATCTGGAGTAGATCTGTATGGAGGAGTGGGCCAAAATCCCTGCTGCAGTGTGTGCAAACTTGGTCAAAAACTACAGGAAACATTTAACCTCTGTAATTGCAAACAAAGATCAAAGATTTAGTTCTGTTTTTCTATTGTATCAAATACTTATTTCAATGTGTAACTGCTTTAGAGTGACCTAGTCAAAGCCCAGTCCATAATCCAATTAAGAATCTGTGGTCAGACTTGATTGCTGTTCACCAGAGAAAAACATCTAACTTGAAGAAGCTCGAACAGTTTTACTTTGATGAGTGGGCAAAAATCCTGGTGTCAACAAATGGAAAGCTCATAGAGACGTATCCAAAGTGGCTTGCAGCTGTAATTGCCGCTAAAGGAGGCTCTACAAAGTACTGACTTTAGGGGGTGAATAGTTATGCACAGTGAAGTTTTCAGTTATTTTGTCCTGTTTGCTGCTTGCATCAATAAAAAAAAGAAAACCAAATGTTCACAGTTGCAGGCATGTTCTTTACATGAACTGATGCAAACCCTAAACAAAAACAGTATTTCCTCCTCGTGGCATTTTTCCTGTCTAGCTACCTCACAACCTGGATTTTCACTTTCTCAAGCCACTGTAAGAGAAAGTAATAGGAGATTGTATTATGTGTTTGAAGAATGGATAATAAAGAGAAGTAAGTCTGATTTAAACACAGAAAATGTTTATGACTATTATCCACGGGTTTAAAATATATGGCCCTGTCTTGGAGCAGAGGTTAACCTTATGGATAATATCTGTTTTAAGAAAAAGTGTTCATTTCATATCAAGTCAGTTTACAACCTTAATGTTTCCAGAAGAAATGAAGCCTTATGTTAGGTGTCGAGTTCCCACCGCTGCACAGGGGGAATCTCGAACCACCTCCGCTGCAGTCTCCCACTCTTCTCCGGCTGCAGTGGAGCCTGCTCAGCAGAGACATCATTCCCAGTGCCTGGCTCAGGCAGATACTGTGCACTTGGTTACTGCTGATCTTCCAGGTTCAGCCATTGTAGCCAGCACTGATCAGCGGCGAGCAGGCGCTCCTGGGACTAAGTCCTGCTTTTCTTCTTCTGAGCATGCCCAAGGGAAGACCTCTCATTGGAGGTCGGGGGTCACATGCTCAGGTCCTGTAGCAGCTCCTATTGGACCACTAGGAAGGTCCTGGAGAGCTTCCTCTATAAAAGGTTGGCATGGCCGCTCGGCCATGCGCTAATATAAATCAGTAATTGTGTGTGTGGATGTATGCCTGTTCTGGTGAAAGCTCCGAATCATTCCCATCCCTAGAGTTGATGAATGTTCGCGAATGTTGGAGCTTTTTAGCGCCAGATAGTGCAATCCAGCACCAGGCACAATCTATACAGCATCTAACCAGCAGTAATAATCGCCAGTGCAGTGCTGTACGCACTCTGTGTGGCTATCTCCAGTTTCTCCTGACAATCTGTCAGGGTAGGGTGGGAACTCTGGCTTGTTCCCAGCATCTGACTCAGGGCATCTTCGGGCACGGGCTCAAAAGCCACCAAGGGTCAGAGCGGGATCAATCACTAACATAGTGGGGGTGAATTGCAGGGATCCCACTAGTATCCATTTGCTGCACCCTGTGACTGCTAACAGGGCACAGCGTTACCTTTATTCCCTGCATCTCTGTGAAGCAAAAGAGTTCGCTCCTATCCAGATGGGGTGATGGAACCCGTGTCTATTCTGGGGTAGTACCGCCATATAGTGCCGCCATTAACTAGCAGCAGGTTCCACTCCTGCACGGTGGACCCCGGGCTGCGAACACACCTTTACTATCATATTTACTCAGTGCATTCCGCCAGCCCTAGTACCTTATATACTCAAGCACTAACGAATATTCTCACAATATATGCCTTAATGTTCTGTAGATGTTACGTAGACAAAGTTTTATCTCTATGTGTTTATTTTAGAAAATCAAAAGTAAACTATAATACAGTAAGGCCACATGTGGATATGTTAGAGTGAAATTGAGATCAATTGTAATAGAAAAAATTAAATAAACTATCTTCTAGAATATCCTTATATGGATTTAGTATACTGTAGTTCAATTCATTGTAGTCCATAGATGGTTTATTGGGAATCTGTCTGTACATCATGCTGATCTCAGGTTAGGTGGCACGAATCTAGTGACAGAGACCCTGATTCCAGCCTTGTGTCACTTACTAGGCTATTTATTTTGGTTTTGATACAACCAATGAATGATGGGTAGGAGATACTAGAAGACTATGAAACCTGCAGCCATGTAGTCCTCCATATTCACGAGTTCTATATAACATCACTGATATAACAGCACTGATTGGCAGTTTCCTGCCTAGGCAAAGTATGCACAGAAAGCTACCAATCAGTAGTTTGGGCAGGGTTATACATAGCTCAGCATTCAGACAACTGATAAATCTGCCACAGATAACACAGATTTTATTAAAAATGCAAAAGGTAGTGCTGTAAGCGATACGGCTCACATGATGTAGCAAAAACCTGGTGACAGAATCATTTTAGAATTATTGTATTGACCAGCTGTACGGTTTACACTTATTTCAAAGTCTGATGGAAGGTTGTGTTCAAAACACATTACATAATTGTAAGCAACAGAACTACCATGAAATCTGAGACTACCCTTGATCACCTATAATGATATTTTATAATTTCAGTGTGTTAACTAAATGCATTGTAAAGTATTATTAAAAGTGTTTTCTCAAGTTATTAAATTTGTTTCGTTAGTGGGACAGCTTCAAAATAAGCAAATTTGCAATTGATTTGCTTTTACTATCAGCTGTTATTCTACTACAAAGAGAGCTTTTATCCTTCATAGTGTACAGTTGGTTTCCATGCAGCTTGGCAACTAATGCCTGCACAGACCCTGGCTGAGTGTGTGATTATGCTTAGTAGTTAAATTCCAAGAGAGCAGTTAACTCCTAATACCTCAGCCACTTCCCATCACCCCATTGATTTCTATAGAGCAGTTAGTTTCTCACCTCCCTCATCCTACCTCTTGGCTCCTGACAAGCTGCTGTTATTAATTTTTCAAACTCACTGCCCGGTGGTATCAGCTCCACCCAGTACAGTTCTTCTAATTACAGCTCACTTTCACTGTTTATATCTGTGTGCTTGTTCACACGCACTGTTATATCTACATGTAATTACAGTGAATGCAGTGTACACTCCAGAATAAACCACAGATAGCTGAATGTGTTTTTGGAGAATTTGTGCTGAGTTTTGTACATCTCTGCTGTTCACCAGAACTGAAACTTCTGTCTTAACAGTTTTGATCATCTATAGAATCCTATTTATATTTTGCAAACCTATGCAGTGGCAACATATTTATTCAGGGTTGCATACAAATTGCCATCATTCACATAAGTCTAATTTAGCAGCCACATACTAGAGCCAAATTCATAAAATGCCAGTTAACTTATTAATACTTTTTGACTAATGGGAAGAAGCTAAGCAGGGGTTTCCTTAAGGAAGTTTCATAATATACAGAAACATCTCTGTCAGGCATTCATGAGAAGCTATTATATACTACTAGACTGTGGCCCGATTTTAACGCATCGGGTATTCTAGAATATGCATGTCCCCGTAGTATATGGACAATGATGTTGCCAGAATTCGCGGCAGACTGTGCCCGTCGCTGATTGGTCGAGGCAACCTTTATGACATCATCGTCGCCATGCTGTGCCCGTCGCTGATTGGTCGAGGCCTGATGGCCTCGACCAATCAGAGACGCGGGATTTCCAGGACAGACAGACAGAAAAACCCTTAGACAATTATATATATAGAAGATACTGCCATTACTGGGGTGAATAAATTAGAAACCACTGAAAACCTTTTATTTGTGGCTGTAAGATACCACAATTTTATCATTTAAGGAGAAAGAAATCAAAAGGGAATAGATAATTTACTAAAGTAACACTTGCCTACCTTAAATTGCTCCTACTTGCCTCTTTGCCATCTTGGACCTCAAAAATTAACAATCGTGAATCCCTAAACAACCAACAATTTTAACATTACGGTAGATGTTACATTATTTTGACTCTTGGATTCCAGGGACTTTCATGAATCTACACATCAAAATTGACGATCAGAGGTTTCTTGGGGAGGAAATATTACAAGAAAACCAATTATTCTAAATAGACAGGATTGAATATATTAAAGTTGAATTGAATTCTCCATACATCTTACAAAAACATTGTATTCTCCCGAGTACGGATTTTATCAATATTTTCTCCACAATAGTTCAGCAAAATGATGGCCAGTAGATGGCTGACCAAACATAAAAAAATAATAATTATACCTGTGGTATGGCTATGTGGTTAATGGGCAGTATGTATCACAGAGGTCGGTGGCCCTGTGATGGAAGCCTGGGCTTATTTTGCTCAGCAGATCTGTTGCTGAGTGTTACTATACATTGGGAAGGCTTCCAAGTGACTTGGAGAGATGGGTCAGTCCAGTCACCTACATACCCAACCTAAGGAGGTGTGTCTGAAAACCCAAAATGGAGTCTGTGTGTTTGTGCATGGGCAGTGCTGGCTAGGCTGAGCCAGAAAGAGGAGGCCTGTGGTATACCTCTGGAGAGGATATCTCTGAGGCTGAAAGGTATCCGGGAACCTGTGTGGTTGTCACGGACAGTTAACGGATCGTGGGAACTGTAAAGCCGAACGGGGGCCGGATGGTGTACGGGTGCTGCATGTTACCAGGCATCTGAGATTCGGTTTATGCTGTCAATTAGTAAACCGAATGGACTTTTGTTTTAACCCTGAGTGTCCCAGCGTATGCATCAATAACCGGCCAAGTGAGTGCTCCCCATCCACAGATAGTGGAGAAATACTACATACCTCATTAGTCACTTCTCCCACAGCCTGCTGTCTGATTCTCTGTACTTCTTCTTTTTGCCTTCCCCCATCATTCATATCCTTTTCAGCCTGCTACACTCTACTGTATGTTGAGGCTTCTGGTGCCAACTAGACCTCTGATGTCACTGCATGCCATGCAACGACCGGCCAAGTGAGTACTCTCCATCCACAGAAAGTGAAGAAATACTACAGTTGGTGCTGGACTGCAGGCATCGGCCTAGGAGGTAACTGGGAGGACTACAGCAGGTGTTTTCTGTGGATCGTTTGGTCTATGAACTCGGGGTGGCTTTTTGTGGATCAGCGGGTCAATGAAGTCTGCAGAGCAGAAACTTTTGTAGCCATGCAGAGCCGTGCAGAGAGGTACAGAGCCTTGCGGAATGGTGTAGAGCCTTGTGGAGCTGTGCAGAGTCATGCAGGGAGGTGCACAGCCTTGCGGAGCTGTGTGGAGGCTGGCAGAGTGGTGCGGAGCCATGCAGAGCCTTGCAGAGCCAGACAGAGCCTTACAGAGTGGTATGGAGCCTCGCTGTAAGTAACAGTTGGGGTAGATAGACTGCCGTGCACAGGCGGTGAGGGGCCTGAGAGGGCCGTGTGGGGGTACTCTGGTAGCTTTGTTGCTGGGGCAATGATATAGCTGCAACAGCACACGGAAGCAAGAATCAGGCTGTAACTTGATGGGGTAACAAAGATTAAAGCTTCTGGCTGTAACTCGCCAGGGCTGCAAAGCTTGTCAACACCCTCATTCCAGGTTTTGCTGTGGTTCGGAGGAGTGTGCCCGGACCAAGAGTGACCGCAGTGTCACTGAGCAAAATGCCCGATGTGAATCGGTGTGCAGTGTCGGGAGGCCCAGCAACAGCCATGGGAGGCAAAGCAGCCATGTGGGAAGTGGCTTGCAATGATGCTCTCGAGGAGTTCTATTGATCTGAGGGCATCCAGAAGTGTCCCAAAAGGGCGGCGTCCCAAATGGGTGCAAAGTCATAAAAGGGCGGTGTCCAAAAGGGGGTGGAGTCCCAAAAGATGTAGTATCCCAAAAGGGGTGGGGTCCTAAAAGGGGAGGTGACCAAAACAGAGGTGACAGCGAATGCACCGAAGGACTGTTGCTGGGAACAATCTTCAAACAGCACATGTTTGGTATCCTGTACCGAGTATACATCTGATAAGATGTCACAGAGGTGTTCAATGGAAGTCAATGGAGAGAGAGTGACTGGACTTCTAGATTCAGGGAGCTCAGTGACACTGGTGAGCAGCACACTGCTGGTCCATCTGATTCCCAGAAGGAAGATGGAAGTCCATTGCATCCGTTGGGTTGCTAGGGGCTACTTATTGTTCAGGTTGATTATTGAGACACCCATGATTATTAAAAGCCATGACATTCCTGTGGTCCTGGACTTGCCATACCCTATCATTACAGGCCCGGACTTTAAGATGTTTTGGGACTTGTGGGAGGAGGAGGTAGCAGCCCCATGAGGTCGATAGTCCAGAGTAAGGGGTGACTAGAAGAAAGTGTGGGTCTGACCAACTATGGGACTTAGCAGAGGTGACCAACAGTGTGACCATTGAAAATGGAGTAGCTCCAGAAAAAGGGTCCAACACCTGTTTAAGTGGGGACTTGTTATGACAGGATGACAGAGTGAGTAGTGGTGACTCCCATTCAGACTGTGTCTCTAATGCATGGAAAAAAGAGTGTGGTAAGGTAGAGCCGGGTACAAATGGCAAGTCTTCCTCTCATCGCTGGGGACACAGCAGCAGCAGAAAGACAGGACAGGCTACACCCTCTGAAAGGAGGACTGAAGGAGAGACGGGGTCAGGTGCAAACAAGCTTAATGTCCTTGACAAGGGGTCACATTGCCACTCTCAAACACCAGCAATGAGGTAGTCGATGATGTGGGGGAAATAAAATTGACCTATTATGATGGTGGAGATCCATCAGCAGAGAGCGCAGGTTTAGGGAAAACCCACAAAGGTCACAGAGAGCAGACTGGTGGTTCCTTCACTTCTAAGGTAGCGGAAGATGACAGCTGCACCAAAACTCTGGAAGTGGATGGAAATTGTACTGAGGTGTGTGAGACCAGGACAATAGGTCGTGAGTTGGAGTCTGGGAACGAGGACATTAAATCTTCAGAGAGCCCAGCAGAAACCCCAGAGGCGGTCAAAGAAAATCGAGGGAAGACTCAAGAGAAAACTGAACCTGCTGATAAAGGTACAGGTAGAACACTGAAGCAACAGAAAGTGGGTGGGCAAGCTGCCCCATCTGAAAATATAATTAAAGAAGTTATGTTGTGACACGTGCTAGCCAAAAGGGGACAGGATCACGAAAAAGAGATGCTTAAAGAGACCTATCAACGTGTCAATCCATGAACAAGGCCATATTGGAAAATATGGAGGTGCTCAGAGAAGCATTAAGAGGACTTCTACAGGAGAAGGAGATGGTAGTCGCATACTTACAACAGCAGTGCGAGAGTAGTAAAGAGGCGGAGCTGGAAATGCCCATTTTAGTGATAGGTCTGGAAGAGTTTCACACTCTTCCAGACCCCTCGCCAAAATGGGCATTTCCAGCTCCGCCTCTTTACTACTCTTGCACTGCCGTTGTAAATCTGTGACCACTCAGGGAGAGCTTGCGCTAAAAGCTGAACAAGACAATCCCCCAGTCATGGCAGATGACTTGATGGAAATGTCAAGGCAAAGCAGGAGCCATCCATTCATGAAGAGGATGACACTTCTCTCTTCAAGTGCATAGTAGAGATACCCAAGGACGTGCAAGAAGCTTCTGCCAGTGAGGCGGTGCATGAAGATTTTAGGAAGGCGGTGGAAGCATGTAGTGTGAACTGGGCGCTAGAGTGTAAGCAGTTATTTATACTGTCAACTAGGCTTTAGGCAGAGAGGTAGGTATGTGGTATGGAGAGTGGCCATGTGGTTAATGGGCGGTATGTATCACAGAGGTGGGTGGCCCTTTGATGGAAGCCTGGGCTTATTTTGCTCAGCAGATCCAGTAGGTCTAGTAACCTACATACCCCACCCGAAGGGGTGTATCTAAACACCCAAGATGGAGCCTGTGTGTTTGTGCATGGGCAGTGCTGACTAGACTGAGCCAGAAAGAGGAGGTCTGTGGTATAGCTCCGGAGAGGATGCCTCTGAGGATAAGAGGTATCCGGGAACCTGTGTGGTTGTCATGGACAGTTAATGGACCCTAATTTGTGTAAGGCACACAGAGGCTCAGTGACAACCGTGGGTACTGTAGAGCCAAATGGTGGCCGGATGGAGAACAGGGTGATGCTTCAAGTACCTGAGATTCAGTTTATGCTGTGGATTCATAAACCGAATGGAATTTTGTTTTAACCCTGAGTGTACCAGTGTATGCCTCAACGACTGTTCAAATGAGTACTCCCCGTCCACAGATAGTGGAGAAATACTACCTGCCTCATTACTCACCTCTCCCGCAGCCTGCTGTCCGATTGTCTGTACCTCTTCTTTTTGCCTTCCCCCATCACTCATATCCTTATCAGCCTTCTACAGTCTATTTTGAGGCTTCCGATGCCAACTAGACCTCTGATGTCACTGCATGCCATGCCATCACAGTGTACGTTGTGACATCATGTCATTAAGACGTGTGATGCCCTGTGCTTAGCCCGTGCCTATAGGGAAGTAGGTTGTGATGTTATGACATTCACTGTGGTGATATGGCATGCAAGTGATGCCACACGTCTAGTCAGCACTAGAAGCCCCATCATAGATTTAAGCTGGCCAAAGAGGAAACACATGATAGAGTTAAATGAAAAGAAGCAACTTGGAGGACCAGATAGTGGGCTGCGACATAGTTGGGCAGCAAGATGAGTATTATTTTTGTTATACATTCTATGTTCATTATCCTCTGGGGTCTAGAAAGACAAACATTCCATATGAATTGATTCAAATTTCCCTGATTTGCCGAATTTGAGACTTGGCATATTCAATCATCTCTAACTCTGTACAATACTAGCCCCTAGTTTCCCAAATATCTCAAATTGGTGGTGGCACTGGGGAGAGGAATTTTGACTTGTCTACTCTAAGGATGCCCAAGTACCTCACTTTGTAAACGCAAAAAATACACATGCTATGTTTGTGAAAATTCCAAGTAGCAAGTGCCCCTGACTAGATTCTGAGCAAAGAAACACTGTCGGCCTTTATATTAGCGCAGGATGAATGCCCATATAATTCTATCCTAAGTTCGGAATTTATATGCTGTTGTGGCTGTTGTATGCAGTATTGTGAAGAATATAATTAGCATATCAAGCTTGTCTGTCAGCAAACATCTCTGCACATTTCCAGGGAGCTGGTCTCACTTGGGCGAGTACAATCCATAGTGTACAAACACTTATATTCTCCTTCTCTCATTTAATCTTTACTAATAGCATACTTGGAAGCTGTATTCCACATTATCACTTCGCAATAAAACATACTGAGAGCTCTTCAATATATTCTAATTAAAAATACAGTAATATTTAATGCAATATCACACACACAATTTCAGCACACTATTTATACGCTAGAGTGGTTGAATGCATGAACATCAATTAACCAGTCTAAATGTTTGTCAAAACTCCATTTAAATTTTGACTAATGCTGCATTTTCTCCTCTGACATCAATTAAATTAAGTATCTTGCTTATTCCTTGGAGTATGAGAAGCACAGGTAGAACTGTTCATCATGTCTCATAACAGCATGATATATTGAAGCAGCTCAGTGCATCCCAATAAATCATCTGCTCGCTCTGCTTTGTACAGCTGTGTAGCTTTTATTAAACTACAATGGCACCATACACATCATGGCATCACAAACATGTCTGATTCCATTCCAGATAAATAAAAGGGGAACATTGTATATGGCGGTCTTCAAGTGTGTCCAGGATTCATTCAGAATTGACTATAAAATTGGTTTCCTTGAAGCATATGAAATGATTGCTGATGAAAAGGTCAGCATTTTATATGCCATAGCTATACATTGCTATACTACTTGTATCAAGATAGATATAAAGATAGGTGTGTTGATAGACAGATAATAGATAGATAGATAGATAGATAGATAGATAGATAGATGATAGAAAGATAGATATATGGATAGGTAATAGATGTAGATAGATATATAGATAGATAGATAGATAGATAGATAGATAGATAGATAGATAGATAGATAGATAGATACTAGAAAGGTGTGAGATAGATAAATCTATAGCTAGACAGACAGATAGATATGAGATAGATATTAGAGAGATAGATAGATAAAAGATAGCTAGATATGAGATAGATAGATCTATAGATAGATAGATGACAGATAGATATATCTATGGATAGATAGATCTATAGAAAGATGATAGATAGATAATAGATAGACAAATCTATAGACAGATAGATATATAACAGATAGATAATAGATAGATAGATATGATATAGATAGATATATACGAGATAGATGATTGATTGATAGATAGATAGATAGATACATAGATAGACAGATAGATGGATGATAGATACATAGATACATAGATGATAGACAGATATATAGATAGATCTATAGATAGATAGATAGATATGAGATAGATAGATAGATAGATAGATAGATATGGAGCGCCCCCACTGCCGCAGGGCCGAGGGGTACCCGGTACCGGGCCTCTGCATCTCTGCTCTGGGGTTGTCACGGTGGCTAGGCCCGGTCCGTGGCCCTGCCTGTCAGGGGGACGTCCGGAGAAAGTGTGGAGAATAATGGTGTAGTTGTGATATGCCGGTCGCAGTAAATAATGAGGACACCAGGTTGCAGTCTCTTTACCTCTTTACTGAAGATCTCTGGGTCCTCAATCCGGAATACGGTTAACCAGGCTGCGCAAGTCCGGCCGGTCCAATGGCACCTCCAGAGTTCTCTTCACAGGTGGAAATCTGTGCCTTCCTTCTAGCGCTATGTGTTGTGGTCCTTCACTGCTGCGCTTACGGAAAGTCCCCACAACTGTTGTGTCTGTTTCTTAAGTTCCATCACAACTCGATTAGATGATGTTCTGCTAATCTTCCGTCCCTCCCTGATGTTACGGTTAGGACGGCACCCGTATGACGGGTAGGCTCGGAGCTCTTCCGGGACCCTAGAGTCGCCCCTCTCCACAAGTTGCCCCCTATGTCTTCGTAGGTGATTTAGGTGAGACAGCCCGCCTATGACTGACTGTCCTGCCGTTGGTTTGAAGTATTGCTTGAAGCTAGATTTATGAATACTTCCTCGGCGTTCCGGCCGCCGGTTGTGCGCCTCAGTAGGATGTTGCCTCGGTCTCACAGCACGACTCCTACTGGTATTCTCCTTGTTGCTTTGATCTCGTTTCTCACTCAGCACAATATATCTCGCTTCTAATCCTTCCTTGGGCACCGCCGCTATGCTGAGCAGGCACGGTCCCGTGACGTTCTCTCAAGTTGCCAGGCCTCTGTCAGGATCCCACCCCCGACAGGGGCCCTACCGAATCTTCCCCCACAACACCCTCTGCCACCAGGTGTTGCCTGGTTCCAACCCAGTCAGCTCTCTTTCTAACTTCCTGCCTGACCCCCAGTTTTACCAGTATGTGAGGAGTGGCCTAATGAATAGAACCCTTAGCTCCCCCTGGAGGCCTGGCTGTGAAATGTATTGGTGTCTGTTATACCTGGTCAGGTGAACTCCTTCAGTGCCATCAGACGTACCATAGCTCCCCTTAGTGGCGGAGCCACAGTACTGCAACGACCAGGACTCTGGGGCGCTGCAGATAGATATGAGATAGATACTGTAGATCTATAGATTGATAGATGATAGATAGATATGAGACAGATAGATATGAGATAGATAGATAGATAGATAGATAGACAGATAGATGATAGATAAATAGATAGATAGATTTATAGATAGATGATAGAGAGATGATAGATAATAGATAGATATGAGATAGATAGGTAGATCTGAGATTGATATGAGATAGATAGATACATAGATAGGTAGATAATAGTTAGATAGATAGATTTGAGATAGATGATAGATAAATATATCTATGGATAGATAGATAAATGATAGATAGATAGATAGATAGATAGATAGATAATAGATAGATACATAGATGGATAGATAGATAGATAATAGATAGATACATAGATGGATAGATACATAGATGATAGATAGATGATAGATATGGGATAGAGAGATATGAGATAGATAGATAGATAGATAGATAGATAGATAGATAGATAGATAGATAGATAGATAGATAGATAGATGATAGATAAATATATCTATGGATAAATTGATAAATGATTGATAGATAGATAATAGATAGATACATAGATGGATAGATACATATTTGATAGATAGATAGATAGATAGATAGATAGATAGATAGATAGATAGATAGATAGATAGATAGATAGATAGATATGTGTTTTCTTTTTCTAGATAGATAGATATCATATAGATAGATGATTGATAGATAGATAGATAGTTAGATTTATACATAGG
The DNA here is from genome assembly GCF_051348905.1 of Ranitomeya variabilis. Lineage (NCBI taxonomy): Eukaryota > Metazoa > Chordata > Amphibia > Anura > Dendrobatidae > Ranitomeya > Ranitomeya variabilis. The sequence continues at coordinate 467,554,294 of NC_135232.1, read as the reverse complement.
GCTTGACAATGTGCTTTGAATTGTAGTTGTCTTGAGTGTTGCCAGATTTTGCGAAAATGTAGGAGTTTTATTCTCTTTTCTTGTTTTTTCCTATTTATTTATTTTTTTTAGAGAGATGGATTTGACTTGAGGTGAAACACTGGAAATATATAAAAAAAATGTAACTTTACTTCTAACAAACATAAATAAATACTTTTTAAATAATTCCCCTCAACATAGTAGTTATCTAATGAAAAAAAAACCAACCTTGGCCAGTAGCCCAAGTATAGAGCACTGCCATCATTCTCACCTTATTGTGTAGGCTTTCAGTGAACACCATCTAATTGAGCAAGCTGGTCCAGTAGTTTATTTCCTCTCACTTGTAATAAAAAGAATTTCCACTCAAGATGTAAAAATATCCATATATTAGGAAACCAGAAGTCAGGGCTGCAGCCAAAGGAGCAAAAGAAAGAAGAGCTGCTGGCCTTTTGGCAACAAGAAGAGCAGAGATGACGGTTATTACCTCTGATCTAACATCTCAGATACTGTCAGTAATCTGTCATTCTGTCATCATGTTCCGTCCATGGAAAAAGAATGGCCTGCCATCAGCTTCCAAGAGCCAAATGAAAAGCAACACCCAATATAACTACTCTTCCTATAGTCACTTTGCCTTAACCACAAATGGTCTATCTCTGCAATATCGTATTTGCCAAGCTTTGGTCATTGCTCTTCTGTGGCCAGTGTTACGTTTGGTGGTAATGGTCTTTAAGTTCTACTAATAAATGGAAGGCATGTAGTGTATGATGTAACGCTGGATGGTAATATTCTCATTGCAAAACTGGAAGTATTCGGACGTTTTCATCCTCCGAAAACCAGTACAATGGTTTCGACCAAAGTCAATAACTTGCAATTCAAGTATAGATGATCCTCTATTTTACAAGCCATAAAAGGAAGCAGATAATTGACTGATAAGCTGCTGCCTGACCTTGTACCATAAAGTTTATTCAAAGTGATAACGAGAATGTGTCACTACTAGATTAGAGCAGGGTATTTTAGGGAAAAAGACCCTGACTCAGGCTATGTGTCACTTACTGAGTTGCTTGCTTGTAATTTTCATAAAATCATTGTTTTATCATCAGAAGATTATCACTAGTTGACTATTCCATATTCACAAACTTTGTATGACCCGGTTTCCACCACTGATTGGAAAATGTCTGCCTGTGCACAGTGTACACATAAAGCCACCAATCAGTGGTATAGGCATGGTTATTAGGAACTTGGGTTTCAGTTGGTGTGTTCACATTGGCCATTAAACAGACAAAACCTACAAAAAACAAAATGATCACATACCATGTGTTTATGTGCTGCTTGTATACCAACTTAAACTAAACTCAATTTGTTGTGTTTTTTCGTTGTTTATTTGTATTTTGTGCAAGCCGGGGTGTGGCCTCCCTTCCTTGAGCTGGAAAATACATTTAAATAGCTTCCCATGGCTGGTGTCCATAGGTCAGGACCCAATCCTTTGTCTGTCCTTATTCACATTGAGGTCAACTCTGACACATGGTAAGGTTTTTAATATTAGACAGTACAGGATCATCCTGAATGTGCAAGATAAAAAATATATATATTTTGCCTAAAATACAAAGGAAATGTCTCATCTTTAACTTTAGGCCTTTAAGAGATCAGTTCATCTTCAACTTGCTTAACTGTTGAAGTAATTTTGACCACGGGCGCCCAAACTTTTACATGCCACTGTATCCAGAAGTTGTCAATGATGCTTAGACATCTCCGACAAAGAGATCCTTTAAAGAAAACCTGTTATCAGGAACACGCCGTCAAATTAAAAGTATGGGAATAAAAGCACTGTCATACTGATTTAATACATGTAGAAATCTGCAGCCTGGTTGTTGCTTAATTATCATTAAAATTTTGGAGGCAATAAGGTCTTTGTGCATCGGAGTCGATTGTGGGTAGGGTCTTTATCTCTGCCACGGGCCCTCCGCTGTCTCTTGTGTATGTTCTTCTTACTGTTTAAAATTTTGCATCTGAGTCGTCCTGACCATGGAGGACTGATTCGCGATGCACCTGCACAAGCGATCAGATCACAGCTTCAAGTAGACTATCAAAGCAAGTAGATAGTAAAAAAAAAAGTTTTAAAAAAAAGTAAATATAAAAAAAAATAAAAAATGTATAAATCACACTACTTTTTGCCCCATTCATAATAAAACAAAAAAAAAAAAAAAAAAGTACACCTTTTTGGTAATGCCACATTCAGAAATGCCCTATCTATCAAAATATAAACAGAATTAATTTGATCGGTAAACAAAAGAATAAAAATAAAACCACCAGAATTATGTTTTTCTTGGTCGCCGCAACATTGCAATAAAATGCAATAACTGTCGATCAAAACATAGTATCTACCCATAAATAATATCAATAAAAACATCGGCCCGATGCACAAGAAATAAAAAATAAGCCCTCACCCAGTCCCATATCCTAAAAAATGGAGACCGGTCTCGGAATATGGTGCCTTTTTTTTACAATTTTTTTTTCACTACTTAAAAAATAACCTACACATGATTGGTATCTGCAAACTCATTATGAGCTGAAGAATCATAATGGCAGGTCAGTTTAAACATTTATTAAATATGATAAAAAAAACAAACCCTAAAACTATTGTGGAATTGCATTTTTTGGGGGGTTTTTTTTGCAATTTCACCGCACTTGGAAATTTCTTTCTCGTTTTCCAGTACATTATGTGGCAAAATCAATGGTGTTGTTCAAAAGTGCAATCGTTGCGCAAAAAAATAAGCCCTCACACGGCCATATTGAATGAAAAATAAAACAAGTTATGCACTGTGTAGAAGGGGAGCGAAAAATGAAAACGCAAGAAATGGAAAATCCGAAGGTGGTAATGGGGTGTATAAACAAACAGGCTGCTGATTGATACATTGAGGGTACCTATTAAATCAGTATACGGGCTCATACTCACTTGCAAGAAACTCGGATGAGTCTCGCCTGGCAATACCCGGCGCTGCTGCCGGTACTCAGGAGCGGAGCGTGCGGCTGCATGTATTCCTATGCGGCCGCACGCTCCGATCTGAGTGCCGGGTATTAACATGCGAGACTCATCTGGGTTTCTCGCAAGTGAGTATGAGCCCTAACAGTGCAGTTATGCCCAGACCTTTAGTTTAACATGTGTGACACTGATGACAAGTTCTCTTTAATAGCAATAAAAAAATAAGCATTGTCCCTATTCTGAAATATTTATTTTGTGCCCTTTTAAGATCCTAATGTCTAAAAGTTCTGTTCTAATCTTCTGTTTTTATGGTTACTGAAGGGTAACGGCAGGCTACTGTAGATAAATGATTTGATGACTAACAGCAGTGGCATGGTCAGTTCCCTCATCTGAACTGTGTACTTTTTGTTACTGCTAGCAGGGCAGCTCTACCTGTGCAACATCGGAGGACTGTAGCGATCCAGCCAGCTTCACATCAGCTCTTGTCGGCTGTATTGCAAACAGCATACAAGCACTCCCACCTTGCCTTGACAATCTCATAGACTGCAGATATAATTGGTAACCTAGACAACGTGCATTAAACTATAAAATTAACAATCTTTCCATTCTGAAAAAAAGAGCATGCTTAACCTCTTATCTTTGCACTGACTTCCATTTTTATGTTTGTATTTGTCCTGTCTCTTCTTTCAACAGCCTTGTCTTTTTTATTCTTCCAATGAAATATCCATTCAAGAGAATGTTTTTTTTCTGGATGAGTGGTAGTTTTGAATGACATCTATTTTACTATACAATGTACAGAAAAATAAGAAAAACAGTTCCAAATGGATAAAATGCTGAAAAAATGCAATTTTACCATTGTTATTTGGATTATGCAACATAGCTGGCATCTACCATGAGTGGAAGGAGCTCACCCTCCACACACGACATATATAATTTTGGGCTACAAGATAAATAAAAGGTAAATTGTAATGTTTCTTGGTGTTACAAGCACTTTGCAATTGTCATGGTTTTAGCGTGAAAGAGTAGAGCCAGAAAACTGTACCATCTGATTTCTCCTATTCCTGCACTCTTTAGAAGCACTTCACATTCATAGTAAATGGTGCAGGATTCTTTTAGCAGTGCAGGGGTTAATCTGCTCAGTTGAGAGCTCCTGGAAGCTTTCCTGCATTAAGACTCTCAGCTTTTCACTGTTAGACATTCCCATCTCCTATGTAATCTTGGTCCCAGCTAGCACTCATTGACAAAGCTAGCTTATGCTGCATGGCTAATAGATGGTTGATGGTGGTTGTTGTTTGAGTATTCGTTTGGTGGATTAATCTGAGACTGTTGCAAGGTTTTGGATGTGTGCTAATTCCCCTTCTCCTACTTTGGTTTTACCCCATCCTCCTCTCTCCGGTGTATAGCTCTGTTGTTTATGTGAGTATATTTGTATGATGGGTACTTTCTTTTATCCCTGTTTGTAATACCTTGTTTGTCTGGTTGGTGTATTACAGTACATTACTACTCTCCTCTTCCCTGGGTGGGGAAAGGTACAGACTGAGGGCGTATTCAGGAGCTAGGGAAAGTTATGTGGCTTCTGCGTCTTCACCATTGGAAGTAATGCGGGGAGCAGGGCAAGCTAGAGAGTCCCCTTACACCCAACATGACATTAGCTCTATCAGAATCCGTTTTTGATCCATTATGGATCCTATCACTGCTTTGACAGGTCATCTGCAGCAACTCAGCCTGAAGGTGGCAGATCTATGTACTGTCATTTTCAGCACTCCAACATACCAGGTTTGGAGACCATGACTCCCAGCCAACCCTTAGTGACAAAATTGTTGTTTTCAGAGTGGCCTGTAGCCTATACTTCAGGTTATGTCCTAGTTCCTCAGGAACCAAAGTAAACAAGGATCAACGGGTGGGGATAATAATCTCTCTCCTTCAGGGTGACCCTCAAACATCCATCTGACTCCAGTCGCTCCAGATAGTGGAGGATTTTTTAATGGATCTGGATCATATATATGACAATGCCGACCGCTTCTCTCTGGCTGTCCACATTGCATTAGCTTCAGCAGGGAGACTGGATGGAGCAGGAATATTGTTCTGAGTTTTGGAGGTGGTCCACTGACACTATGTCGAATGACCCCGTGCTCCGTTTTCAGTTCTGTCAGGGGCTATCGGTAAGGGTGAAGGTAGCCTTAGCCCTATATGAGACTCCAGTTTCCCTTGAGGTAACCATATCTCTGTCTATCCAAGTTGATCACCGTCTTCACTAGGGACATAAATAGACACCCCAATGTGTATTCCCCAAGAGGACAGGAGGAAAGGGTAACCTGGCCTGATTAATCTGATGCAGTTGGGTGGGGCAACACATTCTTGGAATAAAACTGTAGTCCAGCATAAAGTGTGTTTTTACTGTAGGAAAAGGGACCATTTAATGGGTGCACGTTCTTCCCTACCTTTCTGTAAACGGCGGCTGGAAAACTAAGCAGCCCAGGTTGCGTGGAGGTTAGCAACCCGGGTGTACATATCTCCTTCGTGGGTAAGAAAACATTTTTTCTACCTGCTTAAATCCATCTGGGAAAAAATAAGGTGGTTATTTCTGCCTTTTTGGACAGTGAGGTGGGGATTAATTTGATCGAAGCTAGGTTTTTTCCAGGTCCATTGCCTCAAACCACATACTGTCCAGATATATATCCATAATTGCCATCAACTCTGCACCCTTGAGACAGGGATAATTTACTAAAGTTGTCCAAGGATTACATCTACAGGTAGGAGCCATGAAGTCAGAAGGTATTAACTGTAATGTGCTAGAGGTTCTGCCCTCTCTGGGGTTATTGGACTACCATAACTCACCACTCTGCACAACCCTGTGGTAGATTGGCAGACTCGGGAGGTGGTACAGTGGAGTGAGTTTTGTAGACAACACTGCTTGGGCACCTGGTTTGAAGGGTGGATACCCAGTCTGTGCCTAAATACTTGAGAGGCAGCCCATGAAGGACTATATCGCAGAGTGTTTGGCAAAGGGTCATTTCAGACCATCCTCATCCCTCATTGCTGTGGGGGTTTTCTTTGTAAAGAAGAAAGACGGAGAAGTTATGCCTCTAGCAAAATAGAAAAAATTGGAGTCCGGCTCAACAGGACTGGATTTTCCTTTTCTTTTTATTTTTCAAAAGAAAATATGGGGCATACAAAAGAAAAATGTACATGGTCGACATGACCCGTCGACGTGTTTCAACTGCACTAGGCAGTCTTACTCATGCCCCTGCCTAGATATCCGCAAACTCAATCAGATCACGATCCAGGATTTGTATCCGCTTCCTCTCATCCGGGATGTCTTTAATCAGATAGAAGGAGCAAACTAGTTTTGTAAACTGGATCTCAGCGGGGGGCATACAATCCCATTCGTATTGAAGAGAGGGATGAGTGTAAAACAGGTTTCAATATGCCTGAAGAACACTATGAGAACCTTGTGATGCCATTTGGGTTGACTAATGCTCCCGCCATCTTTCAGCACTTTGTAAATTACATCTTTAGGCATCTGGTAGGTAGATTTGTTGTAATCTATCTTGATGGCATATTAATTTAGTTAACTTAATGTGGGTACATTCCAGCAGTCAATCAAGGAGCAAATACCATTCACAACATCATGACACAAGATCTTCTGTGACTGGCTGCCGAAATCACATATTCCTGTCCATATAAAAAGCTGACATCTTGATTTTATGTCATCATTTTCTCAGTGTAACAGCACAGAGAGCTGCTCCTGCTGCTGATGTAAGTGAACTTATCAGTTAGCTAGATAGGATCCTGTCCTGTGTGAAATCGTTTTTCCTCATCATAATTTTTCTCCGCAGATGACAGGTTTTTAGAAAAGTATGCACATGATCACCATTTACCAGTAGATTAACTCTGTGACAGCCCCCACCCCCTCTTCAGATGTGTCAACTTGCACAAAAATGAGAATCGGTGCATATGCAGAACACTCCTTCAAGGTATCAAATGCCTCCCTGGCCAGAATGGACCAATTGGAAAACTCTGTCCCTTTCCTGGTCATATCTGTCAGAGGTTTGGCTAACTACAGAAAAGTGTCTGATTAACTTGCGATTAGTGTTGAGCATTCCGATACCGCAAGTATCGGGTATCGGCTGATACTTAGTGGTATCGGAATTCCGATACCGAGATCCGATACTTTTGTTGTATCGGGAATCGGTATCGGGATCGATATAATGTGTAAAATAAAGAATTAAAATTAAAAATATTGCTATACTCACCTCTCCGACGCAGCCTACACCTTACCGAGGAAACCGGCAGCCTTGTTTGCTTAAAATGCGCGCGTTTACTGCCTTCCGTGACGTCACGGCTTCTGATTGGTCGCGTGCCACCCATGTGACCACGACGCGACCAATCACATCAAGCCGTGACGTAATTTTCAGGTCCTGAATGCCTAATTCTAGGCATTCAGGACCTGAAGATTACGTCACGGCTTGTGATTGGTCGCGTGCCGCCCATGTGACCGCGACGCAACCAATCACAAGCCGTGACGTAATTTTCAGGTCCTGAATGCCTAATTCTAGGCATTGCCTAGAATTAGGCATTCCTAGGTTTCCTCGGTAAGGTCCAGGCTGCGTCGGAGAGGTGAGTACAGCAATATTTTTTATTTTAAATCTTTATTTTACACATTAATATGGATCCCAGGGCCTGAAGGAGAGTTTCCTCTCCTTCAGACCCTGGGAACCATCAGGGATACCGTCCGATACTTCAGTCCCATTGACTTGTATTGGTATCGGGTATCGGTATCGGATTAGATCTGATACTTTGCCGGTATCGGCCGATACTTTCCGATACCGATACTTTCAAGTATCGGACGGTATCGTTCAACACTACTTGCAATAGCACTTGGTGAAAACCGGTGGACGATAAAGCATATCCTAGAAAAGGGATCTCCTCAACCAAGAACAAACATTTCTTGGGTTTGACAAATTATTGTCCATGAGTACATGTAAGACTTTACTGACATGTACCGGATGTGACTCAAGATTAGGCGTTAAGCAAACTGTGTTTGTTATTTTAAATATAAAAGTAAAAGAGTGTTTTGTTTTATTTCAAATAAAAGACTTTATTCTGTCTGTATCTTTATTTACCATACAACTATAGAATTAGTAATGGATAGGTGTCTTATAGATACCTCTCCATTACTAAGCTGTTTTCTCGATGTCACCTGAAAATACAAAGGTGACATCAACCGCACAAATATGAACCCACACTTGCCACTGCTACAAGGTAATTGGGAAGAGCTGGCCAAGTGCCAGAATTGGCGCATCCAATAGATGCGCCTTTTCTGGGCGGCTCTGGGCCGCTCTTTTTAGGCTGACGGGTGCCAATGTACATGGCTCCTTACCAGCTTGAGAATACTAGCACCCAACTGTCTGCTTTAGCAAGGCTGGTTGTCAAAAATGGAGGGACTCCTTGCCAATTTTTAAAATTATTTAGTTAAATAATTACAAAAATGTGAGTGTGGACCCCTCTATTCTTGATAATCAGCTGAGGTTATAGCTTTTGACTATGCTTTTGACATAGTGAACCTTTCCCTTTTAATACAGATTCTCTAGTCACTTGGCATTACAGACCACATCTGGATATCTTCATACCTAACAGACCAGATATTCAGAGTCTCCCACTTACACACTACATCCTCCTCATCTAGCCCCTTATTGTCGGTGCCCCCCAAGGTTCTGTTCTAGGACCTCTGCTCTTCTCCATTTACATCTCTGGCTGGGCCAGGTCATAGAGTCCCACGGCTTTCGGTATCATCTTTATGCTGATGGCACACAGATCCACCTCTCAGGACCCGATATCAATTCCTTACTATCCAGAATCCCACAATGCTTGTTTGCTATTCCATCCTTCTTCTCTACTCGATTTCTAAAACTTAACATTGGCAACAACACAAAATTAATTATCTTTCCCCCATCTCACTCAACCACCCCAACAGACTTATCCATTAAAGTAAATGGCTGCTCACTCTCTCCAGTTTCGCAAGCTCGCTTCCTCAGTTTAACCCTGGACTCTAATCCATCCTTAAAACCATATATTCAAGCCCTTTCCACTTCTTGCCTACTCCAACTCAAGAATCAGCAAAAAAACTCTAGTGCATGCCTTATCATCTCCCTCCTCGACTACTGCTACCTCCTTCTCTGTGGCCTCCCTTCTAACTCTCTTGCAGTACTCCAATCTATCTTCAACTCTGCTGCCTGACAAATTCACCTATCCTCCCACTATTCATCGGCCTCTTTCCTCTGTCAGTCCCTTCACTGGCTCCCCATTTCTCAGAGACTCCAGTTCAAAACCTTAACCATGGCATACAAAACTATCCATAACCTGTCTCCTCCATACATCTGCGACATATTCTCCCAGTATGTACATGCATGCAACCTTTGATCCTCACAAGATCTCCTTCTCTTCTCCCATCCATTTCCCTTACTCTAGAACTCTCTACCTCAACATATCAGACTCTAGCCTACTGTGAAAATCTTCAAAAGAAAATGGAAGACCTACCTCTTATGACAAGCCTACTGCCTGCAGTTACCCTCGTTCAACCATACCGCTGCACGACCAGCTCTCCCCTTACCTAATCTATCCTCACCCACCCCTTAGACTGTGAGCCCTCGCTGACAGAGTCCCCTCTCCTCCTGTATCAGTAGGTGACTTGTATTGTTTCAGATTATTGCACTCTTCAATTATGTATACCCCTTTTGACATATAAAGCGCCGTGGAATAAATGGCCCTATATTAATAAATAGTAATAATAATAATAATAATAATAATAATAATAATAATAATAATAACTGATTACTTAGATATCCATATACAGCTCTGGCAAAAATTAAGAGACCATCACATGAAAACCCTGTCATGTGCAGCCCAATCTCCAGACCTGAACTCTATTGAAATCCTCTGGTATGTAATCAAGAGGATGATGGATAGTCACAAGTAGTGTTGAGCGATACCGTCCGATACTTGAAAGTATCGGTATCGGAAAGTATCGGCCAATACCGGCAAAGTATTGGATCTAATCTGATACCGATACCCGATACCAATACAAGCCAATGGGACTCAAGTATCGGACGGTATCCCTGATGGTTCCCAGGGTCTGAAGGAGAGGAAACTCTCCATCAGGCCCTGGGATCCATATTACTGTGTAAAATAAAGAATTAAAATAAAAAATATTGCTATACTCACCTCTCCGACGCAGCCTGGACCTTACCGAGGGAACCGGGAGCCTTCTTTGCTTAAAATGCGCGCGTTTACTGCCTTCCGTGACGTCACGTCTTGTGATTGGTCGCGTGCCGCCCATGTGACCGCGACGCGACCAATCACAAGCCATGACGTAATTTTCAAATCCTGAATGCCTAGAATTAGGCATTCAGGACCTGAAATTACGTCACGGCTTGTTATGATTGGTCGCGTCGCCGTCACATGGGCGGCACGCGACCAATCAGAAGCCGTGACGTCACGGAAGGCAGTAAACGCGCGCATTTTAAGCAAAGAAGGCTCCCGGTTCCCTCGGTAAGGTGCAGGCTGCGTCGGAGAGGTGAGTATAGCAATATTTTTTATTTTAATTCTTTATTTTACACATTGATATTAATCCCGATACCGATTCCCGATATCACAAAAGTATCGGATCTCGGTATCGGAATTCCGATACCCGCAAGTATCGGCCGATACCCGATACTTGCGGTATCGGAATGCTCAACACTAGTCACAAGCCATCAAACAAAGAAGAACTGCTTACATTTTTGCGCCAGAAGCTGTGTGACAGACTGGTGGAAAGCATGCCAAGACTCATGAAAGCTGTGATTAAAAATCATGGCTATTCCACAAAATATTGATTTCTGAAGTCTTCCTCAGTTAAAACATTAGTATTGTTGTTTCTAAATGATTATGAGCTTGTTTTATTTGCATTACTTGAGGTCTGAAAGCACTGTTTTTTTTTATTATTATTTTGACTATATCTCATTTTCAGAAAAAAAATACAAAATTTATTGCTTGGAAATTTGGAGACATGTCAGAAGTTTATAGAATAAACTAACAATTTACATTTTACTCAAAAATATACCTATAACAAGAAAAAACAGTCAAACTGAACATTTTGCAGTGGTCTCTTAATTTTTGCCAGAGCTGTATTTTCTGTGACTGTCTTGAATATTGTGGAGTAAACTACCATCTTTTGTGATTGCGGGACACCTCCCTGTTTTTATTTTTCCCTTTGTCTGTGTTGTGTCTATTTTGTCTCATAGTATCTGTATTTTACCTATTAACCTATAACATTTTTTTTTGTTTTCTTGATTTTTGTGATGTTCTTGTATTACTACAAATGTATTCTGTTTAACTTTTGAGCCTATTTTGATCATATATGTAAGGATACTCTGATTCAATAATGCCTTATTCTTGAACTTGTGAAAAATTTCAATAAAAACTTAGTTAATACAAAAAAAAAGTTGTGTAAGAGCTTGATTTTTTACATGATAAGCTAGATATTTGCCCTTTAAGAAAACAACGGCAAAGCAAGTATATGTGGGGAAGTATAATTCATATGTAGATTATTATATACTCTATCTACCTTCAATATGAGTCTTTTGTGCCTGGTTTGATGTCAAACATGATCCAGATGAAGTGATTTATTACTAAGGTACTATTGTGGCCACTGGTGGATACTGACAGAAGTGGGCAAGAACATAAGGGTTCTTTTCAGTCCAATACCACATCATAATGCTTTGCGCCCTCTGGGCTCCGTGGTCCTTGTGCGGCAGCACAGGTTTCAACAATGATATGTCCGCCTCTGATTGTATCAGATATATCCTTGTAGTCCTTTCATCTTTTGTATGGGGCTCTATAAATGTAAGCACCTAGAACCTATAGTTTTCTGTATGTTTCCTCATGGATTATACTATTTTTCCTGAAAGCATCTAGTATTATTTAAATAAATTATGTATCATTGTGGAAGCTGTTAACTATTTTAATATCCCCAGCATACAGTATATATCACAAGTGGATATCATTATATTTTCACTTTATTACCATATATGAACAGTAATTGCATAAAAAGTAAAACAGATTGAAACTAAATAAACCAAAGAAAATAAATTAACTGAAGACATAAATATCCATCATTATCAAATAAAACACCTACATGAAATGTGAAAGGAAAATAGTTACATCTTTTTGGCAGTCAGTTACATAGTCAGAAAGCAGAAACTCCGTATGAAAATGGTAATTAGCATCTCTTGATAAACTCTCATAAACAGCAGAAATGAATATAGTGAAACGATGATGAAATTGATGAAGTCCTGATATACTCTTCCTGCATAAGTTGTTTACTATATGGTTATACAATATAAAATACATTACTTGTTATAAATTTACTTGAGGAAAATACTTGTCTCTGTTTTTATGTTCCCGATAAGTCGCTGCCTTCTTTAATTTTCTATAGTTTTGTCAAAATTATTTTTTTGTTTTTTTGCTCTGCAATTCATTACATTTTAAAAACTTGTGATAAAAAAACAACTTTGATAATAGAAACCATGGTTACCTGTTATAATTTATGCAAATGGAAACAATGCAGAACATGCTGTAAGCTTATGTAAATACAATAACATAATAACATATAAAAATATTGCCTTTTCCTTTACTTAGATTTGAATAACAATGCATGGCTATTGCTCCTGCTCTATACAGTGTTGAAATAAGTATTTGATCCCTTGCTGATTTTGGAAGTTTGCCACCTGACAAAGATATGAACAGTCTATAATATTAAGGGTAGGTCAATTTTAACATTGAGAAATAGAATATCAAAAATAAAGTCCAGAAAATCACATTGTATAAATTATATTAATGTATTTGCATTTTGCAGTGAGAAATAAGTATTTGATTCCTCTGGCAAACAAGACTTACTAGTTGGTGGCAAAACCCTTGTTGGCAAGTACAGCAGTCAGATGTTTTTTGTAGTTGATGATGAGGTTTGTGCACATCAGGAGGAATTTTGGTTCACTCCTCTTTGCAGATCATCTCTAAATCAATAAGATTTTGAGGCTGTCAATTGGCAACTCAGAGCTTCAACTCTCACCCATAGTTTTCTATGGGAATAGGGTTTGGAGACTGGCTAGGCCACTCCATGACCTTAATGTGCTTCTTTTTGAGCCACTCATTTGTTGCCTTGGCTGTATGTTTTGGGTCATTGTCCTGCTAGAAGACTCAGCCACGACCCATTTTTAATGTCCTGGTGGAGGAAAGGAGGTTGTCACTCAGGATTTTACGGTACATGGCTCCATCCATTCTCCCATTGATGAGGTAAAGTAGTTCTGTGCCCTTAGCAGAGAAACACCCCAAAACAAAAAAAGTGTTTCCACCTCAATGCTTGACAGTGTGGACAGTGTCTTTCAGTCAGTCAGCATTTCTCTTCCTCCAAACAAGGCGAGTTGAGTTTATGCCAAAGACCTCAATTTTTGTCTTATCTGACCACAGCACCTTCTCACAATCACTCACAGAATCACCCAGATGTTGATTGGCAAACTTCAGATGAGCTTACACATGTGCCTTCTTGAGCAGGGGGACCTTGTGGGCAATAAAGTATTTTAAACCTTTAAGGCGTAATGTGTTACCAATGGATTTCTTGGTGACTGTGGTCCCAGCTGCCTTGAGATCATTAACAAGTTCCCACCATGTAGTTTTAGGCTGATCTCTCACCTTCCTCATGATCAAGGATACCCCACGAGGTGAGATATTACAAGGTGCCCCAGATCGATGTCGATCGACAGTCATTTTGTATTTCTTCCATTTTCTTACTATTACACCAACAGTTGTCTTCTTCTCACCCAGAGTTTTACATATGGTTTTGTAGCTCATTCCTGCTTTGTGCAGGTCTATGATCACGATCCACCCTCCACTGTTAACTAGATAAATGCCGCTGTCAAACTTTGACAGCAGCATTTAAATCATTGTTCCGGCCATCGGGACGGAAATATGCGCACCAGTGACCCCGTCACGTGATCAGGGGTCATCGGTTCGTCGGCATGCCAACTAGAGGTCTCCTTGACACCTCTATGGTTGTCAGTGCCGGATTGCTGTGAGCGCCACCCAGTGGTTGACACTCATAGCAACTCAGCAATTCTACTACATAGAGGCGATCTATGTAGCAGAGCCAATCAAGTTGTGCCAGCTTCTAGCCTCCTATGAAGACTATTGAAGCATGGCAAAAGTAAAAAAGAAATGTGTTTAAAAATATAAAAAAAATAAAAAATATATAAAAGTTCAAATCACTTCCCTTTTGCCCCTTTCAAAATAAAGCAATAAAAATGAAATCAAACATACACATATTTGGTATCGCTGCATTCAGAATCACCCGATCTATCAATAAGAAAAGCATTAATCTGATCACTAAATGGCGTAGCGAGAAAAAAAAGTCAAGTTAAATTTTTTTGGTCACTTGCGACATTGCATTAAAATGCAATAACGGGCGATCAAAAGATCATATCTGCAACAAAGTGGTATCATTAAAAACATCAGCTCAGTGTGCAAAAAATAAGACCTCAACCAACCCGAGATAACAAAAAATGGAGAAGCTGTGGGTATTGGAAATTTGCACAATTTGCCTTTTTCTTTTTTTAGCAATGTTTTGAATTTTTTTCACCACTTAGTTAAAAAAGTACATAGAGAATCATAATGGCAGGTCAGTTTTAGCATTTAGTGAACCTAACAAAAAAAGCCAAACAAAAAACAAGTGTGACACTTATATTGCAATTTCACCGCACTTGGAAATTTGTTCCCATTTTCTAGTACACGACATGATAAAACCAATGGTGTTGTTCAAAAGTAAAACTAGTCCCACAAAAAATAAGCCATCACATGGCCATATTGATGGAAAAATAAAAAAGTTATGCCTCTGGGAAGGAGGGGAGCAAAACGCGAAAAAAGGTCATGAAGGGGTTAAGTTGCTGCCCTAAAATTACATGGATTATGAAGGTTTGTTCTACCACCACTTACAGAAACACCACATCAGTTATTTTTGAGTGACGAATGACTACTAGCCAAAGGCACCTGAGGAGGTTAAGCTTGTATGACTGAAGAGCTGGGTAAGACTTGATGTGTCATCAGACTGTTGAAAGACAGATTTGTTTCTGACATTTTTAGAACCAAACCTGATACTGATTAGGTTTTCTGTGAAAGATAACCTCTTATAAAATTCCTTTTTGCGGGTATGTTAAAGTAATAAAGAGCTCCCTGCTTGGTAGTTATAGCTGAGACCAGTGAAAAGCTGGCCATGAACACTAGATCGCTGTTCGGCCGATCGTTCGGTCTACAGCCATTTCAGCCTACTGTGCCATACATAGGAGCACTTGATCAGGGAGAACAATGCAATCAGCAGTCCACAATCAGATATGCATGATCGACATCTCTATCAGTCATCAGCTTGATGGTGCCCTCATACACATTAGACCATCAGTCAAACCTGTCGATATAGACTGGTACAGCCGACTTAAGGGAGTATTCCCATCGCAAAGATCATATCCCAATACATAGTGGGTGTAATAATAATAATATTAGCAAAAAACACCAATTAGAAACATGTTTTAGTTTTACTGATTCGCTATGTCTCTTACCCCATGTGCAGGCATTGCAGGACCTTAGTTATCCATAGTTGTTACCACTAGCAACTAGCTAACTGTCACTATATCAGTGGTTGTAACCATGAATACCTAAGGTCCTGCAATGCCTGCACATGAGGAAGGAGAGGTAGAAAACCTATGAGCTGAGAATACCCATTTAAGTGTAATGTGTATGGGAGTTTTAAATCTTTAACAGACATCCAAGGATGGGTAGCCGTTGTCTTGTAATGCTTCATTTGGTAAGTATCAGATCCTGAAATGTGATCAAGGTAAAACAGCATGACCCCTTAATTGACTTTATTTTTTTTAAATCATCATTTTTCAGACATAGTAGAAACTAATGTAGTTTTAGATTAAATTATATCTCCGCACAAGGACCTACAATACTCACATATTAGGGACTTGAGTAGAATAAGCAGAGAAAATAAAACCTTTATTCTACACATTAAACATATTTTTCCCAATTCCACCGAGCTTACTGCAAGTCTATCCTAGCAACCTCCAACAGCAACGCAGCAACTATACTAGCTATATTTTTTTGATCATGGCAGCTGCTAATCGGGTTGTTTTTATATTTTGATAGATCACACTTTTCTGAATGCAGCAATAACACATATGTGTATTTAAAAAAAAATGTAATATTTTTATTTTCAAAACGAAGGTAATTAGAATATAAACTTTTAATTGTTTTCCTATTGTTTTATTTTATTTTTTTAAGTTTTCACTGTTATTGTTAGCCCCCTTATTAGACTTGAAGCTGTGTTTGTCCGATCGCTTGCTCAATATACAGCCATCACTCCATATAGCAAAAATTGCGGTTTCCTTTGAAAATTGGCGACAGGCAGGGCTTCAACGGCACTCCATAATGACAGGCATTTGGGTCATCCTCTAACCCCCAGCTGTCATGACAACCCATCGGCATTCACATCAAGGGTGCTCCAATTGGCGGAGAGAATGATGCGAAAGCATACCGGCGCGTGTTAAATGCCGCAGTCAGAGATTGATTATGGCATTTAATGGCTTAACAATCATGGGTGGAGTACTTCTCTGTTATGATCCGGTGGTAGGATCACCAAACTGACCTGATAGGTAAACCTGAATAGTAGGACAAGCTCTGGGAATGTGGAACTATACCGACCGCAATCCTGATTCTATCCACACACCCTAAAGGCAGCCGTGGAGCGTTACCTAAAACCCTAGACGCCTCTTCACAGCCTGAGAAACTAGCTACCCCTAGAGAGAAAGCAAAGCCTCACTTGCCTCAGAGAAATAACCCCAAAGTTTTAGACAGCCCCCCACAAATAATAACGGTGAGTTAAGGGGAAAATACAAACGTAGGAATGAAAAACAAGTTTAAGCAAATGAGGCCCGCTAACACTAAATAGACAGAAGATAGCAGGGATCTGTGCGGTCGGTACAAAACTATCAAAAACTATCCACGCAGAAAGTACAATAACCCCCACACCGACTCACGATGTGAGGGGCGCACTTCTGCTCCCCAGAGCTACCAGCAAGCGAAAAATCACATATATGCAAGCTGGACTGAACACATCATATACTGAGAAACATATTCAAGGAAACAATGAGCAAAAAGAACTAGCAAGACTTAGCTTCTCAGAAATAGACAGGTCACCAGGAAAATCCAGGAGAGGTCAGAACCAGTACTGAATACAACGACAGCAGGCAACAAATAAAGGTCCAGGTGGAGTTAAATAGGAACCAGCATAGCAGGAAATGAGGCAGCTGAGCCCAGCTCCAGACCCGCAGTATCGCTAAAGGCCACCAGAGGGAACCCAGGCGGAATTCACAACTGTACCCCCCCTTGAGGAGGGGTCACCGAACCCTCACCAGAGCCCCCAGGCCGATCAGGACGAGCCGAATGAAAGGCACGAACCAAATCGGCTGCATGGACATCAGAGGCGACAACCCAGGAATTATCCTCCTGACCATAGCCCTTCCATTTAACTAAGTACTGAAGCTTCCGTCTCGAAACACGAGAATCCAAGATCTTCTCCACCACATACTCTAATTCTCCCTCAACCAAGACCGGAGCAGGAGGGTCAACAGAAGGAACCACAGGCACCACATATCTCCGCAACAATGACCTATGGAACACATTGTGAATGGCAAATGATGCTGGGAGGTCCAAACGAAATGACACAGGGTTGAGGATTTCCAAAATCTTATAAGGACCGATGAAACGAGGCTTGAACTTAGGAGAGGAAACCTTCATCGGAACATAACGAGAAGACAACCATACCAAATCCCCCACACAAAGTCGGGGACCCACACAGCGACGGCGGTTAGCAAAGCGCTGAGCCTTCTCTTGTGACAACGTCATATTGTCCACCACATGGTTCCAAATCTGCTGCAACCTACCCACCACAGAATCCACCCCAGGTCAGTCAGAAGGCTCAACCTGACCTGAGGAAAAACGAGGATGAAAACCAGAATTGCAACAAAAAGGCGAAACCAAAGTAGCAGAACTAGCCCGATTATTGAGGGCGAACTCAGCCAATGGCAAAAAAGTCACCCAATCATCCTGATCCGCAGAAACAAAACATCTCAGATAAGTCTCCAATGTCTGATTAGTTCGTTCGGTTTGGCCATTCGTCTGAGGATGGAAGGCCGATGAAAAAGATAATTCAATGCCCATCTTAGCACAAAAGGACCGCCAAAATCTGGACACAAACTGGGATCCTCTGTCAGACACAATATTCTCAGGAATACCAAGCAAACAAACCACATTCTGAAAAAACAGTGGAACCAAATCGGAGGAAGAAGGCAGCTTAGGCAAGGGCACCAAATGGACCATTTTAGAAAAACTATCACAAACCACCCAGATAACAGACATCTTCTGAGAGACTGGAAGATCCGAAATAAAATCCATGGAAATATGCGTCCAGGGCCTCTGCGGGACAGGCAAAGGCAAAAGCAGTCCACTGGCACGAGAACAGCAAGGCTTGGCCCGAGCACAAATCCCACAGGACTGCACAAAGGAACGCACATCCCGCGACAAGGAAGGCCACCAAAAGGACCTAGCCACCAAATCCCTGGTACCAAAAATCCCAGGATGACCCGCCAACACCGAAGAATGAACCTCGGAAATGACTCTACTGGTCCATCTATCCGGGACAAACAGTCTCTCCGGTGGACAACGGTCAGGTCTATTGGCCTGAAATTCCTGCAGTACCCGTCGTAAATCAGGGGAGATGGCAGACAAAATCACCCCCTCTCTGAGGACACCAGCCGGTTCAGAAACTCCCGGAGAGTCAGGCACAAAGCTCCTAGAAAGAGCATCAGCCTTCACGTTCTTCGAACCCGGAAGGTATGAAACCACGAAATTGAAACGGGAGAAAAACAGCGACCATCGAGCCTGTCTAGGATTTAGCCGTTTAGCAGACTCGAGATAAGTCAAATTCTTGTGATCCGTCAAGACCACCACACGATGTTTAGCTCCCTCTAGCCAATGTCGCCACTCCTCAAATGCCCATTTCATTGCCAACAACTCCCGATTACCAACATCATAATTCCGCTCGGCAGGCGAAAACTTTCTTGAAAATAAAGCACATGGCCTCATCACAGAGCCATCAGAGCTTCTCTGTGACAAGACAGCCCCAGCTCCAATCTCAGAAGCATCAACCTCGACCTGGAAGGGCAGAGAGACATCCAGCTGACGCAAGACAGGAGCCGAAGAGAACCAACGTTTGAGCTCCTGAAAAGCCTCCACGGCCGCAGGAGACCAATTCGTCACATCAGAACCCTTCTTGGTCAAATCCGTCAAAGGCTTAACCACACTGGAAAAATTAGTGATGAAGCGACGGTAAAAATTAGCAAAACCCAAAAACTTCTGAAGACTCTTTACCGATGTAGGTTGAGTCCAGTCATAAATTACCTGGACCTTGACTGGATCCATCTCAATGGTAGAAGGAGAAAAAATAAAGCCCAAAAAGGAAACCTTCTGGACTCCGAAGAGACATTTAGAGCCCTTCACAAACAAGGCATTGGCTCGCAGGACCTGAAATACCATCCTGACCTGCTTCACATGAGACTCCCAATCATCAGAAAAGACCAAAATATCATCCAGGTACACAATCATAAACCTTTCCAGATATTCTCGGAAGATGTCGTGCATGAAGGACTGGAACACAGAAGGGGCATTAGAAAGCCCAAAAGGCATCACCAAGTACTCAAAATGGTCTTCGGGCATATTGAATGCTGTTTTCCATTCATCGCCCTGCTTTATACGCACAAGATTATACGCTCCACGAAGATCTATCTTGGTGAACCAACTGGCCCCCCTAATCCGAGCAAACAGATCGGACAACAGTGGCAAAGGATACTGAAATTTGACCGTGATGTTATTTAGAAGGCGATAATCTATACAGGGTCTCAGAGAACCATCCTTCTTGGCCACAAAAAAGAACCCCGCACCCAAAGGGGACGAGGATGGGCGAATATGCCCCTTCTCCAAAGACTCCTTGATATAACTCAGCATAGTGGCATGTTCTGGTACAGACAAATTAAAAAGTCGTCCCTTAGGGAACTTACTACCAGGAATCAAATTTATGGCGCAATCACAATCCCTATGAGGAGGTAGGGCACTGGACTTGGGCTCATCAAATACATCCTGGTAGTCCGACAAAAATTCAGGGACTTCAGAAGGAGTAGAAGAAGCAATAGACACCAAAGGAGCATCGCCATGAATCCCCTGGCAACCCCAACTTGACACAGACATTGCTTTCCAATCCAGGACTGGATTATGAGCCTGCAGCCATGGCAGACCTAACACGACAACATCATGCAAATTATGTAACACAAGAAAGCGAATCACCTCCTGATGTGCAGGAGTCATGCACATGGTCACTTGAGCCCAGTACTGAGGTTTATTCTTGGCCAATGGCGTGGCATCAATTCCCTTCAGTGGAATAGGGAATTGCAAAGGCTCCAAGATAAAACCAAAGCGCCTGGCAAAAGACAAATCCATCAAATTCAGGGCAGCACCTGAATCCACAAAAGCCATAACTGAGTAGGATGACAGAGAGCAAATCAAAGTAACAGACAAAATGAATTTCGGCTGTACAGTACCGATGGTGACAGACTTAGCAAAGTTTTTTATGCGCTTAGAACAATCTGAGATAACATGAGCAGAATCACCACAGTAAAAGCACAACCCATTCTGACGTCTGTGATTTTGCCGTTCAATTCTGGTCAGAATCCTGTCACATTGCATAGACTCAGGCTTCTGCTCAGAAAATACCGCCAGATGGTGCACTGGTTTGCGCTCCCGTAAGCGCCGATCAATCTGAATGGCCAAAGACATTGACTCATTCAGACCCGTAGGCGTGGGGAACCCCACCATAACATCCTTAATGGCTTCAGAAAGACCCTTTCTGAAAATCGCTGCCAGGGCACACTCATTCCATTGAGTGAGCACAGACCATTTCCTAAACTTCTGACAGAAAACCTCTGCTTCATCCTGACCCTGGGAGAGAGCCAGCAAAACCTTTTCTGCTTGGTCTACCAGATTAGGTTCCTCATAAAGCACTCCAAGCGCCAGAAAAAACGCATCAACATTTTGCAATGCAGGATCTCCCGGCGCCAGAGAGAATGCCCAATCTTGAGGGTCACCACGCAACAAAGAAATAATAATTTTAACTTGCTGAACCGGATCACCAGAGGAACGAGGTCTCAGAGAAAGGAATAATTTGCAATTATTTTTAAAGTTCAAAAACCTAGATCTGTCTCCGGAGAACAGCTCAGGAATAGGTATCTTAGGCTCTGACATAGGACTGCGGACTACATAATCCTGAATGCCTTGTACCCTAGCAGTGAGATGATCCACACTAGAAGACAGACTCTGAAGGTCCATAGCTGCAGCTGAATTCTGAACCACCCAGAGATTAAGGGGAGGAGAGAGGCTAGACACACTGCAGAGGAAAAAAACAATGAACTCAGGATTTCTCTTATCCCTCTTTTGTGATGCATTAACTCTTTATGGGCCTGCTGTACTGTTATGATCCGGTGGTAGGATCACCAAACTGACCTGATAGGTAAACCTGAATAGTAGGACAAGCTCCGGGAATGTGGAACTATACCGACCGCAATCCTGATTCTATCCACACACACTAAAGGCAGCCGTGGAGCGTTACCTAAAAACCTAGACGCCTCTTCACAGCCTGAGAAACTAGCTACCCCTAGAGAGAAAGCAAAGCCTCACTTGCCTCAGAGAAATAACCCCAAAGTTTTAGACAGCCCCCCACAAATAATAACGGTGAGTTAAGGGGAAAATACAAACGTAGGAATGAAAAACAGGTTTAAGCAAATGAGGCCCGCTAACACTAAATAGACAGAAGATAGCAGGGATCTGTGCGGTCGGTACAAAACTATCAAAAACTATCCACGCAGAAAGTACAAGAACCCCCACACCGACTCACGATGTGAGGGGCACACTTCTGCTCCCCAGAGCTACCAGCAAGCGAAAAATCACATATAAGCAAGCTGGACTGAACACATCATATACTGAGAAACATATTCAAGGAAACAATGAGCAAAAAGAACTAGCAAGACTTAGCTTCTCAGAAATAGACAGGTCACCAGGAAAATCCAGGAGAGGTCAGAACCAGTACTGAATACAACGACAGCAGGCAACAAATAAAGGTCCAGGTGGAGTTAAATAGGAACCAGCATAGCAGGAAATGAGGCAGCTGAGCCCAGCTCCAGACCCGCAGTATCGCTAAAGGCCACCAGAGGGAACCCAGACGGAATTCACAACACTTCTCCATCCGCGATTGTTAGCGGCAGGTGCTGGCTATAATACACAGTTATCACCTACTCGCTCCATACACCGGCTTTTGACTATCACCATACATGTACAGAAGATGTCATGAAGGGGTTTAAATTGTAACAGCTAATACAAAAAAATAAGTGATGAGAAATGGTACTTGCTCATTGGCATTGACTTAAAACTCTAGACAAGGCATTGTGTGATAGCAAAAGGAATATAAATATTTTGTTTACATCACTTGATACTATTCTAATGAGAATAAATAGGAATTTTATTATGCTGTGGAATGTGTGTGTACCAACTAGAATATACTGTAAAGATATTTTAGCTTTCAAGATAAGCTACTGGTTGACAGATTGGATAAGATCAATTTCACGACAGCTGCTAATAATGACAATACCGAAGCGCTAGAAGGTAATATTGCTTATTAAGTGTGGATCATGATTCGGCTTTTTCTCAGTTTGCACTAATAATCGAAGATTCAATACATCATGGCAGAAATGCCATGACAGACACATTAAAAGTACCATACCTTTTCTCCAGTCGTTTCAGTTTTTGCTGAAATTTCTCTTCATTGAATGATGTGTTTAAAGCTCGATGGAGACGCTGTTTTTTGAAGAAAAAAAAATAAGAGGAAGACAAAAAAAGAAACCATAAATCTGTGTTGCTCAATAACAAATAACTATTGTAAATTAGATTTTTTTTGCAGTGTAGATTTCTAGAATTTCTAGCATATTCTAATATTCAAAATATAATGCTTAAATAAATCTCTCAAGTAACAAGAAATTAAATATTCCAGAAATGTCAGCCAAGTTAAATATTAACATTTAATGTTTGATGCTTCTTCAACATCCAATGTGCCGCTCAACCTCTCCATAGCATTCTGTGGCAACTACAATGCAAGGAGTTATCCAAATGAGTCTTTGGGCCCAACTCATCAAGACCTGTGTTGTTCAAACTGTTCTTGATGATGGGACATGACAGAGACAGATGTTTCTGATTCATGAAGAGGTCCACGCCTCTTCATAAATCTGGAGCATCTGACGAGTGGCACGTGCCTCCGTGTGCTAAGCAAGAAAGTACTCCAGGGAGGTGAAACAGATTTCTTACACTAGGATTCCAAAAATTTCTAAATTCCGTGTTGCACCTAAATTTTACAACGTTTCAAATCTTTTACGCCAGAATTCTGCCATGAAAGCTTTGTTGAATCAGGTACTTTGTCTGTAGCTGCTTTGTACAGACAAAGGACCTTTTGTATTTTGTTTTAACATTTATGGTACTTTTTCAGAGCACATGGATTTAAAGGTACAATGAATCTAAAATTTGGGCAAATACTAGTGTTGAGCATTCCGATACCGCAAGTATCGGGTATCGGCCGATATTTGCTGTATCGGAATTCCGATACCGAGATCCGATACTTTTGTGGTATCGGGAATCGGAATCGGAAATTCCCAGTGTATGGTTCCCAGGGTCTGAAGGAGAGAAAACTCTCCTTCAGGCCCTGGGATCCATATCCATGTAAAAAATAAAGAATTAAAATAAAAAATAGGGATATACTCACCCTCGGACGCGCCCTGGTAGTAACCGGCAGCCTTCTTTGCTTAAAATGAGCGCGTTCAGCACCTTCCATGATGTCACGGCTTCTGATTGGTCGCGTGCCGCTCATGTGACCGCCACGCGACCAATCACAAGCCGCGACATCATCCCTCAGGTCCTAAATTCCCTTCTAGGAATTTAGGACCTGAGGGATGACGTCACGGCTTGTGATTGGTCGCGTGGCGGTCACATGAGCGGCATGCGACCAATCAGAAGCCGTGACGTCATGGAAGGTACTGAACGCGCTCATTTTAAGCAAAGAAGGCTGCCGGTTCACAGCGGTAAGGTCCAGGCTGCGTCGGAGAGGTGAGTATATCAATATTTTTTATTTTAATTCTTTATTTTACACATTAATATGGATCCCAGGGCCTGAAGGAGAGTTTCCTCTCCTTCAGACCCTGGGAACCATCAGGGATACCTTCCGATACTTGAGTCCCATTGACTTGTATTGGTATCGGGTATCGGTATCGGATCAGATCCGATACTTTGCTGGTATCGGCCGATACGTTCCAATACCGATACTTTCAAGTATCGGACGGTATCGCTCAACACTAGCAAATACAAGAACAGTTATCAAAAGTATTTAATTGACAAGGTGGTAGAAGTAGCCTACTAAATATTCCCATACACATTGGGTAAATGTAGGCAGAACTCTTTAGAATCTCAAAATATAACACTTTTTTATTACTTATGGTTTTTGCAAAATGTTGATGTAAACGAGACAAGCAAAGAAGATGTTAGAGTGAAGAATGATATGTTGTATGTCCAGTAACCTGTACATAATTTATCACAACACTTTTTTGATAAATGTTGTTCATTTTGCACAATTTTTATTGTCTCAGAAAATAATTCATCTGATAACAATGATTATAAATCCCCCAGAATCTACATTTTTAACCTGCTTTCTAAGGCCAGATTTGAAGGGATTGTGAATACCCAATTTTATTCATTGTATACTCTTGTAGGGGACTTGAACTCTATAAAAATCTTATCTGTGACAGAGATTTTAACTATTTTGTTTTATATTAAAACAATTATACTAAAGGGGGCCCATGACATGACCAAGTGGTTGATTCACAATTCCAGCTCTATTAGTTACCATCCTCCAACCCCTATCCTTGTGATTATAAAAGAAACACTCACATCAATGTTTTTATCCTCTTAATATATTGCAGTTGTAATTTTATATAGCACTGTGTACTTGCAATTGCTCTTGTTGCCCTTCTACCCAGTAAATTCTTCTTTTCTCTGTTCTACATAGAAACAGGAAGTCACTTCTCCCTGCAGGAGTAATCCTCTTTTTCAACTCCTGACCCAGCTGCTCGACTCCTCCCCGTGCCAGGCATTTTTGCAGTGATGACTTGTGCAGGGAAAAGAGACTTCCTGTTTCTACACAGAGCTTAGAAGGATTCAGCTAGTCAGTTTTTAATTTTGTGATGTCATATACTTAATGGAAGAGAGAAGAATCCACTGCATAGAAAGGCAAAATGAGCAATTGTAACTACGCAGTTCTTTATAATATGACTGCAGTATATTAAGAGGATACAAATTTTGATTGGAGTGCTCCTTTAACAGCCTTTCAATGAGCACTACCTGTATTGAACCCTCATCCCTGCATGCACTGATATTACAGGAGCCAAGAGCTCACACACTGTAAGTGTGCATAGACAGACGCTGTTCTCCTGTCTGCACTAACACTGTGTGAGTATTTTTTAAGGCCAGCATATATTTCAAAGCTAAAACTAAGACATATTTTAATTTTTGCTTTTCAGTTTGAAAAAAAAGTCCCTTTAAAGGGAACCTATCACCCCGTTTTTTTCGGTATGAGATAAAAATACTATTAAATAGGGCCTGAGCTGTGCATTACAATAGTGTAGTTTGTGGACCCCGATTCCCCACCTATGCTGCCGAAATACGTTACCAAAGTAGTCATTTTCGCCTGTCAATCAGGCTGGTCAGGTCGGATGGGCGTGGCTTCTTCCCCCAGATATTGCGTAGTTTTCCGTTGGTGGCGTAGTGGTGTGCGCATGTCCAACGTCCCCAATCCTGCACGGGGGGGTGAAAATAGCAGCGATGTCCGTTATTCCATTGGTGGTCGGTGGGCGCGGCCATCTTCCTTTGGCCGCGCGTGCGCAGAAGCGGCGCTCTGCTGGCCGCGGCTTCAGGAAAATGGCCGCGGGATGCCGCGCGTGGCCAGATGGAGATCGCGGCGGCCATTTTCCTGAAGCCGCGGCCAGCAGAGCGCCGCTTCTGCGCACGCGCGGCCAAAGGAAGATGGCCGCGCCCACCGACCACCAATGGAATAACGGACATCGCTGCTATTTTCACCCCCCCGTGCAGGATTGGGGACCTTGGACATGCGCACACCACTACGCCACCAACGGAAAACTACGCAATATCTGGGGGAAGAAGCCACGCCCATCCGACCTGACCAGCCTGATTGACAGGCGAAAATGACTACTTTGGTAACGTATTTCGGCAGCATAGGTGGGGAATCGGGGTCCACAAACTACACTATTGTAATGCACAGCTCAGGCCCTATTTAACAGTATTTTTATCTCATACCGAAAAAAACGGGGTGATAGGTTCCCTTTAAGTGAAAAATTCTCCAGGTACAGTCTATAGGTTACAATTATTTTTTAGCTTTGTATTTTGAAGTATAGACAATTGATATTCAACAGGATATTTCTTGTATGAGTGATAAGTTTATACATACCTGACTAGTATGAAGCCAATATTTTAATTTTGATTTCTTTTTAATTCTTGGCAAGACCAATCTAAAAACAATATGTTCTCCAATGGTTGTAAGAATAGACACTCCAATTCCTATACAGAGCATGACAAATAGCCCAGAGAAGTGTTTGATGCCCATTTGCAGAGTCTAGAAAAATAAAAAGTGTGAAAAATCAATTAACATAATAATTATAGCGCTGCATTATTTTGAGCAGCTGGACAGAATTTATCTTGCTTGAAAATGAAAATGCTGAAGCCAAAGGCTTTTAACGTACAGTAGACGAAATATCAAAAAGGCTTATATTTCCCAAGATAAATCACTGTGTGAAAGTACTAAATCTATACATAATCTATTCCGAAGAAATATGCTTTATATTCATATACTGCAACATCAACTAAAATAAAACTTCCCTAATTCTATGGAACAAAGTGAACTATGAATCAATTGAAAACTAGCTCAAGCAACCAGCCAAACATATAGCTAATGAAGTATGCATATTAGAAAGGTGCAAATCTTTACAAATTCAAATGCACTGGCTTTGCCAAATTATCTGACCATAAGAGCTTTCACCCTACAGGAGAGAGAAAGAAGACCTGCTGATCTAAAGAGCGTACATTCTACAGGGGAGAGAGAGAAAGAGAGAGACTATCCACTGACCATAAGATTTAACAGTCCACAGGAGAGAGAGGAAGAGAGAGAGAGGGAGACCCTCGCTGATCATAAGCGCTTACACTCTGCAGGTGAGAAAGAGGACCCTGCTGACCATAAAAGCTTACACTCTACAGGAGAGAGCGGACCTGCTGACTATAAGAGCTTGCACTCAACAGGAGAGAGAGGACCCTGCTGACCATTAGGGCTTACACTACACAGCTGAGAGAGAGGACCCTGCTGACCATAAGAGCTTACACTCTAAAGTAGATAGAGGACCCTGCTTACCATAAGAGCTTACACTCTACAGGAGAGAGAGGACCCTGCTGACCATATGAGCATACACTCTACAGGAGAGAGAGAAGACCCTGCTGACCATAAGAGCATATACTCTACAGGAGAGAGAGGACCTGCTGACCATAAAAGCTTATACTACAGGAGAGAGAGAACCCTGCTGACCACAAGAGCTCATACTTTACAGGAGAGAGAGGACCCTGCTGACCATAAGAGGATATGCTCTACAGGAGAGAGAGGACCCTGCTGACCATAAGAGCTTACACTCCACAGGAGAGAGGACCAGCTGAGCATAAGAGCTTAGACTCCACAGGAGAGTGAGACCTGCAAAAACAGCAAATAGAATCTCAGAGTGTTTGAATTTGTGGGAAACATGAATTCCAGAAAATTCATCTTCCGTGGATCAAACCACTAATCTCTAATGCTTACTATTTTATGTATATTGTGTGTTTCCTATAATAGACTTGGAGTACAGAATCTGAAGTATATTCTAAAAAATTTTTTTTAAATGTATTACATAGCATAACTACAACTAGTACAACAAATACATAAAAAGCAAACAGTTAAAGGCAATGGCACACGGTGTTGGTGAACTACAAATCCACAAAATTAGTAGCAGGTATGGGAATCAAGATAAACAGATAATAACAGTTGGAGCTAACAGTGGTGGCATTTCCCTGTAAATTGCGAGGTAAAGTTCAAGAGTAGACCATGAAATTACTGTATATAGATCCTAAAATCCTAAAATCCCACATGGGAAAATGCCAAATGTTTATAATAAGGGCTCTCCAGTACTGAACCCCTTAGTGACAGAGCCAATTTGGTACTTAATGACCGAGCCAATTTTTACAATTCTGACCACTGTCACTTTATGAGGTTATAACTCTGGAATGCTTTAATGGATCCCACTGATTCTGAGATTGTTTTTTGTGACATATTGTACTTCATGTTAGTGGTAACTAGGGTTGAGCGACTTTCATTTTTTTAAGATCGAGTAGGGTTTTGGGAAACCCGATTTTGTCCAGAGTCGAGTCGAGTGCAGTCGGCCGATTATCGCTAAAAGTCGGGGATCGACCGAAACACGAAACCCAATGCAAGTCAATGGGGAAGCATAGTCGGCAGTGAGTGGAGGCCAGGAAAACACCTACAGTGCCCATTTTAATGCCAAAAACATCCATTCTTGTTTCTGAAGCTTGCCAATCTTAATTAACTGTATAATAATAGTTGGGCATAGGGAATTGGGGGAAAGTTGTGGGGGGAGTAGGGCTGGCTCAAGTTTTTCGTGGGCCCAGGAAATGCGGACTACGTCACGGCGGTGTTGCAGGGAAAGGTAAGTATTTAAAAGTTGCAAGTGCTGTGATCCTGAGCAAGCAGGGGGGGGCCCACTCGTTCGCATTGCCACTGGCACAGGGCCCCTCAAAGTACGGCGGTGTGTTTGCATGGCGGGGGTGCCTCCCACCAGCAGCGACACTTTTGCGTACTCTGAGGGGCCCTGTGCCAGTGACGTCGCCAACGAGTATGCCCCCCCACCTGATGAAGGAACCTGCACTTTCATCTGCACCTTCCTCTTTGTCCCTGTGTAAGGTGGTATAACATGCGGGAAGGGGAACCTTACTTTCAGCAGGGTCAGATTCTGGCTGTGTAGAGTACAAGGGGAATGTAGTGGTCTAGGTCAATGTACCAGCAGACTCATTTAGCAGTGGCTGGGCAATGGGCAGGATGAGGAGGAAACAGATATAGGGCCAAAGAATAAAGTAGGCTACATGCAGTTCAAAATTGGTAACAGGACTAAACAGGCGGCATTGCTTTGTTCAGTGGAGTAGCAAACCCAAGAGCAGCAGACACTGTTTCAAGGGCCTAACCACACTAGTAGGCCAAATGCAGTTTAATATCTGATAGTATAGGGCGAAAGCCAGAATGTGGAAGCTCAGCTTTGTTCAGTTGAGGACAACACCAGGGAGGGGCAGACACCTTTAGTAGGCCGGAAAAGCCTATTGCATTTTTTAAAATGGTAATTTGGAGCAGAAGGTTGAAGCTCAGCTTTATTTAGTTGAGGGCAACACCAGGGAGGGGCAGAAGCCGTTAGTAGGCCCTAACCACCCTTTTTTTTTTTTAAAACCACTTAATGAGAGCCGGAAGGTTGAAGCTCAGCTTTATTTAGTTGAGGACAACACCAGGCAGGGGCACACAGACAGACACCTTTAGTAGGCCGGAAAAGCCTATTGCATTTTTTAAAATGGTAATTTGGAGCAGAAGGTTGAAGCTCAGCTTTATTTAGTTGAGGGCAACACCAGGGAGGGGCAGAAGCCGTTAGTAGGCCCTAACCACCCTTTTTTTTTTTTAAAACCACTTAATGAGAGCCGGAAGGTTGAAGCTCAGCTTTATTTAGTTGAGGACAACACCAGGCAGGGGCACACAGACAGACACCTTTAGTAGGCCAGAAAAGCCTATTGCATTTTTTAAAATGGTAATTTGGAGCAGAAGGTTGAAGCTCAGCTTTATTTAGTTGAGGGCAACACCAGGGAGGGGCAGAAGCCGTTAGTAGGCCCTAACCACCATTTTTTTTTTTTAAAACCACTTAATGAGAGCCGGAAGGTTGAAGCTCAGCTTTATTTAGTTGAGGACAACACCAGGCAGGGGCACACAGACAGACACCTTTAGTAGGCCGGAAAAGCCTATTGCATTTTTTAAAATGGTAATTTGGAGCAGAAGGTTGAAGCTCAGCTTTATTTAGTTGAGGGCAACACCAGGGAGGGGCAGAAGCCGTTAGTAGGCCCTAACCACCCTTTTTTTTTTTTAAAACCACTTAATGAGAGCCGGAAGGTTGAAGCTCAGCTTTATTTAGTTGAGGACAACACCAGGCAGGGGCACACAGACAGACACCTTTAGTAGGCCGGAAAAGCCTATTGCATTTTTTAAAATGGTAATTTGGAGCAGAAGGTTGAAGCTCAGCTTTATTTAGTTGAGGACAACACCAGGCAGGGGCACACAGACAGACACCTTTAGTAGGCCGGAAAAGCCTATTGCATTTTTTAAAATGGTAATTTGGAGCAGAAGGTTGAAGCTCAGCTTTATTTAGTTGAGGGCAACACCAGGGAGGGGCAGAAGCCGTTAGTAGGCCCTAACCACCATTTTTTTTTTTTAAAACCACTTAATGAGAGCCGGAAGGTTGAAGCTCAGCTTTATTTAGTTGAGGGCAACACCAGGGAGGGGCAGAAGCCGTTAGTAGGCCCTAACCAAAGTTGAAGGCCAAATGCAGTTTAATTTCTGATACTATAGGCCGAAAGCCAGAAGGTGGAAGCTCCGATTTAGACAGTGGAGGACAATTTGAATTAGGGACTGCAGACAGACTTAGTAGGCTGTCCCCTGTGGACCATGCATCCACCACATTAACCCATTGCGCCGTAATGGACACGTAATCTTCCGTGGCCATGCCTACAGGTCCATGCGTCTGTTGTCAGGTGCACCTTTGTACTCACAGATTGCCAGAGTGCATGGACAATGCGGTCTTCTACATGCTGGTGGAGGGTTGGGATGGCTTTTCTCGCAAAAGAAGTGTCGACTGGTTAGCTTGTAGCGTGGTACAGCGTAGTCCATCATGGCCTTATTAATAGTAAATAAAATATATAACTAGGCTCTATGAACTTTTAAATAGGTTCCAGGTGTACACGGGCAGCATTGGTGTGGTCAGTGGAGGAGTATTGCAAGTAGGGGCTGCAGACAGGCTATCAAAGGCCTAAAATAACAAACAGTAGGCAGTCATGGCAGTTTTACATCGGTTACATGGATACACAGGCAGGCACTCCAGGCAGCATTGTGGTCAGTGGAGGAGTATTGCAAGTAGGGGCCGCAGACAGGCTATCAAAGGCCTAAAATAACAAACAATAGGCTCATTGCAGTTTTACAGCGGTTACATGGATAGACGGGCAGGCAGCTTGGTGGTGAGTGGAGGAGTATTTAAAGTAGGGACCGCAGACAGGCTATCAAAGGCCTAACATAAGAAAATGGGCTGGCTGTAGGCACTTTATAATTGGTTCCAGGGGTACACGGGCAGCAGTGGTCTGGTCAGTGGAGGACTAGTGGAAGGAGGGACCGCAGACAGGCTTCAAAGGCCTAACATAAAAAAATGGGCTGGCTGTAGGCACTTTATAATTGGTTCCAGGGGTACACGGGCAGCAGTGGTCTGGTCAGTGGAGGACTAGTGGAAGGAGGGACCGCAGACAGGCTTCAAAGGCCTAAAATAACAAACAATAGGCTCATGGCAGTTTTACAGCGGTTACATGGATACACGGGCAGGCAGCTTGGTGGTCAGTGGAGGAGTATTTAAAGTAGGGACCGCAGACAGGCTTCAAAGGCCTAACATAAGAAAATGGGCTGGCTGTAGGCACTTTATAATTGGTTCCAGGGGTACACGGGCAGCAGTGGTCTGGTCAGTGGAGGACTAGTGGAAGGAGGGACCGCAGACAGGCTTCAAAGGCCTAACATAAAAAAATGGGCTGGCTGTAGGCACTTTATAATTGGTTCCAGGGGTACACGGGCAGCAGTGGTCTGGTCAGTGGAGGACTAGTGGAAGGAGGGACCGCAGACAGGCTTCAAAGGCCTAAAATAACAAACAATAGGCTCATGGCAGTTTTACAGCGGTTACATGGATACACGGGCAGGCAGCTTGGTGGTCAGTGGAGGAGTATTTAAAGTAGGGACCGCAGACAGGCTTCAAAGGCCTAACATAAGAAAATGGGCTGGCTGTAGGCACTTTATAATTGGTTCCAGGGGTACACGGGCAGCAGTGGTCTGGTCAGTGGAGGACTAGTGGAAGGAGGGACCGCAGACAGGCTTCAAAGGCCTAACATAAAAAAATGGGCTGGCTGTAGGCACTTTATAATTGGTTCCAGGGGTACACGGGCAGCAGTGGTCTGGTCAGTGGAGGACTAGTGGAAGGAGGGACCGCAGACAGGCTTCAAAGGCCTAAAATAACAAACAATAGGCTCATGGCAGTTTTACAGCGGTTACATGGATACACGGGCAGGCAGCTTGGTGGTCAGTGGAGGAGTATTTAAAGTAGGGACCGCAGACAGGCTTCAAAGGCCTAACATAAGAAAATGGGCTGGCTGTAGGCACTTTATAATTGGTTCCAGGGGTACACGGGCAGCAGTGGTCTGGTCAGTGGAGGACTAGTGGAAGGAGGGACCGCAGACAGGCTTCAAAGGCCTAAAATAACAAACAATAGGCTCATGGCAGTTTTACAGCGGTTACATGGATACACGGGCAGGCAGCTTGGTGGTCAGTGGAGGAGTATTTAAAGTAGGGACCGCAGACAGGCTTTAAAGGCCTAACATAAGAAAATGGGCTGGCTGTAGGCACTTTATAATTGGTTCCAGGGGTACACGGGCAGCAGTGGTCTGGTCAGTGGAGGACTAGTGGAAGGAGGGACCGCAGACAGGCTTCAAAGGCCTAACATAAAAAAATGGGCTGGCTGTAGGCACTTTATAATTGGTTCCAGGGGTACACGGGCAGCAGTGGTCTGGCCAGTGGAGGACTAGTGGAAGGAGGGACCGCAGACAGGCTTCAAAGGCCTAACATAAAAAAATGGGCTGGCTGTAGGCACTTTATAATTGGTTCCAGGGGTACACGGGCAGCAGTGGTCTGGTCAGTGGAGGACTAGTGGAAGGAGGGACCGCAGACAGGCTTCAAAAGCCTAAAATAACAAACAATAGGCTCATGGCAGTTTTACAGCGGTTACATGGATACACGGGCAGGCAGCTTGGTGGTCAGTGGAGGAGTATTTAAAGTAGGGACCGCAGACAGGCTTCAAAGGCCTAACATAACAAACAATAGGCTCATGGCAGTTTTACAGCGGTTACATGGATACACGGGCAGGCAGCTTGGTGGTCAGTGGAGGAGTATTTAAATTAGGGACCGCAGACAGGCTTCAAAGGCCTAACATAAGAAAATGGGCTGGCTGTAGGCACTTTATAATTGGTTCCAGGGGTACACGGGCAGCAGTGGTCTGGTCAGTGGAGGACTAGTGGAAGGAGGGACCGCAGACAGGCTTCAAAGGCCTAACATAAAAAAATGGGCTGGCTGTAGGCACTTTATAATTGGTTCCAGGGGTACACGGGCAGCAGTGGTCTGGCCAGTGGAGGACTAGTGGAAGGAGGGACCGCAGACAGGCTTCAAAGGCCTAACATAAAAAAATGGGCTGGCTGTAGGCACTTTATAATTGGTTCCAGGGGTACACGGGCAGCAGTGGTCTGGTCAGTGGAGGACTAGTGGAAGGAGGGACCGCAGACAGGCTATCAAAGGCCTAAAATAACAAACAATAGGCTCATGGCAGTTTTACAGCGGTTACATGGATACACGGGCAGGCAGCTTGGTGGTCAGTGGAGGAGTAGTGCAAGGAGTGTCTGTCCCAGTACTCCCAAAATATAAATAGATGTTAATGTCTCGCAAAACAACCAAAACAAAAAAAAAGGTGGCATACTTAGGTACAGGGGTGGGCTCATCTGCTGAGTTTCTGACATAGTAATTTGGCAGTAACTATTTAATGGTGCCAATATAGGACACAGACACAGACTACTTTAAGTTGCATCGTAGATGTCTACAAATTTGTATTGTCAGTGCCAGACATTGAATGATGTCAGCGAATAGACTAAAGATTGGTGGAGCTGTGCAACATAATTTTGCATGTGGTAGAGCACATTTTGAGCTGGGGTAGGGGGGAACTCTCTAGAGGCCGGCGGGACCGCCCCAGGGCCCCTCATGTTACAACGGTGTGTCTGACGTTGGGTGCGCACCACCACCGCCAGAGACACTACATTGTACTATGATGGACCCAGTAGCAATGCCGTCAACCAAAAGCGAGCACACCCACCTCTTCAGACAAACAGCAGTCTCACGGGTGCTTGCGCCAAGTCGCGATACCACGGCCCCGTGTGGGGAGTTTGGCCATTTAGGGAGGTGTAAACATGTCGTATGCTGTACAATCAGCTGCAGCAAATTAGACATTAGAAAAGTAATTCACAGGCAAGAGCCTTTCATAGGAAAGCTAGGTGTCGGCCGGGCAAGGTGGGGCAAAAGATTTTGAAATCCAGTTGTGGTTCATTTTAATGAATGTTAGATCGTCAACATTTTGGGTAGCCAGACGAGTCCTTTTTTCGGTTAATATTGAACCTGCAGCACTGAATACTCTTTCTGATAGGACACTTGCTGCCGGGCAAGCAAGCTCCTGCAATGCATATTCTGCCAATTCTGGCCAGGTGTCTAATTTGGAGGCCCAGTAATCAAATGGGAATGACGGTTGAGGGAGAACATCGATAAGGGATGAAAAATAGTTAGTAACCATACTGGACAAATGTTGTCTCCTGTCACTTTCAATTGATGCAGCAGTACCTGTCCTGTCTGCGGTCATAGCAAAATCACTCCACAACCTGGTCAGAAAACCCCTCTGTCCAACGCCACTTCTGATGTGTGCACCCCTAACACTCCTAGTCTGCTGCCCCCTGGAGCTCGTGTGAGAACGATCACGTGCGCTGTGTGCTGGGAATGCCTGAAGCAAACGGTCAACAAGAGTTGATTGTTTGGTTGCTAATATTAGTTCCAAGTTCTCATGTGGCATAATATTTTGCAATTTGCCTTTATAGCGTGGATCAAGGAGGCAGGCCAACCAGTAATCGTCATCGTTCATCATTTTCGTAATGCGTGTGTCCCTTTTTAGGATACGTAAGGCATAATCCGCCATGTGGGCCAAAGTTCCAGTTGTAAAATCTCCGGTTGTGATTGGTTGAGGGGCAGTTGCAGGCAAATCTACGTCACTTGTGTCCCTCAAAAAACCAGAACCCGGCCGTGACACGCAACCAATTTCCTGTGCCCCCGGGAAAGGTTCGGCATTAAAAATATACTCATCCCCATCATCCTCCTCGTCCTCCACCTCCTCTTCGCCCGCTACCTCGTCCTGTACACTGCCCTGACCAGACAATGGCTGACTGTCATCAAGGCTTTCCTCTTCCTCTGGTGCAGACGCCTGCTCCTTTATGTGCGTCAAACTTTGCATCAGCAGACGCATTAGGGGGATGCTCATGCTTATTACGGTGTTGTCTGCACTAACCAGCCGTGTGCATTCCTCAAAACACTGAAGGACTTGACACATGTCTTGTATCTTAGACCACTGCACACCTGACAACTCCATGTCTGCCATCCTACTGCCTGCCCGTGTATCCTCCCACAAATAAATAACAGCACGCCTCTGTTCGCACAGTCTCTGAAGCATGTGCAGTGTTGAGTTCCACCTTGTTGCAACGTCTATGATTAGGCGATGCTGGGGAAGGTTCAAAGACCGCTGATAGGTCTGCATACGGCTGGCGTGTACAGGCGAACGTCGGATATGTGAGCAAAGTGCACGCACTTTGAGGAGCAGGTCGGAGAACCCAGGATAAGTT
This sequence comes from Ranitomeya variabilis, assembly GCF_051348905.1. NCBI lineage: Eukaryota > Metazoa > Chordata > Amphibia > Anura > Dendrobatidae > Ranitomeya > Ranitomeya variabilis. Next base: position 467,518,155 of record NC_135232.1, on the reverse strand, counting down.
TTCAATAAGCACTGCACCACCAGGTTTAAGGTGTGAGCCAGGCAAGGAATGTGTTTCAGTTGGGAAAGGGAGATGGCAGCCATGAAATTCCTTCCGTTATTACTCACTACCTTGCCTGCCTCAAGATCTACTGTGCCCAGCCACGACTGCGTTTCTTGTTGCAAGAACTCGGACAGAACTTCCGCGGTGTGTCTGTTGTCGCCCAAGCACTTCATAGCCAATACAGCCTGCTGACGCTTGGCAGTAGCTGGCCCATAATGGGACAACTGGTGTGCAACAGTGTCATCTGCCGATGGAGTGGTTGGCAGACTGCGTTCTGTGGAAGAGCTGTAGCTTCTGCAGGAGGACGAGGAGGAGGAGGAGGAGGGGGTGCGAACGCCTACAGCCAACTGTTTCCAAGCCCGTTGGCTAGGCACAACTGTCCCTAAATTGATGTCGCCTGTGGACCCTGCATCCACCACATTCACCCAGTGTGCCGTGATGGACACATAACGTCCCTGGCCATGCCTACTGGTCCATGCATCTGTAGTCAGGTGCACCTTTGTACTCACAGATTGCCTGAGTGCATGGACGATGCGCTGTTTAACATGCTGGTGCAGGGCTGGGATGGCTTTTCTGGAAAAAAAGTGTCGACTGGGTAGCTCGTATCGTGGTTCAGCGTACTCCATCAGGGCTTTAAAAGCTTCGCTTTCAACTAACCGGTAGGGCATCATCTCTAACGAGATTAGTCTAGCTATGTGGGCGTTAAAACACTGTGTACGCGGATGCGAGGATAAGTACTTCCTTTTTCTAACCAGAGTCTCATGTAGGGTGAGCTGGACTGGAGAGCTGGAGATCGTGGAACTTTCGGGTGTGCCGGTGTACATGGCAGACTGAGAGACGGTTGGAGACGGTATTGTTTCCGCCGGTGCCCTAGATGCAATATTTCCTCCTACAAAACTGGTGATTCCCTGACCCTGACTGCTTTTGGCTGGCAAAGAAACCTGCACAGATACTGCCGGTGGTGCGGAAAATGGTGGCCTTACAGTGACGGAAGGGATGTTGCGTTGCTGACTAGCTTCATTGGCCGAGGGTGCTACAACCTTGAGGGACGTTTGGTAGTTAGTCCAGGCTTGAAAATGCATGGTGGTTAAGTGTCTATGCATGCAACTAGTATTTAGACTTTTCAGATTCTGACCTCTGCTTAAGCTAGTTGAACATTTTTGACAGATGACTTTGCGCTGATCAGTTGGATGTTGTTTAAAAAAATGCCAGACTGCACTCTTCCTAGACTCGGATCCCTTTTCAGGGATTGCAGACTGAGCTTTAACCGGATGGCAACGCTGTGCTCCAACAGGTTTTGGCTTTGACACGCGTTTTGGGCCAGATACGGGCCCGGCAGATGGAACCTGTTGCGATGTTGATGCCTGCTGCGGCCCCTCCTCCACCTCCGCTTCTGAACTACTGCCGCCTGCACCCTGTTCCCCCAATGGCTGCCAATCGGGGTCAATAACTGGGTCATCTATTACCTCCTCTTCGAGCTCGTGTGCAACTTCGTCTGTGTCACTGTGTCGGTCGGTGGTATAGCGTTCGTGGCGGGGCAACATAGTCTCATCAGGGTCTGATTGTGGATCTGTACCCTGAGAGGGCAATGTGGTGGTCTGAGTCAAAGGAGCAGCATAGTACTCTGGCTGTGGCTGTGCATCAGTGCACTCCATGTCAGAATATACTTGTAATGGGCATGGCCTGTTAAATGTTTCACTTTCTAAGCCAGGGACGGTATGTGTAAAGAGCTCCATGGAGTGACCCGTTGTGTCGCCTGCTGCATCCTTCTCTCTTGTTGTAGTTTTTGCTGAGGAGGACAAGGAAGCAACTTGTCCCTGACCGTGAACATCCACAAGCGACGCGCTGCTTTTACATTTACCAGTTTCGGAAGAGGAGGCAAAAGAGCTAGAGGCTGAGTCTGCAATGTAAGCCAAAACTTGCTGTTGCTGCTCCGCCTTTAAAAGCGGTTTTCCTACTCCCAGAAAAGAGAGCGTTCGAGGCCTTGTGTAGCCTGACGACGAAACTGGCTCCACAGCTCCAGACTTAGGTGGAATATTTTTATCCCCACGACCACCTGATGCTCCACTACCACTACCATCATTACCAGCTGACAATGAACGCCCACGACGACCTCTTGCACCAGACTTCCTCATTGTTTTAAAATCTTAACCAAAGTAACTTTATTTGTTGCTGTCAAACAACTTACACGGTGAGCTATAACTTCAGTATGATTTCAATATCCCTTAACAGGTTGGTGAGACCACAAGGAAAATCAGGCACAATGTTACACACTCTGTTTTCTGTGGCACAAAATCACAGAGATGACACACACGCAGGACTGTCACTCAAGCACTAATGTCAATATTAATCTCCCACCTAATTTATTTATTTTTTTTTCTCAGGGAGACTTTAGAAACCAAATAATATTAAAAAAAAAAAAAAAAAAAAAGGCTTTCTATGGCCCACAATTAGAGAGAGAGAGGTGGCACACCCAGGAGTCAAGACTGGCGCACAAGCTGAAAGGGCAATATTACTCTCCCACTGTTTTTTTAAGTTTTTTTTTTATTTCAGGGAGACTTTAGAAACCAAATAATATTAAAAAAAAAAAAAAAAAAATAGGCTTTCTATAGCCCACTGAATGAGAGAGAGAGGTGGCACACCCAGGAGTCAAGACTGGCACACAAGCTGAAAGGGCAATATTACTCTCCCACTGTTTTTTTATGTTTTTTTTTTTTTTTTTCAGGGAGACTTTAGAAACCAAATAATAAGAAAAAAAATAAATAAATAAATAGGCTTTCTATAGGCCACTGAATGAGAGATAGCACACACAGCAGTGGCACACAAGCCCTGACTGAGGCCAATATTTTTCTCCCACTGATTGATGTAGTGTTTTTGTGTTGAGGTAGATTTTAGAACACAAATCAAGGAAAAAAAAAAAAATGCTTTCTATGGCCCACTGAATGAGAGGGAGAGAGGTGGCACACCCAGGAGTCAAGACTGGCACACAAGCTGAAAGGGCAATATTACTCTCCCACTGTTTTTTTAGGTATTTTTTTTTTTTCAGGGAGACTTTAGAAACCAAATAATATTAAAAAAAAAAAATAAAAAAATAGGCTTGCTATAGCCCACTGAATGAGAGATAGCACACACAGCAGTGGCACACAAGCCCTGACTGAGGCCAATATTTTTCTCCCACTGATTGATGTAGTGTTTTTGTGTTGAGGTAGAATTTAGAACACAAATCACGGAAAAAATAAATAGGCTTTCTATGGCCCACTCAGTGAGAGATGGCACACACAGGGATGGCACTGTAGCAGAAATGCCAATCTTAATCTCCCACAAAAAAAACAAAAAAAAAAACAGGGACTGTCCTACAATTACTATCTCCCTGCAGTAATGTAAGCCAGGTATGGCAGGCAGCAATAGGAGTGGACTGATGCACAAATTAAATAAAAAGTGTGGACAAACAAAAAAGATAGCTGTGCAGAAAGGAAGGAACAAGAGGATATGTGCTTTGAAAAAAGCAGTTGGTTTCCACAGTGGCGTACACACAGCAATACAGCTATCACGGAGCCTTCTAGGGCAGCCCAATGAGCTACAGCGCTGAGGGGAAAAAAAAATAAAAATAGCTTCCACAGTCCCTGCACACCGAAGGTGGTGTTGGACAGTGGAAATCGCTGCAGCACAAGCGGTTTGGTGGTTAGTGGACCCTGCCTAACGCTCTCCCTGCTTCTGACGAAGCGGCAGCAACCTGTCCCTAAGCTCAGATCAGCAGCAGTAAGATGGCGGTCGGCGGGAACGCCCCTTTATAGCCCCTGTGACGCCGCAGACAGCAAGCCAATCACTGCAATGCCCTTCTCTAAGATGGTGGGGACCAGGATCTATGTCATCACGCTGCCCACACTCTGCGTTCACCTTCATTGGCTGAGAAATGGCGCTTTTCGCGTCATTGAAACGCGACTTTGGCGCGAAAGTCGCGTACCGCATGGCCGACAAGCACAGGGGTCGGATCGGGTTTCATGAGACGCCGACTTAGCCAAAAGTCGGCGACTTTTGAAAATGATCGACCCGTTTCGCTCAACCCTAGTTAGGAAGTTATAAGGGTTAAAAGTTGACCAGCGATTTCTTATTTTTACAACAAAATTTTTTTTAGGGACCACCTAACATTTAAAGTCACTTTGAGGGGTGTACATGACAGAAAATACCCAAACTTGACACCATTCTAAAAACTACACCTCTCAAGGTGCTCAAAAGCACATTCAAGAAGTTTATTAACCCTTGACGTGCTTCACAGCAACTGAAGCAATGTGGAAGGAAAAAATGAACATTTAACTTTTTCTTGCAAACATTTTACTTCAGAACCAATTTTTTTATTTTCACAAAGGTAAAAAGAAAAAATGAACCACAAAATTTGTTGTGCAATTTCTCTTGAATACGCTGATACCCCATATGTGGGGGTAAACCACTGTTTGGGCACATGGCAAGGCTTGGAAGAGAAGGAGCGCCGTTTGACTTTTTCAATGCAGAATTGGCTGGAATCATGTCGCGTTTGGAGAGCCCCTGATGTGCCTAAACAGTAGACACCCCCCACAAGTGACACCATTTTGGAAACTAGACCCTTTAAGGAACTTGTTTAGATGTGTGGTGAGCACTTTAAACCCCCAGGTGCTTCAAAGAAGTTTATAACGTAGAGACGTGAAAATAAAAAATAGCATTTTTTTCAACAAAAATGATCTTTTTGCCCCCAAATTTTTATTTTACAAGGGTAACAGGAGAAATTGGACCCCAAAATTTGTTGTCCAATTTGTTGTGAGAACGCTGATACCCTATATGTGGGGGGGAACCACTGTTTGGGCACACATCAGGGCTCGGAAGGGAAGTAGTGACTTTTAAAATGCAGACTTTGATGGAATGGTCTGCAGATGTCATGTTGCATTTTCAGAGCCCCTTACGCACCTAAACAGTAAAACCCCCCACAAGTGACCCTATTTTGGAAACTAGACCCCCCAAGGAACTTATCTAGATATGTGGTGAGCATTTTGAGCTCCCAAGTGCTTCATAGAAGTTTGACGCAGAGCCATGAAAATAAAAAAATCATTTTTTTCCCCACAAAAATGATTTTTTTAGCCTTCAATTTTTTTTATTTTTGCAAGGGTAACAGGAGAAACTGGACCCCAAAAGTTGTTATCCAATCAGTCCTGAGTACGCTTTTACCCCATATGTGGGGGTAAACCAGTGTTTGGGCGCACGGCAGAGCTCAGAAGGGAGGGAGCACCAATTGACTTTTTGAACGCAAAATTGGCTGTCGCGTTTGGCGACCCCCTGATGTACCTAAACAGTGGAAACCCCCCAATTCTAACTCCAACTATAATCCCAACACACCCCTAACGCTAATCCCAACCCAATCCATAACCCTAATCAAAACCCTAACCCAAAAACACCCCTAACCCTAATCCCAACTCTAACCCTAATCAAATCCCTAAGCCCAACACACCCCTAATCATAATCTCAACCCTAACCTCAAACCTAACCCCAACCCTAGCCTTAACACTAATCCCAAACCTTACCCTAATCCCAAACGTAACCCTAATGCCAACCTTAACCCCTTCATGACCCAGCCTATTTTGGCCTTAATGACCTTGCCGTTTTTTGCAATTCTGACCAGTGTCCCTTTATGAGGTAATAACTCCGGAACGCTTCAACGGATCCTAGCGATTCTGAGATTGTTTTTTCGTGACATATTGGGCTTCATGTTAGTGGTAAATTTAGGTCGATAATTTCTGAGTTTATTTGTGAAAAAAACTGAAATTTGGCAAAAATTTTGAAAATTTCACAATTTTCACATTTTGAATTTTTATTCTGTTAAACCAGAGTTATGTGACACAAAATAGTTAATAAATAACATTTCCCACATGTCTACTTTACATGAGCACAATTTTGGAAACAATTTTTTTTTTTGCTAGGAAGTTATAAGGGTTAAAATTTGACCAGTGATTTCTCATTTTTACAACAAAATTTACAAAACCATTTTTTTAGGGACCACCTCACATTTGAAGTCAGTTTGAGGGTTCTATATGGCTGAAAATACCCAAAAGTGACACCATTCTAAAAACTGCACCCCTCAAGGTGCTCAAAACCACATTCAAGAAGTTTATTAACCCTTCAGGTGTTTCACAGCAGCAGAAGCAACATGGAAGTAAAAAATGAACATTTAACTTTTTAGTCACAAAAATGATCTTTTAGCAACAATTTTTTTATTTTCCCAAGGGTAAAAGGAGAAACTGGACAATGGACGTTGTTGTGCAATTTGTCCTGAGTACGCTGATACCTCATATGTTGGGGTAAACCACTGTTTGGGCGCACGGCAGGGCTCGGAAGGGAAGGAGCGCCATTTGACTTTTTGAATGAAAAATTGGCTCCAATCTTTAGCGGACACCATGTCGCGTTTGGAGAGCCCCCGTGTGCCTAAACATTGGAGCTCCCCCACAAATGACCCCATTTTGGAAACTAGACCCCCCAAGGAACTTATCTAGAAGCATAGTGAGCACTTTAAACCACCAGGTGCTTCACAAATTGTTCCGTAAAAATGAAAAAGTACTTTTTTTTCACAAAAAAATTATTTTAGCCTCAATTTTTTCATTTTCACATGGGCAACAGGATAAAATGGATCCTAAAATTTGTTGTGAAATTTCTCCTGAGTACACCGATACCTCATATGTGGGGGTAAACCACTGTTTGGGTGCACGGCAAGGCTCGGAAGGGGAGGCGTGCCATTTGACTTTTTGAATGGAAAATTAGCTCCAATCGTTAGCGGACACCATGTCGCGTTTGGAGAGCCCCTGTGTGCCTAAACATTAGAGCTCCCCTACAAGTGACCCCATTTTGGAAACTAGACCCCCCAAGGAACTTATCTAGATGCATAGTGAGCACTTATAACCCCCAGGTGCTTCACAGAAGTTTATAACGCAGAGCCGTGAAAATAAAAAATAATTTTTCTTTCCTCAAAAATGATTTTTAGCCCAGAATTTTTTATTTTCCCAAGAGTAATAGGAGAAATTGGACCCCAAATGTTGTTGTCCAGTTTGTCCTGAGTACGATGATACCCATATGTGGGGGTAAACCACTGTTTGGGTGCACGGCAGGGCTCGGAAGGGAAGGCACGCCATTTGGCTTTTTGAATGGAAAATTAGCTCCAATCATTAGCGGACACCATATCGCGTTTGGAGAGCCCCTGTGTGCCTAAACATTGGAGCTCCCCAACAATTGACCCCATTTTGGAAACTAGACCTCCCAAGGAACTAATCTAGATGTGTGGTGAGCACTTTGAACCCCCAAGTGCTTCACAGAAGTTTATAACGCAGAGCCATGAAAATAAAAAATAATTTTTCTTTTCTCAAAAATGATTTTTTAGCCCACAATTTTTTATTTTCCCAAGGGTAACAGGAGAAATTGGACCCCAAAAGTTGTTGTCCAGTTTCTCCTGAGTATGCTGATACCCCATATGTGGGGGTAAACCACTGTTTGGGCATATGCCGGGGCTCAGAATGGAAGTAGTGACGTTTTGGAATGCAGACTTTGATGGAATGGTCTGCGGGCATCATGTTACGTGTGCAGAGCCCCTGATATGCCTAAACAGTAGAAACCCCCACAATTGACCCCATTTTGGAAACTAGACCCCCCAAGGAACTTATCTAGATGTGTGGTGAGCACGTTCAACCCCTAAGTGCTTCACAGAAGTTTACAACGCAGAGCCGTGAAAATAAAAAAATCATTTTTCTTTCCTCAAAAAAGATGTTTTAGCAAGCAATTTTTTTATTTTCACAAGGGTAACAGGAGAAATTGGACCCCAATGTTTGTTGCCCAGTTTGTTGTGAGTACGCTGATACCCCATATGTGGGGGTAGACCACTGTTTGGGCATATGCCGGGGCTCGGAAGGGAAGTAGTGGCATTTGAAATGCAGACTTTGATGGAATGGTCTGCGGGCGTCACGTTGCATTTGCAGAGCCCCTGATATGCCTAAACAGTAGAAACACCCCACAAGTGACCCCATTTTGGAAACTAGACCCCCCAAGGAACTTATCTAGATGTGTGGTGAGCACTTTCAACCCCCAAGTGCTTCACAGAAGTTTATAACGCAGAGCTGTGAAAATAAAAAATAATTGTTCTTTCCTCAAAAATTATGTTTTAGCAAGTAATTTTTTATTTTTGCAAGGGTAACAGGAGAAATTGGACCCCAACAGTTGTTGCCCAGTTTGTCCTGAGTACGCTGGTACCCCAAATGTGGGGGTAAACCACTGTTTGGGTGCACGTTGGGGCTTGGAAGGGAGGGAGCACCATTTGACTTTTTGAACGCAAGATTGTCTGGAATCAATGGTGGCGCCATGTTGCGTTTGGAGACCCCTGATGTGCCTAAACAGTGGAAACCCCTCAATTCTAACTTCAACACTAACCCCAACACACCCCTAATCCTAATCCCAACTGTAGCCATAACCCTAATCACAACCCTATCCCCAACACACCCCTAACCACAACCCTAACCGCAACACACCCGTAACCCTAATTCCAGCCCTAACCCTAATCCTAACCCTAATCCCAACCCTAACCACAACTGTAACCCCAACACACCCCTAACCCTATCCGTAACCCTAACCACAAGCCTAATCTTAACCCTATTTCCAACCCTAGCCCTATTTCCAACCCTAACTCTAATTCCAACCCTAACCCTAAGGCTATGTGCCCACGTTGCGGATTCGTGTGAGATTTTTCCGCACAATTTTTGAAAAATCTGCAGGTAAAAGGCACTGCGTTTTACCTGCAGATTTACAGCAGATTTCCAGTGTTTTTTTGTGCGGATTTCACCTGCGGATTCCTATTGAGGAACAGGTGTAAAACGCTGCGGAATCCGCACAAAGAATTGACATGCTGCAGAAAATACAACGCAGCGTTTCTGCACGGAATTTTCCGCACCATGGGCACAGTGGATTTGGTTTTCCATAGGTGTACATGGTACTGTAAACCTGATGGAAAACTGCTACGAATTCGCAGCGGCCAATCCATTGCGGATCCGCGGCAATCCGCTGCGGATCCGCAGCCAAATCCGCACTGTGTGCACATGCCATAACCCTAACCCTACCCCTAACCCTAACCCTACCCGTAACCCTAACCCTACCCCAAACCCTAACCCTACCCCTAGTTCTAACCCTAACCCTAGTGGAAAACGAAAAAAAAAAATATTTCTTTATTTTATTATTGTCCCTACCTATGGGGGTGATAAAGGGGGGGGTTTATTTATTATTTTTTTTATTTTGATCGCTGTGATAGAACCTACCACAGCGATCAAAATGTTCTTGTAAGGAATCTGCCGGCTGGCAGATTCGGCGGGCGCACTGAGCATGCACCCACCATTTTGGAAGATGGCGGCGCCCAGCGAGGAGACGTACGGACACCGGGAGGATCGGTAAGTATGAAGGGGTGGTGGGGGGGTGGATCGGAGCACAGGGGGGGTAATCGGACCACAGGGGGGGTGAATCCAAACAAGGAGGGAGCGGACAGGAGGACGGGGGAGCCGGCAGGCGGACGGAGGGGACCGGACTTCATAACGGAGGACTGGGGGGGCGATCGGTGGGTGTGGGGGGGGTCACTTCAGTATTTCCAGCCATGGCCGATGATATTGCAGCATTGGCCATGGCTGGATTGTAATATTTCACCAGTTTTTTAGGTGAAATATTACAAATCGCTCTGATTGGCAGTTTCACTTTCAACAGCCAATCAGAGCGATCGTAGCCACGGGGGGGTGAAGCCACCCCCCCTGGGCTGAAGCACCACTCCCCCTGTCTCTGCAGATCGGGTGAGATTGGAGTTAACCCTTTCACCCGATCTGCAGGGACGCGATCATTCCATGACGCATACGCTGCGTCATAGGTCGGATTGGCACAGACTTTCATGAGGCAGCGTATGCGTCAAAGGTCGGGAAGGGGTTAACCATAATACCAACCCTTACCATAATCCAAACCCTAATCCCAACCCTAACCCTAATTCCAACTCTAACCCTAACTTTAGCCCCAACCCTAACCTTAGCGCCAACCCTAACCCTAACTTAGCCCCAACCCTAGGCCTAACTTTAGCACCAACCCTAACCCTAGCCCTAACCCTAATTTTAGCCCCAACCCTAACCCTAACTTTAGCCCCAACCATAACCCTAACTTTAGCCCCAACCCTAACCCTAGCCCTGACCCTAACCCTAACTTTAGCCCCAACCCTAACTTTAGCACCAGCCCTAGCCCTAACCCTAACTTTAGCCCCAACCCTAACCTTAGCCGTAACCCTAACTCTAACCCTAGCCCTAACCCTAGCAATAACCCTAACCCTAATTGGAAAATAGAAATACACAAATTTTTTTATTTTATAATTTTTCCTACCTAAGGGGGTGGTAAAGGGGGGTTATGTGCTAATTTTTTTATTTTGATCACTGTGATAGGATCTTACAGTGACCAAAATAAAACAAGAGGAAGAATCTTCCTCTGCCGACTGGCACATCACGCATGCACCTGACATTTTCGTCCCGGAGGAAGAAGCTGGCGGCCAGGAGGGGACGCAGGAGGACCCAGGGACACCGGTAAGTACGATAGGGTCCCCAAATCCCCCTATTTCTCTGTCCTCTGATGTGCGATCACATCAGAGGACAGAGAATGACACGCCTTTTTTTTGCATTCGCCGATAAATAGTTAATTACCGGCGTTCGCAAAACAGGGATCGGTAAAAACCGACCCCGATCATGTTCTTTGGGGTCTCGGCTACCCCCGGCAGCCGAGACCACAAAGATCTGCCAGGGGCCAGCCGGCGGGCGCACTACGCATGCGCCCGCCATTTTTTCCCCGGAAAAAGATGCGGCGCCCATCGGGAGCCACGGGGAGCATCAGGGAGACAGGTGAGTATCGGTGAGTTTTTTGCGGCCGCCGGTAAATGGTTAATTATCGGCGGTCTCAACCTGGGGGTCGGTAAAACCCCCCCGAGTCATGTCCTCTGGGGTCTTGGCTACCCTCGGCAACCAAGACCCCAGAGAAAATCTGACTCTGGGGGGCGCTATTCACTTTTTCCACAGCGCCGTTAATTAACGGTGCTGTGGTTTAACTACCCTTAACTGCCGCTGTTAAAAGGCGTATCGGCGGTCGTTAAGGGGTTAAATATATAGGTATACCATGATGTTTGCAGAAAAGATAACAACAATTGCAGTAATATAAACATTTGCAAAGACAATACAGCCTGTAAGAATATTATTAGAAAAACAAGGCAAATATGATCAGAAAGAGTATCTCACCCATAATATCCTGTATATGGCTATGCAGAAAACGGCAGCGTTTCACGTATACATGCTGGGGAGAATGTGTTCCCTAAAGGTAGACCACATTTTGCTACAGATCGGCAGCCATTATGGATAATATCTCTGAGGTTATCATCTTGATTAATTACCAGTAAATGCCTTGAAATAATAACTTTGATTTGGTTGCGTTTGGGACTTTAGGCTATTGAAAAGATAATGGGAAATGAATCTGGAGTTTTCATTGTTGGTGGTGTATATGTAATCAGATTTAGATTTCACACTCACCCTATCAACAGCAGATTTTATTAAGTGCATCCCCTGTCTGTGAGCCTGGTACAGACTCTCTTTTTCTTTTAAAAAAGTAACATTGTCAGAGCAAGTGCATTTGGCTCGCACCAGCTCACAATATGGGATAGATTTAGTAGTGTGTCATGAATGACAGCTTGATGCAAGAAAAATATGATTTCCATATACCGTATTTATTTTCTGAATAGAGAAGTAAGTACTTTGCCTGTATCTATATTGCCTTGAAAATAATATATAGAAAGTAAATATGTGTACTGGGAGTACTGGATGTGATTTGGAGATTATATTCATTGCAGTTCAAAAATTAAACAAACTTGGGTACAACCATTAAGTCGCCCGACCATACAAAGAGCAAGTCGTCGACTTATCGTCCATACCATTCCAAGCTTTCAAAATATGGATTGTTTGTATTAAAGATATATTTCTCCTCCCTCCATGCCAAATACAGAATAGCCAACAACGGTGAACATTTAGAACACATTGTGGCACCTTTTATCTGTAAATTAAACTTTGAGATTAAAAAAAATATATTCTGGCTCAAAATATGTTGTATGGCTATGATGAATTGTTTTAAATATGCAGTGTAGGAGCTATAGTGTTCTAAATGAAATTGAATTGCTTCAATAGCTAACTGATGTGGAAAAACAGAATATAAATGAGTGACACCACATGTAAAAAAAAGAAAGATTTCGATTCCAGTGAAAATTGTCGAATATTTGTAGGACAGTTGAACTGTCAATAGGTATACGGCTAACTAAGGGTTGAAGGTGTTCATCAGCCAAATCACTGAGTTTTTCACTCAGGGAACCTATCCCTGTGATGATAGGAAGTAATGGTGGAGGGAAAATATTTTTATGAGTCTTGGGAAGATCATAAAAAATAGGAAAAATAGCATGATAAGGCAAATAGTATTTTTTCTCTTTTTCCTTAATGGCCCTAAAACTTATCCCCCCATCAAGGCATCTGCAAAGATTATCTTTAAAAACTGTAGTGAGATCATTGCTTAGATATTTATATGTGTTGTAATTAGTGTTGAGCGATACCTTCCGATACTTGAAAGTATCGGTATCGGATAGTATCGGCCGATATCCGAAAAATATCGGATATCGCCGATACCGATACCCGATACCAATACAAGTCAATGGGACACAAGTATCGGAAGCTATCCTGGATGGTTCCCAGGGTCTGAAGGAGAGGAAACTCTCCTTCAGGCCCTGGGATCCATATTCATGTAAAAAATAAAGAATAAAAATAAAAAATATGGATATACTCACCCCTCCGGCGGACCCTGGACCTAGCGGTGTTAACCGGCAGCCTCCGTTCCTAAGAATGAGCGAGTGAAGGACCTTCGATGACATGGCGGCTTGTGATTGGTCGCGTGACCGTTCATGTGACCGCTCACGCGACCAATCACAAGACCGCGACGTCATCGCAGGTCCTTCACTCGCTCATTCTTAGGAACGGAGGCTGCTGGTTGCAGCGGTTACAACCAGGGTGCGTCAGAGGGTGAGTATATCCCTATTTTTTATTTTTATTCTTTATTTTACACATGAATATGCATTCCGATCCCGATTCCCGATATCGCAAAAATATCGAAACTCGGTATTGGAATTCCGATACCGCAAATATCGGCCGATACCCGATACTTGCGGTATTGGAATGCTCAACACTAGTTGTAATTACTCCTTATTGAAAATGCTAATTTGGAATATAAAGCTGTACCCCTAATGACAATACATCCTGACACTGCACTTCTATTTTTAACCACCATGAATGAATTTTGCACAAAACATGCGTGAAATTATATACGCGCGTTTCGCCGATCTTCGTCAGGTTGAGGCGGCAGGTTCGGACTTCAGGCTGTATACCGCATATAGGTAATCTTTTTTCCCCCATGCAGCATCTTAATACTTTTACTTTTATTGGCAATATGCACTTTAACTGATCTTCCCCTATCTGGCACACTTTGCACGTTTGCAAATAACTTTGCACTCTATCTCTATAGATACTATGGTGGATTTTCAGTAAGGCAGCCTGATGGCTCGTTTTTTAGTGCAATAGATCCATATTTTAGTATTAATTGTATCGCACCCCTATTACAATTTTTGATATATATTTGCTAGCATAGTGTTGTGTGATTTAATCATTTCACAATACGGGGTTATCTGAAATTTTTATGCGGTTCACCTGTTATTATCCTTTTGTCCTGCTTGGTTAGCTATTACTCTGCTGTGTATTTTATTTAATAAATATTTTGGAATATACTCCTTGGGTTTCTGTCTATATTTAGTTTCCCTGGTTGTGCTATATATTATTTGGAGTTTAAAAACATAATAGTGTTTTATCCTGTGGATATATCTTGTGTTTCTAAATGCGTGAAATTATGTAGAAGCGAGATGAACAAGATAAATGTACACAATATTATATATAAAAATGCATAAAACATTCATTCTGCAAATTTATTGGGAATTTTTGTGCCTTTTCTTTTCCCAAATGGAAATGTTAAAAAATGTAACTTCCAATTCATCAAACAACCCAAGGCTTTGACATGTTTCAGCGTGGTCTCCACAATGGACTTGAATTTAGGCTCTTTGTTATTATATAGAAATTTCTTCACAACTTCTTTAAAATAATCCCAAGCCATTTTCTCAACATCTTTTATTTTTGTTTCAAACATGTTGTCCTTACTGAATTTCCGCATAGCCGGACCCGCAAAAATATCTCCCTTCAGTTTTGCTTTGGACAGTCCCTGAAACTTGGTACACAGGTACTTAAAAGTCTCTGCTTCTTTCGGTAGAGCTTTCACAAACTGCCTCATCAGTCCATTAGTGGAAGGGAAATTTAGTGCGATCAACTAAACTTTCCACATATATGTTTTTGAGTCCAGGTTGCAAAGAAGTTCTCAGTGGCCAACTTTTTTGGCTCCAGTGATGAGTTCTATCCTGGCTGTCCCATTCACACAAAAAGCATGAGTACTCTGTATATCCTTCTTGCTGCCCAAGGGGCAAAAAGAACTTACAGATCACCACATATTGACCATCTTTATTCTCAAGAAACTTAACTACGAGGATCAAAGTCTAAATTTTCATAGCTTTCTTTTAAGTGCACAGAATGCTCGACATGCACTGAAACATTCTTGCTGCCATTGTGCAGTAGCATCGCTTTCCAAATTTCCCTGCACTGTCTTGAGAAAATATGGAAATTATTCATTTTTTCTGCTTCTTTTCAATGAAAAACCATTTCTAGCCAGTCAAGTGACACCAAAATAATCCACCTAATGTCATGCAAAAGGATCAAAGTATGGTGCAAGAAAAAGCCTATGGAGTCAGTGTCTGTGAAAAAAACTGTGCGTGATGCAATTTTTTCGACTTTTTACTGAGTTTAGTGACCTAAAGTATATAGAACTCTTACTTTTCAAACATTTTACCCTTGGAGACCTGTAATCAGCTCACATAATCAATGTTACATAATAGATCAGATGATTGGCATGTTCTAAGAGTTCAGCTATTTCTGACCAAAAAATGCTATTATTTCATAAGATAGTATGGTATGACAGGTAGTGTTGAGCATTCCGATACCGCAAGTATCGGGTATCGGCCGATACTTAGCGGTATCGGAATTCCGATACCGAGATCCGATACTTGCCGCGTATCGGATACCGGAATCGGAAGTTCCCAGGATTCAAACTGCACAAATTTGTACGAAATCAGCCAATGAGAATGATTCCAAGTGTGGGCACATCCTGTTCAGCATGGAGGGCATGAAATTACTGGCAAGGCTGTGATTGGCTGCTGAAATGATGTCATGATGCAGTTTAAAAGTCGCTGGCGCCATTTTGCACTCACTCTGCTGTGAATTCAGTTAGTGACAGGACGCTGTTTGCTGACTGAGGGCCAGTTTAGAGATAGCGATTTGCTTCTTTGTGCTTTTCCAAGGCTAATTTAGCAACCGCTGTGTTCACCTACTAATCACCTTGCTTTTGCCTTGTAGCGCTGTTTTCACAGCGATCTGCAAGGTCTGTGTGTGTGTGTGTGTGAGTGCAGCCCACTCTCTAGTCTGAGTGCAGCCACATAGGCCATCCATAGCTGGTTGTATTCAGTTCAGGGAGGGTGGTTCATTGCCTCATACTGTTCTTTTTTTTTTTTTTTCCAAGTAGTGTAGTCTGCTGCTAATTTTTTCAAAAAAATCCTATTAGTGTCTTTCCACCCGTCTCCAGCTAATTTGTGGAAAAACACTACATAGGATAACGTAGAGGAAGGTTTTTGGGCCTTGCAGCGCTGTTTACGGCTGTCTGCACGGTCTCCGTGTGACTGCAGCTCGCCCTGTAGTCTGTGAGCAGCCATAGCCTGGTTGTCTCCAGCTCAGGGTTCTTCACTGCGTCATACCGCAAAATCAATTTTCCTTTTATTTTAAGTAGTGCAGGCTGCTGCACATTTTTTCAAAAAATTCCTATTAGTGTCTTTCCACCCATCTCCAGCTAATTTGTGGAAAAACACTACATAGGATAACGTAGAGGAGGGTTTTTGGGCCTTGCAGCGCTGTTTACGGCTGTCTGCACGGTCTCCGTGTGACTGCAGCTAGCCCTGTAGTCAGTTCAGCCCCCAAAAAATAAATAAATAATAAAGTTCACCAAACACACCAGTGACACCACTTTACATTTGTGTAGGCCACATTAGCTCATATTAAAGTCTAGTCCACACTTTAGAAAATTAGTGTTTCTTATACCTGTTAGGAGTTGTTCAGGAATAAGCACACAAAGCCGTTAGTACTTTTCTGCTTATCTTTATCAGTCAACCAAGATGAAGAAGGCAGTGAGTAAGGCACGTGGGTGTGGGCGCGGAGCAGGGAGGGGACGTGGGGATTCGGTGCCTGCTGCGGGCACCGGTGACTCATCAGCACCCACTTTCACCAGGGAACAGTCATTCATGCGCAGCTTTGTCGCAGAGCGCCGTACACCGCTGCTGCGTGAAGAACAAATTGAAGCCGTTGTCGGATGGATGGCAGCTAATGCATCAACTTCAATTAGTGCCACATCCTCTCAGACACAGAGCACTGGAGAGCAGCCATCTGTCTCTTCACCACCTGCCAAATTGCCCAGGCAGACAGAGAGCCCAGGACAGGAGCCGTCTCTACTTCTGTTCTCTGAATCTCTTGGCTTGGAAACAGGGGGCCAGCCAAGCAGCATTGGAGAAATGGAAGAAGAGGCAGGGTGCAGTGATGCCCAACAGCTTTTTCTCTCTTCCTCTGAAGAGGCGGGTGGGCCAGTGGCTCCGGTCACCACATCGCAGGCCGCATCAGCTGATGATGACACTCAGGTGCCACTTACTGGTGCGTGCTCTGCTGCTGAGACTACCCAGGAGGAGCAGTTGGGGGCAGAGGGTAGTGTAGATGATGAGGTCCTTGACCCATCTTGGTGTGAGGGACAGGAAGGTGGTGGGAGCAGCTCTGAGGAAGAGATTCCCCGTACGGCCCAAAGAGGGAGAGGGAGGGGGAAGACTGCGGATCCTGCAGCCTCCGCTTTGGCACCCGTTAGGAGCATGTCTCTTCCAAAAGCCAAAAAGGGCGCTCCCAAGACTTGCAGTGCCTGGTCCTTTTTTGACACAGTTGCAGGTGACATTTGCTATGTCAAATGCAAGGTGTGTCATCACAAAGTCAAAAGAGGTCGAAATGTCAGCAACCTCAATACCTCCAACATGTGGAAACATGTGCGCACCAGGCACGCGGCGGAGTTAGAAAAACACACTGAAGAGCTAGGCCAACCAACAGCGGCAGCTACCACCTCTTCAGCTCGTGTTGCCTCTTCCTCCAGCTCACACGCAGCTGGTTCGGCTTCCTCCCAGGATCGCCGTGGAAGAACCTCTGGCCTTGTTGTCCAGAGACCCGCTGTAATTCCACCCGCAGCACCACTTTCCCAGTCATCCACACACTCCCAGCCCAGTGTACAGCCATCGGTAGTACAGGCATGGGAGAAAAGGCGGCCTTTCTCGTCAAACCACCCACGAGCACAGGCTCTGACTGCAGGCATTGCCAAACTTCTGTCACTGGAAATGCTGTCATTCAGGCTGGTGGAGACTGACAGCTTCCGTGACTTGATGTCATTGGCAGTCCCACAGTACAATGTGCCCAGCCGCTTTTACTTCAGCAGGCAAGCCGTCCCTGCTCTGCACAAGCATGTGGAGGGACACATAAAACACGCGCTACTGAATGCCGTCAGTAGCAAGGTCCACCTCACCACCGATGCGTGGACCAGTCAACATGGACAGGGGCGATACCTTTCCCTCACTGCCCATTGGGTTAATGTCGTTGAGCCGGGTACAGACCGTGCGAGTGGTGCAGGACGTGTCCTGCCCACTCCAAGGATTGCAGGAATCCATTCTGAACGCATTGACTCCTCCTCTTACACCAGTTCCTCAGAATCATCGCTGCAGGAGCCGTCACAGTCCACCTCCACATGGACCCGTGATGAACGTTTACCTGTTACGACCGACATGAGCACAGCCGTGGCCAAACGTCAACAGGCCATCTTGAAATTAATTTCTTTGGGAATCGAAGCCACACAGCGCAGGAGCTCTGGAATGCCATCAAGCAGGAGAGCGATGTGTGGTTTGTGCCAGCGAATCTCCAGCCAGGCATGGTAGTGTGTGATAATGGCCGAAAGACAGGGATCGTTGGACGGTGTGCTGCCTACCTGGCGCTCGAGTCCGACACATCGCTGATCGGGTGGACAGATTACTGGGAGGGGCTGGTGAGGACCCAGCGGTCATGGTGCACATTGGCACAAATGACAAAGTTAGAGGTAGGTGGAAGGTCCTTAAAGATGATTTCAGGGAATTAGGCTGCAAGCTGAAAGCAAGGACCTCCAACGTGGTATTTTCCGAAATACTGCCTGTACCACGTGCCACGCCAGAGAGGCAACGGGAGATTAGGGAGGTTAATAAGTGGCTCAAGAATTGGTGTAGGAAGGAGGGGTTTGGGTTCCTGCAGAACTGGGCCGACTTCTCAGTTGGCTACAGGCTCTACGCTAGGGACGGGCTGCACCTCAATGGGGAAGGTGCAGCTGTGCTGGGGGAGAAAATGGTTAGAAGGTTGGAGGAGTGTTTAAACTAGGGATTGGGGGGGAGGGTATTCATTTTATAGGAGGGGAAGATAGTGCAGATAGAGACCTGGGCACAAATAAGGAAGTTGGGGGTGGCGGTGGCATGGGGGGTGGGGTTAGAACAGTTAGTAATTTAAGAAAGAATAGAGGTACAGAGAGTAACATCAAGTGCATGTATACTAATGCCAGAAGCCTCGCCAACAAAATGGATGAATTAGAACTAATGTTGTTGGAGCATAATTATGACATGGTGGGGATATCTGAAACATGGCTGGATGAGAGCCATGACTGGGCTGTTAACTTGCAGGGCTATAGCCTTTTCAGAAATGACCGTACAGATAAGCGAGGGGGTGGGGTGTGTCTGTATGTAAAATCGACCTTAAAACCCATCCTGCGTGATAATATAGGTGAATCTAATGAAAATGTAGAGTCTCTGTGGGTGGAGATAAGGGGAGGGGGAAAAAATAATAAATTACTGATAGGGGTTTGTTATAAATCTCCAAAACTAATGGAAGCAATGGAGAATATCCTTGTAAAGCAAATAGATGAAGCTGCGACTCAAGGAGAAGTCATTATTATGGGGGACTTCAACTACCCTGAAATAGATTGGGGAACAGAAACCTGCAGTTCCAGCAAAGGTAATCGGTTTTTGACAACTATGAGAGACAATTACCTGTCACAACTGGTTCAGGACCCAACAAGGAGGGGGGCACTGCTAGACCTAATATTAACCAACAGGACAGACCGAATATCAAATATAAGGGTTGGGGGTCAATTGGGGAATAGTGATCACAAAATAATAAGTTTTCATGTAACCTTTAATAAGATGGGTAGTAGGGGGGTGACAAGGACACTAAACTTCAGGAGGGCAAATTTCCAACGGATGAGAGAGGATCTTGGTGCAATTAACTGGGACGATATCCTGAGACACAAAAATACACAAAGAAAATGGGAGACATTTATTAGCATCCTGGATAGGACCTGTGCACAGTATATACCGTATGGGAATAAACATACTAGAAATAGGAGGAAACCAATATGGCTAAATAGAGCTGTAAGGGGCGCAATAAGGGACAAAAAGAAAGCATTTAGAGAATTAAAGGAAGTAGGTAGTGAGGAGGCATTAAATAAATACAGAAAATTAAATACATTCTGTAAAAAGCAAATCAAGGCAGCAAAGATTGAGACAGAGAGACTCATTGCCAGAGAGAGTAAAAATAATCCCAAAATATTCTTTAACTATATAAATAGTAAGAAACTAAAAAATGACAGTGTTGGCCCCCTTAAAAATAGTCTGGGTGAAATGGTGGATGAGGATGAGGAAAAAGCCAATATGCTAAATGACTTTTTTTCATCAGTATTTACAAAAGAAAATCCCATGGCAGACAAAATGACTAGTGATAAAAATTCCCCATTAAATGTCACCTGCTTAACCCAGCAGGAAGTACAGCGGCGTCTAAAAATAACTAAAATTGACAAATCTCCGGGCCCGGATGGGATACACCCCCGAATACTGCAGGAACTAAGTACAGTCATTGATATACCATTATTTTTAATCTTTAAAGACTCCATAATAACAGGGTCTGTACCACAGGACTGGCGTATAGCAAATGTGGTGCCAATATTCAAAAAAGGGGCAAAAACTGAACTCGGTAATTATAGGCCAGTAAGTTTAACCTCTACTGTGGGTAAAATCCTGGAGGGCATTCTAAGGGATGCTATGCTGGAGTATCTGAAGAGGAATAACCTCATGACCCAGTATCAGCACGGGTTTACTAGGGACCGTTCATGTCAGACTAATTTGATCAGCTTCTATGAAGAGGTAAGTTCCGGACTGGACCAAGGGAACCCAGTGGACGTAGTATATATGGACTTTTCCAAAGCTTTTGATACGGTGCCACACAAAAGGTTGTTACATAAAATGAGAGTAATGGGGATAGGGGAAAATATGTGTAAGTGGGTTGAGAGCTGGCTCAGGGATAGGAAACAAAGGGTGGTTATTAATGGAGCACACTCGGACTGGGTCACGGTTAGCAGTGGGGTACCACAGGGGTCAGTATTGGGCCCTCTTCTTTTTAACATATTTATTAATGACCTTGTAGGGGGCATTCAGAGTAAAATTTCAATATTTGCAGATGACACTAAACTCTGCAGGGTAATCAATACAGGGGAGGACAATTTTATATTACAGGATGATTTATATAAACTAGAAGCTTGGGCTGATAAATGGCAAATGAGCTTTAATGGGGATAAATGTAAGGTCATGCACTTGGGTAGAAGTAATAAGATGTATAACTATGTGCTTAATTCTAAAACTCTGGGCAAAACCGTCAATGAAAAAGACCTGGGTGTATGGGTGGATGACAAACTCATATTCAGTGGCCAGTGTCAGGCAGCTGCTACAAAGGCAAATAAAATAATGGGATGTATTAAAAGAGGCATAGATGCTCATGAGGAGAACATAATTTTACCTCTATACAAGTCACTAGTTCGACCACACTTAGAATACTGTGCACAGTTCTGGTCTCCGGTGTATAAGAAAGACATAGCTGAACTGGAGCGGGTGCAGAGAAGAGCGACCAAGGTTATTAGAGGACTGAGGGGTCTGCAATACCAAGATAGGTTATTACACTTGGGGCTATTTAGTTTGGAAAAACGAAGACTAAGGGGTGATCTTATGTTAATGTATAAATATATGAGGGGACAGTACAAAGACCTTTCTGATGATCTTTTTAATCATAGACCTGAGACAGGGACAAGGGGGCATCCTCTACGTCTGGAGGAAAGAAGGTTTAAGCATAATAACAGACGCGGATTCTTTACTGTAAGAGCAGTGAGACTATGGAACTCTCTGCCGTATGATGTTGTAATGAGTGATTCATTAATTAAATTTAAGAGGGGACTGGATACCTTTCTGGAAAAGTATAATGTTACAGGGTATATACACTAGATTCCTTGATAAGGCGTTGATCCAGGGAACTAGTCTGATTGCCGTATGTGGAGTCGGGAAGGAATTTTTTTCCCCATGGTGGAGTTACTCTTTGCCACATGGGTTTTTTTTGCCTTCCCCTGGATCAACATGTTAGGGCATGTTAGGTTAGGCTATGGGTTGAACTAGATGGACTTACAGTCTTCCTTCAACCTTAATAACTATGAAATCTGGTGGCAGCTCTGGGCCTCGGCAACCTCACTCACATCCCATGTCTGGCACATGTGCTCAATTTGGTCGTGAAGAGTTTTTTGAGGGACTATCCGGATCTTGATGCACTGCTGCACAAGGTCCGCCTAGAGTGTGCTCACTTGCGGCGTTCCAGCACGGCAAAAGCGCGCATTGCGGCTCTGCAGCGCCGACACCAGCTGCCGGAACATCGCATCATATGTGACCTACCTACCAGGTGGAATTCCACGTTACATATGTTGGAGAGGTTGTGTGAGCAGCAGCAAGCTGTAATGGAGTACCAGCTGCATCAGGCGCAAAGAAGTCGCACTCCGCGCCGTTCAGATTTCACAACCACAGAGTGGGCCACTATGAAGGACGTCTGCCAGGTTTTGCGTCCCTTCGATTATTCCACGCGGATGGCGAGTGCAGATGATGCACTAGTCAGCATGACTGTCCCCCTTATCTGCCTGCTTGAAAAATCACTGCAAGCGCTAAGGGATGATGTTGTGGAAGAGGTGGAGGATGAGGATTCACCATTTCCATCATCTTCTGGACAGTCAGCGCCACGTGGTTCCTCACAAACGCGTAGGCAGGGGACAGTTTGTGAGGAGGATGAGGAGGAGTCAATGGAGGAGGAAGACATCCGTCCAGAGGAGGGAGTTACACAATTGTCCAGTACTCAGTGTGTACAGCGAGGGTGTTGTGATGATGAGCGGGCAGAGATCACGCCTCCAGCAGGGGACAGCGTTTCTTGGGCAGTTGGCAGTCTGCAGCACATGGTGGATTACATGCTGCAGTGCCTGAGAAACGACCGCCGCATCGCCCACATTCTCACCATGTCTGATTATTGGGTGTTCACCCTCCTCGATCCTCGCTACCGGGACAACGTAGAAAGCCTCATCACACCGTTGAACCGGGAGCGAATAATGCGGGAGTACCAAGACACACTGGTGAATTCCATCATCTTCTCCATTCCAACTGAGAGAAGTGCTGCTAGTGCATTACAAAGCAGCTCAGTGCGTCCAGGCAGTGGTGGAGGCTCTGCACAAAGAGGGAGCAGAAGCAGTGCCTCTGCCCAAGGCAAGACCAGTATGGCCGAACTGTGGCACAGTTTTCTGTGCCCGCCACAAAAGTCTACACCATCACAGACGGCTCCAGTCAGCAGGAGGCAACGGTTCCGTCAGATGGTGACAGACTACATGTCTTGCCCTCTTGCTGTACTCCCAGACGGCTCTTCCCCTTTCAAGTTTTGGGTCTCAAAGCTGGATACATGGCCAGAGCTAAGCCAGTATGCATTGGAGGTGCTGGCTTGCCCTGCGGCTAGTGTATTATCGGAACGTGTCTTTAGTGCTGCAGGTGGTGTACTAACTGACCGTCGCATGCGACTATCCTCCGATAACGTTGACCAGCTTACTTTCCTGAAAATGAACAAGGCCTGGATCTCGCAGGAATTTGCCACTCCTCTTCCTGATTACATAATTAGGTCACTGTCTACGTTATCCAGGTCTCCTGTTGTGTTCATCTTTCTACCACCTGAACTTAAATTCCTGGGCTCCAACACCGCCAGTTGAGGCTCAGAAGTGCCGTCTGCACAGTCAAAACATACGACCCAGTGTTATTGGGTTTCAGTAACGTCAGCTGATCCCCAGCTGTGTAGCCGGCAATGTGTCCTGCGACCGCCACGCTGACACAACAACTGAAATGTAAGGGAACCTGTCCCCCCCAAGGCGTTTGTTACTGAAAGAGCCACCTTGTGCAGCAGTAATGCTGCACAAGGAAAAGGTAGCTATTTTTGTTTAGCTCCTTGCACACGCAGAACTTAACACTTATAAAATGTGTCCACTGATACCGTAAAACCGTCCCGGAGGTGGGACTTTCCTTCGTAATATGACGCAGCACAGCCGTCATTCCTACCCCCTTGGCGCCGTGCCCCGGCTCCTCAGCGTTGTTTGATTCCGTCCCGGAGCCTACGCTGTTATGTTATCCCTTGGCCAGGCACACTTAGCGCTGCCCGTCTTCTGACATCATTTGGTGTCAGGATGGCTGCGCCTGTGCGGCCGCGCTGGCCGAGAGCCCGCCTCGCAGTGTCTTCTGATTTAATCCCACTGGGGGCCTGAGATCCATGGACATGCGCAGTGCATATCTGAACCTCCACCTCTCACTCATCTCCCTACGGCTTCTTCAGACTGTGCGGTGCCAGCTGGTCCCTAATAGCATGCCACGGCCGTGAGACCGCACAGTCTTAAGAAGCCGTAGGGAGGGGAGTGAGAGGCGAGGATATGCACTGCGCATGGCCATGGATCCCAGGCCCGCGGTGGGATTACATTAGATGACACTGCGAGGCGGGCTCTCGGCCAGCGCGTCCGCACAGGCGCAGCCAGCCTGACACCAAATGATGTCAGAAGATGGGCAGCGCTAAGTGTGCCTGGCCAAGGGATAACATAACAGCGCAGGCTCCGGGACGGAATCAAAGAACGCTGAGAAGCCGTGGCACGGAGCCGGGGGGGGGGGTAAGAATGACGGCTGTGCTGCGTCATATTACGAAGGAAAGTCCCACCTCCGGGACGGTCTCACGGTTTCAGGGGACACATTTTATAAGTGTTTAGTTCTGTGTTTGCAAGGAGCATAATGAAAAGAGCCACCTTTTCCTTTAGCATCTTTTGTGCTGCACAAGCTGGCTCTTTCAGCTACAAACGCCTTGGGGGGGGTTAAAGGTTCCCTTTCGACTTTCTCCAATCAGGCTTCGGCCTACATTGTGTTCCTCTGCTTTTCCTCCTGTCCCTGGGCTCCAACACCGCTAGTTGCCGTGCAGAAGTGCTGTCCGCACAGTCCCAACAGTCCCTCCTCTGTTATTGGGGTTCAGTAACGTCAGCTGTTCCCCAGCTGTGTGTGTGGCAATCCCTCCTATCTCCTCCACCTCCTCCTCCTCCTCCTCCTGTCCCTGGGCTCCAACACCGCTAGTTGCCGTCCAGAAGTGCTGTCCGCACAGTCCCAACAGTCACTCCTCTGTTATTGGGGTTCAGTAACGTCAGCTGTTCCCCAGCTATGTGTGTGGCAATCCCTCCTATCTCCTCCACCTCCTCCTCCTCCTGTCCCTGGGCTCCAACACCGCTAGTTGCCATCCAGAAGTGCTGTCCGCACAGTCCCAACAGTCCCTCCTCTGTTATTGGGGTTCAGTAACGTCAGCTGTTCCCCAGCTGTGTGTGTGGCAATCCCTCCTATCTCCTCCACCTCCTCCTCCTCCTCCTCCTGTCCCTGGGCTCCAACACCGCTAGTTGCCGTCCAGAAGTGCTGTCCGCACAGTCCCAACAGTCCCTCCTCTGTTATTGGGGTTCAGTAACGTCAGCTGTTCCCCAGCTGTGTGTGTGGCAATCCCTCCTATCTCCTCCACCTCCTCCTCCTCCTCCTCCTGTCCCTGGGCTCCAACACCGCTAGTTGCCTTCCAGAA
This sequence comes from Ranitomeya variabilis, assembly GCF_051348905.1. Classification (NCBI taxonomy): domain Eukaryota; kingdom Metazoa; phylum Chordata; class Amphibia; order Anura; family Dendrobatidae; genus Ranitomeya; species Ranitomeya variabilis. The sequence continues at coordinate 467,492,800 of NC_135232.1, read as the reverse complement.
GTGCTGTCCGCACAGTCCCAACAGTCCCTCCTCTGTTATTGGGGTTCAGTAACGTCAGCTGTTCCCCAGCTGTGTGTGTGGCAATCCCTCCTATCTCCTCCACCTCCTCCTCCTCCTGTCCCTGGGCTCCAACACCGCTAGTTGCCGTCCAGAAGTGCTGTCCGCACAGTCCCAACAGTCCCTCCTCTGTTATTGGGGTTCAGTAACGTCAGCTGTTCCCCAGCTGTGTGTGTGGCAATCCCTCCTATCTCCTCCACCTCCTCCTCCTCCTCCTCCTGTCCCTGGGCTCCAACACCGCTAGTTGCCGTCCAGAAGTGCTGTCCGCACAGTCCCAACAGTCCCTCCTCTGTTATTGGGGTTCAGTAACGTCAGCTGTTCCCCAGCTGTGTGTGTGGCAATCCCTCCTATCTCCTCCACCTCCTCCTCCTCCTGTCCCTGGGCTCCAACACCGCTAGTTGCCGTCCAGAAGTGCTGTCCGCACAGTCCCAACAGTCCCTCCTCTGTTATTGGGGTTCAGTAACGTCAGCTGTTCCCCAGCTGTGTGTGTGGCAATCCCTCCTATCTCCTCCACCTCCTCCTCCTCCTCCTCCTGTCCCTGGGCTCCAACACCGCTAGTTGCCGTCCAGAAGTGCTGTCCACACAGAGCCAAACACCTCGCCAATGTGTTAGTGGGGTTCAGTAATGCCTGCTGCTCCCCTGCTGTGTATACGGCAACGTGTCCTGCGACCGCCACGCAGGCACAACAAGTTAAATTTAAGGGAACCTGTCCCCCCCCCCAGGCGTTTGTTACTGAAGGAGACACCTTGTGCAGCAGTAATGATGCAAAGGGAAAAAGTGCCTCTTTTCGTCGTGCTCCTTGCACACGCTGAACCTAACACTTTTGAAATGTGTCCCCTCACACGGTTAAACCGTCCGGTCGGTGGAACTTTCCTTTGTCATGTGACGCAGCACAGCCGTCATTCATACCCCCTTGGCGCCGTGCGCCTCCTCCTCAGCGTTGTTTGAATCTGTCCCGGAGCCTGCGCTGTTATGTTATCCCTTGGCCAGGCACACTTAGCGCTCCCCGTCTTCTGACATCATTTGATGTCAGGATGGCTGCGCCTGTGCGGCCGCGCTGGACGAGATCCCGCCTCGTAGTGTCTTCTGATTTAATCCCACTGCGGACCTGTGATCCATGGACATTAGCAGTGCAAAAGTGTTAGGTTCAGCATGTGCAAGGACCATAATTAAAAGAGCTAAGTTTACCTTTTCCAGCATTAGTGCTGTACAAGATGGCTCTTTCAGCTACAAACGCCTGGGGGGGGGTTAAAGGTTCCCTTTCAACTTGCTCCAGTGCAGGCTGTGGCCTACACTCTGCTCCACCTGCGGAGCCCGGGCTCCAACACCGCTAGTTGCTGTCCGGAAGTGCTGGCTGCACAGAGAAAAACACCTCGCCAATGTGTCAGTGGGGTTCAGCACCGCCAGCTGTTCCCCTGCTGTGTAGCCGGCAATGTGTCCTGCAACAGCCACGCAGACACAACAGACAAAAAGCTGCCGCCAGTGCAGGCTTCGGCCTACACTCTGCTCCCCCTGCTCCTCCTGCTGACCCTGGGCTCTAACAACGCCAGTTGGGGCCCGGTACTGCTAGCTGCACAGAGAAAAACACCAGCCAATGTGTCAGTGGGGTTCAGCACCGCCAGCTGTTCCCCTGCTGTGTAGCCGGCAACGTGTCCTGCAACAGCCACGCAGACACAAGAACTGAAATTGAAGGGAACCTGTCCCCCCTCCCTCAGGTGTTTCTATGTTTTACAGCCACCTTGTACGGCAGTAATGCTGCATGTGTGCAAGGTGGCTCAGAAACTTATTCTCCTTGCCCATGTTGAACTGAACACGTCTAAAATGAGTCCTCTGTGACCATTAAAACGTCCCTCAGGTGTGATTTTCCTTTGTATTGACACGCAACAAGCTCCTTGGTAGCGCTGCCCGTCTTCTGGCATCATTGTTTGGCTGCCTGCGCCTCTGCGGCCGCCTTGCCCCATACAACGCCCCTCGGTGTCTTATTTATTTGGACTGCGAGGGTGTGATTGACGGGCATGAACGGTGCATTTCTTCGCCTGTCCCTCATCTCCTTCCGCCTTCTTCGGACTGTGCGTCTTCATGGCCGTGGCATGCGATAAGGGATCAGCTGATGCCGCACAGTCTGAAGAGGGTGTAAGGACCTGAGTGTGAGAGGCGAACATATGTACTGCGCCAGGCCATGAATCCCAGCCCCGCAGTGTTTTAACAATGTTAAGACACTGCGGGGCTGGGATTCATGGTCATCGCGAACCGCACTGGCCGACATTAAATGATGTCAGAAGATGGGCAGCGCTAACAGCGCTAGGCCAAGGGATAACACGACAGCGCAGACTCCTGTACAGCAAATAACAACGCTCAGGAGGCTGCGCCCAGCACCAAGGTGGGATTCTTGACATCTGTGCTGTGTCTCATTACGAAGGGAACTCTCGCCTCCAACACAGTTTGACTGTATAAAGGGCTAAATGTTATACGTGTTTCATTCAGCGTGTGCAAGGAGAAAAATTGAAAGAGCAACCTTTGACTTGTGCAGCACTACTGCTGCATAAGCTGTGGCTCTTCTACTTTGTAACACCTGAGGGGGGGTTAAAGGTTACCTTTAAAATTGGTTCAATTAGGCTTCGGCCTACACTCTGCTCCCCCTGCAGAGCCTGGGCTCTAACACCGCCAGTTGGGGCCCGGTACTGCTAGCTGCACAGAGAAAAACACCAGCCAATGTGTCAGTGGGGTTCAGCAACGCCAGCTGTTCCCCTGCTGTGTAGCCGGCAATGTGTCCTGCAACAGCCACGCAGACCCAAAGCTGCCGCCAGTGCAGGCTTCGGCCTACACTCTACTCCCTCTCCTCCTGCTGACCCTGGGCTCTAACACCACCAGTTGGGGCCCGGTACTGCTAGCTGCACAGAGAAAAACACCAGCCAATGTGTCAGTGGGGTTCAGCACCGCCAGCTGTTCCCCTGCTGTGTAGCCGGCAACGTGTCCTGCAACAGCCACGCAGACACAAGAACTGAAATTGAAGGGAACCTGTCCCCCCTCCCCCAGGCGTTTGTATGTTTTCCAGCCACCTTGTACAGCAGTAATGCTGCATGTGTGCAAGGTGGCTCATAAACGTATTCTCCTCGCACATGTGGAACTGAAAACACGTCTAAAATGTGTCCTCTGTGTGACCATTTAACCGTCCCGGAGGTGTGACTTTCCTTTGTAATGACACGCTGCAACCCCCTTGGTAGCGCTGCCCGTCTTCTGGCATCATTGTTTGGCTGCCTGCGCCTCTGCGGCCGCCCTGACCCACACAACGCCCCTCGGTGTCTTATTTATTTGGACTGCGAGGGTGTGATTGATGGGCATGAGCAGTGCATAAGTTCGCCTGTCCCTCATCTCCTTCCGCCTTCTTCAGACTGTGCGTCTTCATGGCCGTGGCATGCAATAAGGGATCAGCTGACGCCGCACAGTCTGAAGCGGGTGTAAGGACCCGAGTGTGAGAGGCGAACATATGTACTGCGCCAGGCCATGAATCCCAGCCCCGCAGTGTTTTAACAATGTTAAGACACTGCGGGGCTGGGATTCATGGTCATCGCGAACCGCACCGGCCGACATTAAATTATGTCAGAAGATGGGCAGCGCTAACAGCGCTAGGCCAAGGGATAACACGACAGCGCAGACTCCTGTACAGCAAATAACAATGCTCAGGAGGCTGCGCCCAGCACCAAGGTGGGATTCTTGACATCTGTGCTGCGTCTCATTACGAAGGGAACTCTCGCCTCCAACACAGTTTGACTGTATAAAGGGCTAAATGTTATACGTGTTTCATTCAGCGTGTGCAAGGAGAAAAATTGAAAGAGCAACCTTTGACTTGTGCAGCACTACTGCTGCATAAGCTGTGGCTCTTCTACTTTGTAACATCTGAGGGGGGGTTAAAGGTTACCTTTAAAATTGGTTCAATTAGGCTTCGGCCTACACTCTGCTCCCCCTGCAGAGCCTGGGCTCTAACACCGCCAGTTGGGGCCCGGTACTGCTAGCTGCACAGAGAAAAACACCAGCCAATGTGTCAGTGGGGTTCAGCAACGCCAGCTGTTCCCCTGCTGTGCAGCCGGCAACGTGTCCTGCAACTGCCACGCAGACACAACAGACCCAAAGCTGCCGCCAGTGCAGGCTTCGGCCTACACTCTGCTCCCTCTCCTCCTCCTGCTGACCCTTTGCTCCAACACTGCTAGTTGGGGCTCTAGGAAGACAAGCTTGAATAGGTCCCCATCCTGGTTCCAGCACCGTCAGCTGGTTCCGGGCAGAGCCTTTGGCTTAGGTGCCTCCCTCTGGGTATCCGAGTTCCACCAACGTCAGGTCGTCCTTGGTAGTGCTTTCAGGCACGGGTACCTCCTGCTTAGTAACCGGGTTCCAGTAACGTCAGCTGGTCCTCGGTAGTTCCATTGGCTCTTGGACCTTCGGGTAGCCATCCGAGTTCCAGTTCCATCAGCTGTTTCTCTGCATTTTCTCAGCCTTCTTGTACCTTCTGCTACATTTCCAAGTTCAAGAGACTAAACACGATGACCCGGAAGACCACCCCTAAGATGACGACGACACCAGAGACGACAACCACCGTGATGACGACGACCCTGGAGACGATAACCCTGAAGACCACCCCGATGACGACGACCCCGGAGACGACGACCCTGGAGACGACGACGACCTGGAAGACCGAGAAGCAGAAGAACAAGAGGCTGCAGAACAAAGAGCAGAAGAACATTAAGCATAACACTAAATATCAGAGCAAAAGATATTATCTAAATTATAAGCAGAAGAAGACTAAGCAGTGTATGGGGGTGAGTCCGTTCCTCCTCGTGGTGCCCCTGGATAAAGCCTGATGCTGCAGGCCAAACTGAACGCGGACAAATGTAACTGTTTTGTGACAGGCAGAACGGAAGGTGTAATCTTCAAACTTTTATAGATAACAACTACGGGAATGCCTGTCACAAATAAGAATATGATGAAGAAGTAGAATATGAAGAAGATAATAGTAAAATAAAAAGAATATGAACAATGTATCAAAAAAAATAATAGGTAGAAGATGAAGAAGAAGATGAATAAGGTGAAGAAGTTGATGTCAAAGAAGCTGATGATGAGGATAATGAAGAAGAAAGTGTGGGAGAAGTAAAAAAGAAGGTGAAGGGCGTGGAAGTAGTGAAACATCAATATCTGACAAAATAAAAAAAAATAAAAAAACAGTCAAAATCTTTCTAACGCCGAACGTCATAAAAAAAAAAAAAATCCTGCTATTCTATTTGATTGGGCTAAACCTCTGTGCCTTTAATGTCTCCGCCACCTCCCCCAATACATCCTACATTATTCTTAGTTGTTTTCCTTCATGTAGAATTAACCTACAAGGAAAGAAAGGGTTTATTTTAATTCCGATATTTTCGTCCCATTGATTTGCATTGGGATCGGGTATCGGTATCAGATTAGATCCGATACTTTGACGGTATTGGCCGATACTTTCCGATACCGATACTTTCCGATATCGGAAGGTATCGCTCAACACTAATGACAGGGTATGCTTACACAGGGTAGGTGGTTTCTACACCATTTGCATTAGAAACTCTTGTGGGACATGCACATTTGATTTTCTGGCAGTATGTTTGCAAATTTGCAGCTGCAAATAGGGCAAAATAAAGAAAGAAACTGGTGCTAAACTTAAGACAGGAGCGAACATACCATTGGTGCAACTTGTACAGTCCAAGTGGTAAAGGAGCCCTCTTCCATCTCCAAAGCAGAAAGCAGCTTCTGGAAAATGAGTTTTTGGACTTCAATGGCCTCCTATACTAACTATTCTTGCACAGGGTCAGTTTTCTGTCTTGTGGAATTAGAGAAGACAACTTTATATAAAAAATATAGTTTTAGGATTGGTCTTTACTGAGGCATGTTGTAGCAATGCTGATTGATGTTAACTGTTTAGCTACATTTGCAGTCCAAAGCAATACACTGCGTTGTATGGAAGTGGGTGGTGTACAACTGCCTCTCAATAGTCAAAATAAATCAGTACAAAAAGTCACTTATGATACCTTAAGTCTCATGTCCATAGCAACAAGACCAGGGTTCAGCTGGATTACTGTTGTGCTGATCTAAGAATATGTCAGAGCTGGGATGGTATCTTTTCCTCCCTATCAGATTATTATTATTAATCAGATTTATTTGAAGAAACAAATACTATAAGTAAAGATATTCTATAAGGAAAGATATCAAAGCAGTTTGAATAAAATCCCAATAAACCCTTCATCCCATGATGATTTGTTTTTTTCGGGGATTAAAGCATGCAGATAATTTATTATATTTTTACTCTGCAAACCCCACTAATCCTTGAAAGAAATAATGCGTAGCACTGTATGTTCACATAGTCTACAAGCTATTATGGAAAGCCATCACGTACCTGTAAGGTGCCTATTAATAAAATAAACTGTCACTATTACCTGGCAATCTATTTCCATTTTCCTATTTCTTCAAGGAAGTAATAGCTTTCTTAGCTAAATTAGGCATTTATCTTTGCAAAAGAGATTCTAAATCCTGGGATATTAAAGTATTTCATCATTAAGTAACATGCCTATAATGTTTAGATTGATAAAACCAATCTGTTAACGTTCTTGAACTTGTTATCAGGATACATGGTTCTAAAAAATGAAATTAAACAGGTTGGCTTAACTGATGGAATATACTTTCAGAGTAACTTCATGAGTTTTAATCCATCTTTGTTACTGCATGAATAATCCTTGCACACCGAGATGGAAGACAGACTTCATTTCTCTGTCAGGTTCTCGTGGGATATTACTTTTCATTGTAAGAGAAAATAATGTCCCCAATTTTAGGTTTTTAAAATAGCACATCAACTTAGATCTCCCAGCCTACCATCAACTGTGGATAAAAAATGACTTTGGGGAACAAGATGAAATATGACAAGCATACCTCTATGGATTTACAGCATTCATAATTGTATCTATTCTATTTTACTTAGACCTAATTATGGGAAATTGTATCAAGCTTTCTCTCAGGGCTAGAACAAGATAGAATTGCTTCATATTGGACCTTCAGAAAACACTGTGTATGGGATTTCTAAGAGAGTTTGGTGTATTGTGAATGCACTTTTTTATAGGCGAAAAGTTGAAATCCAAGATAATTTTTACTTTTGATCATCTTTTTGTTATTTTTCATTTGTATAGGTCTATAATTGTGAACTCTTAATTGTGGATAGAGGTTTATTTTACTAAGGCTATGTTCCCATGATGAGCTTTTGGTTAGTTTTTGATGTTGCAGATGTTTTACACCATTTCTGCACTTCGTAAGTAAGTCTACACTCACACGGTGCATATATGGTCAGTATTCTACATTAGTATTTGTCAGCCAAAATCAGGAGTGAAACAATCAGAGGCAAAGTATAATAGAAACATGTCACCACTTCTGTATTTTTCACTTTCTCCTAGTTTTGTCTTACAGATATTGAAAAAAATGTGATGCAGTGTTCATGGGAGATTTCAACCATCCAGACATTTGGTGGAAATCTCTACCAGGCAAAAGTAACAAGTCCAGCAAATTCTTATCCTCTCTTGCTGACAACTTCATCTTCTAAGAGGTAGAAGAGAGAACAAGGGGAACTTCTACCTTGGACCTAATCCTTATAAAAGGGAAGATATGGTGGAGGAGGCAAATGTGGCTTGTACCCTAGGAGGCATTGATCAAGCTATCATAGAATTATGAATAGTTAGAGGAGAAAGACATGTGAAGACTCAGACTTCAAGGTTGGATTACAGAAAGGCAGATTTTAAGGGACTCAGAAAGAGGATAGGAAGGATCTAATGGCTCGATGTCCTTAACCCCTTCTGTCAATATGGCCATTTGAGGACTTATTCTTTGCAGGACAAGCTGTAATTTCAAATTACACCATTAGTTTTATCATATTGTGTACTTGAAAACGGGAAACAAATTCCAAGTGCGGTGAAATTAAAAAAAAAAGTGCAATTCCACATGTGTTGGATTTTTTTTTTACCATATTCACCAAATGCTAAAACTGACCTGCCATTATGATTCTCCAGGTCATTATGAGTTCATAAATACCAAACATGCGTAGGTTGTTTTTTTATTTAAATGGTGGAAAAAGAATCCAAAGTTTGTTAAAAAACAATTGTGTGATTTTTTGAAACCCATAGCATCTCCATTTTTATTGACCTGGGGCTGAGTGAGGGCTTATTTTTTGTGTGCTGAGATGATGGTTTTAATAATAAAATTTTAGTGTGGATACAATCTTTTAATCACCCGTTATTACATTTTAATGCATTGTTGCGGCGACCAAAAAAACATAATTCTGACATGTTGACTTTTATTTTCGCTACACCTTTACCAATTGGTTTAATTATTTTTATAGCTTGATAGATCGGGTGATTTTGAACATGGTGATACCAAGTATGTGTATTTTTATTTTATTTTAATAGTTTTATTTTGAATAGAGCGAATGAGGGATGATTTGAATTTTAATATTTTTTTAAAATGTAATATTTTTTTAAATCATTTTTTTACTTTTTGCATGCTTCAATTGTCTCCATGGGTGATTCATAAATACACTCTATACATTGTTAATGTGGAAAATGACTGTTCTAGCTGCAAATGTCTGGTTTGTAATGCAATATCTTCATAAGTGTTCTTATGGTACTTTGTGTTTTCTAACTGTGTAGGAAGGCTAATGGATCATTAGAATACCCTTGAAAACCCTTGTGTAAGTATGTTAGCACACCTGAAAACGGTTTTGGCTGATTAGAGAACCTATAAACCTGACCTTCCTCGGAGCTAGTTGAGAATCTGGAGCATTAAATTTGTTGGTTCCATTAAACTCTCAAAATGGCCAGAAAAATAGAACTTTCATGTGAAACTCGACAGTCTATTCTTGTTCTTAGAAATTAAGGCTATTCCATGCGAGAAATTGCCAAGAAACTGAAGATTTCCTACAATGGCGTGTACTACTACCTTCAGAGGAGAGCACAAACAGGCTGTAACCAGAGAAGAAGGAGAAGTGGGAGGCCCCGCTGTACAACTGAGCAACAAGACAAGTACATTAGAGTCTGTAGTTTGTGAAATCGACATCTCACAGGTCCTCAACTGGCAGCATTAAATAGTACATGCAAAACACCAGTGTCAACATCTACAGTGAAGAGGCGACTCCGGGATGCTGGCCTTCAGGGCAGAGTGTCAAAGAAAAATCCATATCTGAGACTGGCTAACAAAAGGAAAAGATTAATATGGGCAAAAGAACACAGATGAAGATTGGAAAAAAGTGTTATGGACAGACAAATCCAAGTTTGAGGTGTTTGGTTCACACCACACATAAGAACATTTGTGAAATGCAGAACAACTGAAAAGATGCTGGAAGAGTGCCTGACACCATCTATCAAGCATGGTGGAGGTAATGTGATAGACTGGGGTTGCTTTGGTGCTGGTAAAGTGGGAGATTTGTACAAGGTAAAAGGGATATTGAATAAGGAAGGCTATCACTCCATTTTGCAATGCCATGCCATACCCTGTGGACAGCGCTTGATTGGAGCCTATTTCATCCTACAACAGGACAATGGCCAAAAGCACAAATCCAAATTATGCAAGAACTATTTAGGGAAGAAGCAGGCAGTTGGTATTCTATCTGTAATGGAGTGGCCAGCACAGACACCAGATCTCAACCCCATTGAGCTGTTGTGGGAGCAGCTTGACCGTATGGTACGCAAAATGTGCCCATCAAGCCAAACCAATTTGTGGGAGGGGCTTCTGCAGATTACCTCAGCAAATTAACTGCTACAATGCCAAAGGTCTGCAATGCTGTAATTGCTGCAAAGGGAGCATTCTTTGACAAAAGCAAAGTGTGAAGGAGAAAACTATTATTTCAAATAAAAATCTTTTTTTTTGAACCTTGTCAATGTCTGGACTAGATTTTCAATAAATTTGGCAACTCATTTGATTAATAAAAGTATGAATTTTCATGGAAAACACAAAATTGTCTGGGTGACCCTAAACTTTTGAAGGGTAGTGAACATGATCACATACAGTTTGATAGACTAGTAATGGCATTGTACTGCATGCAATATGGAAGATCTGAAAGCAGATCCCATTTTTTTGCGCACCAGTATGCTTTAACAGGCGAGTCTTATCCAAGATACAGAAGAGAATATTGATTGCTGTGATTTTTTTTCACACTAAAAGCGAAAATGCTGTCATCTGAATAGAATTGACTTACCTTGGTCAGTGTGCTGTCCGATGTTTACTTCAACAGCACATGTCCGTATAATACGCTTGTCTGTATGAGCCCTAAGTCCAGGTTCACACAAGCATATGCAAAATCATTTGCTTTTGTCCAGAAAAAAAGATGTTTTTGCATCTGTATTTAGTTCCATATGCCCCTTTTCCCATTGAATCCATATTTCAGCTTTTTATGAACATCTGCCATGTGTCTTTCTGCTTTGTACATCCTTATGGCATGCAGTTCTTATAGTACGTGAACAATTTAATAAATAATACTGGTCAAATACAATTTGCTATCTTAACAATTGTAAAGGATCCAAAAAAGGATTTAACCTGTAGTGCAAGCAACAATTCTATACATGCAGACCATTGTGAAGTAGAACATTGACTTGTATTAGTCTCTGAGTTGCCGGCATGCTGCCAGTTTTGCACACAGACGTCTATCTGGATGAGCACTATAGCTTATCAGTATTTGTAAGGCAGAAAATGTGATTTTTCTCACATATTCTGCACTTGCTGTAATGAAAGCCAACTCTCTACGCGCTGACTTCCTTGTGAGCCTTATGTTTATACTCAGTAGCCCACCTGAGGGCCAGAATGGCAGGAAGCGAGAGGCAGCCTGAAGCAATCCTGAGATTCCCTAAAGCTGGTCAAACACATCAGCTTCTGTCTGTCTTACAGCTGTATCTCTCCCGGCTCGCTCAAACACTTCAACGCTCAGCTTGGCCCATCTGTAGAGATTGGCGGGTTCAGCCAGCTATCATTAAATTTGCATAGGGCCTTGTGACTACCTGTAATCATGAAGCTAAACTGTAATCACTCACAGATTACAGGTCTGCCCCAATGAATCTAAGCTAAAAAGCAGCCATCGAACAAGCCTTGAGAAATATTCATAGCAGCTAAGCATCAAATATAGACAATGAATTCATAACAAGGGTGTTACTTTAACGTTATGGGTGGTTTTACAACCATTTTGCATTGTTCCAGAGCATCTAAAATAAAACATGAGGCAACTTTGTAAATATATTTAAGGAGAACCTGTCAGCAAGTTTTCACCATGTAATCTGAGAGCAGCATGATGTAGGAGCTGACATCCTGATTCCAAAAAATGTGTTTTGTTGTTTCAATACAATCAGTGTTTTATCAGCAGGCGATTATCACTAAAGGACTAGGTGTCTTGAGCCTCCTAGTCAGCTTCTATGTGTACCCCCCTTCCATCACTGCTTAGCATCTTTCTGTTAATATAAAGTGTCCTCTTAAGCTGTTAATCAGTGGTGTCGGTGGTGCTATCCAGGGCTCAACATTTCAAGCTCTGCTAGATCTGCAGAAAAGAGACCTCTGATTCTATCTAAAGGACAGCGAGGCTAACAGCAAATGACACATTACTGGAATCAGGGTTTCAATGTCTACATTCTACTGCCCTAAGATTACATTGCAGTAGCCTGGTGACAGATTCATTTTCATAAAAATGATTTAATATATTGCTTTTCTAACTTAAGCAGGTTATAGCAAACTGTACATGGTTTACTACAAATGGGGGTTGGGACAATTCCTGAAAATTTCTACCAACTATTTAGAATTGCTAATTTTCTTAACACCTCAAAACATGTAAAAACTGGGTTTATAATGATTGAGTCCTTAATATTGAGGTGCGAAATAACATTTAAGGTTAATTAATCCTTTAATTCCAAAGTGAAATCTACTTTGTTTTAGAGGACACACTTAAATATACACATAATAAATGCATGCTAAACAACAAAAGTTTATCTGTAAAGTAGGACAATGATTCTTCAAGAATTTATCATTCTGCTATCAAGAGCTTAAAATCCAACACTTTAGGGAATGTGAAACTCTGAATGAAAAAATGGCAACCTGGTAAACGCCCCAGTGGAATGGGACTATTTCATGCCTAATTAGCAGAGCAAAGTAATCCCTAAACACCATTTATTTTTGCTAGTGGAAAGGGATCTCACTTTCATTGGCAGCAATAACCCCATTATTGCAGAAACTTGGTAGTAAAGCAATAGTTAGGTGTCACAGTTCTTAAGGAATTAACTGTTAGTTAACTCTGTACTGACATTGGATGTTCTGGTGTGTTGCTGTTAACCTGTTAAAAGCCACTGCTAATCTCTGACAGAGGAATATATAGTGCACAATCCATCTGACCTACCATGGTGTAATCGTGGATTGTCCATGGGTTACCACGATTGTCCATGAGTTACCACGATAGTCGGAAATCTATTGAAGACCTTTGTGTCTGTCATTTCACTAACCCTATGAAGACCAGTCTGTGACTAGGCTTCCTAAGAGACCTTAATTTTTGCTACATATTGCAATACTTTGGGTGATCAGTCATTCAGAGGTTCAAGTCTTATATGAGGCCTATCAAATAGAGTAAAATAATAAGAGAAAATAAAAAAATAAATAAAAGTTTGAATCAACCCGCTGTTCACCCATTAAAAACAAATGTAAAAAATACACTGCTCAAAAAAATAAAGGGAACACTAAAATCCCACATCCTAGATATCACTGATTGAAATATTCCAGTTGTAAATCTTTATTCATTACATAGACATAGTGAAATGTGTTGAGAACAATAAAACCTAAAAATTATCAACGCAAATCACAACCTAAATCCCACCGAGGTCTGGAGTTGGAATGATGCTCAAAATCAAAGTGGAAAATTAAGTTACAGGCTGATCCAACTTCAGTGGAAATGCCTCAAGACAAGGAAATTATGGTCAGTAGTGTGTGGCCTCAACGTGCCTGTATGACCTCCCTACAATGCCTGGGCATGCTCCTGATGAGGCAGCGGATGGTCTCCTGAGGGATCTCCTCCCAGACCTGGACTAAAGCATCCACCAACTCCTGGACAGTCTGTAGTGCAATGTGACGTTGGTGGATGGTGCGAGACATGATGTCCCAGATGTGTTCTATCGGATTCAGTTCTGGGGAATGGGCGGGCCAGTCCATAGCTTCAATGCCTTCATCTTGCAGGAACTGCTAACACACTCCAGCCACATGAGGTCTGGCATTGTCCTGCATTAGGAGAGACCCAGGGCCAACCGCACCAGCATATGGTCTCACAAGGGGTCTGAGGATCTCATCTCGGTACCTAATGGTAGTCAGGCTACCTCTGGCGAGCACATGGAGGGCTGTGCAGCACTCCAAAGAAATGCCACCCCACACCATTATTGACCCACTACCAAACCGGTCCTGCTGAAGGATGTTGCAGGCAGCAGATCACTCTCCACGGCGTCTACAGACTCTGTCACGTCTGTCACATGAGCTCAGTGTGAACCTGCTTTCATCTTTGAAGAACACAGGGCACCAGTGGGGAATTTGCCAATCCTGGTGTTCTGTGGCAAATGCCAAGCGTCCTGCATGGTGTTGGGCTGTGAGCACAACCCCTATCTGTGGACGTCGAGAACTCAGACCATCCTCATGGAGTCGGTTTCTAACCGTTTGTGCAGACACATGCACATTTGTGGCCTGCTGGAGGTCATTTTGCAGTGCTCTGGCAGTGCTCCTCCTGTTCCTCCTTGCACAAAGGCTGAGGTAGCGGTCCTGCTGCTGAGTGGTTGCCCTCCTATGGCCCCCTCCATGTCTCCTGGTGTACTGGCCTATCTCCTGGTAGCGCCCCCAGCCTCTGGACTCTATGCTGACACACACATCAAACCTTTTTGCCACAGCTCGCATTGGTGAGCTATCCTGGATGAGCCGCACTACCTGAACCACTTGTGTGAGTTGTAGAGTCCGTCTCATGCTACCACGAGTGTAAAAGCACAACCAACTTTCAAAAGTGACCAAAACATCAGCCGGAAAGCATTGGTACTGAGATATGGTCTGTGGTCCCCACCCGCAGAACCACTCCTTTATTGAGTGTGTCTTGATTAGTGTTGAGCATTCCGATACCGCAAGTATCGGGTATCGGCCAATATTTTCAGTATCGGAATTCCGATACCGAGATCCGATACTTTTGTGATATCGGGAATCGCTATCGGGATCGATATTAATGTGTAAAATAAAGAATAAAAATAAAAAAATATTGATATACTCACCTCTCCGACGCAGCCTGGACCTTACCGATGTAACGGTCACGTGACCGCTCACACGACCAATCACAAGCCGCGACGTCATCTAAGGTCTTTCAAGCGCTCATTCTTAGGAACGGAAGCTGCCGGTTACATCGGTAAGGTCCAGGCTGCGTCGGAGAGGTGAGTATATCAATTTTTTTATTTTTATTCTTTATTTTACACATTAATATGGATCCCAGGGCCTGAAGGAGAGTTTCCTCTCCTTCAGACCCTGGGAACCATACAGGATACCTTCCGATACTTGGTGTCCCATTGACTTGTATTGGTATCGGGTAGCGGTATCGGCGATATCCGATACTTTTCGGGTATCGGCCGTTACTATCCGATACCGATACTTTCAAGTATCGGACGGTATCGCTCAACACTAGTCTTGATAATTGCCAATGATTTCCACCTGTTGTCTATTCCATTTGCACAACAGCATGTAAAATTGATTGTCAAACAGTGTTGCTTCCTAAGTGGACAGTTTGATTTCACAGAAGTTTGATTTACTTGGAGTTATATTCTGTTGTTTAAGCGTTCCCTTTATTTATATGAGCAGTGTATATACACATATGTGGAATCGCTGTGTCTAGAAAAGTTCTTTCTATTAAACAATAAGATTATTTAAATTAATCCAATTGGTAAACACCGTAAAAAGAAAAAATAGAAAAATGCCAGAATTGCAGTTTTTTTGGTTACCGATACCGATACACCCCCCAAAAATGCAATAAAAATTGATCAAAATCTGTCCCCAAAATGGCATCAATAAAAACATCAGCTTATGACATGCAAAAAAAATCACGCCCTCACACAGCTCTATTAATGAAAAAATGAAAATGTTATATGTCTCGGAAAATGGCGACACCAGCAATTTTTATTTTTAAGAATTTACAATTTTTTTCAAACTAATTTATTAAAACTAATATAACACAAGTAAAAAAAAAATTTTTGTAGCCTTCTTGGAAAAAATTAATTCACTTCATATATAACCCTTTCCCAGTGTGTGACAGGGAGGGGATACAAAAGAGGAGGAGTGATTCATCCTACATCGTTCTTTTATATATACATGAGAGGGTACACTATCTTCTTGAGATTCATATTTCCTAAAAGAACTTTAGGAAAAGGTTGTGATCACGAGACAACCAGTTAAAATGCAAATTATATTTTAATTTACATAGACATGTTTTAAAATAATTTACCTCTGTGACCGCAAAACTTCTTTTCCCACAAGGTACCACTTTATACCACTTATCATGAAGCGTGTCCATGTATCCACTTGATTTATACTGACTGACCAATTCAGATATGTTTGATGTCAAAGGAGAGTTGGGTGGAAGACCAATTCCATAACCTAAAAAAAAATATATGTACATGTAGGTTAATGGTTGTATAATAGTATTCTCTCAAATGATTTATTATATTGTATAGTAACTTCTCTATCGCTTTCATGCAAAAGTTAGTTACAATTCTTCTTTATAAAACTTGTTTCATCCTTGACAGATAGCAATCACTACAGTTACAATATGCTTTAGGAGCACAGCTATAAATATGCAATATGGACTGTAGGGTTAACACTATTTAAATCATATTGAAGCAATAAGGTAAAAAAACATTTTTAATATACCATGAGTATTTAAAAAAAAGTCATAGTCATGAAGTGGAGTCATGGAGTCAAACACTTAATAAAACTGAGGCACGTCTCTGTAGAAAAAAAAAAAGGAAAATGAAGAGAAAAAAAAAATCAAATATCTATATATATAATTGTCTAAGGGGTACTTCCGTCTTTCTGTCTGCAACTTCCGTCATGGAAATACCTCGTCGCTGATTGGTCTCGCCAGCTGCCTGTCATGGCTGCCGCGACCGATCAGCGATGGGCACAGTCCAATTAGTCCCTCCCTACTCCCCTGCAGTCAGTGCCCGCTCCATACTCCCCTCCAGTCATCGCTCACACAGGGTTAATGCCAGCGGTAACGGACCGCATTATGCCGCAGGTAATGCACTCTGTTACCGCTGCTATTAAGCCTGTGTGTCCCCAACTTTTTACTATTGATTCTGCCTATGCAGCATAATGTTAAAAATAATAAAAAAAACTGCTATACTCACCTTCCGTCATCCGACGATGCGCTCGCGCCTGCCGCCATCTTCCATACCCAGAGATGCATTGCAAAATTACCCAGAAGACATAGCGGTCTTGCGAGACCGCTAAGTCATCTGGGTAATTTTGCAATGCATCCTGGGAGAATGGAAGATGGCGGCAGCCGCGCGCCCATCTCCAGAGCTTTGCTGGATCCCGGAGGGTGAGTATATAACTATTTTTATTTTAGTTATTTTTTTTTAACAGGGATATGGTGCCCACACTGCTAAATACTTTCGTGGGCTGTGTTATATACCGCATGGCTGCTATATACTACATGGGCAGTGTAATATACTGCGTGGGCTGTGTTATATACTGTGTGGGCTGTGCTATATACTACATGCCCTGGGTTATATACTACGCCGCCTGTGTTATATACTGTGTGGCTGCTATATACTGCATGGGCTGTGTTATATAGTACGTGGGCGGTGTTATATACTGTTTGGGCTGTATTATAGACTGCGTGGCCACTGTTATATACTGCGTGGCCTGTATTAACGCATCGGGTATTCTACAATATGTATGTATATAGCAGCCACATAGTATATAGCACAGGCCACATAGTATTTGTCTGCTATATACTACATGGCTCCTATATACTACGTGGCCTGTGCTATATACTATGTGGCTGCTATATACATACATACATATTCTAGAATACCCAATGCATTAGAATCGGGCCACCATCTAGTAAAAATATATATATACATATAATTATGTTGTCTAAACTTGAGTATAAAAGATAAAGAAGTGTAGCAAAACTGGATGTGGGTGTTAAGATTTGCCTGAGAACATCAGGCTGATTTGGACAGACTTGGCGCAAGCCAATCCGCTTAGCATGTCCCAGAGTCTACCGGACCGTCATAGCTGTAAACCTATACAGGTATCTGGACTTATTACAGTGTCACTTGGGTTGCGCTCACAGAGTAGATCCTGGCCAGGGAAGCTAGAGTGAGGCAAGAGTGGTAAAAGTAGTCTGGTCAATAACTTGAGTGTCAAAAAGGTTTTGAAAGTCAAAAGTCAGTGTAAAGGCAACTATGTATAGGTAAGAGGAAGTCAGTCAAAGCATAGTCAAACAGGATGTGATCAATCTTAGAGGAAGCTGGGTCAGGATCAGGATAAAACGGTAGGGATAAACCATCAGAAATATACGGTTCAATAAAATAATAATTAGCAACTCCCAACAGACTGATGGAAGTTCAAATAAGGTGTGGCTTTAACCTCAGAAAAATGATCGACCAATGGAAAGAAAGTTCTTAATTTACATATTACATAAAGTCTAGTTATAGTACTCTAACACAGCCAATTAGTACATTAAGGAGTTATCTTATTATTTTGCACATTAAGTTCCATAAATCATGTCCCCAACACTTTTTTTTTTATATTGTATGTATTACAGTTTTTTTTAAGAAGCGCTGCCTGCTTATTGGTGCAGTACACAATTTGGTTCTTAAGATGTTTGCTGAACCTGTAATACTTATTTATCAGTAACAAATTCATTTTTCCTATTGTTTAAGTCTTTTTTGGCATCTGAATATGAAAAAGCACTACAATTTAACAAAATGTTATTTCATGCACACTTTTGTTGCACATCATTGCTTAAAACCTGGTCATTATCATGCTAAATGTTTATGGTAAATTCTTTTAATGCATGGTAAGTTGTATTTCTGAATCACAGAAAAGGTCCTAAGTAGTTAAAGAATGAATAGAAATTTAGCACATTTTAAGGCAAATTATAGTTATTTTCATCTACTGTATAAATTGTATGGAAATTCTAGCAGAGTTTTCACCCAAACTATTATTCATGAAAATTGCTTTTGTTCTCAATATATTACAGTAGGTGTCATTTAAGCCCACTCACCATCGGTAGCAGAAGGTTTCTGAGGGCTTTCTGAATGCTTCTTTAATACAGTGTTACAATGTAGTCTGACAAAACAATCATTTCTGTGACCCGATTGCTCACCTCACTTGTTGTTAGATAGTAGATTAAAATGATAGCCCCCCCACTGTGTCATTTATAATACTGGTATCTTCTTGTGTGGGAGAGGAACCTTTAAGCCCCCACTTCCAGGCATCCGGGCTCAGCTGTGACAGCTATACTACATGCTATGTAGATATGCTAAATAATACATTGTTAAAAGGAAATCTTTATGTAATATCTTTATACCTCTCCGCACCTCAGTATTGACAGAAAACCTTCTCACTTTTCCTCAGTCACCACCACAGCTCCTACCACTTTTACACTTCCAGGCGTATACAGTCTACATGCACACATCAGTTATGAATGACATTAAAACCAAAGCCATGTGATGTGTATATGCAATGATCTCAATACAATGGCAACTGTCAATGATCGGGCTATATTGGATAACAAATGAACCCTCAGTTCTTGAGGTTGATGCATTAAAACATGAAAATGGAGATCTAAGAAAGAACCCATGAACTGGGGACAATGTTATTGTGGGCACATAAGGCTCCTTGATAAACATGAAGAGAGCATGTTAGTCTGTCTGTTTTGATACCTCAGGAGAGCTACAATACCACAAGTTGCTGATAAACTTAAAGGGAACCTGTCACCCCCAAAATCAAACGTGAGCTAAGCCCACCAGCATCAGGGGCTTATCTACAGCATTCTGGAATGTTGTAGATAAGCCCCGATGTATCCTGAAAGATGAGAAAAAGAGGTTAGATTATACTCACCCAGGGGCGGTACCGCTGCGGTCTGGGTCCGATGGGTGTCGCGGTCCAGTCTGGGGCCTCCCATCTTCTTACGGCAATGTCCTCTTTTTGCATTAACGCCACGGCTCCTGCACAGGCGTATTTTGTCTGCCCTGTTGAGGGCAGAGCAAAGTCCTTAAGTGCACAGGTGCCGGGAAAAGTCAGAGAGGCCCAGAGCCTGCGCACTGCAGTACTTTGCTCTGCCCTCAACAGGGCAGACAAAGTACGCCTGCGCAGGAGCCGTGGCTTGAATGCAAGAAGAGGACTGGTGATGCTGGTGGGCTTAGCTCACCTTCAATTTTGGGGGTGACAGGTTCCCCTTAATGTTAGCTATAATAAAAAGGTGTATCATAAATATGGGCTAGCTTGTTAGCTGTAGATTGGTAATAATGCCCATGTTGACCCCTTTCTTCCATATAAAGCACCTAAAATAATCATGGGAGCATTGAATATGGAGAAAGAAGAAATGGAAAAGGTGGACTGGTCTGATAAATCATATTTTCTTTACATCATTATTAGTGTTGAGCGATACCGTCCGATACTTGAAAGTATCGGTATCGGAAAGTATCGGCCGATACCGGCAAAGTATCGGATCCAATCCGATACCGATACCCGATACCAATACAAGTCAATGGGACTCAAGTATCGGACGGTATTCCTGATGGTTCTCTGTCTGAAGGAGAGGAAACTCTCCTTCAGGCCCTGGGAACCATATTAATGTGTAAAAGAAAGAATTAAAATAAAAAATATTGCTATACTCACCTCTCCGACGCAGCCTGCACCTTACCGAGGGAAGCGGCAGCGTTCTTTGTTTAAAATTCGCGCTTTTCTTTCCTTACGTGAAGTCCCGGCTTGTGATTGGTCGCATGCCGCCCATGTGGCGGCGACGCAACCAATCACAGCAAGCCGTGATGTAATTTCAGGTCATTCAGTATTTTAAAATTACGCTCCGGCTTTGTGATTGGTTGCGTCGCAGTCACATGGGCCACGCAACCAATCACAGCAAGCCGTGATGTAATTTCAGGTCCTTAAGGATTTTAAAATTACGTCCCGGCTTTGTGATTGGTTGCGTCGCAGTCACATGGGCGCCGCAACCAATCACAAGCCGTGACGTCACGGGAGGCTGGACACGCGCGCATTTTAAAATGGGCGCGTGTCCAGCCTCCCGTGACGTCCCGGCTTGTGATTGGTTGCGGCGCGGTCAACCAATCACAAGCCGGGAGGCTGGACACGCGCGCATTTTAAAATGCGATTTAAAATGCGCGCGTGTCCAAATTGTACACTTATTTATATGTATACAGAAGTATGATGTTTTCAACCCTGTAGTTTGGCTTAGCTTGGCACTTTTTGATGTATTGCGAGGCTCAGGTCTTGATTGTGAGCTTGGTACACACTTGTGATTGGTTGACCGCGCCGCAACCAATCACAAGCCGGGACGTCACGGGAGGCTGGACACGCGCCCATTTTAAAATGCGCGCGTGTCCAGCCTCCCGGCTTGTGATTGGTTGACCGCGCCGCAACCAATCACAAGCCGGGACGTCACGGGAGGCTGGACACGCGCCCATTTTAAAATGCGCGCGTGTCCAGCCTCCCGTGACGTCCCGGCTTGTGATTGGTTGCATCGCGGTCAACCAATCACAAGCCGGGAGGCTGGACGCGCGCATTTTAAAATGTGCGCGTGTCCAGCCTCCCGTGACGTCACGGCTTGTGATTGGTCGCGGCGGCCATGTTGCCGGGACGCGGACCAATCACAGCAAGCCGTGACGTAATTTCAGGTCCTGCAGGATTTTAAAATTACGTTCCGGCGTTGTGATTGGTCCGCGTCCCGGCAACATGGCCGCCGCGACCAATCACAAGCCGGGACGTCACGGGAGGCTGGACACGCGCGCATTTTAAAATGTGCGCGTGTCCAGCCTCCCGTGACGTCCCGGCTTGTGATTGGTTACGTCGCCCATGTGACCACGACGCTCCCAATCACAACGCCGGAACGTAATTTTTTTTAAAATCCTGCAAGGACCTGAAATTACGTCACGGCTTGCTGTGATTGGTCCGCGTCCCGGCAACATGGCCACCGCGACCAATCACAAGCCGGGACTTCACGTAACCAAGTAAACGCGCGAATTTTAAACAAACAACGCTGCCGGTTCCCTCGCTGAGGTCCGGGCTGCGTCGGAGAGGTGAGTATAGCAATATTTTTTATTTTAATTCTCTCTTTTACACATTATTACATTAATGTTGTTTCGATACCCGATACCACAAAAGTATCGGATCTCGGTATCGGAATTCCGATACAGCAAGTATCGGCCGATACCCGATACTTGCAGTATCGGAATGCTCAACACTAATCATTATGTAAATAATGTTAGCTAGCCGACGTAATATGATGCTCAAGGCAATGTTCTGCTAAAAATACTTAAATCCTGGCATTCATGTGGATGTTATTTGACCAACAATGCACATGACCATTAACCCCTTCATGACCTTGGGATTTTCCGTTTTTCCGTGTTCGTTTTTCACTCCCCTCCTTCCCAGAGCCATAACTTTTTTATTTTTCTGTCAATTTGGCCATTTGAGGGCTTATTTTTTGCGGGACGAGTTGTACTTTTGAAAGACATCATTGGTTTTACCATGTCGTGTACTAGAAAACGGGAAAAAAAATTCAAGTGCAGTGAAATTGCAAAAAAAAGTGCAGTCCCACACTTGTATTTTGTTTGGCTTTTTTGCTAGGTTCACTAAATGCTAAAAATGACCTGCCATTATGATTCTCCAGGTCACTATGAGTTCATAGACACTTAACATGACTAGGTTATTTTTTATCTAAAGGGTGAAAAAAAAATTCCAAACTTTGCTAAAAAAAAAAAAAATTGCGCCATTTTCTGATACTCGTAGCGTCTCCATTTTTCATGATCTGGGGTTGGTTGAGGGCTTATTTTTTGTGTGCCGAGCTGGCATTTTTAATGATTCCAATTCGGTGCAGATACGTTCTTTTGATCACCCGTTATTGCATTTTAATGCAATGTCACGGCGATCAAAAAAACGTAATTCTGGCGTTTCAATTTTTTTTCTCATTACGCCGTTTAGCGATCAGATTAATGCTTTTTTTTATTGATAGATCGGGCGATTCTGAACGCGGCGATACCAAATATGTGTAGGTTTGATATTTTTTTTTATTGATTTATTTTGATTGGGGCGAAAGGGGGGTGATTTAAACTTTCATGTTTTTTTATTTTTTTCACATTTTTTTAAACTTTTTTTTAACTTTTGCCATGCTTCAATAGCCTCCATGGGAGGCTAGAAGCAGGCACAGCACAATCGCCTCTGCTACATAGCAGCGATCTGCTGTTCCCTGCTATGTAGTAGAAAATCAGGTGTGCTGTGAGCGCCGACCACAGGGTGGAGCTCACATCTGCCAGGGATCAGGTCTCAAGGACCTCTATGGTTACTATTCTGAAGCATCGCTGACCCCCGATCATGTGACGGGGGTCGGCGATGCGCTCATATCCGGCCGCCCGGCCGGATGCGTTAGTTAAATGCCGCTGTCTGCGTTTGACAGCGGCATTTAACTAGTTAATAGGCGCAGGCAGATCGCGATTCTGCCCGCGCCTATTGCAGGCACATGTCAGCTGTTCAAAACAGCTGACATGTCCCGGCTTTGATGCAGGCTCACCGTGGAGCCCTGCATCAAAGCAGGGGAGCTGACCTCGGACGTACTATCCCGTCCGAGGTCAGTAAGGGGTTAATATCCTTTTAGTGGTTAACAAAATTCTTAGCTTAGAAAAAAATTGTTTGTTGCAATTTTTTAAGACTAATAATTTTTTTGTTTTTTAGGAAATAAAGCTGTAAGTGCTGATTTTTATTGTTGGCTTTTGGTTTTATTGATATCATTATTGGGTAGATACAGTATCCTATTATTGCATGCTTTACAAGAAATACTGCAACAAATAAAACAGCAATTTTTGGCATTTAATTTTCTTTCTTCTTATGGTGTTTCCATTATTACTTTTGAGACTTGAAACTGTGATCCTTCCATTAATTTGATTACTTGTTCTAATTACTTGTTGCAGCATGCAAGTATGTCCATTTGCATTATATGATTAAAAGGAATATGTCAACAGAAAATGAACACTTGATTAAATGAAATTTTTGGTTAAAAATATTTTACAAAATTATTTTTTTTAATTTTCATGTTACTATCTTCTTTACAAAAATACTTCATATTAGGGTTTAGTGGCTCAGTGGTTAGCACTGCAGTCTTGCAACGCTGGTGTCCAGGGTTCAAATTCCATCAAGGACAACATCTGCAAGGAGTTTGTGTCTTCTCCCCATGTTTGTGTGGGTTTCCATGCATGGACTCATCGCAGGTTATAAAACAACCTGCACTGTCTTGCTCAGCACATTGGCACTATGGCATACCTCAGGGACAGGTATGATTGGAGTTAGAGAACAATTATCCAGGTCTCTGTGTGCACAGTTTAACTAATCTGAGTCCTCTAGCGTTGATACTGGTGCTGATGTTAAACCATCATACTAACAGTCCTCCTAAGAGATAATCCTGCGCTTTGCTGTTTGTATTAGATACATTCTTCATTTAGCCTAGGGGCAGTTGCAGGAGCAAGAAGAGCGGCAGAATACAGCCTCAAGGCAGCACTTGGGGCTTTGCAGGCCGTAGCTAAATATATAGCTGCTGCACGTGACTACATTCTTTTTTATTGGGGTGAAAAATTATATATTGTCATTCATATAGTTTAACCTGCTTAGTGTTACATTTCGGTAGCATGTAAAACTTCAAAAACTATTACATTTTTTTTCTGTATTGAATTAGTCATCCATGAACTTTAACGCACAGCTTAGTGTTACATTAAGTGGGATATAAAAACTCCAAAAAAAGTTCAAGATTTTTTTCTGGATTCAATCCATTGAATTTAATGCACAGCTAAGTATTTTATTATGGTGGTATATAGTGTTGAGCATTCCGATACTGCAAGTATCGGGTATCGGCCGATACTTGCTGTATCGGAATTTCCGATACCGAGATCCGATACTTTTGTGGTATCGGGTATCGGGTATCGCAACAACATTAATGTAATAATGTGTAAAAAAGAGAATTAAAATAAAAAATATCGCTATACTCACCTGTCCGACGCAGCCTGGACCTCAGCGAGGGAACCGGCAGCGTTGTTTGTTTAAATTTCGCGCTTTTACTTGGTTACGTGAAGTCCCGGCTTGTGATTGGTCAGGGCGGCCATGTTGCCGGGACGCGGACCAATCACAGCAAGCCATGACGAAATTACGTCACGGCTTGCTGTGATTGGTCCGCGTCCCGGCAACATGGCCGCCATTAACCAATCACAAGCCGTGACGTCACGGGAGGCTGGACATGCGCGTATTTTGAAAAGCGCGCGTGTCCAGCCTCCCGTGACGTCACGGCTTGTGATTGGTCAGGGCGGCCATGTTGCCGGGACGCGGACCAATCACAGCAAGCCGTGACGAAATTACGTCACGGCTTGCTGTGATTGGTCCGCGTCCCGGCAACATGGCCGCCATTAACCAATCACAAGCCGTGACGTCACGGGAGGCTGGACATGCGCGTATTTTGAAAAGCGCGCGTGTCCAGCCTCCAGTGACGTCCCGGCAACATGGCCGCCATTAACCAATCACAAGCCGGGACGTCACTGGAGGCTGGACACGCGCGCTTTTCAAAATACGCGCATGTCCAGCCTCCCGTGACGTCACGGCTTGTGATTGGTTAATGGCGGCCATGTTGCCGGGACGCGGACCAATCACAGCAAGCCGTGACGTAATTTCGTCACGGCTTGCTGTGATTGGTCCGCGTCCCGGCAACATGGCCGCCCTGACCAATCACAAGCCGGGACCTCACGTAACCAAGTAAAAGCGCGAATTTTAAACAAACAACGCTGCCGGTTCCCTCGCTGAGGTCCCGGCTGCGTCGGACAGGTGAGTATAGCGATATTTTTTATTTTAATTCTTTCTTTTACACATTAATATGGTTCCCAGGGCCTGAAGGAGAGTTTCCTCTCCTTCAGACCCTGGGAACCATCAGGAATACCGTCCGATACCTGAGTCCCATTGACTTGTATTGGTATCGGGTATCGGTATCGGATTGGATCCGATACTTTGCCGGTATCGGCCGATACTTTCCGATACCGATACTTTCAAGTATCGGACGGTATCGCTCAACACTAGTGGTATATAAAACTAAAATAAAAAGTTTCACAATTTTTTCTAACATGAATTAGTCATCCATAGAGCTTAATGTGGTTAGTGTTACATAACAGTAGTATATAAAACTCCATAATACCATATGGATTGAATTAATCATCCTTAAACTTTAACACACTTCCCAGTGTTACATTAAGGAGGTATATAAAGCTAAAAAAAGTTCACTTTTTTATGGACTTAATTATTCATCCATACAATTTAACGTGATTCATTGCAGAGGAATATAAAACTCAAAGAAAATGTTCAAAAATGTTTTCTTGATTCAGTCATCCATACATTTTAACATGCTTTATGTGAAATTACAATTACAGTGGTTTTAAAATGGTTAAAAAATGTTTGGCCTAGTATAATTCACAAAATATTTGTGTTCTAAAAATTTACTATTGTCATTCATACAGGTTCACGTGCTTTGTGTGAAATTTTGTTGATTTGAAATAAAAAAAATTGCTGTACAAATTTGGTTGTTCAAAATGGACTATTGTCATATATTGTAGAACCTGCTTTGTGTGAAACTTTGCTGGTTTGAAATAAAAAGAAAATTTGGTCTGCTACAGGTGTGCAAATTTGTTTGTTCAAAAATTGACTATTGTCATAAAGTGGAGACCAAAAGTTTAGCATTTTTTAAAAAAATTGTGATTACTTCTGTATGGTTGTTTTGATGCCATTTTCCTGGTGATGAATTAAAAGTGCATGAAGTTGTCATCATGCAAGATTTTAATAACCAAAGTGCTTTAGAATATAGGTATGGTCATTTAATTAAAGAAAACTGACAGCCAAAAATTTTGCATACACTATGTGTTGATCATAACATAAACACTAAGCTATGGCACTGTTTACAATGCCATAACTTAGTATTTTGTAGCATAACATCTTGCTTTAATTACTGCACAACACCAATCGGCATTGACGCCACTATGGTATTCAAGACATCCTAAGGGATCTTGCTCTATTCCATTTGCAAATCTGCAAACAATTCATCTTTATTGCTATGGGTACGGGCCCCAACTGTCGCTCTAACTCATCCCAAATTCTCCTATATAGGGCTTAAATCATGTGATTAGATTGGCTATTGCAATAGGCAAACATTTTTCTTTGCTAACCAATTTTTGATTAAATAAATATGCGTGCTTAGGATAATTGTCTTGTTGGAATGTCCAGCCCTTGTCTACTTTTGGTTTTACCATGTGGCAGCATTACATTCTCCAGTGTATCATTGTACATGGCAGCATTCATATTTCCATCATTTCTATGCAGAGGGCCAATGGCAGATGCAGAAAAGCAGCTCAAAACCATGACAATGTCACCAACATGTTTCACTGTAAATGTTTGGTACCTTATATCATTACATTTTCCATTTGGTATATAGTGCTTGCCATCACTACTAAACAGATTGAACTTGGATTCTTCAGAACACAATGCCTTTGACCAATCTGTCTCTTTCCACTAGCTGTGTTCATTGGCAAACTCAAGTTGGACCTTTAGTTTTTTTTGCAGAGATGAAAGGCTTCTTGACTGGAACTTTAGAATTGAACTCTACTGCTCTTAGCTGTCACACCACAGTTTGACGACTCACTTTGACCCCATATTCTTTGTTCATTTTGTGCAAAATCTGTACAGCACATTTATGGACGTCAGATACTAACTTTTCCTTCAAAATTGATCACATTATTAAGAAAGTTTTCAGTGGTCATCCACTTCTAGGTTTGTCAGCTGTTCCTTAACTCTGAGAGCAGTTGAATTCCAGAGCTACCTTCATTTTGGCTTTTGCCTGACTTCACTCTCAGGATAATAAGCTTTCTGACATCTGGTGATAAATTTGGCTTTGTCTGTTCCATGTTTTAACCAAAATGCACAAACAAAAAAATTTAAATTTTAGGCAAAATTTCACTACCTATGACAAAATATGCAAAACATTTGGCCTAGAAAATGTTGAAAGCTAACACATAAAGGGATAACACAATGTCACACACAATTTTCATCCCTATAGCTGACAACCATTTGCTTCCCATTTCTTAAATCAAATGGTCATCACAACAACCAGACAGAAGTAATCACACTTTTTAAAAAATTGTAAAACTTTTGGTTGCTACTTTTGTTGGTTTGAAATAAAGAGAAAAATTGGCCTACTACAGGTGTACACATTTGTTTGTTCACAAATTGATTATATTCATACATACTGTGGAACTTGGTTTGTGTGAAATTTTGTTGGTTTGAAACAAAAAAAAAGAAAAATTGACCTGCTACATATGTACAAATTTGATTGTTCAAAAATTGAATATTTTCTTATATACTGTAGAACATGGTTTGTGTGGAAATTTTTTTAGTTTGAATTAAAAAAATAAAAATTGGCCTGCTACAGATGTACAAATTTAGTCTCTCGATACTTGGTTCCCAGTCACTTCAATTTTTCCCAGTGTGGCGTCCCCACCTTGTACCAGCACATGTCCTGGAAAATCACCCTTGCTTTTACCAACGCGATTACTGGGATTGTCCACTTAACAACCAACATGTGGAAAAATGCTTGTGGCCAGGGACACTACATTTACCTGATGGCACACTAGGTGGACATTGTGGGACCGAGTCCCACCATGGCATGGCACATCTGCTCGTGACGTTGAGGATTGCTGACTCTACCACTTTCAGTGTCTCCTCCACCTGCTACACCAGTTGCTGTGCACCCTTCTGCTCTTCCTCATCCTCCATCTCTGTTGTGCAACATCAGAGCATGCCTTCCACATCAGTAAGAAGATATAAGCTCTGCATCACTGCCTCAGCAAAGTGGCAACAGACTCTGCTGAAGCTAATTTGTCTGAGAGACAAACTACACATTGTAGTAGAGGTATTGAAAGGAATAGCAGACCAGACAGATCTGTGGCTCTCGCCACTGAACCCACAAGCAAACATGGTTGTGTGTGATTATGGGCATTACCTGGTGGAGGCTGTGTAGCTTGGCAAGCTCACACACATACCATGCTTGGCTCACATGCTCAACTTGGGAGTTCAGTGGTTTCTGAAAACCTACCCATATTTGCCAGAGATTTTCCAGAGGAACTGCATCAGCACCCATTTCTGCAAGTCAGCTACAGCTTCTGACTGACACTCTGGCAGAAACGAAGCAATGCTGCAGCAGCGCACGCAACTGCCAGCTCACCTACTGGTGTATGGCAACTCAATGTGCTGGTAGTCCACACTGCACATGCTTGCAAGACTTTGTGAGCAGCAGTGGCCAGTTGTGGAATACCAGCTCCAACATGCCTGTCGGTAGTCTGGTTATCCTCGGCATATAACCGCAGAGTTGGCATGGATGTCTGACATTTGTGCAGTTCTCCAAGACATTGAACACTTCACAAAGATAATGAGTGGTGAGAAGTCCATCTTCGGGGTCCGTCCCCGAACACTATGTATTCGATATGGACCCTGAACTTTACAGTTCAGGTTCACCCATCTCTAATTTCAATAATAATGCCCATAACTGAATGCAAGATTGGTACCACCAAAGTCTTGTACTTAAAATATAGTATAAAGCTGCAATCTGTAAGTAAGAAACAGATTAGAAAAAGCAATGTTTGTATCTGCTTTAAGTGATTAAAAAGCAATAAAGATGATACATTTATTAAAAAGATAACAGTAATTAGAAATATGAAGGGTGCCTATTAAAAAAGAATAATTAAACATCTCCAGCATTTAAGCCAGCAAGACTTCTAGATACTGTTGTTATAGTTGAAAAGGCATCTGTCATGACCACAAGCTGAGGAGTATCCAGTATGTTGCAGTGTTTTAAAGATATCCTGGGATCAAAATGGAATCTTAAATTATTAATATTATGGTGTACTTGAGCTTTCGAATACAAGCCTTTTATAATATTATCCTGCTAGCTGTGGTTCCAGAAGAACAGTTTTAATTATTAGATCTATATGTTAGTAATTGAATGGATTTACCCATTTCTAAACAGTAGAGATGAGCGAATATGTTCGAAAACCGATCGCCAAACATAAATTCAGCACAAATATGGTACATTCGGATTCGCGATCGGAAACGCAAGCACATTTTTATAAAATTAGAAAAAAATCAGTAACATTTTGTAAAAAGTGCAGGAAAATATTTGCATTGCCACTAAAGTATTTTGAGCACTTTGACTAGGATAGTGGTGGTGCATGATGAGCGTGGGGCACATGTTTGATGGGTGAATGGGGTGGGAAGAGCCCAAAGGAGCAGTGTGTCTGTTGAATTTTTTTTAATTTTGTGTGCACATTGCGGCTAGCTGATCAGGACACAGGAAACATCCACAATGTCCCAACACAATGGCTTGTGTTATTGGCTGCTAAAATCACATGTCCTTCTTTATATAAAGAGCGGACATCTTGTTTTAGTACCATTTTGTCAATATAACAGCCCAAAGAGGCTGCTCCTGATGCTGGTCCTGGGTGCTGATAGATATTAACTAGTTAGCTAGGCAGGTGTTTCTAAGTCAGGTAGTTTACATAGCTAGTGTCCTGTGTGGCTGTAAAATCGACCTTCCAACATATTTTTTTGTAAAATTACTGAGGTCCACAGACAAAGACAGCAGGGCACATTCCATAGAAGTGTGTTGTGCACTGCTTCTATTGTGCCCCATGCACAAGTAGACCTTTCTAAATCTTATTTTTTCAGTTGCTAAATGTAATGCAGCAAGGTTTATGTCACCTTGTCATTTATACAACAACCAGAAGAAAAAGATGATCAGAGAGGCCAAATATTATATGCAAAAATATAAAAGAACTTTATTCAAATTAGATACAAACAACAGGTAGCGAGGTGGATACAACCACAGTGCAAAATAGACAACTTTTGCAGAAGCGGGACGTGGAGAAACGGGCAACCATAGTACATGTATATCATAGTCAATAAGTAGTAGACCGGAATAATATATTATATAGTATAGCCCCCCAGGAAGGGTATGAATAAACTCAATATCCAAACTGGATCCCCCGGAGCACAGTCACTCATAGGCATATATAAAGGGTAGCAATCAAATCAAAGCCCAGTAAGGTGCATAATAATAGACATACCTGTACTCAAGTCCAGCGGGTCACCCAGAAAATAGAGAGGGGGGTTGCAGGTAGTGCCAGTCGTCCCCACGTCACCCCAACGTGCGTTTTGGCCCCCTGACGAAGGCTCCGCCGAAACGTGCGTCGGGGTGACGTGGGGAAGACTGGCACTACCTGCAACCCCCCTCTCTATTTTCTGGGTGACCCGCTGGACTTGTGTACAGGTATATCTCTTACTATGCACCTTACTGGGCTTTGATTTGATTGCTACCCTTTATATATATGCCTATGAGTGACTGTGCTCCGGGGGATCCAGTTTGGATATTGGGTTTATTCATACCCTTCCTGGGGGGCTATACTATATAATATATTATTCCGGTCTACTACTTATTGACTATGATATACATGTACTATGATTGCCAGTTTCTCCATGTCCCGCTTCTACAAAAGTTGTCTATTTTGCACTGTGGTTATATCCACCTCGCTACCTGTTTCTTGTATCTAATTTGAATAAAGTTCTTTTATATTTTTGCATATAATATTTGGCCTCTCTGATCATCTTTTTCTTCTGGTTGTTGTATACATGCAAAGGACAATTGGGCTGCATTTACAGTCCAATATCTGTGACATTATTATGACTATCCCTAAATCTAATATGTATTGCTAAATACTGAAAATGTTGTCAGGATATTTGTTGAGCTATCTTCACCTTGTCATTTAGTAGCAGTGACATTTTTCTGTGATTTGAGCTGTTGACCAGTTAAAAAACATTTTTTGGCAGTTGCTAACATGATTCAGCACGCCATATCTCATCTTGTCATTTTGAGTCGATGAAATTCAGCTGTCTGCAGAGCTCATGCACATTACAAAAAACTTTTTTTTTTCTGTTGCTAGACATGATACAGCCTGCCATATCCCAGCTTTTTGTCGGTGAAATGTAGCATTCCGCAGAGCTGCTGCATAGTAAAAATGAAAAATGTCAGTTGCTAACATTATTTCCCACCTTGTCAGTGGTGATGAAGTTCAGCTTTCTGCAGAGCTCATGCAGATTATAAAAAACAATTTGTTTCTGTTACAAATATGATTTAGCATTTCTCACTTTGTCATTTAGCAGCGGTGAAACTCATCTTTCTGCAGAGCTCGGGCAGATTAATATATATATATCTATATCTATATATATATATATATATATATATATATATATATATATATATATATATATTCCTAAAAATAATACAGCCCACCATATCCCACCTTGTCATTTTGTGATGGTGAAATCACTGTGTGCAGAGCTGTTGCACAGTAACAATAAATATTTTTGGCAGCTGCTAACGTGATTCAGCACACCATATCTCATCTTGTTATTTAGTCGCGGTGAAATTCAGTTGTCTGCAGAGCTCATTCAGATTGCAAAAAACATTTTTTTTGTCTATTAGAAACATGATTCAGCGAGACATATTCCACCATCTCATTTAGTGTTGGCAACATTTTTCTGTAATTTGACCTGTTGCACAGTTAAAAAAAAAGCAATATGCAAAAAAGCAAGATGTAACAAACTTGATTCAGCATGCCAAATTGCACCTTGTCATTTATTGGCGGTGATATTCAGCTGTCTGTACAGCTCATGCAGATTACAAAAAACATTTTTTTTCTGTCTGTTGCTAGACATTTTGTGTCGGTGCACAGTAAAAAAAAAAGTTGAGGCAGTTGCTATCATAATTCGGCAAGCCATAGCTCACCTTGTCATTTAGTGGCAGTGAAATTCTGCTGTTTGCAGAGCTCATGACAATTTTAAAAAAACAACTGTTTATTTCTGTCACAAATGTGATTAAGCATTCCATTTCTCACTTTATCTTTTAGTAGCAGTGAAATTCAACTTTCTGCAGTGCTCATGCAAATTTTAAAAAAGTCTATAGCTAAATGTGATACAGCCCACCATTTCCAATCATGTCATTTTGAGGCGGTGAAAATGTTCTGTGTGGCAGAGCTGTAACACAGTAAAAAATATATTTTTGGCAGATGATAACATGATATAGCACAACATATCTCATCTTGTCATTTAGTGGAGGTGAAATTCAGCTGTCTGCAGAGCTCATGCAGATTAAAAAGACAATATTGCTTTTGTTACAAATGTGATACAGAACACCATATCCCTCCTTATCATTTAGTGATGGTGAAATTGTTCTGTGATTTTACTTGTTGCACAGTAAAAAACTAACATTTATGGCAGTTGTTAGCGTGATTTCGCACACCATATCTCACTTTATCATTTTTTGACAGTGAAACTCAGCTGTCTGCAGCTAGATGTGACACAGCCTACCATATCCCACCTTGTAATTTTGTGGGGGTGAAATTAAGCTGTCTGCAGAGCTGTTGCACAGTAAAAACAATTTTTTGGGGCCGATGCTAACATGATTCAGCATGCCATATCCCACCTTGTCAGTCATTTAGTGGCGGTGAAATTCAGCTGTCTGCAGAGCTCATGCAGATTAAAAAAAAGCAATTTGATCTGTTACAGATGTGATCCAGAAAGCGATATCCCATCTTGTCATTTAGTGGCAATGAAATTGTTCGGTCATTTGACCTGTTGCACAATAAAAAAATTTATTGTTTGCATTTGCTCACGTGATTTAGCATGCCATATCCCACCATGTCATTTAGCGGCGGTGAAATTCAGTTGTTTGCAGAGCACAAAAACCAATTTCTTTCTGTTACAAATATGATTCAGCATGCCATATCTTACTTTTCATTTAGTACCGGTGAAATTCAGATGTTTGCAGAGCTCATGCAAATTGAAAAAAAAAGAAAAATGTTACGGCCATAAAATCACAAGGTGAGATATGGTGGGCTCTATCCCATTTAGCAAGTTAAATTTATTTTCAATGAATATCTGAATGAGCTCTGCAGACAGCTGAATTTCACTGCTACTAAATGACAAAGGGAGATACAGAATGACGTGCTGAGTCATGTGTGTAACAGAAACAAATAATTTTTTTTAATGTGCAAGAGCTCTACAGACAGCTGAATTTTGCCGCATGTGCAGTTACTGTGCAACAGCACGTCATATTTCACCTTGTCATTTAATGGCAGTGAAATTCAGCTGTCATAAGAAGATGCAGTTGATGGGGTGGACTGTGGTTTGCCTGCTAGTCTGCATTTTAGTACAGTGAGATTCCCAGGTTAGCGCATGTTGATCGTGCATGTGCCAGTTCATGTATGTACAAGTCAAATTATTGCATTTTTTCAAAATCTACTCTGTCAGTTTTTGAAAAGTTGTCAGATAATGTAACTTGTATAATTTTTGGCTATCTGGAAAAAAGGCCAAGGCTAGGCAAATGCTGCTGTCATGGTTGCATAACTCTGTGTCTGCCGAAGCCGCAACATAACCTACTCGTCTTAATCCTCCTCCTCTGCTGACCTACTCAGCTGCATGCCTCTGGATTTACAACAGGTGGGATCTACTACCTCATCATGATCCTCTCTGCTTTCCCATTCTTCGCCCTTAGAGTCACCCTTCTCCTCTTCCGGCCCTAACAGCACAGTACAGTCCGGTTGCACCTCAAGTATCTGAGTCTCATCAGGATCACTTCCGCCCCCCGAAGTCTGTTGATGAGGGTTTAGATTGTGCTCAGACCCTCTTTCTTCTGGCCTTGGATCAAACTGAAAAAAATTTTGGGTATCAGTGCAGATGATTTCCTCCTCTTGACTCTGTGAATCTTTGGAATACACTTCCGATGCTCATGGCATAGAATGTGTGAATAGATCTGCAGACTCTGCCATCTATGGTTCCCTACAATCATTTGTGCGGATGGAGAGTTGTGACGAGGGGGAAAACAAGGATTGTTGGGGTGCATCTCTGGGGACTGTACTGTGTGTGATATTTGCGGAGCGCCCCCACACCGCCGCAGGGCCGAGGGGTACCCGGAGCCGGGCCTCTGGGATCTCAGTCCTGGGGTTGTCACGGTGGCTAGACCCGGTCCGTGGCCCTGTCCGTCAGTGGGGGACGTCCGGTGAAATAGGTGGTGATAACGGTGGTGTAGCGGTGCAGTTGTGGGGTGCAGGTCGTGGTAAATAACGAGGACACCAGGTTGCAGTCTCTTTACCTCTTTACTGGAGATCTCTGAGTCCTCAGTCCAGAATACGGTTCACCAGGCTGCGCAAGTCCGGCCGGTCCAATGGCACCTCCAGAGTTCTCTTCACAGGTGGAAATCAGTGCCTTCCTTCTTAGCACTGTGTGTTGTAGTCCTTCCCTGCTGTGCTCACGGAAAGTACCCCACAACTGTTGTGTCTGTTTCTTAAGTTCCCTCACAACTCGATTAGATGTTCCTCTCTTATTCCATCCCTCCCTGTTATTCAGGTTGGAACGGCACCCGTTTGTCAGGTAGGCCTGGAGTTCTTCTGGGACCCTAGTGATGCCCCTCTCCCGCAATTGCCCCCCAAGACTTCATAGGTGATATGTGGTAGACAGCCCGCCTGAGACTGACTGTCCTGCCGCTGTTTGGAGTATGGCTTAAAGCTGTATATTATTCCACTCCCTCGGCGTTCCGGCCACCGGTAATGCGCCTCAGCAAGGTGCTGCCTCTTTCAACAAAACCCCTGCTGGTATTCTCCATCTGCTTGATCTCGTTTCTCACTCAGCACAATCTATCTCGCTTCTAGTCCTTTCTTGGGCACCGCCGCTATGCTGAGCAGGCACGGTCCCGTTACGTTCTTTCCAATGCCAAGCCTCTGCCAGGATCCCACCCCTGGCAGAGACCCTACTGTCTCTTCCTCCACAACACCCTCTCTCACTAGGTGTTGCTTCGTTCAATCCAGTCAGCGTTCTCTCTAACTTCCTGCCTGACCCCCAGTTTACCCACTATGGTGGGGAGTGGCCTAATGAATAGCACCCTTAGCTCCCCCCGGAGGCCCAGCTGTGAAACATATTGGTGTCTGTGATACCTGATCAGAGGAACTCCTTCAGTGCCATCGAACGCACCATGGCTCCCCTTAGTGGCGAAGCCACAGTACTGCAACGACCAGGACTCTGGGGCGCTGCACTCCCCCCTGGTTAAACACAGTACTCCGGGACTGGGAAGAAAAACAACAATACAGATTAGCAAAAAGACATACAATTTTGTTGAGTGCAAAACAATAAGTATACTTGAACAGGCTTCCCTTTATGGGAGGTGAGGACACTTTAACGTTACAAACATAGTCAACATTGTAAATTTCAGGCTATACATAACTCCTGCTACCCAACCGGGTATTCTACTCAGTGCAAATGCTGGAACAATAAATTAACATTGCCTTTAAGAAACATACACTCTTAGTTTACCAAAGGCCTTCCTATAATCACATTACAGGGCAAGGTAACTCTTCATTCTCCTACTTTTGAACCTGCAGGACCGCCTGTCCCTATGGCACCAGACCTACTGCCTCTCCTTTCTTTTACAGGACCGCCCCGTTCAGCCAGGGCCTACTGCCTTTCTCTACTATACATAGTATAGACATAACATTCCTTTCAGTTTGAGAACATGGAGCCCACTCTGCCTGGCTCATATAAGGACTCACTCACTAACCCCTACGGGTCTACTTTCTGTCCTTAGTAACGAACTAGCTTTCTATGGGGACGCAGGGTTTACCGTCTATCCTCACCTTCATTATTACTTTCTTACGTTTCTATCCATGCAGAACTCTAGTCTACCTCAACAGGCTTTCTGCATCTTTCCTTTTGAAGAACATTATTCAAGCTTCACATTTCAAACATATTAAACACATATAACTTTTCATGTAAAACGGTTACATTTCTTGCAAAGCATCATCATGACATTACTGTTTCAAAACAGTATCACTTTCAGGTTCAATTCCCACCTCCCCTTTAAGAGGAGATCAAGTCTTTCCGAGGTAGCTCTTCTTCTCAGCCTACCAGTCCATACCAGAGCTCCGGAATGGCATCTTCGCAAAGTGTCTTTAACTAAAACCAGTAGGAAGCACCTTTAAGAAGGTGCAAACTATTTACAAGAAAGTTTGAATCATGCACAGTCCATGATTACTGCAGTTCGTGTAACTTTGTGCAAAAACTTCAAGAAAACAACAATAGTGACCCCGGGTCAACAAAGGGGTCACCTCTTTAAAGTTTACCCTGAACGGGTTTAGCAGCAACAGGAACAAAAGAACAAACAGTAACTATTTATATTTTCAGGTTTCCGAGGTTTACTCTTGCTCAGGTGGCCTTGGCCCCTGGCTCCCGGCTAATGTCGCGCCAGTGTCACTGGTGGGTCTTCCCGGTGCAGTCAGACCGCTTGATGCCTGAACCTGAAGACGGATCCTAGCTGCCAGCTCAGTTGCTGCAATGACATGTGCAGTGGCAATGTTGGTAAGCTCTGCTACATTTGGTTCAATCACAGCTGAAGTAGTGGATGACACTCTCTCAGGTCCACGTCGGCGAACGTTACGGGCACACCCTTCCTGGGCACTCCGATGGCGGGTATCTCCTGACCGTACAGGCTTCAGACCCTGGTTCACGGCTGATGCGGCGGGGGTTTGTCCCATCTCTTTCCAGTCTTTCCATTGGGAAATCAGGCACTGCTTATATTGCTCCCAAGTGAGCACGGCAATGGCGTGACCTCTTCTCCAAACCCCATTCGGCTCAATCCGGGGGGCCTCCCACCGGAGAATCACTCCCTCCGAGCTCACATCTAGGAACTCTCCCATTGCGGTCGGTGGCGGGGATACCAGACCCTTCATTACTTCGAGGGATGATGCCACCATTCCCGCCATCAAGAGACAGCTACTGTTGTGAAGGGGGTCGGTCGCGGGAGCGGGATCGAGCGGGGAGGCAGGGGTATCTTCCGTACCTACGCCTGATGTGGTTCCACCGATGTCGATCCGGTCCGCTGACAAGAACGCTGGAGTCGGCTGCTGCTCGGACCGCGGCTCTTCCGATGCGGTCCCCGAACGCTGCTCCGCTCGCTGTGGCTCCTCCTCCACGGACTCCAAGGTCAGGGTTGGTGGACTCAGCTCTGCTATCTGTTCCAGGAGTTTCAGGTCCTCCGGCTGCAGGGGACATAAGTCCGTCTCCGGTGAAGAGGGGCAAGCCGGAGTCGCATCTTCCTCGCTCAGGCACTTGCTGTTCATCATCGCTGCCTGATAGTCGGTGGCAGTGCATGCACCTGACTCCGCCATTTCTCCGAGGTCGGGCTTCTCCATCTCCTGCTTCCCGCCGTTGCAAATCAGGAGGTTGTCTTCTGCTTTGGGGCAGGTCATCTCCTTGCAGCCCGAAGCGCAGAGGGCGGTATCCATTTCTCGCGCCATTCTGGTAGTCTCCTCCCATAGCACGCCCTCCTTCTTCTTCAAAGTAGCAATGGCGGCGGCTTTTGGCGGGAACTTCTATTGGTCAATGGTAGCACACAGTCTCTCAATAAAGCTACAGTTCATGCACAACAAATCACAGTCTCTAGGCACACATGACCTGATTCTTCAGGCTTAAGTAGATCCTGTTCGTGACGCCAAGTTTGCGGAGCGCCCCCACACCGCCGCAGGGCCGAGGGGTACCCGGAGCCGGGCCTCTGGGATCTCAGTCCTGGGGTTGTCACGGTGGCTAGACCCGGTCCGTGGCCCTGTCCGTCAGTGGGGGACGTCCGGTGAAATAGGTGGTGATAACGGTGGTGTAGCGGTGCAGTTGTGGGGTGCAGGTCGCGGTAAATAACGAGGACACCAGGTTGCAGTCTCTTTACCTCTTTACTGGAGATCTCTGAGTCCTCAGTCCAGAATACGGTTCACCAGGCTGCGCAAGTCCGGCCGGTCCAATGGCACCTCCAGAGTTCTCTTCACAGGTGGAAATCAGTGCCTTCCTTCTTAGCGCTGTGTGTTGTAGTCCTTCCCTGCTGTGCTCACGGAAAGTACCCCACAACTGTTGCGTCTGTTTCTTAAGTTCCCTCACAACTCGATTAGATGTTCCTCTCTTATTCCATCCCTCCCTGTTATTCAGGTTGGAACGGCACCCGTTTGTCAGGTAGGCCTGGAGTTCTTCCGGGACCCTAGTGACGCCCCTCTCCCGCAATTGCCCCCCAAGACTTCATAGGTGATATGTGGTAGACAGCCCGCCTGAGACTGACTGTCCTGCCGCTGTTTGGAGTATGGCTTAAAGCTGTATATTATTCCACTCCCTCGGCGTTCCGGCCACCGGTAATGCGCCTCAGCAAGGTGCTGCCTCTTTCAACAAAACCCCTGCTGGTATTCTCCGTCTGCTTGATCTCGTTTCTCACTCAGCACAATCTATCTCGCTTCTAGTCCTTTCTTGGGCACCGCCGCTATGCTGAGCAGGCACGGTCCCGTTACGTTCTTTCCAATGCCAAGCCTCTGCCAGGATCCCACCCCTGGCAGAGACCCTACTGTCTCTTCCTCCACAACACCCTCTCTCACTAGGTGTTGCTTCGTTCAATCCAGTCAGCGTTCTCTCTAACTTCCTGCCTGACCCCCAGTTTACCCACTATGGTGGGGAGTGGCCTAATGAATAGCACCCTTAGCTCCCCCCGGAGGCCCAGCTGTGAAACATATTGGTGTCTGTGATACCTGATCAGAGGAACTCCTTCAGTGCCATCGAACGCACCATGGCTCCCCTTAGTGGCGAAGCCACAGTACTGCAACGACCAGGACTCTGGGGCGCTGCATATTAAGGTGGAGGAGGAAGAGGAGCAGAGACCACTTAATGCAGCAATTGCCATCTACTGGAGAACATCATGGAGGTCCTCATCTACAAAGCGTACTGCTGTGTGGCTGCCAAAGAAAGAGCGTAGAGAAGCCGAACCAGTAACAGAAGTTGTAAAAATGCTGTGCAATTGCTCACTGCAGCAAAACAAACCTACTTCTCATCTCTTATATCATACCTGTCTCACAACACTAAACAGCTATTCAGTACTTTCAATTCTCTCCTCCGTTAACCAGCTCCAACTCCCTCTTCTCTCATCTCAGCTGAAGACTTTGTCTCATCACCTGTGAGCATGACCCAATAACGTCCCACCTCATATCTAACCTTACCACAGTCTTCATCCCAAGCCTAATCCACCTCTTCAACCTGTCACTAACAACTGGTGTCTTCCTCTCCTGATTCAAACATACCTCGATCACAACCATCCTCAAAAAGCCCTTCCTTGACCCATCCTGTGTCTAGCTATCATCCTATCTCACTTTTCCCCTATTCCTCCAAACTACTGGAACAACACATCCACTTTGAACGGTCCTCTCATTTCTCCTCTTGCTCCCTCTTTGACCGCTTACAATATGGCTTCTGATGTATTGAGATTACAGACTTGTCGCTTTGTTTGATCTCCTTCTACCTAACAGACAAGACACTCATTGTCTCCCACTCACACACCACTTCCTCATCTCACCCCCTATGTGTCTGTGTCCCTTAAGTTTCAGTTGTGGAGCTGGGCACTATGCTTAGGGCGTGAGCACTTCCTCCCTCTTAAAGGGAACACTTGCATCGCCCTAAGGGGTTCCCAGTCAAAAGCTGGGCGACACCTTCTATTTAAGGCTCCTCCTCCAATATGGAGGTGCTTGAGCAATGTTGTTAGTTTTCCTAGCATGCTTGCTAGTTGTCAGGCTCCCCAGGTCCGCCCGTCTGCTTGTCTACCTTGTTCCCATCTGCTCGTACTTGTCTGTGCTCTTCTGTCCATCAGCTGGTCCAGATCGCACTTACATTGCCCATCTGTCTAAAACCCAATCCTGCACTCTCCTGCCAGTGCTTTTCTGTTCCTCAGCCGGTCCCATCTGCACCCATGGTTCCAGTGTCCTTACGGTGCCTGCCTGGATTCTTCATCCCTCCTTCAGGCCATACTAACCTGCTCACTCTAAGAGGTCAGCTGCCACCCTTTGTAGGTCAGCCCTGGAGAAGTACCATGTACCACATCCTTGTCCATACTTGGGTCGCGGTTTTTGCCTCCTGCGGCTTATCCAAAAACAGATTTGCTAGGCCACCTGGCTACAACCCTCCAGGCTTTCCGAAGGCTACGGCTACAGCTGGGTTGGTGGTAGTGGAAGAGGTGTCAGTCCCCATTATACTGTTTCTACTCTGATGAAATCAATGTCACTTTGTTGGTGTCTGCCACTAATTGCTTGAAATGTGAACACTCCTGGTTGGGTCTACATCTGCTGGGTTGGCTGAGGTGAAAAGTGTGTCAGTCTGCCTTATTCTTGTGCTAATCTGGTGAAATTGATGACACTTTGATAGTGTTTGCAGCTATTTTTTGGAAATGTGTAGACTTCTAGTTGGGTCACCTTCATGTTTTTTGCCTGCACCAGTAGGCCTTCGAGAAAGTCAGGCCTCCACTTCCTTTGAGTCAACTACCCATGTTATTATCCTTATTTTTCTGACAATAGTAGTCTGCGAAGCAGATATTTGTGCCACCTGGGTGTGGATGAACATAAAAGCAGCTTGAGCTGCTGCTCGTGTTATCAGACCTCTCAGCACAGCAGGCCTTCACCGATGCCTCACCCACCTCGTCTTAATTTGATGTTCAATTAAAAGCTGTAAATGCTGGCTCAGACCACGATACCTCATGCATGGCTGATTGCTGAAGTGCAATGCTACACATTGCACTGTGGGTGAATTGATGCCACAGTCCTGGTGTTTGCCCCTAATTTGAAGCATTTTAGAAGCATTTGGGCCCATTTGAACATGTTGTGTATGTGTTTGTTTTTACCTCCAATTGACTCCAATGGCGTTTGGCAATGTTCAGCGAATATTCGATGAATAAATTGGTGAATATTGCAAATACAGCGATCATAATCCGAACCGAACATTGAAATATTCGCTCATCTCTAATTAAGGTAGGTCTGCGCTTCTATTAGCCAAAAAGGTCTAAAAACAATTGGTCTGTCCATGAGAATACATTTCCCTGTTTCTCACCAACACTCCACCAGTGATTGTTTGGTTGCTGTGTATGTATATATCCTTCAATCATCTGAGGACAGCCATAAAAAGTACTTTTGTCATAAATACATCTGACTAATAAACTATATAACCAATGAATTCTCTTCTCATTTTATGCAAATGACAAAATAATTTTTGTACTGATTCAGATACAAGGAAATCTGATCTATCCATCTGCCATGGTGCCCCTACATAAGTCAGCATAGCATGGTGAATGATCTGCGGAAAGAATTGAGAATTTAATCCAGTAATTTCACCCATTTCTGCTCATTCTTCTACATTGGAATTTTAAAGATGTTATGGGTTCAACTTGTTAGGTGAACTCTCTAAGCCTTAACCCCTTTCCGACATCGGGCGTAATAGTATGCCAAAGTCAGATTCCCCCTGTTTGGCGTGAGCTCCAGCAAAGAACCTGCACCTTTCCAGGCACAGGACAGCTGATCTATTATTATTATTATTATTTATTTATTTATTTATATAGCACCATTGATTCCATGGTGCTGTCAATGGGAATGGGTTACATACAAGTTACAGATATCACTTACAGTAAACAAACTAACAATGAGAGACTGATACAGAGGGGCGAGGAC
Organism: Ranitomeya variabilis; assembly: GCF_051348905.1. Lineage (NCBI taxonomy): Eukaryota > Metazoa > Chordata > Amphibia > Anura > Dendrobatidae > Ranitomeya > Ranitomeya variabilis. The sequence continues at coordinate 467,450,786 of NC_135232.1, read as the reverse complement.
CCTGCCCTTGCAGGCTTACATGCTACAGGATTATGGGGAAGGAGACAATAGGTTGATGGTTGCAGGAGCTCCGGTGTTGGTGAGGCAGTGTCTCCGGTAGTGATGAGGAGGAAATGCAGGCTGTAGGCTTTCCTGAAGTGGTTGATAGTCGGACGTGTTGAGGCAGAGAATTCCAGATGATGGGGGATATTCTGGAGAAGTCATGGAGGCGGTTGGATGAGGAGCGAATAAGTGTGGAGGAAGGAGGTCTTGGGAGGACCGGAGATTACGTGAGGGAAGACATCGGGAGATTAGTTCAGAGATATATGGAGGAGACAGGTTATGGATGGCTTTGTTGGTCAGTATTAGTAATTTGAACTGGATATGCTGAGGGAATGGGAGCCAGTGAAGAGATTTGCAGAGGGAGGAAGCGGAGCAGTAGCGAGGAGAGAGGTGAATTAGTCGGGCAGCAGAGTTAATGATGGCCTGGAGAGGTGCAAGGGTGTTAGCAGGGAGGCCGCAGAAAAGGATGTTGCAGTAGTCAAGGCGGGAGATGATGAGGGCATGCACAAGCACTTTAGTAGATTGACGGTTGAGAAAAGGATGGATTCTGGAGATATTTTTGAGCTGAAGGTGACAGGAGGAGGACAGAGATTGGATGTGCGGGTTGAAGGACAGGGCAGAGTAAAGAAGAAAGCATGATGTCATTGATTGCGATAGATAGGTCAGGTAAGGAAGATCTATGAGATGGAGGAAAGATGATGAGTTCAGATTTGTCCACATTGAGTTTGAGGAAGCGAGAAGAGAAGAAGGAGGATATGGCTGATAGACACTCTGGGATTCTGGACAGCAGAGCGGTGACGTCTGGGCCAGAGAGGTAGATCTGAGTGTCATCAGCATAGAGGTGGTACTGGAGTCCATGGGACTTTATGAGTTGTCCCAGGCCAAGTGTATAGATTGAGAAGAGTAGGGGTCCTAGAACAGAGCCTTGGGGGACTCCAACAGAGAGAGGGTGGGATGAGGAGGTAGTTTGGGAGTGGGAGACACTGAATGTGCGGTTGGAAAGGTTTGAAGCAATCCAGGATAGGGCGAGGTCTTTGATGCCAAAGGAGGAGAGGATCTGTAGTAGGAGGCAGTGGTCAACTGTTTTGAAAGCAGAGGACAGGTCTAGAAGGAGGAGTACAGAGTATTGTTCCTTAGCTTTGGCGGTAAGTAGGTCGTTAGTAGTGTTGAGCGATACCGTCCGATACTTGAAAGTATCGGTATCGGAAAGTATCGGCCGATACCGGCAAAGTATCGGATCCAATCCGATACCGATACCCGATACCAATACAAGTCAATGGGTCTCATGTATCGGACGGTATTCCTGATGGTTCCCAGGGTCTGAAGGAGAGGAAACTCTCCTTCAGGCCCTGGGAACCATATAAATGTGTAAAAGAAAGAATTAAAATAAAAAATATCGCTATACTCACCTGTCCGACGCAGCCGGGACTTCAGCGAGGGAACCGGCAGCGTTGTTTGTTTAAAATTTGCGCTATTACTTGGTTACGTGAATTCCCGGCTTGTGATTGGTCAGGTCGGCCATGTTGCCGGGACGCGGACCAATCACAGCAAGCCGTGACGAAATTACGTCACGGCTTGCTGTGATTGGTCCGCGTCCCGGCAATATGGCCGCCCTGACCAATCACAAGCCGTGACGTCACGGGAGGCTGGACACGCGCTCATTTTAAAATGGGCGCGTGTCCAGCCTCCCGTGACGTCACGGCTTGTGATTGGTTGCGCCGCGGTCAACCAATCACAAGCCGGGAGGCTGGACGCGCTCATTTTAAAATGGGCGCGTGTCCAGCCTCCTGTGACGTCACGGCTTGTGATTGGTTGCGCCGCGGTCAACCAATCACAAGCCGGGAGGCTGGACGCGCTCATTTTAAAATGGGCGCGTGTCCAGCCTCCCGTGACGTCACGGCTTGTGATTGGTTGCGCCGCGGTCAACCAATCACAAGCCGGGAGGCTGGACGCGCTCATTTTAAAATGGGCGCGTGTCCAGCCTCCCGTGACGTCACGGCTTGTGATTGGTCAGGGCGGCCATATTGCCGGGACGCGGACCAATCACAGCAAGCCGTGACGTAATTTCGTCACGGCTTGCTGTGATTGGTCCGCGTCCCGGCAACGTGGCCGACCTGACCAATCACAAGCCGGGAATTCACGTAACCAAGTAATAGCGCAAATTTTAAACAAACAACGCTGCCGGTTCCCTCGCTGAAGTCCCGGCTGCGTCGGAGAGGTGAGTATAGCGATATTTTTTATTTTAATTCTCTCTTTTACACATTTTAACATTAATGTTGTTGCGATACCCGATACCCGATACCACAAGAGTATCGGAATCCCGGTATCGGAATTCCGATACAGCAAGTATCGGCCGATACCCGATACTTGCAGCATCGGAATGCTCAACACTAGTCGTTAGTGATTTTGGTCAGGGCTGTCTCAGTTGAGTGATGGGGCAGAAACCAGATTGTAGATTGTCAAAGAGCAAGTTAGATGAGAGGTGGGAGGAAAGTTCAGAGTGGACGTGCTGCTCCAAGAGTTTGGAAGCGAATGGGAGCAGCGATATTGGGCGATTGCTGGACATAGCAGCTGGATCGAGGGTTGGCCTTTTAAGGATAGGCTTGATTGTGGCATGTTTGAAAGCAGAAGGGAAGGTGCCAGAAGTTAGTGATAGGTTTAAGAGGTTGGTTAGGGATGGGATAAGTGTGGTGGTAAGGTTAGGGAGGAGGTGGGATGGGATGGGGTCGAGCGCACAGGTGGTGAGGTGCGATTTGGAGAGGAGACAATTAAGCCCCCTTTCAGTCATGTTGGATAGGGAGGTTATAGGGTTTGGGCATTGGTCTGGTATACAAAGGGGTTATGGTGGTTGAACAATGAAGACTTGCCTTGTGTGGTCGATCTTATTTTTAAAGCTGATATGTGCTCGCAAGAGCCACGGGTTGAATCACGATCCATCCGATGCTGTTAACTAGGTAAATGCCGCTGTCAATCCCTGACAGCGGCATTTATCTTGTGCTTACCTGAAGCGTGCCACTAAATGCACCCATCGGTGACCCTGTCACATGATCGCGGGTCACCGATGGGTTGGCATGACAACCAGAGTTCTCCATCAGACCCCTATGATTGTCATAGCCAGATTGCTATGAGTGTCGCCCGGTGGTTGATGCTCATAGCAAGTGAGCATTTCTGCTTCACACAGGTAATCAGATCATAGCCTGTATATAGCAGAGCCATTCAGACAACTGCAACTTCTAGTCTCTAGTCTTCTAGTCTGAAGACTATTGAAGCATGCAAAAAGTAAAAAGAAATGTTTTTAAAAATATTAAAAATATATAAAAGTCCAAATCACCCACCTTTTGTCCCATTCAAAATAAAACAATTAAAAAAATCAAATATACACATATTTGATATTGCCACAATCAGAATCGCCCAATCTATCAATATAAAAAATAACTAACCCAATCGTTAATTCTGGCATTTTTTTCTTGTTATGCCATTTAAGTTTTTTTGGTCCATGCAACATTGCATTAAAATGCAATAATTGGCGATCAAAAGATCGTACATGCACCAAAATAGTATCATTGAAAATATCTGCTCGGCAAGCAAAAACAAGCCCTCGCCCAACCCGAGATCATGAAAAATGGAGATGCTACAGATATCGGAAAACAGCACAATTTTTTGTTTAACAAACTTTGGAATTTTTTTTACCACTTAAATAAAAGGAACCTATACATTTTTGGTGTCTATGAACTCGTAATGACCTGGAGAGTCATAATGGCTTGTCAGGTTTAGCATTTAGTGAACATGGTAAAAAAACAAACAAGAAAAAAAACAACTGTGGGATTGTACTTTTTTTGCGATTTCACGGAACTTGGAATTTATTTCTCATTTTCCAATGCACAATATGTTAAAACCAATGGTATCTTTCAAAAGTACAACTCGTCCCGCAAAAAATAAGCCCTCACATGGCCATTTTGACAAAAAAAAAAAGTTATGGCTCTGGGAAGAAGGGGAGCAAAAACAATAATCTTCCTTTACTGCGGCTTCATGTTAAAAAAGCAGGATGTTACAGGGAGAACTGTGGTTCCTAGTGACGACGATCGTTTTGCTCCTCTGAGCTTCTTCTTAACATGAAGCCGCAATAAAGGAAGACTTTTGTACAGATGGTGAGTGCTCGTTTTCTTGCTATTACTGCCATATATACATTGTTTCCTGTTTTCACGAGCACCCGATTCTGTTGTGGCAGTAACAACGCCTGGTTATTTGCCAGTAAAGCACAGGTGGGTCGATGCTGATAGTGCGTCAAACTTTTTTTCTTTTTTGTTTTCAAAAACAATAATACCTTTGGTCACTAAGTGGTTATGTTTAGATGAGTGGCGCAGACCAGAGGCAACTGTACAGCATAATGGGTGTTGAAGGACAGCATATAAAATAGGGAGGAATGGGACAGCAAGGTATGCAAGACAAAACAAGCAGAGCAGGTAGCACAGATGAAGAACAGTCAGTAACTATATAGGAAGCTTGTATCTTCCAACATGGTTGCAACAGTTTATCAAAAGAATGCATTCTAGTACTTTCCAGAGGGGCAATGGTTAAACACAGAAGTGACTGAGACATGAATGCAGTCTGGTATCTGCCAGAAGGGTAATGGTTACAAGAAATGAAGTAACAGAGGAAATCCAGTCTGGTAACTTACAGGAGGGTAATGGTTACCAATGTAACAAAAAAGCAGATGTAGTCTGTCTTTTATATCTAGCAGTACAATGGTTAATATCAGTAATGTAACAGCAGTTTTATATCTTCCAGCAGGGCAATTTCACCTTTATTTTCTTAATATTTTTACTGGGGCAGTTTTGTCATCTACATATATTTGTGTTCTAAGTAGAGATGAGTGGTGTTTGAGTCTAACTGTTCGTCAATTTCAAATTCGAGCTGTTTTGGGCGGTGTTCGAGTCGTTTGACGAACCCAAACAATTTGCTTAAAATTCGGCTGTTCAAGTTTCTGTTCGATAACTGTTCGTTCACCAAAAGCCTAGCTTGATTTGCACAGTAAAACTGTTTATCATTGTTAATGGACCGTTTCAGTGTATAGTGGGCGGGGGATAGATCTGTGCTGAAATAACGCCGATCTCAATTTTTTTTTTCCTGCATTTACAGAGGGGCGGTGCAGTCTCTCAGCCTATCAGCAGTGCACACACACACACACACACACAACAATGTGCATGTGATGCACACAAGCAAGGGCATGTGTGATTGGCTGTGTATGTCACATGTCCATTTTCCCCATCGCCACCATTTCCTCACTGCTGCAGCTTAGTGTTAGACGGCACCACTGCTGCTGTGGGCGCTATACAGACTAGGAGTATTTTTTTGGAGCAAATTGTCAGAGAGATAGGTTTAGGGAGTTGGGAGGAGTCAGGACTTGTTGTAATATCAGCCCTTTTCAGGGTAGGTTACAGCAGTTCATAGCACTGTTTGCCAGGCAGGTCTGAGTCAGTGCTGTGCAAGTGTTAGTCACAGCATTTGGTGTAATCTAACTCAGCCAATCCTTTTGGGCTAGTAGCATGGTCTGATAGTCATCTGAGTAGCCCGCCTGTGAAGCTAGCTACACAGCCTGTGTATCTCAATTTTTACTGCATATAACCCAGTAAATCGTTTTGGGCTTAGTAGCAGTGTCTGCACATCAGCAGAGTAGCCCGCCTGTGAAGCTAGCTACACCACCTGTGTATCTCAATTTTTACTGCATCTAACCCAGTAAATTGTTTTGGGGTTTTGGGCTTAGTAGCAGTGTCTGCACGTCAGCAGAGTAGCCCGCCTGTGAAGCTAGCTACACTGCCTGTGTATCTCAATTTTTACTGCATCTAACCCAGTAAATCGTTTTGGGGTTTGGGGCTTAGTTGCAGTGTCTGCACGTCAGCAGAGTAGCCCGCCTGTGAAACTAACTACACTGCCTGTGTATCTCTATTTTCACTACATCTAATCCAGTTAATTGTTTTGGGCCTAGGAGCAGTGTCTGCACGTCAGCAGAGTAGCCCGCCTGTGAAACTAACTACACTGCCTGTGTATCTCAATTTTTACTGCATCTAATCTAGTTAACAGTTTTGGGCCTAGGAGCAGTGTCTGCACTGTCCGACGAGCCCTGGTGCAATACGTTATGATGTATAGTCTGGGCCAACGAGCTCAAGAGGTGGGGCAAATCACGCTGCAGGAGTGGTCTCAGATCAGGGACCTATGCACCCTTCTGCACAGTTTTGAAATAGCAATGAAGATGTTTAGTGCTGACGATGCCATTATCAGCATGACAATTCCGGCGATTTACATGCTGAGCACACCTTACACAGTGTTCGGAGTCAGGTAGTGGAACAAGAGGAGGAGGAGGAACAGGAGGGGTCGTATGCGGAAGGGATCATATCTCCAAGGTCAAGAAGGTTGTCAGTACCAAGGCGGCTGGCATTGGAGGCTGGGGGACAGAGATTACCGAGGGCGCATGGTAGCAGCCAAACAGTTGAGGAAGGTGCAGGAGGCGAGGAAGAAGTGGAGGATGAACTGGCGCTGGGCATGGAAGACTCATCAGATGAGGGAGACCTTGATCAAATTTCTGTTGTGTGAGGATGGGGGGAGAGGGCAGACGAAGGAAGCATGATTCTCACCTCGCCACCACCAAGACAACAAGGACTTGGTCCTCCTGGATGCGCAAGACACATGAGTGCCTTCTTGCTGCACTACCTGCAACATGACCCTCGGATTGTCAGAATCAGAAGTAATGCCGACTACTGGGTTGCCACACTCCTAGATCCCCGGTACAAAAGCAAATTTGGCGAAATAATTCCTGCCATAGAAAGGGATTCACACATGCAGGAGTATCAGCAGAGACTGTTACAGAATCTAACATCTGCTTTTCCACAAAACACCAGTGGTGCACGTAGTCAATCTCTGAGTTCTAACTTGCCATGTTACATAACAGTAACATCATATCTGGTGGTAACAGCAATTTTTTCCAATCGTTTCAAGATTTTTTTAGACCATCCTTTGCAAGGCCACAGGAGACAAGAAGTCTGACGCACAGCCAACGCCTAGAGAGGATGGTACAAGAGTATCTCCAAGTTAATATCGATGCCATGACTGTGGAACTGAACCCTTGCTCATTTTGGGCTTCCAATCTTGAAAAATGGACTGAGCTCACCACTCACGCCTTGGAGATCTTCGTGCCCCGCAGCCAGCATTCTCTCTGAACGTGTGTTCAGCGCTGCTGGTGGTGTGCTGACAGATAAGCGCACGCGGCTGTCCAGTGACAATGTAGGCAGACTAACGTTCATCAAGATGAACAAATCCTGGATCCGCAAGGACTTTTCTACCCCTGTGTCATCTTGGGGAGACTAAAAGCTTGATGATTTTTGAAAATTACCTCACCAACCGTTTTAAAAAACTCTGGCGAAATTGATGCCACTTAAGTGGTGTCTGTGGACTAATTTTTGTGAAAAAATGGAGACTCTTTTATTTAGTCCTTTTGCTGAGTTTTACATGATGTTGCCACCGTCAATTCCAGGTGGGTGGGGTTGTCTGCAGAGTTGTTTAATCATACTATGGCCTGGGATTCAGAGGTCTGCTCCAAAGCTTCAGTGTCTGCTAGTTAGCAGAGTAGCCCAGCCACCCACCGCCTGTTTACCTAAGTACTATTTTTAACGGCATCTGGCCCAGGAAATCCTTTTGGGCCTAGTAGAATTTAGTGCTACTCAGCAGCACACCCCACCCATGAAGCAAGCTACACCACCTGTTTACCTAACTACTATTTTGTAATGGCATCTGGCCCAGGAAATCCTTTTGGGCCTAGTAGAATTTAGTGCTACTCAGCAGTGTACCCCACCCATGAAGCAAGCTACACCACCTGTTTACCTAACTACTATTTTGTAATGGCATCTGGCCCAGGAAATCCTTTTGGGCCTAGTAGCAATTTCTGCTACTCTGCAGAGTACCCCACCCATGAATCAAGCTATACCGCCTTCTTTCTTTCTCAATCTAACCCCTCGGCTCTGGGGTGTCCACTCTCCCTCCAGCTCTCTCCTTCTCACAGGTGGACTACCGTGTGTTTTCACACTGTGGCGAATCTTTTGGGCCCAGGCATAAGAAGTCGTCCAGGTAATGGATAATATGTGCCACCTTACAAACGTCCATGACGACACATTCGAGGAAGCAACTAAATGCCTCAAATAGTGAGCAGGATATGGAGCACCCCATGGGCAAACAGCGATCTATGTAGTATGCTCCTTCACAGAAGCAGCCCAATGGGAGCACACTATTCGGAGGCACAGTTAGTAACCGGAACGCCCCCTCAATGTCTGTTTTGGCCATTAGTGTGCCCCTTACCAACTTCTTGACCCGCCTGATTGCCTCATCAAAGGAGGTACAGTACATAGTACTGTACTTGGTTCTGCGTCGATGTTGTCGTTTACTGACCTGCCCCTTGGATATGACAAATGGTGGATTAGTCTGAATGTATTGGGTTCATTTTTTGGCACAACTCCCAACAGGGGTAGCACAACATCTTCTAAGGAAAGTGTTCTGAATGGACCCGCCGCCATTCTACCTAAAGATATTTATTTTTTTATTTTTTTTTGTCAAGACGTCTGGGTGTTGGTAGAGTGAGTTTAGATTTTTACTCCAGCCTTTCTTGATTTTAGAAGGGGATGACATGCCTATATATGTGTCTCCTCCTCCTTTTACTCCTCCACCTCTTTTCTTTTCGCATGACTATATGTAGTTGTGACTATTCCATGTGTTTGTTGTGTCTTCTGAGCAGTTTGTCAGCTTTTGGACACCTTTTAAGGTGTTTTCTATGTGTTTTCCATGTGTTTGTATGTGTTTGTGTTTGCCTGCCATTTTTTTCAATGGGGTTCGACGGTGTTTGACGAGAAGTTCGACGAACAGTTCGTCGAACACCTCCCTGTTCGACGAACCGAACCTAACCCGAACACTAGGGAGGTGGCTCATCTCTAGTTCTAAGTAATAAAGGTACGTGGCCTGAAAAACCTTTAGCTTCAAAGGACACTCATCTTCTAATAAAAATTATCGGCTAGAGTAAATCAATCTGAGACACAATGCCTGATGTTTTAGAATAGCACAAGAATTGTTGTGTCAACATGTTTTTAAGCCTCAGAATGTCTGTACATCCAATAATTAATTGGTAATTGCTCGTTTTACATATTGGATTTCTTAAAAAAAATAAAATAACATACATACTCTAAAAATATATTATGTAATTTATCCAATCATTCGCAGCAAAGCAGATTACTTGTATACTGTATTCTAATGTAAAAATAAATATATGCTTTCAGGCACATGTTGAAATCTTTATTGTACAGTTTAACCCCTTATTTGCTGCAACCAATCAACCAATCCCATCTTCCATGTGTCATAACTTTTTTTATTTTTAGTTGACACAGCCACCTGATGGTTTTTATCTATGCAGTATGGTTTCTAGTTTTGAATAACACCATCTAGTTTACTATTCAATGTACTGGGATATTGGAAAACATTCTAAATTTGATTAACATGCAAAAAAATTGCAATTTCGACATAGATTTTGGATTTTGTTTAAACTGAGTTATGTATGATAAAAATGACCAGGCAACATGTTTTTCTAAAGCATATCAATATATCGAGGACATTAAGAACTTGTTTGAAGCCTACATGGAAGCTTGGCTTCAAAGGACTATCAGTATGGCAGGCACAGGGGCCTTTGGCAGGCCCTTTCATCTGTGGCAACCAATGGGCACCTCAAGATTGGACCAGAAATTTACAATGGCATTTAAAGGGTTGACAACAACAATTTGTGTTGTTTGAGACAGATGCCGCTATGTAACACATAGGACATGGTGAACGTCAGGAGCTGTCAGGAACGAATTAGAAGACTACATATGACTGCTCATTTATGGAACTTAATTGTAATGATAACAATTCTGTATATTCACACACGGCATATTTTGGTCAGGATTTTGCATCACTGCTTGTAAGCCAAAATCAAAAGTTAGAGAAAAAAGAAAGAAAAAATGAAATAATTGCACTTCCTCCATGTACCCTAAGGCTACTTTCACACATCAGTTTTTTGCCTTCAGGCATAATCCGTCTATTTTTTTTTAAATGGATCCAGTGCAAATTGTGAAAAACTGATGAGCCGGATCCGTTTTTTGGCTGAATCCGTTTTTGTTTATCGGGCATACAATTTGGACTTCCTGTTCCGGGGACGAGAGAGAGAAAAAGAGAGAGATTCCAGAATGGAAAATGGACGATTTCTGTACAAAAACGGGATCCGGTGGCTGGATTAGGTAATTTCTTCTTGGGTTTCATACGTTTTTGGCTGGTTCAGTCGCTGTGCGGTTTTCCGCTGGACTGAAAAAACGTTCCTCTGGACGTTTTCTCCATCCGCCGGAGAAGACATTTTTGACGGATCTGGCAAAAAACGGATGAAACGTTGGGACATCAGGAACAATCCGGCACTAATGCAACTCTATGGGGAAAAAAAGGATCCGGCGAAATAAAAAAAACGGATCCGTTTTTTAAAAAATTCGCCGGATTGTGCCTTAAGGAAAAAAAACCTGATGTGTGAAAGTAGCCTTAATTTTAGGCAAGTTCAGACTCTTGTAGTAATCAGGCCAGTCACATTTACTAATTTTAGACATTGCTGCAGCACCATGCAATTGTTTGCATTGTGGATGGGTCCATGTGCTGCCTGCTATTAAATGCACTAAATGCACTAAACAGGTAAGAATGACGAACATTGTAAGTTTCATTTTATAATTTGATTAATATTAGCACATTGGCTTCAATTGGTCTGTGCACTGTCTGTGTGTTGACCTGTTTGGCACATTGATAACACATGGACTGCCTCTATTTTGTGAAGCTGAAGCAGGTAGACTGAACTTTTTAAAATCAACTGACTCTAAACAAGGTAACAAGAGATCAGTGAAAAAACGGATAAAAATAAAATGGAGCTCTGAAGTACAAAGTATGTCTTCTAAGAAAAAATAGACAGCACAGGGACATGTAGAATAGAAGTGTGACTATAACCTTAGGTTGCGTTATCTCACAAAAATATGTGCCTTTTTCTCAAATTGCATGCAATTTAAATGACTTTTTCCTCAAGCATTTTTCTAAATAAACCATTTCTGTGCTTTCAGGAAGCGGCTTGTAAAATGTCTAAATATGAACATGAAGGGAAGAAATATTTAATGTGCTCTACAGTACAATTAGTAAATGAAGTATTATGATGAAGTTATACACTGATCAGCCATAAAATCACTAATAAAATCACTAATAGGTGACATGAATAACCCTGATTATCTCATTATAATAACACCTATCAAGGGCTATCTCAGGCAATAAGTGAACAGTTCACACCAGACAGAACTTAAAGTTCATGTGTTATAAAAAAAAAATGGGTAAATGCAAAAACCTCAGCAAAAAGAGCCTTATTGTGTTAGGGTTCAAGTTCCCGTCTCTGCACAGGGGGAATCTCGGGCCATCTCCGCTGTGGTCTCCCATTCTTCTCCTGCCACAGTAGAGTCTGCTCAGTGGAGACGTCGGTCCCAGTGTCTCGCTCAGTCTGACTCTGTACAGAGAGTTACTGCTGCTTTTCCTGCTTCTGCCGCTTTTCCTGCTTCTGCCATTGAAGTCAGTGCTGGGCAGCGGTGAGCAGACGCTTCTGGGACTAAGTCCTGCTTTTCTCGTTCTGAGCATGCCCAGAGTAAGATCTCCACTGGAGATCGAGGGTCACATGATCAGACACTGTAGCTAAGGTCCTGTAGGTGCTCACGCTATATGGCAGCCTCTCATTGGTCCTTCCTGGAAGGTCCTGTACGTGCTGCAACTATTTAAGGCTCGCATGGCCGCACGGCCATGCGCTAGTATTGCTCTTTATTTATGTACTTTGCGCCAGTGTGGTCTTGTATGAGTGTGTTCAGGGACCCGGCTGAAATAAGCCCCTAGAATGCTGGTACCTCCGGCGAGGAGTTTGTATGCTTGGGTATTCAGGGACCTGGCCGAAATAAGCCCCTAGAATGCTGGCACCTCCGGCGAGGAGTTTCGTGTGCATGCATGACCACTGACTGCTCCTGTTAAGGCAGTTAGCCTGTGCCTCTGTGGAGTCTAACAGGGTGCAGTGCTTTGAGTTCACGGCTGCTCTGTGAAGTAATAGATTTAGCTAACACCGCCATTTAGTTCCGCTATTTGCTAGCAGCAGGTTCTCCTGCACGGTGGACCCCGGGCTGCGAATGCATCCATCATAATAAAATCTATATATTCATTTGGTGCGTTCCGCTAGCCCTAACAGAATACTAGCGCCAGGGTCTGGCTAGTAAATGGCGGACATACAGCAATCTTTGCGGTATATCCAGCAGCTGGAGGGTAGGTTGGCGGCTCTCGAGAGCTCAACCTCAGCTGTGGATATTTCCGCAGTTGCTGTACAGGCTGCTAGCATGGCTGCAGCAACCTTGTCCACTGCCACCCCTGTTCCGACATTTTTGCGCCTCCCGCTGCCAGACAAATTTTCTGGAGAAAGCAGATCTTGTAGGGGATTCGTGAGTCAGTGCTCTATTCACCTCGAGCTACTGGCTGCACGTTTTCCCACAGAGCGGGCTAAAGTGGGATTTATTGTGTCCCTCTTGTCGGACAGGGCGTTGGAATGGGCTACGCCGCTGTGGGAGCGTGACGATCGTGTGGTGCAGAGTGCTCCGTTGTTTCTGAGCACTCTGAAACAGGTCTTCCTAGGACCTCAAGTCACCCATGATATGGCGCTCCAACTGCTGGCATTAACTCAGGGTGAGTCCTTGGTCAGCCAATTTGCCATCCGTTTCCGAACTTTAGCTTCAGAGCTGGAGTGGTCGGATAACGCCCTTATCCCCATATTTTGGAGGGGGCTGGCTGATCATGTTAAGGATGCTCTGGCCACTAGGGAGATTCCAGCCACACTGGAGGAGTTAATAACTGTCTCTACCCGTATTGACCTCCTTTTTAACGAGCGGAGGTTAGAGCGAGCCCAGTGTAGGCAGAGGTTTCAGCTGGCTCCCACCTTCGCCAAACCTCTGGAATCTCCGGTCCAGGTTCCTGAGTCACATGAGTCCAGGGAGGTGTCTCGAGCGGGTTCTAAGTCCCGGACCGCTTGGGCACCCAAGGTCTGTCATGTTTGCCAGCAGTCTGGACATCTTGCCACCAGATGTTCCCAGCGGTTGAGGAGACGTCAGCCTCTAGTTGTAGTCGGAGGAGGTACACTAGATACGGCGACGTTTGCCTCAAAATTGTCCTTTAAGGGGACAATTATTATTGGCTCATCTTCCCACTCAGTAGAGCTCTGCGTGGATTCTGGGGCAGAGGGCAATTTTATGTCTTCCGCCTTCGCCCAACGTCACGCAATACCCCTGGTTATGCTAGCGCAACCAGTTACGGTACGAGTGGTGAATGGGTCAACACTGCCCTCACAGATAACTCACCAGACCATTCCTTTTACTCTGTCCATGTCGCCATCCCATCAGGAGACAATATCTCTGCTCGTCATACCTGAGGGAATTGATGAGGTCCTGTTGGGAATACCTTGGTTACAGTACCACTCTCCACCTATCGAGTTGTCCTCAGGCAGTATTTTGGGATGGGGTGAGTCTTTTGAGGGTAGGTGTCAACGGGAGTGCGTTCAGTTTGCTACTACAGAGGTACCCGCAGATCTATCCTCTCTCCCCAAGCAATACTAGTCTCATGCGGACGTGTTCTCCAAAAAGGCGGCGAAGACCCTTCCGCCTCACCACCCCTATGACTGTCCTATTGACCTCTTGCCTGGTGCTGAGCCTCCCCGGGGTCGAGTTTATCCGTTTTCTCTTCCGGAGACGGAGGCTATGTCTCAGTACATCCAAGAGAATCTGGCAAGAGGGTTCATCAGGAAGTCAGTGTCGCCTGCTGGGGCTGGGTTCTTCTTTGTTCAGAAGAAGAATAGAGAACTGCATCCATGTATAGATTACAGGGGTCTTAACGCCATCACCGTTAAGAAAAAGTACCCATTACCCCTGATATCTGAGCTTTTTGATAGGCTACGGGGAGCATGTGTATTTACAAAATTAGATCTGCGGGGTGCTTACAACCTGATTCGCATCCGTGAGGGGGACGAATGGAAGACGGCTTTTAACACCAGGGATGGGTACTATGAGTATCTGGTGATGCCCTTCGGGCTCTGTAATGCCTCAGCCGTTTTCCAAGACTTTGTGAATGACATCATTCGGGATATGCACACCTGTTGTGAATTTGGTTTTTGGGCTCCCCCGGTGGTCGCTGGTGGTACTGGACTTGTGTGCTTCACTTTCTCTGTTCACCTGTTTCCATCAGGATGTGGGAGTATCCTATTTAGCCTTGCTGCTCAGTTATTCTAGTGCCGGCCATCAATGTAACCAGAGCCTTTCTGTTGCATGTTCCTGCTTCTAGACTACTATCAGCTAAGTTGGACTCTTAGTCCTTAGTTTGTTTGCATTTTTGTTCCAGTTCACAGTTATGTTATGTTTCTGTAGCTGGAAGCTCTTGTGGGCCGAAATTACCACTCCGGTGTCATGAGTTGACACATGAGTCTTAAAGTAATTTCTGGATGGTATTTTAATAGGGTTTTCAGCTGACCGTGAAGTTCCCTATTGTATCTTCTTACTATCTAGTAAGCGGACCTCGCTTTGCTGAACCTACCTTCATACTGCGTATGTCTTTTCCTCTGAACTCACCGTCAATATATGTGGGGGGCTTCTGTCTCCTTTTTGGGGGAATTTCCCTAGAGGTAAGCCAGGTCTGTTTTTTCCTCTATTAGGGTTAGTTAGTTCTCCGGCTGGCGCTGGGCATCTAGGGATAAAACGTAGGTACGTCACCCGGCCACTGTTAGTTGTGTGGTAGGCTTAGCTCACGGTCAGCTCGAGATTCCATCACCCAAGAGCTAGTCTGTTATTTAAGTTCTCTGACGTTCCCTTGCCATTGGGAACCATGACAGTATGGCCGGCCAAGGGTTAAAACCGTTGGCAGAAGAAAGGAGATAAAAAGAAGTCTGCAGATTTTTTTTTTTTTTTTTTTCTTCTGAGCTTGCTCTATAGTTGACTCTGTTGCATTTCTGCTCTAATTGCAGCC
This sequence comes from Ranitomeya variabilis, assembly GCF_051348905.1. Classification (NCBI taxonomy): domain Eukaryota; kingdom Metazoa; phylum Chordata; class Amphibia; order Anura; family Dendrobatidae; genus Ranitomeya; species Ranitomeya variabilis. The sequence continues at coordinate 467,435,627 of NC_135232.1, read as the reverse complement.
TTTGCCTCTCTCTCTCCTTCTAATCCTTGAATGGCTCTGATCTCACCTGATTAAAATGGATCCTCAGAGTTTGGCTACAGGTTTGAATAATCTTGCTACGAAGGTTCAAAATTTACAGGATTTTGTTATTTATGCTCCTATATCTGAACCTAGAATTCCTATACCAGAATTTTTCTCCGGGGATAGATCTCGTTTCCTGAATTTCAAATATAATTGTAAATTATTTCTTTCCCTGAGATCTCGCTCCGCTGGAGATCCCGCACAGCAGGTTAGGATAGTAATTTCCTTGCTGCGGGGTGACCCTCAAGACTAGGCATTTGCATTGGCACCCGGGGATCCTGCGTTGCTCAATGTGGATGCGTTTTTTCTGGCTTTGGGGTTGCTTTATGAGGAACCTAATTTAGAGATTCAGGCTGAAAAAACCTTGATGGCCCTATCTCAAGGGCAAGATGAAGCTGAAATATACTGCCAAAAATTTCGTAAATGGTCTGTGCTTACTCAGTGGAATGAGTGCGCCCTGGCGGCGAATTTCAGAGAGGGTCTCTCTGATGCCATTAAAGATGTTATGGTGGGGTTCCCTGCACCCACAGGTCTGAATGAGTCCATGACAATGGCTATTCAGATTGATTGGCGTTTGCGGGAGCGCAAACCTGTGCACCATTTGGCGGTGTCTTCTGAGAAGGCTCCAGAAAATATGCAATGTGATAGAATTCTGTCCAGAAGCGAACGGCAGAATTTTAGGCGAAAAAATGGGTTGTGCTTCTATTGTGGTGATTCAACTCATGTTATATCAGCATGCTCTAAACGTACAAAAAAGGTTGATAAGTCTATTTCAATTGGCACTTTACAGTCTAAGTTTATTTTGTCTGTGACCTTGATTTGTTCATTATCGTCAATTACCGCGGATGCCTATGTCGACTCTGGCGCCGCTTTGAGTCTCATGGATTGGTCCTTTGCCAGGCGCTGTGGGTTTGATCTAGAGCCTCTGGAAGTTCCTATACCTCTGAAGGGTATTGACTCTACACCATTGGCTAGTAATAAACCACAATACTGGACACAAGTGACTATGCGTATGAATCCAGACCATCAGGAGACGATTCAATTCCTTGTGTGTGAAGGGTTCTAAGTGTATTTTTGGAGTTCAAAAGATTTCTTTTTTGGGGTACATTTTTTCCCCCTCTTCCATTGAGATGGATCCTGTCAAGGTTCGGGCTATTTGTGATTGGACGCAACCTTCTTCGCTTAAGAGCCTTCAGAAATTTTTGGGCTTTGCTAATTTTTATCGTCGATTTATAACTGGTTTTTCTGATGTTGCTAAACCTTTGACTGATTTGACCAAAAAGGGTGCTGATGTTGCTGATTGGTCCCCTGCTGCTGTGGAGGCCTTTCGGGAGCTTAAACGCCGCTTTTCTTCCGCCCCTGTGTTGCGTCAGCCTGATGTTACTCTTCCTTTTCAGGTTGAGGTCGATGCTTCCGAGATCGGAGATGGGGCGGTCTTGTCGCAGAAAAGTTCCGATTGCTCCGTGATGAGACCTTGTGCGTTCTTTTCTCGAAAATTTTCGCCCGCCGAGCGAAATTATGATATTGGTAATCGGGAGCTTTTGGCTATGAAGTGGGCTTTTGAGGAGTGGCGTCATTGGCTTGAGGGGGCTAGACATCAGGTGGTGGTATTGACCGATCACAAGAATTTGATTTATCTTGAGTCTGCCAGGCGCCTGAATCCTAGACAGGCGCGCTGGTCGTTGTTTTTCTCTCGGTTTAATTTTGTGGTCTCATACTTACCAGGTTCTAAAAATGTGAAGGCGGATGCCCTTTCTAGGAGTTTTGAGCCTGATTTCCCTGGTGATTCTGAACCTACAGGTATCCTTAAGGATGGGGTGATATTATCTGCTGTTTCCCCAGACCTGCGACGGGCTTTGCAGGAGTTTCAGGCGGATAGACCTGATCGTTGCCCGACTGGTAGACTGTTTGTTCCTGATGATTGGACCAGTAGAGTCATCTCGGAGGTTCATTCTTCTGCGTTGGCAGGTCATCCCGGGATCTTTGGTACCAGGGATTTGGTGGCTAGGTCCTTCTGGTGGCCTTCTCTGTCTCGAGATGTACGAGTTTTTGTGCAGTCTTGTGATGTTTGTGCTCGGGCCAAACCTTGTTGTTCTTGGGCTAGCGGATTGTTGTTATCTTTGCCTATTCCAAAGAGGCCTTGGACTCACATCTCTATGGATTTTATTTCTGATCTCCCTGTTTCTCAGAAAATGTCTGTCATCTGGGTGGTGTGTGACCGTTTTTCAAAGATGGTTCATTTGGTGCCCTTGCCTAAGTTGCCGTCCTCTTCCGAGTTGGTTCCTCTGTTTTTTCAAAATGTGGTTCGCTTGCATGGTATTCCGGAGAATATCGTTTCTGACAGGGGGACCCAGTTCGTGTCTAGATTTTGGCGGGCGTTCTGTGCTAGGATGGGCATTGATTTGTCTTTTTCATCTGCGTTCCATCCTCAGACTAATGGCCAGACTGAGCGAACTAATCAGACCTTGGAGACTTATTTGAGGTGTTTTGTGTCTGCGGATCAGGATGACTGGGTTGCCTTTTTGCCGTTGGCGGAGTTTGCCCTCAATAATCGGGCTAGTTCTGCCACTTTGGTTTCTCCTTTCTTTTGCAATTCGGGGTTTCATCCTCGCTTTTCTTCTGGTCAGGTGGAGTCTTCGGATTGTCCTGGAGTGGATACTGTGGTGGATAGGTTGCATCGGATTTGGGGACAGGTGGTGGACAATTTGGAGTTGTCCCAGGAGAAGACTCGGCATTTTGCTAACCGCCGTCGTCGTGTTGGTCCTCGTCTTCGTGTTGGGGACTTGGTGTGGTTGTCTTCTCGTTTTGTCCCTATGAGGGTTTCTTCTCCTAAGTTTAAGCCTCGGTTCATCGGCCCATATAAGATTTTGGAGATTCTTAACCCTGTGTCCTTTCGATTGGACCTCCCGGCATCTTTTTCTATCCATAATGTCTTCCATCGGTCATTATTGCGCAGGTATGAGGTACCGGTTGTGCCTTCCGTTGAGCCTCCCGCTCCGGTGTTGGTTGAGGGTGAATTGGAGTACGTTGTGGAGAAGATCTTGGACTCCCGTGTTTCCAGACGGAAACTTCAGTATCTGGTCAAGTGGAAGGGCTACGGTCAGGAGGATAATTCTTGGGTGACAGCCTCTGATGTTCATGCCTCTGATTTGGTCTGTGCCTTTCATAGGGCTCATCCTGATCGCCCTGGTGGTTCTTGTGAGGGTTCGGTGCCCCCTCCTTGAGGGGGGGGTACTGTTGTGAATTTGGTTTTTGGGCTCCCCCGGTGGTCGCTGGTGGTACTGGACTTGTGTGCTTCACTTTCTCTGTTCACCTGTTTCCATCAGGATGTGGGAGTATCCTATTTAGCCTTGCTGCTCAGTTATTCTAGTGCCGGCCATCAATGTAACCAGAGCCTTTATGTTGCATGTTCCTGCTTCTAGACTACTATCAGCTAAGTTGGACTCTTAGTCCTTAGTTTGTTTGCATTTTTGTTCCAGTTCACAGTTATGTTATGTTTCTGTGGCTGGAAGCTCTTGTGGGCCGAAATTACCACTCCGGTGTCATGAGTTGACACATGAGTCTTAAAGTAATTTCTGGATGGTATTTTAATAGGGTTTTCAGCTGACCGTGAAGTTCCCTATTGTATCTTCTTACTATCTAGTAAGCGGACCTCGCTTTGCTGAACCTACCTTCATACTGCGTATGTCTTTTCCTCTGAACTCACCGTCAATATATGTGGGGGGCTTCTGTCTCCTTTTTGGGGGAATTTCCCTAGAGGTAAGCCAGGTCTGTTTTTTTCTCTATTAGGGTTAGTTAGTTCTCCGGCTGGCGCTGGGCGTCTAGGGATAAAACGTAGGTACGTCACCCGGCCACTGTTAGTTGTGTGGTAGGCTTAGCTCACGGTCAGCTCGAGATTCCATCACCCAAGAGCTAGTCTGTTATTTAAGTTCTCTGACGTTCCCTTGCCATTGGGAACCATGACACTCACCACCTCGGTCGTAGTCTATCTGGATGATATTCTCATCTACTCTCCAGATATTGACTCCCATCGGAGAGATGTTCGCAAAGTCTTTGACCTCTTACGGGCAAACTCCATCTACGCCAAGTTGGAGAAGTGTGTGTTTGAGCAGGAGTCCTTGCCATTTCTTGGTTATATCATCTCTGCCCAGGGTTTGGCTATGGATCCTGCCAATATACAGGCTGTGATGGACTGGCAGGAACCCCATTCTCTTAAAGCGGTGCAGCGCTTTATGGGGTTCATTAACTACTATCGACAGTTCATTCCACACTTCTCAACTTTGGTAGCTTCCTTGGTTGCCCTTACCAAGAAGGGAGCAAATCCCAAATTGTGGTCTGAGGAGGTCTCCAAGGCCTTTAATTCCATAAAGTCACACTTCGCTAGTGCTCCCATCCTACATCGCCCTGATGTAGACAAACCATTTATCATGGAGGTGGATGCCTCATCTGTTGGTGCTGAAGCAGTCCTCTTCCAAAAAGATGCTCAGGGTCGGAAGCATCCTTGCATCTTCTTTTCTAAGACCTTCTCACCAGCAGAGAGGAATTATTCCATCGGGGACAGGGAGTTGCTGGCCATGAAGTTGGCTTTCTCAGAGTGGAGACATCTCTTGGAGGGAGCTTGTTTTCCTTTCCAAGTCTTCACAGACCATAAGAATTGTGTACCTGCAGACAGCCCAGCAGTTAAATTCTCACCAGGCTAGATGGTCCTTGTTCTTCTCCCGGTTCCATTTCACCCTCCATTTTCTTTTGGGGGAGAAGAACATTCGTGCCAATGCTCTCTCTCGCTCCTTTGTGTCATCTATGGAGGAGGAAGAGGAGCCTCGGCTTATTGTCCCCACTGAGAGTCTGAGAACAGTAGCTCCGGTTTCGCTAGAGTCTGTGCCTCCGGGCAAGACTTTCGTACCATCCAGTTTGTGACCGGAGGTTCTCTCGTGGGCTCATTCGTCCAGGGTGGGTGGACATTTTGGGACAAAAAGGACATCTGAGCTGTTGGCGAGGACGTACTGGTGGCCACATATGGTCTGTGATGTCAGGGATTATATTCAGGCATGTATCTCCTGCGCCAAAAATAAGTCTTGACAACGGCCAGCTGGGTTATTACTCTATTCATTGCCGGTGGCAGACAGGCCCTGGGAGATGGTCGGGATGGACTTTGTGGTGGGTTTGCCCAAGTCTCAGGGCTGTACTATCATTTGGGTTATCACTGATCATTTTTCCAAAATGGTGCATTTGGTGCCGCTTCCTCAGTTACCTTCGGCACGGGCCTTGGCAGCGTTGTTCATAAAGCACATCTTCCGCCTACATGGTATGCCAGACAAAATTGTCAGTGACCGGGGTCACCAGTTTGCATCTCGGTTCTGGAAAGAGCTTTATTGTCTTATCAGCATTGAGTTAAATCTCTCTTCCACATATCATCCCGAGACGAATGGATTGGTAGAGAGGGCCAATCAGACCTTGGTCACATATCTGCGACATTTTGTCTCAGCCAGGCAGGATGACTGGGCATCATTGCTACCGTGGGCAGAGTTTGCGCTGAACAATGCAGTAGCCGACTTCACTGGACAAACCCCATTCCTCCTCAACTATGGTCAGCATCCGCGGGTACCTGTGCCTATGCCCGTGTCTTCTGCCGACTCCAGGGTGGCAGACTGGGCTGTGGAGGCACGGGATATTTGGGACCGCACTCAGGATGCCATTCAGGCCTCCAAGGAGAGAATGAGGTCCTCCGCCGATGCACATCGGCGCCCCGCTCCGACCTTTGCTCCTGGCGACTTGGCGTGGCTCTCCGCCCGTAACATCAGGCTGCGTGTTGAGTCCACTAAGTTTTCACCTCGCTACTTGGGTCCTTTCAAGGTCCTCGAACAGGTAAACCCTGTGGTCTATCGTTTAGCCCTTCTGCCACACCTGGGTATCACCGACACCTTTCATGTGTCCCTCTTGAAACCTGTATACATGTCCCGGTTTTCTGAGTCATCTGCCGGGACATCAGGTTCGTCTACGGACGATTACGAGGTGAACGCTATTTTGGGGTGCAAGGTGGTTCGTGGCAAAAAATTTTATTTGGTGGACTGGAAGGGTTACGGTCCTGAGGATAGGTCCAGGGAGCCTGCTGAGCACATTCAGGCTCCGCAGCTCAGTGCTGCCTTCAAACGTAGTGAGGCCCTAGGAGGGGGTTAATGTTAGGGTTCCAGTTCCCGTCTGTGCACAGGGGGAATCTCGGGCCATCTCCGCTGTGGTATCCCATTCTTCTCCTGCCGCAGTGGAGTCTGCTCAGCGGAGACGTCGGTCCCAGCATCTCGCTCAGTCTGACACTGTACAGAGAGTTACTGCTGCTTTTCCTGCTTCGGCCATTGAAGTCAGTGCTGGGCAGCGGTGAGCAGACGCTTCTGGGACTAAATCCTGCTTTTCTCATTCTGAGCATGCCCAGAGTAATATCTCTGTGGAGATCGAGGGTCACATGATCAGACACTGCAGATAAGGTCCTGTAGGTGCTCACGCTCTGTGGCAGCCTCTCATTGGTCCTTCCTGGAAGGTCATGTACGTGCTGCAACTATTTAAGGCTCGCATGGCCGCACGGCCATGCGCTAGTATTGCTCTTTATTTATGTACTTTGCGCCAGTGTGGTCTTGTATGAGTGTGTTCAGGGACCCGGCTGAAATAAGCCCCTAGAATGCTGGCACCTCCGGCGAGGAGTTTGTATGCTTGGGTATTCAGGGACCTGGCCGAAATAAGCCCCTAGAATGCTGGCACCTCCGGCGAGGAGTTTCGTGTGCATGCATGACCACTGACTCCTCCTGTTAAGGCAGTTAGCCTGTGCCTCTGTGGAGTCTAACAGGGCGCAGTGCTTTGAGTTCATGGCTGCTTTGTGAAGTAAAAGAGTTAGCTAGCACCACCATTTAGTTCCGCTATTTGCTAGCAGCAGGTTCTCCTGCACGGTGGACACCGGGCTGCGAACGCATCTATCATAAAAAAATCTATTTATTCATTTGGTGCGTTCCGCTAGCCCTAACATATTGTGAAGGGTTTCCAAAGCAGCAGGTCTTACATTATGCACTGGTTAGTCCACCTGTCCATCGCTGAAAGCAACTATAATGGGCAAGATAGTCAAAGCTAGACATAGGAGCAATGGAAATGGATGGCTCGACATTTTCTTTTACATCATGTGGATAACCTGTATGCTTTTTATGTGCAAAAAGTGATCACATCACTGTGATTTATCTGAAGAAGGCAAACTGGTGAATGCAGTGTGATACTCTGCTGGGAAACTTTAGATCCTGACATTGGCATTCATGTGAATGTTTCTGTGCATATTATTGCACACAATACAATATACATTACAATATCGTCACAAGGGTGTCACGTCCCCCTAGAACACTTTTAGTTAGAGTATCACTTTGGGTAATGAATTGCAGGTGTTCTTTAGAGATGGTGTGATTTGTGTCCCACATTAAATGGATTTAGTTTCCTGTGGTGCTGGAGTTTCCTTTTAGCTGAGGAAGTTAACAACCCTTTCTATGTTGGTCAGAAATGTGCAGCTATATTTCAGCTGCTTCTGATCTGGTCATTATCTCTTCCTAAACAACTGTTCAGACCTTCTTGTTCCTGCCGGTGAAAGATTCATCTTCCTGTGCTGTGTACTAATGCTGAGTGGATGGAGTGGAGTTGTTGTAGTAGTGTTCTGTGGTTTGTTGAGTACATGTGTATTCCCATTTAGTTTATTTCTCCCTGTCCTTATCCTCTCACCTATTGTTGGTTAGTGTTTTGTATGATACAGGTTTCCTGTTATCCCTGTTTTGTCTTTGTGTCTTGTTCAGCTTACATTTGTGTTCCATGCCTCATCGGGTGGGGGAGGAGACAGAGTAGTGTTTAACAGGAGCATAGTATGGTTGGAGACTCTGGCCTCTCTACCTTCAAGAGTACCCCTGGGACAGGGAAGGTTAGGGTCCCAGTTACAGGGACAGTTTGAGGTTCCCCTCAACAAACACAACAAAATACACCACTTCATTTTAGGGATATTCTTTAATAGCAGTTGCCTCACTGCAAAAATAGGCCAAATTCTCAATCTGATGAAGCATTTCTGGGTATTGCAAAAACAAGTGAGACCCATAGAGACCTCCCATCACAAAATACAGGGCTGAAAGGATTTCTGCTAACATATTGCCACCAAATATAACAGAGCACTTTTATTGGCCTTGTGGACTCCATGTCTTTATGAGTTAGAGCTTATAGCCAGCAAGAGGAAGGACTACATAATTTAAGTCAAGTGATTTTAACGTTATAATTAAATGTATCTTCTTGAGCCTTTAAAATTTTGACACGTATGCTTGTGTCAATATGGACATGAATAAAATATTGATATCTAGTTGTCTTTGTAATTCTTATAAATCTGCATGCACAGTAATCTGAGTAAGCTTAAGACTACATATGTTGTGCTTGATTTACAGCATGCATACTGTTCCTAGCATGGAATCTTTTTTTCTTTCTTTTCCAAGGATGATCTCAACAACAAAGAATACACAAACAATGTTTTATCTTGGAGCATGTTAATAATAAATATGCATCTTTATTCTCACTCTTCCTCTCTTTGTCTGTATTATTTATATCTTACTAGTGTAATATGAATAGGATCACTATTGCTATACTTAGAGCTTGGTTCAAATTCCAAGTCAATTGGCATCCTTAAAAAGCAGGACAGCTTCGTATGGACACAAGTTTTAGAGAATAAAAAACCTTATATATATTATATTACAAAGTCATTGAACATTTTATTTTCTACTGTGGTCAAAGACGTTATAAATTACCACATCTGATTCAACTTTTCTCGCTTTCAGCGTTTCAAGTGAACATTTTAAAGTGACTGACATAATTTACCTTAGAGATATTGTGACGGCTGTACTGAGTTATATTACTGCATGCTCTACATGTGTTGATTCAAGCAATTGTTCATGGTTTGAGTATGCTCTGCAAAAGTATGATTTTTTTTATTTGTGTTGGGGAAGTAAAAGTATAGTGTAGATGCAGATATCCAACAAGGCAGAGAGAAGTTTGGGGAAGTAGAAGAGTACTGACTACTTCAGGAAGAGAAAGGAGGTGAGTTGCATTAGTACTGTGAGTCCAAGGAAGTTGCTTTCTGAGGTAGCAAGCCCTGTAATTGTACAGGATAAAGGGGCTTTCTGCATCTTAACACAGAACATCTTGATGTTGGTAAGGAGAATAGACAAGGAAGGAGAACTCAGCTGCAATGGACATAGCCAGAAGTCCAAGGAGATATAGTTATAGATTTGGGCATCTCTGAGACAGCTCAGGCAAAGTAAACATGTAGGCTGGCCCTTGGACTCTTAGAGAAATACTTGACTTGCCAGGCTGAGGCAAAGGCACTGCACAGAAGTGGGCTGTGGTCATTGAAGGACAGATAGAGAGAATGAAGTATTCAAGTCAGGCATGCTGTATTGCTCAAATGTTGTTAATTTGAAATGAGTGAATCTTTTGGATTTCGAATTTGCCGGCTTCGTCAAGTTTCCCCCCTTGAAAATTGATTGGCTGCTGATAAATTTATGTGAATCACATAAGTGAAAATCCTCTAGTTGCTTGGAAAATATTTGTAGAACACTGTGAGCTACCCTAGGGTTTAATTAAACACATTTTGAGCTCTGTGATGGAAGCTCAGCTTTTAACCGGTCAAATGACTTTCACCTATCAGGATAGGGGAAAGCAGATAAAAACCAGAGGTAATCAACCCACTGCAGTATCAGACAGACTTTTTAGACTAAATTGTATAAATGTTCTAAAAGTTATCATTTTTAGGGAGTAGAGATGAGTGAATCTTTTAAGGTTCAGTTCGACTATGTTCGCCGAACTTCCCGATGTTCGCCGAACATAACCGAGCATTGAATTCAATGGGAGGAAAACCAAATGCATAAACAACACCTTCATGGGGGCCCAAAAGTTGCCAAAACAGCTAAAAATAGGGGAAGATGCCAGGAAAAGTGGCATCAATTGACCCATCTATTGCGCTATCAATAAATATTTTTTTTTTTTTATAAATTGACATGGGTTCACCTGTATTTTTGATAACCAGCCAGGCAAAACTGACAGCTGTGGGCTTTAGAAGAGCGGATTATCAAGAATACAGGGGTCCCCATGCTGTTTTTATAATTATTTAAATACATAATTAAAAAAAACAGCATGGGGTCATCCTCACTTTTGACAACTAGCCAAGCAAATGCTGACAGCTGGGGGCTGGTATTCTAAGGCTGGTAAGGGGCCATGGATGTTGGCTCTCCCAGCCTAAAAATAGCAGCCCACCGCGGCCCAGCAATGGTGCATCTATTAAATGCGAGAATTCTTTCACTTTGCCCTGCTCTTCCCACTTGCCCTGGTGCAGTGGCAAGTTGGGTTCATATTTGTAAGGTTCATGTCACCTTTTCAATATTCGGTGACATCAATCCCATGGCTTAGTAATGGGGAGGCATCTATAGGACACATATCCATCATGTCATCGCCCAGTTCACTGAAGCCAATGTCCCCTGCAAATGATTTTAAATAATAAACAACCATATTCCTCACCTGTACAAAGTGAAGAGATAATTCATAATGTCTCATGTCGATCCTGATGACTGGTAGAGCAGTCACTAATGTGACTGCTCTACCCAGCAATCGGTGACACACAGACAGGAGCGAGTAATAACTAGTGTTGAGCGGTACCTTCCGATACTTGAAAGTATCGGTATCGGATAGTATCGGCCGATACCTGAAAAATATCGGATATCGCCGATACCGGTACCCGATACCAATACAAGTCAATGGGACACAAGTATCGGAAGCTATCCTGGATGGTTCCCAGGGTCTGAAGGAGAGGAAACTCTCCTTCAGGCCCTGGGATCCATATTCATGTAAAAAATAAAGAATTAAAATAAAAAATATGGATATACTCACCTTTCCGGAGGCCCCTGGACCTTACAGATGTAACCGGCTGCCTCCGTTCCTAAGAATGAGGAGTTTAGGACCTTCGATGACGTCGCGGCTTGTGATTGGTCGAGTGACCGCTCATGTTACCAATCACAAGCCGCGACATCATCGCAGGTCCTAAACTCCTCATTCTTAGGAACAGAGGCTGTCGGTTGTATCGGTAAGGTCCAGGGTCCGCCGGAGGGGTGAGTATATCCATATTTTTTATTTTAATTCTTTATTTTTTACATGAATATGGATCCCAGGGCCTGAAGGAGAGTCTCCTCTCCTCCAGACCCTGGGAACCATACACTGGGAACTTCCAATTCCGATTTCCGATATCACAAAAATATCGGCACTCGGTATCGGAATTCCGATACCGCAAGTATCGGCCGATACCCGATAATTGCGGTATCGGAATGCTCAACACTAGTAATAACTCTTGCAGTGTGCAGCACTGAGCTGCAGGGAGAAAGTTCACTGGAGTTCATTAGCCTAGGTGATCTCACTTACGGCACACCTCTGCTGTGTGAGAGCTTTCTCACGCACCAGAGCCGTAAATTAGGTCACTGGGGCTGATAAACTCCAGTGACCTCATTTACGGCAGCTAAGCACTACACACTGCAGGAGTGATTACACTCTTTTGATGCCTGCTGACCTGTGGTAAGCGTTTTACCAAAGGTCACAGCTGCGGGGTCACGCTGACATCTGACAGCGTGACCCCACAGTGTTCTGACCGGCGGTAACAATCTTCCATACTGTAATGTTATTACCAATCAGAATCACCATGTGCACATAGCCTTAGTGGAAACTTGATCATTTACCAAACTTTGGCCGAATTTTGCTGAGTTTGAGAAACATGCTTGGGAATCCGAACACAAATCCGAATATGCCACTTTCGTGTCAACTTTGAGATTAGCGAATGTTTTCTGAACAAGTTTGCTCATCTCTATTAGAGCAGATGCATGCATGGTTGGGTGCAACAATAATCACCATTTGGGAAGTATAAAGAGCTTTGCACTTTCCTAAATAAATAAGCAATTTGCTTTTTCATAAGCGATCAGACGACAAAACAAGTGTACTCTACTGTTTTGAATAAGAAGAAGTAATGGCCTCTAAAAAGAGGGATAATTTTTTTCACTTCCAGTTGGGAGTACACAACTGCTTTGCTGATCACAAAATGGTAAGGCAATTACAAAGGCTTTTTATCAATCCATTTAAAAATGTACCCTTTTTTTCTGGAGGCATAACAGTTGCACTTTTTTAAATGTGAATATGTTATGGTTTGTATTCAAAAAAAGTCTTTTAAAAAGATAGCACTTTTTTTAAGAGCAGTTTTTTGAGAGTATAAAAACATGAGCATACGTTCAAAGTATCAGTAGTTCTGTCTAACACTATGAAACACAATGGGCAGCCAGGAACTGTGTGGTTGGCATTACTGTGCAGTGACTGTCAGGCGTAGCATGGTAGAGAGTTAAGACAAGAAGATGCTTGGCCGATTAGAGACAACAACAGCAGCACTGGCAGCAGCAGTGCAGTATAGTATTATGGACGGGAAGAAGATCCTAGAAAGTGTTTGATCTCTTGACCCTCTCAGTAGCAGAATGGTGTAGATGGCACTTAATGAACAGCTAGACAGGCTGACTGATAGTATGACCGATTTAATCGGCACTAATTAATGCCTTATTCTTTTTGATAAATATTAGTTTTTTCATACTTGTAGTGGATAAACTGGTCTGCTTTGGTGTAACAAATTCTTCGGACATGCTGAACACCTTCTTTGTCATTACTCTGGAAGCTGGACATGATAGAAGACTGGGCAATTCTTGCCACAGGTCCAAATATTTGACATGGAAATTCATGGAATCAGGGTTATGTGTATCTCCTTAAGAAAGAACCCAGTCTAGGTAAGACTAAACCTAGCTATTCAGGTGGTCCAACACTGCTGATGTGAATTAGTTTTTGCACCCACAGATAAACCATTTGGTCCATCATGTTATATATAGTGCAATTGGTGCAGCTGCTGCCTCACTTATTTAGAAAAAAAATAATTTTGTGAAAGAAAATTGCACTTATATTATTTCATTTAGTTTGGTTTTCAAAATTTTAAACAATATGACCCTTTCTGATATTTTTTTCCCTTTCTGACTGGCAAGGGCTTGAGCCCATGAATTCTGGTTGGATTATTTTCAACAATTTTGCCCTGTTTAAAACATTTTTCTCTTTCTGACCAGCCTTGTGCAGGGGGCACATACATGTGTAAGCATTGCCTTTGCAGGGAGTGGAAAACGTTATACTGGACAGACATATTGATGGCAACCATTCATTGTGCAAACACTACACCAATTAGGGAACACAGTGTGTGGAAATGTTAACTTTGCAGGGAGTGGAAACAGTTCTCCTGGTCAGATACATCGTTGGCAGCCATTCACTCCACACAGGTAGAGCTTAGTCCCCAGGGCTACCGGTGCAGTTAGTAAAGGATAATAGACAGTGGGGTGCAGGACTGAGGGCGCAGGGAATAATTAGAGGACACAGGGATTGCAGTTTCCTTTATCTTTTACTGGTGAATTGTAGGTACAGTCCAGATCACAGGTTAGAGGTGTTGATGGGGTCTGGGCAGCCTCAAGGCAACTTGAGATTCACCTAGCCAGGTGGGTTTGAAGGCCTTCTTTCTGCGCTGAATTCTCTGTCCCTTGCTGCCTGAAGCTTTACACAAGTTCCTCTCAGTGTCTGTTACTCCTAACCTGTATGGTTGACAGCATGAACCTTTCATGGACAGTGTCTTCTCACTGACAGCCCCAGGCTCCTGGCTTGCTGTGGTGCCTCCAGGTGTAAGATGTGACAGGGGACTTGCAATCTCCTGCCCTCCAGTTCTAGTTGCTGGGCCTTTTAGTACCCGTGAAACCACAGACTCCGGTGTCTCATTTATGTTGTGCTTAATACTGGGAAGAGATCAATTGCAGCTCCAATCCCTGCCTCTCTCCTCACATGCTTCCTCACACTTTGCCATCTCACACTCGACTCCCTAACCCCACCCCCAGACCAGAACTTGTAGAGATGTTCCCCTGAACCTGGGTTTAGAGCAACCCCCTTCTGGTCTGGAGTCAGGAAGGTGTTGTATGTTTGTGTTACCTGACAAGGGGATTCCTCCTTATGTCCAGGCATGATGTTACCCTCCCCGTGAGGAGGGCGACGCCATTGTGGCACCTGGACTCCTGGGGTGCCACATGTATATAACCCTGTATCAAATTCTCTAATTCACACATTCAGAATTTTGTGGATACTGCAGCACAAATCTGCTACACTTCACTGCACAATACATGTTGATGTTGTTTTGAACACCTCATCCACATATTGGCAAAAGAATCATCACAGCAAAATGAACAAGTAGCAAAATCATGGAACACCATATGCCACTTTGGCAACGGAATAACTACGGATCTGCTATGAGATGCAAGCCAAAATTTTTCAGGGTGTAGCCTTAGTCTGTGGGGATCCCACTTGGATTGGCAGTAAGGAAACTTTGAGCCAATGAGAGTTAGAATTGACAAAAAAAATCTATGTGTCTGATACACAGACATAAATATTAAATCTCTGTGTCTCATAGTGGTAGTAATGTAATAAAGGTGCCAAGATGTCTAGCACTTTTTCGTTATAAAACATATTAGGGTTATTCAGTATATAACCTCTGACTACTATTCGAGGTTACTTAGCCATAAAAGTATGTAAGCCATTCCGGTAATATATGAAAGTAATTAGAAAACAGCCTGTTAATTTGACATAGCAATTTAGCAATTCTTCGTGCAAAAGTGACCTTTAACGATTGGCTTTTAAAATTCAGAAGATTTGCTTAACTTGTTATGCAAATTAGAAAAACCATTTGCTATTTATAGAAGATATTGTGAAGCAGCTATTATATGATACACATGGATAACTTATTCCAAGTAAGTCTGAACACGATACCCAACAGGTGTATTATTTTATGGTAAGTTTATGGTAAGTTCATGAACTTAATGCAATTGCTGATAAAGGGAAACAATTGATGTTTGGTTCTATTTGATCCAGACTTTAAATTCAACCTCTGTGTAGATATGGTTTTTTTTAAGGCTGAGTCTCCATGATGCAGCAGCCTCATGCTACAGTGGTCCCATCCCCATGTGGAGGCAAAAGTTGCAATTTCCTAAAGAACATGACACAATTTTTTTCTTTCCCAAGTGTAAAGAATCAAATCATATTTATGCTTCCAAATTAAACCAAAGGCACATAAAAGAGAAAACAATAGAGTCTCCATATCTATATATATAATTGTCTAAGGGGTACTTCCGTCTGTTTGTCTGTCTGTCTGCAACTTCCGTAATGGAAATCCCACTTTGCTGATTGGTCGCAGCCGGCAGGCCATGACCAATCAGTGACAGGCTTAGTCCGGCCGCGAATTGGCCCCTCCCTACTCTCCTCCAGTCAGTGGCCCCTCCCTCCTCCCCTCCAGTTAGTGCCAGTGTGTCGCGCCATCCTGGACCAACTTTTTACTATTGATGCTGCCTATGTAACATCAATAGTAAAAAGATATAATGTTAAAAATAATAAAAAAAATAAAAAATTGTGTTATTCTCACCTTCCAATGTCCACCGATGCGCTCGATGCTGCCGCAAGCTTCCGTTCACAGTGATGCATTGCGAAATTACCCAGATGACTTAGCGGTCTCGCGAGACCGCTAAATCATCTGGGTAATTTGGCAATGCATCACTGCGAACGGAAGCTGGCGGCAGCATTGCGCGCATCGGGACAGCTTCGCTGGACGCCGGAGGGTGAGAATATAATGATTTTTATTTTATTTTTTTTTTACAGGGATATGGTGCCCAGACTGCTTTATACTGCGTGGGCTGTGTTATATACTGCATGGGCTGTTATATACTACATGGCCTGTATTATATACTGCGTGGGCTGTGCTATATATTACATGGGTTGTGCTATATATTACGTGTTCTGTGTTACATACTGTGTGGGCTGTGCTATATATTACGTCGGCTGTGTTATATATTACGTGGGCTGGTTAGATACTACGTGGTTCCTTCCTATATACTACGTGGCTGCGATATACTATGTGGCTGTGCTATATACTACGTGGCTGTCTGTGTTACTTGGACTGTGCTATATACTATGTGGGCTGTGTTATATACTGCATGGGCAGTGTTATATACTACGTGGCCTGTGTTATATACTGCGTGGGCTGTGCTATATATTACATGGGCTGTGCTATATATTAAGTGGGCTGTGTTATATACTATGTGGCTGGTATATAGTACGTGGCTGTGCTATATACTATATGGCTGTCTGTGTTACGTGGGCTGTGCTATATACTATGTGGCTGCTATATACTATGTGGCTGCTATATACTATATGGATGTGCTATATACTACGTGGCTGTGCTATATACTACGTGGCTGTGTTATATACTACGTGGCTGTGTGTGGTGCGAAGGTTTTAGAGAAGAAGAAGAAACAAGGATGCTTCCGACCTTGAGCATCCTTTTGGAAGAGGACTGCTTCAGCACCAATGGATGAGGCATCCACCTCCATTATAAATGGCTTATTAACATCGGGACGATGTAGGATGGGAGACTTAGCAAAATTAGACTTAATAGAAGAGAAAGCCTTGGAGACTTCTTCAGACCACAATTTGGGATTTGCTCCCTTCTTGGTGAGGGCTACCAAGGGAGCTACCAAAGTTGAGAAGTGGGGAATTAACTGGCGATAGTAAATAATGAACCCCATAAAGCGCTGCACTGCTTTAAGAGAATAGGGTTCTTGCCAGTCCATCACAGCCTGTAGTTAGGCAGAATCCATAGCCAATCCCTGGGCAGAGATGATATAGCCCAGGAAAGGTAAGGACTCCTGCTCAAACACACACTTCTCTAACTTTGCATAGAGGGAATTGGTCCATAAGAGGTTGAAGACTCTGCCAACATCTCTCCGGTGGGAGTCAATATCTGGAGAGAAGATGAGAATATCATCCAGATAGACTATAACCGAGGTGGAAAGCATATCCTGGAAGATATCGTTAACAAAGTCTTGGAAGACGGCTGGGGCATTACAGAGCCCAAAGGGCATCACCAGATACTCATAGTGCCCATCTCTGGTATTAAAAGCCGTCTTCCATTCGTCCCCCTCACGGATGCGAATCAGGTTATAAGCACCCCACAGATCTAATTTGGTAAATACCCTTGCTCCCTGTACCCTATCAAAGAGCTTAGAAATCGAGGGCAACGTGTACTTATTCTTAACGGTGATGGCGTTATGACCCCTGTAATCTATGCATGGACGTAATTCTCCATTCTTCTTCTGCACGAAGAAGAACCCCGCCCCTGCAGGTGACACTGACTTCCTTATGAACCCTCTTGCCAAATTCACCTGGATGTATTGGGACATGGCGTCCATCTCCGGGAGAGAGAGAGGACAGACTCGTCCCCAAGGAGGTTCTGCTCCAAGCATGAGGTCAATAGGACAGTCAAAGGGGTGGTGAGGCGGAAGGGTCTCCGCAGCCTTTTTGGAGAAGACGTCTGCATAGGACCAATAGCACTTGGGAAGGGAAGAAAGATCTGCGGGTATCTCAGTAGAGGAAACCTGAACGCACTCCCTCACACATCTGCTCTTACATAATTCACTCCAACCCAATATCCTCCCAGAGGTCCATTCAATATGTGGGGAGTGAAAACGGAGCCAGGGTATTCCCAGCAGAATCTCATCCATTCCCTCGGGAAGAACAAGAAGGGAAATAACCTCCTGGTGGGAAGGGGACATGGACAATGTGAATGGGACAGTCTGGTGTGATTTGTGAGGGAAGTGTCGACCCATTCACTACTCTAACAGTCACCGTTTTGGCGAGCATCACCAGAGGTATTGCATGGCCCAGAGCAAAAGCAGAGGACATAAAATTCCCCTCTGCTCCAGAGTCCACACAAAGCTCGACTGATAGAGTGGATGAGCCTAACGTAATTGTCCCTTTAAAGGACAGCTTGGAGGAAAATGCCGCTGTATCTAGTGAAACTCCTCCAATGGTTACTAGACACAATCATTTTTCCAACCACCATGGACATTTTTTGGTATAATGTCCTAGCTGTTGGCAATTTCTACAAAGCACGGGTACCCGAGCGGTCCGAGACTTTGGTCCCGCTCGAGAAACCTCCATGGCCTCATGGGAGTTGGACACCTGAATGGAAGATTCTAGAGGTCTGGCGAAGGTGGGAGCCAGCCGAAACCTTTGCCTACACTGGGTCTGCTCTAACCTCCGCTCGTTAAAACAGAGGTCGATGCGGGTAGATATTGAAGTGAGCTCCTCCAGTGTGGCAGGAATCTCCCTGGTGGCCAAGGTATCCTTCACATGGTCTGCCAGTCATTTCCAGAACACCGAAATAAGGACTTTGTTAGGCCACTCCAGCTCTGAGGCCAGAGTCCGGAATTGGACAATGAACTGGTTGACCACGGACAAACCCTGTGTAATTGCCAACAATTGGAGCGCGGTATCGTGGGTGGCACAAGGTCCTAAAAAGACCGGTTTCAGAGCGTCCAGGAAGAGAGGAGCACTCTGCACCACACGATCATCACGCTCCCACAGCGGCGTTGCCCACTCCAACGCCCTGCCGGACAAAAGGGATAAAATAAATCCCACTTTCGCCCATTCCGTAGGAAAACGTGCATCCAGAAGCTCAAGATGTATGGAGCACGAATCCCCGACATAGCTTACTGTCACCAGCAAACTTGTCTGGAAGCGGGAGATGGGATAAAGTCGGAGCACGGGTGGCAGTGGACAAACTGGCTGCTGCTACACTTGCAGCCTGAACAGCGACTGCGGTGACATCCACAGCTGAAGCTGTGCGCTCAAGAGCCGCCAACCTACCCTCCATCTACTGGATGTACTGCTGTAGATGCTGATCGTCCACCATTTACTAGCCAGACCCTGGCGCTAGTGTTCTGTTAGGACTGGCGGAACGCACCAAGCAAATAATAAGGTGCGTTCGCAGTCCGGGGTCCACCGTGCAGGAGAGAACCCGCTGCTGGCAAATGGCGGCACTATATGGCGGGGGAAACGAACTCTGTTATGTCACAGAGCCATAGTACCGCACCAAGAGAGCAAGCAAGAAGTCACAGAACCCAATTCCAAGACACAGGATTGGGTTCGTCTAGACCACTTACGCTCGACACCGCAACTGGGTGTCAGAATAAACTAAAGTAATAAGAAGCACAAGAGTGTGAGCAGTGGGCTTGGGTTGGAAAGCGCTTTAATAACGCACGGCGCCGCACTGTCGGTCACAGCATTAGACGCTGTAACGTATGTTTTGAGCTGAGACGTTGTATGCTTAATGCTGATAGCTCAGCCGGGCGCTAGATAGCATACATCCAACTTTTGCGAACAGTCATACACAAGGGAGGGGATGTTTAAAGAATGACTTGCACTCATCAACACACATACGTTTTCAAATGTACACTAGTGCATGGCCGTGTGGCCATGCGAACCTTTTATGGCTGCAGCAAGTACAGGACCTTCCCAGAAAAACCAATCGGAGGCTGCCACAGAAGTTGAGCACCTTCAGGACCTTCCTAGAGGACCAATGGGGTTTGGTGCTGTATCTAAGCATGTGACCCTTGATATCCAACGGGAGATCTTGCCCTGGGCATGCTCAGAAGGGAAAAAGCAGGACTTAGTCCCAAAAACGTCTGCTCGCCGCTGCCCAGTACTGGCTACAATGGTAGAAGCTGGAAAGGCAGCAGTAACCCTTGGCACAGAGTCAGACTAAGCAAGACGTAGGGACCGACATCTCCACTGAGCAGCCTCCACTGCGGTAGGAGAAGAATGGGAGACTGCAGCAGAGATGGATCGAGATTCCCACTGTGCAGAAGTGGGAACTCGACCCCTAACACCCTGTACCAAGTAATATAAAGCTAATGGCATTGCCCAAGTACTAGAATTTGGTTAGTTGATGACTTTGAGAGTATAAAGAATTTAAATCATACTGTAAGTTTCAAAGAAGAGTCTGCATGTTCTCTGCCTAAGTACAGTCATGGCTAAACATTTTGAGGCTGTCAAAAATGTTGGTTTCAACATAGTTTGCTGCTTCAATGTTTCAATATATTTAGATCTCTTAGTCAGATGTTTTAATGATAAAGTAGAATTATAAATATTTTATAACTATTATGGACAAATCAATGAAGTTTATGCAAAGAATTAATAATTACAGAGCTGACCATTATTTTTCAAGACAACCCATTCTTGTCTATCAGTGTTTGGAGTTTATCAACATTTCTGTGTTCTCGTTTGACCACCCTCTTTGTAAGGATTGACCACATATTCTCAATATCATTGATACCTGGTGAGTTTCTTGGCAATGGATCCAAAATCTCAATATTTTGTTCACTGAGCCACTTAGTTATCACTTTTTTTTTGTGACATGGTGCTCCATCATGTGGGAAAAAAACTCCTGGATCATTACAAGATGTTGTTTTTGGAGGATGTTTATATCCCATTCTTAATCATGGCAACGTTTTTGGCAAAATTGTCAGTTTGCCCACCCACTATCTTAGATGAAAAGCAACCGCACACATGTATGCTCTTAAGATGCTTTACTGTTTGGCATGACACAGGATTCATGTTAGCAGAGTCTTTTGTAAGCTGCCTTGTTGCTAATAAAATCAGGAAAGAAGCCACTTTTCTCAAAGAATAACATCAAGAATAGTCTGACATTCTGCAGGAAGTACTGAGATTAGACTTCAGAGGACTAGGATACAGTTATTTTCTCTGATGAAGCCTCCTTCAGACTGTTTGGGACATCTGGAAGAATGATTGTCTGGAGAAGTGAAAGTAAGCGCTACCATGAGACCTGTGTTATGACAACAGTAAATATGAGATTATTTGATCCGAGTTTTTATGTACGAGAATAATCACTAACATCTTAATTATTGAAACTTGGCACTCAAATGTGATAAAAAAGATGCAATTTTATTTGTCATGTTATCCAGAAAAGTAAAGACACGTGTCAATCTACAACTAGACCTTTATCAATCTGCTGCAAAAAGCATATACCAAGCATATAAACAATTAGGTGTACATAACATGTCAAAAGTAGAGATGAGAAAACATTTCAATGTTCGGTTAGGATTACGATCACTAAATTTGCAATATTCGCCAATTTACTTGTCGAATATTCACCGATTTATTCGTCGAATGTTTGCCGAAGATAACTGAAAGCCATTCAAGTCAATGGGAAGCAAAAACAAACGCATGCACAAAACCTTCAAATGTTCCCAAAAGCTGCCAAAACACATCAAATGAGGAGCAGACACCAGGAAAGTGGCCTCAATTCATCCACAGTGCAAACTGTAGCAAGACACTGCAGCAATCAGCTATGAATGAATGAATGAGGTATCATGATTTGGGCCAGCATTTACAGCTTTTAATTGAATGTTAAAGTAAGATGAGGGGGGTGAGGGGTCAACGTAGGCCTGCTGTGCTGGGAGTCTTAATACAACAGCTCAACCTACTTTCATGCTCAGCCACACTCAGGTTGCAAAAATATCAGTTTTGTAGACTTCCGTGCTTTCTGCAGCAGCTCACCCAGGCCAGGATAGTGGCAGAGAAAATGCTGTACCACCAGGTTGAGGACATGAGCATTGGAAGGCACGTTTGAGCTTGTCTCGTCGTAGGGCCACCACTATCCTGTTCGCACCGTTTTCGGACACAGCCTTCCATGGATGCAGGTTCAGCGTCGACAGCCATTGCTCAAACTCAGCCTGGAGAGCTGTCCACAACTTTTCAGCTGTATAACTGTTATCTCCAAGGCATATCAATTTTAACACTGCCTGATTGCGGTGAGCCCTGGCTGTGCAGTACAGAGGAGGTGGGGATTCGCTCTGCACTGTTGGAACGCGTGTCCCATTAAGGCAGACATTGAGGGTGCAGGTGGAGACACTAAAGGAGATATAGTAGGAGGCAGAAGCAGTGGATGAAGTGTTAAATCTAAAGGTTTGTCCTGCAAGCCTTGGGTATTCCAAGACTCGTGGTGCAGCACCTGTAACACGCTTGGCCATGCTTACTGGTGCAAGTGTCTGTCGTGAAATGCACCCTGGCAGACATATATTTAGTCAAGGTACAGTTGATGTTGTCTGCGACATGCTGGAGTAGCACAGGCACAGCTTTCTTAGAAAAGTAATGGCTGCTGGGCAATTGATACTGGGCAACTGCAACAGCCATCAACTTTCAGAAACCGTTTGTATTTACCAGGTGAAAAGGCAGCATTTCTGTGGCCAACAGATTGGAGATGGTGGAGTTTAACCTCTTAGCTTTGTTATGCATAGATGGAAACAATCTTTTACATGACTACAACTAAAGTACCGTGGGCTGGCTGCAGTGCTCAGAGAGGGCAGAGTATGGTGAACCAGATAGGGGCCCTGAGAGAGGGGCAGGTGGAGATGTTATTGTGGATTGAGAAAGTTGTGGTGTGCTCAATCTCTGAGATCGGTCAAAGTTGTGGTGTGCTCATTCTCTGAGATCGGTCAAAAACAGCAGGCATGTCAGCTTCCATTTCAGCTGACGGTGGGATCTCAGTCAGCATGACTGGAGCTGGTAAAGAACCCGAGGTTCTGCAGTCGAAGACCTGCATTTCAATAGTTGGCACGGTAAAAGAGGAGGAGAAAGTAACAGCAGATGCGATGGATGGGCGTCTAATGGTTGTTGAGGTCCACAGTGGATTCCCTGAGCAATGGATTTTGATTGCGCATGTGAAAGTTCATACATGTAGTAGTCAAATTATTGCACTTTTTACCTCTACATAATTTTTTTGCAAAGTTGGCAGATGACGTGAGTTGGCACATCCTTTGCAGTATCAAAAAAGGCTCAGGCTAGGCAACCCTTGCCACCCTTATGAGCTGCTGGTCACTGCCACAGTTGTGGCTGAGGATGCATTGCTCATCGTGGCTGCATCAATACGTGTCTGCAATGTACGGCGCAATGTAACCTCCTCACTCAGCTGTGTGCTTCTATGTTTATGCCAACTGGGATCTACCACCTTATCATCAGCATCCCATTATCACATTCCTCGCCCTTGGAGTCACCCTCCTCCTCTTCATGCCGTGACAGCACAGTACAGTCTGCGTGAGCATCCGATATTTAAGTCTCATCAGGATCACCTTCTCCCCAGGGGTTAACGTCTGATGACAAGGGTCAGGATGCTGCTCGGACCCTACTTTGTCCTGCCCCGTATCCAAGCTACAAAAATGTTGGGCATCGGTGCAGATTTCCTCCTCTTGACTCTGTGAAGCTTTTGAGTACACTTCTGAAGACTATGGCATAGAATGTGTGAACAGCTCTTCAGACTCACCCATCTGTGGTTCTGTACAGTCAGTTGTATGGTTGCAGAGTTGGAATACGGGGGGAAGCAAGGGTAATTTGGGTGCAACCTCTTTGGACTGTATTGGCTGTGATGATGAGGTGGAGGAAGATGAGAGGCAACTTGAAGCTGATCTTGCCATCCACCCATGTGCATGCTCTTCCTGGGCTTTATCAGCAAGGCATACTGCTGTCCATCTGCCAAAGAAAGGTAGTGGAGTAGCCCATCCAGTAACAGAAGTTGTCAGTTTTCTCTGCATAGGACATGATGTTGTTGGTTCACTAGTACTTTCACAAACAATACCACCAACCCCATGTACACCTTGAACACAGAGCCTAATCCTCCTTCCACCATGGCCTCGCTTTTTTCCAGTCATGTTGCTCAGATAATGTAGTAGGAGCACAGTATTAGCAACAAAAATGAAATTTTAAACTCTGTACCAGCCCTGCAAACAGCTGACTTTCAGCGGCAGTAAAATACAAGGTGAAATATGGTGATCTGAACACACAGAAGAGAGACTTGCTTGAGTGCAGATGAGGCCTGTATGAAAAAGAAGATATGCTACAAATAAATTGAAAGTGAGATGTCCCCTACTGTAGGACATTAGTAACAGAATAATTTTTTTGTTGCCTGTGGTTTAGACCTCTATAACAGACTAGATTACACAAACAATTTGAAAGTGAGATGTCCCCTACTGTATGACGCTAGTAACAGAAGAATTTTTGAGGGGCCTGTGGATCAGGCCTCTACAACAGACTAGGTGCTACAAACAATTTGAAAGTGAGATGTACAATACTGTATGACATTAGTAACAGAAGAATTTTTGGGGGGCCAGTGGACTAGGCCTCTATAACAGACTAGATGCTAAAAACAATTTGAAAGTGAGATGTCCCCTTCTGTTCGACGTTACTAATAGAATAATTTTTTAAGGCCTGTGTTTTAGGCCTCTATACCCTACTGTTTGACATTAGTAACAAAATAATTTTTGGGGGTCCTGTGAATTAGGCCTCTATAACAGAGTAGATGCTACAAAAATTTGAAAGTGAGATGTCCCCTACTGTATGACATTAGTAACAAAATAATTTTTTGGGGGCTGTTTTTCAGGCCTCTATAGCAGAATAGCTGCTACAAACAATTTGAAAATGAGATGTCCTCTACTGTATGACATTAGTAACAGAAGAACTTTTGGGGGCCGTTGGATCAGGCCTCTACAACAGACTAGATGCTGAAAACATTTTGAAAGTGAGATGTCCCCTACTGTATGATGTTAGTAATAAAATAATTTTTCTGGGGGGGTCTCTATAACAGCCTATATGCTACAAACAATTTGAAAATGAGATGTCCTCTACTGTAAGACGTTAGTGACAGAATTTTTTTGAAGCCTGTGGATTAGGCCTCTTTAACAGACTAGATGCTACAAACAATTTGAAAGTGAGATGTCCCCTATTGTACAGCGTTAGTAACAGAATTTATTTTTTTAGTGTGGTAGACGCCTGTATAAACTAGCCTAATGTATCATGTTTGTAAAACCCCCAAAATGTTGTTTTTAACTATGTGCAACAGCTCTGCACACACAACAATTTAACCACCACAAAATTACAATGTGGGATATGTGTGCCAGTTTCACGTTTAGCAGAATTTTTTTTGTTATGTGCGTGAGGTCTGCACGCAGCTTCATTTAAACCCAACAAAATGACAGTGTGGGATGCGGCTGGTTGTGTCACGTTTAGCAACAGAAAAATTATGTGCTCTGTGAGCTAGCGCGGATCTCACCATATCTCACCGCAGCTCAGCCCGGCTGGGAGCAGAGCCTCAGTGACCAGATGTAACCTCTATGATGTCACCACCGGTCACTGATGCTGTGCTCGTAGCAGCTTATTCACCACTGGTTCTCAGCCTGGATGGTCGCATCTTGGCACAGTCCAGGTTGAAAACTGTTATTCCCCTGGACATGGATTACGGCGTGGGACAGAATGATGCATAGGTGAGGGATATTTTGTTTTTTTTAATTTTTGATTTATTACAGGAGAACGAGGGCTTTGGTGGAATATGCGCTAGGTGAGTATAACTGTGTTTGTTATTTTTAAATCAAAAAGTAACAGTGTGTTTTGTTTTATTTCTAATAAAAGACATTATTTTGGCTGTGTCTTTATTTATAATACAATTATAGGATTAGTAATGGATAGGTGTCTTATAGACACCTCTCCTTTACTAAGCCATGGGCTTCATGTAACCTGACAATATAAAGGTGACATCAACCCCACAAATATGAACCCCACTTGCCACCACTGCAGGGCAAGTGGGAAGAGCTAGGCAAACGGCTAGAATTGGTGCATCTAATAGAAGTGCCTTTTCTAGGCGGCTGTGAGCTGCTTTTTGTAGGTCAATAACCATGGCCAATTATCAACCTGAGAATACCAGCCCCCAGCTGTGAGCTTCAGCAGGGCTGGTTGTCAAAAATGGGGGGACCAGATGCCATTTTTTTAATTATTTATTTGAATTATTTAAAAAAATCAGTGTGGGGTCCCCCTTTATTCTTGATAACCAAACTTGTTGAAGCTGCTTGGCTGGTTTTAGAAAATACAGGGGAACCTAAGTCATTTTTTTAATTTATTAATAATTAAAACACAGGTGGTGGCTGATGAATTCTCACATCAGCCATTCCTACTTTCACTGTTATTAGTGGCAGCAAGGGTAGGCTGATGGGAGAAATAGGCCCATCAGCCGTCGTCTGCCGTCTCTTTGGTAAAAAATTCTGTGACACACCCATGGTGTCAATATGATCACTGCACCCCTAGATGAATTCATTGAGAGGTGTAGTTCATGAATTGGGGTCAAGTATGTGGGGGGGTTTATGTTCTGTCCCCTCATGGGCTCTCCCAGTGAGTCATGGAACCTGCAAACCATAACAGTAAAATCTGTCGCTCCTTGCCTTCTGAGCTTTGCACTATGTTAGGGCTAGTGGAAGGCACCAAGTAATACGGTGATAGAAACGAGGTGCGTTCGCAGCCCGGGGTCCACCGTGCAGAGATACCTGCTGCAAGTAATGGCGGATGGACACTGAGCTCACACGTGGGTTAAACATCACCCCGTGTGAAATGAAAGTGAGCTCTGTTCCCTCACAGAGTCGCGCTGTACACAGGGACTAAAACCCTAACTAAAAGTTGTGCTTGCTCTGGAACTCTTCTGTGCTAACCGCACACATGAAGGACCCAGATGCTAAGCCAAGGCTAATTGCCCCCACTGACGCTAGCTGCCTGCCTGAGTGTACAGGCCCAAGGCTAAACAGACTCACACCACTTATATACAGTGTGGCAGAGTATCCACTGGCAACTGCCAAACACAAATGATACTAGCACATGGCCATGCGGCAATGTAAACCTTTTATAGCTGTAGCAGTTCAGGACCTTCCTAGTGGACCAATAGGAGCTGCTAGAGGACCTGAGCGTGTGACCCCCAACCTCCAATGAGAGGTCTTCCCCTGGGCATGCTCAGAGGGGAAAAGAAGGACTTAATCCCAGGAGAGCCTGCTCGCCGCCAAACAGCACTACTTATAATGGCTGAACCTGGAAGGGCAGCAGTAACCAAACGTGTAGTATCTGTCCTGGCCATGCGCTGGTCGGCTGGAGAAGAATGGGAAACTGCAGTGGACATGGCTCGAGATTCCCCCTGTGCAGTGGCAGGTACTCGACGCCTAACATTACTTCCCCTCCTAGGGCCCCCCTCCTTGGGCATTGCTACGCTCAAAGGCTGCAATGAGCAGCGGAGCACCGAATGTGCTCCTCAGGCTCCCAGGTTCTATCCTCTGGGCCGTGGACCTTCCAGTCCACCAGATAGTATTTTTTGCCACGTACCACCTTGCACCCCAAGATAGAATTCACCTCGTACTCATCTGTGGATGAACCCGATGTCCCGGCTGAGATGACTCAGAAAATTGAGACATGTAGACGGGCTTTAAGAGGGTTACAGGAAAAGTGTCGGTGATACCTAGGCATGGAGGAACAGCCAAATGGTAGACTACAGGGTTGACCTGTTCCAGAACCTTGAAAGGGCCTATGTGGCTAGGCACAAACTTAGTGCACACAACTCGCAGCCTGATGTTACGGGCGAAGAGCCACACTAAGTCCCCACGAGCAA
Source organism: Ranitomeya variabilis (assembly GCF_051348905.1). Classification (NCBI taxonomy): domain Eukaryota; kingdom Metazoa; phylum Chordata; class Amphibia; order Anura; family Dendrobatidae; genus Ranitomeya; species Ranitomeya variabilis. The sequence continues at coordinate 467,408,104 of NC_135232.1, read as the reverse complement.
AGGTCGGAGCGGGGTGCCGGTGGGCATCAGCAGAAACCCTCATTCTCTCCTTGGAGGACCGGATGGCATCCTGTGTGCGGTCCCAAATGTCACGTGCCTCCACCGCATAGTCTGCTACCCTAGAATCGGCGGATGACATGGGCATGGGCACAGGGACACGCGGATGCTGGCCGCAATTAAGAAAAAATGGAGTCTGCTCGGTAGAGTCGGCTACGGCGTTGTTCAAAGCAAATTTCACCCAAGGAAACAAGGATGCCCAGTCAATCTGCCTGGCGGAGACAAAATGTCGCAAGTATGTGACCACAGTCTGGTTGGCCCTCTCTACCAACCCATTCTCGGGATGGTATGCAGAAGAGAGATTCAGCTCAATGCTGAGTAAGTGACAGAGCTCTCTCCAGAACCGAGACGCAAACTGAGGACACCGGTCACTGACAATTGTCAGGCATGCCATGTAGACAGAAAACAGGTCTAATGAACAACGCCGCTAAGGCCCGTGCAGAAGGTAACCGTGGAAGCGGAACCAAGTGCACCATTTTAGAAAAATGGTCAGTGACTACCCAGATAACTGTGCAGCTGCGAGACTTGGGTAAGCCTACCATGAAGTCCATCCCGACCATCTCCCAGGGCCTGTCTGCCACCGGCAGGGGGTAATGTAGCCAGCAGGCCATTGCCAAGGAGACCAAATCTTGGGGCAGGAGACACATGCCCGAATATAGTCCCCGACGTCACGGGCCATATGCGGCCACCAGTACGTCCGCCAAAAGCTCAGATGTCCTCTTGGCCCCAAAATGTCCACCCGCCCTGGACAAGTGAGCCCAAGAGAGAACCTCCGGTACAAATTAGATGGAACAAAAGTCTTGACTGGGGGCACAGACTCTAGCGAAACCGGAGCCACAGTACTCAGGCTCTCTGAAGAGGCAATAAGCTGAGGCTCCTCCTCCTCTGATGACACTAAGGAGCGGGAGAGATCATCTACACGAGTGTTCTTCTCCCCGGAGAGAAAATGGAGGGTAAAGTGGAACCGGGAGAAGAACAGGGACCATCTGGCCTGGCGAGAGTTTAGCGGCTGGGCAGTTTGCAAATACACCAAATTTTTGTGGTCGGTGAAAACTTGGAAGGGAAAACTAGCTCCCTCCAGGAGGTTTCTCCACTCCAAAAAGGCCAACTTCATGACTAGAAACTCCCTATCCCCAATGGAATAATTCCTCTCTGCCGGTGTGAATGTCTTGGAAAAGAAGAAGCAAGGATGCTTCCGACCTTCAGCATCCTTCTGGAAGAGGACTGCTCCAGCACTGACGGAAGAGGCATCCACCTCCATGATAAATGGTTTATCAACATCAGGGCAATGTAAAATTTGAGCACCAGCAAAGTATGACTTCATAGAGAAGAAGGCCTTGGAGACCCCCTCCGACCACAATTTGAGATTAGCTCCCTTCTTGGTGAGGGCAACCAGAGGAGCTACCAAAGTTGAGAAGTGGGGAATGAACTGGCGATAATAGTTTATGAACCCCATAAAGCGCTGCACCGCTTTGAGAGAATGGGGTTCCTGCCAGTCCATCACAGCCTGTAGCTTGGCGGGATCCATAGCCAATCCTTGGGCCGAGATGATATAGCAAAGGAAAGGCAAAGACTCCCGCTCAAACACACTTCTCCAACTTGGCATAGAGGGAATTTGCCCGTAGGAGCTCGAAGACTTTGCAAACATCTCTCTGGTGGGAGTCTATATCTGGAGAGTAGATGAGAATATCATCCAGGTAGACTACAACCAAGGTGGAGAGCATATCCTGGAAGATATCGTTCACAAAGTCTTGGAAAATGGCTGGGTCATTACAGAGCCAGAAGGGCATCACCAGGTATTCATAGTACCCATAAACCGAAAAAATGCCCTCTTGGCCGACAGAGGGCTTACCTCTATGCCATCAAATATATAAACCTATAAAAGATCCGCTGGGTTGAAAAATGAAAAAAACAGATGTAAACAATAAACAGAAAGCAACCGAGCAGAGAGGTACCAAACAAATAGAATAATTTTTTATTATAGTATCAAATACACAAGCATGTAATAATAACAAATAGACAAAAAACTGGTGAAGGGAAAGGCGTGCCAAGAAGGCCCCAGCCTAAAAAAGATGTGAACAAGTGGCTGGGGGAAGGCACAACAAATCCAGGTAGCCTGACCACAAACACGCCGGGAGAAATACCCAAGAAAAAAATTGCAATTAAATAAATAATGATATTGCACAGTACATTGAGCCCAACCAATGCCCAGAAGCAAGGGTAATAATGAAAATATCAAGTCATAGTTGTAGAGCAGCTCAATCAAAACATGTACCACTGATACTGTGCATATTACAAGGAGGGCATACAAGATGGACCTAGTATCTGTCCCGCAATCCCAGGCATAATATATGCATGCTAGAAAATAACCGGTACATTACCTTGGGACATGATGGACAGAGACTCCGGCGTGGTGTGTGCAGGAGAGGGCCTCAATGCACGTTTCGCCGTTGCAGGCTTCGTCAGGAGGCGTGACGAAGCATGCAACGGCGAAACGTGCGTTGAGGCCCTCTCCTGCACACACCACGCCGGAGTCTCTGTCCATCATGTCCCAAGGTAATGTACCGGTTATTTTCTAGCATGCATATATTATGCCTGGGATTGCGGGACAGATACTAGGTCCATCTTGTATGCCCTCCTTGTAATATGCACAGTATCAGTGGTACATGTTTTGATTGAGCTGCTCTACAACTATGACTTGATATTTTCATTATTACCCTTGCTTCTGGGCATTGGTTGGGCTCAATGTACTGTGCAATATCATTATTTATTTAATTGCAATTTTTTTCTTGGGTATTTCTCCCGGCGTGTTTGTGGTCAGGTTACCTGGATTTGTTGTGCCTTCCCCCAGCCACTTGTTCACATCTTTTTTAGGCTGGGGCCTTCTTGGCACGCCTTCCCCTTCACCAGTTTTTTGTCTATTTGTTATTATTACATGCTTGTGTATTTGATTCATAGTACCCATCCCTGGTGTTAAAAGCCATCTTCCATTTGTCCCCCTCACGGATGCGAATCAGGTTGTTAGCACCCGCAGATCTAGTTTAGTAAACACCCTTGCTCCCCGAAGCCTATCAAAAAGCTCAGATATCAGGGGCAATGGGTGCTTGTTCTTAATGATGATGGCGTTAAGACCCCTGTAATCTATGCATGGACATAATTCTGCGTTCTTCTTCTGCACGAAGAAGAACCCAGCCCCCGCAGGTGACACTGACCTCCTAATGAATCCTCTTGCCAGGATCTCCTGGATGTACTGAGACATTGCCTCGGTCTCCGAGAGAGACAACGGGTAGACTCGACCCCGGGGAGGCTCAGCACCAGGCAAAAGGTCAATAGGACAGTCATAGGGGTGATGAGGCAGAAGGGTCGTCGCAGCCCTTTTGGAGAACATGTCCGCATAGGGCCAATATTGCTTGGGGAGAGAGGAAAGATCTGCGGGTACCTCAGTAGTAGCAACCTGAACGCATTCCCTCTGACATCTACTCCCCCAAGATTCACTCCATCCCCAAATTCTGCCTGTGGACCACTCAATGTGAGGGGAGTGGTACCGTAGCCAAGTATCCCTAGCAGGACCTCATCAATTCCCTCAGGAATGACGAGCAGAGATATAATCTCCTGATGAGACTGCGACATAGATAGAGTAAATGGGATGGTCTAGTGTGTTATCTGTGAGGGCAGTGTCGACCCATTCACCACTCGTACGGTCACTGGTTTGGCGAGCATCACCAGGGGTATTCAGTGTCGTTGGGCGAAGGCAGATGACATAAAATTGCCCTCCGCCCCGGAATCCATGCAAAGCTCTACCGAATGAGTGGATGAGCCTATGGTAATTGTCCCCTTAAAGGACAGTTTGGAGGCAAACGTTGCCGTGTCTAGTGTACCTCCACCTACTACCACTAGACCCTGACGTTTCACCGACCACTGGGACATCTGGTGGCAAGATGTCCTGGCTGCCGGCAGACATGACAGACCTTGTGTGCATGAGTGGTATGGGACTTAGATCCCATTCGTGACACCTCCATGGCCTCATGTGACTCGGGTGCCTGGACTGGAGATTCCAAAGGTTTGGCGAAGGTGGGAGCCAGCCGAAACCTCTGCCTACACTGGGCTCGCTCTAACCTCCGCTCGTTAAAACAGAGGTCAATGCGAGTGGATACAGCTATTAGCTCCTCCAGTGTGGCGGGAATCTCCCTAGTGTCCAAAGCGTCCTTCACATGGTCAGCCAGCCCCCTCCAAAATACAGGGATAAGGGCTTTTTTCGACCACTCCAGCTCAGATGCTAATGTCCGGAAGTGGACGGCAAAATGGCTGACCATGGACGAGCCCTGAGTCAATGCCAACAGTTGGAGTGCCATATTATGGGTGATTTAAGGTCCCAAAAAGACTTGTTTCAGAGTGTTCAAGAACAGAGGAGCACTCTGCACCACATGATCACCACGCTCCCACAACGGCATAGCCCACTCCAACGCCCTGTCCAACTGAAGAAATATAACGAATCCCACCTTTGCCCGCTCTGTGGGAAAATGTGCAGCCAGGAGCTTGAGGTGTATTGCGCACTGGCTCACGAAACCCCTACAAGATGCACTATCACCAGAGTATTTATCTGGCAGCGGGAGGCGAGATAAGGTCGGAACAGGGGTGGCAGTGGACAAACTTGCTGCAGCCACACTTGCAGCCTGAACAGCTATGGCAGAAACATCCACAGCTGAGGTTGTGCGCTCGAGAGCCGCCAACCTGCCCTCTATCTGCTGGATGTACCGCAGCAGTTGCTGTTCATCTGCCATTACTAGCCAGACCCTGGCACTAGTATACTGTTAGGGCCAGCGAAACACACCAAGTAATAGGGTGCTAGATACGAGATACGTTCGCAGCCTCGGGTCCACCGTGCAGAGATACCTTTTTGGAAGTGCATTTGAACAGCAAGGTGGCTTGTTGTTGAAGGGAAATAGAGAAAAAAAAAATCTATAAATCTTCAGCATAGCGAGTGTGAGCGAGCTGAGTGTGACCTGAGCATAAGTGTGGACGGCGGTAAGTGTGACTTGTGATTCAGTGAGGAGGTATTTGGAAGGCCTTTAACAAATACCTGTGTGAATTTGTGTGAGTTGCTGAATTGGGAGTAGCTATATTCACAAGGTGTTAACTTAGGGTGGGCGGTCATAATCAAGGGTTTATAAAGGGCAGCTGTTTGGGGCTCAAGTCCTTTTTGGAAGTGCATTTGAACAGCAAGGTGGCTTGTTGTTGAAGGGAAATAGAGAAAAAAAAAATCTATAAATCTTCAGCATAGCGAGTGTGAGCGAGTTGAGTGTGACCTGAGCATAAGTGTGGACGGCGGTAAGTGTGACTTGTGATTCAGTGACTTTGGAATCAGGGAGTTTCCAAGGGAGGAATTGCTGTCTGTTTTTAATTAATACTTGTATTTATTTTTTATTTAACGTTTCTGTGTGGTGCAATCCCCATTAGGAAATGTGCTCCACTATTGTTAATGCCATCCAGTGCACATCTTGCCACATGTATGCAGTCCTTGATCAGCCGGTCAAGGGTGCATACTGCTGTGCGAGATGTGAGCATGTTGTGCATTTGGAATCCCAGATTCTGGATCTAAATGTGCAGCTGGCAACACTGAGATCCATAGACAATATGGAGAGGAGTCTTCTGCTCACAGAGCAGACGTTCAATGGGATAGATGAGGAGGGGGATGGTAGGATTGAGCTGCAGGACAGTGAAGTAGGTAGCTGGGTGACATTCAGAAAGCGGGGTAGAGGGAAGAGTGCCAGGGAGGCTAGTCCTGATCTGGCTCACCCCAATAAGTTTGCTAAGTTGGCAGATGAGGGGGTGCCAGTACAGGGGTAGCACTGCTGCAGCTAGGCATGTCCTCTAAAAGCCGGAGGAGTGACTGCTCCAGTAAGAAGGGAAATAGGAGAGCAGGGCAGGCCAGACAGGTGCTGGTAGTGGGGGACTCAATTATTAGGGGAACAGATAGGGCAATCTGTCACAAAGACAGGGATCGTCGAACGGTGTGCTGCCTACCTGGCGCTCGAGTCCGACACATCACTGATCAGGTGGACAGATTACTGGGAGGGGCTGGTGAGGACCCAGCGGTCATTGTGCACATTGGCACAAATGACAAAGTTAGAGGTAGGTGGAAGGTCCTTAAAGATGATTTCAGGGAATTAGGTTGCAAGCTGAAAGCAAGGACCTCCAACGTGGTATTTTCTGAAATACTGCCTGTACCACGTGCCACGCCAGAGAGGCAACGGGAGATTAGGGAGGTTAATAAGTGGCTCAAGAATTGGTGTAGGAAGGAGGGGTTTGGGTTCCTGCAGAACTGGGCCGACTTCTCAGTTGGCTACAGGCTCTACGCTAGGGACGGGCTGCACCTCAATGGGGAAGGTGCAGCTGTGCTAGGGGAGAAAATGGCTAGAAGGTTGGAGGAGTGTTTAAACTAGGGATTGGGGGGGAGGGTATTCATTTTATAGGAGGGGAAGATAGTGCAGATAGAGACCTGGGCACAAATAAGGAAGTTGGGGGTGGTGGTGGCATGGGGGGTGGGGTTAGAACAGTTAGTAATTTAAGAAAGAATAGAGGTACAGAGAGGAACATCAAGTGCATGTATACTAATGCCAGAAGCCTCGCCAACAAAATGGATGAATTAGAACTAATGTTGTTGGAACATAATTATGATATGGTGGGGATATCTGAAACATGGCCAGATGAGAGCCATGACTGGGCTGTTAACTTGCAGGGCTATAGCCTTTTCAGAAATGACCGTACAGATAAGCATGGGGGTGGGGTGTGTCTGTATGTAAAATCGACCTTAAAACCCATCCTGCGTGATAATATAGGTGAATCTAATGAAAATGTAGAGCCCCTGTGGGTGGAGATAAGGGGAGGGGGAAAAAATAATAAATTACTGATAGGGGTTTGTTATAAATCTCCAAAAATAATGGAATCAATGGAGAATATCCTCGTAAAGCAAATAGATGAAGCTGCGACTCAAGGAGAAGTCATTATTATGGGGGACTTCAACTACCCTGAAATAGATTGGGGAACAGAAACCTGCAGTTCCAGTAAAGGTAATCGGTTTTTGACAACTATGAGAGACAATTACCTTTCACAACTGGTTCAGGACCCAGCAAGAAGGGGGGCACTGCTAGACCTAATATTAACCAACAGGCCAGACCGCATATCGAATATAAGGGTTGGGGGTCACTTTGGGAATAGTGATCACAAAATAATAAGTTTTCATGTCTCCTTTAATAAGATGTGTAGTAGAGGGGTGACAAGGACACTAAACTTCAGGAGGGCAAATTTCCAACAGATGAGAGAGGATCTTGGTGCAATTAACTGGGACGATATCCTGAGACATAAAAGTACACAAAGAAAATGGGAGACGTTTATTAGCATCCTGGATAGGACCTGTGCACAGTATATACCGTATGGGAATAAACATACTAGAAATAGGAGGAAACCAATATGGCTAAATAAAGCTGTAAGGGGTGCAATAAGTGACAAAAAGAAAGCATTTAGGGAATTAAAGGAAGTAGGTAGTGAGGAGGCATTAAATAAATACAAAAATTAAATAAATTCTGTAAAAAGCAAATCAAGGCAGCAAAGATTGAGACAGAGAAACTCATTGCTAGAGAGAGCAAAAATAACCCCAAAATATTCTTTAACTAAATAAATAGTAAGAAACTAAAAAATGATAGTGTTGGCCCCTTTAAAAATAGTCTGGGTGAAAAGGTGGATGAGGATGAGGAAAAAGCCAATATGCTAAATGACTTTTTTTCATCAGTATTTACAAAAGAAAATCCCATGGCAGCCAATATGACTAGTGATAAAAATTCCCAATTAAATGTTACCTGCTTAACCCAGCAGGAAGTACGGCGGCGTCTAAAAATCACAAAAATTGACAAATCTCCGGGCCCGGATGGGATACACCCCCGAGTACTGCAGGAATTAAGTACAGTCATTGATAGACCATTATTTTTAATCTTTAAAGAGTCCATAATAACAGGGTCTGTACCACAGGACTGGTGTATAGCAAATGTGGTGCCAATATTCAAAAAGGGGACAAAAACAGAACTCGGAAATTATAGGCCAGTAAGCTTAACCTCTACTGTGGGTAAAATCCTGGAGGGCATTCTAAGGGATGCTATACTGGAGTATCTGAAGAGGAATAACCTCATGACCCAGTATCAGCACGGGTTTACTAGGGACCGATTATGTCAGACTAATTTGATCAGCTTCTATGAAGAGGTAAGTCCCGGACTGGACCAAGGGAACCCAGTAGATGTAGTGTATATGGACTTTTCAAAAGCTTTTGATATGGTGCCACACAAAAGGTTGATACATAAAATGAGAATAATGGGGATAGGGGAAAATATGTGCAAGTGGGTTGAGAGCTGGCTCAGGGATAGGAAACAAAGGGTGGTTATTAATGGCGTACACTTGGATTGGGTCGCGGTTAGGAGTGGTGTACCCCAGGGGTCAGTATTGGGCCCTCTTCTTTTTAACATATTTATTAATGACCTTGTAGGGGGCATTCAGAGTAGAATTTCAATATTTGCAGATGACACTAAACTCTGCAGGGTAATCAATACAGAGGAGGACAATTTTATATTACAGGATGATTTGTGTAAACTAGAAGCTTGGGCTGATAAATGGCAAATGAGCTTTAATGGGGATAAATGTAAGGTCATGCACTTGGGTAGAAGTAATATGATGTATAACTATGTGCTTAATTCTAAAATTCTGGGCAAAACCGTTAATGAAAAAGACCTGGGTGTATGGGTGGATGACAAGCTCATATTCAGTGGCCAGTGTCAGGCAGCTGCTTCTAAGGCAAATAAAATAATGGGATGCATTAAAAGAGGCATAGATGCTCATGAGGAGAACATAATTTTACCTCTATACAAGTCACTAGTGCGACCACACTTAGAATACTGTGCACAGTTCTGGTCTCCGGTGTATAAGAAAAACATAGCAGAACTGGAGCGGGTGCAGAGAAGAGCGACCAAGGTTATTAGAGGACTGAGGGGTCTGCAATACCAAGATAGGTTATTACACTTGGGGCTATTTAGTTTGGAAAAACGAAGGCTAAGGGGTGATCTTATGTTAATGTATAAATATATGAGGGGACAGTACAAAGACCTTTCTGATGATCTTTTTAATCATAGACCGGTGACAGGGACAAGGGGGCATCCTCTACGTCTGGAGGAAAAAAGGTTTAAGCATAATAACAGATGCGGATTCTTTACTGTAAGAGCAGTGAGACTATGGAACTCTCTGCCGTATGATGTTGTAATGAGTGATTCATTACTTAAATTTAAGAGGGGACTGGATACGTTTCTGGAAAAGTATAATGTTACAGGGTACATATATTAGATTCCTTGATAAGGCGTTGATCCAGGGAACTAGTCTGATTGCCGTATGTGGGGTCGGGAAGGAATTTTTTTCCCCATGGTGGAACTTACTGTTTGCCACATGGGGTTTTTTTGCCTTCCCCTGGATCAACATGTTAGGGCATGTTAGGCTATGGGTTGAACTAGATGGACTTAAAGTCTTCCTTCAACCTTAATAACTATATGTAACCTGCTGCAAGTAATGGCGAATGGACACTGAGCTCACATGTGGGTTAAACGTCACCCCGTGTGAAATGAAAGCGAGCTCTGTTCCCTCACAGAGTCAAGCTGTACACAGGGACTAAAAGCCTAACTAAAAGTTGTGCATGCTCTGGAACTCTTCTGTGCTAACCACACACATGAAGGACCCAGATGCTAAGCCAAGGCTAATTGCCCCCACTGATGCTAGCTGCCTGCCTGAGTGTACAGCCCCAAGTCTAAACAGACTCACACTACTTATATACAGTGTGGCAGAGTATCCACTGGCAACTGCCAAACAGAAATTATACTAGCGCATGGCCGTGTGGCCATGCAAACCTTTTATAGCTGTAGCAGTTCAGGACCTTCCTAGTGGACCAATAGGAGCTGCTACAGGACCTGAGCATGTGACCGCCAACCTCCAATGAGAGGTCTTCCCCTGGGCAAGCTCAGGAGGGGAAAAGCAGGACTTAGTCCCAGGAGCGCCTGCTCGCCGCCGATTAGCATTTGTTATAATGGCTGAACCTGGAAGGACAGCAGTAACCAAATGTGCAGTATCTGTCCTGGCCAGGCACTGGGACCGACATCTCCGCTGAGCAGGCTCTACTGCGGCTGAAGAAGAATGGGAGACGCAGCGGACATGACTCGAGATTCCACCTGTGCAGCGGCAGGAACTCGATGCCTAACACACTATGCCTCAAAAGTAGTATTCCCCTACATATTTGGTATAGGCATACTCAATAGAAAATGCACAATAAATTGCATGGTGCAATTTCTCTTGTTACCCTTATGAAAATACAAAATTTTGAGCTAAAATAACATTTTTGTGAGGAAAATGTGACTTTATTATTTTCATGGCTCAACGTTATACACTTCTGTGAAGCACCTGGGGGTTCAAAATGCTCACCACACATCTAGCTAACGGCCTTGGGGAGTCTAGTTTTTAAAATGATGACACTTGTGGGGGGTTTCCACTGTTTAGGCACATCAGGGGTTCTCCAAACGCGACATGGTTTCCGATCTCAAATACAGCCAATTTTGCATTGAAAAAGTCAAACGGTGCTCCTTCCCTTCTCAGCTCTGTCATGCACCAAAACAGTGGTTTACCTACAAATCTGATGTATCAGCATGCACAGGATAAATTACTCAACAACTTTTGGAGTCCCATTTCTCCTGTTACCCTTGGTAAAATAAAAAAATTGGAGGCAAAAATATCAGTTTTGTGGAAGAAATATTTTTTATTTTCACGGCTCTATGATATAAACTTCTGTGAAGCAATTGCGGGTTCAAAATGCTCAACACACATCTAAATATGTTCCTTGGAGGGTTCAGTTTCCAAAATCGTGTCAATTGTGGGGGATTTCCACTGTTTAGGCACATCAGGGTTCTCCAAACAAGACATGGTGTCCAATCTCAACTCCAGCCAATATTGACTTGAAAAAGTCAAACAGCACTCCTTCCCTTCTGAGCTCTGCCATGCGCGCAAACAGTGGTTTACCCACACACAGGTACGGATTGAGACTGAAATTCAGCCCTGGCATTTGAAATCACACAGGCCCATGTTGTCTCTGTCCCCAAGCACCAGATGTGAATATATTACTACAAGGAATATTTTCTATAAGACCAATATTTCTAATGATACCCTTGGCCTGTGGGGGTAAGTGTTAGTGGTTGAGTTCCTGCCTCTGCACAGGGGGAATCTCGAGCTATCTCCGCTGCAGTCTCCCATTTTTCTCCTGCCACAGTGGAGCCGTTTGTCCAAGCGTCATGCTCAGTCTGACACTGTGCGAAGGGTTACTGCTGTCCTTCCAGCTTCTGCCATTGTGGCCAGTACTGGTCAGCAGCGAGCATACGTCTTTGGGACTAAGTCAAACTTTTTCCCTTCTGAGCATGCCCAGGGTAAGATCTCTCATTGGAGATCAAGGGTCACATGCTCAGGTACTGCAGCAAATCCTATTGGTCCTCTAGGAAGGTCCTGAAGGTGTTCAACATCTGTGGCAGTCTCTCATTGGTCCTTCTAGGAAGGTCCTGTACTTGCTGCAGCTATAAGAGGTGCGCATGTTCGCACGGCCATGCGCTAGTGTCAATTTATGTACGAGCTCAGCGCCAGTGTGGTCATGTTTGTGTGTGTTTTCAGGGACCCGGCTGAAATAAGCCCCTATAATGCTGGCACCTCCGGTGAGGAGTTTGGTGTATGTGTATTCAGGGACCCGGCTGAAATAAGCCCCTAGAATGCTGGCACCTCCGGCGAGGAGTTTCATGTTTGCATTTGACTTCATAACCACCATCTGCTCTACTAAGTAGCTGTGTTCCTCTGTGAGCCAAACAGGGCATAGCGTTATCCTTGCTAACAGACTCTGTGAAGTAACAGAGTCTGTTTATATTACTAAATTGTACCGCCATATCTAGCTGCAGGTGCTTTCCTGTACGGTGGATCCCGGGTTGCGAACGCACCAACTTCTTCCAATAAATATATATATTCGGTGTGTTCCGCCAACCCCAACAGTAAGTGATGGAGTCAGCGACTTTGTGCTCTGTCACAACTCTTAACAGTATGAGTGTCTTGAGAACACTAATTCTGTTAACAACGTAGCAGACAAGGCAGCCCATGACCAGACAGGCCCTTCTGGCATTTGCCAAAATTGCCAGATGGCCAGTCCGGCCCTGCCCGCACACATGGGGTATCAGCGTACTCAGGACAAATTGAACAACAACTTGTACCATGCTTGGCTCACATGCTCAACTTGGCTGTTCAGCAGCTTCTGAATACCTACTCAGATATGCCAAAGTTTCTGGTCAAGGTACCCCACGTCAGTGCCCATTTCCACAAGTCATCTGTAGCTGCTGCTGCTCTGTCAATGCTGAAGCAGCTCATGCAAGTGCCAGCTCACTGAATGGTGTGCGCCATCACCACACACTGGAACTGCACTGTACATGCTGGCAAGACTTTGTGAGCAGCAGAGGCCAGTTGTGAAATACCATATCCAACAAGCCCGTCGGTGTTTTGATCAGCCACCACACAAACTGGGCATGGATTCTGACATTTGTGCAGTATTAGAAAACTTTGAGGATTCAACAAAGATGGTGAGTGGCAATGATGCCATCATCATTGCAAATATCCCGCTTCTTTGCTGACTTATACAGTGCTGCTGACAATTAAACATGATTTGCATGTGAACCAGGTAGAGATGGAGGAAGACATGAGGCAGGGAGATAAAACAAAGACCAGCCTTATCTCATCTGCGCAGCGTGGATTGGGTAACAATGAATAAGTGGAGGCTGAGGAAGAGGAGGAGGAACAGGAGCTGGTAACAGATGCTAATACCCATGCAAGCTTTATCCAGTCTCTCCTACTTGAATGGGCTGAGGAGGTGAATGAGGAGGAAGAGATGAGGAGGAGGAGATGGAGAGTAGTCTTAATAGATGAGACAGAAAAGTGATGGCTGTAGGGACCTTTGCATGTATGGAAGACTTTATGTCCTGTGACCCTCCCGTTACATTCAACATGGCCAGAAAAGAATATTGGATGTTCACCGTGATGGACCCACACTACAAGGAGAGCCTTGCATCTCTCCTTCCTGAGGTGGAGAGGTCTAATAAAATGGTTCTATAACATAATAAGGCCATTGTAGAAAATATGTTGAAAAAATTCCCATCAGACAACACTAGTGGAAGGGCAAGCTTTCTTGCCCAACCAAGGAGGAGAGGCGACAGAGACTCACACCATGCACAGCAGAGGCAGGGGTACACTGTCAAAGGCCTCGGACAATTTCATTACACTATCCGAGCATCCAGGCCCTGATGACCAGGTATTTTTGACAAGGAGGGAACATTTTTTAAAGATGGTCAAGCAATACCTGGCCAACGAAACCAGCATACTCCTTAACTCCTCTGTAACCTTCCGCTATTCAGTCTCAAAGCTGGACACCTGGCCTGAGCTGTCATCTATGCCTTGGAGATTTTGTGCTGCCCTGCTGCTAGCATCTTATCTGAGTGGGTTTTTAGCACCGCCGGGTGGATCATAACAGACAGGCACTTTTGCCTGTCAAAAGAAAGTGCTAACAGGCTCACTCTCATAAAAATAAACAAAGCTTGGATTATCCTCGACTTTTCCACATAAACAGATGACAGCAGCACATAAAGTGTTTTTAAATCTTCAATATTTTAATGAGACCCACCAGTTGTTCCCTTCAAAGATCTATGGATGACTGGAAGAACCTCCTTATAATTTTTTTCTTGGCTTTACACTTTGTGCAAAGCCTTTATGAGTATAGAGGTGCCACAACTACACTTTCTTAATTTTTTTATGAGGCACTCCAGTTGGTTCCTTTAAGGGTGTGTGGATGATAATGCTTGTAATTTTTGCCAGGCTTTGCATTGTGCGTAGAAATACGGTGCCCATGTAATGCTGCATGACCCAGTCACCAACCAATATGTGTACAGAGGGCTATTAAGTGCATGTAGGGTGTGTGAACAGATGAGACGAGGTCATGGTTTTGAATAAAATTTTATATGGGAAAGCAGGGATAGTTAGATAAGTATGTGGAGTGAATAGGCCAATCTTTATGTCTAATACAGGGTGTATCTGAATCCCTCTGAGTTCATAATTTTTGCCACTGCTATATTCTTCCATAAATTAAGCTGAAATTTCATTTTTTTAATGAAAAAATCAATTTAGTTTCTTAAAATTTTTTCCCTGTAAACTCCAAGTTTGATATTAAATGTTATAATGTCAGTCCTTAAAGTGGAGGAAAAGTGTGACATCATTGTTCCCAGCAGCGATCTGGGATTCAGAGATGCTTCCAAGGGTCTTCACCATGCTGTTCTCCTTCGATTCAGCACTTTTCCAGTCTATTTCAACATTTTCACTGCCCTCTAGACCTCTTTGTAGGGTCTGCTGGAAAAACGTTCGGATTTCTACATCTGACATCCGCTATACTATTTAAGCGATACGAGCATCCAAACATTAGGAATTTCTCGGTTTTAGCAAACCTTTTCGTGTTTGCTTATCCCTAATAAATGCATATAAGTATTTAATACACTGCCAATTTTGCAAGTTTGCCCACGTACAAAGAATGGAGAGGTCTGTAATTTTTATCGTAGGTACAGTTCAACTGTGAGAGACAGAATCTTAAAAAACATCCAGAAAATCACATGGTATGATTTTTACATAATTAATTTGCATGTTATTGCATGAATTACATATTGATACAATAGAAAAACAGAAATTAATATTTGGTACAGAAACCATTGTTTGCCTTTACAGAGGTCAGACATATTCTGTAGTTCTTGACCAAGTTTGCACATACTGCAGCAGGGATTTTAGCCCACTCTTGCATAAAGATCTTCTCTAGATTTTTCAGGTTTCGGGGCTGTCACTTGGCAACATTGAATTTCAGCTCCCTACAAATATTTTCTATTTGATATAGGTCTGGAGATTGGCTAGGCCACTCCAGGACTTTGAAATGCTTCTAAGAAGCAGCTCCTTTTTTGCCCTGTGTGTTGGGTCATTGACATGCTGGAAGACCCAGACACGACCCAATGCTGTTACTGAGAGAAAAAGGTTGTTGGCCAAAATCTTGCGATGCATGATCCCATCCATCCTCCCTTCAATACGGTGTAATTGCCATGTCCTCGTTGCAGAAATACCAACAGAAATTAAACTACCCAACTACACTGTGTGCAGAATTATTAGGCAAGTTGTAATTTAGAGGATTATTTTTATTATTGATCAACAACTATGTTCTCAATCAACCCAAAAGACTCATAAATATCAAAGCTTAATATTTTTGGAAGCTGGAGTGTTTTTTTTCTAGATTTGGCTATCTTAGAAGGATATCTGTTTGTGCAGGTAACTATTACTGTGCAGAATTATTAGGCAACTTAATAAAAACCAAATATATTTCCATCTCACTTGTTTATTTTCACCAGGTAAACCAATATAACTGCACAAAATTTAGAAATAAACAATGACATGCAAAAACAAAACCTCAAAAAATTAGTGACCAATATAGCCACCTTTCTTTATGATGACACTCAACAGGCTTCCATTCATAGGTTCTGTCAGTTGCTTGATCTATTTACCATCAACATTGCGTGCAGCAGCCACCACAGCCTCCTAGACACTGTTCTGATAGGTGTACTGTTTTCCCTTCCTGTAGATCTCACATTTTATGAGGGACCACAGGTTCTCTATGGGGTTTAGATCAGGTGAACAAGGGAGCCATGTCATTATTTTTTCCTCTTTGAGACCTTTACTGGCCAGCCACGCTGTGGAGTAGTTGGAGGCATGTGATGGAGCATTGTCCTGCATGAAAATCATGTTTTTCTTGAACGATACCGACTTCTTCCTGTACCACTGCTTGAAGAAGTCTTCCAGAAACTGGCAGTAGGTCTGGGAGTTAAGCTTCACTCCATCCTCAACCCAAAAAGGTCCCACAAGTTTATCTTTCATGAT
Organism: Ranitomeya variabilis; assembly: GCF_051348905.1. NCBI lineage: Eukaryota > Metazoa > Chordata > Amphibia > Anura > Dendrobatidae > Ranitomeya > Ranitomeya variabilis. The sequence continues at coordinate 467,391,994 of NC_135232.1, read as the reverse complement.
ACCAGCCCAAACCAGTACCCCACCTCCACCTTGCTGGCGTCTGAGTCGGAGTGGATTTCTCGGCCCTTTACTGATCCAGCCTCTAGCCCATCCATCTGGCCCATCAAGAGTCACTCTCATTTCATCAGTCCATAAAACCTTTGAAAAGTCAGTCTTAAGATATTTCTTGGCCCAGTCTTGATGTTTTATCTTATGTTTCTTGTTCAAAGGTGGTCGTTTTTCAGTCTTCCTTACCTTGACCATGTCCCTGAGTATCGCACACCTTGTGCTTTTTGTTACTCCTGTAATGTTGCAGCTCTGAAATATAGCAAAACTGGTGGCAAATGGCATGTTGGCAGCTTCATGCTTGATTTTCCTCAATTCCTGGGCAGTTATTTTGCGCCTTTTTTGCCCAACACGCTTCTTGTGACCCTGTTGGCTATTTGCCATGAAACGCTTGATTGTTCGGTGATCACGCTTCAAAAGTTTGGCAATTTCAATACTGCTGCATCCCTCTGCAAGACATCTCACAATTTTGGACTTTTCAGAGCCCGTCAAATCTCTCTTCTGACCCATTTTGCCAAAGGAAAGGAAGTTGCCTAATATTTAAGCACACCTTATATAGGGTTCTGATGTCATTAGACAACACCCCTACTTATTAGAGAGATGCACATCACCTGATTTACTTAATTGGTAGTTGGCTCTCAAGCCTGAACAGCTTGGAGTAGGACAACATGTATAAAAAGTATCATGTGATCAAAATACAACTTGCCTAATAATTCTGCACACAGTGTACATTATGAAATATTCCATCTTTATTAGGTAAATTACAATAGAAACATACAATTTAAAAGCTGAAATAAAGGGGGGGATTTTTCAGAGATAGTAGTGGCAATCAATCACATATACAGAATGAAAGATATTATATAACAAGACTAGTATAAATAGACATAAATATATACACTAACATAAAGAATTTTAGAAAGTGCATGTACAGAATATATCAAGAGATAGCAATACAACAGATGCTACAGCTCCACCTAGTGGTTTTAAGGTGGTACTGTTTAGCGGAAAATAATGTCCTTAACCCCTTAACAAAAAATAATGGACATAATCTGCCATTGGGTGCCTCCCCCTGTTTGATGCGGGCTCTGGCGATGAGCCTGCAACTTTTCCGGCACATGATCACTAATCTGATCAGCTCACATGTGCCCGGAACAGCAGCAGGTAGAATCACGATTCACCTGCGGCTCTTAACATGTTAAATACCACTGTCAAATGCTGACAGTGGCATTTAATATGCATGCGCAGGAAGCGCATAATTACCTCCTCCCATTGGCGCCCGTGTCACATGACCATGGGTCGCCGAAGGCGTCTTTTATACAGATAAGGTGTTCAACAGGTGCAATAAATACAGGTAGTGAGTGCAGAGTAGGAGGGCTTCTTAAAGAAAAACTAAAAGGTCTGTGAGAGCCAGAAATTCTTATTTTATGCAATAAAATGCAATTTAATTATTAAAAAAAACATACAGTGTGATTTTCTCATTTTTATTTTTAGATTCTGTCTCCCACAGTTGAAATGTACCTACGATAAAAATTACAGACTTTTCTATTTTTTACAGGTGCAAAAAATTTCAAAATTGGCTGTGTATCAAATACGTATTTTTCCCACTGTACATGTGATATGTAAGGTTGGAGGTCATCCTCAAAAGTTAGCTTTCTACTGTCAACAAAATCAAGAACATTTTAACATTTTAATTTTTCTGTGAATGTCACTGTAAAGTTCCAGTCAGAGAATGCATCTTAAAACAATGAATAAATACGTAGGCAAATACGTTTGAATAGCAAGACAATTCTCTTCTTAGAGATAAAGGAATGTCTTTGAATATTATTGTCTGATTTGTATGTGATTTTCTTTATTTTTTTTAAATTGAAAAAAAAAGGGTTTCACACATCTTCTGTCATGTCATTGACACACTTGAGGTTCACGAGCTTTGTTCTTTCTTTAGATTTATACATGTGGGGTTATTTAATATTGTTACTGTGTGAAAATTAAATTGTGTATTAACATGGGCAAAAATGGATTATATTGGAATTATGTTACATAGCAGAATACATTTCCTCATATACTGTACATAGTGAGTAAAGAAATTCAAGTTGAAGAAAGTACTGTTGATGCTGGTTTTACCTTACTTGGGATTTGTATACTCATTTACATGATGGATTATCCTGTCTAAAATCTTTTCCACCAGAGAATTTCCCAGAACACACCTGCAATCAATGGAAGTAATGGTGACTGAATTCAAGCTGTTTTTTTGTTGTGTCTTGTTGGATTTGAAGGAAAGAAGTGGACCAAAGCAAATCACCTGCACCTGCTATACTGAATAAGCTGTCTACAGGTATGGAGAAAAAAACTGCATAAAGTTTTCAAAAGTTTGAAAAATTAACTCTTCTGCGTAAATTGATTTCTAACTTTGTTTCCTGGAAGGTTCATAATGCCACCAAAAAACGTAATTACCCAAATAACCAGAGTAAAAGTGTGGTTTTCTTTTGTTAAAGGGAATCTGTTAGTAGGATCCACCCGCAGAAGCCATCTACAGGTCCTTCTCAAAAAATTAGCATATAGTGTTAAATTTCATTATTTACCATAATGTAATGATTACAATTAAACTTTCATATACTATAGATTCATTATCCACCAACTGAAATTTGTCAGGTCTTTTATTGTTTTAATACTGATGATTTTGGCATACAACTCCTGATAACCCAAAATACCTGTCTCAATAAATTAGCATATCAAGAAAAGGTTCTCTAAATGACCTATTACCCTATTCTTCTGAATCAACTAATTAACTCTAAACACATGCAAAAGATACCTGAGGCTTTTAAAAACTCCCTGCCTGGTTCATTACTCAAAACCCCCATCATGGGTAAGACTAGCGACCTGACAGATGTCAAGAAGGCCATCATTGACACCCTCAAGCAAGAGGGTAAGACCCAGAAAGAAATTTCTCAACAAATAGGCTGTTCCCAGAGTGCTGTATCAAGGCACCTCAATGGTAAGTCTGTTGGAAGGAAACAATGTGGCAGAAAACGCTGTACAACGAGAAGAGGTGACCGGACCCTGAGGAAGCAGTGGACTGAGTCTGGTGTGGAAACATCCAGAGCCACCGTGCACAGGCGTGTGCAGGAAATGGGCTACAGGTGCCGCATTCCCCAGGTAAAGCAACTTTTTAACCATAAACAGCGGCAGAAGCGCCTGACCTGGGCTACAGAGAAGCAGCACTGGACTGTTGCTAAGTGGTCCCAAGTACTTTTTTCTGATGAAAGCAAATTTTGCATGTCATTCGGAAATCAAGGTGCCAGAGTCTGGAGGAAGACTGGGGAGAAGGAAATGCCAAAATGCCTGAAGTCCAGTGTCAAGTACCCACAGTCAGTGATGGTGTGGGGTGCCATGTCAGCTGCTGGTGTTGGTCCACTGTGTTTCATCAAGGGCAGGGTCAATGCAGCTAGCTATCAGGAGATTTTGGAGCACTTCATGCTTCCATCGGCTGAAATGCTTTATGGAGATGAAGATTTCATTTTTCAGCACGACCTGGCACCTGCTCACAGTGCCAAAACCACTGGTAAATGGTTTACTGACCATGGTATTACTGTGCTCAATTGGCCTGCCAACTCTCCTGACCTGAACCCCATAGAGAATCTGTGGGATATTGTGAAGAGAAAGTTGAGAGACGCAAGACCCAACACTCTGGATGAGCTTAAGGCCGCTATTGAAGCATCCTGGGCCTCCATAACATCTCAGCAGTGTCACAGGCTGATTGCCTCCATGCCACGCCGCATTGAAGCAGTCATTTCTGCCAAAGGATTCCCGACCAAGTATTGAGTGCATAACTGAACATTATTATTTGATTGTTTTTTGGTTTGTTATTAAAAAACACTTTTATTTGATTGGACGGGTGAAATATGCTAATTTATTGAGACAGGTTTTTTGGGTTATCAGGAGTTGTATGCCAAAATCATCAGTATTAAAACAATAAAAGACCTGACAAATTTCAGTTGGTGGATAATGAATCTATAATATATGAAAGTTTAATTGTAATCATTACATTATGGTAAATAATGAAATTTAACACTATATGCTAATTTTTTGAGAAGGACCTGTATATTACATTTTATGCCTTATCTTTATTTTTTACTCAGTCGACTTCTCTATTGCTAAAAGTTTATTTACATGTCTTTCTTTGGCTGATAAATAATCCCTTCTACCAATGCTCTGTTTAATTGGCCCATTCCATGCAGAAATGTGACCTATATCGATATTCTTTTGGACTACCCTGGTGAACTATTTGGCCTGATTCTTTGTTTTTATGTGACAGTTTTTCTTAATATCCTTCAGCTTAACTCTTGGTTTCAGCATTTCCCAGCTTGACATCTCTTTTGTCTTCTACTTCTGATTGACCCTCTTGACTCTAATACAGCTTCTACTATGTATTTGGAACTGGTTTTGTTCTTGTCTCTCTGCTGATTTTTTTTAATCGTGGGCTCCTGCAATAAGGGTTCCATCACTTTATAGAGGTTAGCGAGTTAAAGCCAGGGCGGTGATTGTCCCTCTCTCTATGTCAGTACCATTGCCCCTTTCTGCCTGTTTCACACTGCATTTGAGAAATTGGCAACATTGCCTCTTCCATTCTTCCTTGAACATCATTGTCACCTTTCCAATGCCTCTCCATTTTATATGAGCATTGTTCCCCTACAAATCCCTCTTTCATTGACAGCAACATTTTCCCCCTTCGACTCCTCTCCTATTGAAAGTAACAGTTTCCTCCTTCTCACTCCTATTTTACAACCAGGTGCAACTTTCCACTCATCTTCCACTTTCAGCATTTTTGCCCCTTCCCCCAGCTCCACAACAGGCAGCAGAACTCTGCTCTTCCCATCTCACCAAAAGCGGCAGCATCACTATTCCCAATTGTATTGATACCACTAGTAGCAGAATTCCTCTCTTCTCATTTTCTCTCACTAGCAGCACCTTCACCATCTTCCCACCCCTCTTCAACTGGCCGCAGAATTTCATAGCCCTATAGTACATTTAAAGGGGTACTGTCATTCTGTGTAGTCTCTTGCATGTGATAGAGTTAGGGTGAGTGTGTTTTTTAGGTGGATATAGGTTCCGAGGATCATTTGGTAGACAGAGATTTATTCTGCCAGGGTCTTTTACACACTATATACAATTCTGGAAACATCAGTTAGGCTTCTGCTCTAGAGTTCCTTTTCTGTGCCAAAACAAATGACAAAACAAACATGTGTGGTGCACAGCAGGAAGAGATAGAGACAAAGGATGCTAAATTTAAATTTCCAACACTCACAAAAGGAAAGGACAAAATACAAAAAGTCTGCACATCTGAATTAAGTATGTGTATTATATATTACTGTAGATATCAAAGTCATACGACATCGAAAAATTCCCCCCCCCCCAAAAAAAAAGGGGTGCTAATGACAAATTCTAAAGCACTCTTCTCAGTGGTAATCCTGAATAATTGGTAAATCAATCCACAATGCAATTGTGATGCTCTTGGATTCAATCCTTAAGTTTGTGTTTTATGGTTGACTTCTCTTTCTTCCGAACCACAGGAGACACACCTTTTCTCTGGGTGTTTGGGTTCTGCTTTTCTGGCAGCAGTCTGCTTAGCTTAATACACATGTTTTCATTTGTGTGCCAATAACCTTATGAGTGCAGCTTTATATTCTGTCCTCCAGCTGGTGATAAATTCATTTGGATGCTCTAGCATTCTATTGATGTTTGGAGACAGTCTGTGAGATTGCAGCTAAGTATTGTTGCTTTGCTGTTTCTTTGCAGTACTTTGCTCCAAACTTCTGTTTATCATTATGAAGTAGGCAGTATATTTGTTAACAGTACTTGCTTCATTCATTGTTTGGTATATTGTTAATTACTTTACTTACTCTGGGATCTCTCCTTTGTCAGCACACTTCTCTTCTTGTAGGTAATTAACAATCTGCTGTGCCCTCCAGTTATTAAGGAGGATTGTGAAGCAACTCATTTTCTTTTTAGGCAGTTTAGGCCAGAGTTGCCATCTTCTAGTCTGTGGTTAGGTCCATCTCTCCACAGGTACCACTACGGACTGTGGAGTCAGGATATCTAGTCTGTATAGGAACTGGTAGGGTCAGTTGCAGTTTTTAATGTAAAACCTATTCTCCCTAGAGAGTTGCTACACAGGCTGTTAGGGGTCGAGTTCCCGCCTCTGCATAGGGGGAATCTTGGGCCATCTCCGCTGCAGTCTCCCATTCTTCTCCTGCTGCAGTGGAGCCTGCTCAGCGGAGACTTCGGTCCCAGCGTCTCGCTCAGTCTGACTCTGTGCAAAGGGTTACTGCTGCTTTTCCAGCTTCTGCCATTGAAGCCAGTGCTGGGCAGCAGCGAGCAGACGCATTAGGGACTAAGTCCTGCTTTTTCCCTTCTGAGCATGCCCAGGGTAAGATCTCTCATTGGAGATCAAGGGTCACATGCTTAGATACTGCAGCAAAACCCATTGGTTCTCCAGGAAGGTCCTGAAGTTGCTCAGGCTTTGTGGCAGCCTCTCATTGGTCCTTCTAGGAAGGTCCTGTACTGGCTGCAGCTATAAAAGGTTTGCGTGGCTGCATGGCCATGCACTAGTATCAAATCTAAGTTATGTGCTTTGTGCCAGTGTGGTTACATTTGTATGTGTTCAGGGACACGGCTGAAATAAGCCCCTAGAATACCGGCTCCTCCAGTGAGGAGATTGTATGATTGCGTAACCACAAACTGCTATCTGCTCGGCAGTCGCTGTGTACTTCTGTGAGGTTAACAGGACACAGTGCTTTCTTTAGGCGACTCTGTGAAGTAACAGAGTTCGCTTCTACCACCATATAGGGCCGCCATATGCCAGCAGCAGGTTTTCTCCTGCACGGTGGACCCCGGGCTGCGAACGCACCAAATAACATCTCTCTATTTGCTCTGTGCGTTTTGCCAGCCCTAACATTCAGGGTGAGCCCCTGTAGAGTGGGGACACCATTGCGTTACCTTAGGGTGCCAACCTCCTCAGTCAGGAAGGGACAGTCCAGGGTCAGAGGACTTTTACCAGTCTAAACAGGGATCTGTCAGGTTCAGTTTTTTGTTCCCCTGACTTGTACATTACCTGTGTGCTTGTTCTTGAGCAGTCATAGCATTAATATACATTCCAACCAAGTAGTAGTAAAGTATACAATACCGCAAAACAGTGAAATGCAAAAGTAAAGAGTAGGGTTGAGCGAAACGGATCGTTCATTTTCATAAGTCGCCGACTTTTGGCAAAGTCGGCTTGTCATGAAACCGAGCCGATCCCTGTGTGGGGTCTGCCATACGGTACGCGACTTTCGCGCCAAAGTCGCGTTTCAATGACGCTAAAAGCGCCATTTCTCAGCCAATGAAGGTGGACGCAGAGTGTGGGCAGCGTGATGACATAGATCTCAGTCCCCACCATCTTAGAGAAGGGCATTGCAGTGATTGGCTTGCTTTCTGTGGCGTCACAGGGGCTATAAAGGGGCGTTCCCGCCGACCGCCATCTTACTGCTGCTGATCTGAGCGTAGGGAGAGGTTGCTGCCGCATCTTCGGAAGCAGGGATAGTGATAGGCAGGGTACATAAAGCTACAAACCGCTTGTGCTGTAGCGATTTCCACTGTCCAACACCACCTTTTGATTGCAGGGACAGTGGAAGCTACATTTTTTTTCCTCAGCGCTGTAGCTCATTGGGCTGCACTAGAAGGCTCCCTGACCCTGATAGCTGCGTTGCTGTGCCTGTGTGTATGCCGCTGTGCAAACCAACTGCTTTTTTCAAAGCACAAATCCTGTTTTTCCTTCCTTTCTGCACAGCTATCTTGTGTGTTTGTCCACACTTTTGTGTGCAGCAGTCCTTTTTATAGCTGCCTGCCATACTTTTCTGAGATAACTGCAGGGACATAAATATTGGCAAGTCTGCCTCCGTGCCATTGCTGTGTGTGGCATCTGTCTCTCATTGTGTGGCACCGAAAACACTGTGTAATACTTGGCCATTTTTTTTTTTGGGGGGGGGTACATTCTCCCTTTTCCCAAAAAAAAATTAGTGGGAGATAAATATTGGCAAGTCTGCCTCCGTGCCATTGCTGTGTGTGGTATCTGTCTCTCATTGTGTGCCACCGAAAACACTGTGTAATACTTGGCCATTTTTTTTTTTTGGGGGGTACATTCTCCCTTTTCCAAAAAAAAAATTAGTGGGAGATAAATATTGGTAAGTCTGCCTTCGTGCCATTGCTGTGTGTGGTATCTGTCTCTCATTGTGTGCCACCAAAAACACTGTGTAATACTTGGCCATTTTTTTTTTTTTTGGGTACATTCTCCCTTTTCCAAAAAAAAAATTAGTGGGAGATAAATATTGGCAAGTCTGCCTCTGTGACATTGCTGTGTGTGGTATCTGTCTCTCATTGTGTGCCACCGAAAACCACTGTGTAATACTGGGCCTTTTTTTTTTTAGGGTAAATTCTCCCAGAAAAAAAAAAATAGTGGGAGATAAATATTGGCAAGTCTGCCTCCGTGCCATTGCTGTGTGTGGCATCTGTCTCTCATTGTGTGGCACCGAAAACACTGTGTAATACTTGGCCATTTTTTTTTTTTTTTGCTAAATTCTCCCTTTTCCCCAAAAAAAATTAGTGGGAGATAAATATTGGCAAGTCTGCCTCTGTGCCATTGCTGTGTGTGGCATCTGTCTCTCATTGTGCGCTACCGAAAACCACTGTGTAATACTGGGCCTTTTTTTTTAGGGTAAATTCTCCCAGAAAAAAAAAAAATAGTGGGAGATTAAGATTGGCATTTCTGCTTGAGTGCTGGTCCTGTGTGTGCCATCTGTCTCAAATTATTGGGGCAGATAAAACCTAGTGTGTAACATTGGGCCTGATTTTCCTTTCAGTGTCAGGCACCTATAAAGGTATATATAAATCCTACAGAAGTTTGAGTTCACCTGATAAGTTGTTTTACAGTAACAAATAGCGTTACTTTGGTTACGTTTTGCAAACAATGAGGAAGTCTAGTGGAAGAGGTCGTGGCCGTGGGCGGTCATTGTCAGCTGGTAATGATGGTAGTGGTGGTGGAGCATCAGGTGGTCGTGGTAAAAGCAGTACAGCACCTAAGTCTCGAGTTGTTGAGCCAGGTTCGTTGTCTGGCTACACAAGGCCTCGAACGCTCTCTTTTCTGGGAGTAGGAAAAACACTTTTGAAGCCGGAGCAGGAGGAACAAGTATTGGCTTTCATTGCTGACTCTGCCTCTAACTCTTTCGCCTCCTCCTCGGAAAGTGCCAAATGTTAGAGCAGTGCATCGTCAGTGGATGCTCCCGGTCAGGAACAAGTCGCTTCCTTGTGTCCTTCACTAAAAACAACAGTGAAGGATGCGTCAGTCGACAAAACAGGTTACTCCATGGAGCTCTTTACACATACCGTTCCTGGGTTACACAGTGAAACAGTTAACAGGCCATGCCCATTAGAAGTTGAATCGGACATGGAGTGCACAGATGCACAGCCACAGCGAGATTACTATGCTGTTCCTTTGACTCAGACCGGAACATTGCCCTCGCAGTGTACTGAGGCAGAATCAAAACCAGCGGAGACTATGGTGCTCCGTCACGAACGCAATACCACCGGCTTACACAGTGACACAGACGAAGTTGCACACAACATAGAAGAGGAGGTCATTGATGACCCAGTTGTGGACCCCGATTGGCAGTCATTGGGGGAACAGGGTGCAGGCGGCAGTAGTTCTGAAGCGGAGGAGGAGGAGCCGCAGCAGGCATCAACATCACAACAGGTTCCATCTACCGGGCCCGTATCTGGCCAAAAACGCGTGGCAAAACCAAAACCAGTTGGAGGACAGCGTGGCCATCCGGTTAAAGAAGCTCAGTCTGCAATGCCTGAAAAGGTATCCGATAGTAGAAAGAGTGCAGTCTGGCATTTTTTTAAACAACATCCAAATGATCAGCGCAAAGTCATCTGTCAAAAATGTTCAACTACCTTAAGCAGAGGTCAGAATCTTAAAAGTCTAAATACAAGTTGCATGCATAGACATTTATCCACCATGCATTTGCAAGCCTGGACTAACTACCAAACGTCCCTAAAGGTTGCAGCACCCTCGGCCAATGAAGCTAGTCAGCAACGCTACATCCCTTCCCTCCCTGTAAGCCGACCATTTCCCACACCACCTGCAGTATCTGTGCACCTTTCGTCGCCAGGCCAAAGCAGTCAGGGAATCACCAGGTTAGTAGTAGGAAACACTGCATGTAGGGCACCGGCAAGAATACCATCTCCAACCCTCTCTCACTCACCCATGTCCACCGGCACCACCGCTAGTTCCACGATCTCCAGCTCTCCAGTCCAGCTCACCCTACATGAGACTCTTGTTAGGAAAAGGAAGTACTCATCCTCGCATCCGCGTACACAGGGTTTGAACGCCCACATTGCTAGACTAATCTCATTAGAGATGATGCCCTACCGGTTAGTTGAAAGCGAAGCTTTCAAAGCGCTGATGGACTACGCTGTACCACGCTACGAGCTACCCAGTCGGCACTTCTTTTCTAGAAAAGCCATCCCAGCCCTCCAACAGCATGTTACAGACCACATCGTCCATGCACTCAGGCAGTCTGTGACTACAAAGGTGCACCTGACAACAGATGCATGGACCAGTAGGCATGGCCAGGGACGTTACGTGTCCATCACGGCACACTGGGTGAATGTGGTGGATGCAGGCTCCACAGGGGACAGCAATATTGGGACAGTTCTGCCTAGCCCACGGTCAAGGAAAGAGTTGGCTGTAGGCGTTCGCCCCCCCTCCTCCTCTTCCTCCTCCTCCTGCAGAAGCGAGAGCTCGTCCACAGACTGCAGTCGCACATCCACTCCATCCGCAGCTGCCACTGTTGCACACCAGGTGTGCCATTATGGGACAGCTAGTGGCAAGCGTCAGCAGGCTGTATTGGCAATGAAGTGTTTGGGCGACAACAGACACACCGCTGAAGTTCTGTCCGAGTTCTTGCAGAAAGAAACTCAGTCATGGCTGGGCACTGTACATCTTGAGGCAGGCAAGGTAGTGAGTGATAACGGAAGGAATTTCATGGCTGCCATAGCCCTTTCCCAACTGAAACACATTCCTTGCCTGGCTCACACCTTAAACCTGGTGGTGCAGTGCTTCCTGAAAAGTTATCCGGGGTTACCCGACCTGCTCCTCAAAGTGCGCAGACTTTGCTCGCATATCCGCCGTTCGCCTGTACACTCCAGCCGTATGCAGAACTATCAGCGTTCTTTGAACCTTCCTCAGCATCACCTAATCATCGACATTGCAACAAGGTGGAACTCCACACTGCACATGCTTCAGAGAGTGTGCGAACAGAGGCGTGCTGTTATGTATTTGTGGGAGGATACACGGGCAGGCAGTTGGATGGCAGACATGGAGTTGTCAGGTGTGCAGTGGTCGAAGCTACAAGACCTGTGTCAAGTCCTTCAGTGTTTTGAGGAATGCACACGGCTGGTTAGTGCAGACAACGCAATAATAAGCATGAGCATCCCCCTAATGCGTCTGCTGATGCAAAGTTTGACGCACATAAAGGAGCAGGCGTCTGCAGCCGAGGAAGAGGAAAGCCTTGATGATAGTCAGCCATTGTCTGGTCAAGGCCGTGTAGAGGACGCGGTAGCGGGCGAAGAGGAGGAGGAGGACGAGGAGGATGATGGGGATGAGTACTTTTTTAATGAGGAAGCTTCTCCTGGGCCAACAGAAATTAGTGGTGTTGCAAGGCCGGGTTCTGTTTTTGTAAGGGAGACAAGTGACGTAGATTTGCCTGTAACTGCCCCTCAAACCAGCACAACCGCAGATTTGCCAACTGGAACTTTGGCCCACATGGCGGATTATGCCTTACGTATCCTCAAAAAGGACCCACGCATTATTAAAATGATGAGCGATGACGATTACTGGTTGGCCTGCATCCTTGACCCTCGCTATAAAGGCAAATTGCAAAATATTATGCCACATGAGAACCTCGAACAAATATTAGCAACCAAACAAGCTACTCTTGTAGACCGTTTGATTCAGGCATTCCCAGCACACAGCGCCGGTGATGGTTCTCACACGAGCTGCAGGGGGCTACAGGGCAGAGGTGTTAGAGGTGCACAGATCAGAAGTGGCGTTGGACAGAGGGGTTTTCTGACCAGGTTGTGGAGTAATTTCGCAATGACCGCAGACAGGACAGGTACTGCAGCATCTATTCAAAGTGACAGGAGACAACATTTGTCCAGTATGGTTACTAACTATTTTTCAGCCCTTATTGATGTTCTCCCTCAACCGTCATTCCCATTTGATTACTGGGCATCCAAATTAGACACCTGGCCTGAATTGGCAGAATATGCGTTGCAGGAGCTTGCTTGCCCAGCAGCTAGTGTGCTATCAGAAAGAGTATTCAGTGCTGCTGGTTCAATATTAACCGAAAAAAGGACTCGTCTGGCTACCCAAAATGTGGATGATCTCACCTTCATTAAAATGAACCACTCCTGGATTTCAAATTATTTTGCCTCACCTTTCCCGGCTGACACCTAGCTTTCCTATAAAAAGGTCTTGCTTGTGGACTGGTCTTACTGAGTGTTCAAATCTCTTAATTTGCAGCAGCTGTTTGACCAGCATACGACATGTTTACACATCCCCCAATGGGAAAACTCCCCCCACTGGGCCGTTGTCTCACTCTCGACACTTGGCGCAAGCACCCGTTAGTTACAGTGCTGTTTGTCAGAAGAGGTGGGTGTGCTCGCTTTTGGTCGACGGCACTGCCACTGGGTCCCTCATAGTACAATGTAGTGTCTCTGGCGGTGGTGGTGCGCACCCAACGTCAGACACACCGTTGTAACATGAGGGGCCCTGGGGCGGTACCGCCGGCCACAAGAGAGTTCCCCCCCCAGCTCAAACTGTGCTCTACCACGTGCAAAATTATCTCGCACAGCTCCACCAATGTTTAGTCTATGCGCTGACATCATTCAATGCCTGGCACTGACAAACAATACCAATTTGTTGACATCTATGATGATAGTTAACCCCTTAGTGACAGAGCCAATTTGGTACTTAAAGGGAACCTGTCACCACGTTTTTGGAAGATGGGATAAAAATAGCGTTAAATAGGGGCAGAGGTGGGCGTTACATTAGTGTGTGTGTTATGCGTTTATTACCCACCTAAGTTGCCGAAATAACTTTGCAAAGTCTCCGTTTTCGCCTGTCAATCAGGCTGGTCAGGTCGCATGGGCGTGGTGTCTTCCCCCAGATTTTGCGTAGTTTTCCGTTGGTGGCGTAGTGGTGTGCGCATGCCCAAGGTCCCGAATCCTCTTCCAGGGGATTTAAAATAGCGCGGTGTTCGTTATTGCATTGGTGATCGGTGGGCGCGGCCATCTTCCTTTGGCCGCGCGTGCGCAGAAGCGGCGCTCTGCTGGCCGCGGCTTCAGGAAAATGGCCGCGGCGATATCCATCTGCGCACGCGCGGCATCGCGGCGGCCATTTTCCTGAAGCCGCGGCCAGCAGAGCGTCGCTTCTGCGCACGCGCGGCCAAAGGAAGATGGCCGCGCCCACCGATCACCAATGCAATAACGAACACCGCGCTATTTTAAATCCCCTGGAAGAGGATTCGGGACCTTGGGCATGCGCACACCACTACGCCACCAACGGAAAACTACGCAAAATCTGGGGGAAGACACCACGCCCATGCGACCTGACCAGCCTGATTGACAGGCGAAAACGGAGACTTTGCAAAGTTATTTCGGCAACTTAGGTGGGTAATAAACGCATAACACACACACTAATGTAACGCCCACCTCTGCCCCTATTTAACGCTATTTTTATCCCATCTTCCAAAAACGTGGTGACAGGTTCCCTTTAATGACCGAGCCAATTTTTACAATTCTGACCAGTGTCACTTTAAGAGGTTATAACTCTGGAACGCTTTATCGGATCCCGCTGATTCTGAGAATGTTTTTTTTGTGACATGTTGTACTTCAAGTTTGTGGTAACATTTCTTCGATATTACTTGCAATTATTTATGAAAAAAAATGGAAATATGGCGAAAATTTTTAAAATTTTGCAATTTTCAAAATTTGTATTTTTATGCCCTTAAATCAGAGAGATATGTCACAAAAAATAGTTAATAAATAACATTTCTCACATGTCTACTTTACATCAGCACAATTTTGGAAACAATTTTTTTTTTTGTTAGGGAGTTATAAGGGTTAAAAGTTGACCAGTAATTTCTCATTTTTACAACACCATGTTTTTTTTAGGGACCACATCACCTTTGAAGTGATTTTGAGGGGTCTATATGATAGAAAATAACCAAGTGTGACACCATTCTAAAAACTGCACCCCTCAAGCTGCTCAAAACCACATTCAAGAAGTTTATTAACCCTTTACGTACTTCACAGGAACTAAAACAATGTGGAAGAAAAAAATGAACATTTAACTTTTTTTTGCAAACATTTTACTTCAGAACCATTTTTTTTAATTTTCTCAAGTGTAAAAACAGAAATTTAACCACAAATTTTGTTGTGAAATTTTTCCTGAGTACGCCGATACCCCATATGTGGAGGTAAACCACTGTTTGGGCGCACCGCAGAGCTTGGAAGTGAAGGAGCACCGTTTGACTGTTTCAATGCAGAATTGGCTGGAATTGAGATCGGACGCCATGTCGCGTTTGGAGAGCCCCTAATGTGCCTAAACAGTGGAAACCCCCCACAAGTGACACCATTTTGGAAACTAGACCCCCCAAGGAACTTATCTAGATGTGTGGTGAGCACTTTGAACCCCCAAGTGCTTCACAGAAGTTTATAACGTAGAGCCGTGAAAATAAAAAATCGCATTTGTTTTCACAAAAATGATTTTTTCGCCCACAAATTCTTATTTTCACAAGGGTAACAGGAGAAATTAGACCACAAAAGTTGTTGTGCAATTTCTCCTGAGTACGTCGATACCCCATATGTGGAGGTAAACCACTGTTTGGGCGCACCGCAGAGCTTGGAAGTGAAGGAGCACCGTTTGACTTTTTCAATGCAGAATTGGCTGGAATTGAGATCGGATGCCATGTCGCGTTTGGAGAGTCCCTGATGTGCCTAAACAGTGGAAGCCCCCCACAAGTGATACCAATTTGGAAACTAGTCCCCTTAAGGAACTTATCTAGATGTGTGGTGAGCACTTTGAACCCCCAAGTGCTTCACAGAAGTTTATAACGTAGAGCCGTGAAAATAAAAAATCTAATTTTTTCTACAAAAATGATCTTTTTGCCCCCCAATTTTTTTTTCACAAGGGTAACAGGAGAAATTAGACCACAAAAGTTGTTGTGCAATTTCTCCTGAGTACGTCGATACCCCATATATGGGGGTAAACCACTGTTTGGGCGCACCGCAGAGTTTGGAAGAGAAGGAGTGTCGATTTACTTTTTCAATGTAGAATTGGCTGGAATTGAGATCGGACGCCATGTCACGTTTGGAGAGCCGTTGATGTGCCTAAACAGTAGAGACCCCCCACATATGACACCATTTTGGAAACTAGACCCCTTAAGGAACTTATCTAGATGTGTGGTGAGCACTTTAAACCCCCAGGTGCTTCACAGAAGTTTATAACGTAGAGCCGTGAAAATAAAAAAATCGCATTTTTTCTACAAAAATCATCTTTTTGCCTCCAAATTTTTATTTTACCAAGGGTAACAGGAGAAAATGGACCCCAGAAGTTGTTGTACAATTTGTCTTGAGTACGCCGACATCCCATATTTGGGGGTAAACCACTGTTTGGGCGCATGGCTG
The DNA here is from genome assembly GCF_051348905.1 of Ranitomeya variabilis. Classification (NCBI taxonomy): domain Eukaryota; kingdom Metazoa; phylum Chordata; class Amphibia; order Anura; family Dendrobatidae; genus Ranitomeya; species Ranitomeya variabilis. Next base: position 467,376,166 of record NC_135232.1, on the reverse strand, counting down.
AGCTCGGAAGCAAAGGAGCGCCATTTGACTTTTCAATGCAAAATTGACTGGAATTGAGATCGGACGCCATGTCGCGTTTGGAGAGCCCCTGATGTGCCTAAACAGTAGAAACCCCCCAAAAGTGACCCCATTTTGGAAACTAGACCCCCCATGGAACTTATCTAGATGTGTATTGAGAACTTTAAATGCCCAAGTGCATCACAGAAGTTTATAATGCAGAGTCGTGAAAATAAAAAATATATATTTTTTAACAATAAAGATTTTTTAGCCCCCAAGTTTTTATTTTCACAAGGGTAACAAGAGAAATTGGACCCCAAATGTTGTTGTCCAATTTGTCCTGAGTATGCTGGTACCCCATATGTGGGGGTAAACCACTGTTTGGGCGCACGGCAGAGCTCGGAAGGGAAGGAGCGCCATTTTGGAATGCAGACTTTGATAGAATTGTCTGCGGGCATTATGTTGCGTTTGCAGACCCCTAATGTACCTAAACAGTAGAAACCCCCAACAAGTGACCCCATTTTGGAAAATAGACCCCCCAAGGAACTTATCTAGATATGTGGTGAGAACTTTGAATGCCCAAGTGCTTCACAGAAGTTTATAATGCAGAGTAGTGAAAATAAAAAATATTTTTTTTCCCACAAAAAAGATTTTTTTAGCCTCCAAATTTTTATTTTCACAAAGGTAACAAGAGAAATTGGATGCCAATATTTGTTCTCCAATTTGTCCTGAGTATTCTGGTACCCCATATGTGGGGGTAAACCACTGTTTTGGCACACGGCAGAGCTCGGAAGAGAAGGAGCGCCATTTTGGAATTCAGACTTTGATAGAATTGTCTGTGGGTGTTATGTTGCGTTTGCAGAGCCCCTGATGTACCTAAACAGTAGAAACCCCCACAAGTGACCAAATTTTGGAAACTAGACCCCCTAAGGAACTTATCTAGATATGTGGTGAGATCTTTGAAAGCTCAAGTGCTTCACAGAAGTTTATAATGCAAAAGTTGTTGTCCAATTTATCCCGAGTACGCTGATGCCCCATATGTGGGGGTAAACCACTGTTTGGGCACACGGCAGAGCTCAGAAGGGAGGGAGTACCATTTGACTTTTTTAGCGCAAAATTGGCTGTCATGTTTGGAGACCCCCTGATGTACCTAAACAGTGGAAACCCCCAAATTATAACTCCAACCCTAACTCCAACACACCCCTAACCCTAATCTCAACCCGATCCATAATCCTAATCACAAGCCTAACGATAATCACAACCCTAACCCCAAAACAGCCCTAATCTCAACCCTAACCATAACCCTAATCAAAACCCTAAATCCAACACACCCCTAACCCTAATCCCAACCCTAACCCTAATCCCAACCCTAATCCCAAACGTAACACTAATCCCAACCCTAATCCAAACCCTAATCCCAACTCTAACCCTAACTTTAGCCCCAACCCTAACTTTAGCCCCAACCCTAACCATAACTTTAGCCCCCGTCGTCACAAAAAAAGTTCAATGTAACCATTTTTTTGTACGTCGCATCCGCCATTTCCGTAACTCTGCCCCCTCCTCCCCAGGACATAGACTGGGCAGCGGATGCGTTGAAAAACTGCATCCGCTGCCCACGTTGTGCACAATTTTCACAACGTGCGTCGGTACGTCGGGCCGACGCATTGCATCCGCCCCGTACCGACGCAAGTGTGAAAGAAGCCTAAGGCTACTTTCACACTAGCGTCGTACTCGGCCCATCGCAGTGTGTCGGGCCGACGTACCGACGCTAGCGTTGTAAGCGCCGCACAACGGGTGCAGCGGATGCTGTTTTTTCAACGCATCCGCTGCCCCATTGTGAGGTGCGGGGAGGCGAGGGCGGAGTTCCGGCCACGCATGCGCGGTCGGAAATGGCGGACACGTCGCACAAAAAAGTTACATGTATTTTTTTTTGTGTCGACGGTCCGTCAAAGCACGACGCATCCGTCGCACTACGGATGCGACATGTGGCAATCCGTCGCAATGCGTCGCTAATGCAAGCCAATGGAGAAAAAACGCATCCTGCAAGCACTTTTGCAGGATGCGTTTTTTCTCCAACGACGCATTGCGACGGAAGCCAAAAAACGCTAGTGTGAAAGTAGCCGAACCCTAACCCTAACCCTAAATTTAGCCCCAACCCTAACCCTAACTCTAACCCTAACGCTAACCCTAACTCTAACCCTAACCCTAACCCTAACCCTAACCCTAACCCTAACTCTAACTCTAACCCTAACCCTAACTCTAACCCTAACCCTAATTTTAGCCCCAACTCGTCTTCTCCTGCCGGCCGGCAGATGGCAGCAGATGGCGGGCGCACTGCGCATGCGCCCGCCATTTTCTTTCCTGACGAAGAAGCCGGCCGGCAAGAGGAGACACAGGAGGACCCAGGGACACCGGGTGAGTATGTTAGGGTCCCCGAATCCCCCTATTTCTCTGTCCTCTGATGTGCGATCACATCAGAGGACAGAGAAATAACTGATCGCTTTTTTTTTTTTTTTTTTTGCGGTCGCCGGTAAACTGTTAATTACCGGCGATCGCAAAGCAGGGGTCGGTGCAAACCGACCCCAATCATGTTCTTTGGGGTCTCGGCTACCCCTGGCAGCCGAGACCCCAAAGATCTTCCGGGTGCCGGGCGGCGGGCGCACTGCGCGTGCGCCCGCCATTTTTTCCCGGAAAAAAGATGGCGGCGCCCATCGGGAGCCACGAGGAGCACCGGGGGAGGTAGGTAAGTATCGGGAGGCTATTGGGGGCCATCGGGGACCACATTTCTCTGTCCTCCGATGTGCGATCACATCGGAGGACAGAGAAATTAAACGGCAAATCGCGTTTTGTTTTTTTTTGTTGTGACCGCCGGTAAACGGTTAATTACCGGCGATCGCAACTCGGGGGTCGGTAAAAAACCCCCGAATCATGTTCTCTGGGTTCTCGGCTACCCTCGGCAACCGAGACCCCAGAGAAAATCCGACTCTGGGGGGCGCTATTCACTTTTTCCACAGCGCCGTTAATTAACGGCGCTGTGGATTAAGTACCCTTAGCGGCCGCCGTTAAAAGGCGTATCGGCGGTCGTTAAGGGGTTAAAGTAGTCTGGGTCAGTGTCCTATATTGACACCAGTAAATACTAATTTACTGCCAAATTACTTTGTCATAAACTCTGCAGATGAGCCCACCCCTGTACCTAAGCATGCCACCCTTTTTTTAATTTATAGTTGTTTTGCGAGACATTAACATTTATTTATTTTTTGGGAGTACTAACTGTGTCAGACACTTCTTGCAATACTCCTCCACTGACCACAATGCTGCCTGCCTGTGTATCCATGTAACCGATTTAAAACTGCCATGCCTGCCTATTGTTTGTTATTTTAGGCCTTTGATAGCCTGTCTGCGGCCCCTACTTGCAATACTCCTCCACTGACCACAATGCTGCCTGCCTGTGTATCCATGTAACTGATTTAAAACTGCCATGCCTGCCTATTGTTTGTTATTTTAGGCCTTTGATAGCCTGTCTGCGGCCCCTACTTGCAATACTCCTCCACTGACCACAATGCTGCCTGCCTGTGTATCCATGTAACCGATTTAAAACTGCCATGCCTGCCTATTGTTTGTTATTGTAGGCCTTTGATAGCCTGTCTGCGGCCCCTACTTGCAATACTCCTCCACTGACCACAATGCTGCCTGGAGTGCCTGCCTGTGTATCCATGTAACCGATTTAAAACTGCCATGCCTGCCTATTGTTTGTTATTTTAGGCCTTTGTTAGCCTGTCTGCGGCCCCTACTTGCAATACTCCTCCACTGACCACAATGCTGCCTGGAGTGCCTGCCTGTGTATCCATGTAACCGATTTTAAACTGCCATGCCTGCCTATTGTTTGTTATTTTAGGCTTTTGTTAGCCTGTCTGCGGCCCCTACTTGCAATACTCCTCCACTGACCACAATGCTGCCTGCCTGTTTATCCATGTAACCGATTTAAAACTGCCATGCCTGCCTATTGTTTGTTATTTTAGGCCTTTAATAGCCTGTCTGCGGCCCCTACTTGCAATACTCCTCCACTGACCACAATGCTGCCTGCCTGTGTATCCATGTAACCGATTTAAAACTGCCATGCCTGCCTATTGTTTGTTATTTTAGGCCTTTGCTAGCCTGTCTGCGGCCCCTACTTGCAATACTCCTCCACTGACCACAATGCTGCCTGGAGTGCCTGCCTGTGTATCCATGTAACCGATTTAAAACTGCCATGCCTGCCTATTGTTTGTTATTTAAGGCCTTTGATAGCCTGTGTGCGGCCCCTACTTGCAATACTCCTCCACTGACCACAATGCTGCCTGCCTGTGTATCCATGTAACCGATTTAAAACTGCCATGCCTGCCTATTGTTTGTTATTTTAGGCCTTTGATAGCCTGTCTGCGGCCCCTACTTGCAATACTCCTCCACTGACCACAATGCTGCCTGGAGTGCCTGCCTGTGTATCCATGTAACCGATTTAAAACTGCCATGCCTGCCTATTGTTTGTTATTTAAGGCCTTTGATAGCCTGTCTGCGGCCCCTACTTGCAATACTCCTCCACTGACCACAATGCTGCCTGCCTGTGTATCCATGTAACCGATTTAAAACTGCCATGCCTGCCTATTGTTTGTTATTTAAGGCCTTTGATAGCCTGTGTGCGGCCCCTACTTGCAATACTCCTCCACTGACCACAATGCTGCCTGCCTGTGTATCCATGTAACCGATTTAAAACTGCCATGCCTGCCTATTGTTTGTTATTTTAGGCCTTTGATAGCCTGTCTGTGGCCCCTACTTGCAATACTCCTCCACTGACCACAATGCTGCCTGGAGTGCCTGCCTGTGTATCCATGTAACCGATTTAAAACTGCCATGCCTGCCTATTGTTTGTTATTTTAGGCCTTTGATAGCCTGTCTGCGGCCCCTACTTGCAATACTCCTCCACTGACCACAATGCTGCCTGCCTGTGTATCCATGTAACCGATTTAAAACTGCCATGCCTGCCTATTGTTTGTTATTTTAGGCCTTTGTTAGCCTGTCTGCGGCCCCTACTTGCAATACTCCTCCACTGACCACACCAATGCTGCCCGTGTACCCCTGGAACCTATTTAAAAGTTCATAGAGCCTAGTTATATATTTTATTTACTATTAATAAGGCCATGATGGACTACGCTGTACCACGCTACAAGCTAACCAGTCGACACTTCTTTTGCGAGAAAAGCCATCCCAACCCTCCACCAGCATGTAAAAGACCGCATTGTCCATGCACTCTGGCAATCCGTGAGTACAAAGGTGCACCTGACAACAGACGCATGGACCTGTAGGCATGGCCACGGAAGATTACGTGTCCATTACGGCGCAATGGGTTAATGTGGTGGATGCATGGTCCACAGAAGACAGCCTACTAAGTCTGTCTGCAGTCCCTAATTCAAATTGTCCTCCACTGTCTAAATCGGAGCTTCCACCTTCTGGCTTTCGGCCTATAGTATCAGATATTAAACTGCATTTGGCCTTCAACTTAGGTTATGGCCTACTAACGGTGTCTGCCCCTGCCTGGTGTTTGTCCTCAACTGAATAAAGCTGAGCTTCCACCTTCTGGCTTTCGGCCTATAGTATCAGATATTAAACTGCATTTGGCCTTCAACTTTGGTTACGGCCTACTAACGGTGTCTGCCCCTGCCTGGTGTTTGTCCTCAACTGAATAAAGCTGAGCTTCAACCTTCTGGCTCTCATTAAGTGCTGTGTTTTTAAAAATTGGTGGTTAGGGCCTACTAACGGTGTCTGCCCCTCCCTGGTGTTTGCCCTCAACTGAATAAAGCTGAGCTTCCACCTTCTGGCTTTCGGCCTATAGTATCAGATATTAAACTGCATTTGGCCTTCAACTTTGGTTACGGCCTACTAACGGTGTCTGCCCCTCCCTGGTGTTTCTCCTCAACTGAATAAAGCTGAGCTTCAACCTTCTGGCTCTCATTAAGTGCTGTGTTTTTAAAAATTGGTGGTTAGGGCCTACTAACGGTGTCTGCCCCTCCCTGGTGTTTGCCCTCAACTGAATAAAGCTGAGCTTCCACCTTCTGGCTTTCGGCCTATAGTATCAGATATTAAAGGGCCACTGTTACCCCCCCCCAGCCATTATAAACTAAAAGAGCCACCTTGTGCAGCAGTAATGCTGCAGTCTAACAAGGTGGCTCTTTTAGTTTTTGATCCATTTATTAGCTCAATAAAGCGTTTTATAAATTGGCCACACATACCAGATATTATACCTGGAGGGGGTCCGAAGCGTCCTGTGAATCCCCCAACTGCCGTCACTCTTCTCTTCAGGGGCGATGGTACCCGCCCCCTGAGCGCTGTTATCTTCTGAAATCCGGCGCCTGCGCTGTGCGTGCCTGCCTGGGGCCTGCGCAGTGTTCATTGTCAGTGCGGCCACCCTGTTGCTGAATCCCCCGCCCCGCACTGTTATTCATTATGCACAGTGCGGGGCTGGCATTCCTGGGCATGCGCACTGCGCTTGTCAGACGCTCCCCCGGTCCCCCGCCTTCCAGCATTGCCCGAATATACAGGTTTCATTGCCGACGTTTGGAACAGCCACAAAGAACAACGCTGGAATGCGGGGGACCGTCTGACAAGCGCAGTGTGCATGCCCAGGAATGCCAGCCCTGCACTGTGCATAATAAATAACACAGTGCGGGGCGGGGATTCAGTAACAGGGCGGCCGCACTGCCCGCACCTGCGCAGTCAGGCACCCTGCATCTGAGCTGCTACTGATAATGAAGACTGCGCAGGCACCAGGCAGGCACGCACAGCGCAGGCGCCAGATTTAAGAAGCAACAACGCGAAGGGGGCGGGTACCATCGGCCCTGAAGAGAAGAGTGACGGGCGGCCGTTGGGGGATTCATACAGGATGCTTCGGACCGCCTCCAGGTATAATATCTGGTATGTGTGGCCAATTTATAAAACGCTTTATTGAGCTAATAAATGAATCAAAAACTAAAAGAGCCACCTTGTTAGACTGCAGCATTACTGCTGCACAAGGTGGCTCTTTTAGTTTATAACGGCTGGGGGGGGGTGACAGTGGCCCTTTAAACTGCATTTGGCCTTCAACTTTGGTTACGGCCTACTAACGGTGTCTGCCCCTCCCTGGTGTTTGTCCTCAACTGAATAAAGCTGAGCTTCAACCTTCTGGCTCTCATTAAGTGCTGTGTTTTTAAAAATTGGTGGTTAGGGCCTACTAACGGTGTCTGCCCCTCCCTGGTGTTTGCCCTCAACTGAATAAAGCTGAGCTTCCACCTTCTGGCTTTCGGCCTATAGTATCAGATATTAAACTGCATTTGGCCTTCAACTTTGGTTACGGCCTACTAACGGTGTCTGCCCCTCCCTGGTGTTTCTCCTCAACTGAATAAAGCTGAGCTTCAACCTTCTGGCTCTCATTAAGTGCTGTGTTTTTAAAAATTGGTGGTTAGGGCCTACTAACGGTGTCTGCCCCTCCCTGGTGTTTGCCCTCAACTGAATAAAGCTGAGCTTCCACCTTCTGGCTTTCGGCCTATAGTATCAGATATTAAACTGCATTTGGCCTTCAACTTTGGTTACGGCCTACTAACGGTGTTTGCCCTCAACTGAATAAAGCTGAGCTTCCACCTTCTGGCTTTCGGCCTATAGTATCAGATATTAAACTGCATTTGGCCTTCAACTTTGGTTACGGCCAACTATCGGTGTCTGCCCCTCCCTGGTGTTTGTCCTCAACTGAATAAAGCTGAGCTTCAACCTTCTGGCTCTCATTAAGTGCTGTGTTTTTAAAAATTGGTGGTTAGGGCCTACTAACAGTGTCTGCCCCTCCCTGGTGTTCGCCCTCAACTGAATAAAGCTGAGCTTCCACCTTCTGGCTTTCGGCCTATAGTATCAGATATTAAACTGCATTTGGCCTTCAACTTTGGTTACGGCCTACTAACGGTGTCTGCCCCTCCCTGGTGTTTGTCCTCAACTGAATAAAGCTGAGCTTCAACCTTCTGGCTCTCATTAAGTGCTGTGTTTTTAAAAATTGGTGGTTAGGGCCTACTAACGGTGTCTGCCCCTCCCTTGTGTTTGCCCTCAACTGAATAAAGCTGAGCTTCCACCTTCTGGCTTTCGGCCTATAGTATCAGATATTAAACTGCATTTGGCCTTCAACTTTGGTTATGGCCTACTAACGGTGTCTGCCCCTCCCTGGTGTTTCTCCTCAACTGAATAAAGCTGAGCTTCAACCTTCTGGCTCTCATTAAGTGCTGTGTTTTTAAAAATTGGTGGTTAGGGCCTACTAACGGTGTCTGCCCCTCCCTGGTGTTTGCCCTCAACTGAATAAAGCTGAGCTTCCAGCTTCTGGCTTTCGGCCTATAGTATCAGATATTAAACTGCATTTGGCCTTCAACTTTGGTTACGGCCTACTAACGGTGTCTGCCCCTGCCTGGTGTTTTTCCTCAACTGAATAAAGCTGAGCTTCAACCTTCTGGCTCTCATTAAGTGCTGTGTTTTAATAAATTGGTGGTTAGGGCCTACTAACGGTGTCTGCCCCTCCCTGGTGTTTGCCCTCAACTGAATAAAGCTGAGCTTCAGTCTTAGGCTTTTGGCCTAAAGTATCAGATATTAAACTGCATTTGGCCTATTAGTGTGTTTGGGCCCTTAAAACAGTGTCTGCTGCTCCTGGGTTTGCTACTCCACTGAACAAAGCAATGCCGCCTGTTTAGTCCTGTTACCAATTTTGAACTGCATTTAGCCTACTTTATTCTTTGGCCCTATATCTGTTTCCTCCTCATCCTGCCCATTGCCCAGCCACTGCTAGATGAGTCTGCTGGTGCATTGACCTAGACCACTACATTCCCCTTGCACTCTACACAGCCAGAATCTGACCCTGCTGAAAGTAAGGTTCCCCTTCCCGCATGTTATACCACCTTACACAGGGACAAAGAGGAAGGTGCAGATGAAAGTGCAGGTTCCTTCATCAGGTGGGGGGACATACTCATTGGCGACGTCACTGGCACAGGGCCCCTCAGAGTATGCAAAAGTGTCGCTGCTGGTGGGAGGCGCCCCCGCCGTGCAAACACACTGCTGTACTTTGAGGGGCCCTGTGCCAGTGCCAATGCGAACGAGTGTGCCCCCCTGCTTGCTCAGGATCACAGCACTTGCAACGTTGAAATACTTACCTCTCCCTGCTCCACCGCCGTGACGTAGTCCACGATTCCTGGGCCCACTAAAACCTTGAACCAGCCCTACCCCCCACAACTTTTGCCAAATGACCCCCAAGTTCCATTGAACAACTATTATTATAAAGTTAATTAAGATTGACAAGCTTCAGAAACAAGAATGGATGTTTTTGGCATTAAAATGGGCACTGTGTTTTCCTGGCCTCCACTCACTGCCGACTATGCTTCCCCATTGACTTGCATTGGGTTTCGTGTTTCGGTCGATCCCCGACTTTTAGCGATAATCGGCCGACTGCACTCGACTCGACTCTGGACAAAGTCGGGTTTCACAAAACCCGACTCGATCTTTAAAAAATGAAAGTCGCTCAACCCTAGTAAAGAGCATGTAAATTAATACCTAGTGCTGTATTATTGAAAAACTGGACAAAATAGGTAACACATATGAAAAACTTCTAGGGTTATTTTCAAAGAAGGATCCAAATAGCAGAGTAAATGAGACTATATGAAGTAAGACGCCACATGTAAGGGTACTAAAATATTGCTCTGTCATACTTCCCAGATTGCCTGAAGCACCGATGTGCCAGCTTATGATCAGTGCTCTAACACCAGGAATCACCTGAATCGGCTGATGGGCACCAGGATTCTCCCTCTGCACGGGGTAGATCCCAAGCCTTGTCTACCTCTGCGGTCTCCCATTCTTCTTCGGCCGCAGTGGGAGCTGCTCAGCAAAAATGTTGGTCTCAGCGTCTTGCCCAGACTTGTGCTATTCATTTGGTCACTGTGGGCTCTCCAGCCAAAGCTATAGTAACTAGCAATAGGCAGCAGCGAACAGGCCTTCCAGAGGCTAAGAAAAACCAAAAACAGGCAGATAAGCCAGGCAGGTAAGCAACCTGTCTAACTGATTCAAGAAAAGCACATCCAGCCCATGAATGGCAGCGCTTCCCAGGACTCACATTCAAAGATGATATTTCATATTTTTTTATTTCATAACTTAAAATAAAAGAGATACAACGCGTTTCGGATACAGTATATATCCTTCTTCAGGTATCATAAAAACACAGTACAGTACAGATTTGTACTGTGTTTTTATGATACCTGAAGAAGGATATATACTATATCCGAAACGCGTTGTATCTCTTTTATTTTAAGTTATGAAATAAAAAAATATGAAATATCATCTTTGAATGTGAGTCCTGGGAAGCGCTGCCATTCATGGGCTGGATGTGCTTTTCTTGAATTACTCATCCTGTGTGAGCCTTACTCTGGCTCTTTCACTTGGATCCACCCGAGGCAAGCTGCAAGCCCTGTATATTGAAAAGTATCTCAGAGGGAATTCTGAGGATACATAATTTAAAGCCATTTCAGTCTTTTATCAGGTGAGTGCATAAAATTGTGCACCCTTTAAAGACTATAATATTGTGTTTACGCACTTAGGGCGCCGCGATTTGTCTGTTCTTCTTTCCCAAACAGGGTAACCTGTCTAACTGGGCCTTAATACAAATGCACTAATGATTCTGTAAACTATGGTTTCTGTTCACACAGGATGCATTATAGTTAGCACTGGGCAGCCCGCCATTGGGCGTCATTAATAGGCTGAGAACCAGATGCTCTGCATTCCTTGTATGAACATTGCCACAAACAGATTATATTTATTGCACTGGTGTGCCACACGGCCAATCCCTGATTGAAGGCTGGCTGTCTCATTTGGTATTATTGCATCTGTGCTGTTGCCAATTTACGTGGGTCCGCTGCACCCTGTTAGTACATTTGTATTGAGGCCCAGTTAGACAGGTAAGCATCTTTGCCTGTTTTTGGATTTTCTTGAATATTGGATAATTTTTTCCTCTTTTTGTGGTTTTTATGTTAGAGTAGGACTGGCAAGTGTAAGGATCCCTGATGCGGGTTGGCAGCTTACATATTATGGCCAGAATATCAACCAATACCTTACACATATCGATATGTTTTTGTGCACTTTATATATTTTTAGGGGTGCAGTTGAACCCAAATGGTTCTGTAAACTATGGCCTCTGTTCACAAAAGATGCATTACAGTATAGTTAGCACTGGGCAGCTTGCCATAGGGGATCATTAAAAGGCTGAAAACCAGATGCTCTGCATTCCTTGTGTGAACATTGCCACATACAGATTATATTTTTTGCACTGGTGTGCCACACGGCCAATCCCTGATTGAAGGTTGGCTGTCTCATTTGGTATTATTGCACCTGTGCAGTTGCCAATTTACGTGGGTCTGCTGCACCCTGTTAGTGCATTTGCATTGAGGCCCAGTTACACAGGTAAACATCTCTGCCTGTTTTTGTTTTTTATTGAATATTGGAGGATTTTTTCCTCTTTTTGTGGTTTTTATGTTAGAGTAGGACTGGCAAGTGTAAGGATTCATGATGCGGGTTGCCAGCTTACGTGGCCAGAATATCAACCAATACCTTACATATATTGATATGCTTTTGTGCACTTTATATATTTTTTTGGGGTGCAGTTGGGACTAGGGTTGAGCGAAACGGGTCGACCATTTTCAGAGGTCGCCGACTTTTGGCAAAGTCGGGTTTCATGAAACCCGACCCGACCCCTGTGTGGGGTCGGCCATGAGGTCGGCGATCTTCTGAATCTGGTATCGGAATTCCGATACCAAGTTCCGATATGCTTGCGATATCGGAAATCGGTATCGGAATCCACATTTAAGTGTAAAATAAAGAATTAAAATAAAAAATATTGATATACTCACCTCTCCGACGAGCCCTGGTAGTAATCGGCATCTTCCGTTCCTAAGAATGAGCGCGTTCAGGGCCTTAGAAGACGTCACGGCTTTGTGATTGGTCGCGGCGGCCCACGTGACCGCTCAGCGACCAATCACAAGCCGTGACGTAATTCTCTCAGGTCCTAAATTCCTCATTCTAGGAATTTAGGCCATGAGAATTTGGTCACGGCCGCCCACGTGACCGCTCAGCGACCAATCACAAGCCGTGACATAATTCTCATGGCCTAAATTCCTAGAATGAGGAATTTAGGACCTGAGAGAATGACGTCACGGCTTGTGATTGGTCGCTGAGCGGTCACCTGGGCGGCCGCGACCAATCACAAAGCCGTGACGTCATCTAAGGCCCTGAACGCGCTCATTCTTAAGAAGAAAGGCTGCCGGAAAGAAGCCGAGGGTGAGTATATTCCTATTAGGTATATACTCACCCTCGTACGTGCCCTGCTTCTTTCCGGCAGCCTTCCTTCTTAAGAATGAGCGTGTTCAGGGCCTTAGATGACATCACTGCTTTGTGATTGGTCGCGGCGGCCCACGTGACCGCTCAGCGACCAATCACAAGCCGTGACGTAATTCTCATGGCCTAAATTCCTAGAATGAGGAATTTAGGACCTGATAGAATTACGTCACGGCTTGTGATTGGTCGCTGAGCGGTCACGTGGGCCGCCGCGACCAATCACAAAGCCGTGACGTCATCTAAGGCCCTGAACTCGCTCATTCTTAGGAACGGAAGATGCCGATTACTACCAGGGCTCGTCAGAGGGTGAGTATATCAATATTTTTTATTTTAATTCTTTATTTTACACTTAAATATGGATCCCAAGGCCTGAAGGAGAGTTTCCTCTCCTTCAGACCCTGGGAACCATAGTATCCCATTGCACTGCATTGGGTTTCGCGTTTCGGCCGACCCCGACCCCGACTTTTTTATAGGATCGGCCGATTTCACTCGACCCGACTTTTGAGAAAGTCGGGTTTCGTGAAACCCGACCCGATCCTATAAAAATAAAAGTCGCTCAACCCCAGTTGGGACCAAATGGTTCTGTAAACTGTGGCCTCTGTTCACACAGGATGCATTACAGTATAGTTAGCACTGGGCAGCCCGCCATAGGGGATCATTAATAGGCTGAGAACCAGATGCTCTGCATTCCTTGTATGAACATTGCCACATACAGATTATATTTTTTGCACTGGTGTGCCACATGGCCAATCCTTGATTGAAGGCTGGCTGTCTCATTTGGTATTGCACCTGTGCAGTTGCCATTTTACTTGGGTCCGCTGCACCCTGTTAGTGCATTTGTATTGAGGCCCAGTTAGGCAGGTAAGCATTTCTGCCTGCTTTTGTTTTTTCTTGAATATTGGAAGATTTTTTCCTCTTTTTGTGGTTTTTATAACTTCCAGAGGCTAAGTCCAGAAATCTCCCTACTGAGCATGCTCATGAGGTGGCGGCCTCCCATTGGTCATCGGTCATTAGCTGCTCGGGTGATTTGGCAGTTCTGGATTGGTCAACGAGCAATGTCCTGTCTGACTGGAGTTGAATGGGAATGTATAAAAGGTTTCCTGGAGCTCTCACTGGCACGCTAAATCATTTATACCTTAGGAGTGTGTGGAACATAATGGTAGTGTGGACTGCGTGTGCTCAGGGCAGGCGTATAGCCTTTAGAATTCCGGCACCTCTGGAGAGGAGTTTGTGTGCGTGCACATGCTGCGTTTGTGTCCACTACCTGTTCCCTTGCCTCTGTGAAGGTTGCGTTCTCCTGTGAGATTAACAGGGATCAGGTTTAGCACCATACCTGCTCTGTTACTGTGTGCGACTGACACAGCTCTACTGCAAAGCATCTTTTCTGTTGTTGTGTGCGAGTGACACAGCCTTGTGTGCTATACACTGAGTGACATTTAACTCAGTGTGAGCTAGCTATCGCTCACTGTGTGTTCCGCCATTATTCACATTAGCTGCAGTTTTCCATCTCTGAAAGGTGGACCCCGGGTTGCGATCGCATGTTATCATTATTTACATTTGGTGTGATCTGCAAACCCTAACACCGACTCTTATTGGTGCAATCGACGATGATATCAATTGCACCAATCAGACCTCACAAACGTGCTGTGACCTGGCAGTGACAGCCCTGAACTTCCTCCTTTTCGCTGCAGAGTTGTACAGGGTGGGCACTCTGTCTGTGCGCTGTGCTGTGTTCTGTGCTGCCACAGAAGCATCTGTGACATCACAGATCCTGCTGCTGATGCCTGATCGCTGTTCCTGCTGAAGAAAGTAAAGAAGAAATAAGAGTTCTTGACCTCTTTTCTCTCCTCATCCACCCAAATCCCCCTCCCCACCCCCTATTTCCCCTCTCCACCCCTTGCAGCCAAGCTCTGATCAGTACTTGATCATTGATCAGTACATGATCATGTAACCTTTGGCAGTTTTTTCTTTTCCGTGCATCCTGCATGCAATTCAGTGATCAACATCTGTGCTAGCTGGTTTTCAGAACTTTTTTTCATCCCTGTTCATTCCCTCCTCTCTCCATTTTGCACCACCTCCTTGCGTGCGTCCAGCAGCTGCAGAGCATCGATCAGTGACTCAAATCACTGATTCGCACTTGTGCTTGCTGTTTTCCACAACTGTTTTCAACTTACTTGCCCCTTTGCACCAATCCGTGTGTGCGTCCTGCAGCAGCCGAGCCGCTGATCAGAGGTACACCACTGATTGGCACCAGCACTCGTTTTTGGCAAGAACTTTTTTTTTCCCTGTCCATTTCTCCCCCCTCCCCTTTGCACCAGCTCCATGCATGCATCCAGCAGCTGCCGAGCGTTTATCAGGGACTCAAATCGCTGATCAGCACTTGTGCTCACTTTTACACAACTTTTTTTTCCCCACAGATTACCCCACCTTTGCACCACATTCCTGTGTCCGTCCTACGCACCTCACTGACCGACCCCCGGTTGCTGCTTTTTTTCATTTAGAAAAAAGATAAAAGTTTACACCAAGCATTCACACACTCACACATGAATAAAGTTTGGTATGCACACAGACATGAAATACGTAAAAAAAAGTCCCGCTTGTCCCAAACCCGCCATTTAGCAGAGAAGGCATATGCTTTCTTTGCCTCTGATATGGACAGTGAGTGAGAGCATCCTACTTTTCTTTTTTTTTCCTACTCCTCCTCCTCTTCCTGCACTGATACAGAACTGCCACGTAGATGCCTCAGTACAGAAACTGAACCACCCATGTCTGACCCTGTATGGACCTCACCCCTGAATATTATGAGTCACTAATTCCTGATCTTGTGGCGCAATCAAGAATCAAATTTACACCACTAGCCTCACAGAAATTGACTTTTTCAAAGTCTTTTTCTCTGAGGATTTTGTAAACCTCATGGTGGGCCAAACACATTTTTATGCCCAACAATTTTTGTCACTAAACCGCTCAACATCATTTCCTAACTGGAGTCCTGTAGACGCAGAAGGAATGATATCATTTTGGGCCTGGTTCTTCACATGACATTAGTGAAAAAGCCAGAACTTCGGCAATATTGGACTGATTACATTTTGTATAACACTCCAGTATTACGAATGGCCATGACCCAGAAACGATTTGAGGTCATCCACAAAGTCATGCATTATAATGATATTGCATGGTGTCCTCACCGAGGTGACCCTAACTTTGACCGTCTTTTCAAAGTTCATTCGGTCATTTAGCACTTCAGTAACAAATTTGCTGAGGAGTGTGAGCCCCAAAGGGACATCTGAGTGGATAGGTCCCTAATCCATTTCAAGGGGATGCTCAAATTCCACCAATACCTACCCGGTAAGAGGGCCAGGTATGGAATTAAGCTCTACAAACTGTGTGAGAGTACCTCAAGTTACACACACAGGTTTAGGGAAGGGAAGGACACCCAGATTCAACCCCCTGAACGCCTCCTGTCCTGGGAGTGAGTGGGAAAATTGTATGGGATTTGGTGCACCCACTGCTGGATCAAGGTTAACACTTCTATGTAGATAACGTTTATTCCAGCATCCCACTGTTCAGGTCCCTTTCTGTGTGAACTACTGCAGGCTGAGGTACTGTCCACAATAATCAGAGAGGTTTCCCTAAAATGCTAATTGGGCAACTGCTCCGAAAAGATGAAAGCAGAGCCCAATATAGCACCTCCATGCTGGTGGGCAAGTACAAGAACAAGAGGGATTTCCTTTTGTCAACCACCATACTTGCAAAAGTGGTGTCGAGTGTGTTACAGAAGGGGAATATGCAAGGAAATCACTTATCAATGCAATACCTGCTCCAACAAACCTGGTCTGTGTATGAAAGAATGCTTCAGTCTGTACGACACATCCATGGACTACTAAATTAATTTCTGACTGACACAATTCACATATGCCAGCCTGACGTACACTACACAAATCATGTATGCCAACCTAACGAATTCTACACAACTCACCTATGCCAACTTGATGAACTCTACAGTACTCATGTATACCAACCTGACAAACTCTACACTAGTCACATATCCTAACCTGATGATCTCTACACTACACACGTACCCAATCTGACGAACACTACAAAACTCACGTATGCCAACCTGATGAGCTCTTCACTACTCACATATACCAACCTGATGCACTCTACACAACTTACATATGCCAATACATTATAAAATTCACATACCAGGAAACAGAAGACCACTTCAAAAATTGGATCACTTGTGAGGCATTTCCACTGTTTAGGCACATTAGGGGCTCTGCAAGTGTGTCATGACACCCGAAGACCATTCCATCAAAGTCTGCATTCCAAAACGTCACTCCTTCCCTTCCGTTGACCCAAACAGTAGTTTTCTCCCACACATGGGGTATCCAAGTACTCAGGAGATCATGCACAAAAAATGTTCAGGTCCATTTTCTACAGTTAACCTTGTGAAAATAAATATTTTGGGGCTGAAATAAAATTTTTGTGGAAAAAAATTTTACTTTTTATTTATTTTCACAACTCAACGTTATAATTTTCTGTGAAGCTCCTGAAGTTTCAAGGTGCTCACCATACATCTAGATAAATTCCTTGGAGGGTCTAGTTTCCAAAATGGGGTCACTTGCAGAGGGTTTCTACTGTTTAGGCCCATCTGGTGCTCTGGAAATGTGACATAAAAGGCCACAGACCATTCCATCAAAGTCTGCATTCCAAAAGGTCACTCCTTCCCTTCTGAGCCCCGACAAGCCAAGCAAAAGTTTTCTCCAACATATGGGGTATCAGCGTACTCAGGAGAATTTGCACAACAAATTTTGAGGTCCACGCTCTCTTTTTAACCTTGTAGTAATATTTTGGGGGGCTAAAATAACATTTTTGTGGAAAAATGTGATTCTATTTATTTTCACAACTCAACGTTAGAGTTTTCTATAAAGCACCTGAAGGTTCAAGGTGCTCACCACACATCTAGATAAATTCCTTGAGGGGTCTAGTTTCCTAAATGCGGTCACTCATGGGGTTTCCACTGTTTAGGTACATCAGGGCCTCTCCAAATGCGACATGGCATCCGATCTCAATTCCAGCCAGTTTTGCGTTTAAAAAGTCAAACGGCGCTCCTTCCCTTCTGATCCAAACAGTGTTTTTTCTCTCACATATGGGGTATCAGCGTACTCAGTAAAAATTGTAGAACAACTTTTGGGGTTCAATTTCTCCTGTTACTCTTGTGAAAATAAAAAAATAAGGGACTGAAAGACTTTTTGTGGAAAAAAAAATTTATTTTATTTTCATGGCTCTACTTTATAAACCTCTGTGAAGCATTTGGGGGTTCAATGTGCTCACAACATATCTAGATATGTTCCTTGTGGGGTCTAGTTTCCAAAATGAGGTCAGTATGCGATCTCAATTCCAACCAATTTTTCTTTGAAAAAGTCAAAAGGTGCTCTTCCCTTCCGAGCTCTGTCGTGCCCCCAAACAGTGGTTTTCCCCAGCATGTTGGGTATTAGCATACTCAGGAAAAGTTTCAAAACAAGTATTGGGGACAAATTTTTCCAGTTACTCTTGTAAACATAAACAATTGAGGGCTGAAAGATCATTTTAGTAGAACACATTTGATTTTTTAAATTTTCACGGCTCAATGTTATAAACTTCTGTGAAGCACTTTGGAGTTCAAAGTGCTCAACACACATCTACATAAGTTCCTTGAGGGGTCTACTTTCCAAAATGGGTTCACTTGTTGGGGGTTTCCACTGTTTAGGTACATCAGAGGCTCACCAAGCGCAACATGGCGTCCACTAATTATTCCAGCAAATTTTACATTCAAAAATTCAAATGGCGCTCCTTCCCTTCCGAGCTCTGCCGTGTGCCTAAACAATGTTTTTTCCCCATATATGAGGTATCGTCATGTTCAGAAAAAGTTGCATCACAAATTTTGGGGTTCATTTTTTCCTGTTTTAAAAAAAATGAGTCTAAAATTAAATTTTAGTAAAAAAAAAGTTAAATGTTAATTTTTTTCCTTTCACGATCCATTAATTCCTGTGAAGCACCTGAAGGGTTCATAATAGTGATGAGTGAGTATACTCGTTGCTCTGGTTTTCCCGAGCATGCTCGGGTGGCCTCAGGGTATTTGTTAGTGCTTGGAGATCTAGTTTTCATAGCCGCAGCTCAATAATTTACGGCTGCAAGACAGGCTGAATACATGTGGGGGTTGCCTGTTTGTTAGGGAATTCCCACATGTGTTCAGGCTGTCCAGCATCCGTAAATCATGCAGCTGAGGCGAGGAAAACCAAATCTCCGAGCACTAACAAATACTCGGAGATCACCAGAGCGTGCTCGGGGAGACCCGAGCAACAATGCTGTTCGCTCATTATTTAATAAACTTCTTAAATGTGGTTTTCAGCACCTTGAGGGGTGCAGTTTTTAGAATGGTGGCACTTTTGGGTATTTTCTATCATATATACCCCTCAAAGTCACTTCAACTGTGATGTTGCCCCTAAAAAAAATGGATTTGTATATTTTGTTGTAAAAATGATTAATCGCTGGTCAACTTTTAACCCTTGTAACTTCCTAACAAAAAAAAAATTGTTTTAAAATTGTGCTGATGTAAAGTTGACATGTGGGAAATGTTACTTATTAACTATTTTGTGTGACACATCTCTGTGATTTAAGGGCATTAACATTTTACCACTATCATGAAGTTCAATATGTCTCAAAAAAAATCTCTGAATCAGTGGAATCCGTTGAAGCATTCCAGAGTTATTACCTCATACAGGAACAGTGGTCAGAATTGTAAAAATTGGCCTGGTCATTAACGTGCAAACCACCTTTGAATGTAAAGGTGTTAAAATCAATGTTTTTTTTCAGGTATTTTAGAGTGTACTAGAAATGTTTTAAACAGCTTACTATTACTAATAATCTACTTTACTAGCAGATTAACAGAATTTTCCTATACAGTCCATTTTCTGCTGTCGGAATTTTGACCCTTAGCTATACAATCAATTGATACAGCAGGGACACTAATGGGAATGTATACATTTGTATTTAATTAAGTGCTTACCAAAAATATACAACTTTGCATAACAATTATCAAATGTACTGCAGCTGAAAAAAAATTAACTGTACCTTCAATTGCAAATGGTTTGCCAACCGTCAGCAACTTGCATTCAGCATCAATAGAGACTTCGTAGTCCAGGAGTGCTTTGTCCATGATGAAAGCATCTAATGTTTCCGGATCGTTCCTGCACACATCACAAGACAACAATATGATGTTTAGTTAATTGCTATGTATAAAGTAAATGCTAGCACTATGTGAACTGCATTCTAAGAGACAAAAATTTTTGAATATGTATTCGTGGTGCCAGAGTGAAGTGTTATCCCAGGTCAATATTTTCTTGGAATTGTGCCTACATTTTTGCCAATGTTTTATAATTAAAATGGACTGACTACCATTTATTTTGTTAAATGGGTAGAGTGACTTTTGTCCTTATCCGTAAGTGTAATCCGGCAAAGAATGGTAAGCCAATTGGCTTGGCAGAGCACAGTATATAGTTGGATATTACTCTCCCAGTTATATTTGGTGTTTGGAGCAGTCTATTCCCAGTAAATTGTGGTGAAGCACAAATAAATTCTGTTTTGGCTAGCATATGCACTAAATAGGATAGTTGCATTGATTTTTATGTGCACTTGTGGATGTTGACATTGTGCTGCTATAAATTCTATAAATGCCCTTCTCAGCAGTATATATACACTATGTTCCAAATTATTATGCAACTGACATTTTTATCGGATTTTCCTAAATGGTTGGTGCAAATGACAGTCAGTCTAATAAACGTAATCACCCGTTAGAGTATACATCACATTTTATTGAAGAAACCTCCCAATGATAACAGTATAATCTCCAAAATGAATAATAACTTAAAATGCACTGTTCCAAATTATTAGGCACATAAGAATTTCTAAACATTTGATATGTTTTAAAGAACTGAAAATGCTCATTTGTGGAATTAGCAGCAATAGGAGGTCACATTCACTGAATAAAAAATCTATTTAACTCCAAAACATCCTAACGGGCCAAGTTACATGTTACCATAGGAACCCTTCTTTGATATCACCTTCACAATTCTTGCATCCATT
Organism: Ranitomeya variabilis; assembly: GCF_051348905.1. Taxonomy (NCBI): domain Eukaryota; kingdom Metazoa; phylum Chordata; class Amphibia; order Anura; family Dendrobatidae; genus Ranitomeya; species Ranitomeya variabilis. The sequence goes on along the minus strand of NC_135232.1, from coordinate 467,355,637 downwards.
GAACTTGTGAGTTTTTGGAGAGTTTCTGCTTGTATTTCTTCCCTCCCTGAGCTGCTGGTTTGATGTGAACTGCCTCCCACACTCCTAGATCTTTTGCTTGATGATACTCCAAAGGTTCTCTATAGGGTTGATGTCAGGGGAAGATGGTGGCCACACCATGAGTTTATCTCCTTTTATGCCCATAGCAGCCAATGAGGTATTCTTTGCAGCATGAGATGGTGCATTGTCATGCATGAAGATGATTTTGCTCCTGAAGGCACATTTCTGCTTTTTATACCATGGAGGAAAGTTGTCAGTCAGAAACTCTATACAGTATACTTTGCAGAGGTCATTTTCACACCTTCAGGAACCTTAAAGGACCCTAACAGCTGTTTCTACATGATTCCGGCCCAAAACATGACTCCTCCACCTCCTTTCTGACGTTGCAGCCTTGTTGGGACAGGTGCCATCCACCAACCATCCACTACTCCATCCATCTGGACCATCCAGGGTTGCTCAACGCTTATCAGTAAACAAGACTGTTTGGAAAATAGTCTTCATGTATGTGTGGGCCCAATGCAACCATTTCTGCTTGTGAACACTGTTTAAGGGTGGCTGAATAGTAGGTTTATGCACCACAGCAAGCCTTTGAAGGAGCCTACACTTTGAGGTTCGAGGGACTCCAGAGGCACCAGCAGTTTCAAATATCTGTTTGCTGCTTTGTAATGGCTTTTTAGCAGCTGCTCTCTTAATCCGATGAACTTGCCTGGCAGAAATCTTCCTCATTATGCCTTTATCAGCATAAACACATCTGTGCTCAGATACAGCCACAAATCTCTTAACACTACGATGATCACGCTTAAGTTTTCAGGAAATTTCTAATGTTTTCATCCCTTCACCAAGGCATTGCACTATTTGATGCTTTTCGGCAGCAGAGAGATCCTTTTTCTTTCCCATGTTACTTGAAAACTGTGACCTGCTTAATAATGTGGAACATCATTTTTAAGTAGTTTTCCTTTAATTAGAATAATCTGGAAAACCAATTATCACATGTGTTTAAGATTGATTTCAGTGATACATTGAGCCCTGAGACACAATACCATCCACGAGTTTATTTGAAAAACAAAACAATTAAATCTTTATCACACTTAAATCCAATTTGCATAATAATTTGGAACACAGTGTATATATATATATATATATATATATATATATATATATATATATATATATATATATATATATATATATACTCTGTATATAATGTTAGGGCTGGCGGAACGCACTGAGTAAATAGTGAGATGATATTTGGTGCGTTCACAGCCCGGGGTCCATCGTGCAGGAGAGAACCCGCTGCTGGCAAATGGCGGCCCTATATGGCGGTGGAAGCGAACTCTATTACTTCACAGAGTCACCTATAAAGAAAGCACTGTGTCCTGTTTAGCTCACAGGAGTACACAGCAAGTGCCAAGCAGATAGCAGTATGTGGTCACGCAGTCAAAGAGGCAATCGTACAGTCTCCTCACCGGTATTCTAGTGGCTTATTTCAGCCGAGGCCCTGAATACACACAAGAATGACCACAATGGCGCAAAACTCATGACATGAATTGATACTAGCGCATGGCCGTGCGGTCATGCGCACCTTTTATAGCTGCAGCAAGTACAGGACCTTCCCAGAAGGACCAGTGGGAGGCTGCCACAGAAGTTGAGCACCTTCAGGACCTTCCTAGAGGACCAATGGGGTTTGCTGCAGTATCTAAGCATGTGACCCTTGATCTCCAACGAGAGATCTTACCCTGGGCATGCTCAGAAGTGGAAAAGTAGGACTTAGTCCCAAAGTCATCTGCTCGCTGCTGCCCAGCACTGGCTACAATGGCAGAAGCTGGAGAGGCAGCAGTAACCCTTTGCACAGAGTCAGACTGAGCGAGGCGCTGGGACTGACGTCTCCGCTGAGCAGGCTCCACTGCGGCAGGAGAAGAAGAATGGGAGACCACAGTGGACATGGCCCGAGATTCCCCCTGTGCAGAGGCGGGAACTCGACCCCTAAGATATATATACAAACCAAATAGGACATAAGATCAAGGAGGAAATTCAAACAAACTACCAAACAGATAACTCCAAAAAGGACTCCAAGATGACCTCTGTTCACACAACTTACACCTCCAGCTCTAAACCAGGTTATAGCAAACTATTACTGTCAACTACTCAAGCTAAGAGGTATTTATACCAGAGGAAAATGGAGAAATAAGAACAGCTGAGATAACTCAGGATGGAGAGCTCTAGGAGACAAACAGAACTGTTTTGCTCTTGCAACAGAGCAAGGAAAATCTCCACAGCTAATTGAAAGGCAAAGCAGATCCAACCAGTGTAGATGCAAGTGTAGCCAATCTTCTGACTCCTCTCTGTCACAGTATCCCTGTGACACATGTGCATCGATTCTGAACTACCACATTCCCCATGGCCCTTCATAGCTGTTATACTTTCTTACAACAGGTGCAGTGAACTTAGTTCAATGCAGTTTTACTTTGAGGTTGGATCATACTACTATTGTAAATGAGTCATCAATTTAATTATGTAATCACTCGTGTTTTACCATGGGTAATTCATGCTCAGTGCTTTTTATAATGCACTGTACCGTATCCAGGAGATGATCACTTTATTAATTCTAATTATGACTAATGTTTACCCTTTTAGATTTATTCCATAAATGATTTGTGATTATATTTATAAGTTATGCACATTAATGATCTAAGGAATCTATAATCATGTAATTGATTTATGCACCTATATATGCATTCATGTGTGTTGTTTTTAGAGAAAGATTCACTTTGGATCAAAATGTTTCTGAAGTTTTTTTGCAGTGCTTCATTTCATGCATTATCAGATAGATAGAGAGATAGATCTATAGATAGATAGATAGATAATATATACATAGATAATGGATAGATAGATAGATAGATAGATAGATAGATAGATAGATAGATAGATAGATAGATAGATAGATAGATAGATGATATAGGTGATGATTATAATGATATTTCAAACACATCTAAATATTTTTAGCAAACGGGCAAGTTATTTAGTTCACTGTAGCATGGCTTTTAAAACAAGGTAAAATATGTCAGTATTGCCCACTTAGAAGCTTAAAGTGGTGCATTTGCAGCACATTAGGTGGTAGTACAGGCTTACCACACAAAAGCCTTTCTGGCTCTTTCAAGGGATGCTCTGAAATGTCGAAAAGGCCAATGAAGCAAGGAAATCATGTTGTTCTATCCATTCCATTATAAAATGACCCTTGGGACATGATACACTGAGATTTAAGCATCAATCAGGATAAGGGATGACCTTGGTCAGCAAAATGTACAGACTATATGTAATGTTCAGAGATGGTCTAATTGGTATCAGAGGACTCTAGCATTTTATAACTACAGTTCTAGCCTGAGATATTGACACCATTCTGGGTGTGTACATAATAAACTCATGCTGCTCAGATGAAATTAGGTCTCATCAGAAAGATACAGTAAGAAGGATTCATCAGACCATGCAGACTTCATAGAGTCCTCAATGGTCCTTGGACTTAGTGGTGCGCATATGTCCATTGACGTTACGCTGAGGTTTTTTTAAACAAGACAGCAACAAATAACCATGGTTCGCTGCTAAATATCATTCCGGCTGACATGCCTTGTATGTTGAACAGACTGTTACTGTTGTAAGTGGCAGTTACTTGTGACAAGGCGGTCTGCCAGATAACCTACAGGAAATCTGATCACCTCTAATGTAAGCATTGCTTTATTCTCCGTATCACCAAACACAGACACCAGAGGACTAATGGATTTACAGGTAATGTAGTGCATTAAATAGCATTATTACGTATTAATAGTTAGTTATTAGTTTTATTTTCAAAAAGTAACTGAAATTTCATTTTTTTTTAATAATTTTGGTCAGCACGGAAATTTATGAAACTTTGCACATCACAATCTATTTGCTTGCCTTCATTTGGAGTACTGGTGCTGCAGAGAGAAGCCCAGCACTTGTCTCCTCCACTGAGCGTTCTCTGAGTGAAGACCACGTTCACACATTCAGCATTTGGTCAATATTTTATATCAGTATTTGTAAGCCAAAATCAGGAGTGGATGATAAATACCGAAGTGGTGACGTGTTTTTATATTTTAGATAGAAATGTAGCAGTGCTATATAGTAGTGAATGGGTTCGCATTGCGAGACTTAGATTAGCCTGACCTCAACAAGCAAGTCTCAAAAATTAAATCATGTGTGAGTTTTTGAGATTTGCCTGTCACCGTCATGGCAGTGTAGGTGTCGCAATGTGATCCAATTCAATTTTATATCATCACGAAGTAGCGAACATTTCCACGATGGCTGTCATACCCAAAGTCGTCATGTAGACCTCACCTAAAACTTTTTTGTGACTGCCTGGTCTCTGGTAGAGGTGTAGTATTCCTAGCTATCTGGAATATCAAATAGTCTTAAAATTCTTTGTCAATTCACTCCTTTTTCTGTTGCCTTAAACACACATATTCTACGTATAAAGACAATAAAGGAATAAATGTACACTTAAAAAAAAGTTGAAATAATAAACAATTACAAAAACAGAGCAAAGAGGATTTTTGTATTTTATAGATTTACATCTAATAAATTAAACAAATATGAAATATGTGACATGTAAATGACTAACATTTCATCAAACTTTGTGTAAATAAGAAGTGAGCATAAGAATCATTTTAAAATATCTTATCAGATAAATATATATTTTTCTCCACTTATTAGACACTTTTTATCCTCCCATCTGCCTCCTGAAAACTCACAATCCACTTTGAAAAAGAGTTAAAATCCATCTAGCTCAAAACAAAATGTACTGCCAGCTTAAAAATGTGTTATGCTATAGAGCCTATTTAAGTCTATACACTGTGTTCCAAATTATTATGCAAATAATATTTCCTCATATTTTCTCTAAATTACCTATCTGAATTGCAGTCATTGTTATTTTCCAGTCATCTACTATTCTAGTATAATTGCAATGTTTTGGAACAAACTGCCTATGAAAACAGTATCTTTAAAAAAAAAAAATAAACCCTCAAAATGCATGTTCAAAATTATTCTGTACAGCAGAGTTTTCAACCTTTTTTTTATTTTGAACAAAAAAATGGTCAATTGTGAAGTTATAAGCATTATCAGCTTATTACAAAATGAAATCAAACAGTTTTCAAGTGATAACTTTATTCTAGGTGATGTTACATTTGCACATAGGACCCCTTGTTCGAAAGAAGCTTCTGAACTCTCTCGTCCATTGAATTTGTCAGTTTTTGGATGGTTTCTGCTTCAATTGTTTTGCATGTGGACAGAATACCCTCCCAGAGCTGTTGCTTAGATGTGAACTGCCTCCCACCATCATAGACACTCCTTTTGATGATGCTCCAGAGGTTCTCAATGGGGTTGAGGTCAGGGGAAGATGGTGGCCACACCATGAGTTCGTCCTCTTTTATGCCCATAGCAGCCAGAGATGCAGATGTGTTTTTTGCAGCATGAGATGGTGCATTATCATGCATGAAAATGATCTTGCTGCGGAAAGCACGGTTCTTCCTTTTGAACCATGGCAGGAAGTGTTGTTTTAGAAACTCCACATAGATTATGGAGTTCATCTTTACCCCTTCAGGGATCATAAAGGGGCCGACAATCTCTCTCCCCATGATTCCAGCCCAAAACATTTCTCCACCACCTCCTTGTTGGCGCCTTAGCCATGTTTTCATGGGGTGTCCATCAACCAGCCATCCTCCACTCCATCCATCTGGACCACTGAGCATTGCATGGCACTCATCGGTGAACCAAACAGTTTGGAAGTCAGTCTTTATGTATCGTTTGGCCCACTGGAGCCATTTCTGCTTGTGTGCAGTGGATAGAGGTGGTCGACAGGATGGCTTACGCACAGCTGCAAACCTCTGAAGGACCCTGCATCTTGTTGTTCTGGGGACGTTGGAGGCACCAGCAGCTTCAAAAACTTGTCTGCTGCTATGACAAGGCATTTTTGCAGCTGCTCTTTTAACCTTACGCAATTGCCTGTTGGAAAGAGTCCTCAATTTTTCCTTATCAACACACACGTGTGTGCTGGGAATCGGCTACATACTTCTTGATTGTGTGATGATCACGATGAAGTGTCTTGGCAATGTTGATTGTAGTCATGCCTTGACTTAAATACTCCACAATTTGTTGCTTCTCAGCAGCCGACACATCCTTTTTCTTTCCCATTTGGCCAAAAATGTAGGCTGCTTAATAATGTGGAACAGCCTTCTTAAGTAGTCTTGCCTTTATTTGGACTCACCTGCCAAACTAATGTGCACAGGTATCTGCAATTGCTTTCAGTGATATAAAGAGCCCTGACACATATCACCATCAATGAGTTTAAATGACAAACAAAAAAATTCTAACCTTATCACTCCTAAACTCTTTGTGCATAATAATTTGGAACACAGTGTAGAAAGGGGAGGATGGGAAGTGAAGAGTAGGGAGAGGCACTAACAGAAGCAGAGAAACTGATATGTTCTGGTGCTTCTCTAGGTAGTAACATCTCTTCTGGATGCACTGCTACACTGCTCAGCTCTGCTGTATATTGTCCTCCATCTTATTGCTTTGTGTTCTTGTATAGAAGATATCATAGCAGTTAGTCTCCACTCACCAGCCCAGAGACAACTGTAAATTAGAAAACTTGCGAAATGCAGGATACAAATAAAAAAAGAGCCATTTATAGCCATAAATACTATTATTATTCAAGCTCACACATTACAGCTAATTGTGTAAATGTACCCTAAGGCTGTGTGCTCACGTTGCATTTTTTTCGCGTTTTTCACTATAAAAATGCATAAATAACGCATACATATGCATCCCATCAATTAGAATGCATTCTGAAATTTTTGTGCACATTATGCGTTTTTTCTGTGAAAAAAACGCATTGCGGTAAAAAAACACAGCATGTTCATTAATTTTGCAGATTTTTCGGGGTTTTCCTGCTACTTAATGCATTGGGAAAAAAACGCAAAAAAAACGCATGTGGATTTCTTGCAGAAAATGTCTGGTTTTCTGCAGGAATTTTCTGCAAGAAATCCTGACGTGTGCACATACCCTAAATGACAATTTTACATGACATCTTTATTTTTCTTGCATTTCTACAGTGCAACAACCTGCCAGACTTAAATACTGAAGTACAGCAAGATCTAAAGAACTTGAATCTATCCTTGCAATAGGATTACTAACATATCAAACACTTAGAGATCAGTTCTTGTTTAGAAGGAAAACAAATGCTGAGAATAAGAGATTCTCGAATATGCTGTAACCCTTCTCTAAGGTTCTTCTGTGTGAAGGCATGCAGTATTTGATTTTTAAGATAAATGCTATGTCAGAAATAAATAATACGACTTCCTGACCTTCAAGGGCATTCATATGATCTATAGAAATATATGCTTTGATCTCATTCAAAAAACATATTGAAGATAGCATGCCAATTAATCCCTTCCTATCTGAGTAAATTTTTGTTTTTGTGCTTTTGTGTCATTCTCCCATACTTTCAAGATTTTGAAGTTTGTGATTGTTATTTAAACCATAAGACTTTTTAAAACTTTATTTTCTAATAAAAAAATATTTTTAGCTGATTTTAAATTAATGATCTCTTACTGCTCCACAACGGTAAACCTTTTAAAACTCACAACTGCTTACCAGGGGTAGTGGGAGGCATTGAGTGCCTTAATGTAGTGGCCAAAATTGAACCAATTAAGGCAGTAACATTAACCCCTTCACCCCGTGTTAGGGTTGGCGGAATGCACCGAATATATATATTAGAAGTAGTAGGTGCGTTCGCAACCCGGGGTTCACCATGCAGGAGAGAACCTGCTGCTAGTAAAGGAAGTACTATATGGCGGTATAAACAAATTCTGTTACTTCACAGATTCGCAGGAAAAGAGAACGCTGTGCTCTGTTAACTTCACAGGGGAACACAGCTACCTAAAAGAGCCGACAGTGGTCTTGCAGTCAGCATAGCACACACGCAGCTCCTCTCTGGTGGAGCCGGAATTCTAGTGGCTATACGCCAGCCCTGAATCCACATATACAAAACTCCTCATCGGAGGTGCTGGTATTCTAGGGGCTTATTTCAGCCAAACCCTGACCACATGCAAACATGACCACACTGGTGCTGAGCTCATTACATAGGTTACTACTAGCGCATGGCCGTGTGGCCATGCAAACCTTTCATAGCTTTAGCAGTTAAGGACCTTCCAAGTGGTCCAATAGGAACCGCTTCAGGACCTGCACATGTGACCCCCGACCTCCATAGAGAAGTCATCTCTTGGGCATGCCCAGTATGAGAAAAGCAGGACTTAGTCCCAGAAAGATCTGCTCACCGCTGATCAGCGCTGGCTACAAAGGCAGAGCCTGGAAGAACAGTAGTAACCAGTAGTCCAGTGTCAGCCCGGGGTAGATGCTGGGACAAACGCCTCTGCTGAGCAGGCTCAACTGAGGTGGGAGGAGAATGGGAGACCGCAGTGGAGATGGTTTGAGATTCCCCCTGTGAAGAGGCCGCAACTAGACACCTAACACCCCAAAGCCTGTTTTCAACTTCCTGACCAGGCCATTTTTTTCAATTCTGACCACTGTCACTTTATGAAGTCATATGTTATGATCTGGTGGCCTAGGAGCAGCATGAGATGTACTCTGGAGAAGGTGGTACCTGTACTGACCACAGACCCTGAACTTAACACCGCAACTAGAAGTAGCCGTGGAATGTACCGAACACTCCCTAGACATCTCGACACAGCCGGAGGACTAAATACCCCTAGAGATAGAAAAGGGAAAACTATCTTGCCTCAGAGAAAATCCCCAAAGGATAGACAGCCCCCCACAAATTTTGACTGTGAGAGGAGAGGGAAATAACATATGCAGACTGAAATCAGGATTTAGCAAAGGAGGCCACTTCTAGCTAAATAGAAAGGATAGGACAGAGTACTATGCGGTCAGTATTAAAACACTAAAAAATATCCACCACAGAAAATACAAAATCTCCACAGCTAACTAAAGATATGGAGGGTATATCTGCATCTCCAGAGATACCAGCTTGACTGAAGAAATCCTTATACAGACCAAGCTGGACAAGACAAAGAATTGAACAATAAGGCCCACAGCATGTGGACTGCAAAAAACAAGGCCAGAACTTATCTTTGTTGAAATAAACAGCAAAGCAGGAGAGACCAGGCAGGAATGTGAATCCTCCAGGAACAATGGACAACTGGCACTGACTAAAGGGTCAAGCAAGACTAAATAGCCCAGTCAGAATTGCAATAAGTGGACACACCTGATGAATGCTGCGATCCAAAGACAGCAGCCCTACCACTTATAACCACCGGAGGGAGCCCAAGAGCAGAATTCACAACAGTACCCCCCCCCCTTGAGGAGGGGTCGCCAAACCCTCACCAGAGCCCCCAGGCCGATCAGCACGAGCCAAATGAAAGGCACGAACCAAATCGTCACCATGAACATCGGAGGCCACAACCCAAGAATTATCCTCCTGGCCATAACCCTTCCATTTGACAAGATACTGAAGCTTCCGCCTCGAAAAACGAGAATCCAAAATCTTCTCAACCACATACTCCAACTCCCCATCAATCAACACCGGGGCAGGAGGATCAACAGAGGGAACAACGGGCACCACATATTTCCGCAACAAAGATATATGAAAAACATTATGGATAGAAAAAGAGGCTGGAAGGGCCAAACGAAAAGACACTGGATTGATAATCTCAGAAATCCTATAAGGACCAACAAACCGAGGCTTGAACTTAGGGGAAGAAACCTTCATAGGAACATGATGGGAAGACAACCAGACCAAATCCCCAACCCGAAGCCGGGAACCCACACACCGACGACGGTTAGCAAAACGCTGAGCTTCCTCCTGAGACAACACCAAATTGTCCACAACATGAGCCCAAATTTGCTGCAACCTGTCAACCAAAGAGTCCACCCCAGGACAATCAGAAGGCTCAACCTGCCCTGAAGAAAAACGAGGATGAAAACCAGAATTACCAAAGAAGGGTGAAACCAAGGTAGCAGAACTAGCCCGATTATTAAGGGCAAACTCGGCCAATGGCAAGAAAGCCACCCAATCATCCTGATCAGCAGACACAAAGCATCTCAAATAAGTTTCCAAAGTCTGGTTAGTTCGCTCGGTTTGGCCATTTGTCTGAGGATAAAATGCGGAAGAAAAAACAAATCAATGCCCAGCCTAGCACAAAAGGCCCGCCAAAACCTAGAAACAAACTGGGAACCTCTATCGGACACAATATTCTCCGGAATGCCATGCAAACGAACCACATGCTGAAAAAACAACGGAACCAAGTCAGAAGAGGAAGGCAATTTAGGCAAAGGTACCAAATGAACCATTTTAGAAAACCGGTCACAAACCACCCAGATAACCGACATCCTCTGGGAAACCGGAAGATCTGAAATAAAATCCATAGAAATATGCGTCCAAGGCCTCTCAGGGACTGGCAAAGGCAAAAGCAACCCACTAGCGCGGGAGCAGCAAGGCTTGGCCCGCACACAAGTCCCACAGGACTGCACAAAAGAACGCACATCCCGTGACAAAGAAGGCCACCAAAAGGACCTACTAGCCAAATCTCTGGTACCAAAAATCCCAGGATGGCCAGCCAACACAGAACAATGAACCTCAGAAATCACTTTACCAGTCCATCTGTCAGGAACAAACAGTTTCCCCACTGGACAGCGGTCAGGTTTATCAGCCTGAAATTCCTGAAGAACCCGTCGTAAATCAGGGAAGATGGCAGAAAGAATCACCCCTTCCTTCAGAATACCGACCGGCTCAAGGACCCCAGGAGAATCAGGCAAAAAGCTCTTAGAGAGGCATCAGCCTTAACATTCTTAGAACCCGGAAGATACGAGACCACAAAATCAAAACGGGAGAAAAACAGGGACCATCGGGCCTGTCTAGGATTCAGACGTTTGGCAGACTCGAGATAAATCAGATTCTTATGATCGGTCAAGACCACAATACGGTGCTTGGCCCCCTCAAGCCAATGTCGCCACTCCTCAAATGCCCACTTCATAGCCAACAACTCACGATTGCCGACATCATAATTGCGTTCCGCAGGCGAAAACTTTCGAGAAAAGAAGGCACACGGTTTCATCAAGGAACCATCAGAATTCCTCTGAGACAAAACGGCCCCTGCCCCAATCTCAGAAGCGTCAACCTCAACCTGAAAGGAAGAGAAACATCTGGCTGACGCAACACAGGGGCAGAAGTAAATCGGCGTTTAAGCTCCTGAAAGGCAGAAACAGCCGCAGAGGACCAATTCGTCACATCAGCGCCTTTCTTCGTCAAATCGGTCAGGGGTTTAACCACACTGGAGAAGTTGGCAATGAAACGGCGATAAAAATTAGCAAAGCCCAAAAATTTCTGAAGGCTCTTCACGGATGTGGGCTGGATCCAATCATGAATGGCCTGAACCTTAACCGGATCCATTTCTATAGATGAGGGAGAAAAAATGAAGCCCAAAAAAGAAACCTTCTGTACTCCAAAGAGGCACTTAGACCCCTTCACAAACAAGGCATTATCATGAAGGATCTGAAATACCATCCTGACTTGTTTCACATGAGACTCCCAATCATCTGAAAAAATCAAAATATCATCCAAATATACAATCATGAATTTATCAAGATAATTCCGAAATATATCATGCATGAAGGACTGGAACACAGATGGAGCATAAGAGAGTCCGAATGGCATCACAAGGTATTCAAAATGGCCTTCGGGCATATTAAACGCAGTTTTCCATTCGTCACCCTGCTTAATACGAACAAGATTATATGCCCCTCGAAGGTCAATCTTAGTAAACCAACTAGCCCCCTTAATCCTATCAAACAAATCAGAAAGCAAAGGCAAAGGGTATTGGAATTTGACCGTGATCTTATTCAAGAGGCGATAATCAATACAGGGTCTCAAGGAGCCATCCTTCTTGGCAACAAAAAAACCCCTGCTCCCAATGGTGAAGAAGATGGCCGAATATGCCCCTTCTCCAAAGACTCCTTAACATAACTCCGCATGGCGGCATGTTCTGGCACAGACAGGTTGAAAAGTCGGCCCTTAGGGAACTTACAGCCTGGAATCAAGTCAATAGCACAATCACAGTCCCTATGCGGTGGAAGGAAACTGGATTTGGGCTCATCGAATACATCCTGGAAATCTGACAAAAACTCAGGAATTTCAGAAGAGGGGGAGGAGGAACTTGACATCAAAGGAACGTCACCATGAACCCCCTGACAACCCCAACTAGTCACAGACATAGATTTCCAATCCAACACCGGATTATGCACCTGTAGCCATGGGAAACCCAGCACAATAGCATCATGCAAATTATGCAAAACCAGAAAACGACAATCTTCCTGGTGAGCTGGCGCCATGCACATGGACAGATGTGTCCAAAACTGAGGTTTATTTTTAGCCAACGGTGTAGCATCAATGCCCCTCAAAGGAATAGGACTCTGTAAAGGCTGCAAGGGGAAACCACAACGTCTGGCAAATTCTAAGTCCATTAAGTTTAAAGCGGCGCCTGAATCCACAAATGCCATGACAGAAAATGACGATAATGAGCAGATCAGGGTCACAGATAACAGAAATTTAGGTTGTACAGTACTGATGGTAACGGAACTAGCGATTTTCTTGGTACGCTTAGGGCAATCAGAAATAACATGAGCAGAATCGTCGCAGTAAAAACACAACCTATTCAGAAATACCCTGTACTCTAGCAGCAAGTTGATCCACACGAGAAGCCAATCCCTGAACATCCATGCCAGCGCCAAACTCCTGAGCCACCCAGAGGTAAAGAGGGAAAAAAACACAACAGACTACAGAAAAAAAAATGGCTCAGCACTTTCCTTCCCTTCTTCTGAGATGCGATTAACTCATTGTTGGCCAGTTGTACTGTTATGATCTGGTGGCCTAGGAGCAGCATGAGATGTACTCTGGAGAAGGTGGTACCTGTACTGACCGCAGACCCTGAACTTAACTCCGCAACTAGAAGTAGCCGTGGAATGTACCGAACACTCCCTAGACATCTCGACACAGCCGGAGGACTAAATACCCCTAGAGATAGAAAAGGGAAAACTATCTTGCCTCAGAGAAAATCCCCAAAAGATAGACAGCCCCCCACAAATATTGACTGTGAGAGGAGAGGGAAATAACATACGCAGACTGAAATCAGGATTTAGCAAAGGAGGCCACTTCTAGCTAAATAGAAAGAATAGGACAGAGTACTATGCAGTCAGTATTAAAACACTAAAAAATATCCACCACAGAAAATACAAAATCTCCACATCTAACTAAAGATATGGAGGGTATATCTGCATCTCCAGAGATACCAGCTTGACTGAACAAATCCTTATACAGACCAAGCTGGACAAGACAAAGAATTGAACAATAAGGCCCACAGCATGTGGACTGCAAAAAACAAGGCCAGAACTTATCTTTGTTGAAATAAACAGCAAAACAGGAGAGACCAGGCAGGAATGTGAATCCTCCAGGAACAATGGACAACTGGCACTGACTAAAGGGTCAAGCAAGACTAAATAGCCCAGTCAGAATTGCAATAAGTGGACACACCTGATGAATGCTGCGATCCAAAGACAGCAGCACTACCACTTATAACCACCGGAGGGAGCCCAAGAGCAGAATTCACAACAGTCATAACTCTGAAACGCTTGAACGGATCCTGGTGATTCAGAGACTGTTCTATCGTGACATATTGTACTTTATGATAGTAGTAAACTAAAAGTTAAAAAATTGCAAAATTTTCAAAATTTTCGCCAAATTTCCATTTGTTTCACAAATAAATGCAAGTCAGTCGAAGAATAATACTTCTTCGACTGACTTGCGTTTATTTGTGAAACAAATGGAAATTTGGCGAAAATTTTGCAATTTTTAAACTTTTAGTTTTTATGCCCTTAAATTAGAGAGTCAAATCATACAAAATAGTTAATAAATAACATTACCCACATCACTGCTTTACATTAGTACAATTTTGGAAGCATAATTTTTTTTGTTAGGAAGTTATAAGGGTTAAAATTGACCAGTAATTTATCATTTTTACAACAAAATTTGCAAAACCATTTTTTTAGGGACCACGTCATACTTGAAGTGACTTTGGGGGGCCTATTTGACAGAAAGTGACACCATTCTAAAAACTGCACCCCTCAAGGTACTCAAAACCACATTCAAAAAGTTTATTAACTCTTCAGGTACTTCACAGGAATTTTTGGAATGTTTAAAAAAAATTGAACATTTAACTTTTTTTCTCAAAATTTTTAATTCAGATCCAATTTGTTTTATTTTACCAAGGGTAACAGGAGAAATTGGACCATAAATGTCATTGTACAATGTGTCCTGAGTACGCTGATACCCCATATGTGGGGGTAAAGCACTGTTTGGGCGCATGGCAGAACTTGGAAGGGAAGGAGGGCCATTTGACTTTTCAATGCAAAATTTGCTGGAATTGAGATGGGACACCATGTCGCTTTTGGAGAGCCTCTGATGTGCCTAAACAGTGGAAACCACCCACTAGTGACACCATTTTGGAAAGTAGACCCCCTAAGGAACTATGAAAAAAGTAATATGAAAAAAGTAACGGCCCAAATATTATAAGATAAAAAATGCCGAATAACATAAAAATGGGGAGATACCTACTCCCTACAAATAAGGCAAAGTAATAAAAAAACCGCTACATAAAAAGTGAGTGGCAGACCATTCGGTAAACTAGAAGAAAACAAAAAACCCTATGTATGGAAGTCAACAAATATGCGCCTTACATATGGAAGGTAAAGAAACATTTATACACATTAACCAAATTAAAAAGAGACAAGATAAAAACGTAGTAAAATATAAAAATGCCTTTATTAAATTTTAATATAATGGGCAAAAATGGCACATACAAAACTGTGCCTGTACCGGGAGGTAAGTATAGACTATGTGCTAAAAAGATATATATATATACATATGTATATCAAAATATATATGTGAAGATACACTAGCACCAAAAAAACGGACTCGAAAAAGGCCAGGTATGTATATAGGAGAGATGCCTAAAATTCATTTGCTCGAACCACGAGGCACACAAAAGTGCATCAAGAGGTATATATAAAGTGCAACATGGCACATACAAAACTGTGCCTGTACCTGGAGGTAAGTATAGACTATATGCTAAAAAGATATATATATATATATACATATGTATATCAAAATATATATGTGAAGATACACTAGCACCAACAAACGGACACAAAAAAGGCCAGGTATGTATATAGGAGAAATGCCTAAAATAAATTAACTCGAACCACGAGGCACACAAAAGTGCATCAAGAGGTATATATAAAGGGCAATACACTATATAAAAAATGCAAAGGAAGTGCATATAAAAAAATAATAAAAACTAGAAAAAAGTGTGTGCAAAAAGTGCAAATAAAGTGCACTAGTGCGAAAACAGATATATGTGAAGTCTGTTATAAACAAAAATATAAACAGTGTATATATACCATTGTAAGTAGCAATGTATGCGCCAAGAAAAATAATAATATATGTGAACTACAGTTATATGAAAACTATTAATCTTAAGCTTAATGTTTTATAAAAATTGTTTTTTTGCAACAGCTATTTCAGTTTCATATATCTAATAACTGTTGGACACAGTAATGTTTCTTCCTTGAAATGAGGTTTATTGTACTAACATAAAATGTGCAATCTGCATTCAAACAAAATTTGAAATAGCTGTTGCAAAAAAATCAATTTTTATAAAACATTAAGCTTAAGATTAATAGGGGTGCCCAAACTTTTTCATATAACTGTATATAAGTGATAGTATTTGCACCCAGAAGAACACATATAATGAGCGCCAGGTTCGGTAAGCAAGAATAAATGAAGTTTATACCTTATCCTTTTAGGGGTCCGATCCTCCAGGTACAGCGCACCCCGACGCACGTTTCGGACTTAATCCTTCATCAGGGGGTGAAGTACGGGAGGAACCGAAGATCTATATATACACAGGCCAATAATGTCGATGAACGGGGCAGAGGCATGACGGCGCATGCGCCACCAGGAGGACCCGGAAGTGTGCAGCGCCCGCGTCACGCGACCCGGCAGCAAAGATACTGCCATGGTAACCAAGACGCGAGATGCACAGCAAGCAGGACACAGGCAACGCACGCGCACAGCGACGGTACCTGGACATGGGCGGACCAGAATGAAGAGAAGAGGAGGTAACTATGTATAATGTATGCATGCATATGGACAATGTGAAGTATGCAACAATGCAGGGGCATGATTATAAGTGCACATAGATGTGAAGAGATGTGATAACAGGTGCAGGTGCAAATAATTATATATAAAAAAAGAGGGGGCTGATAATCACAGCGAACAGAAACAAAATAACGATTCAAAAAACAAGTGGATAATGTAAAAAGAGAAATAAATAAATGAATGAATAATAAGAGGGGCAAAGAAAATTGTGCTAATAATATAAAATAAAATAGAATAATATAAACAAGGGACAAGAACACATAAAGGGATAAATATCAAAATAATTCCATGAGTGAAAAAACGACATATGGAAAGGTGAGATATGAGGACATATAAGTCATATAAAGAAAGAAAGAAATATGCAAAAAAAGAGAAAATAAGAAAAGAATTTAGTTCAATTATATTCAAAGGAGCTGTCCCATCCGAAAACTTGAAGGCGATAAACACATCAACATGGATGCATCAGGCAGTCCAGGATGAGCACCGCCACATCCACTTCAAGAAAATAGAGGATTTCAAGAAGAATATTCACAGAAAGTCACCATAAGACATACTAGAAGGAGATAATAAAAGTATTAGGATCCTATAAGCGCATATTTATACAACCTGAGTCACTTAAAAATTAAAAACACGAAAATAAATATATAAAAGAACATATATACCTAGATATAGTAAATATACTAGAATATTATGTGCCCGTATGTTATCTAATATATAATTGCCTAGAATACTACTTCCTGCAATTTGTGCCAACTTCCGTGGCTTTGTCCGGAGCTAATGTCCGGAGATAATGTCCTGAGCTAATGTCCGGAGCTAATGTCAGGAGCTAATGTCCGGAGCTAATGTCCGGAGATAAGTGACGTCACCAGTGTCCTACACCCAGGCAGAGCACAGGGGCCCCAGGCAGCATATGGGGCCCCAGGCAGAGCACAGTGGCCCCAGGCAGAGCACAGGGGCCCCAGGCAGAGCACAGTGGTCCCAGGCAGAGCACAGGGGCCCCAGGCAGCCTATGGGGCCCCAGGCAGAGCACAGGGGCCCCAGGCAGCCTATGGGGCCCCAGGCAGAGCACAGTGGCCCCAGGCAGAGCACAGGGGCCCCAGGCAGCATATGGGGCCCCAGGCAGAGCACAGGGACCCCAGGCAGCATATGGGGCCCCAGGCAGAGCACAGTGGCCCCAGGCAGAGCACAGGGGCCCCAGGCAGAACATGGGGCCCAAGGCAGAGCACAGGGGCCCCAGGCAGAGCACAAGGGCCCCAGGCAGAGCACAGGGGCCCCAAGCAGCATATGGGGCCCCAGGCAGAGCACAGGGGCCCCAGGCAGAGCACAGGGGCCCCAGGCAGCATATGGGGCCCCAGGCAGAGCACAGGGGCCCCAGGCAGCATATGGGGCCCCAGGCAGCATATGGGGCCCCAGGCAGAGCACAGTGGCCCCAGGCAGCATATGGGGCCCCAGGCAGAGCACAGTGGTCCCAGGCAGAGCACAGTGGCCCCAGGCAGCTTATGGGGCCCCAGGCAGAGCACAGTGGCCCCAGGCAGAACATGGGGCCCCAGGCAGAGCACAGTGGCCCCAGGCAGAGCACAGGGGCCCCAGGCAGAACATGGGGCCCCAGGCAGAGCACAGGGGCCCCAGGCAGAGCACAGGGGCCTCAGGCAGCATATGGGGCCCCAGGCAGAGCACAGGGGCCCCAGGCAGCATATGGGGCCCCAGGCAGAGCACAGTGGCCCCAGGCAGAGTACACACCAAATCGGAGGCCGAGGGGCCCCGCCAACCAAATCGGAGGCCGAGGGGCCCCGCCAACCAAATCGGAGGCCGAGGAGCCCCGCCCACCAAATCGAAGGCCGAGCGGCCCCGCCCACCAAAACGGAGGCCGAGGGGCCTGGCCCCGCCCACCAAAGCAGAGGCCTAGGGGCCCCGACCACCACATCGGAGGCCGAGGGTCCCCGCCCACCAAATCGGAGGCCGAGGGTCCCCGCCCACCAAATCGGAGGCCGAGGATCCACACCATACAAATCGAAGGCCGAGGGGCCCCGCCCACCAAATCGGAGGCCGACGGGCCCCACCCACCAAAGCGGAGGCCGAGGGTCCCCACCCACCAAATCGGAGGCCGAGGGTCCCCGCCCACCAAATCGGAGGCCGAGGGGCCCCACCAACCAAATCGGAGGCCGAGGAGCCCCGCCCACCAAATCGAAGGTTGAGGGGCCCCGCCCACGAAAGCGGAGGCCGAGGGTCCCCGCACACCAAATCGGAGGCAGAGGGACCCCGCCCACCAAATCGGAGGCCGAGGGGCCCCGCCCACCAAAGCAGAGGCCGAGGGTCCCCGACCACCAAATCGGAGGCCGAGGGTCCCTGCCACCAAATCGGAGGCCGAGAGTCCCCGCCCACCAAATCGGAGGCCGAGGGTCCCCGCCCACCAAATCGGAGGCCGAGAGTCCCCGCCCACCAAATCGGAGGCCGAGGGGCCCCGCCAACCAAATCGGAGGCCGAGGGGCTTCGCCAACCAAATCGGAGGCCGAGGAGCCCCGCCCACCAAATCGAAGGCCGAGCAGCCCCGCCCACCAAAGCGGAGGCCGAGGGGCCTGGCCCCACCCACCAAAGCGGAGGCCGAGGGGCCCCGCCCACCACATCGGAGGCCGAGGGGCCCCGCCCACCAAATCGGAGGCCGAGGGTCCCCGCCCACCAAATCGGAGGCCGAGGGTCCCCGCCCACCAAATCGGAGGCCGAGGGTCCCCGCCCACCAAATCGGAGGCCGAGGGTCCCCGCCCACCAAATCGGAGGCCGAGGATCCCCGCCCACCAAATCGGAGGCCGAGGGTCCCCGCCCACCAAATCGGAGGCCGAGGGGCCCCACCAACCAAATCGGAGACCGAGGGTCCCCGCCCACCAAATCGGAGGCCGAGGGGCCCCGCCAACCAAATCGGAGGCCGAGGGGCCCCACCCACCAAATCGGAGGCCGAGGGGCCCCGCTAACCAAATCGGAGGCCGAGGAGCCCCGCCCACCAAATCGGAGGCCGAGGGGCCCCGCCCACCACATCGGAGGCCGAGGGGCCCCGCCCACCAAATCGGAGGCCGAGGGTCCCCGCCCACCAAATCGGAGGCCGAGGGTCCCCGCCCACCAAATCGGAGGCCGAGGGTCCCCACCCACCAAATCGGAGGCCGAGGGTCCCCGCCCACCAAATCGGAGGCCGAGGGTCCCCGCCCACCAAATCGGAGGCCGAGGGGCCCCACCAACCAAATCGGAGGCCGAGGAGCCCCGCCCACCAAATCGAAGGTCGAGGGGCCCCGCCCACGAAAGCGGAGGCCGAGGGTCCCCGCACACCAAATCGGAGGCAGAGGGACCCTGCCCACCAAATCGGAGGCCGAGGGGCCCCGCCCACCAAAGCGGAGGCCGAGGGTCCCCGACCACCAAATCGGAGGCCGAGGGTCCCCACCCACCACATCAGAGGCCGAGGGGCCCCGCCCACCAGATCGGAGGCCGAGGGTCCCCACCCACCAAATCGGAGGCCGAGGGTCCCCGCCCACCAAATCGGAGGCCGAGGGTCCCCGCCCACCAAATTGGAGGCTGAGGGTCCCCGCCCACCAAATTGGAGGCCGAGGGTCCCCGCCCACCAAATCGGAGGATGAGGGGCCCCACCTGTGAAAATACCTGATGGGCACACAAGTATGCGCCAGTATGGGTACTAAGAGCTTTTCCACATAATAATGAAATATTTTAAAATGTCATAGAACATACCAATATACATAGTTATTGATACATATTATTTATTATTTACATTATTGTTCTTAAGCAAAAAACCGTTGTTGTGGCATTTGCCACAACACGCAAAGTTGTTGTCTGATGTCTTTCATCACTCCCCTCATAAGCATGTTCATGGATCCTGTGTAACTGTACCTTAAATAACAAGAATTGTCAAGAGCTGGTGAGTGCAGCCATTTTTTGTTCTTTCTTACTGTTATTTATTAATTGTATTATTCTTACATTTGAATAAATAAAGTATATATGGATTCTAGACTCCCGATTCTTTAGAATCGGGCTGCCATCTAGTATATAATAAATATAAAAAGTAAACAGACTATATGATTAAAAAATAAATAATAATCCAAAAACGGTGCACATAAGTTGGATACATGTAATTATAGGTATATATATGTAAAGAAAGAAAAGAACACCGGTTCAATTAAAACCATATAACACAACGTAAAAGGTTCACAGAAAGGAAGCAAAATTGAAATTCTCGTTTAAGCCCAAAGGAGAAACCGTTTTGAGGGTCCAAATCCACTTAGATTCCAGTCTTGCCAGTGGTATACTGATTTTTCCACCTCTAGGAGTGGGTTTAATAACAGCGATCCCAATGACCCCTAATAGAGAAGCATCAGAGTCATGGTATATTTTAAAATGTTTTGGAAGCGTCTTCAACATAGACAGGTCTTCAATTTCCTTGGCTGCAGTGATGCCAAGAACATGTTACCGAACTCTAACTTTGAACTGGCGGGTAGTTAAACCAACATAAATCAAAGAACAAGGGCAGGTGACATAATATACCACCGCCTTGGTAGTACAGGTTATAGAGGACATAATTTTAAAAGTATTTAGACCATCTGAACTGAAAAAATCTTGGGCCCTCCCAACATTCGGGCACGCCACACATTTTCCACAAGGACGACAGCCCACTGGTGGTTTAAAGTCAGATAAAAAAGAATATGATTCATTCACATAATGGCTTTTGACCAGTTTGTCACCCAGATTTGTAGACTTTTTAAATGTCATAATGGGTTTCTTCCCAATGTATTGGGAAATTATAGGGTCCGCTTGGAGAATAGGCCATGATTTCTCCAAGTATTTCCTCATCAACTCAATCTGTCCATTATATTGTGTAATATATCTAACTAGATGGTTTGATGTACCGGTAGTTTGTCTTGATGAATATAGTGCCTGGTGTCTAGTAGCTGGCTTGTCAAGGTAAGGAGGCTTATTCGCCGTGCAATGCTCAGAGGAGCATTGTACGGAGAATAAGCCTCCTTACCTTGACAAGCCAGCCAGTATGTCACTCTCCATAAGGAGAAACGTTACCCCTTAGACCCCAGTCCAGAGCCTCTCACCTAGCCAAATCAGTTCTCATGCTTCGCACTGACGAGGGCCAACAGCCCGAACACTGTGTCTGCGAATTGAGATACTGATTTGGCTTTTATACTAAGTCATATTGCACGACTCGTTAAAGGATTGATTGTGACTTGTAGGATCGCTACTTCCAACAGGTGGCGCTATAGAGTTAAGTCCTCTTTTTCTCAGAAGAGGCAATTTGCATATTTAAATTCCCAGAGGAGCATTGCACGGTGAATAAGCCTCCTTACCTTGACAAGCCAGCTGGTATGTCACTCTCCATAAGGAGAAACGTTACCCCTTAGACCCAAGTCCAGAGCCTCTCACCTAGCCAAATCTGTTCTCATGCTTCTCACTGACGAGGGCCAACAGCCTGAAACACCGTGTCTGCGAATTGAGATACTGATCTGGCTTTTATCCTAAGTCATATTGCACGACTCGTTAAAGGGTTGATTGTGACTTGTAGGATCGCTACTTCCAACAGGTGGCGCTATAGAGTTAAGTCCTCTTTTTCTCAGAAGAGGCAATTTGCATATATTGTCTAGTAGTATTTTTGGCACGGTTATATGCCCTTTTTATTGAACGATGGCTATAACCTCTTTCCAAAAATCTTGATCTTAGATCAGCCACCTGTTTGTCAACAGTGGTGGGTGCGAAGAGGAAGCATGTAAAAAAGAATTGACTGCTGTAGTCTTTCGATATAAATCTGTTTGAAGGCAATCATCAGTTCCCCTAAAGACCCTGGCATCCAAAAATTCAATTTGATCCTTGTTGGAGTGATGGGTCAAAAGTATGTTGTATGGATTCCGATTAAGATAAATCGTCCTGCCCTACCATTGATGTATTCTTTAGGACGGTCAGTAAAGATTTCAAGAACATTCCCCGTTATCCAGAGTCTGTTAATCTAACCAGGGAGGAAAATCTTGCCCTGGAAAGACTATAGGGACTCCAGGATGTGGTTTACAAACCAGCAGATAAGGGTGGGAATGTGGTGATATGGCCCAAGTCACAATACGAGACAGAGGCCTTTCGCCAATTAAATGATGTTGCTTGCAACAAAAAATTGACATACAATCCTCTAAATAAATTTCAAACGGAATTACTAACTATCCTGAAGAAGGCTAAGGATGATGAGTTTATTAGTAAGGAGGTATTTACCACTCTGCAAGTTTGTGAGACATCCATTCCCACCCTTTACTTGCTGCCTAAAATCCACAAAAATCGGATAACCCTTCCTGGTAGACCTATTATCTCCGGTTGCAGAAACTACTTGGAGAATGTAAACAAGTTCGTGGATTCTGAGCTACAGCCGTTAATGGAAACATTACCTTCTTTTATTAAAGATACGAATGATTTCCTAAAAAAAAAAGAATGGCCTACATGTCGGTCCCGATACCCTACTAGTAACATGTGACATAGAATCCCTGTATACTAATATCCACCATGAGGATGGTATACGGGCGGCTCAATTCTTTTTGAAGTCATCTACTACATCTACCCATATGAGTGCCCTTGTGGAACAATTGTTGTCTTTCACATTGTCACACAATTTTTTTCTGTTTAAGGGGTCCTTCTACCTGCAGCTCCAGGGGACAACAATGGGTGCTTCCTTTGCACCTGCATATGCTAATCTCTTCCTGGGGCTGTGGGAGAGGGACCTCTTCCTGTCAGATCAGTCCTCGCCAATGGACTGTGTCCTTTTTTGGGCACAGTACATTGACGACATTTTTCTGATCTGGCAGGGGCCTGTAGAATCCTTAAATGAATTTATGATTTATCTTAATCGGAATCCATACAACATAAAATTGACCCATCACTCCAACAAGGATCAAATTGAATTTTTGGATGTCAGGGTCTTGGAAAGAGGTTATAGCCATTGTTCAATAAAAAGGGCATATAACTGTGCCAAAAATACTACTTGACACCAGGCACTATATTCCTCAAGACCAACTACATCAAACCATCTAGTTAGATATATTACACAATATAATGGACAGACCGAGTTGATGAGGAAATACTTGGAGAAATCATGGCCTATTCTCCAAGCGGACCCTATAATTTCCCAATACATTGGGAAGAAACCCAGTATGACATTTAAAAGGTCTACGAATCAGGGTGACAAACTGGTCAAAAGTCATTATGTGAATGAATCATATTCTTTTTTATCTGACTATAAACCACCAGTGGGCTGTCGTCCTTGTGGAAAATGTGTGGCGTGCCCGAATGTTGGGAGGGCCCAAGATTTTTTCAGTTCAGATGGTCTAAATACTTTTAAAATTATGTCCTCTATAACCTGTACTACCAAGGCGGAGGTATATTATGCCACCTGCCATTGTTCTTTGATTTATGTTGGTTTAACTACCCGCCAGTTCAAAGTTAGAGTTCAGTAACATGTTCTTGGCATCACTGCAGCCAAGGAAATTGAAGACCTGTCTGTGTTGAAGACGCTTCCAAAACATTTTAAAATATACCATGACTCTGATGCTTCTCTATTAGGGGTCATTGGGATCGATGTTACTAAACCCACTCCTAGAGGTGGAAAAATCAGTATACCACTGGCAAGACTGGAATCTAAGTGGATTTGGACCCTCAAAACGGTTTCTCCTTTGGGCTTAAACGAGAATTTCAATTTTGCTTCCTTTCTGTGAACCTTTTATGTTGTGTTATATGGTTTTAATTGAACCGGTGTTCTTTTCTTTCTTTACATATATATATATACCTATAATTACATGTATCCAACTTATTTGCACCGTTTTTGGATTATTATTTATTTTTTAATCATATAGTCTGTTTACTTTTTATATTTATTATCTATATAGCATACGGGCACATAATATTCTAGTATATTTACTATATCTAGGTATATATGTTATTTTATATATTTATTTTCGTGTCTTTAATTTTTAAGTGACTCAGGTTGTATATATATATGCTCTTATATGATGCTAATACTTTTACTATCTCCTTCTAGTATGTCTTATGGTGACTTTCTGTGAATAGTCTTCTTGAAATCCTCTATTTTCTTGAAGTGGATGTGGCGGTGCTCATCCTGGACTGCCTGATGCATCCATGTTGATGTGTTTATCGCCCTCAAGTTTTCGGATGGGACAGCTCCTTTGAATATAATTGAACTAAATTCTTTTCTTATTTTCTCTTTTTTTGCATATTTCTTTCTTTCTTTATATGACTTATATGTCCTCATATCTCACCTTTCCATATGTCGTTTTTTCACTCATGGAATTATTTTGATATTTATCCCTTTATGTGTTCTTGTCCCTTGTTTATATTATTCTATTTTATTTTATATTATTAGCACAATTTTCTTTGCCCCTCTTATTATTCATTCATTTATTTATTTCTCTTTTTACATTATTCACTTGTTTTTTGAATCGTTATTTTGTTTCTGTGCGCTGTGATTATCAGCCCCCTCTTTTTTTATATATAATTATTTGCACCTGCACCTGTTATCACATCTCTTCACATCTATGTGCACTTATAATCATGCCCCTGCATTGTTGCATACTTCACATTGTCCATATGCATGCATACAATATACATAGTTACCTCCTCTTCTCTTCATTCTGGTCCGCCCATGTCCGGGTACCGTCGCTGTGCGCGTGCGTTGCCTGTGTCCCGCTTGCTGTGCATCTCGCGTCTTGGTTACCATGGCAGTATCTTTGCTGCCGGGTCGTGTGATGCGGGCGCTGCACACTTCTGGGTCCTCCTGGTGGCGCATGCGCCGTCATGCCTCTGCCCCGTTCATCGACATTATTGGTCTGTGTATATATAGATCTCCGGTTCCTCCCGTACATCACCCCCTGACGAAAGATTAAGTCCGAAACGCGCGTCGGGGTGCACTGTACCTGGAGGATTGGACCCCTAAAAGGATAAGGTATAAACTTCATTTATTCTTGCTTACCGAACCTGGCGCTCATTATGTGTTCTGGGTGCAAACAATATCACTTATATAGTTCACATATATTATTATTTTTCTTGGCGCATACATTGCTACTTACAATGTTATATAAACACTGTTTATATTTTTGTTTATAACAGACTTCACATATATCTGTTTTCGCACTAGTGCACTTTATTTGCACTTTTTGCACACACTTTTTTCTAATTTTTATTATTTTTTTATATGCACTTCCTTTGCATTTTTTATATAGTGTGTTGCACTTTATATATACCTCTTGATGCACTTTTGTGTGCCTCGTGGTTCGAGCAAATGAATTTTAGGCATCTCTCCTATATACATACCTGGCCTTTTTCGAGTCCGTTTTTTTGGTGCTAGTGTATCTTCACATATATATTTTGATATACATATGTATATATATATATCTTTTTAGCACATAGTCTATACTTACCTCCCGGTACAGGCACAGTTTTGTATGTGCCATTTTTGCCCATTATATTAAAATTTAATAAAGGCATTTTTATATTTTACTACGTTTTTATCTTGTCTCTTTTTAATTTGGTTAATGTGTATAAATATTTCTTTACCTTCCATATGTAAGGCGCATATTTGTTGACTTCCATACATAGGGTTCTTTGTGTTCCCCTAAGGAACTAATCTAGATGAGTGGTGAGCACTTTGAACCTCCAAGTGCTTCACAGAAGTTTATAATGTAGAGCCGTAAAAAAAATCATATTTTTTTCACAAAAAAATGATATTTTCGTACCTAATTTTTCATTTTCCCAAGGGTAACAGGACAAATTGGACACCAAAAGTTGTTGAGCAATTTGTTGTGAGTATGCTGATACCCCGTGTGTGGGGTTAAACCACTGTTTGGGCGCATGGCAGAGCTCGGAAGGGAAGGAGCGCAGTTTGACTTTTCAGTGCAAAATTGGATGGAATTTAGATCGGATACCATGTCGCGTTTTGAGAGCCCCTGATGTGCCTAAACAGTGGAAACCCCCCACAAGTGACACCATTTTGGAAGGTAAACCCCTAAGGAAATAATCTAGATGTGTGGTGAGCACTTTGAACCCCAAAGTGCTTCACAGAAGTTTATAATGTAGAGCCGTAAAAAAAAATCATATTTTTTTCACAAAAATAATCTTTTTGCCCCAATTTTTTTATTTTTCCAAAGGTAACAGGACAAATTGGACCTGAAAATTGTTGTCCAATTTGTCCTGAGTATGGTGATACCTCATATATGGGGGTAAACCACTGTTTGGACGCATGGCAGAGCTCGGAAGGGAAGGAGCGCCATTTGACTTTTCAATGCAAAATTTGCTGGAATTGAGATCGGACACCATGTCGCATTTGGAGAGCCCCTGATGTGCCTAAACAGTGGAAAACCCCGACAAGTGACCCCATTTTGGAAAGAAGACCCCTGAAGGAACTTATCTAGATGTGTGATGAGCACTTTGAACAACCAATTGTTTCACTAAAGTTTAGCATGTAGAGCCGTGAAAATTAAAAAATCATTTTTTTTCCATAAAATGATCTTTTAGCCCGCAATATTTTATTTTCCCAAGGGTAACAAGAGAAATTGGACCCCAAAAGTTGTTGTCCAATTTGTCTTGAATACACTGATACCCCATATGTGTGGGGCGAAACCACCATTTGTGCGCGGAAGGGAAG
This sequence comes from Ranitomeya variabilis, assembly GCF_051348905.1. Classification (NCBI taxonomy): domain Eukaryota; kingdom Metazoa; phylum Chordata; class Amphibia; order Anura; family Dendrobatidae; genus Ranitomeya; species Ranitomeya variabilis. Next base: position 467,328,614 of record NC_135232.1, on the reverse strand, counting down.
GAGCGCCGTTTGGAATGCAGCCTTAGATGGATTGGTCTGCAGGCATCACGTTGCATTTACAGAGCCCCTGATGTACCTAAACAATAGAAACCCCCCACAAGTGACCCCATATTGGAAACTAGACCCCGCATGGAACTTATCTAGATGTGTTGTGAGAAATTTGAACCCCCAACTGTTTCACTACAGTTTATAACACAGAGCAGTGAAAATAAAAAATCCTTTTTTTCCACAAAAATTATTTTTAGCCCCCACTTTTGTATTTTCCCAAGGGTAACAGGAGAAATTGGACCCCGAAATTTGTTGTCCAATTTTTTCTGAGTACACTGATACCCCACATGTTGGGGTAAAACCCTGTTTGGGCGCACGGGAGAGCTCGGAAGGGAAGGAGCACTGTTTTACTTTTTCAATGCAGAATTGGCTGGAATTGAGATTGTATGCCATGTCCTAACCCTAACTTTAGCCCCAGCCCTAACCCTAACTTTAGCCCTAACCCTAACCTTAACTTTAGCCCCAAACCTAACTTTAGCCCCAACCCTAACCATAACTTTAGCCCCAAACCTAACCCTAACTTTAGCCCCAACCGTAACCCTAATGGGAAAATGGAAATAACTAAATTTTTTTTAATTTTATTATTTTTCCCTAACTAAGTGGGTGATAAAGGGGGGTTTGATCTACCATTTATAGCGGGTTTTTATAGCAAGTTTTTGTTTGGCAGCTGTCACACACTAAGAGACACTTTTTATTGCAAAAAATAGTTTTTTGCATCATCACATTTTGAGAGCTATAATTTATCCATATTTTTGCCCACAGAGTCATGTGAGGTCTTGTTTTTTGTGGGACATGTTGACGTTTTATTGGTACCATTTTCGGGCACATGACATTTTTTGATCGCTTTTTAATCCGATTTTTGAGAGGCAGAATGAACAAAAACCAGCAATTCCTGAATTTCTTTTAGGGGGGGACGTTTATACCATTCCACGTGTGGTAAAATTGATAAAGCAGCTTTATTCTTCGGGTTAGTATGATTTCAGCGATACCTCATTTATATCTTTTTTTATGTTTTGGCGCTTTTACACAATTAACTATTTTATATAAAAGATAATTGTTTTTGCATCACTTTATTCTGAGAGCTATAACGTTTTTATTTTTCTGCTGATGATGCTGTACGGCGGCTTTTTTTTGCGGGACAAGATGACGTTTTCAGCGGTACCATTGTTATTTAAATCCGTCTCTTTTATCACAACTTATTGCACTTTTTGTTCAGCAGCATGATGATAAAGCATTGTTTTTTGCCTCGTTTTTTATTTATTTTTTTTGCGCTGTTCATTGAAGGGGTTAACTAGTGGGATAGTTTTATAGAGCAGGTCGTTACGGACTTGGCGATACCAAATATGTGTGTTTTTTTGTTTGTTTTTTTATTTACATAAATAAATGGATTTATTGGAAAATATTTATTTATTCATTTTTTCTTTATTTGGGGATTTTTTTTTTTTATATACATTCTATTTTTTTATTTTTTTTACTTTCTAAGGCTGCCGTCACAGTAGCAGTATTTGGTCAGTATTTTACATCAGTATTTGTAAGCCAAAACCAGGAGTGGAACAAATAGAGGAAACGTATAATAGAAACATATGCACCACTTCTGCATTTATCACCCACTCCTGGTTCTGGCTTACAAATACTGATGTAAAATACTGACCAAATACTGCTACTGTGATGGCAGCCTAACACAGTGTCTGCAATTTGAGATTCTGGTTTGGCTATTATCCTCCTAAGTCATGTGACAAGGCTCGTTAAAGGGTCAACATTGACTTGTAGGATTGCTACTTTCCAATAGGTGGCAATAGAGTTCTAGCTCTCTTCCTCTCTGAAGAGACAATTTGCATAATTAGCATATTACCCAGAGGAGCATTGCGGCTTTAAGTCTCCTCATCTCGGCATGCTTAGCATGTCGATCTCCGCAATGAGAAACGATACTTCTTGGATACCCCATACTCAGTATCGTTGCCCCTTGGCGGTCTTTTGCTCAATAATGGTGCTCTTTTTGTGTACTGCACTCAATAATGCTGATCCTTAACTACCTCCACTCAGTAATGATGTCTCCAACTCAGTAATTGCACCAATCACCATGAATAGTAACTAGTGATGAGCGAATAGCATTGTTGCTTGTGTCTCCCCGAGCACGCTCAGGTGATCTCTGAGTATTTTGTAGTGCTCAGACATTTAGTTTTCGTCACCTCAGCTGCATGATTTATGGCTATTTGACAGCCTAAATACATATGGGAATTCCCTAAGAAACAGGCATTCCTCACATGTATTCAGCCTGGCTAGCAGCTGAGGTGAGGAAACCTAAATGTCTGAGCACTACAAAATACTCAGAGATCACCCGAGCGTGCTCTAGGAGACCCGAGCAACAATGCTATTCGCTCATCACTAGTGTTGAGCGATACCTTCCGATATTTGAAAGTATCGATATCGGATTGGATCGGCCGATATCCAAAAAATATCGGATATCGCCGATACCGATACCCGATACCAATACAAGTCAATGGGACACAAATATCAGAAGTGATCCTGAATGGTTCCCAGGGTCTAAAGGAGAGGAAACTCTCCTTCAGGCCCTGGGATCCATATTCACGTAAAAAATAAAGAATAAAAATAAAAAATATGGATATACTCACCCTCGGACGAGCCCTGGCTGTGACCGCTGCAATCGGCAGCCTCCGTCCCTAAGAATGCAGAGTGAAGGATCTTCGATGACGTCGTGGCTTGTGATTGGTCACGTGACCGCTCATGTGACCGCTCACGTGACCAATCACAAGACGCAACGTCATCGCAGGTCCTACACTCACTGCATTCTTAGGAACGGCGGCTGCCGGTTGCACCGCTGAGGTCCAGGGTCTGTCGGAGGGGTGAGTATATCCATATTTTTTATTTTTATTCTTTATTTTTTACATGAATATGGATCCCAGGGCCTGAAGGAGAGTCACCTCTCCTCCAGACCCTGGGAACCATATGCACTGCACATGCCTGGGAACTTATAGGAACTTCCGATTCCGATTTCTGATATCACAAAAATATCGGAGCTCGGTATCGGAATTCCGATACAGCGAATATCGGCCGATACCCGATATTTGCAGTATCGGAATGCTCAACACTACTCATCACTAATAGTAACCATAAAATTATAAAACAAATATTCATATAGCCTGTTCTCACAATGAATGGAGTTGCACAATATATTTAGGCCTGGACCCATGAGCTGTCAGATTGGAATCCTCTAATACCAATTTCAAAGACTACAAATCTAAGATGCCCATGGCTTATGAGAGTATCTTGCATAGCAGTAAGCTGACAGACCTCTGCCCCACTATAATACGAATATTATAGTGGGGCAGAAGTCTATCAGTGTATGTGATTATTGTTGAAAGGACAGCAATGCATAGATGAATTGCAATAGCAGTAGATTAGGCGTCCCAAAAAAAGGACATTGGTAGATAATGGGTTAACTAAAACTTCATTATTTGTAGACTACTTTTTAAAAGTGGAAACCACTTTAAGAAGGCACAGAAGGTTCAATCACCCTTGAGCCCTAATTCTTACAGAGTCTACAGGCTGTTTCAATCAATGTAATAAGATCGGAAATGAAAAGTGCAAAAATGAAAAGTATTGTTATTTCATGGCATCCTGGCTAAATCTTTAAAGAAGTTATCCCATCTTGTCAAACAAGTATGATTTCAAAGTGCTTGGAAAAACAAGCAACTTTGCAACTTACCTCTTATTAAAAATTATCTCCTTTTAATAATGAAGGAAATTTTAATTCTACAGTTTAATACTCATTGCCTAAGTTAAGTCTCTGTAGTAAAACAGAGAGCGACAGTTTTCTAGGCAAGGATTGAGCACTTGCAAGTGCTTTGTTATAAAACTTGCAAATATTTCTCTTAAACTGGCCTGATTGCTGGATGATGAATGCTTCAGCTTCCCCTGTGCTCCTCCAAAGCTGCCTAGCTTGCCGCACGGGAGCGTTGGACGATGAACTTGTAAGTGGTCCCAAGGGTCAATCTGGCTCTTGATTATTTGAGGGTGGTGCACTCCTAAAAACACAACTACGCTAAGCCTGATGTTGACCCTCAAGTTCACTACCCAACAATCCTCCCACCAAAAATCATTTTACTGTATAGCTCTGATATTTTGTAGTTTGTAAGAAGCTGGTGTAAAAAATCACAACGCTTTATAAGAGAGTTTAAGAAGCAATGCAAAACAAACTAATGTAGATGAGCAAGTAATAAAGTTAAATAGATGTCAATTACTTTAGAAATGCGACTCCATCAGAAGTAGATGGGGTGTTATATCTTCTCATGTATTCGTGCATCTCAGGAAAGCTCTTCTTAACATAGTCTTCCGCACTGCTCTCTTTTACTGTTCCAAACCGGAACCCCTGGGAGGGATGATGAAGCTATAAAACAGGGATTATATTGTTATTGCCTTATTATAGAATAATCAGAGATGGCATTTTCTTTTTGTTACATAAATGACAATTGAAGATGAAATGACATTGTAAAGACTGCAGATGCATCGAGGGGATAAATTCAAATCAGATCCTAAAACCTTTATGAAAACACATCGAAAATACCAACGTCTTACGTATTGTAGACCGCAAACCATGTGTTTCGATTTTACTCTGTAAGAGCGTAGAAAAGTAATTTGCTATTTACCAACTGTGATATTACCAATAAGCAAAGTTGTGACAGAATGAATGAGCTTCTTTCATTTTTGATGCTATTAAATATTTTAAAAAATCATCTCATTTTTGCTGCTACATAGATGTAGCAGAACTCAGTACTCCATTGGGTGTCATAATAACTGGCAGTTACCTAGAAAGGATTTCTTACCCTTATTTACACTGTAGAACAGCGCTGAACTTAAATGGTAAGCTTATTCAACATTTTGTTAACATTTGGAGTCAGTTGAAAAAGTTTAATACGAGGTCAGAAAGTACCTAACTCACTGTTTTTTCACCTGTGTATGAAAGGTTATTTAGCAGTAGCATATTTACTGACATTAGTGCTTGAAACTTTGTGACCAGTTAGGGGCTCTGGTCCATTTTTAGCTGACTGACATAGAATATGGTGCTCGGTGTGCGTGCGCATGCCCAGTGTCAGCACCATTATGAAGGCGTCACAAATAGAGATGGCCAAACCTGAACAGTAAAGTTTGGCATCCGTCTCAAACACCTACTGTTCGGGCACAGACACCGAACATGGACTTCACCGGGAAGTCTGTGTTACTGTTCTGGTTCGGCTGAAAAAACACCGGGTGTTTGACGCGCTTTCATGTCCATGGCAGCATGGCAAACACCACTTCTGATCGGCGGTGAAATCATCCACACCGGTCAGAGAGCTGCGGTACCCATGTTGTCAAAAGGCAGCTCGAGCACTCAGCTGTGTTCGAAGGCATAAAGTTTACCTCCAGTCACTGGTGTCAGCTGATGGGACTCCTGATCCCACCATCTGATACCTGATTTATTTCTCACGTTGTTAGCGTGGATCTCACCGAGGTCACAGCAGCTCAGCCCAGCTGGGAACAGAGCCTCATTAACCGGATGTAACCTCATTGACGTCACCACTGGTCACTGAGGCTGCGCTTGCAGCATTTCAGTCACCAGTGGTTCTCAGTCTGGATGGTCACATCTAGGCACCGTCCAGGTTGAAAACTGTTTATCCTCCAGACATGGATTACGGCATGGGACAGATTGACAGACAGGTATGGTGTATTGTTTTTTTATTTTAGTTTTATTACAGGAAGGGGGTTCGGTGGAAGTAGGTGAGGTCATAACTATGGTTTAATTAAGATTATTAAAAGAGTCTGTGTCTTTCTTTCAATTTAAGTACTTTATTCTTGTTGTGTCTTTATTTACCATGTAAAAGTATTTTATTCTTGCTGTGTCTTTATTTACCATATAACTATAGGATTAGAAATGGAGAGGTGTCTTATAGACATCTCTCCATTACTGAGCCATGGGCTTGATGTCACCTGACAATACAAAGGTGACATAAATCCCACAAATACTAACCCAACTTGCAACTGCTACAGGGCAAGTGGGAAGAGTGGGCAAATTGCAAGAATTGGTGTGTCTAATAGATGTGCCTTTTCTGTAGAGTTGTGGGCTGCTATTTTTAGGCTGGGGGGCAATATCCATGGCCCTTTACCAGCCTGAGAATACCAGCCTCCAGCTGTCTGCTTTAGAAAGGTTGGTTGACAAAACTGGGGGGACCCCACGCTTTATTTTTAAATTATTTATTTAAATAATTAAAAAATACGGCAAGGGGTGTTAGGGCTAGCGAAACGCACCAAGTAATTGTGCAGAGATACCTGCTGCAAGTAATGGCGGATGGACACTGAGCTCACACGTGGGTTAAACTTCACCCCGTGTGAAATGAAAGCGTACTCTGTTGCCTCACAGAGTCACGCTGTACACAGGGACTAAAACCCTAACTAAAAGTTGTGCTTGCTCTGGAACTCTTCTGTGCTAACCTCACACATGAAGGAACCAGATGCTAAGCCAAGGCTAATTGCCCCCACTGATGCTAGCTGCCTGCCTGAGTGTACAGCCCCAAGGCTAATCAGGACACTTATATACAGTGTGGCAGAGTATCCAATGGCAACTGCCAAATACAAATGATACTAGCGCATGGCCATGTGGCCATGCAAACCTTTTATGGCTGTAGCAGTTCAGGACCTTTCTAGTGGACCAATAGGAGCTGCTACAGGACCTAAGCGTGTGACCCCTAACCTCCAATGAGAGGTCTTCCCTTGGGCATGCTCAGGAGGGGAAAAGCAGGACTTAGTCCCAGGAGCGCCTGCTCGTCGCCGAACAGCACTAGTTATAATGGCTGAACCTGGAAGGGCAGCAGTAACCAAATCTGCAGTATCTGTCCTGGCCAGGCATTGGGACCGACGTCTCTGCTGAACAGGCTCCACTGCGGCTGGAAAAGAATGGTAGACTGCAGCAGGCATGGCTCGACATTCCCCTGTGCAGTGGCAGGAACTCGATGCCTAGCAAGGGGACCCCTCTATTCTTGATAACTAGCCTTGCTGAAGCTGACAGCTGAGTGATGCAGCCCCCAGCTGTGAGTTTTGCTTGGCTCGTTAATAAAAATACAGGGAAACATATGCCAGGTTTTTTTCTAAATTATTTATTTACAGATCAGAAGCAGTCTGCTCAATACTCCTATCCACCGCTCCTGCTCTCGCTGTTATTAGTGGCAGCATGTGTCCCATCAACTGACACCAGTGACCGGAGGTAGACTTTACACTTTTGATCACAGCTGAGTAGTGTTGAGCGATACCATCCGATACTTGAAAGTATCGGTATCGGATAGTATCGGCCGATACCCGAAAAGTATCGGATATCGCCGATACCGATACCCGATACCAATACAAGTCAATGGGACACCAAGTATCGGAAGGTATCCTGATGGTTCCCAGGGTCTGAAGGAGAGGAAACTCTCCTTCAGGCCCTGGGATCCATACTAATGTGTAAAATAAAGAATTAAAATAAAAAATATTGATATACTCACCCGTCCGGAGGCCCCTGCACCTTACCGCTGTTAACCGTCAGCCTGCTTTGCTTAAAATGAGCGCATTCAGGACCTTCCATGACGTCACGGCTTCTGATTGGTCATGTGCCGCTCATGTGACCGCCACGCGACCAATCACAAGTCGCGACGTCATTCTCAGGTCCTAAATTCCTAGAATGAGGAGTTTAAGGCCTGAGAATGACGTTGCGGCTTGTGATTGGTCGCGTGGCGGTCACATGAGCGGCACGCGACCAATCAGAAGCCGTGACGTCATGGAAGGTCCTAAACGTGCTCATTTTAAGCAAAGCAGGCTGCCAGTTAACAGCGGTAAGGTGCAGGGGCCTCCAGAAAGGTGAGTATATCCATATTTATTATTTTAATTCTTTATTTTGCACATTAATATGGTTCCGATACCGATTCCCGATACCACAAAAGTATCGGATCTCGGTATCGGAATTCCGATTGTTATGACCCCAATGGCGAGGGTCTCAGAGATATCAGCAAGTCTGCGAAGTACAAAAATCGAGCTCATAGGGCAGTGGTAACTGGGTTGACCATATATCTACTCCTAACGCCAACACTAGAAGTAGCCGGGGAACATGCCTACGTTGGTCGCTAGATGTCTCGCGCCAGCCGGAGGACTAACTACCCCTAGAAGAGGAAAACAAAGACCTCTCTTGCCTCCAGAGAATAGACCCCAAAAGTAGGATACAAGCCCCCCACAAATAATAACGGTGAGGTAAGAGGAAATGACAAACACAGAGATGAACTAGGTTTAGCAAAGAGAGGCCCACTGACTAATAGCAGAATGTAGTAAGATAACTTATATGGTCAACAAAATCCCTAACAAAAATCCACACTGGAGATTCAAGAACCCCCGAGCCGTCTAACGGCCCGGGGGAAGAACTCCAGCCTCCCTAGAGCTTCCAGCAAGGAAAGGATACAGATAATGAACAAGCTGGACAAAAATGCAAACAAAAACAAATAGCAAAAAGCAAGAAAGCGGACTTAGCTTAATCACGCAGGAACCAGGATCAGTAGACAAGAGCACTACAGATTAGCTCTGATATCAACGTTGCCAGGCATTGAACTGAAGGTCCAGGGAGCTTATATAGCAACACCCCTGACCTAACGACCCAGGTGAGCATACAAGGGATGATAGACATACCCAGAGTAAAATCACTAGTAGCCACTAGAGGGAGCCAAAAGGTAAATTCACAACAGTACCCCCCCCTTAGTGAGGGGTCACCGAACCCTCACCAAGACCACCAGGGCGATCAGGATGAGCGGCGTGAAAGGCACGAACTAAATCGGCCGCATGCACATCAGAGGCGACCACCCAGGAATTATCCTCCTGACCATAGCCCTTCCACTTGACCAGGTACTGAAGCCTCCGCCTGGAGAGACGAGAATCTAAGATCTTCTCCACCACGTACTCCAACTCGCCCTCAACCAACACCGGAGCAGGAGGCTCAGCAGAAGGAACCACAGGCACAACGTACCGCCGCAACAAGGACCTATGAAATACGTTGTGAATGGCAAACGACACCGGAAGATCCAGGCGAAAGGACACAGGATTAAGGATCTCCAATATCCTGTAAGGACCAATGAATCGAGGCTTAAATTTGGGAGAGGAGACCTTCATAGGAACAAATCGAGAAGACAGCCATACCAAATCCCCAACACGAATTCGGGGACCCACACCGCGGCGGCGGTTGGCAAAACGCTGAGCCTTCTCCTGTGACAACTTCAAGTTGTCCACCACATGACTCCAGATCCGCTGCAACCTATCCACCACAGAATCCACCCCAGGACAGTCAGAAGGCTCCACATGTCCCGAGGAAAAACGAGGATGGAAACCAGAGTTGCAGAAAAATGGCGAAACCAAGGTGGCGGAACTAGCCCGATTATTAAGGGCAAATTCAGCCAACGGCAAGAAGGTCACCCAATCATCCTGATCAGAAGAGACAAAACACCTCAAATACGCCTCCAGAGTCTGATTAGTTCGTTCCGTTTGTCCGTTAGTCTGTGGATGAAAAGCGGAGGAAAACGACAAATCAATGCCCATCCTACCACAAAAGGATCGCCAGAACCTGGAAACAAACTGGGATCCTCTGTCCGACACAATATTCTCAGGAATGCCGTGCAAACGAACCACGTTCTGGAAGAACACAGGAACCAGATCAGAAGAGGAAGGCAGCTTAGGCAAAGGAACCAGATGGACCATCTTGGAGAAACGATCACATATCACCCAGATGACAGACATGCCCTTAGACACCGGAAGATCCGAAATGAAATCCATAGAGATGTGTGTCCAAGGTCTCTTCGGGACAGGCAAGGGCAAGAGCAACCCGCTGGCACGAGAACAGCAAGGCTTAGCTCGAGCACAAGTACCACAGGACTGAACAAATGACCGCACATCCCTTGACAAGGAAGGCCACCAAAAGGACCTGGCTACCAGATCTCTGGTGCCAAAAATTCCCGGGTGCCCTGCCAACACTGAGGAATGAACCTCGGAAATGACTCTGCTGGTCCATTTAGCAGGCACAAACAATCTGTCAGGTGGACAAGAGTCAGGCCTACCAGCCTGAAATCTCTGCAACACACGTCGCAGATCTGGAGAAATGGCTGACAAGATAACTCCTTCCTTAAGAATACCCTCAGGTTCAGCGACTCCAGGAGCATCAGGCACAAAGCTCCTAGACAGTGCATCGGCCTTCACATTCTTCGAACCTGGTAAATACGAGACCACAAAGTCAAAATGGGAGAAAAACAATGACCAGCGGGCCTGTCTAGGATTCAGGCGTTTAGCAGACTCGAGATACATCAAATTTTTGTGATCAGTCAAGACCACCACACGATGCTTAGCACCCTCGAGCCAATGACGCCACTCCTCAAATGCCCACTTCATGGCCAACAACTCCCGATTGCCCACATCATAATTTCGCTCTACCGGCAAAAATTTCCTAGAGAAAAAGGCACAAGGTCTCATAGTAGAGCAACCAGGGCCTCTCTGCGACAAAACGGCCCCTGCCCCAATCTCCGAAGCATCCACCTCAACCTGAAAGGGAAGTGAGACGTCAGGCTGGCACAAAACAGGCGCCGAAGTAAACCGGCGTTTCAACTCCTGGAAAGCCTCCACGGCAGCAGGAGCCCAGTTAGCTACATCAGAGCCTTTCTTGGTCATATCCGTCAGCGGTTTAACAACGCTAGAGAAATTTGCGATAAAACGACGGTAGAAGTTAGCAAAACCCAAGAACTTCTGAAGACTCTTAACTGACGAGGGTTGAGTCCAATCATGAATAGCTCGGACCTTGACTGGATCCATCTCCACAGCAGAAGGGGAAAAAATGAACCCCAAAAAGGGAACCTTCTGTACACCAAAGAGACACTTTGAGCCTTTTACAAACAAAGAATTTTCACGCAGAATCTCAAAAACCATCCTGACCTGCTCCACATGCGAGTCCCAATCATCAGAAAAAAACAGAATATCATCCAGATAAACAATCAAAAATTTATCCAGATACTTCCGGAAAATGTCATGCATGAAGGACTGAAAAACTGAAGGTGCATTAGAGAGCCCAAATGGCATCACCAAGTACTCAAAATGACCTTCGGGCGTATTGAATGCGGTTTTCCATTCATCGCCCTGCCTAATGCGCACAAGGTTGTACGCACCACGAAGGTCTATCTTGGTGAACCACTTGGCACCTTTAATCCGGGCAAACAAATCTGACAACAGCGGCAAAGGATACTGAAATTTGACAGTGATCTTATTTAAAAGCCGATAGTCAATACAAGGCCTCAAAGATCCGTCCTTTTTGGCCACAAAAAAGAATCCCGCACCAAGAGGGGAAGAAGAAGGACGGATATGCCCCTTCTCAAGAGACTCCTTGATATATGAACGCATCGCGGTATGTTCAGGTACCGACAGATTAAACAGTCTCCCCTTAGGAAACTTACTGCCAGGAATCAAATCTATTGCACAGTCACATTCCCTATGAGGAGGCAGTGCACTGGACTTAGACTCGCTGAAGACATCCTGATAATCAGACAAATACGCCGGAACTTCCGAAGGCGTAGAAGAAGCAATAGACAAGGGCAGGGAATCTCCGTGAATTCCATGGCAGCCCCAGCTTGACACTGACATAGCCTTCCAGTCCAAGACTGGATTATGGGTCTGTAACCATGGCAAACCCAAAACAACCAAATCATGCATTTTATGTAGAACAAGAAAACGTATTACCTCCCGATATTCGGGAGTCATGCACATGGTAACCTGTGTCCAAAACTGCGGTTTATTTTTTGCCAATGGCGTAGAGTCAATGCCCCTAAGAGGGATAGGATTTTCCAATGGCTCCAGAACAAAACCGCAGCGCTTGGCAAATGACAGATCCATCAGACTCAGGGCAGCACCTGAATCCACAAACGCCATGACAGGATACGATGACAGTGAGCAAATCAAAGTTACAGAAAGAATAAATTTAGGTTGCAAATTACCAATGGCGACCGGACTAACAACCTTAGTAAGACGTTTAGAGCATGCTGAGATAACATGTGTAGAATCACCACAGTAGTAACACAAGCCATTCTGGCGTCTATGAATTTTCCGCTCATTTCTAGTCAGGATTCTATCACATTGCATTAAATCAGGTGCCTGTTCAGACAACACCATGAGAGGATTTGCGGTTTTGCGCTCCCGCAACCGCCGGTCGATTTGAATAGCCAGGGCCATAGAATCATTCAGACCTGTGGGAATGGGAAAACCCACCATCACATTCTTAATGGCTTCAGAAAGGCCATTTCTAAAATTTGCAGCCAATGCACACTCGTTCCACTGGGTCAGCACGGACCATTTCCAAAATTTTTGGCAATACACTTCGGCCTCGTCCTGGCCCTGAGACATCACCAGCAAGGCTTTTTCTGCCTGAATCTCAAGATTGGGTTCCTCATAGAGCAAACCGAGCGCCAGAAAAAACGCATCAATGTCAGCCAATGCCGGATCTCCTGGCGCCAGCGAGAAGGCCCAATCCTGAGGGTCGCCCCGTAAAAAAGAAATAACAATTTTTACTTGCTGAGCGGAGTCTCCAGATGAACAGGGTTTCAGGGACAAAAACAATTTACAATTATTCCTGAAATTTCTAAATTTAAATCGGTCTCTGGAAAATGGTTCAGGAATCGGTATCTTAGGTTCTGACATAGGATTTCTGATAACATAATCTTGTATGCCCTGCACACGAGCAGCAAGCTGGTCCACACTTGTAATCAAGGTCTGGACATTCATGTCTGCAGCAAACACAAGCCAATCAGAGTTAAAGGGGAAAAGAAAAAAAAATGAGAGAGAGAAAAAAAAACTCAGAACTTTCTTTCTTATAATCCCGCTTCTGCAATGCATTTAACATTTAATACAGGCCTGGCAAACTGTTATGACCCCAATGGCGAGGGTCTCAGAGATATCAGCAAGTCTGCGAAGTACAAAAATCGAGCTCATAGGGCAGTGGTAACTGGGTTGACCATATATCTACTCCTAACGCCAACACTAGAAGTAGCCGGGGAACATGCCTACGTTGGTCTCTAGATGTCTCGCGCCAGCCGGAGGACTAACTACCCCTAGAAGAGGAAAACAAAGACCTCTCTTGCCTCCAGAGAATAGACCCCAAAAGTAGGATACAAGCCCCCCACAAATAATAACGGTGAGGTAAGAGGAAATGACAAACACAGAGATGAACTAGGTTTAGCAAAGAGAGGCCCACTGACTAATAGCAGAATGTAGTAAGATAACTTATATGGTCAACAAAAACCCTAACAAAAATCCACACTGGAGATTCAAGAACCCCCGAGCCGTCTAACGGCCCGGGGGAAGAACTCCAGCCTCCCTAGAGCTTCCAGCAAGGAAAGGATACAGATAATGAACAAGCTGGACAAAAATGCAAACAAAAACAAATAGCAAAAAGCAAGAAAGCGGACTTAGCTTAATCACGCAGGAACCAGGATCAGTAGACAAGAGCACTACAGATTAGCTCTGATATCAACGTTGCCAGGCATTGAACTGAAGGTCCAGGGAGCTTATATAGCAACACCCCTGACCTAACGACCTGTTGTGAAATTGGATTCTGGGCTCCCCCGGTGGCCACTTGTGGAATTGTACTTGTGTGCATCATCCCCTCTGTTCACCTGCTCCTATCAGGATGTGGGAGTCGCTATATAACCTTGCTCCTCTGTCAGTTTCATGCCGGTCAACAATGTAATCAGAAGCCTTTCTGTGCATGTTCCTGCTACTAGACAACTCCCAGCTAAGTTGGACTTTTGTCCTTGTGTGTTTTTGCATTTTGTTCCTGTTCACAGCTGCTGTTTCGTTACTGTGTCTGGAAAGCTCTTGTGAGCGGAAATTGCCACTCTGGTGTTATGAGTTAATGCTAGAGTCTTAAAGTAATTTCTGGATGGTGTTTTGATAGGGTTTTCTGCTGACCATGAAAGTGCCCTTTCTGTCTTCTTTCTATCTAGTAAGCGGACCTCGATTTTTGCTAAACCTATTTTCATACTACGTTTGTCATTTCATCTAAAATCACCGCCAATATATGTGGGGGCCTCTGTCTGCCTTTTGGGAAAATTTCTCTAGAGGTGAGCCAGGACTGTCTTTTCCTCTGCTAGGATTAGGTAGTTCTCCGGCTGGCGCTGGGCATCTAGGGATAAAAAAACGTAGGCATGCTACCCGGCCACTTCTAGTTGTGCGGCAGGTTTAGTTCATGGTCAGTATAGTTTCCATCTTCCAAGAGCTAGTTCTCATATATGCTGGGCAATGTTCTCTCACCATTGAGAATCATGACAGTTTGACCGGCCCAAAAAAAAGGGTTAAATTACTGGCTGAGAAAGGAGAGAAAAAAGAAGTCTGCTACAATTTTTTTTTTTTTTTTTTTTTTCCTCTAGTTCTGAGTGTGCTCTTAATTGAATCACTTGCTAGTCTGCCTTTACTGCAGCCTTCCTCTCTTTCTCTCCTTCTTATCCTTGAATGGCTCTGTGTTCACCTGTTTCAAATGGATCTTCAGAGTGTAGCTACAGGTTTGAATAATCTCGCCACAAAGGTACAAAATTTGCAAGATTTCGTTGTTCATGCACCTATGTCTGAGCCTAGAATTCCTTTGCCTGAATTCTTCTCGGGGAATAGATCTCACTTTCAAAATTTTAAAAATAATTGCAAATTGTTTTTGTCCCTGAAGTCTCGCTCTGCCGGAGACCCTGCACAGCAGGTCAGGATTGTAATTTCCTTGCTCCGGGGCGACCCTCAAGACTGAGCTTTTGCATTGGCACCAGGGGATCCTGCGTTGCTCAATGTGGATGCGTTTTTTCTGGCCTTGGGGTTGCTTTATGAGGAACCTCATTTAGAGCTTCAGGCGGAAAAGGCCTTGATGTCCTTGTCTCAGGGGCAAGATGAAGCTGAAATATACTGCCAAAAATTCCGCAAATGGTCTGTGCTTACTCAGTGGAATGAGTGCGCCCTGGCGGCGATTTTCAGAGAAGGTCTCTCTGATGCCATTAAGGATGTTATGGTGGGGTTCCCTGTGCCTGCGAGTCTGAATGAGTCCATGACGATGGCTATTCAGATCGATAGGCGTCTGCGGGAGCGCAAACCTGTGCACCATTTGGCGGTGTCTACTGAGAAAACGCCAGAAAATATGCAATGTGATAGAATTCTGTCCAGAAGCGAGCGGCAGAATTTTAGACGAAAAAATGGGTTGTGCTTCTATTGTGGTGATTCAACTCATGTTATATCAGCATGCTTTAAGCGTACTAAGAAGCCTGACAAGTCTGTTTCAATTAGCACTTTACAGTCTAAGTTTATTCTATCTGTGACCCTGATTTGTTCTTTGTCATCTATTACCGCGGACGCCTATGTCGACTCTGGCGCTGCTTTGAGTCTTATGGATTGGTCCTTTGCCAAACGCTGTGGGTATGATTTGGAGCCATTGGAGGCTCCGATACCTCTGAAAGGGATTGACTCCACCCCATTGGCTAGTAATAAACCACAATACTGGACACAAGTGACTATGCGTGTTAATCCGGATCACCAGGAGGTTATTCGCTTTCTGGTGCTGTATAATCTACATGATGTTTTGGTGCTGGGATTGCCATGGCTGCAATCTCATAACCCAGTCCTCGACTGGAGAGCTATGTCTGTGTTAAGCTGGGGATGTAAAGGAACTCATGGGGACGTACCTTTGGTTTCCATTTCATCATCTATTCCCTCTGAGATTCCTGAATTCTTGTCTGACTTTCGTGACGTTTTTGAAGAACCCAAGGTTGGTTCACTACCTCCACACCGGGAGTGCGATTGTGCCATAGACTTGATCCCGGGTAGTAAATACCCTAAGGGTCGTTTATTTAATCTGTCTGTGCCTGAACACGCGGCTATGCGAGAATATATAAAGGAGTCCTTGGAAAAGGGACATATTCGTCCTTCGTCATCTCCCTTAGGAGCCGTTTTTTCTTTGTGTCTAAGAAAGACGGCTCTTTGAGGCCGTGTATTGATTATCGACTTTTGAATAAAATCACGGTTAAATATCAATATCCGTTACCACTGCTTACTGATTTGTTTGCTCGTATAAAGGGGGCCAAGTGGTTCTCTAAGATTGATCTCCGTGGGGCGTATAATTTGGTGCGAATCAAGCAGGGGGATGAGTGGAAAACCGCATTTAATACGCCCGAGGGCCATTTTGAGTATTTGGTGATGCCTTTTGGTCTTTCAAATGCCCCTTCAGTCTTCCAGTCCTTTATGCATGACATTTTCCGCGATTATTTGGACAAATTTATGATTGTGTATCTGGATGATATTCTGATTTTTTCGGATGACTGGGACTCTCATGTCCAGCAGGTCAGGAGGGTTTTTCAGGTTTTGCGGTCTAATTCCTTGTGTGTGAAGGGTTCTAAGTGTGTTTTTGGGGTTCAAAAGATTTCCTTCTTGGGATACATTTTTTCCCCCTCTTCCATCGAGATGGATCCTGTCAAGGTTCAGGCTATTGGTGATTGGACGCAACCCTCTTCTCTTAAGAGTCTTCAGAAATTTTTGGGCTTTGCTAACTTTTATCGTCGATTTATTGCTGGTTTTTCTGATGTTGTAAAACCATTGACTGATTTGACTAAGAAGGGTGCTGATGTTGCTGATTGGTCCCCTGATGCTGTGGAGGCCTTTCGGGAGCTCAAGCGCCGCTTTTCTTCCGCCCCAGTGTTGCGTCAGCCTGATGTTGCTCTTCCTTTTCAGGTTGAGGTCGACGCTTCTGAAATCGGAGCTGGGGCGGTGTTGTCGCAGAGAAGTTCCGACTGCTCCGTGATGAGACCTTGTGCTTTTTTTTCCCGTAAATTTTCGCCCGCCGAGCGGAATTATGATATTGGGAATCGGGAGCTTTTGGCCATGAAGTGGGCTTTTGAGGAGTGGCGTCACTGGCTTGAGGGGGCCAGACATCAGGTGGTGGTATTGACTGACCACAAAAATTTAATTTACCTTGAGTCTGCCAGGCGCCTGAATCCTAGACAGGCGCGCTGGTCGTTGTTTTTCTCTCGGTTTAATTTTGTGGTGTCTTACCTACCGGGTTCTAAGAATGTTAAGGCGGATGCCCTTTCTAGGAGTTTTGAGCCTGACTCCCCTGGTAATTCTGAGCCCACAGGTATCCTTAAAGATGGAGTGATATTGTCTGCCGTTTCTCCAGACCTGCGGCGGGCCTTGCAGGAGTTTCAGGCGGATAGACCTGATCGTTGCCCACCTGGTAGACTGTTTGTTCCTGATGATTGGACCAGTAGAGTCATCTCTGAGGTTCATTCTTCTGCATTGGCAGGTCATCCTGGAATCTTTGGTACCAGGGATTTGGTGGCAAGGTCCTTCTGGTGGCCTTCCCTGTCACGAGATGTGCGAGGCTTTGTGCAGTCTTGTGACGTTTGTGCTCGGGCCAAGCCTTGTTGTTCTCGGGCTAGTGGATTGTTGTTACCCTTGCCTATCCCGAAGAGGCCTTGGACGCACATCTCGATGGATTTTATTTCGGATCTGCCTGTTTCTCATAGGATGTCTGTCATCTGGGTGGTGTGTGACCGTTTCTCTAAGATGGTCCATCTGGTTCCCTTGCCTAAGTTGCCTTCTTCTTCCGAGTTGGTTCCTCTGTTTTTTCAAAATGTTGTTCGTTTGCATGGTATTCCGGAGAATATCGTTTCTGACAGAGGGACCCAATTCGTGTCTAGATTTTGGCGGGCATTCTGTGCTAGGATGGGCATAGATTTGTCTTTTTCGTCTGCTTTCCATCCTCAGACTAATGGCCAGACCGAGCGGACTAATCAGACCTTGGAGACATATTTGAGGTGTTTTGTGTCTGCGGATCAGGATGATTGGGTTGCTTTTTTGCCTTTGGCGGAGTTCGCCCTCAATAATCGGGCCAGCTCTGCCACCTTGGTGTCCCCGTTTTTCTGTAATTCGGGGTTTCATCCTCGATTTTCCTCCGGTCAAGTGGAATCTTCGGATTGTCCTGGAGTGGATGCTGTGGTGGAGAGGTTGCATCAGATTTGGGGGCAGGTGGTGGACAATTTGAAGTTGTCCCAGGAGAAGACTCAGCTTTTTGCCAACCGCCGTCGTCGTGTTGGTCCTCGGCTTTGTGTTGGGGACTTGGTGTGGTTGTCTTCTCGTTTTGTCCCTATGAGGGTTTCTTCTCCTAAGTTTAAGCCTCGGTTCATCGGCCCGTACAAGATATTGGAGATTCTTAACCCTGTGTCCTTCCGTTTGGACCTCCCTGCATCCTTTTCGATTCATAATGTTTTTCATCGGTCATTGTTGCGCAGGTATGAGGTACCGGCTGTGCCTTCCGTTGAGCCTCCTGCTCCGGTGTTGGTTGAGGGTGAGTTGGAGTACGTTGTGGAAAAGATCTTGGACTCTCGTGTTTCCAGACGGAAACTCCAGTATCTGGTCAAATGGAAGGGATACGGTCAGGAGGATAATTCTTGGGTCACTGCCTCTGATATTCATGCCTCCGATCTTGTCCGTGCCTTTCATAGGGCTCATCCTGATCGCCCTGGTGGTTCTGGTGAGGGTTCGGTGCCCCCTCCTTGAGGGGGGGGTACTGTTGTGAAATTGGATTCTGGGCTCCCCCGGTGGCCACTTGTGGAATTGTACTTGTGTGCATCATCCCCTCTGTTCACCTGCTCCTATCAGGATGTGGGAGTCGCTATATAACCTTGCTCCTCTGTCAGTTTCATGCTGGTCAACAATGTAATCAGAAGCCTTTCTGTGCATGTTCCTGCTACTAGACAACTCCCAGCTAAGTTGGACTTTTGTCCTTGTGTGTTTTTGCATTTTGTTCCTGTTCACAGCTGCTGTTTCGTTACTGTGTCTGGAAAGCTCTTGTGAGCGGAAATTGCCACTCTGGTGTTATGAGTTAATGCTAGAGTCTTAAAGTAATTTCTGGATGGTGTTTTGATAGGGTTTTCTGCTGACCATGAAAGTGCCCTTTCTGTCTTCTTTCTATCTAGTAAGCGGACCTCGATTTTTGCTAAACCTATTTTCATACTACGTTTGTCATTTCATCTAAAATCACCGCCAATATATGTGGGGGCCTCTGTCTGCCTTTTGGGAAAATTTCTCTAGAGGTGAGCCAGGACTGTCTTTTCCTCTGCTAGGATTAGGTAGTTCTCCGGCTGGCGCTGGGCATCTAGGGATAAAAAAACGTAGGCATGCTACCCGGCCACTTCTAGTTGTGCAGCAGGTTTAGTTCATGGTCAGTATAGTTTCCATCTTCCAAGAGCTAGTTCTCATATATGCTGGGCTATGTTCTCTCGCCATTGAGAATCATGACAACGACCCAGGTGAGCATACAAGGGATGATAGACATACCCAGAGTAAAATCACTAGTAGCCACTAGAGGGAGCCAAAAGGTAAATTCACAACATCCGATACCGCAAATATCGGCCGATACCCGATACTTGCGGTATCGGAATGCTCAACACTACAGCTGAGAGCTCATGCTGTCTTTTGACAGCATGGGAACCACAGCTCTCTGATTGGCGGGGATGATTTCACAGCCGATCAGATGCAGTATTTGCTGCGCTGTCTTGCACATTACAGTGCAGCAAACACTGGATGTTCAGGTCCTTCATTCAAGTGAATAGGGTCCGGGTTCGGGTTCGGGTTCGAGTTCGGGTACTGTTCTTGTACCCGAACCCGAACTTTTTGTAACTGTTTGGCCAGACCTGAACATCCAGGTGTCCGCCCATCTCTAGTTGCCAATACAGTCACCGAGAGCTATTTTCTCTGGAGTGTGACGTATCGCGCATGGGCCAAGTTTAAGCACCAGATGCCAAACACCTGTAAGGAATATACATCTAGGAGACAGAACACACAGTGACTTACAGCTCCCTGAGGAAGGCCACGCGAAACGCACGTCCACACATGTCAAACATGAATAAAATGACTCTTTTTTTTATAAAAAAATGTCTTATATAATTTTCAAAAGTTTATCTCATGCATGGTGTGTATGTCCTTATCGATACTACACAGATTGGGCATGTTGCCTGATTCAATATAGTGGATATCTATCATTTCCCATATTAGGGATATTCTTACAGTAGGAAATTATATATCACATATGCACTGGCACTTTATACTCTCCTTGACGTATCAATGGTCTAGATCAGGGGTTACCAACCTGTAGCTCGGGAGTCACATGTGGCTAGCGGTCCCATGAATTGTGGCTTGCTGCTGTCTGCCAGCTTGGTGCATTAGCTCCAGATTTAGTAAACAGGTATGAAGAGCACATCTCAAAATGGTGAACTTTGTGAGTAGCCCTGCACAGAAGAGCAGATTTGGGTACACTTCTACTGGTCTTGGGGGTTTAGAGGTAAATTAAGTATGATACGCTGGAGACAGGATGATACTACTGGTCAGAGGAGGTGCTTGACGCTGGATGTGACTGTGCTGGGAGTGCGTGATGAAAGAATGCTGAATGGGGGTGTTGTGGGAACCCCTGGATCTTGGCATACTGCTTCTGGGTGTTTTGTGTGGAAAAGCTTTGTACCCATAATGGGGGCTTTGGTTGCCGCTACTGTGAGGGGAGCAGGAGCTGGATTTGGCTCGTGACCCTCTTTCAGTGCTGAATGTGGCTTTCAAGGTCAGAAAGGTTGGGAACCACTGGTCTTGATAGTATGAACTATCTCAATGAGCGACATTGATAATGTACATGACCTCCTTGCTTATTTGTTTAGGAATCTTGCTTACCCTAGCCTGTTATTTGCAGTGGACCTGCAGCCACAAACATCTGTGTTTCTCGCCACGCAACCTATTTTCATTTGGATGTTTTGTATGTCAGCCTTTTTTTTGTAACTAAAAAACTTTTTGTGCAGTATCTATTTTTGTGGACCTTAGCTTCATGCTTATTGCAGGATTTATCTGTTAAGGGGTGTCCATGAGGACTATTGATTTTGGCCATTCACTTGAGGTGTTTGGGTATGATAGAAGCAATTGATTTACAATGTTTCTAGTTCAGAAGATATTGACTATTTTCTTAGTTTTTGTTGCATTTTTGCTACATTTTTAGTGCATGTTTTGCTGCATTTTTGCCATGTGTAAGGCTGTAGTAGCATCGTACGTAGTGAAGAGGTAGTGACCCACAAAGTTCCAACAAAAAAGTTTCTTTAATGTGTTTCCTCACAGCAATAAAATCCAATTCAAACAAATGCATACAACTTCAGTATATATTCATGTTCATAGCAATACATATCATATGGCTTTAAAATTACATTCACTAAACAGGCCAGACTTCCCTTGTCCAGTTTCCCTGGGCGATCGCATGCCATAGAACAGTCTCCACACACCAGACTGACACTGACGTGCACCTCACACACCTGACACACCCATACCTCTTACTGCAGGGCTTTTAACACACACAAACCTGTGGCCTTCAGCCACATGGAAAACCCAGATCGGAATTCTGTGACTCCCATGCACACCTATAGACTTCATCCGTCTGCATGCACAACCTGGGGAGAAGACACAGCGACCCCTACCTGTGACATGAGTCATTGCCTCACATTGCAATCACAGCTACACCTGCGACTGCCATGCACACCTATGGCCTTCATACACCTCTGTGTGCATTCTGGAGAGCACAAACAGAGCTTCCTAGATCTAACAGGGGTCACTGCCTCACATTTCCTCCCCCTGTTCATACCTGTGTGGTTGAACACTTGTTAGGCTACGTTCACATTAGCATCTTTGGGTGCAGCGTTGTCGACAGATACTGACGCATGCGTCATACGCCCCTATCTTTAACATGGGGGGGTGCATGGACATGCGCCGGTATGCGTTGTCAAGCGTTGTACGATGCATGCGTCATTTGGGCGCACCAGACAGGGAGCGGCCGACGCTACATGTTGCATTTTTCCTGCACCAAATTTCCGGTAAACAACGCATGCAACACACTTGCGTCATAAATGCGCCAAAAAACACATTACTGTCTATGTACAACGCATAGGGCGCAGGTGCCTGCGTTGACCCGCGTTGTTCGACGCATGCGCCTTTTGAGTAAAAAACAAGTGATGAAGTGTCTAGACAGTGACAAGACCGCCCCATTGATATAAAAAAGGGTGATTGCATTGTATTTCACTTGCCTGCACGTCTGGAAAGAGAGAGTACACGAGACACAGCTCTGCCTTCAAGAGATGTAAGTATATAATTTCTCTGTCCTTTTTTTATTCTTTGCAATGTTTGTAATTTGATTTTTTTTTATGTCTGTGACATTTTTTTTTCTTGCAATTTATGGTGGTTTATTTAATTTTTATTGGGTTGTTCTGCGTTGACCGCATGCGTCGAAAAATGCTGCGTTGTGTATTGCGTTTTGGGTTGCGTCGACGATGCTGCACCCAAACACGCTAATGTGAACGTAGCCTTACCCCGTACGGGTGCGAGATAGGGCATCCATATGACCCTGTGAAATTCCCACCCAAAACAACATCTTCAGTTTCTCCTGCCAATACCTCTAGAGGGAGCCTATCGGGATTACACTCTGACCCTAATTTGGTGACCCCTATGGCAGATATCTCAACATTTCCGGACTCTATGCCCGACACAGTACATAAGCACATTCTCTGCTGCAACTGCAGCGCCTCCTGCTGCTGCTGCCAGAACTGCAGCTCCTGCTGCGCAGACATCATGGACCCACCGATCCACAGCAAATCTTCGTAACCCCACCGAGTTACCACCAGAAGACTTTAATCTCCGTGGCCCCACTGAGCCACAGTAAGCTGTCTTGAAAAAAGTTTTCAATCAGTTTTTGCACAATGCTATGCAGCACACTTTGGGGTATGCCTCAGTTCACACTGCCTGTATTCTCCACCATATGTAAGGCTGTAGCAGCATCGTATGTAGTTAAGAGGCAGTGACCCACAAAGTTCCAACACAAAGCCTCTTTAGTGTGTTTCCTCACAGCATTAAAGTCCAATTTACACAAATACATATAACTTCAGTGTATATTATCAGTGTACAGTTCACACCAGTTCATATCAATACATATCATATGGTTTTAAACTTACAGTCCCTAAACAGGCCAGACTTCCCTTGTCCAGTTTCCCTGGGCGACCGCACGCCATATTACAGTCTCCATAGTCTCCATATACACAGCCTCATATGTTGCAGACACTACACATGCCGGCCTTCCTCTGACCAGTTCCAGTGGGTGTCCTGCATCACTGTATCACAGTCTCTTACAGTCTCTTTACTCACACAGCCATACACTGCCCAGGATATCCTCTGGATAGCAGCTGAGCACCATATCCACCCGTTTGCAATCATTACACATGCTAGTCCTCTTTCGGGCACAGGACATCCACCTTCGGGCATATGACTGTCCACATCCATCTCTTTTGGGCACAGGACATCCACTTCCGGGCACAGCACTGTCCACATCCGACTCCTTCAGGCACAGGACATCAACTTCTGGGCACAGGACTGTCCACATACGAGACCAATACTGTTATGATCTGGTGACCTTGGAGCTGCATGAGAGACTTTCTCAGGAGTAGGTGGTGCCTGTACTGACCGCAAACCCTAATCTAACACCGCAACTAGAAGTAGCCGTGGGATGTACCTAACACGTCCTAGACATCTCGACACAGCCAGAGGACTAAATACCCCTATAGATGGAAATGGGAATTCTATCTTGCCTCAGACCAAAACCCCAAAGGATAGGCAGCCCCCCACAAATATTGACTGTGAGGATAAGAGGGAAGACACACGCAGGCAGAAAAACAGGATTTAGCAAAAGAGGCACTTCTAGCTAAATAGAAAAGGATAGGACAGAATTCTAAGCGGTCAGTATTAAAATCCTAAAAACATCCACAGCAGATAATACAAATATTCCACATCTAACTAAAGACATAGAAAGTATATCTGCATCTCCTGAGAATCCAGCATGACTGAAAAATCCAAACAAAGTCTAAGCTGGACAAAAACACAATAAATTGCACTGAATTGCAAAGCACACTGCATGTGTGCACAGAGACAAAAAACCAGACACTTATCTTAGCTGAATTTGCAGCAGGGCATGAGGAGCCAGAGAGAGATGCAATCCCTCCAAGTACAATGGACAACTGGCACAGACTCATGGATCCTGCACACCTAAATACCTAATAGAGATGCAATCAGCAGAAACACCTGCCCGGATTACAACCCCAAGACAACTGCACTACCACCAACAACCACCGGAGGGAGCCCAAGAGCAGAATTCACAACACAATACCATGGACGACTTTCAGCGCTGTGTGCGCTGTGGGTGCCAAGCTATTCAGCTGCCCTAGGTGCTGGCTCCACTGGCCTGTGCCTCCATGCACTCAGTCAGTGCTCTGCAGGCCTCTGTTCTGCACATCAGCACACACCAGACTGACACAGATGTGCATCTCACACACCTGACACACCCATACCTCTTACTGCAAGGGTTTTAACACACACAAGCCTGTGGCCTTCAGCCACATGGAAAACCTGTATCAGAAATCCATGACTTCCATGCACACCTATGGACTTAATCCGTCTGCATGCACAACCTGGGGAGAAGACACAGCGATCCCTACCTGTGACATGAGACACTGCCTCACATTGCAATCGCAGCTACACCTACGACTGCCATGCACACCTATGGCCTTCATACGCCTCTATGCGCATTCTGGCGAGTACAAACAGCGCCCCCTAGCTGTAACAGGGGTCACTGCCTCACACATGGTACATTTGTCTTTTGTGCAAGCTGATAAAATTTAATGCATAAATGCATAACAAAGCTGTACTGTACTATAAAACACAGCTGAAGATTTGCATAAAAAAAGCTGAAAAAATGCAAATGTGAACATATGTCAATGTGTCAATGTAGATAACTAACTTACAATTTCCTCCTTGATAACATATAACAAATTAGCAATATTGTGAACAGCAGAAAACATTACAAGATAACCGATTGCAGGCTATTGTTGAGAAACTTTCAGAATTTTACATTGCATCTTGCAAAACTGAACCTACACTACCGTTCAAAAGTTTAGGGTCACCCAGACAATTTTGTGTTTTCCATGAAAACTCGTACTTTTATTAATCAAATGAGTTAACATAACAAATGAATTGAAAATCTAGTCCAGACATTGACAAGGTTCGAAAAAAAAAGGTTTTTATTTGAAATAATAATTTTCTCCATTTAACTTTGCTTTAGTCAAAGAATGCTCCCTTTGCAGCAATTACAGCATTGCAGACCTTTGGCATTCTAGCAGTTAATTTGCTGAGGTAATCTGGAGAAATGTCACCCCATGCTTCCAGAAGCCCCTCCCACAAGTTGGTTTGGCTTGATGGGCACTTTTTGCGTACCATACGGTCAAGCTGCTCCCACAACAGCTCAATGGGGTTGAGATCTGGTGACTGCGCTGGCCACTCCATTACAGATAGAATACCAGCTCCCTGCTTCTTCGCTAAAGAGTTCTTATTCCCATAGTCCTATTTAGCGATGGCTATGTCACTTCAATGATACATTTTACAACATAATCAATTATGGTATGGTGCCATAAGAGAAAAAGAAGTGAAGAGGGAAATACAAATAAAATAGTGAATTTTTATTGATAAATAATTAAAAATTGGGTAATAATAAAAATAGACATAAAGGGGACCTCCAATCATACGTGGAGGTTAGCCAGTATTAATAACTACACATGGATAATTTTGACTGCAGCATAGTCATTAATAGATATACAAATACATAAGGTGCACAGTTAAAAAATGCTACAAAAAGGGAAAACAGGTTAATTAGGATCAAAGTGTCAAGGATTTCTATGCTCCCTTAGGAAAAAGGCCAGTAGGTATGTATTCAGCAATGCAAATACCTTGCTATTTAATGCTGGGAAGTGATTGCAACACTAAACAATATTGCCTTCACCAAGGGAGGGAGTGGAAAAGACACAGTCCAAAAGAAGGAGGTATAGTTCATATGGTAGAATTCATACAGTATGTTACCTGCTATTGAAGCTGGAATAAAGAGCAGGAAATCTGAGCACGAAATGTAACTAACTGGCGAAGCTCCCCCACCGCCCGACGAGCGCTGTTTCGCAGATGCCTCTTCCAATAATGTGATAATGTGACTGCAAGTATCTGATTTGCATACATGTGGTCAAGTGTTGACTAGATATGAGCTGGTTTCCCGCAATTCACTTATATTGAGTGAGGCTGAGCACTTCTTGTCAGAATAGCTCGGAAGTATAAATATCACATACCTACAATCACATGACCACCAACTTTTGCTGCTTGCATTGGAACATCTTGACAGCATGCGGTGTGTGTGCTATGAGATTTCAGAAATCTGCCATCACAGAGTGCAGATTTTCATCAGAAACCTGGACAACCCCTTTACCTATAAAATTTAGCACTGTACCTTGCCAAATCCCATGTAATATACTCACTGTCAGGATTTGGCTCTGCTTATCTTCTTGCTTATCTCGATGACCATGTAGTATTCACTGAACACTGAGAGAATTAGGAAGAGCAGCAGGTTGGCACATGACTGTAAATATTCAAATCACATATGAACGGTCACATGACAACTACTCAGATAGATTAAGCTGTGTATAGGAGTGGGAGGGTGCGATACATTGAATGTTTGCCCAAGTGCCGGAAAACCCAGATCCCCCTGTAAGTGTTCCATTAGTGTTGCAATACAGCAGAGCTGTGAGAGCTGCAACAAATGTGTTTGTAAGAAGACAAAGTACAGTACTATTGCACTGTATTAGTTACATGTATAATATTGGTAACAACCAATTTTATTTGAAATTATTAATTGAACCTGTCAGCTGATTCCTATTGCCCAATCCATGGGCAGCATGAATCAGTGACCTGCTCCTTTTTTTGAAGCTATGTATCTTTCACTCTGCTGAATTTCTGAGACTATGGGTCAGATTCAACAAGACCGGCATTGTTCACAGTGCTCTTGATGAGGAGATAATTTTGTCGTAAAAACTTTAATAAATCGGGCCCTCTGACATTCCCTGTGTATGTGTATTGAGAGACATCTGTCACTCAATAGAAGGGGGATGAGGCCAAAACCACCAGCCTCCAGTACTAGTCACCCTAGTTGTATCACTCCCGACCCTTGTTTCAACTAAGGTTTTCAGATTGAAACACGACAGCACTAATGAAGCAAGTCAATAATTCATCCTGCTTATAGTTCCGACAGCATGTATCAGCTGACAGGTTCCTTTTAAATGTTAATTTAAAATGATAAAGAAATATTAATAAAACTAGTGACAAGTAGTCAGCATCAAAGATCATTTCATACAACTTTTCATAAATCATTTATCACTTACAAATTATTGACACTGACTAAAGTAAAACAAAGGAGACAATGTTATATTTCTATAGCCAAAACATGGTGCAACTAAATCATGAACACATTGGAAACTAATTACATAACAGCCTTTCAATAGAATATCATGATCAAATTGACTTTTTTATGCGTTTTGCATATGATAATGACATGTCTGGTATCACAGCTCATTTTACAGTCAGTCTGCTAGCATAAAATGACTATTCAAACCGACCATGGCACCTTGTAGGGGAAACAAAAATAATACTCTTAGGGCTCATTTCCACATGCGAGGCACACGTCCGTATCTCGCATGTGGAAACCAAGCTCTGGCGCCGGCACTTTGGAGCGGAGCTGTGCAGCTCCATGTGTTCCTATGCGGCCGCACGCTCCGCTCTGGAGTGCCGGCTCCACAGCTTGGTTTCCACATGCGAAATACGGACGTGTGCCTCGCATGTGGAAATGAGCCCTTAGAGTCCAAATCCATTGCTGATTTCTCCAGAAACACTTCAGTATTCAAATATTCTAATGAAGTGCTTGGTGCACGCGGGGCGTAACCAAGAAATTTTGTTGCAAAAACAAGGAAAGGAATAGGTCATAATGAGGGGACCACCTGAGGCTGGAATGCAACATAAAAATTTAAACATTTTATTGTTTAATTCAACACACAAGAAAACAAGCAAAAAACATTAAAAACACTAAAATTAGTCACACAAGTAACATGACATCTATTTGCCGGAGGCTCATAATAGAACCAACCACCTTAAGCTACACTACAAAAATATGTATACCTACTGTATATAAACAGCATATCTAAGATTTAAGTTGCCCGCTCACCACCTCTGACTATATATACCCTGCTTAACCCCTTCATGACCCAGCCTATTTTGACCTTAATGACCTGGCCATTTTTTGCAATTCTGACCAGTGTCCCTTTATGAGATAATAACTCAGGAACGCTTCAACGTATCCTAGCGGTTCTGAGGCTGTTTTTCATGACATATTGGGCTTCATGTTAGTGGTAAATGTAGGTCGATAGTTTCTGCGTTTATTTGTGAAAAAAACAGAAATTTGGCGAAAATTTTGAAAATTTCACAATTTTCACATTTTTAATTTTTATTCTGTTAAAGGGAACCTGTCACCCCGTTTTTTCTGTATGAGATAAAAATACTGTTAAATAGGGCCTGAGCTGTGCATTGCAATAGTGTATTTTGTGGACCCCGATTCCCCACCTATGCTGCCGAAATACGTTACCAAAGTAGTCGTTTTCGCCTGTCAATCAGGCTGGTCTGGTCAGATGGGCGTGGTATCTTCCCCCAGATCTTGCTTAGTTTTCCGTTGGTGGCGTAGTGGTGTGCGCATGTCCAAGGTCCCGAATCCACTGCACAGGGGAGTGAAAAGAGCGCGATGTGCGCTATTTCATTGGTGATCGGTGGGGGCGGCCATCTTCCTTTGGCCGCGCGTACGCAGAAGCGGCGCTCTGCTGGCCGCGGCTTCAGGAAAATGGCCGTGGGATGCCACGCGTGCGCAGATGGAGATCACGGCGGCCATTTTCCTGAAGCAGAGTTCGCATCTCTGCTTCAGGAAAATGGCCGCCGCGATCTCCATCTGCGCACGCGCAGCATCCCGCGGCCATTTTCCTGAAGCCGCGGCCAGCAGAGCGCCGCTTCTGCGCACGCGCGGCCAAAGGAAGATGGCCGCCCCCACCGATCACCAATGAAATAGCGCACATCGCGCTCTTTTCTCACTCCCCTGTGCAGTGGATTCTGGACCTTGGACATGCGCACACCACTACGCCACCAACAGAAAACTAAGCAAGATCTGGGGGAAGACACCACGCCCATCTGACCAGACCAGCCTGATTGACAGGTGAAAACGACTACTTTGGTAACGTATTTCGGCAGCATAGGTGGGGAATCGGGGTCCACAAAATACACTATTGCAATGCACAGCTCAGGCCCTATTTAACAGTATTTTTATCTCATACAGAAAAAACGGGGTGACAGGTTCCCTTTAAACCAGAAAGTTATGTGACACAAAATAGTTCATAAATAACATTTCCCACATGTCTACTTTACATCAGCACAATTTTGGAAACAACATTTTTTTTGCTAGGAAGTTATAGGGGTTAAAATTTGACCAGTAATTTCTCATTTTTACAACAAAATTTACAAAACCATTTTTTGTAGGGACCACCTTACATTTGAAGTCAGTTTGAGGGGTCTATATGGCTGAAAATACCCCAAAGTGACAACATTATAAAAACTGCACCCCTCAAGGTGCTCAAAACCACATTCAAAAAGTTTATTAACCCTTCAGGTGTTTCACAGCAGCAGAAGCAACATGGAAGGAAAAAATGAACATTTAACTTTTTAGTCACAAAAATGATCTTTTAGCAACAATTTTTTATTTTCCCAAGGGTAAAAGGAGAAACTGGACCACAAACGTTGTTGTCCAATTTGTCCTGAGTACGCTGATACCTCATATGTGGGGGTAAACCACTGTTTGGGCGCACGGCAGGGCTTGGAAGGGAAGGAGCGCCATTTGACTTTTTGAATGAAAACTTGGCTCCAATCTTTAGCGGACACCATGTCACGTTTGGAGAACTCCCGTGTGCATAAACATTGGAGCTTCCCCACAAGTGACCCCATTTTGGAAACTAGACGCTCCAAGGAACTTATCTAGATGCATAGTGAGCACTTTAAACCCCCTGGTGCTTCACAAATTGATCCGTAAAAATGAAAAAGTACTTTTTTTTCACAAAAAAAAATATTTTTGCCTCAAATTTTTTCATTTTCAAATGGGCAACAGGATAAAATGGATCATAAAATTTGTTGGGAAATTTCTCCTGAGTACACCGATACCTCACATGTGGGGGTAAACAACTGTGTGGGCACATGGTAAGGCTCGGAAGGGAAAGGGCACCATTTGACTTTTTGAATGAAAAATGATCTCCATCGTTAGCGGACACCATGTCGCGTTTTGAGAGCTTTTGTGTGCCTAAACATTAGAGCTCCCCCACAAGTGACCCCATTTTGGAAACTAGACCCCCAAAGGAACTTATCTAGATGCATAGTGAGCACTTTAAACCCTCAGGTGCTTCACAAATTGTTCTGTAAAAATGTAAAAGTACTTTTTTTTCACAAAAAAATTCTTTTAGCCTCAATTTTTTCATTTTCACATGGGCAACAGGATAAAATGGATCCTAAAACTTGTTGATCAATTTCTCATGAGTGCGCCGATACCTCACATGTGGGGATAAACCACTGTTTGGGTGCACGGCAAGGCTCGGAAGGGAAGGCGCGCCATTTGACTTTTTGAATGGAAAATTAGCTCCAATCGTTAGCGGACACCATGTCACGTTTTGAGAGCCCCTGTGTGCCTAAACATTGGAGCTCCCCCACAAGTGACCCTATTTTGGAAACTAGGCCACCCAGGGAACTTATCTAGATGCATAGTGAGCACTTTAAACCCCCAGGTGCTTCACAGAAGTTTATAATGCAGAGCCGTGAAAATAAAAAATAATTTTTCTTTCCTCAAAAATGATTTTTTAGCCCGGAATTTTTTATTTTCCTAAAGATAACAGGAGAAATTGGACCCAAAATGTTGTTGTCCAGTTTGTCCTGAGTACGCTGATACTCCATATGTGGGGGTAAACCACTGTTTGGGCGCACGGCAGGGCTCAGAAGGGAAAGCACGCCATTTGGCTTTTTGCATGGAAAATTAGCTCCAATCATTAGCGGACACCATGTCGCGTTTGGAGAGCCCCTGTGTGCATAACAGTAGAAACCCCCCACAACTGACCCCATTTTGGAAACTAGACCCCAAAAGGAACTTATCTAGATGTGTTGTGAGCACTTTGAACCCCCAAGTGCTTCACAGAAGTTTATAACGCAGAGCCGTGAAAATAAAAAATAATTTTTCTTTCCTCAAAAATACTTTTTTAGCCCGCAATTTTTTATTTTCCCAAGGGTTACAGGAGAAATTGGACCCCAAAAGTTATTGTCCAGTTTCTCCTTTGTACGCTGGTACCACATATGTGGGGGTAAACCACTGTTTGGGCACACGTCAGGACTCGGAAGGGAGAGAGCACCATTTGACTTTTTCAAAGCAAGATTGGCTGGAATTAATGGTAGCGCCATGTCGCGTTTGGAGACCCCCTGATGTGCCTAAACAGTGGAAACCCTCAATCCAACACTAACCCCGACACACCCCTAACCCTAATCCCAACCCTAACAACAACCCTAACCCCAACACACCCCTAACCCTAGTCTTAACCCTAATTCCAACCCTAACTCTAATTCCAACCCTAACTCTAAGGCTATGTGCCCACATTGAGAATTTGTGTGCGGATTTTTCGCACCGTTTTTGAAAAATCTGCAGGTAAAACGCACTGCTCTTTACCTGCGGATTTACCGCGGATTTCCAGTGTTTTTTGTGTGGATTTCACCTGCAGATTCCTATTATGGAGCAGGTGTAAAACGCTGCGGAATCCGCACAAAGAATTGACATGCTGCGGAAAATACAATGCAGCGTTTGCGCACTGTATTTTCCGCACCATGGGCACAGCAGATTTGGTTTTGCGTAGGTTTACGTGGTACTGTAAACTAGGGTTGAGCGAAACGGGTCGGCCATTTTCAGAAGTCGCCGACTTTTGGCAAAGTCGGGTTTCATGAAACCCGACCCCTGTGTGGGGTCGGCCATGTGGTCGGCGATCTTCTGAATCTGGTATCGTAATTCCGATACCGAGTTCCGATATGTTTGCGATATCGGAAATCGGTATCGGAATCCACATTTAAATGTAAAATAAAGAATTAAAATAAAAAATATTGATATACTCACCTCTCCGGAGGCCCCTGGACATCGCCGCTGGTAACCGGCAGCCTTCTTTGCTTAAAATGAGCGCGTTTACGGCCTTCCATGACGTCACGGCTTCTGATTGGTCGCGTGCCGCTCATGTGACCGCCACGCGACCAATCACAAGCCGTGACGTAATTCTCAGGTCCTAAATTCCTCATTCTAGGAATTTAAGACCTGAAAATTACGTCACGGCTTGTGATTGGTCGCGTGAGCGGTCACATGGGCGGCCGCGACCAATCACAAGCCGTGACGTCATCTAAGGCCCTGAACGCGCTCATTCTTAAGAAGGAAGGCTGCCGGAAAGAAACAGGGCGCGTCCGAGGGTGAGTGTATACCTAATAGGAATATACTCACCCTCGGCTTCTTTCCGGCAGCCTTCCTTCCTAAGAATGAGCGCGTTCAGGGCCTTAGATGACGTAATGGCTTGTGATTGGTCGCGACCGCCCATGTGACCGCCACGCGACCAATCACAAGCCGTGACGTAATTCTCAGGTCTTAAATTCCTAGAATTAGGAATTTAGGACCTGAGAATTACGTCACGGCTTGTGATTGGTCGCGTGGCGGTCACATGAGTGGCACGCGGCCAATCAGAAGCCGTGACGTCATGGAAGGCCCTGAACGCGCTCATTTTAAGCAAAGAAGGCTGCCGGTTACCAGCGGTGATGTCCAGGGGCCTCCGGACAGGTGAGTATATCAATATTTTTTATTTTAATTCTTTATTTTACACATTAATATGGATCCCAGGGCCTGAAGGAGAGTTTCCTCTCCTTCAGACCCTGGGAACCATAGTATCCCATTGCACTGCATTGGGTTTCGTGTTTCGGCCGACCCCGACCCCGACTTTTTTATAGGATCGGCCGATTTCGCTCGACCCGACTTTTGAGAAAGTCGGGTTTCGTGAAACCCGACCCGATCCTATAATAATAAAAGTCGCTCAACCCTACTGTAAACGTGATGGAAAACTGCTACGAATCCACAGCGACCAATCCGCTGCGGATCCGCAGCCAAATCCGCACCGTGTGCACATAGCCTAATTCTAACCCTAATTCCAACCCTAGCCCTAATTTTAACCCTAACCCTAATTGCAACCCTAACCCTAATTCTAACCCTAATTTTAACCCTAACCCTAATTCTACCCCTAACCCTAAGTGCAACCATAGCCCTAAGTGCAACCTTAGCCCTAAGTGCAACCCTAACCCTAAGTGCAACTCTAAGTGCAACCCTATCCCTAAGTGCAACCCTAAGTGCAACCCTATCCCTAAGTGCAACCCTAACCCTAAGTGCAACCCTAAGTGTAACCCTAGCCCTAAGTGCAACCCTAACCCTAAGTGCAATCCTAAGTGCAACCCTAACTCTAAGTGCAACCCTAAGTGCAACCCTAACGCTAAGTGCAACCCTAACCCTAAGTGCAATCCTAACCCTAAGTGCAACCCTAACCCTAACCCTACCCCTAACCCTACCCCTAACCCTAACACTAATGGAAAAACAAAAATAAATATAATTTCTGTATTTTATTATTGTCCCTACCTATGGGGGTGATAAAGGGGGGGTTTATTTACTATTTTTTTTATTTTGATTGCTTTGATAGAACCTATCACAGCGATCAATGTGTACCTGGAAAGAACCTGCCGGCCGGCAGATCCGGTGGGCGCACTGCGCATGCGCCTGCCATTTTGGAAGATGGCGGCGCCCATGGAGAAGACCGAGGACACCGGGAGGGATATCGGAGCTCAGTAAGTATGGGGGGTGCGATCGGAGCACGGGGGGATCGGAGCACGGGGGGAGCAGGCAGGAGGACGGCGGAGCAGACAGGAGGACGGAAGGGAGCATGGGACATGACAGGATGTAGAGGAGGAGATCGGTGATGGTGGGGGGGTCAGATATGGGTCTCCAGCCACGGCAGATGCTCTTGCAGCATCGGCCATGGCTGGATTGTAATATTTCACCAATTTTCATAGGTGAAATATTACAGATTGCTCTGATTGGCTGTTTCACTTTCAACAGCCAATCAGAGCGATCGTAGCCACGGGGGGGCGAAGCCACCCCCCCTGGGCTGAAGTACCACTCCCCCTGTCCCTTTTGGTCAGGTGAAATTGGAGTTAACCTTTTCACCCGCTCTGCAGGGACGCGATCATTCTGTGACACAGCATATGCGTCACAGGTCGGATTGGCACCAACTTTCATGA
The DNA here is from genome assembly GCF_051348905.1 of Ranitomeya variabilis. NCBI lineage: Eukaryota > Metazoa > Chordata > Amphibia > Anura > Dendrobatidae > Ranitomeya > Ranitomeya variabilis. The sequence goes on along the minus strand of NC_135232.1, from coordinate 467,294,144 downwards.
TGCATGCGCTGTGTCACAGGTCGGGAAGGGGTTAAAGAAATATCTTGGCAGAAAAATATTTAACAAAGCAAAGAAACATGACATGCATAGGATGGAAACAATAGATACAAATCACATGAATCTGAATATAACCATATTAACAAGAGGCAGTGTGACTCACTGAGATACCCTAATTATTAATGTAATATAAGCTTAAATGGCAGTAAACCGCGTGAGTCACAAAATCCATGGGAAAAGATAAAAGGTTTAAGGAGAGTGAGCCATATATCATGCCCAAAATGAGCACAACCAGGTTAGAGGTGCAAGCTGGACAAGCCATCCATAATCATTAACGTGGAATGTCAGCGTTAGTTAGAAATACCCATAAAGAGTGGATCTAAGGTGGAGCAGATGCACAACGCATGTCGCCACCTTCAGTGGCTTCGTCAGGGGTATTCATTTCCTTGTTTTTGCAACAGTATAACATTGTTTGTATAGGTTGGCATGGATCCCTGTTAGATTTGTCTGTGGTGCCCCCTAAATCTATATTATTTGTAACCAAGAAATTCAGTGCAACTTCCCACCTTCGTTAATCCTCCAATTAAGCCCAATAACAAGTGTAGCATCATGGGAGAGTATTTTTCTCTAACCACAGACAAACTCTGACTTTTCCCTTCTATCCTGCCAGTGGACTACAAGCTCTGAACTTTGACCACATCCATATGCTCAGAACCAGAGATTGTACTCAGCAGCTCATCGTCGCCTGCATCTTTACTCCTCAGCTCCATGTGCAGTAGAAATGCGCTTTTAACCAACAGACGACACAGCAGAAGCTGATTCTTTACTGTGAATATATAAGAATGGATGGACTAAAAGTAGTAATATTTGTATTAGTTTTATTAATGACTACTGCAAATATTACTATTTTTAGTTCACCCATTTTTATATATTCATAGATTAATTCATCCACCTTATTTATTATTACACGTAGTAGCCCACTTTGGGCATCCATAGGTTCCTAGCGCAGCAGTCTTCATTCACACAAGTTGTTTCATTTCTGGCAGGCACCCATACACAAATGCTTTCTACCAGCAGCTAATACCCTCCACCCGTTTGGGACAAGTGACATTGTTTATTTGCATCTACTGATTGTTTGCTGGTTTACACGGGTGTTGTGCCATGCACAACCACATCAGGCAAGCATACTTCTCACCGCTTACCCCCTTTTCCCTAGACTTTATCACGTTATGTTCATGTGTCTCTTTCTTTCCAGAAAGTATTTTGTAGCCAAAGGGAATCTGTTAGGTCATTTTTGTGTAGTATACTAATAGTATCCTGAAATACTTTTATTTCTGTTCGAGGCCACATTGTGTTGCTGTAATCCCCGAAAAAGTTATATTAACGCACCAGTAGGTCAAGCATGTGTAAATGGAAAATGAATATTCACCTCCTCCCCATTCTCCCTCCCACCCCTGTGCTCTGACATCACTGATTCTGTCAGACTGCTGTATGTACAAGGATCGCATCGCAATCCTCGGACTGACCGTCTGCTCTCCTGACCTGAGAATGACAGCTGCATAGAAATAAATGCTGTCACGCTCATGTCAGGAGAGCACAGGGCCAGTCAAAGCGATCCTCTGGTGAGTAGCACAGTAATAATCTGTGATTATAGCAACACAATGTGGCCACGAACAGAATTAAAAGTATTTCAGGATACTATTAGTATACTACACAAAAATGACCTAACAGATTCCCATTAGCTACAAACTGCTTTCTGGAAAGAAAGAGACACATGCACAAAAGATGATAAATTCTAGGGAAAAGGGGGTAAGCGTTGAGATGTATGCTCGCCTGATGTGGTTGTGCATGGCACAACACCCGTGTAAACCAGCAAACAATCAGTAGATGCAAATCAACACTGTCACTTGTCCCAAAAGGGTGGAGGGTATTAGCTGCTGGTAGAAAGCAGTTGTGTGTGGGTGCCTGCCAGAAATGAAACAACTAGTGTGAATGAATTTTAATTACAGCAGTTCAGTGGTTAGCATTGCAGCGCTGCGATCCTGGGTTCAAATCCAACCAAGGGCAACATTTGCAAGGAGTTTGTGTCACCCCCCCCCCCCATGTTTGTGTGGGTTTCCTCCGGGTTCTCCAGTTTCCTCCCACACTCCAAGGACCTACTGATAGGGAATTTAGATTGTGAGCCCCAATGGGGACAGTGATGATAATGTCTGTAAAGCACTGTGGAATTAGTAGCCCTACATAAGTGAGTAAAATAGATAAATAAATGTTAATCTGGTGTGTATGAATAACATTAACCCCTTAGTGACGGAGCCAATTTTGTACTTAATGACCAAGCCAATTTTTACAATTCTGACCACTGTCACTTTATGAGTTTATAGCTCTAGAACGTTTCAAAGAATCAAACTGATTCTGAGAATATTTTTTGTGACATACTGTACTTCATGATGGTGATAACATTTCTTCGATATGACTTGTGTTTATATATAAAAAAACAGAAATATGGCACAAAATTAGAAATTTAGCAATTTGCAAACTTTTAATTTTTGTGCCCTTAAATCAGAGAGTCATATCACATAAAATAGTTAATAAATAACATTTCCCACATGTCTACTTTACCTTAGCACAAATTTGCAAACATTATTTTTTATGATGTTATAAGGGTTTAAATTTGACGAGCAAATTCAAATTTTTCCAACAAAATTTACAAAACCATTTTTTTAGGGATCACCTCACATTTGAAGTGAGTTTGGGGAGTCAATATGACAGAAAACACCAACAAATTAAACCATTCTAAAAACTGCACCCCTCAAGGTGCACAAAATCACATTCAAGAAGTTTATTAATCCTTCAGGTGCTTCACGAGAACTAAAAGAATGTGAAAGGAAACAATGAACATTTTACTTTTTTCACAAAAAAAATAATTTGGAACCAAACTTTGTTATATTCACGAGGGTAACAGTAGACAATGGACCACAAAATTTGTTGTGCAATTTCCCCTGAGTATGCCAATACCCTGTATGGGAAAGCCACTGCTTGAGTGCATGGCAAGGCTCAGAAGGCAGGGAGCACCGTTTGACTTTTTGAGTGCAAAATTGACTGGAATCAATGGTGGGTGCTATGTTCTGTTTGGAGACCCCCTGATGCACCTAAACAGTGGAAACCCCCCAATTCTAACTCCAACCCTAACACAGCCCTAACCCCAACCTTAACACACACCTAACCCTAATCCCAACCCTAACCATAATGCTAACCACAACACCACCCTAACACCAACACTACAACCTAACTCCAACACAACACCATAGCCCAACCCTATTAACAACCCCAATCCTTACCCTAGCCCCAACCCTAACCTTAGCCCAACCCTAGCCCTACCCTAAACCTATCTCCAACCTCAACCCTAAACCTAGCCCCAACCCTTTCCCTAGCCCAACCCTAACCCTAGCCCAACCTCCAACCCGAATCCTTGCCCCAACCCTAACCCTAGCTCTAACCCTAACCCTAGCCCCAACCATAACCCAAATGCTAGCCCCAATCCTAACCCTAGCTCTAGCCCCAATCCTAACCCTAGCTCTAACCCCAACCCTAACCCTAGCCTCAACCCTAACCCAAACCCTAGCCCCAACCCTAATCCTAGCTGTATCCCCAACCCTAACCCTAGCCCCAACACTAACCCTATTGGATAAATGGAAAAAAATATATTGTTTTAATTTCATTATTTATACTTAACTAAGGGGCTGATAAAGGGAGGTTTTATTTACTATTTTCTTTATTTTGCTCACTATGATAGGGTCTTTCACAGTGATCAAAATGAACCAATAGGAAAAATCTATTGTTGCCGGCCGGCAGATCTCACCTGGCATACTGCGCATGTGCCCACCCTTTTCTTCCCTGAAGAAGACACCAAGAGGTGGGAGACAGAGTCGGAGGTGCCAGGAAAAACCGGAGGTACTGGGGGGTTCGAGGGACCTCATTTCTCCCTCTCCTCTGATGTGTTAGATCATATCAATGGAGAGAGACATAAATGGGAAATCTGACTTTTTTTGTGGTCGCCATTATTCAGTGAATAATGGTGATCACAACAATGGTGATGGTGAAAAACGAACCTGAATCATGTCCCCCGGTAGCAGAGATCCCAGAGATTTTCTGACACTGGGGGCCACTATATCCTTATTTCTCAGTGCCATTAAAAAGTGGCACTGAGGAATAAGTACCCTTAACTGCCTCTGTTAAAAGGCGTATTGACGATTGTTAAGGGGTTGAAGAGGTAAAAAAAAACAATGCAAACATGAAAGTTTTGATAAAAAGGTATGCAAATATGCATAAATTTGATCCATAAATGAAGCAATGTTTTATTTGCCACTCATGTTTTTAATCTGAACAATAAACTTAATTTTTTTACTACAAAGTAACAGGAATTGTCTGTCTGCTGTCTATAAATCACTTTGTCTCTTTTTGTGAAACTGAATATGTTAAAAACTGAACTGCTCGTGCTTCTGCTCTTTAACCCCTTAACGACCGCCGATACGCCTTTTAACGGCGGCTGCTAAGGGTACTTAAACCACAGCGCCGTTAATTAACGGCGCTGTGGAAAAAGTGAATAGCGCCCCCCAGAGTCGAATTTTCTCTGGGGTCTCAGTTGCCGAGGGTAGCCGAGACCCCAGAGAACATGATTCGGGGGGTGTTTACCGACCCCCGAGTTGCGATCGCCGGTAATTAACCGTTTACCGGCGGTCGCAACAAAAACAAACAAACCGCAATTTGCCATTTAATTTCTCTGTCCTCCGATGTGATCGCACTTCAGAGGACAGAGAAATAGGGTCCCCGATGGCCCCCGATAGCCCCCCAATACTCACCTATCTCCCCCGGTGCTCCTCGTGGCTCCCCATGGGCGCCGCCATCTTTTTTCCGGGAAAAAATGGCGGGCGCATGCGCAGTGCGCCCGCCGCCCGGCACCCGGAAGATCTTTGGGGTCTCGGCTGCAGGGGGTAGCCGAGAACCCCAAAGAACATGATCGGGGTCGGTTTGCACCGACCCCTGTTTTGCGATCACCGGTAATTAACAGTTTACCGGCGACCGCAAAAAAAAAAAAAAAAAAGCGATCTGTAATTCTCTGTTCTCTGATGTGATCGCACATCAGAGGACAGATAAATAGGGGGATTCGGGGACCCTATCATACTCACCCGGTGTCCCTGGGTCCTCTTCTGTCTCCTCCTGCCGGCCGGCTTTTTCCTCATGGCGGGCGCATGCGCAGTGCGCCCGCCATCTGCTGCCATCTTCCGGCCGGCAGGAGAGACGAGTTGGGGCTAAAATTAGGGTTAGGGCTAGGGTTAGGGTTAGGGCTAGGGTTAAGGTTAGGGCTAGGGTTAGGGTTAGGGTTAGGGTTAGGGTTGGGGCTAAATTTAGGGTTAGGGTTAGAGCTAGGGTTAGGGTTAGGGCTAGGGTTAGGGTTAGGGTTGGGGCTAAACTTAGGGTTAGGGTTAGGGCTAGGGTTAGGGTTAGGGTTAGGCTACTTTCACACTAGCGGTTTTTGGCTTCCGTCGCAATGCGTCGTTGGAGAAAAAACGCATCCTGCAAAAGTGCTTGCAGGATGCGTTTTTTCTCCATTGGCTTGCATTAGCGACTCATTGCGACGGATTGCCACACGTCGCATCCGTCGTGCGACGGATGCGTCGTGCTTTGGCGGACCGTCGGCACAAAAAAAGCTACATGTAACTTTTTTGTGCGACGTGTCCGCCATTTCCGACCGCGCATGCGCGGCCGGAACTCCGCCCCCGCCTCCCCGCACCTCACAATGGGGCAGCGGATGCGTTGAAAAAACAGCATCCGCTGCACCCGTTGTGCGGCGCTTACAACGCTAGCATCGGTACGTCGGCCTGACACACTGCGATGGGCCGAGTACGACGCTAGTGTGAAAGTAGCCTTAGGCTTCTTTCACACTTGCGTCGGTACGGGGCGGTCGCAATGCGTCGGCCCGACGTACTGACGCATGTTGTGAAAATTGTGCACAACGTGGGCAGCGGATGCAGTTTTTCAACGCATCCGCTGCCCAGTCTATGTCCTGGGGAAGAGGGGGCAGAGTTACGGCCACGCATGCGCGGAAATGGCGGACGCGACGTACAAAAAAAAGGTTACATTGAACTTTTTTGTGACGACGGGGCTAAAGTTATGGTTAGGGTTGGGGCTAAAGTTAGGGTTAGGGTTGGGGCTAAAGTTAGGGTTAGAGTTGGGATTAGGGTTAGGGTTTGGATTAGGGTTGGGATTAGGTTACGTTTGGGATTAGGGTTATGTTTGAGATTAGGGTTGGGATTAGGGTTAGGGTTGGGATTAGGGTTAGGGGTGTGTTGGATTTAGGGTTTTGATTAGGGTTATGGTTAGGGTTGAGATTAGGGCTTTTTTGGGGTTAGGGTTGTGATTATCGTTAGGGTTGTGATTAGGATTATGGATCGGGTTGAGATTAGGGTTAGGGGTGTGTTGGAGTTAGGGTTGGAGTTATAATTTGGGGGTTTTCACTGTTTAGGTACATCAGGGGGTCTCCAAACACGACAGCCAATTTTGCGCTAAAAAAGTCAAATGGTGCTCCCTCCCTTCTGAGCTTTGCCGTGCGCCCAAACAGTGGTTTACCCCCACATATGGGGCATCAGCGTACTCGGGATAAATTGGACAACAACTTTTGGTGTCCAATTTCTCCTGTTACCCTTGTGAAAATAAAAACTTGGGGGCTAAAAATCTTTTTTGTGGGAAAAAAAATATTTTTTTATTTTTGCTACTCTGCATTATAAACTTCTGTGAAGCACTTGAGCATTCAAAGTTCTCACCACATATCTAGATAAGTTCCTTAGGGGGTCTAGTTTCCAAAATTTGGTCACTTGTGGGGAGTTTCTACTGTTTAGGTACATCAGGGGCTCTGCAAACACAACATAACACCCACAGACAATTCTATCAAAGTCTGAATTCCAAAATGGCGCTTCTTCTCTTCCGAGCTCTGCCGTGCGCCCAAACAGTGGTTTACCCCCACATATTGGGTACCAGCATACTCAGGACAAATTGGACAACAACTTTTGGGGTCCAATTTCTCTTGTTACCCTTGTTAAAATAAAAATTTGGGGGCTAAAAAAATCTTTTTTGTGGGAAAAAAAATTATTTTCTATTTTCACTACTCTGCATTATAAACTTCTGTGAAGCACTTGGGCATTCAAAGTTCTCACCACATATCTAGATAAGTTCCTTGGGGGGTCTATTTTTCAAAATGGGGTCACTTGTGGGGGGTTTCTACTGTTTAGGTACATCAGTGGCTCTGCAAACGCAACATAACGCCCGCAGACCATTCTATCAAATCCTGCATTTCAAAATGGCGCTCCTTCCCTTCCGAGCTCTGCCGTGCGCCCAAACAGTGGTTTACCCCCACATATTGGGTACCAGCATACTCAGGACAAATTGGAGAACAACTTTTTGGGTCCAATTTCTCTTGTTACCCTTGTGAAAATAAAAATTTGGGGGCTAAAAAAATCTTTTTTGTGGGAAAAAAAATATTTTTTATTTTCTCTACTCTGCATTATAAACTTCTGTGAAGCACTTGGGCATTCAAAGTTCTCACCACATATCTAGATAAGTTCCTTGGGGGGTCTATTTTCCAAAATGGGGTCACTTGTTGGGGGTTTCTACTGTTTAGGTACATTAGGGGTCTGCAAACGCAACATAACGCCCGCAGACAATTCTATCAAAGTCTGCATTCCAAAATGGCGCTCCTTCCCTTCCGAGCTCTGCCGTGCGCCCAAACAGTGGTTTACCCCCACATATGGGGTACCAGCATACTCAGGACAAATTGGAGAACAACTTTTGGGGTCCAATTTCTCTTGTTACCCTTGTGAAAATAAAAACTTGTGGGCTAAAAGATCTTTATTGTTAAAAAAAAAATATTTGTTATTTTTAAGACTCTGCATTATAAACTTCTGTGATGCACTTGGGCATTCAAAGTTCTCACTACACATCTAGATAAATTCCATGGGGGGTCTAGTTTCCAAAATGGGGTCACTTTTGGGGGGTTTCTACTGTTTAGGCACATCAGGGGCTCTCCAAACGCGACATGGCGTCCGATCTCAATTCCAGTCAATTTTGCATTGAAAAGTCAAATGGCGCTCCTTTGCTTCCGAGCTCAGCCATGCGCCCAAACAGTGGTTTACCCCCACATATGGGGTGTCGGCGCACTCAAGACAAATTGTACAACAACTTCTGGGGTCCATTTTCTCCTGTTACCCTTGGTAAAATAAAAATTTGGAGGCAAAAATTCATTTTTGTAGAAAAAATGCGATTTTTTTATTTTCACTGCTCTACGTTATAAACTTCTGTGAAGCACCTGGGAGATTAAAGTGCTCAACACACATCTAGATAAGTTCCTTAAGGGGTCTAGTTTCCAAAATGGTGTCATTTGTGGGGGGTCTCCACTGTTTAGGCACATCAGTGGCTCTCCAAACGTGACATGGCGTCCTGTTATGACCCCAATGGCGAGGGTCTCAGAGGAACGTGGAAGTCTGCAGAATACAAAAATCCAGCTCATAGGGCAGTGGTAGCTGGGTTGACCATATATCTACTCCTAACGCCAACACTAGAAGTAGCCGGGGATCATTCCTACGTTGATTCTAGATGACACGCTCCAGCCGGAGAATCTAGCTACCCCTAGTAGAGGAAAACAAAAGACCTTTCTTGCCTCCAGAGAAGGGGACCCCAAAGCTGGATAGAAGCCCCCCACAAATAATAACGGTGAGGTAAGAGGAAATGACAAACACAGAAATGAACCAGGTTTAGCACAGAGAGGCCCGCTAACTGATAGCAGAATAAAGAAAGGTAACTTATATGGTCAACAAAAACCCTATCAAAATCCACACTGGAAATTCAAGAACCCCCGAACCGTCTAACGGTCCGGGGGGAGAACACCAGCCCCCTAGAGCTTCCAGCAAAGGTCAGGATATATATTTGGAACAAGATGAAAGAAAAAAATGAGCTGCACAGCCTGTGTTAGGGCAATGAATCAACAGCAGTAAGTGGTGACAGGCTGACTAAAGTTCAGGAGGTGCTCGCATGGAGATTAGAAGCAATCCAGAAAATGAAAACAGAAGAATGCGGCAGCACTCACCCGACTGTGGTCCAATTCTTTATTTAGAACATGGATAAATGCAGCTTTTCGGTCCGAGGGAGTGCAGTTGGATGGGAGGTGAGCAGGTGAATGACGACAGCTGTTTCGCGCTGTTACAAGCGCTTCTACAGGTCTCCTGTAGAAGCGCTTGTAACAGCGCGAAACAGCTGTCGTCATTCACCTGCTCACCTCCCATCCAACTGCACTCCCTCGGACCGAAAAGCTGCATTTATCCATGTTCTAAATAAAGAATTGGACCACAGTCGGGTGAGTGCTGCCGCATTCTTCTGTTTTCATTTTCTATATATTTGGAACAAGCTGGACAAAAATACAAAACCAAAACAAAATAGCAAAAAGCAAAAAGTGGACTTAGCTGATATAACTGGAACCAGGATCAGTAGACAAGAGCACAGCAGACTAGCTCTGATAACTACGTTGCCAGGCATTGAACTGAAGGTCCAGGGAGCTTAAATAGCAACACCCTTAACTAACGACCCAGGTGCGGATAAAAGGAATGACAGAAAAACCAGAGTCAAAAAACTAGTAACCACTAGAGGGAGCAAAAAGTAAATTCACAACAGTACCCCCCCCTTAGTGAGGGGTCACCGAACCCTCACCACGACCACCAGGGCGATCAGGATGAGCGGCATGAAAGGCACGAACTAAATCGGCCGCATGAACATCAGAGGCGACCACCCAGGAATTATCCTCCTGACCATAGCCCTTCCACTTGACCAGGTACTGAAGCCTCCGCCTGGAGAGGCGAGAATCCAAGATCTTCTCCACCACGTACTCCAACTCGCCCTCAACCAACACCGGAGCAGGAGGCTCAGCAGAAGGAACTATAGGCACAATGTACCGCCGCAACAAGGACCTATGAAATACATTGTGAATAGCAAACGACACAGGAAGATCCAGACGAAAAGATACAGGATTAAGGATTTCCAATATCTTGTAAGGCCCAATAAAACGAGGTTTAAATTTGGGAGAGGAGACCTTCATAGGAACAAAGCGGGAAGAAAGCCATACCAAATCCCCAACGCGTAGTCGGGGACCCACACCGCGGCGGCGGTTGGCAAAGCGCTGAGCCCTCTCCTGTGACAACTTCAAGTTGTCCACCACATGATTCCAGATCCGCTGCAACCTATCCACCACAGAATCCACCCCAGGACAGTCAGAAGGCTCCACATGACCCGAAGAAAAGCGAGGATGGAAACCAGAGTTGCAGAAAAAAGGCGAAACCAAGGTGGCGGAACTAGCCCGATTATTAAGGGCAAACTCAGCCAACGGCAAGAATGTCACCCAATCGTCCTGATCAGCAGAGACAAAACACCTCAAATAAGCCTCCAAAGTCTGATTGGTTCGCTCCGTCTGTCCATTAGTCTGAGGATGGAAAGCAGACGAAAACGACAAATCAATGCCCATCCTACTACAAAAGGATCGCCAGAATCTGGAAACGAACTGGGATCCTCTGTCTGACACAATATTCTCAGGGATGCCGTGCAAACGAACCACGTTCTGGAAAAACACAGGAACCAGATCGGAAGAGGAAGGCAGCTTAGGCAAAGGAACCAAATGGACCATCTTTGAGAAGCGATCACATATCACCCAGATAACGGACATGCCCTGGGATAGCGGAAGATCAGAAATGAAATCCATGGAGATATGTGTCCAAGGTCTCTTCGGGACAGGCAAGGGCAAGAGCAAACCGCTGGCACGAGAACAGCAAGGCTTAGCTCGAGCACAAGTCCCACAGGACTGCACAAATGACCGCACATCCCTTGACAAGGAAGGCCACCAAAAGGACCTGGCCACCAGATCTCTGGTGCCAAAAATTCCCGGGTGACCTGCCAACACCGAGGAATGAACCTCGGAAATGACTCTGCTGGTCCACTTATCCGGGACAAACAGTCTGTCAGGTGGACAAGACTCAGGCCTATCAGCCTGAAATCTCTGCAACACACGTCGCAGATCCGGAGAAATAGCTGACAAGATAACTCCATCTTTAAGAATACCAACAGGATCAGCGACTCCAGGAGCATCAGGCACAAAGCTCCTAGAAAGAGCATCGGCCTTCACATTCTTTGAACCTGGTAAATACGAGACAACAAAATCAAAGCGGGAGAAAAACAATGACCAGCGGGCCTGTCTCGGATTAAGGCGTTTAGCAGACTCGAGATACATCAGATTTTTGTGATCAGTCAAGACCACCACACGATGCTTAGCACCCTCGAGCCAATGACGCCACTCCTCAAATGCCCATTTCATGGCCAACAACTCCCGATTGCCCACATCATAATTTCGCTCGGCAGGCGAAAACTTCCTAGAGAAAAAGGCACAAGGTTTCATAACAGAGCAACCAGGGCCTCTCTGCGACAAAACGGCCCCTGCTCCAATCTCTGAAGCATCCACCTCAACCTGAAAGGGAAGTGAGACATCGGGCTGGCACAAAACAGGCGCCGAAGTAAACCGGCGTTTCAACTCCTGGAAAGCCTCCACGGCAGCAGGAGCCCAGTTAGCTACATCGGAGCCCTTCTTGGTCATATCCGTCAAAGGTTTCACAATGCTAGAAAAATTAGCGATAAAACGACGGTAGAAGTTAGCGAAACCCAAGAACTTCTGTAGACTCTTAACTGACGAGGGCTGAGTCCAATCAAGAATAGCTCGGACCTTGACTGGGTCCATCTCCACAGCAGAAGGGGAAAAAATGAACCCCAAAAAGGGAACCTTCTGTACACCAAAGAGACACTTTGAGCCCTTGACAAACAAAGAATTTTCACGCAAAATTTTAAAGACCAACCTGACCTGCTCCACATGCGAATCCCAATTATCAGAAAAAAACAAAATATCATCCAGATAAACAATCAAAAATTTATCCAGATACTTCCGGAAAATGTCATGCATAAAGGACTGAAAAACTGAAGGCGCATTGGAGAGCCCAAAAGGCATCACCAAGTACTCAAAATGACCTTCGGGCGTATTGAATGCGGTTTTCCATTCATCACCTTGCTTAATGCGCACAAGGTTGTACGCACCACGAAGATCTATCTTGGTGAACCACTTGGCACCTTTAATCCGGGCAAACAAGTCAGACAACAGCGGTAAAGGATACTGAAATTTGACAGTGATCTTATTTAAAAGCCGATAATCAATACAAGGTCTCAAAGATCCGTCCTTTTTTGCCACAAAAAAGAATCCCGCACCAAGAGGGGAAGAAGACGGACGAATATGTCCTTTCTCTAGAGACTCCTTGATATATGAACGCATAGCGGTATGTTCAGGTACCGACAGATTAAACAGTCTTCCCTTAGGAAATTTACTGCCTGGGATCAAATCTATAGCACAGTCACAGTCCCTATGAGGAGGCAGTGCACTGGACTCAGACTCACTGAAGACATCCTGATAATCAGACAAATACTCCGGAACTTCCGAAGGCGTAGAAGAAGCAATAGACACAGGCAGGGAATCCCCATGAATACCACGACAGCCCCAACTTGAGACTGACATAGCCTTCCAGTCGAGGACTGGATTATGGGTCTGTAACCATGGCAGCCCTAAAACAACCAAATCATGCATTTTATGTAAAACCAGGAAACGTATCACCTCGCGGTGTTCAGGAGTCATGCACATGGTAACCTGTGTCCAATACTGCGGTTTATTTGCTGCCAATGGCGTAGCATCAATACCCCTAAGAGGAATAGGATTTTCTAATGGTTCAAGAGTAAAACCACAGTGCTTAGCAAATGACAGATCCATAAGACTCAGGGCAGCACCTGAATCTACAAACGCCATGACAGGAAAAGACGACAGTGAGCAAATCAAAGTTACAGACAGAATAAATTTAGGTTGCAAATTACCAACGGTGACAGGACTAACAACCTTAGCTATACGTTTAGAGCATGCTGAGATAATATGTGTAGAATCACCACAGTAGTAGCACAAGCCATTCCGGCGTCTATGAATTTTCCGCTCATTTCTAGTCAGGATTCTATCACATTGCATTAAATCAGGTGTCTGTTCAGACAACACCATGAGGGAATTTGCGATTTTTCTATCACATTGCACCGAATTAGGTGTCTGTTCAGACAACACCATGAGGGAATTTGCGGTTTTGCGCTCCCGCAACCGCCGGTCAATTTGAATAGCCAGTGCCATAGTATCATTCAGACCTGTGGGAATGGGAAAACCCACCATAACATTCTTAATGGCTTCAGAAAGGCCATTTCTAAAATTAGCGGCCAGTGCACACTCGTTCCAATGTGTCAGCACGGACCATTTCCGAAATTTTTGGCAGTACACTTCAGCCTCGTCCTGCCCCTGAGACATAGCCAGCAAGGCCTTTTCTGCCTGAATCTCAAGATTGGGTTCCTCATAAAGTAAACCGAGCGCCAGAAAAAACGCATTAATATCAGCCAATGCCGGATCTCCTGGCGCCAGCGAAAAAGCCCAATCCTGAGGGTCGCCCCGTAAGAACGAAATAACAATTTTTACTTGCTGAGCAGAGTCTCCAGATGAACAGGGTCTCAGGGACAAAAACAATTTACAATTATTCACAAAATTCCTAAACTTAAACCTGTCTCCGGAAAACAGTTCAGGAATCGGTATTTTAGGTTCTGACCTAGGATTACTGATAACATAGTCTTGTATGCCCTGCACACGAGTAGCCAGCTGGTCCACACTTGTAATCAAGGTCTGGACATTCATGTCTGCAGCAAGCATAGCCACTCTGAGGTAAAGGGGAAGAAAAAAAAAAAAACTCAGAATCTTCTTTCTTATAATCCCTCTTCTGCAATGCATTAAACATTTAATACTGGCCTGGCAAACTGTTATGACCCCAATGGCGAGGGTCTCAGAGGAACGTGGAAGTCTGCAGAATACAAAAATCCAGCTCATAGGGCAGTGGTAGCTGGGTTGACCATATATCTACTCCTAACGCCAACACTAGAAGTAGCCGGGGATCATTCCTACGTTGATTCTAGATGACACGCTCCAGCCGGAGAATCTAGCTACCCCTAGTAGAGGAAAACAAAAGACCTTTCTTGCCTCCAGAGAAGGGGACCCCAAAGCTGGATAGAAGCCCCCCACAAATAATAACGGTGAGGTAAGAGGAAATGACAAACACAGAAATGAACCAGGTTTAGCACAGAGAGGCCCGCTAACTGATAGCAGAATAAAGAAAGGTAACTTATATGGTCAACAAAAACCCTATCAAAATCCACACTGGAAATTCAAGAACCCCCGAACCGTCTAACGGTCCGGGGGGAGAACACCAGCCCCCTAGAGCTTCCAGCAAAGGTCAGGATATATATTTGGAACAAGCTGGACAAAAATACAAAACCAAAACAAAATAGCAAAAAGCAAAAAGCGGACTTAGCTGATATAACTGGAACCAGGATCAGTAGACAAGAGCACAGCAGACTAGCTCTGATAACTACGTTGCCAGGCATTGAACTGAAGGTCCAGGGAGCTTAAATAGCAACACCCTTAACTAACGACCCAGGTGCGGATAAAAGGAATGACAGAAAAACCAGAGTCAAAAAACTAGTAACCACTAGAGGGAGCAAAAAGTAAATTCACAACAGCGTCCGATCTCAATTCCAGCCAATTCTACATTGAAAAAGTAAAACGACACTCCTTCTCTTCCAAGCTCTGCGGTGCGCCCAAACAATGGTTTACCCCACATATGGGGTATCGACGTACTCAGGAGAAATTGCACAACATTTTTTGTGGTCTAATTTCTCCTGTTACCCTTGTGAAAATAAAAATTTGGGGGCAAAAACATCATTTTTGTAGAAAAAATGCGATTTTTTTATTTTCACGGCTCTACGTTATAAACTTCTGTGAAGCACTTGGGGGTTCAAAGTGCTCACCACACATCTAGATAAGTTCCTTAAGGGGTCTAGTTTCCAAAATGGTATCACTTGTGGGGGGTTTCCACTGTTTAGGCACATCAGGGGCTCTCCAAACGCGACATGGCATCCGATCTCAATTCCAGCCAATTCTGCATTGAAAAAGTCAAACGGTGCTCCTTCACTAACAAGCTCTGCGGTGCGCCCAAACAGTGGTTTACCTCCACATATGGGGTATCGACGTACTCAGGAGAAATTGCGCAACAACTTTTGTGGTCTAATTTCTCCTGTTACCCTTGTGAAAATAAGAATTTGTGGGCGAAAAAATCATTTTTGTGAAAACAAATGCGATTTTTTATTTTCACGGCTCTACGTTATAAACTTCTGTGAAGCACTTGGGGGTTCAAAGTGCTCACCACACATCTAGATAAGTTCGTCAAGGGGTCTAGTTTCCAAAATGTTGTCACGTGTGGGGGGTTTCCACTGTTTAGGCACATTAGGGGCTCTCCAAACGCGACATGGCGTCCGATCTCAATTCCAGTCAATTCTGCATTGAAACAGTGCTCCTTCACTTCCAAGCTCTGCGGTGCGCCCAAACAGTGGTTTACCTGCACATATGGGGTATCGGCGTACTCAGGAAAAATTGCACAACAAAATTTGTGGTTAAATTTCTGTTTTTACACTTGTAAAAATTAAAAAAATGGTTCTGAAGTAAAATGTTTGCAAAAAAAAAGTTTATTTTTTTCTTCCACATTGTTTCAGTTCCTGTGAAGTACGTAAAGGGTTAATAAACTTCTTGAATGTGGTTTTGAGCAGCTTGAGGGGTGCAGTTTTTAGAATGGTGTCACACTTGGTTATTTTCTATCATATAGACCCCTCAAAATGACTTCAAATGTGATGTGGTCCCTAAAAAAACATGGTGTTGTAAAAATGAGAAATTGCTGGTCAACTTTTAACCCTTATAACTCCCTAACAAAAAAAAAATTGGTTCCAAAATTGTGCTGATGTAAAGTAGACATGTGGGAAATGTTATTTATGAACTATTTTTTGTGACATATCTCTCTAATTTAAGGGCATAAAAATACAAAGTTTGAAAATTGCAAAATTTTAAAAATTTTCACCATATTTCCATTTTTTTCATAAATAATCGCAAGTAATACCGAAGAAATGTTACAACTATCTTGAAGTACAATATGTCACGAAAAAACAATCTCAGAATCAGCGGGATCCGATAAAGCATTCCAGAGTTATAACCTCTTAAAGTGACACTGGTCAGAATTGTAAAAATTGGCTCGGTCATTAAGTACCAAATTGGCTCTGTCACTAAGGGGTTAATAACCTACCTAAACTTGTAATTGTCATTTGCATGTGTGGTTCTTGGGGTTATATTTGACTCAGATCTTTCTTTTATCTTTATATCCGATCACTTACTCGCTCCTGTTATCTGTAACTCAAAAACATTTCTGGATTTTGACCTTTTCCTGCCTTGATTTTGCAAAAACTCTTACTGTTAGGGTACTGTCACACAGTGCAATTTTGATCGCTACGATGGCATGATTCGTGATGTTGCAGCGTCGTATGATTATCGCTCCAGCGTCGTAGACTGCGGTCACACGTTGCAATCACGGCGCTGGAGCGATGCCGAAGTCCCCGGGTAACCAGGGTAAACATCGGGTTACTAAGCGCAGGGCTGCGCTTAGTAACCCGATGTTTACCATGGTTACCAGCGTAAAAGTAAAAAAAAACAAACCGTACATACTCACCATCTGATGTCCGTCAGGTCCCTTGCCGTCCGCTTCCTGCTCTGACTGAGATCCGGCCATACAGTGAGAGCAGAGCGCAGCGGTGACGTCACCGCTGTGATCTGCTCTCACTTTCCGACCGGCAGACAGTCAGAGCGGGAAGCAGACGGCAAGGGACCTGACGGACATCAGATGGTGAGTATGTACGGTTTGTTTTTTTTTTACTTTTAAGCTGGTAACCACGGTAAACATCGGGTTACTAAGCGCGGCCCTGCGCTTAGTAACCCGATGTTTACCCTGGTTACCAGCGAACGCATCGCTGGATTGCTGTCACACACAACGATCCAGCGATGACAGCGGGAGATCCAGCGACGAAAGAAAGTTTCAAACGATCTGCTACGACGTACGATTCTCAGCAGGGTCCCTGATCGCAGTAGTGTGTCAGACACTGCGAGATCGTAACGATATCGCTAGAATGTCACGAATCGTGCCGTCGTAGCGATCAAAATTGCACTGTGTGACAGTACCCTTACTCTGATGCATTCTCGCCGATACTATTGCAATTCTCTGCTTATTGGAGTTTTTTTAACTAAACTCTCCCCCCTCCTATCTATCATGAATGCAACAGACAGGATCATAATTATATCCAATAGCTACAATAATACCTCCACCATGTGCCAATGTTGCACTGGTTGCCTATCCGCCACATAATCCAATCTAAACGTATAAATCTTACACATAAATCTCTCTGAAGTTCTGCACAACTCTATATGTCCATCCTCATCTCTGTCTAATAGCCTACCTTTCCTCTGTTTGTTTTTAATGACTTAAGACTGATATCCTCTAAAATCCTTACCTCCCACTCTTATCTTCAGGACTTCTCTTATGCTGCACCAATTTCCTGGAATGCGCTACCCCAAAGAATTCAGTTAATTTCCATTATCCCCAAATTCAACTGTGCCCTAAAACAACATTTCTTTAGACTGGCTTATCATTGCACCTCGCTAATCTAACTAGCTATCTTTTTTGTCTTCCACACACTCCGTTGCACTTTTTACAGATACTGTCTGGTGACTGGTTCTTTTGAATGCCCCTATTTAAACTGATGGTTGAATTCACATGACAAGCAATTTATTTTACCTTTTGTGTTACCTCTATTTTATTAAAGATTGAAAGCTTCAGGGCCCTTATTCCTAATTGTATGCGTTAAACTATGTGTTACTCTGTTATGTCTTATCTTGTTAGTACATGTAGCTTTTAAATTGTAAAGTGCTGCGGAATATGTTGGCACAATAGGAATAAAAATGATTATTATTATTATCATAATAAACTGTGTGTGGGATTAGATAAAGACCTAGATGGATTTGCTCAAGCCTACATATACAGAAGATCTGTGGGTTAGCACTCCAAGATGTTTGGAAAAACCTCCCTGCAGAGTTCCTTCAATAATTATGTGTCAGTGTACCTAGAAGAATTAGTGCTTGATGCTGTTTTGAAGGCAAAGGGTGGTTATATCAAATATTGATTTGATTTAGTATTCTTTGCTGATCATTAACTTTGCATTTGCACTTGTTAATTTGTAAAAATAAAATATTAACACTTCAATTTTTGAAAGCATTCTTACTTTGCTGCATTTTTCTACATCTGCCTAGAACATTTGCATAAAGCCATGTATTAGCACATCACAGGGCAGCTAAACGAGCGGATACAAGATCTAGGAACAGTTTGTAACTTGAGACTAATCGTTTTGATAATTATAATAATAAAAATGGGAGCAATATTCCCACATTTTCAACTGCGTACAGATCAAGTTGTAATGCTATTATCAAACTGTTACATAGACATCTGCCTATGTTACATCAAGGTCCTATTTTATCTGAGATTTTATCGGCAGGATATAGATGTGTTCCAAAAAGAGCTAAGAATCTAGGACATTTCTTATCCACATCTTTGTATATGTCCAGTTCCCAAAAACCTACATGGCTAAAGGTACCTTCACACTAAGCGACGCTGCAGCGATATCGACAATGATGCCGATCGCTGCAGCGTCGCTGTGTGGTCACTGGAGAGCTGTCACACAGACCACTCTCCAGCGACCAATGATGCCGAAGTCCCCTGGTAACCAGGGTAAACATCGGGTTACTAAGCCCAGGGCCGCGCTTAGTAACCCGATGTTTACCCTGGTTACCAGTGTAAATGTAAAAAAACAAACACTACATACTTACATTCACGTCCCCCGGCATCCTCTTCCCTGCACTGTGTAAGCGCCGGCCCTAAAGCACAGCTGTGACGTCTCCGCTGTGCTTTGCTTTCCGGCCGGCACTGACACACTCAGTGCAGGAAGCTCTGAGCAGCAGCGCGGACGCCGGGGGACGTGACAGACATCAGAAGGTGAGTATGTACTGTTTTTTTTTTTTACTTTTACAATGGTAACCAGGGTAAATATCGGGTTACTAAGCGCGGCCCTGCGCTTAGTAACCCGATATTTACCCTGGTTACTATTGTAAAACATCGCTGGCATCGTTGCTTTTGCTGTCAAACACAACGATACACGCCGATCTGACGACCAAATAAAGTTCTGAACTTTCAGCAACGATCAGCGATATCACAGCGGGATCCTGATCGCTGCTGCGTGTCAAACACAACGATATCGCTAGCCAGGACGCTGCAACGTCACGGATCGCTATCGTTATCGTTGTTAAGTTGTTCAGTGTGAAGGTACCTTAACATATACTGGGTGCTACAAATGTGGGGAGAGAACCTGTGGATTGTGTCAGTACATAGATAGAGTAGATAAATATGTTAATAATATCACTCACAAGGAATATAGGATAAAAACTTATGTTAATTGCAATACAACCCACGTTGTACTACAAGAAGTCTAAAAAAAAGTTAAGTGAACACATTACTGCGGCAAACCCAGGGTCTGCTGCAAGTCCTAAAAATGTCTCAGGATTATCCAAACATTTTTTGGACATATATGGTGGAGATTTACAGAGTTTAAAGGTTAAATGAATTGAAAGGGAAAACAGACCAACCAGGGGAGGTGATTGGGAGGTGCACTTCGTTGCCGGGAAGCCTTTTGGATATTGGCCATGAATGCACGCTTCCCAGAAGGTCTTAATTATAAGACTGACCTTTTGTATTTTTATTAGATCGCTTTTTTGAGAATGTTATGATAAAAATAGTTTTTGGTGTTTTTTTTATGTCTCTTGAATTTTGTTGTAAAGTTTTTTGTATATCTCATTGCTGTGGTGGGGTTGGTTTTTTTATTGAATATCATTTCAGCTTTGCCAGTCCCTATTGATGAATTTATAAAATATCTTTGTCTAACATGCACATGAGATTGGAAGGCATACACACAGTTAATGTGGTATTAGGATATCATCATTTGTTTTTTTTCTTTTTCCTTTTTCTTTTTCCATGAACAATGTAATTGCAGATAAATAGTTAATAGGTGGCAATCTTTCTAATTAATCGCATGTGCTGCAGTAGGATAAGAACACAAAAGGAATTGCTCAATTAATGCTTGTATGTCTTTGAGAAAAGACCGTTATTAACGAGTCTGAAACGCGTCAGGCGTTGTGTGCTGTGTTTACTGATGAAGATGTCTGAATAGAGACAATTATTTTTTAAGAAATGGACTCCTGATGATTTGGACAAAATACCATCAGACAAACTCTAGGTTCTTCTAGAAGCTTTTTAATGCCTTTGAATTTGTAATGGGATATCTAAAAGTTCCTGTAGGTGTAATGTGTAGTTGTTCCAACATTTTGTCCATTTCGTGTACCTAGTGAGTTCAGTAATATGAGAATGGAAAGAAGCACTGTAATCAGGTCAGTAATAATGGTAATGGAAATAGCAAATGTAAAACCATGTCTTGGTATTTGATGCATGTCTTACCATCTACATTATTCTCCAGGCAATTTCTGTTGCTCCCCATAAAATTTCCACAATTTAAACCTGCATAAAAGTATTAGGTTGTGAACTGTCAAACAGTCAATGTTATTTTCTGCTAAAGAAATAAAGTAGAGATTGATGGCAGCATATGAACTTCCATGTTGAAAACCTTTTAAGATTTCATTGCTGGCAGAAGGACATTTCAAATAGTATAGAAAATATGTTTGTAAATAATTTTTTAAAGAAGAAAGCTTCACCTTAGAACATCAACCTAACCTTGCAAAGAGCACATTTTACTCGATAAACAATAATTCATAAGTTAAAGAGGACCTGCCATTTAAAAAATTGAGTTAAAAAACATGAAAATCCCTGAGTTTTCTGATTCTGACGTTTTTGTTTGTTTTCACATTGTCACTCAAATGCAGAGATATTCACATTTGTTCCTTTTGGAGTGCATTATGTGAAATCTCTTCTTGTAGTACAACTGGGCGTTTCTTCAGTTTTCACTAGACGTGCACACTTTCACCCCTTTTCAAACAGAAATTTCACATGCTTTGCTCCAAAAACAACAAATATTATATCTTTGCATTGAAGAAAAAGAGGCCGAATCAAGGACATTCAGTGATTTTTACAAGTTATTTGACTCAAATTTTTAGAGAAAGTTATTTATCTTCTTCAAGTGTCATTCTTTTTTTATTATAAGCACTGTTGAGCGATACCTTCCAATATTCAAAAGTATCGGTATCGTATTGGATCGGCCGATACCGGCAAAATATCGGATCTCGCCGATACCGATACCCGATACCAATACAAGTCAATGGGACACAAATATCGGAAGGTATCCTTGATGGTTCCCAGGGTCTGAAGGAGAGGAAACTCTCCTTCAGGCCCTGGGATCCATATTCATGTAAAAAATAAAGAATAAAAATAAAAAATATGGATATACTCACCCCTCCGGCGGACCCTGGAACTTAGCGGTGTAACCGGCAGCCTCCGTTCCTAAGAATGCAGAGTGAAGGACCTTCGATGATTTCGCGGCTTGTGATTGGTCGCGTGACCTCTCATGTGACCGCTCACGCAACCAATCACAAGCCATGACATCATCGCAGGTCCTACACTCACTGCATTCTTAGGAACGGAGGCTGCCGGTTACACCGCTAAGGTCCAGGGTCCGCCGGAGGGGTGAGTATATCCATATTTTTTATTTTTATTCTTTATTTTTTACATGAATATGGATCCCAGGGCCTGAAGGAGAGTCTCCTCTCCTCCAGACCCTGGGAACCATACACTGGGAACTTCCGATTCCGATTTCCGATATCACAAAAATATCGGAACTCGGTATCGGAATTCCGATACAGCGAATATCGGCCGATACCCGATATTTGCAGTATCGGAATGCTCAACACTAATTATAAGGGTAAACTTGGACTTAGACCTTGTGGCATTACAAGAGGCAAAATATTTTTAGTTTTTCATCATTACATCTATTTGGGGGCTTACGTTTCTGAGATATGTGTTGTAAATCAAATGGCACCCTAATATTTGTAACATATAATTTACTGATTAACTTTAAATTTGTTTCAACAAGAAAATATCAATAAATAAAATCTGCTGTTGGCATCTTAGCACCGTCCAGGTTGAAAACTGCTTATCTCCAGACATGGATTATGGTGTGAAACAGAACGATGGACAGGTGATGGATTTGGTGTTTTTTCATTTTGTTTTATTACTGGAGACCATGGCTTCAGTAGAATGAGCGTTAGGTGAGTATAACTGTGTTTGTTATTTTGAAATAAAAAATGAAAAGTATGAACTTTTTTATTTCAAATAAAATATTTTATTGTTGCAGTGTGTTTATTTACAATATGGCTATCGGATTAGTAATGAGTAGACATCTTATAGATGTCTCTCCATTACTAAGAAGTGGGCTTGATGTCACCGGACAATACAAAGGTGACACCTACAGGGCAAGAGGGAAGAGACTGGCAAAGCACCAGATTTGGCGCATCTAATAGATATGCCTTTTCTTGATGGCTGTGGGCTGCTTTTTTAGGCTGGGGGCAATATCCATGGCCCCATACCAGTCTGAGAATAGCAGCTCCCAGTTGTCTTCTTTAGCTTGGCTGGTTGTCAAATCTCGCATGGAACCTACGCCGCTTTTTAAAATGATTTATTTAAATAATTTAAACAAAATGGTGTGGGGACCCCTCTGTTCTTCATAACCAACTTTGATAAAGCTGACAACTGAGGGTTGCAACCTGCAGCTGTCATTTTTGCCTGGCTGTTATCAAAAATACAGGGGAACTGACATCTTTTGTTAAAAAAAAATATTTATTTAGGATGCAGGCGCCAACGGATTAATACTCCCATCAGCCACCACTGTTCTCGCTGTTATTAGTGGCAGCAGGTGTAGGCTGATGGGAGAAGTAGTCCCATCATCCGACGCCAGTGACCGGAGCTAAATTTTTTACCTCCAATCACAGATGTGGACTCACGCTATCATTTGACAGTGTGGGAACCGCAGCTGTCTGACCGGTATAATGATCTTACTGCCGATCAGAGACACTATGGCAAACACTGGATGTTCGGGCCCCCCATTCAAGTGAATGGGTTTCGTGTTCGAGTCTGGGTACTGTTCTGGTAGCCGAACCAGAACTTTTTTTTAACTGAACTTGCCAGACCTGTATATCTAGGTGTCTGCACATCTCTACTCATGACACAGGTCACAATTATCTCCACTGCCTTAGTCCTAAGCATTACATGAATCATGGCTATGGTCTCTAACACTGTGAAATGCCAAGCCATTCTAGCCATGGTTGGTTGTAATGCAGGCAAGCTGGCAGATTCAGTCACTTTATGTCACTAAAGGTAGTCAATCTTTCTGCTTGCCACTGAGATCAGAATGAATGCCATTTGGCACAATAAAGAGAAACTTTTTTCACCTGGATCAGATGCTGTCCTTCACTTCAATTTACAGAATGAATGCCATGTCTCCCAGCATTCTACTCAGTTTTGCAGTCTAGAGCCAGTGTTAAACCCTCGTATTAAATTTTAGACTAAGGCCGGTGTCACACTTGCGTGTGCAATGCAATAAACTCGCGTGAGTTTCTCGCATTAATACCGGGCTCTACCGCTGGCACTCGGGACCAGAATGTGCGGCTGCATGTATTTCTATGCGTGTATTTCTATACAGCCACCCACTCAGGTCCTGAGTGCTGGCGGCAGTGCCAAGTATTGATGCGAGAGACCCAGCTAATAGTATCATAAGGGATTGATGAGGGAATGGAGTTTTGCAAACTTTTCAGATCACTCTCCGTGATACTGTAGTGACCAGTTTGAAAGGAACGCAGACAAGGACAAGAATTTTGCAGTGTAAGCACCATCATTTCTAAGAAGCGCACCTGGTATGCTGACCATACATTTTAAATATACTGTATAGGCAAATTTATATTTTAGACTGGAAGGTTGCTTTAAAAGATTAGCATGTGACTTTGGACAATGAATTGTATGTGATGTTGTTTACCTATGTGCTACTCACTTCTGATATACCGAGTTCTTTTATATCCACATACTAGACTAAAGTGTGCTATATTTGTACATTGTTTGATCTTTTACAGCAGCAGAATGTTGGGTTTCATGATAAAATATAATGATGTGTCAATCAGACATCTTCCAAGGGTCTCATGAGAGATGGACGGTTGGGAGACAAGATTCCACTGATGTGAAAACATGTGAGTTTCAGCACTGATTATAACAAGATGGCTACACACATTCTGTAGGATGATGTAAATGGTTATATGGCTGTGTACATGCTGCCATACATCCATCATGAAACAGAGATGAGGATTGCCCAATCTTAACATGAGCGAGGTCTCATTTCTCTGGAAATGGGTCATATTATGACTATGAAATGTCTGATTGGCATCTCATTACATTGGATAACAACCAACCGTTTCAGGGTCACTTGACTGTAATGCACATTGTGTGGATGATCCAAACAAAGTATTTTTTGCAGACAAGGATATGAATGCGACACACTATTGTCAGTGAATTTGCTCATAAAGTTTCCTGCATGACTATATAATATATATAATTTATTCTAATTACTCGCATTATATTGTAGGTATAGACATGAATGCATCCCATTTGCTAAAAGAGATAAGGGTTTTCAGGATAATGATTTCTAACGCTGCTAAATATTATTTATATTTTTATTCACACATTTTTTTGTTTCATTTTTTTTCAGGCTGTTATTGGCCATTTTTTCTTATTAAACATATCATACTAACACATTCTATAAAAGTAACAATTTAGGACAAAGAGAAACCATATGCCAATATAAATTGTGGTAGAAAGTATAGTGCCTCTCCGGTTCCTATTTTATTCTGCTGAGATCTACTACTTATATTTAAATAACATAAAATGGATTTTCAAAACATAATGAATCTCTCCCATGGTGCTGAAATATTATGACTGCAAATGCTGCAAATATTAATGGACTGCATTTAGTATGAAAATGGAGCAGCGAGGGTGTTAGAAACATATGTATATTTTACAATAATTTTTCAGCTTTATAATGGTTTTATGTTCATTTATATAACAGTAATTTTCACAAAAACTGTGGAGTCTTCTTTTTCACAATGTCACCCAATATCAGAAGTTATAGGCTTTATGCTCATTTTAGAAATTATGCTAATGGGAAACTGTCAGCCGATTCATGTGGCCCAAATCATGAACAGCATGAATCCGAGCCTGGCTGCACAAATGCCACCAGGTATATTATTTTATGAAAAGCTCTGTCATTTCTGAGAAAACATAGTTGGAAAGTCTTTTCCCTGTGGACTCCAGGTCTCTCACAGCAATGGGAAATGCCTGCATGGGGCGGCTGTCACGACTCAGCTGTCGGGTGACCCAGGACCAGGGGGTTCCTACCCTGTCCCTAACACTAGGGAGCACCCTAGCTTGCCCTATTCCCCGGGTTTCTTCTGAAGGTGAATATCCTGGGTCCACCAAATTGCCTTATCTCCTGTTTCCGCTCTCCCCACAGGGAGGAGGGGAGCAACCGTGCACCTCAGTACACCAACCAGATGAACAAGCAACACGAACAAGGGCTACTGAAAATACCAGGCATACAAATATTCACTCACATATAACAGAGGAATGCACTGGCGAGTGGAGGATGGGGAAAACCAAAGTAGGAGGTAGAAAGGGAATTATCACACTTACAAACCCATCCAACAGTCACAAATAAATCCACCAAACTCCTTCTCATTATGCCACCAAACAACTCTCCTCCAAGCCATGCAACATAAGCTAACTCTGGCAATGTGTTTCAGACATGACCCAGATTATAAAGGGGATAGAAGTGGCTAACCAAGTTCAGCTGAGAACTCAGACTCCCAGGGCTAACAACATAGCTGATTAACCCCTGTTTTGTCTAAATAAACTAACACCATTTAAAAAAAAAGCGAAGTGCTTCATTTCAGTGCAGGAGTAGGAGCAATTAGATGCTGCAGTCTTTCGGCTCCTCTCTTTTGCGGTAACCCAGTGACATAGGTATTGTACCAATCTTGTCTTCAACTATAGTCCCCGATGAGACCTTCCAACCATATTTTCTCTGAAATGCCGATTATGATTCAAGCTGTTCATGGTTTGGGCAGCATGAATAATTTGACAGGTTCCCTTTATCAACTGATACCGGTGGCAAATTAGTGTGCTCAACATTCAAATTTTGAGTGGGATACATTTTAAAGAATGGGTAGTTGAGATATTTGAGTTTTATGATGGTATCTTAGATAAAACATTCAACATACTGTCACTATTTAAAGCTTGTAGCCAACTAAACTTCCACTTTGCCTGTGTGCTGATTTAAAAGCCTGTGACAGCTAGTCATTTGACTAGCTGTTTGCAGGAGAATTTCCACTTTTATCAGAGTTGAAGAACAGGACATTGGGTAGGTAAAGGTCCATTTACATGGACTGACAGGTGGCATGGTATGAACGTTGATTGATTAAATGCCTGATAGCAAAGGTAAACCAAAGTGAATGATGAACATTCACATGTGGTCAAAATTGTTGCTACCCCTCGTTTAATGACCGAAAAACCCACAATGGTCACAGAAATAACTTAAATCTGACAAAAGTAATAATAAATAAAAGATCAAATTAACAAGTGATAGTCAGACATTGCTTTTCAACCATTCTTCCACAGAATTTTAAAAAAATAAAACTCATGAAATAGGCCTGGACAGAAATGATGGTACTCCTGAAAATAATGTAACAAAAGGGACATGGTAAATCAAGTTGTGTCCACTAATTAAACATCACGGGTGTCTACAATCTTGGAATCAGTGAATGAGCCTGTATATAGGGCTACAGATACTCACTATGCTGTTTGGTGACATAGTGTGTATAACACTCAACATGGACCAGAGGAAGCGAAGGAAAGAATTGTCTCCGGGGATTAGAGAGAAAATTATAGAGAAACATGTTAAAGGTAATAGCTATAAGACTATCTCCAAGTAGCTTGATGTTCCTGTGACTACATTTGCACATATTATTCAGAAATTTAAGATCCATGGGACTGTAGCCAACCTCCCTGGACATGGTCCCATTAGGAAAATTGATGAAAAATCAAATAGATGGATAATATGAATGGTAACAAAAGAGCCCAGAAAAACTTCTAAGCAGATTAAAGGTGAACTTCAAGCTCAAGGAACATCAGTGTCATATCGCACCATCCGTCATTGTATGAACCAAAGTGGACTTCATGGGAGACGACCAAGGAGGACACCATTTTTTTAAAAAAATAATAAAAAAGCCATAATGGAATTTGCCAAACTACATGTTGACAAGCCACAAAGCTTCTGGGAAAGTGTCCTATGGACAGATGAGTAGTGTTGAGCATTCCGATACTGCAAATATCGGGTATCGGCCGATATTCGCTGTATTGGAATTCCGATACTGAGTTCCGATATTTTTGTGATATCGGAATCGGAAGTTCCTATAAGTTCCCAGGCGTGTGCGGTGCGTATGGTTCCCAGGGTCTGGAGGAGAGGAGACTCTCCTTCAGACCCTGGGAACCATCCAGGATCACTTCCGATATTTGTGTCCCATTGACTTGTATTGGTATCGGGTATCAGTATCGTCGATATCCGATATTTTTTGGATATCGGCCGATCCAATTTGATACCGATACTTTCAAATATCGGAAGGTATCGCTCAACACTACAGATGAGACAAAAATGTAACTTTTTGGCAAGGCACATCAGCTCTATGTTCGCAGACGGAAAAATGAAGCATATCAAGAAAATAACACTGTCCCTGTGAAACATGGAGGAGGCTCTCTTATGTTTTGGGGCCGCTTTGCTGCATTTGGCACAGGGTGTCTAGAATCTGTACAGGGTACAATGAAATCTCAAGACTATCAAGGGATTCTACAGAGAAATGTGTTGCCCAGTGTCAGAAAGTGTGGTCTCAGTCGCAGGTCATGGGTCTTACAACCGGATAATGACTCAAAACACACAGCTAAAAACACCCAAGAATGGATAAGAGGAAAACATTTGACTATTCTTAAATGACCTTTTATGATCCCTGACCTAAATCCTATTGAGCATCTTTGGAAAGAGCTTAAACATGCCGTCTGGAAAAGGCAACCTTCAAACATGAGACAACTGGAGTAGTTTGCTCTTGAGGAGGTGGCCAAAATACCTGTCGGAAGGTGCAGAAGTCTCATTGACAGTTACAGGAATAGTTTGATTGCAGTCATTGGTTAAGTTAAGGGTACCATCATTTCTGTTCAGGCCTATTTAATGACTTTTATTCTTTTATGAATTCTGTGGAAGCATGGCTGAAAGGCAATGTCTGACTTTCATTTGTTCATTTTCATAGACTTTTTATTTATTATTACTTTTGTCAGATTCAAGTTATTTCTGTGACCATTGTGGGGTTTTCTGTCATTAAACGAGGGGTACCAACAATTTTGAAAATGTGTGTAGGCTGCTATTGTTCTCTGCAGCACAAGATTTCATTACACAGGACGATGCATCATCGAAAATTATTATTTTTTATGCTGCATGAAAGATCATTTTACTTGATGAAGAAGCATTTTGATAATTTATATGGTGATCGGCAGCATACTTACATGTCAAGATAATCATGAAACAAGCATTTTAGACAAAGCTAAGTCACAATTATCTTGTAGTGTAAATGCCTCTTTAGAGTAGTATATTATGGACTTAGCACTACTTGGGTAAATGGTTAATAACATTAAAAGGGATGTCCAGGTTATTTATATGGGTGCTTTGCATGGAACTATAATTTGGAAACTACAAATATTATTATCCAGGCAGTTATTTGGGCATTTTGTGACACTATTAGTTGAGTACTTCTTGGCATTGCCATCCACCCTCTGCCTCTATTTCTTTCTTTAACAACCTAGATTGCAATTGCCATTGACTAGAGTAAGACAGGGTTACAGAAGTGGTTATGATGTAAACTAGAAAGAGTCTACTAACAATAAGTGGTTAGTAGTATCCAGAATATCAAACAATTTATGAAGCCTTTAATGTACTATTGGTGACAGTTTCTCATCAAAACACACTACTTAAACCGGGCAGTGCACTTCCTTCCTTGCGAGATTATTGAGCTCCCAGCCTTTAGTCAAGCTTCTTTCCGTCTTTTTTGCTGCTTACACTCAAGATTATACTGCTACTTCTGCGTACCAACCCCTGGCTGTTCCTGACTACACTACCTACTAGGGTTGAGCGAATCAGATCGGCACTTTTCAAAAGTCGCCGACTTTTAGCAAAGTCGGGTTTCATGAAACCCGACCCGATCCCACTCTGGGATCGGGTCGGCGGTACACAATCTGTAATCCAAAGTCGGGTTTCATTTTATATATATATATATATATATATATATATATATATATATATATATATATACAGTATATATATATATATATATATATATATATATATATATATATATATATAATATATATATATATATATATGTCATAGAGACACATATATATATATATATATATATATATATATATATATATATATATATTTATATTTACTTCAGCGCAATAATGTTGAAAAGCCGGTAATTCAATTGCCGGCTTTTCATTTCTCCTGCCTAAACCCGACATGATATGAGACATGGTTTACATACAGTAAACCATGTCATATCCACCTTTTTTTTGCATATTCCACACTACTAATGTTAGTAGTGTGTATGTGCAAAATTTCGGCGCTGTAGCTATTAAATTTAAGGGTTAAATCGCGGAAAGAATTGGCGTGGGCTCCCGCGCAATTTTCTCCGCCAGAATGGTAAAGCCAGTGACTGAGGGCAGATATTAATAGCCAGGAGAGGGTCCATGGTTATTGGCCCCCCATGGCTAAAAACATCTGCCCCCAGCCACCCCAGAAAAGGCACATCTGGAAGATGTGCCTATTCTGGCACTTGGCCACTCTCTTCCCACTCCCGTGTAGCGGTGGGATATGGGGTAATGAAGGGTTAATGCCACCTTGCTATTGTCAATTCTGACACCTATCCATTATTAATCCAATTGTATGAAAGGGTTAAAAAACACACACACACACACACATGATTAAAAAGTATTTTAATGAAATAAACACACAGGTTGTTTTAATATTTTATTGCTCTCTCAATCCACCTGAAGACCCTCGCTTGGAAAAATAATAAACTAACAATATACATACCCTCTGATGAACTGTCACTTCCCACAAGGTAAATCCATGTGAAGGGGTTAAAATAGTTTACAGGCAGGAGCTCTGCTATAATGCAGCTGTGCTCATGCCTGTAAACCCCGGCGAATGAAGGAAATGTAGGTCAATGACCTATAGTTGCCTTCAGTCGCGGTGATGCGCCCTCTGCTGGATGTCCTCATGAACTGCAGCCTGGGAACTTTTTCCCACGCTCCAGGTCATATGAGGGATACAGTTTTCTAAGGTGGCAATAGAAATGTACCTGTAAAGATCGGATGCTACACAGATTTTCCGAGTAGGATCTGCGTCATCGGAGACTTGGAAGAAAGTAGGACATGCTGCGATAACTTTTTCTTATGGATCTTCGGAGCAAGGAAAAGATTGTTGATCTGAACAGCCTTATTGAATAACATGGATCAATGTGCTGTCCATTCGCTATCGGATTTAAAATTGAATAGCACTTTTCCTATTTATACGCTTGTCTGCATGGACCCTTACCCTGAGAACAATATGGGCAATACTGATCTATTTAACCAAAAATGTCCCCTGACTAACTTCTATCAGCTTTACAATGAAGATGTTAAGTCATCCATAATAACTCATTAGCAGATGGAATTGCCATTAAATTAGATATTTTTTTAGTTTTCTGTCACCTGATAGGCCACGGTCACATGTTCAGTATTTGGTCAGTATTTTACCTCAGGATTTGTAAGCCAAAACCAGGAGTGGGACAGTCAGAGGTAAAGTATAATAGAAACATATGCACCACTTCTGTATTATCACCCACTCCTGGTTTTGGCTTACAAATACTGAGGTAAAATACTGACCAAATACTGAATGTGTGACCGTGGCCTTAGAATAGTATTATCAGGGCATCCTATGATTTACAATACCTAAGACATACCTGACTATTGATAGATCATCTTTATACTCAGAATAAAGCAATCATGCACAGAATTACTGGTTATTTGAAGACTAAACAGTGTGCACCACAAGTAGATCAAAGGCACAGCACAGAAGAAACCAGTAAAATGTAAGAATTCAATATTATGATCTGTAACTCTTCATGAATAATTAAGACGAAAGCGGATCAGTGACCGTATTTCACAAAAACAAGCTGCATACATTTTTAAATAGATCTTAGGCTTCGTGGTGTACTTACTTTAATAATGTATCCTAAAATGGCTGTGTAACCCTTTTTAAAAGTTTTGCTGCACTAGAAATAAAGTAATCTATCTGTATTCTAGCTGGAACATTGTCCAACGATTCTGACATGTATTTTCAAAGTAAGTACATCAGTCTCATCAGGTCTAAAATATCTATTTAATAGTGTATGCAGTTTGAATTGTGAAATCTGGCGACATGAAAACATATTTAGCTTTAATTTCAGTAGCCATTTTGTGGAAAAACTTTAAATAGTGAGCGATGGCTGATGCCATCTTATCAAAAACAATATACAGCCTAAGCTCCCCAGGCACCAAGCAACTGATGGATCTTACCGAAATAATAAAGTTGAAATTGTTTTACAGTATAGCAAAACAATTCCCTGCTGTTAAAAATCACTACAAGCAGCCCGTCATGATGCTTTCAGAAAATTGATTTTTCTGTGAAAAAAAATAACGGGAGAGCATTCATTAATATAGTAACGTCCATATTGCTTATTAATATAAATAGTGTCAAGTCTGAGTCCTTACTAATATAGTAAACTATTATATTCTTCATGGCATTCAAAGTTTTATTGGTTGGATGGCTAGAATGGAAGTGATGATGGTATGAATGCACAGTGTATTGAATTCTGTCTATACATATAGTGTTTTAACCCCTTAACGACTGGAGGTATTTTAACTTTTGCATTTTCTTTTTTTGCTCCCCTTCTTCCCAGAGTAATAACTTTTTTTTATTTTTTGGTCAAAATGGCAATTTGAGGGCTTGTTTTTTGCGGGACGAGTTGTACTTTTGAATGACACCATTGGTTTCAATGTATCGTGTACTGGAAAATGGAAAAAAAATCCAAGTGCAGTGAAATTGCAAAAAAGTTCAATCCCACTGTTGTTTTTTTTATCTTCACTAAATGCTACAGCTGACCTGCCATTATGATTCTTCAGGTCATTACGAGTTCGAAGACACTAAACATGTATAGCTTATTTTTTATTTAAGTGGTGAAAAATAATTCCTAAGTTTGTTAAAAAAAAATTGTGCCATTTTCCGATACCCATAGCATCTCATTTTTGGTGATCTTGGGTTGGGTGAGGGCTTATTTTTTGGGGATTTGGATGTTTCGCCCCCAGCAGTTCGCCCCTGGGTACATTTCGCCCCCGCACATTTCGCCCCCAGCAGTTCGCCCCCAGCAGTTCGCCCCTGGGTACATTTCGCCCCCCGCACATTTTACCCTCAGCAGTTCGCCCCCAGCAGTTCGCCCCTGGGTACATTTCTCCCCCGCACATTTTACCCTCAGCAGTTCGCCCCCAGCAGTTCGCCCCTGGGTACATTTCGCCCCCGCACATTTCACCCCCTGCAGTTCGCCCCTGGATGTTTTGCACCCAGCAGTTCACCCATTTCACCCCCAGCAGTTCCCCGCACTTTTCACCCCGCACATTTCGCCCCCAGCAGTTCGCCCCTGGATGTTTTGCCCCTGCAGTTCGCCCCTGGATGTTTTGCCCCCAGCAGTTCACCCCTGGCAGTTCACCCTCAGATGTTTGTACCCTTGTGGTTCATGAATTCCCGTCCATCATCAATGTTTTGAACCCAGCAATTCGCCCCCGGATGTTTCGCACCCGACTGTTTCTCCTACAGCATTTTGTCCCTGGATGTGTCGCCATCTGATGTTTTGCCCCTAACATTTTGATGTTTCACCCTCAGCTTTTGGGGTCAACATGCAGGGAACAAAACATCTAGGGCTGAACATACCTGGGGGTAAAATATACAGGACCCCAATTGCTGGGGATTCCTGTGGCTACCTTTTCAGCAGCTCACCCAGTGTCTTTTCTGGCCAGCCTTAAAGGAGTATTATCACCCTAGAACAAACAAAAACGACATACTTACCTGTCGCAGCTGCAGCTCCTTGGGTCACGGAGTGCAGTCTAGCGGTTCCCCTTGATGTCTTCTCCTGCTTCTGGCTGTCTTTTCATCTTGCCTGGATCACTGATCCATGAAGCATGATGAATGCCGCAGCAGTGAGGCCGAATGTCTCCAGGCCGCTCACTGACATGACGTCACTCCTGCCCCATTCATCAGTCAATCCAGGGGGCAGGATGCCTCTCCTGTTACCAAGACACTGCTGCGCATGCGCAGTGCCTCGATGAGATCAGGCAGAAGAAGAGGAAGCTGGGAAGACGGAGAGGACTCGTGCTGGCCTCTGGATCCAGCATGGCAAACGCCAGCCCACACAGCCCAGAGAAGATCAGGCAAAGATGAGCACAAGACATCTAGGTAG
Organism: Ranitomeya variabilis; assembly: GCF_051348905.1. Taxonomy (NCBI): domain Eukaryota; kingdom Metazoa; phylum Chordata; class Amphibia; order Anura; family Dendrobatidae; genus Ranitomeya; species Ranitomeya variabilis. The sequence goes on along the minus strand of NC_135232.1, from coordinate 467,260,351 downwards.
GTACCCATAGGGGAAGATCGGCAGCATGCTTACCGCAGCATGATTGCTGAAAGCATGCTGCCTTATTTTGCTGTTTGGCATGAGAATACCCCTTTAATGCAGGCAATGTATGGATGCAGGGGGATTCTTGACTGACTACAGGGTTAATCCTACTAACCATCTCTGCAGAACTGAGATATTGGCTTTGCTGAACTAAGGTGGTGGTTAACCAGCTTCTATAGAATCTCTTTATCAGGTCTTCATAAGGGGGGTTTTGGGATTAGAGCTCACAGAACACTCTGCCAGTATACCAAAGAATGGAGCAGCAGATAAAATTGGTATTCTCACTTCAGGATCCCTTTTTCTATTGATGACCATTCCTCAGATTAGGCCAAGAATAGGGTGCAGTTGTATTCTGCATTGAACCAGCTGTTTATCAGCAACTTTCAGCACCAACGACAATGACAAGTGACTGGAAGCTGAAGCCATAGCTCTCCATGATTTCAGTGAGATCCAGGGAAGATGTGACAGCGCCTGGTAAAGAGCTGATCCACCGTGACATGCCTTATACAGGGGCATGCACTGCTCTGTGCAGAAAAATGCATGTTCTGGACGGGACTCAGTTATGTGCATCCGGTCTTTCAGTAACAAATGGCCCTTTGGTGACAACCATTAAATTGGTGTGGCCGTTGGTGAATATGAGTTTGACACCCCTGATCTAAGACAAGTGACCATCATTTTACTGTCATGTACTAGTGGTGTTACACTTAATGGCTTTTTTTTTGTCATCCATTACATATCATACTGTATCTAGTGATGAGCAAACCCGATCTGGAAAGTTCAGCGTTCGTATCGAACATTGCCTGCTCGGGTTCAACCACACCAGCCCCAAACAGGCAATTTTTGGAGTTTGCTCACCAGAAAATAAAAATCACCTGTGTGGAGAGCCTTCTTGACCAAGGGAATCGATAGCTAGGAATCCTGAAAGGGATTCCCTCAGGTACAATGACATATTCACACAATGTGGAAGTGCATGGAACAGGACCCTCAGTGTCTGCCGATACCTCAGCAAAGGGGTAAGTAGCAATATATATATTTTTTCTTTTTACTATCTGGTCAGTGATGAGGATGTGGTAGACAGATCCTCCACTCCTCTGAGTCTCCATCCCCATTGAGTTCAATGGAGATGACAGTTTGGGGGTGCTAAATCCGAACCCGGATTTTCTTGTGTGTTTGGGACGGAACTGCCCGAACTGAACTTTGGCAGGTTCACTTCTCACTAATCATATTTTTGGTCTAAGATGTATAAATTGCAGGGGGCAAACTGCCGGGGGCAAACTGCTGGGGGCGAACTGCCAGGTGCGAACTGCCGGGGGCGAAACATTGATGACGGATGGGAATTCATGAACCACAAGGGTACAAACATCCGTGGGTGAACTGCCGGGGGCAAACTGCTGGGGGCTAAACATTGATGACCGATGGGAATTCATGAACCACAATGGTACAAACATCCGGAGGCGAACTGCCGGGGTGAAATGTGCGAACTGCTGGGGGTAAAATGTGCAGTGGTGAAATGTGCGGGGGCAAAACATCCTGGGGGCCAAATGCTGGGGTCGAAATGTGCAGGGGTGAAATGTGAGGGGGCGAAACATCCTGGGGCCAAATGCTGGGGACGAAATGTGCAGGGGCAGAATGTACCCAGGGGCAAACTGCTGGGGGCGAACTGCTGGGGGTGAAATGTGCAGGGGAGAAACATCCTGGGGGCCAAATGCTGGGGATGAAATGTGCGGGGGCGAAATGTACCCAGGGGTGAACTGCTGAGGGCAAACTGCCGGGGTCGAACTGCTGGGGGCAAACTGCTGGGGGCGAAACATCCTATAACCTATTTTTTGCGAGCCAAGTGTGATCTTTTGATCGCCCATTATTGCATTTTAATGCAATGTTGAGACCACCAAAAAAACCTGATTCCGGAGTTTTGACTTTTTTCTCGTTACGCCATTTACCAATCAGGTTAATTCTTTTTTTTTATATTGCTAGCACAGTAGATTGTGAAAGCGGCGATACCAAATATGTGTGTTTGATTTTTTTATTTTTTTTATTTTTAATGGGGCGAAAGGGTGATTTGAACTGTTACATTTTATTGTATTTTTTAAATATTTTTTTAATTTTTTTCTTACTTTTGGCATGCTTCAATAGTTTCCATGGGAGCCTAGAAGCTGCAGTTGTCTGATTGCCTCCGCTACACACAGGCGATGATCAGATTGCATGTGTAGCAGAAATGCTCACTTACTATGAGTGCCAACCACCAGGCGACACTCACAGCAATCTATTTATGACAATCATAGAGGTCTGCTGGAGACCTCTGGTTGTCATGCCCAGGGCAGTCACTAGAAATTTTGGGGTCCCATACTGGCAAAATTTTCGGGGCCCCCTTGAGACTCCGCCCAGGCTCCACCCCAGCCCCGCCTCCACCCCTTAAACTGTCCACAGTCCCACCGCTCTCTCTTGGAAAAACTCCACTTCTCACCTCTCACACATTAACAGTTCCCATCACCAGATCAAATATTTCGCAGGCAGCTTTTGTTTTGGCCAAAATATTTTTTAAGCTGCCACCATAACCCGGTAGACAATTTTTGCCGGGCCCTACTCTACTGTAACCCACTAAATATTTGTTAAAATATGCAATACATTTTAGGTATATTTTTATTTATTTTTCAATTTTTAAAATGACCAATAATATCACATACAATGAACAAATACCGCTACACCATGTCCAGACCACATATTACCACCACAGTGATCAAATAATATCACATACAAGGAACAAATACCACAACACCATGACCAGACCACATATTACCACCACAGTGACCGAATAATAACACATACAAGGAACAAATACCACCACACCATGATCAGACCATATATTACCACCAGTGACCGAATAATATCACATACAAAGAACAAATACCACCGCACCATGACCAGCCCACATATTACCACCACAAAGTGACCAAATAGCACATACCAGGGACAAATACCGAAACACCATGTCCAGACCACATATTACCACCACATGAAAATGTGAATAGATGGATAGATTCCCACCTACAGCCCCTAGTTACCAACCTCCCCTCCTTCCTCAGGGATACTGGGGATCTTCTGCGTAGGGTCGACGGATTGTGTTTGGAGGGTGACACTCTATTGGTCTCAGCAGATGTTGAATCACTTTATACCAATATTAGGCACAAAGATGGTGTTGGTGCCGTTAAATATTTTTTGGAAACTTCCTCACTTTCCATTGGTATGAGATCACTTCTGCTGGAGCTTCTAGAGTTCACCCTCACCCACAATTTTTTTGTTTTTAAAGGGTCCTTCTACCTGCAGCTCCAGGGGACCGCTATGGGGGCTGCCTTTGCGCCCGCATATGCTGGTCTCTTCCTGGGGCTGTGGGAGAGGGACCTTCCCCTGTCAGATGAACAGGGGTCGATTGAGCGTGTCCCCTTGTGGACACGCTACATCGATGATGTCTTCTTCATCTGGCAGGGCACATCCGTCGACCTTGCGCAGTTTATGTCTCTCCTGAACAGTAACGACCTTAATATCCACCTGACATTTGTATCCAATGCTGACTCCATAGACTTCCTGGATGTCACGATTAAGAAAAACAGTGGGGGCATTTTGAATACAGATATATTCCGTAAAAAAACGTCTACCAATACCCTACTGCACGCCACCTCAGGACATCCAAAGCATATGGTAAAATCTATCCCGGTGGGGCAGTTCCTCCGTCTAAGGCGCATATGTTCTAGTATGATTGATTTTTGAAAAACGGGCGGAGGAGCTATCCCTAAGATTTAGGGAACATGGATATAGTGGGAGGTCTATAAAAAGAGCATACTTGAGAGCCAAACATACCTCTCGAGATAGACTGGTATATGGCCCCCCTACACGATCTTCCTCTAGCAGGAATGGAAAAACTAGATTTATCACCACCTTTAGCAGCCAATCAAACCAGATACGTCGGTCCCTGGAGAAAGCATGGCCTATATTGAAGGTGGACCCGATTATTGGGAAGTTCCTCCCAACTCGACCCCTGATGACATTCAGACGTGCTAGGAATCTCCGGGATTGTTTGGTACAGAGTCATTATGTGAGCCAACACCCCCCAACCTTCCTGGAGAGATCCACTCCTAGGGCTGGATGCTATCCGTGTGGCCGCTGTGTCGCCTGTCCCAATGTGGATACTTGCGACACATTTACTGACTCTAGAGGTACTAGGACATACTCCATCAGATCTCATATTACATGTGTTATACGATATGTAATATATCATGCTACTTGCCCATGCGGACTCATCTACGTGGGATTAACCACTCGTCAAATGAAAGTCCGCATTAGGGAGCATGTCCTGGGGATACAGGCGGCCTGTGGCCACGCGGATGCATCCAAGCTCGACACATTACCTAGACATTTCAAGGAGTTTCACGGCTGTAATGCATCACTGTTAAGAGTTAGGGGCATTGATACCCTAAAAATAAATATTAGGGGGGTCAACTTTCCAAGAGGTTGGGTAGGCTGGAGACGCAATGGATTTGGCGTCTCCGGACTATCCACCCGGAGGGCCTTAACGAAAATATTTCATTCGCCCCATTTTTGTAGTCCACTGGTTGTTTGTGCTGTATATCCCTGTGTATATCTCCGCATGTATTTGGTTTTAAATAGATTTTAATGGGTATTATTTTAATTTTAGTATTGATCGTGTGGCACATAAAGGACGACTACTTGGCTACCTCCCGGGAAAGATATCTATTCTATGGACGTTGTATATCCATCTACAATGTGGAATCAACAGGCAGATAGTGACCAGTGTGGTCGAAGAAATCCACTTGGACTATATTTGTATCCACCGTTATACACATCTATATATTTACAAAGCTAGAACATCATGGACTTTGCCACCTCTATACCTGCCATGGTTGAACTATATTATCCCCACTAAGGAATGATTTTTTGTCTTGAGACAATTGTCTATGAATATTGGGAGGAGTTTTTCCATACATTATTAGTTATATTGTGTATATTGTTTATTATATTTCTTTTCTTTCACCTACCCTTTATAAGTTTTTCAATTATTTTTTATTTCTTCACTTTATTTAGTTTGGTGTTTTTTAGTATTTTTTGTTGTTTTGTCCTGTTCCTTCAATTCTGATTGTGTTTAATCTATATGGGCTATTCCAATCTGTAGATGTTATGGTGGAGTATTGGTTAATTACATCCTGATTAACCAACAAGATACAATGATATATGGATTACTATTATAATTTTTTCTTTTTACTTTGTTAAATTCGGTATTTTGCTGACCATCTACTTACCTCTTGTAGTTGCGCTGTAGTCCTTACCAACATGTCTGCGTAGTTTTTACTGCGCATGTCGGACTACATAAAAATGGCTGCCGCTAGTATTTTGATATAGCATGTAATCCTCTAGCGCTTGGCAGCACGAATTCTAGCTGCGCATGTCAGACTACAACAATATGGCCGCACAGTGTGTTCTGTTGCGGTCTTTTCTATGATGGCAGATCTTCAGGATGTATGCACGCGCATATGCCCGCATTACATACCGGAATTGCTTCCCTTGACCTCGGCGCCATGGCGCCGGCACTTCGGGAGCACATGGGGCCCCATGTGCTCTTTGTTGTGCGGTGTCAGGTGTACTCTGAGTGTACTTTGGAGGCAATCCGATGGGATTGGCTAGTCCAATGATTACTGTGTGCCCCTTCCCCTATATATATATGAAACCCAGCACTATACCGCTGTACCCCTTGATAAAGGCATCCGCCGAAACGTGCGTCGGGGTGGACGAGGGTGAGGTGTTAACCCAGGTTGATACATCTTTACACTGACCGGTATGTACATCTTGGACCCTTTATGTGTCAGGTCCCTTTATTACTGTTTTAGGCTTTAGGTCCATATTATATCTGCTGTGGGTAATCTGACATACTGATTTAGAATATATGGTTTTTGCCGGTTAATAATGGTTATTCACATGTGATAGTCACCTGCACCTTGTCCGTATGGATACATGCTGATGACTGCACGGGGATTATTTCCCTCTGTTAAGTTCTTTCCTGGTTTTTATAATTAATAAAGAGTTTTGTATATTTGCATTAATCGGACTGCTTGCTGCTTTTTTGTTCTCTGCTGTTTTGTTCTATTGTCTGGCAGTTGGTCCAATATGGTCCTATCTCTTTGGTCCCAGTTTGGAAACATATGAATAAACCCTAGTTGGGTAAACAATTACTATGGTGGTGACCCTTTATTTTTCCACAATTTTGTTCTTTCCACATATTACCACCACATAGTGACTGAATACCACAATACTGATCAGTAATAAAAAAATACAATTCTATCACCATAAGTGCCATTATACACAGGAGATCTGTACTTAGTATACAGTGTCTGTGTACAGGTAATACAGTGATCACTGGTAACATTATACACAGGACCTCTGTATATAGTATACAGTGTATAGTGTCAGTGTATAGGTAACAAATTGACTCACCAGTGATGTCTCTAGGTGAAGTCCTTCATCTTTGTTTTTCATCTTTCATCCAGCACAGACCATCATCACTTCTTCCAGCCAGGGCTCGTCTGAGCAGGAAGCAACAGTTATCTCGAGTTCCACTTGCAGAACACATTAATTAATTTTTACCAACTTCTACATTACACCACATGAAGAAAAAAAGGTGACATAGTATCACTCTACACAGCAACATGACCCCCCCCCCATTTAAAACAATATACTCCAAAAATAAAATAAATACATCACTGCAGTAATGATATCCCTTAATTAGCCCCTATGGTAATAATATTCTTCATCCTAGCCCCCGTGTGTCTCATTCCTGGCTTCAGCCATATGTTCTCCCAACCTGCTCTCATGAGTATCCATTCTGCCCCATATGATCTCCCCATCCTGCCCCATCTGTCTCCATCGTATCCATCCTGCCCCATGATCCTGCCCCATCTGTCTCCAATCCTGCCCCCAGGTCTTTCATCCTACCCTGTGTCTTCAATCATGCCCCATATCTCCATTCTGCCCCATGTCTCCAATCATGCAGATATCTCCATTCTGCCCCCTATGTCTTCAGTCATGCCCCCATGTCTGCAATCCTGCCCCGTGTCTTCAATCATGCCCAGTGTCTCCATTCTGCCCCATCTGTCTCCAATCCTGCCCCATCTGTCTCCAATCCTGCCCCCAGTGTCTCCAGTCATGTCCCCAGTGTCTCCAGTCCAGCATTCTGCCCCATGTCCAGCATTCTGCCCCCATGTCCACCATTCTGCCTCCATGTCCACCATTCTGCCCCATGTCCAGCATTCTGCCCCTATGTCCAGCATTCTGCCCCCATGTCCACCATTCTGTCCCCATGTTCAGCATTCTGCCCCTATGTCCAGCATTCTGCCCCATGTCCAGCATTCTGCCCCCATGTCCACCATTCTGCCCCCATGTCCACCAGTCTGCTCCCATGTCCCCCATTCTGTCCCCATATCCAGCATTCTGACCCATGTCCAGCATTCTGTTCCCATGTCCAGCATTCTGCCCCATGTCCACCATTCTGCCCCCATGTCCAGCATTCTGCCATTCTGCCCCCATGTCCAGCATTCGTCCCCATGTCCACCATTCTGCCCCCATGTCCACCATTCTGTCCCCATGTCCAGCATTCTGCCCCATGTCCAGCATTCTGCCCCCATGTCCAGCATTCTGCCTCATGTCCAGCATTCTGCCCCATGTCCAGCATTCTGCCCCCATGTCCACCATTCTGCCCCCATGTCCAGAATTCTGTCCCCATGTCCAGCACTCTGCCCCCATGTCCAGCATTCTGTCCCCATGTTTCACAGTCTGCCCCGGGCTCCCCGGATCACCGCTCTCAATAAAAAATAAATAAATAAAAAAGCTCTTCTTACCTGGCCGCGCTCCTGCGGCGGGTGAAGCTCCCTCCATGCAGCTGACAATGACGTCAGATGCCGGCGCGGGCCCGCACGTCAATAGCGTAAAAACTGCCGCAGAGCCGCTAAGGGCCCAGTTTAGCCTGCCAGTAGGGGCCAGGTGAGCAGATGAGATAGGGCCCGATGCGGGCCCCTCTGCCCACCCGGCCTCATATGCCATTAAAGGCAGTAATGCCCTGATGGCAGCACTGGTCATGCCCACCCATCAGTGACCCGTGATCACTTGACAGGTTCTCCGATGGGCGGGATTTCATGCCAGAAGCGCAAGTTAAATGCCACCGTCAGAGATTGACAGCAGCATTTAACTAGCTAACAACCGCAGGTGGATCACGATTCCATCTGCAGCTGTTGCGGATACATGTCAGCTGTATATATTAGCTGTTATGCCAGAGCCCGCACCAAACAGGGGGAGTCCGCCATTGGTGTACTATTACACCCGATGTCGGAAAGGGGTTAAATAAAGATACTGTACAAATAGTCAATCTTGAACTTTTATAATTTCTTTCTGCTTTGAAAATTACATACAAATGTATCAATGTTTGTTTATCCTGCTTAATGTTAGGCAGGATAGACAATCAGTCAAGCAGAATCTGCACAAAATGTATCACATTGGGGATGGGGCATCAGATGGCTCCTATCAATTACAGAAGAATGGATTGATCTGCAGACATTTGAGTTCAAGTTGAATTTTCTGATATTTGTGGTTTCACACAAATTTGATAATTTTGAGATTCAATTTGCATTTTACAAAAAAAAAACTTGACCGGCACCATTTCCCACACTACTGAAACATCATAGAGCAGATTAATGTTATTTTACTTTGTTGCGTGAACTTCCCCATAATACCTGCAGCTATGACATCTTTTGTTTTATTATACCTTCTAAAAGGTGGTAAGTAGACATAAGCAAACCTTTCAAGGTTAAGTTTGGTTCGGATAGCCTTTGCTGGTTATTAATTATAGCGAGACCCTATGTCATTTTAATAGCCAGACTGGTGGACATGGGGGCAGAATGGTGGACAAGGGGGCAGAATGCTGGACATGGGGCAGAATGCTGGACATAGGGGCAGAATGCTGAACATGGGGACAGAAGGCTAAGTATACAGTTGTGAGCTGATATTAATAGCCTTGGAAGCTCCATGGGTATTACCCCTTTCCCAGGCTATAAACATCAGCCCACAGTAGTCAGCTTTCCCTCTGTTGGCTAATAATATGTTGGGGCCATGCCATTTATAAATTTAGAAAATAATTTATAATGTAATAAAAAGACATGTAAGGTAAGCTACACACACACTGTACTAATATATGTGCCTGAAATCTTTATATCTTTCTATTCTGTGTGTATTTACTATATGTAATCCATCTATTCTCTTCTGTTGGCTCCTCCTGTGATTTTACACTACGAGTCTCCTGATTTACCGGCTTTTCATCTATCTATTTATGTAATATATATATATATATATATATATATATATATATATACATTTATATACAGTACAGACCAAAAGTTTGGACACACCTTTTCATTTAAAGATGTTTCTCTATTTTCATGACTATGAAAATTGTACATTCACACTGAAGGCATCAAAACTATGAATTAACACATGTGGAATTATATACCTAACAAAAAAGTGTGAAACAACTGAAATTATGTCTTATATTCTAGGTTCTTCAAAGTAGCCATCTTTTGCTTTGATGACTGCTTTGCACACTCTTGGCATTCTTTTGATGAGCTTCAAGACGTAGTCACCGGGAATGGTTTTCACTTCACAGGTGTGCCCTGTCAAGTTTAATAAGTGTGATTTCTTGCCTTATAAATGGGGTTGGGTCCATCATTAGTGTTGTGCAGAAGTCTGGTGGATACACAGCTGATAGTCCTACTGAATAGACTGTTAGAATTTGTATTATGGCAAGGAAAAAGCCGCTAAGTAAAGAAAAATGAGTGGCCATCATTACTTTAAGAAATGAAGGTCAGTCAGTCCGAAAAATTGGGAAAAGTTTGAAAGTGTCCCCAAGTGCAGTGGCAAAAACCATCAAGCGCTACAAAGAAACTGGCTTACATGAGGACCGACCCAGGAGAGGAAGACCAAGAGTCACCTCTGCTTCTGAGGATAAGTTTATCTGAGTCACCAGCCTCAGAAATCGCAGGTTAACAGCAGCTCAGATTAGAGACCAGGTCAATGCCACACAGAGTTCTAGCAGCAGACACATCTCTACAACAAATCTTAAGAGGAGACTTTGTGCAGCAGGCCTTCATGGTAAAACAGCTGCTAGGAAACCACTGCTAAGGACAGGCAACAAGCAAAAGAGACTTGTTTGGGCTAAAGAACACAAGGAATGAACATTAGACCAGTGGAAATCTGTGCTTTGGTCTGATGAGTCCAAATTTGAGATCTTTGGTTCCATCCACTGTGTCTTTGTACGACGCAGAAAAGGGGAACGGATGCCTGGTTCCCACTGTGAAGCATGGAGAAGGAGGTGTGATGGTGTGGGGGTGCTTTGCTGGTGACACTGTTGGGAATGTATTCAAAATTGAAGGCATACTGAACCAGAATGGCTACCACAGCATCTTGCAGCAATTCCATCCGGTTTGCGTTTAGTTGGACCATCATTTATTTTTCAACAGGACAATGACCCCAAACACACCTCCAGGCTGTGTAAGGGCTATTTGACCAAGAAGGAGAGTGATGGGGTGCTACACCAGATGACCTGGCCTCCACAGACACCAGACCTGAACCCAATCGAGATGATTTGGGGTGAGCTGGACCACAGAGTGAAGGCAAAAGGGCCAACAAGTGCTAAGAATCTCTGGGAACTCCTTCAAAGATTGTTGGAAGACCATTCCCGGTGGCTACCTCTTGAAGCTCATCAAGAGAATGCCAAGAGTGTGCAAAGCAGTCATCAAAGAAAAAGGTGGCTACTTTGAAAAACCTAGAATATGAGACATATTTTCAGTTGTTTCACACTTTTTTGTTAAGTATATAATTCCACATGTGTTAATTCATAGTATTGATGCCTTCAGTGTGAATTTACAATTTTCATAGTCATGAAAATACAGAAAAATCTTGAAATAAAAAGGTGTGTCCAAACTTTTGGTCTGTACTGTATGTGTGTGTCACTGACATCTAAATATAGTGAAGGAAATAATTATTTGATCCCTTGCTGATTTTGTAAGTTTGCCCACTGAGAAAGGCATGAACAGTCTATAATTTTTAGAACAGTTAAAGCACATGAAAATGTGTCAGGAATAGGGAAAATGCCCTGATTTAAATAAATAATGACTATTTAATTTGGCATGTGCTGTTGTTCACCTAAGGCTATATTTACCTAATTTTAAAACCTTGTAAAGTCTTTTGCATTAAAAAAGGATGTCCTAAGTTTTTCTCATTACTGTATTTTACCTATTTAAATTTCATCTGTTTACAAATCTACACTACAACTGATCCAATTGCTATTAGGATACATTGGGTCACATGGACATTCCTATGTTAGCCCTCAAATTCTGTAGCTTGGAATATTTGTGGATATGGAGAATCATGACATTTTTTAATTTCTTCTATTAGACAAGAAAAACAGATTTAGTCCTTTTTCTTTAATTGCTTCTGTAGGTTCCCTTGATATAACACTAGGGGGCAGTTTAGAACAGCATTTAAGACCTGATTCATTATTGTATTTGTGCAATTTTTCATCAAGGTTTTGGTGCTTTTCTCACTTGTAATTCAATTGTGCTCATAAAGTCCCTTTTATGTGTTTACTTGTAATTTTTTTTAAGTTCGCCATTGTGGGTCGATGTTTCTGCCTTATTCATCATTACTGACTTTACAAAAAGTCACAAAATCTCTAGCACAAGTGCTCCAGTCCTGCCCTGCAGTAATTCTTTGCACAACAGAAATTTTTGTGCAATTTTTGCATCAATGGTCAAAAGTTGTAGGACATAACAATACGCCAAAAAGGTTGAAGAGTTAAATAAAAATAATTTTTTATGCTGACCAAAATATTGAAAAACATTAATGAATATAAGACAAAGAAGGAAAATAGACCTAAAAAAACAACATGGGATTATTGTGATAAATTGGGGTCAAATTGTCTTTTAGGAGAAACATCCAATGTTTAGACACAAGCCTATGCTGTTTTTATTTTAACTCATCTGTGTTCTTTCAATTTTTAATTTAGTCACTTTTGGAATATGAAATTAAAGTGCAAAAATAGAATTTTTGCTACTTTCACGGATGACCGTAAGGTCGCAGTTCTGAGGTTGAATACCATCCTTTCTTGTTGCTTTGCTGAAAATGTAAAATACCAAGACAACCTTTTCCATGTACCATTCCAAAAGTGTCACTCACTGCCAGTCAATCTATTTCATCACAGATACGGTGAGATTCTGGGTCATGATAGATAAAGCTTTAAATAGGAGGCGATTATGGGTATGGAAATGAAGGTGGCCTTCTGCACAGCATTCCATACATTACTTCAAAAGACACTCAGGCAACGAGAAGCTCAATCTAATAGATAGAAGATTCATGGGCTTGCCTCAGTATAAAGCATATGTACATCAAACAAACTGCAAATTACTAGTGTAGAGAGTTAACTCGGACCGACAGTAATCATAAATCCATTCTGGTTACATCATAACATGTTTCATGACGGTTTCTTGACTTTCAAGAACAAACGTCTCCCTAGCTCCCGAGTTATGCCTCTGCCTTTTTCTGATCTTACTTGTATAATGTACAGTAATATAGTCAGTGCTATGCTGAAAGTGTAATGTGCCTCAAAATACATAATAACCAGGCAAGCAAAAGTCTAAAACAGCAGGAGGGCATTACACAACCCAGTAGGCACGCCAGAAATCATTTAGGCAAGAAATTGTAGCACGAGACACTAGACACTACTGTTTTCATAGGACAATTTACTACTTTATAGGTTTTTTAAACACAGTGCAGCATATTTATCTATACTATTTAGCTTATTGCATACTTAGTCTAGCCAGTCATATATTGCAGCAATTATATCAAGGTTGTTCGTACAGTTTAGTCCTAGTTTACACCTTCACTACCACTTCAAATGAATGAAAGATACACTGCGGAACTCAACCAACTGTCCAGAAAATTGAGGACAGTCCGTAAGAAGAGGTCACTTTTTTGCCCTGTCTACAAAAAATGTAAGGTGTCCAATTTATTATTTTGTCTGTAATTATCATCATTTTACAGTTTACAGTGAATGCAGACGATGTCTTCATATCAGAATTATTAGTTCTAGACATATATCACTTATAACCAATATGATTTATTATGAATTTCCCACGTGTCTCTTTCTGTAATTTTTTGATAAGCTGTTTTCAAAAACTAAAAAGTCAAGATGGCAACCCTTGTGAAGACCTGCTGTGTTCTGCCCTATATATTGAGTATGGTACATACGTCCACTGTTAGAACAGATTTTATCTAATGGGTTGGGGTTCTAGGAGTCAGACCACCACTAATTTCATATTGCTAGGTCATGAATTATTTAGTATTAGAAAAACTCTTTAATTTCTTTACAAATCCTGCAATTCTGTCAACACATTGCTTTATACCCTTGTGATGTCAAGCTGACAGTGTAAGGTACCATAGTAATTTGATACATTTAATTTATAAAACAAAAAATGACTTTTCTCTAATATCCTACAGAAACTTACTTATTGCCTTTTTCCACTTAGTCATCAATTAGGTTTTTTTAGGAGGCTCTCAGAAGTGAACAGATCTTTTAAAATTCGAATTAGCTGAATTATCCCAAATAATTTTATTTGCAGCAAATATATTTGGGTGGATATCAACACTGGAAAGCTTGTAAATAATAAGAAATTACATATGGGGGAGAGGAGAGAGAGATAAAGAAAGAACTTTGTCTCTGGTCTATAGAGTGTAAGCTGTTATGGTCAGCAGAGAGGACCCCATTGACTGTAATAGCCTAGATTTTACAGGCAAGAAAGAGAGGACCCAACTGACCATAAGAACTTACATTCTACAGGTGAAAGAGAACCCAGGTGACCAAAAGAGCTTACACTCTACAGGCGAGTGAGAAGCCGGATGACCAAATGAGCTTACGCTCTACAGGCGATAGAGACAGGAGCAATGCTGATCATAAGAGCTTACACTCTACTCTACAGAAGAGAGAAAGAAAACTGCTAATCATACGAACTTACACTCTACAGAAGAGAGAGAGAACACTGCTTACCATAAGAACTTACACTCTGCTGGAGAGATAGAGAGTTGACCTCACATTATAAAAGCTTACCAATTACAGAAGAGATAGAAACAAAAAGAGAAGGTCCTGTTGATAATAAGAGCTTACACACTACAGAAGAAAGAGAGGAAGAAGAGCCTGCTGACTATAAGAACTTACAATCTAGAGAAGAGAGAGAGATTATACAGGGTGGGCAATGTATATGGATACACCTAAATAAAATGGGAATGGTTGGTGATATCAACTTCCTGTTTGTTTCACATTAGTATATGGGACGGGGAAAACTTTTCAAGATGGGTGGTGACCATGGCGGCCATTTTGAAGTCTGCCATTTGGGATCCAACTTTATTTTTTCCAAAGGGAAGACGATCATGTGACACATCAAACTTATTGAGACTTTCACAAGAAAAACAATGGTGTGCTTGGTTTTAACATAACTTTATAACTTTATGCTTTCATGAGTTATTTACAAGTTTCTTTATGTTTACAGCCATTGACATGTCGCAGAGGTTAACACGTGAGGAGCGGATAGAAATTGTGTTGATGTCTGGTGAACGCAGTACCCGGGTCACTGCAGCAGATTTCAATGCAAGACACCCTACGCAAGAAAACTGTCACCATCCCCATGTTATTTAGGTGTATCCATATGAATAACCTGTCAGAAAAAGTTTGCCTCAACACTGAACATAATGTTGTGTGTAAACTGAGTGTCCTGTTCCAATTTTTGTTTTGCCCATTCTGCAAATTCAGCGCGCCGATCTGGCATCAGTCAAACATTCCTTCAGCGGATATTAACTACTCACAAATGGCGCCTTACAAAATCCAGCTGCTGTAGCATCTCAACGAGGATGACCCAGATTGGCGCGTTCCCGTGCGATCGGCATGTCAAAACGCTGCATGCTGATGCATCCGCATACAATGCATGTCCCTGTATACCCAATATTAAAGATAAGTACGCAGGATGATGCAGGACACATGCGGACGTAGGCGGAGCTAAACAGAGGATGTACGCAGCCATACGCAGACCAGCTAAACGCAAGTGTGAAACCAGTCTTAGAAGGAATCTATCAGCATGGTTTTGCTATGTAATTCAAAGACAGCATGAGGCATATGTTAAAACAGTGAATTCAATGATGTGTTATTTATTAAAATGTGTGATGTTGTTTACTTACACTGAAAGTTTTATCACTAGTAGATTATCATTGGCAGGTCTGATGTGCATGCAACTATTAGTCCTAATCCGCCCGATCCTATAAAAGCAGCTTACTATCCATAGATTATGTACACAGAGAGCCTGGGGTGGGCATGGTTGGGTTTCTCCGCTCTGCTGCATTCTACATCTAAAAACTCTGTGTCAGAACTGCTACACCCAGTAAATTGATGCAACGCTGGATTCATTGTCTATTTTTCCTATATTATGTTTTTCTCAGATTAGGTAGCAAACACCTGCTAACAGATTCCCTTTAATTCCTTCATGACATTAAAATATGGCGCTGCGTGAAAAGCATTTCTGCAAACTGAGGTATATGTATGGTGCCGCAAGTTCCGGTCAATAGCGAGGTTACCAAGTTAAGATGTTTCTGTCGCTGACAGCAGACCATCCCTGCACGTTGTACTAACCCCCCTCCCCACACATAAGCAATAGCTATGATTGGCCAATTTGTTCTGGACAGCCAATAATTGCGTTTTAGCAATAAAGTTGAAAAAAAAATCAATGTGACCTGCTGTGATTGGTGCCATCTGAGAGAGTACCAATAACAGCAGTCAAAATGGATGAGGTGATAACAATGTCATCAATGTTTGTGAACCCTTTTGGTGCAGGTTAATAACTATTCTTCAGACAATCAGTGCCAAAAGAGTTGATTTAAAATAATGATTGCTACTATGCATGCCGTCTTTTCCTCAGATCTGGCATGCAGCTCAGTTGCGTAGAACCTCGGGGGGCGGGGCAGCATGGTGGCGCAGTGGATAGCACAGCAGCCTTGCAGCGCTGGAGTCCTGGGTTCAAACCCCACCAAGGACAACAGTTTGTATGTTCTCTCCATGTTTGCGTGGGTTTCCTCTGGGTTCTCCGGTTTCCTCCCACATTCCAAAAGACATACTGATAGTGAGTTTAGATTGTGAGCCCCATTGGGGACAGTGATGATAATGTGTGCAAACTGTAAAGCGCTGTGGAATATGTTAGTGCTATATAAAAATTATATATTATTATTATTATTAACCTCTGTGTACCTGAGAAAGAGAAAAATCATTGGTCGCCAGTGTGATCCTGCTGTGAGCCTCCTTGTCTCCAGAGATCCTGCTGAGTCTCCTGGTCTGTGTGACCAATCTTTGATCACAGCAGCAGCAGTTCCCAAATTCCTGTACCAGCTCCCATTCCATCCCCCAACCCCCATCCCCCTCTTCAGTCATCGCTCTTCATTCCGGCTCTCGCGCTGCCCTCACAAGACCCAGCGGCTGTGAACTGCGAATGGCTGTAACCTTAATGACATCATCACTCGTCACAGCAACAGGGTATTTGCGGAGTGCAGCATGAGAATAGTCAGTGGCTGCTGGTTGGAGCTTATAGAGCTTCGTTCTCTGAACAGGGCTACATAGGCTGTACAAAGAAGATGGGGATCATTTTGGGACCTCCATTTGATCTACGGTGGACTGGTTTGGATTATTTTTATTTCAATAGATGGATGAAAGGGGGAAATTGTTGGGAATGATTTATACACATTAAGGACTTTTGTATGTGTGTATTTCTTTTGACTTATTATTGGGGGTGCCTGACAGACATCTCTCCATTACTAACCCCAGGTTTTGATGTTAGCGACTGCTGCTGGCATCATCCGCTCAATTTCATTACCCTGATTGCCACTGCACCAGGGCAATCAGGAAAAGCACAGGCTAAGTGCCAGAATTGGCACATCTAATGGATGCACTATTTCCATGGACCTTCCCATCTTATTAATAACAGCCCAAAGGGGTCTGTTTAGTCTTTGATAGTTATTAAAAATTGGGGAACCACATCATATTTTTAGGGTACCCCATTTTTTTATAACCAGTAAAAGCTAAACAGACAGCTGTGAGCTGATATTAATAGGCTGAGATGTTCCATGGTCCTTGGGCCCTTCCTATAAGACTATCTCACTGCTGTCTGCTTTCCCTTAACTGGTTATTAAAAATAAGGGTGACTAAGCTAAATAGATTTACACTAAACTATAAATGCACTATATTAATTATGCATCTCATGGACATCTATCTATCTATCCTTTATTTTTGCACAGCTAACATCTAAATCTGTCATTTCTATTCTGCACTCTTTTCCAGTACATGCCACACTGATGGTGCACACAGGTGGCACACGGATGTACACATGGACATGGATAGCAGAGGTACAGTTTTTCCAGTAATAGAAATATCAGGACGTGTGAAGGAGGCCTTATAATCTGCACAACTTACACGTTACCACCATATTATAAATTTGTTCACCAGTAAAATCAAAAGTGGTATTATCATTACTACAACTCTGCCTCTATATTTCATAAGGGGTGTAGTTTCCAAAAAGGGGTCACTTGTGGGGAGATCAACTGTTTACACACATCAAGGGCTCTCCAAACCCAAAATGGCAACCGCAGACCATTCCATCAAAGTCTGAGTTCCAAAAGGTCACTTCTTCCTTTCAGTGCCTGGCAGTGTGTCCAAATAGTAGTTTCCCATCACATATGGGATATCATCGTACTCAGGAGAAATTGCAGAATACATTTCCGGGTCAATTTTTCTCCTGCTACCCTTATGAAAAGAAATACAATTGGGGCTAAAGCAGCATTTTTGGGGGAAAGTCAATTTTTTTTCATTTTCACTGTCCAAAGTTGTAAAATTCTGTGATGCACCTTTGTGTTCAAGGTGTTCACCATGTCTACATAAATTCCTTGAGGGGTGTAATTTTCAAAATTGGGTCACTTGTGGGGTTTTCCATTGTTTAAGCACATCAGGGGCTCTCCAAACGCGACATGACACCCACAGACCATTCCATCAAAGTTTGCATTCCAAAATGTCACTCTTTCCTTTCAAAGAAGGTCAGTGTGTCGAAACAGTAGTTTTTCACCACATGTGGGGTATCAGCTTACTCGGGTGAAATTGCACGACAAATTTTTGGATCTCCTTTCTCCTGTTACACATGTGAAAATAAAAAAAAATGGAGGCTAAAACAACATTTTTTTGTGGGAAAAATTAGATTTTCTATTTACATGGCTCAATGTTATAACATTCTGTGAACCACCTGGAGGATGAAGGTGCTCACGACACATCTAGATAAATTCCTTCAGGGGTGTCATTTCCAAAATAGGTTCACTTTTTGGGAGTTTCCACTGCTTAGTCACACCAGAGGCTCTCCAAACTTGACATGGCGTTCGCTGTCTATGCCAGCCAATATTGCATTCCAAAAATTAAATGGCTCTCCTTCTGTTCTGCGCCATGCCATGCGACTAAATAGTAGTTTTCCACCACATAGAGTGTATCATCCTCATCCTACTCAGGAGAATTGCACAACAAATTGTATGGTCCATTTTCTCCTGTTACCCTTGTAAAAATGCAAGATTTGCTGATAAAAAAACATGTTTGTGGGAAAAAATAAAATGTTCATTTTTTTTCCTTTCATGTTGTTTCATTTCCTGTGCAGCTCTTAAAATGCTGTCACTTTTGGGCACTGTCTGTCACTTAGTACCGTCAAAATCACTTCAAATGTAATGTGGTCCCTAAAAAGATTATTTTTCTAAATTTTGTTGAAAAAATGAGAAATTGTTGATAAACTTTTAACCCATCTAACACAAAAAAAATGTTTACAAAATCAAACAGATGCAAAGTAGGCATGCAGGACATGTTATGTGTTAATTATTTTCTGTGACATAACTATCTGGTTTAGGAACATGAATTCTAAATTTTTAACATTTTGCCAAATATCAGATATTTCCACAAATAAATGCAAACAGTATTGTTCTAAATATACTACTAACATAAAGTACAAAGTGTCACAAAAAAACAATCTTAGAATCAATGGGATTTGTTGAAGCATTCCAGATTTACAGTTGTGCTCAAAAGTGTACACACCTCGGCAGAATTTTTGCTTTCTTGGCCTTTTTTCAGAGAATATGATTGATAACACCAAAACTTTTTCTCTACTCATGGTTAGTGGTTGGGTGAAGCCATTTATTGTCAAACTACTGTGTTTTCTCTTTTTAAATCATAATGACAACCCAAAACATCCAAATGACCCTGATCAAAAGTTTACATACTCCATTTCTTAAAGGCCCCGTCTCACATAGCGAGATCGCTAGCGAGATCGCTGCTGAGTCACAAGTTTTGTGACGCAACAGCGACCTCAGTAGCGATCTCGCTATGTGTGACACGTACCAGCGATCAGGCCCCTGCTGCGAGATCGCTGGTCGTGTCAGAATGGCCTGGACCTTTTTTTGGTCGTTGAGGTCCCGCTGACATCGCTGAATCGGTGTGTGTGTCACCGATCCAGCGATGTCTTCACTGGTAACCAGGGTAAACATCGGGTTACTAAGCGCAGGGCCGCGCTTAGTAACCCGATGTTTACCCTGGTTACCAGCGTGAATGTAAAAAATAACAAACAGTACATACGCACCATCTGATGTCGGTCAGGTCCCTTGCCGTCCGCTTCCTGCTCTGACAGTGCCGGCCGTACAGTGAGAGCAGATCACAGCAGTGACGTCACCGCTACACTCTCGCTGTACGGCTGCTCAGTCAGAGCAGGAAGCGGACGCCAAGGGACCTGACGGGCAACAGATGGTGAGTATGTACTGTTTGTTTTTTTTTACATTTACGCTGGTAACCAGGGTAAACATCGGGTTACTAAGCGCGGCCCTGCGCTTAGTAACCCGATGTTTACCCTGGTTACCCGGGTGCTGCAGGGGGACTTCGGCATCGTTGAAGACAGTTTCAACGATGCCGAAGTCGTTCCCCTGATCGTTGGTCGCTGGAGAGAGCTGTCTGTGTGACAGCTCCCCAGCGACCACACAGCGACACAACAGCGACGCTGCAGCGATCAGCATCGTTGTCTGTATCGCTGCAGCGTCGCTGTGTGAGACGGGGCCTTAACACTAGAAGTCCCAGAGAGGGGTCATTTAACATTTCTACCTTTGGAACCCAGAGAGGGGTCGAATGACCTGAAGGATTTTAGCTAACATCCTCTAATCACCGTCTTTTGTTCTGTAATTAAGGCCATTACTGTCGCACCACAGGAGGTTGTTGTTTTCCATTGAGTTTAGCCATTTAGTTTCTAGTTAAGGTACCTTCACACTGACCAACTTTCCAACGATAACAATAGCGATCCGTGACGTTGCAGCGTCCTGGATAGCGATATCTTTGTGTTTGACACGCAGCAGCGATCAGGATCCTGCTGTGATATCGTTGGTCGGAGCTAGAAGTCCAGAACTTTATTTGGTCGTCAGATCGGCGTGTATCGTTGTGTTTGACAGCAAAAGCAACGATGCCAGCAATGTTTTACAATGGTAACCAGGGTAAATATCGGGTTACTAAGCGCAGGGCCGCGCTTATTATCCCGATATTTACCCTGGTTACCATTGTAAAAGTAAAAAAAAAACAGTACATACTCACCTTCTGATGTCTGTCACGTCCCCCGGCGTCCGCGCTGCTGCTCAGAGCTTCCTGCACTCACTGTACACAGTGCAGGGAAGCGGACACCGGGGGACGCGACAGGCACTGGAATGTAAGTATGTAGTGTTTGTTTTTTTTACATTTACACTGGTAACCAGGGTAAACATCGGGTTACTAAGTGCGGCCCTGCGCTTAGTAACCTGATGTTTACCCTGGTTACCCGGGGACCTCGGCATCGTTGGTCGCTGGAGAGCTGTCTGTGTGACAGCTTTCCAGCGACCAAACAGCGACACTGAAGCGATCGGCATCGTTGTCTAGATCGCTGCAGCGTCACTTAATGTGACGGTACCTTTAGTTCTATTCAGTTTATTGTATTTGATAATATAAAGACTATACATATTGTATTTAGTTTAGCTTTATTTGAGCAAAAAATCACTGAAACAATGAATCATTTTTTATATATTTTAAATAGAGAATTAGAAATTTTAGAGCAAGGTACAGCTGTGAGTAATGACCAGAAGCATTTGTGTCTAAGGCCTCAAGCGCACTAGCGAAAAAAAATAGTGCGAAAATCGCACAATAGGACTGAAATTTCAGTGTGAAAAATATACAAAAGAACAACTGTTATTTGCTTCCAGGCTTTTTATTTTTGTTATAAAAATAATAAAAAAAATACAAGGAATAAATCAATTCCACACATATTTACAATAGGCTGCATTGGGGGGCTGCGTGTGTGTGTGTGTGTGTGTGTGTGTGTGTGTGTGTGTGAGTGGCATGTCCTTCTTGTGTGACTAGCATTTCAGCACTCACTCAGCAGTCTGTCTGCACTGTCGGAACATACCTGGCACTGCCTGGGTATGTCCCTGGGAAATTTGCCACACGTGTATTTGTAGCAGTCACACATCTCTCAGTTGCACAATTGTTCGTGCATCGATGGTTGACCTGACACTTCGCCCTTTTGCCAGGGCTGGGTGTGGAAGGTTGTTGCCGAAGGAGTTTCTCCTTGCATGCCTTCTTTTCAGTCACATGGGAGCCACCGAACTCTTTTGCAAGCTCAACCAGGAAGTCCACCAGTCTCTAATGCACCCCAGTGCATGCCTGATAAAGAACATGAGCATTTAGTGCTGCCATGTCAATCATGTTGTAGAACACGGCGACTGGCCATCTCTGTGTTCCTGCATGCACGCTGTACTCCCGCACCATTTGGTCCATTACATCCACACCACACTTTGTGTGGTTGTATTGTGTGACCTTGTTTGGCTTCCTTTTGTTGGTATCCTCAGTCTCAACCATGCTGTGCATGCTGCTGAGAATGTAGACGGCCTTCTTTCGTTTGGGTGCATACACTGTCAGTGTGGCACCAGTGGTTGAAAACACCTGAGTGGTGAATTCAGTGCGGTCAATAACATGTATTGCCCCCTTTAACATCAATGACAGCTTGAAGTCTTTTGTAGCAGTTGGGGATGAGGTTCTTTATTTTCTCAGATGGAAAAGCTGCTCACTCTTCTTGGCAAAAAAGCCTCCAGTTCCTGTAAATTGCTGGGCTGTCTAGCATGAACTGCGTGCTTGAGATCTCCCTAGTGCAGCTCAATGATACTGAGATCAGGAGACTAAGATGACCACTCCAGAACCTTCACTTTGTTCTGCTGTAGTCAATGACTGGTTGACTTGGCCTTGTGTTTTGGATTATTGTCAAGTTGGGAGGTCCAAGTATGTCCCATGTGCAGCTTCTGGGCTAATAAGTGCAAATTTGCCTCCAGTATTTGCTGATAATGTGCTGCATTCATCTTTCCTTCAACTTTAACCAAGTTTCCTGTGCCTTTGTAGCTCACATGTCCCCAAAACATGAGCAATCCACCTCCATGCTAAACAGTAAGAATGATGTTCCTTTCATTATAGGCCTTGTAACCTCTCTCCAAATGTAACATTTATGGATGTGGCCAAAAAGTTCAATCTGTTCTCATCACTCCAAATTACCTTGTTCCAGAAGATTTGAGGCTTGTCTCTGTGCTGTTTTGCGTATTGTAGGCAAGATACTTTGTGGCATTTGCGCAGCCACACCACTAGTTTTCAGAGAGTCCTGTATTTCAGCTGATGTTATTTGTGGGGTTTTCTTTGTATCCCAAACAATTTTCCTGGCAGTTGTGGATGACATTTTTGTTGGTCTACCTGACCGTGGTTTTTGTTTTTATAGAGCCCCTTATTTTACATTTGTTAATCACAGTTTGAACACTGCTGACTTGCATTATCTATTCCTTAGATATCTTTTTGTATCCCTTTCCTGTTTTATACAGTTCAACTACCTTTTCCTGTTGATCCAATGACAATTCTTTTGCTTACCCCATGACTCACAATCCAGAAATGTCAGTGGCTGGATGAAAGATGAAACAGTCTGTCTGGATTCCAGAAACTCACTCAGCTTTTATGCACACACACTGATTACAAGCAAACAGGTCACAGGTAAGGATGTTACCTTTAGTAGCCATGCAAATCATTTGTGTCAACTTCTGTGCATGTTATCAGGCCATAATCACCAGGGTATGTGAACTTTTGATCAGGGTCATTTGGAAGTTTTGGGTTGTCATAACGCTTTAAAAAGAGAAAAGCAGTAGTTTTACAATAAATGGCTTCACCCAACTACTATCCATGAGTGGAGAAAAAGGTTTGGTGTTATCATTCATATTCTCTGAAAAAAGGCTAAAAAAGCAAAAATTCTTCCGGGATTTGTAAACTTTAGAGCACAACTGTATTACCTGGTCAGGTAGGTGAAAAAAGGCTTTGCTGGCCAATCAAGCACAGTGATACTGTTGTTTTTAAACCAGGTATTGGTACTTTTGGCAATGTGGACAGGTGCCATGTCCTGCTGGAGAATTAAATTTCCATCTTCAAAAAGCTTGTTGGCAGAGGGAAGCATGAAGTGCTCTAAAATTTCCTGGTAGATGGCTCCGCTGATTTAGGTCTTGATAAAACACAGTGGATCTACACCAGCAGCTGACATGGATCCCCAAACCATCACTGATTGTGAAAACTTCACACTAGGCCTCAAGCAGCTTGGATTGTGTGCCTCTCCACTTTTCCTCCAGACTCTTGGACCTTGATTTCCAAATGAAATGCAAAATTTACTTTCATCTGAAAACACCTTGGAGCACTGAGCAACAGTCTAGTTCTTTCTCTTCTTGGCTCAGGTAAAATGCTTCTGCCGTTGTCTATTGGTCATGAGTTACTTGACACAAGGAATGCGACACTTGTAGCCCATGTCCTGCATATGTCTGTGTGTTGAGGCTCTTGAAGCAATGACTCCAGCAGCAGTCCATTCCTTGTGAATCTCCCTCAAATTTTTGAATGGCCTTTTCTTAACAATCTTTTCAAGGCTGCTGTTATCCCAGTTGCTTGTGCACCTTTTTTCTACCACACTTTTTCCTTCCACTCAACTTCCCATTAATATGTTTGGATACAGCACTCTATGAACAGCCAGCTTCTTTAGCAATGGCCTTTTGTGGCTTACCCTCCTTGTGGAGGGTGTCAATGACTGCCTTCTGGACATCTGTCAAGTCAGCAGTCTTCCCCATGATTGTGGAGCCTACTGAAACAGACTAAGTGACCTTTTAAAATGCTTAGGAAGCCTTTGCAGGTGTTTTTTGTTAATTATTCTAATTTACTAAGATAATAACTTTTTGGTTTTCATTGGCTGTAAGCCATATTCATCAACATTAACAGAAATAAACACTTGAAATAGATCACTCTGTTTGTAATGACGCTTTTCACGTTTTGTATTGAAGAACTTAAATAAATTAACTTTTTGGTGATATTCTAATTTTGTGAGAATCACCCGTATGTATGATAATTCTGCTAAACATATCTGCTTTGTTTGCTGAAAAGTTTATACCAAAGAGAAAAAGGGTGACAATTCTATTGTAGAGTAAAAGACAATTGCAGATAGATTTGTAAATATTCGTAGAAATGGAAGCTTGGGAATGAATATTTAGTATGAATAGTGTCAAACAGATTTAATGAAAAATCTTCAAAGAGTTTTACGAAGACATCATTCCCATGTATTCCCTAAGGCTCATATAAGGTATGTTGTATTTCAAAGCTAATAACAGGATATCCAGAATGGATGGATTTAGCAATTTGCTGATTAGTATTGCTCCACTCATACTCTAAAATCTTCATAAATCTTAGAATGCACATGTATGGTAGTAGTTTGGCTACTAGAATAGCTCATATTTAGAAGATGTAAGGTGGTGTTAGGTGTCGAGATCCCACCTCTGCACAGGGGGAATCTCAAACCATCTCCGCTGCTGTCTCCCATGCTTCTCCAGCCGCAGTGGAGTCTACTCAGCAGAGACATCGGTCCCAGCGTCTAGCTCAGGCTAATACTGGACGACTGGTTACTGCTGCCTTTCCATCTTCTGCCATTGTAGCCAGTACTGGGCAGCAGCAAGCAGACGTGTTTGAGACTAAGTCCAGCTCTTCCCTTTGTGAGCATGCCCAGGGAAAGATCTCTCGTTGGAGATCAATGGTCACATGCTCAGATACTGCAGCAAATCCCATTGGTCCTTTAGGAAGGTCCTGAAGGTGTTCTTCTTCTCTGGCTCACTCCCATTGATCCTTCTGGGAAGGTCCTGTTCTTGCTGCATATATAAAAAGTTCACATGGCCACATGGCCATGCGCTAGTGTACATTTGGAATAGTGTGTGTTGATGAGTGCAAGTCATTCTTTAAAATCCCCTCCCTTTTGTATGACTGTTTGCAAAAGGTGGACGCTTGCTATCTAGCGCCCGACTAAGCTGTCAACATAAAGACACACGATACAGCATCTATTGCTGTAACCGCCAGTGCAGCGCCGTGCGCTTATAGAGCACTTTCCTATCCCAAGTCTGGGTGGTTAGTGGCTTCTGCCAAAGCGGCACAGCATGCACTCTTCTGCTTTAAATAATATTTTCTGTTACTTTGACACCCCAGTTGCGGTGTTGAGCGCAAGTGGTCTGAATGTACTTTAATCTTGTGTCTTGGGATAGAGTCCTGAGACTCCTTGCTTGCGCTCTTGGTGCGATACCGCGGCCCTGTGACGCAACAGGGTTTGCTTCCTTCACACAGGGTGAAGTTAACCTATGTGTGTATCCACATTGTACCGCCATATAGTCCGTCATTACTCAGCAGCAGGTTCCATCTCTGCACGGTGGACCCCAGGCTGCGAACGCACCTTATACCATCTCTCTTATAATTTGGTGCGTTCTGCTAGCCCTAATATTACACTAGCGCCAGGGTCTGGCTAGTAATGATGGACAAACAGCAATCCTTGCTGTACATCCAGCAGCTGGAGGGTAGGTTGGCGGCTCTCGAGCGCACAACCTCAGCTGTGGATGTAACCACAGTTGCTGTTCAGGCTGCTAGCGTGGCTGCAGCAACCTTGTCCACTGCCACCCCTGTTCCAACTCTATCTCGCCTCCCGCTGCCATAAAAATTTTCTGCTGATAGTAAGTCTTGTAGGGGTTTCGTGAGTCAGTGCTCTATACATCTTGAGCTTCTGGCTGCACGTTTCCCCACAGAGCAGGCTAAGGTGGGATTTATTGTGTCTTTTCTGTCGGACAGGGCGTTGGAGTGGGCTATGCCACTGTGGGAGCGTGGCAATCATGTGGTGCAGAGTGCTTCGTTGTTCCTGAGCACTCTGAAACAGGTCTTTTTAGGACCTCGTGTCACCCATGATATGGCTCTCTGTTGTGATTTTGCTTTTTGCTCCCTCTAGTGGTCATTAGTGATTTGACTCTGGAGCTTCTGTCTTTTCCTATATCCTCACCTGGGCCATTAGTTCAGGGGCGTTGCTATATAAGCTCCCTGGACCTTCAGTTCAATGCCTGGCATCGTTGTAATCAGAGCTAATCTGTTGTGCTCTTGTCCTATGATCCGGGTTCCTGTATTTCAAGCTAAGTCTGCTTCCTTGCTTTTTGCTTTTGTTTTGTTTGGTATTTTTGTCCAGCTTGTTCCAATCTGTATCCTGACCTTTGCTGGAAGCTCTAGGGGGCTGGTGTTCTCCCCCCGGACCGTTAGACGGTTCGGGGGTTCTTGAATCTCCAGCGTGGATTTTTATAGGGTTTTTGTTGACCAGATAAGTTATCTTGCTATATTCTGCTATTAGTAAGCTGGCCTCTCTTTGCTGAACCTGGTTAATTTCTGTGTTTGTCATTTCCTCTTACCTCACCGTTATTATTTGTGGGGGGCTTGTATCTTGCTTTGGGGTCCCTTTCTCTGGAGGCAAGAGAGGTCTTTGTTTTCTTCTCCTAGGGGTAGTTAGATTCTCCGGCTGGCGCGAGTCATCTAGCGATCACCGTAGGCATGATCCCCGGCTACTTCTAGTGTTGGCGTTAGGAGAAGCTATTTGGTCAACCCAGTTACCACAGCCCTATGAGCTGGATTTTTGAATCTCGCAGACTTACACGTTCCTCTGAGACCCTGTCCACTGGGGTCATAACAGTATGCCAGGCCAGTATTAAATGTTTAATGCATTGCAGAAGTGGGATTATAAGAAAGAAAATTTTGAGGTTTTTTTTTTCCCTCTCTCATTTTTTTTTTTTTTTTTTCTTTTCCCCTTTACCTCAGAGTGGCTTAAGCTTGCTGCAGACATGAATGTCCAGACCTTGATTACAAGTGTGGACCAGCTTGCCGCTCGTGTGCAGGGTATACAAGATTATGTTACCAGAAATCCTAGGTCTGAACCCAAGATTCCGATTCCTGAACTGTTTTCAGGAGACCGATTTAAGTTTAGGAATTTCAGGAATAATTGTAAATTGTTTTTGTCCCTGAAACCTTGTTCGTCTGGAGACTCTGCTCAACAAGTAAAAATTGTTATTTCATTCTTACGGGGTGACCCTCAAGATTGGGCTTTTTCGTTGGCGCCAGGAGATCCGGCATTGGCTGATATTGATGCGTTTTTTCTGGCGCTCGGTTTACTTTATGAGGAACCCAATCTTGAGATTCAGGCAGAGAAAGCCTTGCTGGCTATGTCTCAGGGCCAGGACGAGGCTGAGGTGTATTGCCAAAAATTTCGGAAATGGTCCGTGCTGACACATTGGAACGAGTGTGCACTGGCCGCTAATTTTAGAAATGGCCTTTCTGAGGCCATTAAGAATGTTATGGTGGGTTTTCCCATTCCCACAGGTCTGAATGATACCATGTCCCTGGCTATTCAAATTGACCGGCGGTTGCGGGAGCGCAAAACCGCAAATTCCCTCATGTTGTTGTCTGAACAGACACCTGATGTGATGCAATGTGATAGAATCCTGACTAGAAATGAGAGGAAAATTCATAGACGCCGGAATGGCTTGTGCTACTACTGTGGTGATTCTACACATGTTATCTCAGCATGCTCTAAACGTATATCTAAGGTTGTTAGTCCTGTCACCGTTGGTAATTTGCATCCTAAGTTTATTCTGTCTGTAACTTTGATTTGCTCACTGTCATCTTATCCTGTCATGGCGTTTGTAGATTCAGGTGCTGCCCTGAGTCTTATGGATCTCTCATTTGCTAAGCGCTGTGGTTTTATTCTTGAACCATTAGAAAATCCTATCCCTCTTAGGGGTATTGATGCTACGCCATTAGCAGAAAATAAACCGCAGTATTGGACACAGGTTACCATGTGCATGACTCCTGAACACCGCGAGGTGATACGTTTTCTCGTTCTACATAAAATGCATGATTTGGTTGTTTTGGGGCTGCCATGGTTACAGACCCATAATCCAGTCCTTGACTGGAAGGCTATGTCAGTGTCTAGTTGGGGCTGTCGTGGTATTCATGAGGATTCCCTGCCTGTGTCTATTGCTTCTTCTACGCCTTCGGAAGTTCCTGAGTATTTGTCTGATTATCAGGATGTCTTTAGCGAGTCCAGGTCCAGTGCATTGCCTCCTCATAGGGAATGTGACTGTGCAATAGATTTGATTCCAGGCAGTAAATTTCCTAAGGGAAGACTGTTTAATCTGTCGATACCTGAACATACCGCTATGCGTTCATATATCAAGGAGTCTCTGGAGAAAGGACACATCCGTCCGTCTTCTTCCCCTCTTGGTGCGGGATTCTTTTTTGTGGCTAAAAAGGACGGATCTTTGAGGCCTTGTATTGACTATCGGCTTTTAAATAAGATCACTGTCAAATTTCAGTATCCTTTGCCGCTGTTGTCTGACTTGTTTGCCCGGATTAAAGGTGCCAAGTGGTTTACCAAGATAGACCTTCGTGGTGCGTACAACCTTGTGCGCATTAAGCAAGGGGATGAATGGAAAACCGCATTCAATACGCCCGAAGGTCATTTTGAGTACTTGGTGATGCCTTTTGGGCTCTCTGATGCCCCTTCAGTTTTTCAGTCCTTTATGTATGACATTTTCCGGAACTATCTGGATAAATTTTTGATCGTTTATCTGGATGATATTCTGGTTTTTTCTGATAATTGGGACTCGGATGTGGAGCAGGTCAGGATGGTCTAATTTTGCGTGAAAATTCTTTGTTTGTCAAGGGCTCAAAGTGTCTTTTTGGTGTACAGAAGGTTCCCTTTTTGGGGTTCATTTTTTCCCCTTCTGCTGTGGAGATGGACCCAGTCAAGGTCCGAGCTATTCTTGATTGGACTCAGCCCTCGTCAGTTAAGAGTCTTCAGAAGTTCTTGGGTTTCGCTAACTTCTACCATCGTTTTATCGCTAACTTTTCTAGCATTGTGAAACCTTTGACGGATATGACCAAGAAGGGCTCCGATGTGGTTAATTGGGCTCCTGCTGCCGTGGAGGCTTTCCAGGAGTTGAAACGTCGGTTTACTTCGGCGCCTGTTTTGTGCCAGCCTGATGTCTCGCTTCCCTTTCAGGTTGAGGTGGATGCTTCAGAGATTGGAGCAGGGGCCGTTTTGTCGCAGAGAGGCCCTGGTTGCTCTGTTATGAGACCTTGCGCCTTTTTCTCTAGGAAGTTTTCGCCTTCGGAGCGAAATTATGATGTGGGCAATCGGGAGTTGTTGGCCATGAAATGGGCATTTGAGGAGTGGCGTCATTGGCTCGAGGGTGCTAAGCATCGTGTGGTGGTCCTGACTGATCACAAAAATCTGATGTATCTCGAGTCTGCTAAACGCCTGAATCCTAGACAGGCCCGCTGGTCATTGTTTTTCTCCCGTTTTGACTTTGTTGTCTCGTATTTACCAGGTTCAAAAAATGTGAAGGCCGATGCTCTTTCCAGGAGCTTTGTGCCTGATGCTCCTGGAGTCGCTGAACCTGTTGGTATTCTTAAGGATGGTATTATCTTGTCAGCTATTTCTCCAGATCTGCGACGTGTGTTGCAGAGATTTCAGGCTGATAGGCCTGATTCTTGTCCACCTGACAGACTGTTTGTGCCTGATAAGTGGACCAGCAGAGTCATTTCCGAGGTTCATTCCTCGGTGTTGGCAGGTCACCCAGGAATTTTTGGCACCAGAGATCTGGTGGCCAGATCCTTTTGGTGGCCTTCCTTGTCTAGGGATGTGCGGTCATTTGTACAGTCCTGTGGGACTTGTGCTCGAGCTAAGCCTTGCTGTTCTCGTGCCAGCGGGTTGCTCTTGCCCTTGCCTGTCCCTAAGAGACCTTGGACACATATCTCCATGGATTTCATTTCTGATCTTCCGGTGTCTCAAGGCATGTCTGTTATCTGGGTGATATGTGATCGCTTCTCCAAGATGGTCCATTTGGTTCCTTTGCCTAAGCTGCCTTCCTCTTCCGATCTGGTTCCTGTGTTTTTCCAGAACGTGGTTCGTTTGCACGGCATCCCTGAGAATATTGTGTCAGACAGAGGATCCCAGTTCGTTTCCAGATTCTGGCGATCCTTTTGTAGTAGGATGGGCATTGACTTGTCGTTTTCGTCTGCTTTCCATCCTCAGACTAATGGACAGACGGAGCGAACTAATCAGACTTTGGAGGCTTATTTGAGGTGTTTTGTCTCTGCTGATCAGGACGATTGGGTGACCTTCTTGCTGTTGGCTGAGTTTGCCCTTAATAATCGGGCTAGTTCCGCCACCTTGGTTTCGCCGTTTTTCTGCAACTCTGGTTTCCACCCTCGTTTTTCTTCGGGTCATGTGGAACCTTCTGACTGCCCTGGGGTGGATTCTGTGGTGGATAGGTTGCAGCGGATCTGGAATCTTGTGGTGGACAACTTGAAGTTGTCACAGGAGAGGGCTCTGCGCTTTGCCAACCGCCGCCGCGGTGTGGGTCCCCGACTACGTGTTGGGGATTTGGTGTGGCTTTCTTCCCGCTTTGTTCCTATGAAGGTTTCCTCTCCCAAATTTAAACCTCGTTTTATTGGTCCTTACAAGATATTGGAAATCCTTAATCCTGTATCCTTTCGCCTGGATCTTCCTGTGTCGTTTGCTATCCACAACGTGTTTCATAGGTCCTTGTTGCGGCGGTACGTTGTGCCTGTGGTTCCTTCTGCTGAGCCTCCTGCTCCGGTGTTGGTTGAGGGCGAGTTGGAGTACGTGGTGGAGAAGATCTTGGATTCTCGTCTCTCCAGGCGGAGGCTTCAGTACCTGGTCAAGTGGAAGGGCTATGGTCAGGAAGATAATTCCTGGGTGGTCGCCTCTGATGTTCATGCGGCCGATTTAGTTTGTGCCTTTCACGCCGCTCGTCCTGATCGCCCTGGTGGTCGTGGTGTGGGTTCGGTGACCCCTCACTAAGGGGGGGGTGCTGTTGTGATTTTGCTTTTTGCTCCCTCTAGTGGTCATTAGTGATTTGACTCTGGAGCTTCTGTCTTTTCCTATATCCTCACCTGGGCCGTTAGTTCAGGGGCGTTGCTATATAAGCTCCCTGGACCTTCAGTTCAATGCCTGGCATCGTTGTAATCAGAGCTAATCTGTTGTGCTCTTGTCCTATGATCCGGGTTCCTGTATTTCAAGCTAAGTCTGCTTCCTTGCTTTTTGCTTTTGTTTTGTTTGGTATTTTTGTCCAGCTTGTTCCAATCTGTATCCTGACCTTTGCTGGAAGCTCTAGGGGGCTGGTGTTCTCCCCCCGGACCGTTAGACTTTTCGGGGGTTCTTGAATCTCCAGCGTGGATTTTTATAGGGTTTTTGTTGACCAGATAAGTTATCTTGCTATATTCTGCTATTAGTAAGCTGGCCTCTCTTTGCTGAACCTGGTTCATTTCTGTGTTTGTCATTTCCTCTTACCTCACCGTTATTATTTGTGGGGGGCTTGTATCTTGCTTTGGGGTCCCTTTCTCTGGAGGCAAGAGAGGTCTTTGTTTTCTTCTCCTAGGGGTAGTTAGATTCTCCGGCTGGCGCGAGTCATCTAGCGATCACCGTAGGCATGATCCCCGGCTACTTCTAGTGTTGGCGTTAGGAGTAGCTATTTGGTCAACCCAGTTACCACAGCCCTATGAGCTGGATTTTTGAATCTCGCAGACTTACACGTTCCTCTGAGACCCTGTCCACTGGGGTCATAACAGCTCTCCAACTGTTGGCATTGACTCAGGGCTTGTCCTTGGTCAGCCATTTTGCCGTCCACTTTCACACCCTAGCATCTGAGCTGGAGTGGTCGGATAAAGCCCTTATTCCGATATTTTGGAGGGGGCTGGCTGACCACGTGAAGGACGCTCTGGCTACTAGGGAGATTCCCGCCACACTGGAGGAGTTAATAGCAGTGTCCACTCGTATTGACCTCCGTTTTCACAAGCGGAGGTTAGAGCGAGCCCAGTGTAGGCAGAGGTTTCGGCTGGCTCCTACCTTTGCCAAACCTTTGGAATCTCCAGGCCTCTGAGTCACATGAAGCCATGGAAGTGTCACAAGTGGGATCTAAGACCCGGACCGCTCGTGTACTCCAGGTTTGTCATGTTTGCCAGCAGTCAGGACATCTTGCCACCAGATGTCCCCAGCGGTCGATGAAACGTCAGCGTCTAGTGGTAGTAGGTGGAGGTACCCTAGACACGGTGACGTTTGCCTCCAAATTGTCCTTTAAGGGGACAATTACTATAGGCCCATTTTCCCACTCGGTGGAGCTTTGCGTGGATTCTGGGGCGTAGGGCAATTTTATGTCATCTGCCTTTGCACAATGTCATGCAATTCCCCTGGTAATGTTAGCTCAACCAGTGACCGTACGAGTGGTGAATGGGTCAACACTGCCCTCACAGATAACACACATGACCATCCCTTTCACTTTGTCCATGTCGCCATCTCATCAGGAGATTATATCTCTGCTCGTCATTCCTGAGAGAATTGATGAGGTCCTGTTAGGGATGCCTTGGCTATGGTATCACTCTCATATCAAGTGGTCCACAGGCAGAATTTTAGGATGGGGTGAATCTTTTGGGGGTAGATGTCAGAGGGAATGTGTTCAGGTTGCTACTACTGAGGTACCCGCAGATCTATCCTCTCTCCCCAAGCAATATTGGCCCTATGCGGACGTGTTCTCCAAAAAAATTGCGGAGACCCCTCCACCTCACCGCCCCTATGACTATCCTATTGACCTCTTGCCTGATGCTGAGCCACCCCGGGGTCGAGTCTATCCGTTATCTTTCCTGGAGATGGAGGCAATGTCACAGTACATCCAGGAAAATCTGGCAAGAAGATTCATTAGGAAGTCAATGTCACCTGCAGGGGCTGGTTTCTTCTTCGTGCAGAGGAAGAACGGGGAACTATGTCCATGCATAGATTACAGGGGTCTTAATGCCATCACCATTAAGAATAAGTATCCTTTGCCCCTGATATCTGAGCTCTTTGATAGGCTTCGGGGAGCAAGGGTATTTACAAAATTAGATCTGCGGGGTGCTTACAACCTGATTTGTATCCGTGAGGGGGACAAATGGAAGACGGTTTTTAACACCAGGGATGGGCACTATGAATATCTGGTTATGCCCTTCGGGCTCTGTAATGCCCCAGCCGTTTTCCAAGACTTTGTGAACGACATCTTCCGGTATATGCTCTCCACCTTAGTTGTAGTCTATCTGGATGATATTCTCATCTACTCTCCAGATATTGACTCCCACCAGAGAGATGTTTGCAGAGTCTTCGACCTCTTATGGGCAAATTCCCTCTATGCAAAGTTGGAGAAATGTGTGTTTGAGCAGGAGTCCTTACCTTTCCTGGGCTATATCATCTCCACCCAGGGATTGGCTATGGATCCTGCCAAACTACATTCTGTGATGGACTGGCAGGAACCCCATTCTCTTAAAGCGGTGCAACGCGTTATGGGGTTCATTAATTACTATTGGCAGTTCATTCCACTCTTCTCAACTTTGGTAGCTCCCTTGGTTGCCCTCACCAAGAAGGTAGCAAATCCCAAATTGTGGTCTGAGGAGGTCTCCAAGGCCTTTCTCTTCATTAAGTCACTCTTCGCTAGCGCTCCCATCCTACATCGCCCTGATGTAGATAAGCCAATTATAATGGAGGTGGATGCTTCATCTGTTGGTGCTGGAGCAGTCCTTTTCCAAAAGGATGCTTAAGGTCAGAAGCATCCTTGCTTCTTCTTTTCTAAGACCTTCTCACCAGCAGAGAGGAATTATTCCATTGGGGACAGGGAGTTGCTTGCCATGAAGTTGGCCTTGTCAGAGTGGAGACATCTATTGGAGTGAGTTCGTTTTCCCTTCCAAGTCTTCACAGATCTCAAGAATTTGGTGTACCTGCAGACAGCCCAGCGGTTAAATTCTCGCCAGGCAAGATGGTCCTTGTCCTTCTCCCAGTTCCATTTCACCCTTCATTTTCTTTCCGGGAGAAGAACATTCATGCCGATGCTCTCTCTCGCTCCGTTGTATCATCTGAGGAGGAGGAAGAGGAGCCTCGGCTTATTGTCCCCACCAAGAGCCTGAGAACTGTGGCCCCGGTTTCGCTCGAGTCTGTGCCTCCGGGCAAGACTTTTGTACCATCCAATCTGCATCCGGAGGTTCTCTCTTGGGCTCACTCATCCAGGGTCGGTGGACATT
The DNA here is from genome assembly GCF_051348905.1 of Ranitomeya variabilis. NCBI lineage: Eukaryota > Metazoa > Chordata > Amphibia > Anura > Dendrobatidae > Ranitomeya > Ranitomeya variabilis. Next base: position 467,225,616 of record NC_135232.1, on the reverse strand, counting down.
TTGGGTCCAAAAGGACATCTGAGCTACTGGCGAGAACATATTGGTGGCCGCATATGGCTCGTGACATTGCAGACTATGTTCGGGCGTGTGTCTTTTGCGCCAAGAACAAGTCTCCTCGGCAACGGCCAGCTGGGTTGCTTTACCCCCTGCCGGTGGTAGACAGGCCCTGGGAAATGGTCGGGATGGACTTTGTGGTGGGCTTACCCAAGTTTCGTAGCTGCACCATTATCTGGGTGATCACCGACCATTTTTCCAAAATGGTGCACTTGGTGCCTCTTCCACGACTACCTTCTGCACGGGCTCTGGCGGCGTTGTTCATCAAGCATATCTTTTGCCTACATGGTATGCCGGACAAAATTGTCAGTGACCGGGGTCCCCAGTTTGCATCTCGATTCTGGAGAGAGCTTTGTCGTCTACTAAGTATTGAGTTGAACCTCTCCTTGGCATATCATCCCGAGACGAATGGGTTGGTTGAGAGGGCCAACCAGACCCTGGTCACATATTTACAACATTTTGTTTCTGCCAGGCAGGATGACTGGGCATCCTTGCTACCGTGGGCAGAGTTTGCACTTACTAATGCTGTAGCCGACTCCACCGGTCAGACTCCATTCTTCCGAAATTACGGCCAGCATCCACATGTCCCTGTGCCCATGCCCGTGTCTTCCGCTGACTCCATGGTGGCAGACTGGGCTGTGGAGGCACGGGACATTTGGGACTGCACTCAGGATGCCATTTGGGCCTCCAAGGAGAGAATGCGGAGCTCCGCAGATGCTCATCAGCGCCCCGCTCAGACCTTTGCTCCTGGCGACTTGGTGTGGCTCTCCGCCCGTAACATTAGGCTGCGAGTTGAGTCCACTAAGTTTGCACCTCGATGCTTGGGTCCCTTCAAGGTCCTCGAACAGGTTAACCCTGTGGTCTACCATCTGGCCCTTCCTCCACACCTGGGTATCACCGACACCTCTGTGTGTCCCTCTTGAAGCCCGTACACATGTCCCGGTTTTCCAAGTCATCTGCCGGGACATCGGCTTCGTCTACGGATGATTACGAGGTGAATGCTATTTTGGGGTGCAAGGTGGTACATGGCAAAAAAATTCTATTTGGTGGATTGGAAGGGTTATGGCCCAGAGGACAGGTCCTAGGAGCCTGCTGAACACATTTGAGCTCCACAGCTCATTGCTGCCTTCGAGCATAGCGAGGTCCAAGAAGGGGGGTAATGTTAGGTGTCGAGATCCCACCTCTGCACAGGGGGGATCTCAAACCATCTCCACTGCGGTCTCCCATTCTTCTCCAGCCACAGTGGAGTCTGCTCAGCGGAGACGTCGGTCCCAGCATCTAGCTCAGTCTGATACTTAACAACTGGTTACTGCTGCCTTTCCAGCTTCTGCCATTGTAGCAAGTACTGGGCAGCGGCGAGCAGACATATTTGGGACTAAGTCCTGCTCTTCCCTTTATGAGCATGCCCAGGGCAAGATCTCTCGTTGGAGATCAAGGGTCACATGCTTAGATACTGCAGCAAATCCCATTGGTCCTTTAGGAAGGTACTGAAGGTGTTCTTCTTCTGTGGCTGACTCCCATTGCTCCTTCTGGGAAGGTCCTGTTCTTGCTGCAGCTAATAAATGTTCACATGGCCGTGTGTGTATCCACATTGTACCACCATATAGTCCGTCATTACTCAGCAGCAGGTTCCATCTCTGCACGGTGGACCCCAGGCTGCGAATGCACCTTATACCATCCCTCTTATAATTTGGTGTGTTCCACTAGCCCTAACAGGTGGTTTCAATAATTCATGGAAAACTAGTGTCCAATATAAATTTGATGTGGCTGGATGTATTGAAAATAATAAAGGTGCTTTGGTAGAGTGAGCATTGTAACTGAATTTATTCTTTCAACGTAAGACAAATGAGTTGCAGAGCATTCCTCATACCTTTAATTTTGTTCAGCAGATAATACTTGGAAGTTAGTTTTAATCAGGTGATAGATGGGATTTGTTATTATTTTTAGGTACGCAATCGGTCATATTTATGAACAAAGGTCTGCTTTTTTGGCACATTTTATATTAAACATATTATTAACTACACAGAAAGAAAAGGATTTTTCTACATCCTCCACCCGTTTCTCCTTAACCCCTTCATTTTCCGTTTTTGCACGTTCATTTTTTTCTTCAGGTTAGTACGAGTATACTGATACCAAACATGTATAGGTTTTTTCTTATTTCTCTTTCTGACTGTTTCATGTATCTGTATGTGGTTTTCTTGAGGAAGAAGTGTGTTAACTTTGAAAAGAGTCGATATGTATAGCTGTACTCAATATTAGTGACGAGCGAATTTGTTCAGAAATCGATCACCAAACACAAATTCGGAACGAATATGGCACATTCATAGAAAATCGGAAAAAATCGGTAACATCAAGTAAAAAGTGCGGGAAAATATTTGCATGGCCACAAAAGTATTTTCAGCACTATAGCAACGATAATGTTGGTGTATCATGAATGTTTTGCATGTGTTGATGAAGGGAGGGGGTTTGCAGAGCTCAGAGGCATGGTGTTCTTGCAAACAGTATTTTTTCCCCCTAACTTTGTGTGTGCACATTGGGGCTAGCCAATCAGGGGACAGGAAACACCCACAATGTCCTGACACTATGGCTTGTGTCATTGGCTGCTGAAATCACATATCCATCTTCATATAAAGAGCAGACATCTTGTTTTAGAGCCATTTTGACACTGTAAGAGCGCAGAGAGGCTGCTCGTTACGCTGGCACTATTGGAAGCAAGATTTTAGCTAGTTAGCTTAGCTAGCTAATGTCCACACACACACACACACACAAACACACACACACACACACACACACACACACACACACATACACACTGTGAAATTGACCTTCCAGCATTTTTTTTGCCATTACTGAGGTCTACAAACAAAGCCAGCAGGACACATATCCTACAAGTGTGTTGTGCACTGCTTCCATTGTGCTCCATGCATGAGTATAGTGTTCTAAATCTTATTTTTTCACTAGCTAAATGTGAAACAGCCTGCTGTATCCCACTTTGTTACTTAGTGCTGCGGTGACATTGTTCTGTGATTTGAGCTGTTGTGCATGAAGAAATATTTTTGGGGGCAGTTGCTAGCATCATTCACAATGCCATATCTCACCTTTTTATTTAGTGGTGGTGAAATTCAACAGTGTGCATAGCTCATGTACATTAAAAAAATATAATTTTTTTTCTGTTGCTAAATGTCATACAGCCTGCTGTATTCCACGTTGTCATTTTGTGGTAGTGTTATGAAGCTGTCTGCAGACTTAACGCACATTAAAAAAAATTATATTTTTTTCTGTTGCTAAATGTGATACAGCCTGCTGTATCTTACGTTGTAAATTTATGGCGGTGATATGAAGTTGACTCCAGACCTAAGGCACATTAAAAAACTAAAATTATAATAATTTCTGCTGCTAAATGTGATACAGCCCGCCACACCTCATGTTGTTATTTTCTGGTGGTGATATGAAGCTGTGTGCAGATCCCATGCACATAATAAAAAAATATATAATTTTTTTCTGTTGCTAAATATGAAACAGCCCTCTGTACTCCACTTGTAATTTTGTGGTGGTGATATGAAGCTGTATGCAGACCTAATGCACCTTTAAAAATGACTAAATTATATTTTTTGCTGTTGCAAAACAGGATACAGCTTGCCGTATTCCACATTGTTGTTTTGTGGCGGTGATATGCAGCGGTCTGCAGACCTCAAGCATATTAAAAAAAAAAATTCTGTTGCTAAACATGTTACAGACTGTTATATCCAAACTTTTCATTTAGTTGAGTTGAAATTGTTCTGTGTGCAGAGCTGTGGCACATTAAAATGTATTTTTTTTTTTACAAATGTGATACAGCTGCCAAGATCTGAGTTTGAAATGGTTTTGAGCTTATCTTCTAGATTATGTGTATATTTGGCATCCAATTTCTCATGGCCATCTTTATGCCTAGCTTGAGACGTGCATCTGTTACACCAATCTTCTAATGAGCATCAAGTGCTCTCTGATAATTGGTGTTGGGTAAAGGAGAAATCATTTTAGGCTGGATCCTGGATCTCATACCTCCTATCCTCCTATAGCCATCCTGTTATTGATTCTGTTGTACAATTCTTTTCCTGCCGTCATCACGTCCCTTTTCCTGATCAGTTCATGTAACTACACTTGGGCCATATTTCTCCAGCCAACCTGCATCTTACCAGCAGCAACTGTAGGAATGTATGAAAGAGGGTGTTCAAATGCCACGGACAATCTTCTAGATTATACAGGCCTCATCCACACTAAAAATATATTTTTTTATGTTACTATCATGATACAGAAGGGGGATCTCAGTTTAAAATTGTTTGGAGTATGTAGTCTATGTTATATAAGCTTCATCCACACACAAAAAAAAAACCTGTTACTAACATACAGTAGGGGACATCTCACTTTGAAATTTTCTGGAGCAGATCTTCTTTGTCTTACAGGCCTCATCCATACTGAAACAGTTCTTTCTTCTGTGAGTAATGTCATTCACCACGCCATATTTCACCTTATAATTTTATGCAGCTGACATTCAGCTGTGTGCAAGGGTTATGCAGAGTAAAAAATTCTCATTTTTAGTTCTTAATAGTATGCTCTTAGTACACTATCTGAGCAACATGGCTGGGAAAGGGTGAGGTCATGATTAGCCTTGGTGTTCGAGGTGTATGTGTGGTAGGTGTTAATGTTTCTGAAACCACTAGTGAACCAATAACGTGGCATCCTAGCCAAAGACAACTGACAACTTATGTTACTGGATGTTGTAGTTTTTAGTGTGCTGCATTGTTCTTGCGTAACTGCAGTCTCTGATATCTTTAGTGGGGTTTATGTGCCTACTGTTGCTGCTGCTGGAAATGTTAACACTAATTTGTGGAAATGTGAACAATCCTGCTAAGGTGTTCATCTGCTGAGATTTGTGATTAAGAATCCCAGTGTGACTGCACAGCGTGACATTCGAATATAGCGAGGCGAGTACACAAATACCCTCAATGTAATGAGTAACCCGAATACCAAACCTTCTGTGCGACTTGCAAATAGTAACAAATACAGTCAAATACACTTGGTAACTTTTGACTGATTTATATGAACTGCTGACTTGTAAAACTATGCGGAATGTGTTTGTGATATATAAATAAAGGTTCTTATTATGCGTAGATTGAAGATGGTGAAGTTCAACCTCTTAGCTTTGTATGTGTAGGAGGAAATAATCTTTTACATGAACAAAGCTGCATAAACAAGAGTTTGCTGCTGTGCTGACACAGGGTGGAGTAGGGTGAACACTCAGGACGAGCGGTGGATGCCGCGTCCGCATAACACAGCACCGACACCAAGTGTAGCCTGCTATTTATAGCTGTACCAGCCACAAGCAGAGGGATTAATCTCCTATTAGAACGTCAATCTGTAAAATACTCTGAGAGGTACATTGATGAAGGTCTAATTTGAGACCGAAACGTCAATATTGTATGTTCTCTTTCAATTAAATCTCACTTTCATTTGACCACGTGTGTGCCAAGTTTATCCACAACATAAGTACGGTTTGGGCACCTACTTGTGCACCACAATTTATAGTAGTGCCTACGGCTATCTTCCACGGAGTAGGGTGAACGTGACAAGCTGCAGGACTGTGAGAGAGGTCCAGGTAGAGATGTTATGGTGGATTGAGGAGAAAGATGGTGTGTGCTTGGTATGTAAGATCAGTCAAAAATAGCAGACATGTCCTATGCCGTATCAGCTGACAGGCTCTCAGTCACCCCAAATGTAGGGGGTAAACAAGTGGAGGTTTTTTGGCCTGTGTGAAAACACTTGCCATGGTGAGGGAGGAGGAAGAATCAGAAGATGTGGTTGATGGGGTGGATGGTTGGCGAGGCCCACTATTCTGCATTTTAGTGCAGTGACATTGCCAGATTAACGCATGTTGATCGCAAATGTGCCAGTTCATGCATGTAGTGCTGAAGTTGTTTCATTTTTTTTTTCTCTACTAGGTCATTATTTAAAAAGTTGGCAGATATCATGCTTTTTTAGCTTTTGCAGGTCTGAAAAAAAGATCCGAGAAAGGCAACTGCAGAACTTTGCACACTGCTGTCCACTGCCAGAGTTGGGGCTCAGGAAGCATTGGTTGTCGTGGTTATATAACTCGTTGTCTACACAACCTCCACATCTTCCTCCTCCTCCCCTGCAGAGCTACTTAGCTGCATGCCTCTGGGTTTATACCAAGTGTGATCTACTACTTCATCATCATTCTCTCTGTTCTCCCACTCCTTGCCCCAAAAGTCACCCTCCTCCACTTTCTGCCTTTTCAGCACAGTACAGTCTGCAGGCACCTCAAGTATCTGAGTCTCGTCATGAATAGATCAACTTCACCCAATGGGGTTAATGTCTTTTGACAAGGGTTTGGACTATGCTTGGACCCAACTTCATCCATCCATGGATCAAACTGAGAAACAATTTGGCCATTGGTGAGTACACTTCTGATGCCCATGGCACAAAATGTATGAAGACATCTGCAGACTCAGCCATCTGTGGTTTCCAACAGTCAGTTGGACAATTGAAGAATTGGGATGTGGTGGAAAAAAAGGGTAATTGGGCTGTAGCCACTGAGGACTGTACTGTGTATGTGTTGTTAATGTGGAGGAAGAGGAGCAGAGGCCACTTGGTGCAATGCCTGCCATCTACAGATGCACATGTTCTTTCTGATCCTCATCTACAAAGCGTACACCTTTACGGCTGCCAAAGAAAGAAAGTGGAGTAGCCCGTCTAGTAACAAAAACTGTACAAATGCTGTGTAATGGCTCACTGCAGCAAAACAAACCAACTTCTCATCCCTTATATCATACCTGTCTCACAACCCTAAACAGCTATTCAGAACTTTCAATTCTCTCCTGCGTCCACCAGCTCCCCATACCTCTCATCTCAGCTGAAGATTTTGCCTCACCACCTGTGAACTTGACACAATAACATCCCACCTCATTCCAAACTTTACCACAGTCTTCACAAGCCTAACCTACCTCTTTAACCTGTCACTAACAACTGATGTGTTTCCTCCTGTTTGAAACATTCCTTGATCACATCCTTCCACAAAAAACCCACCCTTGACCCATCCTCTGTGTCCAGCTATCACCCCATATAATTTCTCCCCTATGCCTCCAAACTACTGTAACAAAATGTCCATTTTGAACTGTCCTTGCACCTCACCTCTTGCTCCCTCTTTGACAGCTTACATTCTGGCTTCAGACTGTACCTTTTTAATGAAACTGCCCTGACTAAATTCACCAACGATCTACTAGCTGCCAAATGAAAGCGACGTACGTTTGTCCTCCTCCATCTCCTGGACCTGGCATCTACCTTTGACACAGTGAACCATTCCCTTTTACTGCAGACTTTCTGATCTGTTGACATTACAGATTTAGCCCTTTGTTGAATCTCCTTGTCCCTAACAAACAAGACATTCAGTATCTCCCACTCACACACCACCCCCTCAATTTGCCCCCTATGTGTTGGTGTCCACCAAGGTTCAGTTGTAGGACCGGGCACTCTGCTCAGGGCGTGTGTATGCTCCCTTTGTTAGGGCTAGCAAAATGCACCAAATAATATAAAGGGAGATAAGAGGTGCGTTCACAGCCCAGGCTCCACCGTGCAGAGATGGAAGCTGCTGCTGAGTAATGGTGGATGGACGCTTGCCCACACGTGGGTCTAGACTTCACCCAGTTTGAATGGAAGCGATCTCTGTTGTTTCACAAAGTCGCCAAATATACGCTGCGCCCTGTTAGCAGTCACAGGGTTCAGCTGAAAGACCCTCGTGGGATCCCTATGTATCACCCCCACTAAACTGCTGATTGGACTCGCTCTGACCCTCGGAGGCTTTTGAGCCCACGTCTGAGGAAGCCCTGAGTCAGATCTTGGGTCCAAGCA